>NC_090267.1:55856576-57106576 GCF_040414725.1 Anabrus simplex | reverse complement strand
GCCACACACAAAAATTCGCTGGTTAAAATCATTTAAAATTGTAAAAGAGTGGATTTAAACGTAATTGATCAAATTCATTTTAGGCCCTACATACGCATAAATAGGAGCCTCAAACAAGCCACCAGATTTTGACACCGACTTCCTTGTAACAGACTGAATCTATGGTTTCAGATAATATTCATAATATCAAATGATGTCAACACTTAGTCACGTCCGAATTATTCACTTAAACGCTATGGCACTAGGTTCATTAACACTTAGACCCCTATACTAAACCCTGATCAGCCTTGGGACACTTAGCCTAATTAGGTTGGCAAAGTCCACTTCTACATAATGGATCTAAAATAAAAATATTCTTGTTACTTAACACCCCTAAGTCGTTCAAAAAAAGTATTTGTACTATAAGGCAATATTCCACTAGATTAATTTCGCACACACACACACACACACACACACACATATATATATTTGCTCCTCTAACTTACAACATCCTCTATCATACAAAATTTCTCCTGAAGACCACTTGTACACTGATATCAGTAATATTTGAGAAACATGGTCCCAAGTCAAATCGCACTTTTAGAAATCTCCAGCTCGTAAATATCCAAGGACACTTCTCGGCAAGTTTCAGCCCTCTGTTCAATTTATTCGATCCAGCTGAAATAGTCTGCATTCTACAGTATGAAACTCCTAAGTGTATTATTATTATTATTATTATTATTATTATTATTATTATTATTATTATTATTATTAGCGATCATTACAAGCCGATGGACTGGAAAATTGACAACAATGAAAGACGTCAGATACGTTATCAGCTTATCAGGAGTAAAAGATGAAGGGTAAAAAGGACTAGACATTTTTCCATTTCAGAATACGATTTGGGACGTCTTGTGGTAATCTTCCGGCAGTGTTGAAGAGATCATATATCCATTTCTGGTAGCTGGCTATCATCATCGTTGGAGTCATCGTGTTATTCTCCTTTCTTAACACTCTTCAAGCAATAACTTAGTTTAAAGTTAACGTATGTCTTGGCTGATAGTCTTCGGTGTTAGACATCACGTATCTTGTACTAGCCTATGTTTATTCGTTCTTCTGATCTTATAACCTGTGTCAGGAAGGGAACTACGATTACTGTTCGAAATTCTGAAGTATATAAAGCGACGCCGTTCAACCTTTTCGTGTAGTTCTGACCGCATAGATTGTACTATGATGCATGTACCTAGCTAATACGGATAATAAATTTTAGCCGCGGGGGGGGGATATAGTCGAATTGCAGGCCTATAGGCATTGGCTTCTCACCCAGGCGACCGCGGTTCGAATCTTGGTCACTGCACGTGGGAGTTTTGAAATGAAGTGTGACGTCCCTGTGATTGGGATTCCACATAAAACTGGAGATCCCGTGGCTATGATCACATCAACAGTGACGTGAAACTACAGGCTTGCTTGTCAGAAAGAATGATACAATTGACTGCACTCAAAATAAACGGTAAATGAAGTTCTCTATGTAGGCCTTGCCTATGCGCAGTGTACTTTCATCGCCGGGCTCAGTGGTTCAGACGGTTGAGCGCTGGCTTTCTGAACCCAACTTGGTGGGTTCGATCCCAGATCAGTCAGGTGGTACCTTGAAGGTGCTATCAGTAAGTCAGCCTCGTGCCGGTATACTTAATGGCACGTAGAAACTCCTGAAGGACAAGATTCCGTCACCTCCACGTGTCCGAAAATCGTAAAACTATGCAGTAGGAGGTAAAACCAGTAACATTATTATTATTATTATTATTATTATTATTATTATTATTATTATTTTAAAAGACTGAATATCACTCAAAAATTTATTTATACTTGCTTTTAAATTATCAGCGAAAACAGCTTTCTCTGAGTTAACGTGATGTGTCGATAAAGTAGCCACCTACAGGAGTATCATCGTCAATTTATCAGTATCAGAACTGTGTGCTACCTGTTCTGTCAAACAAAGACACTAGAATAATAGCGCCAACAGTCCAGCTCTGAAATATTATTTTTCACTAGATTTCGATTTTTAAAGCATTCTCTTCCAAATTCTAAGAACACATAAAGTACATGCTGTAGAAAGTTTTAAGAGCCGACGACCGATACGTACATCAGCTCACGCCGAACAATTAATTATTTCGTCTAGTGGACTTCGTCTAATTACCCACTTCCGGCATGGGGAGGAAATACTGATAAATGTCTATAATGGACTCATCCGAGGCCCCATAATCGAAATGGATAAGTACACTTTTAATCTTCTACAGTAACAAGTATGCATGAAGGGCAAACTGCGGCGCCTACAGGACTAGATTTGACATCCACTGTCAGGCCGAATGACGAAACATTACGAACTCTTCACAAAGGGTTTTGAAATAGATTATTTCCCTCCTACATTTCTCCATCATTTTCACCTTATATTGTCACAACGAAGTTTCGCTTCTTTCGGCATGAAGATATAAACGACAGACATCAAAACAGAGTTCTTATAAGGGCTGGGAGATATTCGAAACTCAGTAGCCTATACTGCGTTGGTAGTCTGTCGAAATGAAGCATTATCCAGTTATATTCAAAATATTATCATTTGGTTGAAAAACGAACAGCATGTAAACACCCGTATATAGGACTATATGACGAGTATTCTGCTGATTTCTTCATTCACTTCAGGTGTAAGCGTGGACTCTATAGGGTTCCGATACTCAGTGAATGCGCATTTCTTTTTGATGTGTTAGAATCTTTTTTTTAATTATTTTTCTTCAGCTTTCAAAATTCATCACTATATTTGGTTTATCTTTAAATCTAATTTGTCATAAGAGGTTTCTTGCCAAGTTGTACTTCCTCTTAAAAAAACAACAACACCGTCACCAGAATTATATAATCTATTAGCCTATAATAATCTGCTGGAGAAATAATTACTGACATCGGTTGTATCGTTCCCGGTATAATCCTCCACATACAAACATCTCCTTTAGAAACTTTATAATGCTGGTATAGATAACATCAAGCTTTTTACTTAATATTCGAATTAAATTGTTACAGTATTGCTACTCATTTTGTAAATTTGAATGAAACCAAGTAGGCATTCATTCTTTGTGTACATATATTTTCAGGATGAACTTCAGATGTTGAAATTTCTCAGGTTTGATTCTGAGATTTACAAAGCACATTTTAAATAAAAATCAATCATCAGTCAATCATGACCTGCATTTAGGGCTGTCATCCAGGAGGCAAATTTCCTATCACTTGTTTAACTAGTCTTTCCTTAAATGATTTCAAAGGAGTTGGAAATTCCCTTGGTAAATTAATCTCAAATTTCACTTCCTATAGCCGAATATTTGCCTCAATTTGTCCTCTTGAATTCCATATTTGTCTTCATATTATGATATTTGCTACTTCAAAAAACTACATTCAAGCTTATCCGTCTCTCCACTAACAGACTGGAACATACCGCTTAGCGAAGCAGCTCGTCTCCTTTCCAGCCCAAAGTTCACAACATTTCCGTAACAATAACAATACTCTTTTGCCGGAAATACCCAGAATACTTCGCTCTGATTTCCTTAAGCAGACCCTACACGGTCAGTAATACTGATCAGTTATACTGAGTCAATAATACTGACAGTACGCATCAATATTGTAGCGACCTTACACGATCATTATTACTGTCAATATTTTGGTCAATACCAGTGCACTAGCTTACCATTGCGGCATTCTCACTTTACAAATAAAGTCAATAACCGTCACTACGGAATGAGATTTATAACATGAAATTGCGGTATTCTATCAAAATGGATCGTAAAAGACGGGCATTTTGTAGCTATCATATTAGTACTGCACGAAACGCAGTTTTAAACGTAAACGATGGGTTAAAGATTGGTTTAGGAAAAGAGAAGAGTATTCTCGTATGAAGTGTTGAGGGAAACACAATATACCGAAGCAGAAGATTATCAGAACTATCTCCGAATGCGTGAGGGTACTTTTGCGACATTACTACGAATGGTAGAGCCTTTTGTAATAAGGCAAAATACAAACATGCGATGCTGTTTATCGGTGGCAGAGAGATTAGCGGTGACAGTGAGGTATCTTACAACTGGTATAAATTTTGAAGATTTAAAGTTTTCCACTATAATGTCACCAGTTTCCATCAGTACAGCAGTTGTGGAAACATGTAAAGTATTGTGTTAAGTACGTTTATTCTGGCAGCGTTTCATATAGCTCGATAAACTTTTGCAACAGGCCTACTTGACGGTTCCACAAGCACCTCTACTTGGCCTTGGTGAGAAACGCATTTGTCGTCCACCGCTGCTCCGTTGATACTGACAGAAATAATGACAAGCGCACTCACACGGTCAATATAACTGTCAGTATCCCCACCACTCTACAGTACTGACGCTCGCAGATCAGGAAATCCGGATCTGCTTCAGTACTGGCCTTCATTCCATCATTCCAGTCCACACACGATCAGTATTACTGTCAATATTTTTGGGTACTGACAGTTTTATTGATCGTGTAGGGTCTGCTTTAGGCTCTTTTCCACTGTTCGAATCAGGTAATCCTGGAGACAGTCCCATACACCGGAACTATACTCTAATCGGGGTCTTATCAGTGACACTCACTCCCCTTTTCATGTTTACTACAACCCCTCAATATCGTCATAATCATATAAAGAAACCCGTAATCGTCATTTACATCCTCGTTAATGTAATTATTTTAATGGAGAACATTTCTTATATTCACACCTGCAGTACGAACTTACAGTGGTCACTCCATAAACACAGTAATTAAAAGTGAGAGGACTTTTCCTCGTGGAGAACCTTCACCTCATTTACCGTCAGATATAACAAGTAATATCAATTGAAATTTCCTTCATCGAAAGATAATCGCGCACAATAACTTCGTAATGGATAGCAACCCTCAATGATAACGGGACGTGCCTAGTTTGTAGAACTGATTACACCTCCCCGGGGGAAAAAAAAAAAGGCAAAAGAAAGAGAAAGGCTCTCATCATCAGTGCAGTCTCCTGAGTGTGTCAGAAGTTACGTCTCATAATCCGCGTCGATGTGCCGTCTATACTGGCGCCAGGGCTGTAAAGGAAGCACCTGTGGCCCATATATGAGGTTCTAACCCAGCATTCACCTTAGGCTGAAGTGGACAAACTTTATGTAGGATGGCCGAGAGTAGGAATTTACTCCACTTCAATTATGTTATCTAAGGGTAAGTACAAGAGCGTCCCAATTCATAAAACAAGTCTCAAATTCATGGCAGATATAGGCTGCCACTACTTTAATTCTTAGACTACGTAGTCGGCCGATTATAACAGAGGGCAGCTGACGATGGCTGACTGTTAATTTTTAATTCGTCTTCTGGAAAAGATGTTTTACTTATCCTGGGAAAGTTAGGCATAAAGCCTATTCTCTGTCTTACACTTAACCAGTTCTAATCTAATCCACTATTAGATTACTAGTAACAAATGCACTTACTTGAAATAATAATAATAATAATAATAATAATAATAATAATAATAATAATAATAATAATAATAATAATAATAATAATAATGACATAAAGACATCCAAGTAGTCTACTTTTGGGAGAAGAAGTCGAAACTAGCTGGATACAAAAGGTCAATAAATATTTAGAAATAAATAAAATAAAAGAAGATCAAACTGTGGATGGAGAGATTTTGTTTTTAAAAAAGATTTTAAGTATTGAAGGATTCCAAGGAAGAATGAAAAGGAAACTCGGTCCAAAGTGGTCTGAGCAAGAATAAAGCACAGTGCAATGATGAAGGAATACTGGAAAGAACGAAACAGGAAACAGCAAGGAAGCAGACTTCATCGTAAATAATAGACTAATAATAATAATAATAATAATAATAATAATAATAATAATAATAATAATAATAATAATAATAATAATAATAATAATAATAATAAGAATAAGAATAAGAATAATAATAGAAAAATATACTATAAATGTGATATTACTAAAATAATCTTTATTTGCTAGTTGCTTCACGTCGCACCGACACAGATAGGTCTTATGGCGACGATGGGATAGGAAAGGCCTAGGAGGTGGGAAGGAAGCGGCCGTGGCCTTAATTAAGGTACAGCCCCAGCATTTGCCTGGTGTGAAAATGGGAAACCACGGAAAACCATCTTCAGGGCTTCCGACAGTGGGGTTCGAACCCACTATCTATGAATGCAAGCTCACAGCTGTGCGACCCTAACCGCACGGCCAACTCGCCCGGTGCTAAAATAATCTAGTGATACGTACGATACATAAAAATATTGATGGCTGGGGGAGAGGAGAGAGGGCCTCGATATAAAGTTATTTGTTGGGAATTGCTTATCAATTATCATCATAGGCGTACATGTTCATCTGTAGCGGGCTTTCGAGATGTATTACCATTCTCTTACTAGGCCTACGTAACAACATAATGATGTACATTACAATGATTCAATTTGATTAGGCCCTAATAGTTCGAACACACATAATATTTCTTCCCTTGCCACCAAGAGGAACAGTCTATAACATTAAATTAACAAAAGTGCGTTCGTTGTATTGTAAGCTTCTGCGCGATTAGATATAAGTTAACGCAGAGAATGACTGTTCAGGCCATGATTGGTACTAAGTTGGTGCAGATATTCTCGTTGTTTTGAAACGATTACTAGCCTACTGTGAAAACTTAATCAGTCCTACATTTCTCGAGTAATATTATGCATTTTTGCGTGAGCTTCCCACCATTACGTAGCCTTCTTAGTGATCAAATGAACTGATGATTTTGCTCAATGAATACTGTAGAAATAGTATGTAGTTTATACAGAATGATTCATTGTTACCATATTAGAAGACATTTTACTTCACGGTGTATATTGCAACTATTATGCATTACTAGGCTACATAACCTCAGTATTTTACTGCAATAATATTTAAGTATTATCACAAGGGCCCGCAATTTCATGCTTCAAATATGTATGCATTTATGCACTAAAATGTAGAAAATATGCATAAAAACATTAACGATATGTACTTAACCTACCCTAATTGTATTTACTCAGCATTTTAGGCTGCACGTATCATTCACTGCATAAAGTAGCATTGCATTAGGCAACTATAAGTTTGGGGACACAATACATCTACTGTCAATCAAAAATGAGTTTAGGGACTTTTTACCTTTCTACTTCAGCCGACATGATTGGGCAGTACTTATATGCAGGTGCCAAAAGCCCGAAACATTCATGTAGAAAAGATACCCTAATATCACTCAAGTACTGACTACGGTAGATTTTCTTTCGTCCTCGCTGCGAATTTAACACTTTCTCTAACTTGCATTTACTCTTCTCTCCATTTTCACCTGCAGCGGAATTCAATGAAAGAACGGCATTTTTGAGTGATCCATGACTCACTGCCCATAAAACTCAAGGTTCCTTATGGGGATTACTGTTAAGTACCTAGGTGTTAATGTAAGGAAAGATATTCAACAGGATAACCACATAAATGGGATTGTAAATAAAGAGTAGTCTACATTTGGGATTGTAGTAAGGATGTGAAAGGAGAGGGCATGTAAGTTTCTGGTAAGACCCCAAATAGAGTATGGTTCCGGTGTATGGGACCTTCACCAGAATTACTTGATTCGAGAACTGAAAAAAAATCCAAAGAAAAGCAGCTCGATTTGTTCTGGGTGATATAAGACAAAATATTAGCGTTACAAAATTGTCGCAAAGTTTGCGCTGGGAAGACTTGGGAGAAAGGAGACGAGCTGCTCGACCAACTGGTATGTTCCGAGCTGTCAGTGGAGAGATGGAGTGGAATGACATTACGGTAGTAGACTAATACGTTCGAGTGGTGTTTTTAAAAGTAGGAAGGATCACAATGCATGTGAAGATAACGTTGGAATTTAGTAAGACGATTTGGGTCAAATATTCATTTCTAGGAAGGGGGTTTAGGGGTTGGAATAATTTACCAAGAAAAATAAATTTCCAAATTATTTTCAATTATTTAAGAAAAGACTAGGTAAACAACAGATAGGGAATCTGCGACCTGGGAGAGTGCCCTAAACGTAAATCAGTGGTAATTGCTTGCTTGCTTGCTTGCTTGCTTGATTGATTGACCTTCTGAAATGGTAAAAGAAATACAAAAAAGTCCCACCCCTTTCCTGTCGTCAAGCCCTCTGGCATGTTATGTCAAAAACATAAGCAAAACCGGTTTATTCCATATTATTGAAATTAATTTCAAATTTATATGCTGAAATATATTGTTACGTTTAGAATATGCAACGGCGTTCGAAATACACACCTGCATATGATAATATGAATTTTCAAAAAATTCGGGCCATAATTATCTCTTATGACAAGATTGCAATATATTTGCCTGTATGAGACAGTAAAATATAAACTATTAACAACATATCTTCGCTACGATGAGACAATAAATCGTATATCACCTCCAGACAGATTTTTTTTTTGCTAGGGGCTTTACGTCGCACCGACACAGATAGGTCTTATGGCGATGATGGGATAGGAAAGGCCTAGGAGTTGGAAGGAAGCGGCCGTGGCCTTATTTAAGGTACAGCCCCAGCATTTGCCTGGTGTGAAAATGGGAAACCACGGAAAACCATCTTTAGGGCTGCCGATAGTGGAATTCGAACCTACTATCTCCCGGATGCAAGCTCACAGCCGCGCGCCTCCACGCGCACGGCCAACTCGCCCGGTCAGACTGAAAATACGGTCGTTGAAGGTCCATTTGGACAAGAATGCTGAAGCATTGGGGAACATCTAAGATCGTCGTTCCTTCGCAGAACAGTGAAACTTGAATCGTAACATTCAGAAAAACTGAAGACCAGCCTCCTACTAAGCGAGATGAAAATTATCCTAGGTACGAATTAAACTACATTTTTGGCGAAATTTTCAATCGTTTGCGAGAATCGAAGACCTGAAGAAATAATAATAATAATAATAATAATAATAATAATAATAATAATAATAATAATAATAATAATAATAATAATGAACGCAAAAAGAAGCACAGCGAAAGGATGAAGAGATTTTGGGAAGACAAGAAGAAACGTTGTGCTAAATAAGTTCACACGTGTTCCTTAGTTGGGCATAACGAAATAATAATAATAATCACCATCATCATTTGGAGGGATATTCCACTTCTCTGTATGTAGCACACACAGCCCTCTATTTACAATCTGGGTTCATATAACTGGTGTGTAACTTAACAGTATCCCTTCTTTGACAATGTAAAGCGTCCCTCATGCGATCAATATAAAATACTACAAGCGACACTGAATCACGTCTGATGGTAATGACTAATGGAAGGGTTTGAGGCAAACTTAGGTAAATATGAAAGTGTGTGGTGGGTGAATACTGAATGTAGACAGAAGGAGGTGATTAATATTCTTGTTGAGATAGGCTAGGTGGAAGGTGAAAAATGAAACTTGTAACAGCTAAGTTGAATCAATTTTATGGGTCCTTTTCAACAGAAGAGCGTTATATTACCTTTTTTGGAGTAAGATAACTTTCCATTAACTCATCATCTAATATTTTTATCAGATCACGAGAAAAAATAGGAGGAGCGGGTATCAAGCCTGATAATCCCACTTCAGTATGCTTATTTCTGATTCTTTGAGCCTGTCGAAAAGAAAACATTCTACCTTGATTACCCTACATATGTTTTAAATATAGGCTACCGAACATTTCAAACGACAGACATGCTGGTAATGTTAAAGCCTCAAGGTACTTCTCGCAGTAGATTACATGCGAGTTTCAGACATCTCTTCAAAGAAAATGTTACTCTTCTGGTAATCGGCTAGTCCCCACCAAGTCAGTACCCCCATACTGCTAACAGGTTACTCCCCTTCTTTCAAGACAAAAATTATAAATCGAAGATATTCGATAGAGAAAACTTCAGTATTTTTTAAAACTAGCTCTTGTTTCCAACGTTGATGGGTTAGTTTCCGTACAATCGCAGAAAACGTATCTTTCTTTATTATCATCCCTCAGTAATGCTATCGACCGGAAGCGACTTGCAGCTGACGAGGTAGAGGATACCTCAACTAACAATAGTCACCCAGTGTCATCCTACAGCCAATTAGTGTCGCGTTAACACAGAGAAAACTCTAATAATCCTTTATTATTCCTCGTACGGCAGAAAGACATAAAAACACGAGGATCGGAAACTGAATTTTGCACAAGTTTTTCGATACAATTAAGATTAAAAGATAAAGTTGGCATTTTCTCTTTCGGTCCGCTTAATATTGCCACGCCACTGTAGGTATACTGATAAAATAATTTACAGTCTAGTGCATAGTACAGCTAACCCTGAAATTAAGTACCAAGTTTAGAGGAAATCTGTTGAGCCGCTTTCAACAAACAAACAAACAAACAAACAAAGAAACAAACAAACAAACAAACAAACAAACAAACACTGAACTGAATCTACATTGAACATTTATACATATAATCCAAGGCAAAAACGGAGATGTGGAAAAATACTGATGTGTACAGACAGCATTTGAGTTTTATTTATAGCTTGCAGATGTCATGTTTCACGAGGACATCGTCAAGTCTTACAATTTCAGTATCTCGCAATAAGCAACAGGAATGGTTATGGTCTCCGACTGTAACCTTCAGATTATAGTTCCTTCTTTTAATCCAACGTCTCTTCGATTCTCGTTCTTCAGGTATTCAAGGCATCCAAATCACTACTATCACTTCCTATACAGCACATGATTCTGCTACGCTACTGTACATGACAAGCAGATTATGTACTTCCATCAAGAGCGTGAGTCTTTAACTTATTATCTTTTAGCATGAACTGAGTCACCCAGGCTACGTCAGTTTCTTGTTCTTTAAATACAGTAACTGCGACAGTGTTAGCACAGAAAATACCTTGATTACCCCATACACTATATACGATTTACATTTTCTGATTATTACAGAGAAAAAGATCTTTCTAAATAACCGCTTTATAATTTTAAAATTGCAAAACTCTTTACATATGGGAATGGACTGTCCCGACCGTAAATAGGGACTAATTATTCTTGTAAGTTATAATGGATTTAACTTAGAACCACCACATTCCACTAGAAAATTAATGCATTAATACAAGATACACAAATAAATAAATAAATAAATAAATAAATAAGTAAATAAGTAAATAAATAAATAAATAAATAAATAAATAAATAAATAAATAAATACATTCCTACTCACACATGCAGTAACAGTGAATACTATGGGGCAGGGATATCAACCTTTCGTATTTCTACTAAGAACTTTATAAACTTCTCAACATATGCTTTAGCGGTCATTTCATCAGGAAATACGAGAAACTAGAGTAAATATTAGAAAACAAATAAGTTTGATATCGTAAGTGGCTGCACAAAATATTTCTTTTTATACCTCTCACAACCCATTAAAAAAATTCAAGTCAAAGAGAGATTGTATATATTTTAAATCTTGGCTCTTTATATATTTATAATAAAATATTTTCACTTTATGGTGCAGTAATACGGATATTACAAAGACGATCAAAGAAGATTTCTAGTTTCCTGGCATAATGTTACCCATGATGAAAAAAATACACTGAGTAATATTCGCTCTTATGAAATTGTTCTCTGATACGGCCTACTGTACATTGTTAGTCACGAATATTCCAGCTAAATCTTGCATCTCAAGTGTTATTTCAGTCTCCATGTTTCAAAATCGAATTCTAATTTTATTTATCATGATCACTGCACACTACGAACAAAATTGATGAGCATTTCTACTTCTGGAAGAAAATTATGAGCCTACCTTGATTTATTACATGTTTTTGTTTCTGGGATATGCTAATTTGAGGGATAAATGAAACTTTTTCAACCAGTGGTACTGCAGGCTAATGCTTTCGGGAATTTTGGTCGTCAATGCAAATTTTCTTTGGAAGCAGTTTAAATCTGACAAACGAGACCTTCAAAAGGCTTATAACAAATGACGAACAGATTCATTTTGAAGACGAACGTTTATATTGCAGTACTTGTAAAGGACTTTTTATTTTTACATCGAAATTCGAACAAGGCAAACGAGCGAACAAATCGCCTTCAAAATTTCAATGAAATTCAAGCTACTTCTAGATGATCATGGCTGTCTTCCATAAGGTAGTTCTACTCTTTGAGGCAGGTCAAAGAGTGCCGTTTTTTAATTTTTTATGTCGCTTGATTTTAAAATAGAGAGCTCTCTGGATATCAAAGCAAGTTCACAAAATGTTTTACACAATTTATAATCTTGGAATCATAGGTCTTGAGATCTGTAGTTTTACACGGAATACAATCTCACAGGTAACGTCCGGATTACTAACTGTAGCTGATTTAGTATGAAGCGACCGCCGACATAACTAAGCTTGCGAATTTAAGACCATCTTAGCAGTCAAACTGAAAAGTCGTTAAGGAGGTTTGATTTACATGTCGGACATGTAGTCTAAATTATGAAATTGCTCTTTTTATTCTAAACATATAGGTATTTATTTTTTCTTTCTGAAAAACATTACAAACACAACATTCAGCTTCAAAAAATATTTTTACTGTCTAGAGAGTTTTGGGCGTTAGTTAGACGTTGTACTGTAGGCCAGTGTTTCATAGTGTGAATTTTTTTATTTACTTTAAGATAATTTTCAGTCACAGAAGTGTACAATACATGTAATGTTTCACATTATTATGTGTCTGGTTGTTCACTGTATGGTTTATAAATCCTTGGCTGATTGGTGGTGGATTGAACATTGGCGCCAGAGGACACCTACCAAAATTTACTTACGACGTACTCAAATTCTAGTCGATGCCTGTCTTTTGAAGTAACCTACAGAACATAACTCTCAATTCTAACAGAATCTATCCAGATAATCCAGTAGGTAGCATCTCTTTTCATTAAAGACTCACGAGTTCCATTTTTGTGTAGATTAGTAACGGAGGCAAAGGTTTAATAATACAAATATATAATTTGTAATACTTTCGGGATCCTAGTGGTCAATCCTAACAGAGACGGAGGATTTGATTTTTTTTTAAAGTCTTTCTTACTCTTCAATTAATTTTTCATATGATTATTTCCACATGTGTCTTTATCACTTATTTTACTGCTACATTTATTGTCATTGGTCTAACTACTCACTTACAGCCATAGGCCATGGCGTTCACTGACAATAGTGTGTTACAGAAATGATCGAAAAAGTATCTCCCGAAACGAACCGTGGAAGCTGCGGTATGCTAAATGATATCGACATCTTAGGTTGATTGTAATGTTCGCGCTTTAAAGAAAACACTGAATAATAATAATAATAATAATAATAATAATAATAATAATAATAATAATAATAATAATAATAATAATAATAATAATAATAATAATAACTCCATCACAACGTAGCGGCTGCATTTTTTTTCGTTGCAACAGGTTCTAACTGTTCTGGTCAGGTAACTAGAAAAACAATAGCATCATATTTCTCTTAAAACAATGCACAGATAAAAACTAGGTATGCCAAAGACAAACTAACAAAAATATGTCAAACGAGAGAATATATATTCACCGTTATAAAGGACGATGAGCATTGATCGTATCAGCAACCAGTAGGAGGAAACGCTTCCCAAACTGAAAGTATGATTGCTATTTGTTTTACGTCACACCGACATAGACAGGTCTTATGGCGACGATAGGATAGGACAGGGATAGGATTGGGAAGAAACCAATCGCGGCCTTAATAAAAGTACAGCCCCAAAATTTGCCTGGTGTGAAAATGGGGAACTACGAAAAAACATCTTCAGGACTGCTGACAGTGGAGTTTGAACCCGCTATATTCCGAATGCAAGCTCACGGCCACGTGACCCAGATCATGTGCCCAACTCGCTCAGCTGGAAGTATGAGAGTGCCACGGTAAGATGTAGAGAACAAGTGCACAAAACAGCTAACAAAAGAAATCATTGTACGTTAGAGAAACTACTGTATGCCTCATTCTTAGAGAAAATACAGCAATAAGGTAAGGGTCGGTCGAGCATATTTTCAAAACTGCTTCCACGCTCTACTAGTTACGAGTAGGAGTGAACAGTCCAAGAAAATAGCGCTTGCTTTTTTAATACATCAATTTGCTGTCATTAACAGCATGATATGCTGAATTTCATTCGAGAACTACGATAAGACATGTTCGTTTCTAATGAAGGTAGTTAGGGTTTATAACATTATTATTATTATTATTATTATTATTATTATTATTATTATTATTATTATTTTAAAAAGAACTGAGCTTCCAGTCTGGTAAGCAACCTAAAGATAAAAGAGAGAAATATATAACCATATACAACAATAAATATCTCTGCTTGAACTGCAATAAAAAGTAACTTTTTCAGCCTTTTCTTCCGAATATTTTGGCTGTATTTGGGATACATATCTGGTTATATATAGGCCTACTATATGTTCTACACTTCTCTGCAACACTCTCTGAATGTTCATAGGCTGACTATTACAGCATCCATTTAAAATCACGCGTAAAATTCGTAAGTATTGTTTGACGACAAGTAGGATGCGTGATGATAAAGTTGGTGTAAAATTGGAAATCCTGTGTGGGATTCCATACTTAATATCATACTAACTTCTAAGTACAAGTATGGGGGTCAAAAAAGCAATAAAAAAGCGAATCCACTATCGGCAGCCCTGAAAATGGTTTTCCGTGGTTTTCCATTTTCACACCAGGCAAATGCTGGGGCTGTACCTTAATTAAGGCCACGGCCGCTTCCTTCCAACTCCTAGGCCTTCCCTGTCCTATCGTCGCTATAAGACCTATCTGTGTCGGTGCGACGTAAAGCCCCTAGCAAAAAAAAAAAAACATAAAAAATAAAGCGAATCACACTAAGTATTGCGGTCACTGCTGGGACTCGAGGCTTTAAATTTCGGTTTTTGTAACTCGCTAGTCGAGTTTGTAGGATGCTAGGCCTACACCATTTTCTTCAAGTCTGTAGATTAATTCCTATTTTAACATATAAACTTTCCATAATTAGTGCCAAAAATGACTGGAAATCAGGTGCCTTTGGGTGGTCAACAGGGCGCAACCAGCAGTTCTAATGAAGCAAAATTCAGAGCTCATCAAAAGAGAACGTTGCAAAACAATCTGAGGATGCCTTGCTTGTGGTAACAGACGGAGGGGAGAAATTACACCCTACGAGAATGAATAATTTTACGTCAGATGCTTTATTCGAAAAAGTGTATTGGATAACAGCAGGCGGGTGGTAACGTTTATCTGTTCTTTACAACTACTTAGATATTAAAATTAATTATATGCTGTGTGTTTTACGACATTTCGGGTACTATCAGTCTTAAGGGATGCTGGAGCTATGGAATTTTACAGACATGATTCTGACACATTCAAGCCCCTTAAAACGTCAACCGATTGCACGAGGGTTCGAGTCCTAACGTTCGAGCATAGGATATGTAAGCCTAACCATGCTACTCAGCTTTCATGAAATATGAATAATAAAACCTATTTCACGGACACAATTTAGGTTGGATTTTTCGTCGACAGTGCATTATCATCAAATGTTCTACTGTCATGGACTGAATGTATTTATTTATTTATTTATTTATTTATTTATTTATTTATTTATTTATTTATTTATTTATTTATTTATCGTACAATTCGATCTGGTCCAAATCGGAAGAAGCATTAGATAATACCGTAAGTTGATTACTTACGTCAAACTCTTCATCACCACAAATATTACAGTACCGTTCAGCTTTCTTACATCAAGAGAAATACTTTTTGAAACCAACCTACTCCCAGTATGGTCCTCAGTAGCGTTCAACCTACCTGAGCTGGAGTTTACGTGCGCTAAGGTGCCTAGTTTCTTTTCTTATTTTTGCCATTCTTCCGATATCTAATTTATATAATAATATTGACATATCATCATCATCCAGGTAGTCTGCCTTATGGCAGGTCTTGTCATGGGATGAATCTCTTCCACTTTCGCCTGTCCTGCGCTTTCTCATGTCCGAATATTTCTTTCCTTTGATATTGTCCAACATTTGATATATTTTCTTTACTCTTCCTCGTTTGCCTTTCACCATTCCTTCAATTCTTTCTTTCAGCAAACAGTTCCTCCTCAAACAATGTCCGATCCACTTCATTTTTCTCTTTCTAATGATTTGCCACATACTTCGTTCTTCTCAAACTCTTCGTAATACCTCATTCCTTACACGGTCTTTCCATTTCACTTGTTCTATTCTCCTCCATACCAATACCCTCCTATCCTATCTCTCGTCTTCCTTTCCCAATGTCTAAGTCTCTGCGCCATACAGAGCTATGCTCCAGATGTAACACTTAGCAAGTCTTTTCCTCAAATCTTTGTTTAGTGGCCCACAAAGTAATTTCGATTTTCTCTTAAAGCCTTCTTTTGCCATGGCAATACTTTTCTTAATTTCTGTCGTGCAATACATATCATTTCTGATCATACTTCCCTAATACTTAAAAGTTACTGACTTGCTTTATTTCTTCTCCCCTATACTAACATGCAACTTTTACATTTTCCTCCAATTATCATTCTTTTGGTCTTCTTCCTGTTCATTCTCATTCCAAATTCTTCTAGTTTCATGTTGAGTTTATCTAACTGTTGTATCATTTCACGTTCGCTTTCTCCCATCACAACCATATCATCTGCAAATCTTATACGAAGAGCTACGAAGAGCCTAAGAACATTTTGCCATGAAGGAACAAAATAAAACGAAGGAATCTGAAGTAGAAAATAGATTAGAAATTTACAGACTTGTTAAACAGAGTGTAAAACAAGAGAACCATGAAAATCTTCTAAAAATATCGAAAGCATTAATAATTAACCACATAAACGGTGACGAAAGATATAGACCAATCTTTTTGAGACAATTTTGGAAACTAGCTGAATGGTGGAGTTGGGAATTCCCAGTCGCTTAGAATGTTCACAAATAAAGAATACCGATGCAAAATCAGAATAATAAAAAAGGAAATATATCAAATAAACTTAAGTCATGCACACGACACTCTTTAAGGAAACCACAGAACATACCTGAACATTTTGTTCTCTCATTTGTGTTTTCCTTATCCCTTGCAATCAAATTGTATTTAACGAAATATCTTTCAGCATCTACAATACTGCAGGACCTCAAATCGCTTGTAGTGCTTCTTGGGCAAACTCTGAGCATTGGAATAATTCATCTGTATTTATCAAACTTACATTTTATTATTGGTAATATTCATGATCACCGTCTAGTATGTATATTTGCCGATTAATTATGTTTACCGTGATACAGATACCACAAGGCAAATTGACTGACCGGTTATATCCATAGTATCGTAACAGATATTTTCTGATCTGCAGTATTTGTGAGGAACGTTTTATATTTTACTTCCTACTAGTAACCTTATGGTAAATCTGAGCGTTATGTAATAAAGACATCAGAAGATGTTCGATTAAAGGGTAGCAACTGTTGGTTAAAATCTATTTTTAAAAGATTTAATGCCATAAGTGTATCGGCGAAACTCTCAGTTTATTTCACGGCTAGAAGTGACAGTACTCGCGTGAATAGATTTATGTAATGCTCCTCGAGAATTGGCATGAATTCACGATATTTATTAATTTTCCATTTGTAAACTTGACAAGCTTTGGGTATTTAAGCTTAAAAGCCAACATCATTTCCAAAGGTGCACGAACTTCTCGGTTTAAGTTTCCACAAGAATAATATGAAAAAAACATTTTTATTTAGAAAAACTCGGCGGTTTCACTGTATGCCACTTTAGTACACTTTCAGCATTTTGAGAAAACTTCGCATTTTATCGCGTTTTCAAAACGCATTGCAAGTGGTTTACAGGTGGTGAAAATATTGAAGAAAATGTCTAGTATATACTACATCATCATCATCATCATCATCACGACTATCACAGGCATTCACCGGCGAATATAGTGATGTTTACCGAGTGCATTATAGAGTAGCGGATTATGCGTTCCAAGATGGCTGAAGAGACGAATTCCAGAAGCACAAGCTCAGCCGCAATTTGGTACATAATAGTTCCTTGTTATAGAATCTGGTGATCATTTTATCTCTGCTTTTCTCGTTCTATTCTGCGACCTAGTTCATCAAATTCGTGCTTTCTTCAGTGTTAATTCAAAATGTTGTAGGCCTTCCCAGACTGACAGATCATCCTAGTTCTCGACGTCAATTTGTCAGTTGTTGATATTGGTCTTTAGAACGTCTCTGTACGCTTTTGCAGTCCTCCCTGATTACATTGTCCATGTTTCAATTGAGAATATAGTAATATGCAACGAACTTGAGCTTTCCATCGCCACGAATTGTTTTATGTTTAACGCCAAACTTTATATTTAAAAAAATGTACATCTAAATTTTACTCCAAATTGAAATCCTACGAGAACGGAATAGGAAGAGGGAAAAGAATGAAAGTATAACTGGTGAATTTGATCTATAAATTATTTTCAGCAATAAAGAGATTGTCGATTCTATGCGCTCCAACATACCAAAATAATCCAGTGGCTGAGAAAAGTAATCATACAAGTAGGCCTACATCTGCTTCCCTTTTTCCTAATTTTCAGAGGGTGTAGGACTGTCCATTTACTATAACTGAATGACGAAATGTCGTGCAATAAATACAGCTGAAATGTATCCACATTGCTACAAAATATAACATATTATTAGAGGTGGTGGCTTAACCTTCTGTAATCAGAAATATAGCATTTTATAGCGTTTATACATTTTTAATTTAGCTTTGAATGCAACAAGATTGAAACCCTTCCTCATGTTCTTGGATTCTGCCGCAAACGGGAGCTCTTAAGAAACAACAGGCACCATAGACTCAGAAGAAAAGCTGACTGCTTTAGAAGTACAAAACAGTTCGAAGTATATAAAGAAGTAACTGTACGTCATCTGAGGGTTCAATTAAAAGAGCACACATTGTGGTCATCGATAGGAAATCAAACAAAGGCGTCATTATCGATCCAACAGGCAGATTTGAGCGAGATAAAACGCAGTCCAAAGACGCTGATACAGAAAAGAAGAGGCACTGCGAGCCTCGCTTTCTTGACTTGGATAGTTATTGGTATGTTGCTTGGTACATGCAGAACAATCAACAATTTCTCTGTGAGTATTTTCAAATCGTTTCGACTCCGTACTAATGTTATGTAAGATATGTCAACTGCGATTTTTAGAGATTCTCTCTAAATTGTACAAAATCATCTGTGCAATTTAAAATAATTTGAATAAATAGAATCTATCAGGGGGTAGTTGCCCGCAAATAACAGCCTGAACTGAACCTTTGTGGTGGTCGATTATCAGACGTCGCCTGTATTCCATGACACGACTGTGAAAATGCTTAAAATTTCAATGAAGCAGAGGACAGGAAATGCAACCGATGACCATACTAGATATAACCTGGTTGCTAGGAAAACAGCGATAAAACATACAAAACTTATAATTTATTGTCATAATTATTGTTTTATGTGAACCGATCAGGAGGCCACTCGGTTAAATTCCGTAATAGGGGCCGCTAATTGTTGAATAGGGCAGCTACCCGTAGTGGATTTTCTCTCTTTAGTATTTTGAAGAAAAACACAGAACTTGAGTTAATTATGTTAAATAGGTAATGAATGCCTTGTGGCAATATTAGTGTAAAGTTAACATGTCATTTGCGAGTGTTAATAGTAACATAAAAACTCAGTAATTATAATAAAATTGTACATTTTATTTATAGTGATAATCTATAGGGTAAAGCATAACAAAAAAAACCATCCTTTTGCTTTTTTGATTTACAAAACTGCCAGGTTTGGCAAAACTTACAACAGGATGCAATATTAGTTAGTATTCAAAAATGTTAAAAATAAATCTACAAATGTATACAACATACAAAGATCCTAAATACATTTAGCCATCAAGAAACAAAATAAAAATAACAATCTGAACTAGGAAAGAGATTTAAAAAATTACAGACTTGTTAAAGAGAGCGTAAAATAAGAGAATCGTAAAACTCTTCGAAAAACATCGAAATCATGTAATCATGTAAATGATGACGCAAGATACACACCGATCCTTTTGGGACAATTCTAGAAACTTGCAGAATGGTGGAATTAAGAATTCTCAGTCGCTTTCAATGTTCACAAATAAATAATACCGATACAAAATCAGAATAATAAGTAAGAAAATATAAAATAAACTTAAGTCATGTTCACGACATTGTTTAAGGAAATCACAGAACGTACATGAACATTTTGTTCTGTCATTCGTGTTCTCCTTATCTCTTACAACTGAATTGTATTTAATGAAATATCTTTCAGCATCTACAATATTGGCAGGACCCCAAATGACCTGTAGAGCTGCTTGGGCAAACTCTGGATATTGGAGCTTAACATCCAATAGCATTTCCAAAGACGCACGAATTTCTCTGTTTAGGTTTCCGGAAGAAGGATAAAAAACAAAGTTTAAAAAAATAATCGTCATTTTCACATTTATATCGCATTTTAGTAGCTATAATTTTCGCATTTTGAGAGAATTTTGCATTTTATGCCGTTTTAGAAATACGTTAAAAGTGGTTTATAGGTCGTAAAAATGATAATACGCAATTACACGCCTTTATAAGTATTTCGTGCAATATCGCTATTGCGAAAAATCACATAAAACCGTTTCCTTCGTCCATCGAAACCTGTAATTCGTTGCTCTCTGCGCTCTCCTGCACATTCTAAAACTAATTTCACGAGGCAATATTGTGAATCCATGGCAAGGCACGAGGAACTTTACATAAATCTATTTGCGAGAGTACTGTCACTTCTAGCCTTGAAATAAACTGCAAGTTTCGCCGATACACTTAAGGCATGTGACTTTTTGTGACTTTAAAGCTTTAAAAATAAAGTTTTATTCTACAGTTGCTTCCTTTAAATCGAACATCTTGCAACGCCTAATACATAATGCCCAGATTTACAATAATGAAACTGGTAGCAAGTGAAATAAAATATCAAATTTTCTTCACAAATACTGCGGATCAGAAAATATCTGTTACGATACTATGGATATGACAGATTAATAAATTTGCTCTTTGTGATACCTGCATCACGGTAAACATAATTAATTGGGAAGTATACATAATAGAGGTGATTATGAATAATCAATAGGGAAAGGATTTTAATGTGGAAAGTATTGTCAGAAAAGGGGGGGGGGGAGTTTCTTAAAATACATAGAAAAAAGGTGCAAAAAAAGGGTTGATGAAATCACGTTATTAAGGTTTAAACCAGTTACATGAACTTTCCTTATCCTATTTACTGGATTCGAATAATTAATAAGCTTGTTATATTGGATTGCACACAACATTTCAATGTTTCTGACGGTAAGTCACCGGCGCTTTGAGCTCGGTAGATTCTTATATAGAGAGAGAGACTCTCCGCTCGACATATACAGAAACCAATGGAGCATATCTTGTCAGCACTCGTAAAGAGAGGAAAATTTAATTCGAATTTGTCCCATCAACTTCTTCCAAACTCTGAATCATATCAGGTAAATACTTGTAGCCATACACTGCAAAAAGTTACAACTCTAGGTCTTCGTTGTTGAGTAACTGTTAGGCCTGCCTGTGCTAACCTTTTCATTTCTACGTAACTACTGCATCCTACATCTGCTCTAATCTGCTTGTCATATTCATACCTCGGTATACCCCTACCGTTTTTACCACCTACACTTCCTTCAAAAACCAACTGAACAAGTACTGGATGTCTTAAGATGTGTCCTATCATTCTATCTCTTCTTCTCGTCAAATTGAGCCAAATCGATCTCCTCTCGCCAATTTGATTCAGTATCTCTCCATACAGTGATAACTTAATCTGGAATGTAGAGAAATGTTTTTAAAGGTCATCCTCTTCATTATTCAGTTTATAATAGAACCTTCATTTGTTTATGAGAATCTAAGCCTTATTAAAACACGGCAAGCTACCATGGCACTTTCAATTACATAGTTAATAATTTCTCTTACACTTACACTCGGTTGAAATGCATTTTCCTGCGCATATGAATCTAATTCCCTTGACCATCTGCGATGGAACGTTTGGTACATCATCTTCTGAAATGGTTACACACCTGACGCACTGTTGAAAGCGGCACGTGTTCATCTTGGATTAATTTATTTTCTTTACCATCAAGAGATGGCCGTTATCCATAATATACGAAAAATATTATGAAATATGATTGATTCAAACATATATTAACCAGCTCCATAACATCCGGGACATTGAGGCTTTTACACTATGTAATGTCCAGATTTATCAAGTTAACCGTAACATATATATTAATATTAAGAGAAGCCTAAAAATAATGGACGAGCTGTGTATAAAATGGGAAGATATAACTGGTAGATGACTTTACTTTCAGTCTTCCATTGTCCTCAATAGATTATGGTATCATGAAAAATTGTGGCCATTTAACATGTAACTTTAATTAAAGGTAGCATGTTGATACGACGATAATGCCTTTATATTGCACTTAGCACAAAATAACGTTTTACTCTGTTACTGTACAAAGCCCCTTATGCAAGTATTATCGCAGAAAGAAGTCAATCTGTTGATATATCGCGAGGACCAAACTGTGGAAAGGATGCTCCACAGACCATGTTCATTCTAAGTATGTGAGGAAGTTTGTACGTTATATTTTTTCTTGATCAATGGTAGAAATGGTAGAAATACACAGCAAAAGATACCTCATTTTTGTACTTATTCGTATTTTCTTCTACTTAATCCTGCCTATTTAGAAACTGAATTTGTAGGCTATGTCAACGATACGATACAGGATACAGATATTGAACTTTATCAAAGCACTGTGTTAAAAGACGACAAAATAACAATATAATAAAAAATAATCAACATCATTGAAGTGCAATAATACGAGGAAACTCTAAACGATGTTATCTTTTAATACCGATTTATTCATGGCAGAGCGGTAAGAATCCGTGCCCAAATATACCACAATCTCTCTAATACTTTCTTTGTTCGCCATCAAAACTGTGTACCATAACGTCTTCCACGAACTTGATTTATGGCCACTTTCTGTAGAAAGATATTCTTGTACGAAATTTCATTCAACAATGTGTTCCCTCTTCGTGTAATAAATTTGACATTTTTCATCCTGTTTTCTCTTCTTGTACCTGTATTATCTCAGCTTCGTTGAAGTTCCATTTCTCTGTGTTTTGTGTTGTACGTTTTAGTTATTGCATAAGTTATTACAGGCTTCGCATTACTCTGTGTTTTGTGTTGTACGATTTGGTTATTGCATATTACAGGCTGTGTTTCTTATTGTATGGTTTGGATTTTCACCGATGTGAAGGTATTTTGACAGAAACAAGGATGGTAGCGATAACAAACCGAATATTTCGTGATTACATTATTACTCTGTAACGAATCACCGGAGACTACGTGTCCCTTATACCAATATACTCAGAAAGTATCCCTGAACAACCTCCGAAAATTTATCGGTGGAGTTCAGCTTCACCCTGTATAACGCAGAAATGCCGGGTTTTATTTGTAGGAGGACGTAATTTACTCATTTTCAAAATTATGTTCGTACACTGATGTTAAAAAATGAATGCATATAATTTGGCACTAATCGACATAATAATAAATACATCGAATATAAGTAAGGACTATATATTTTGAACGCAAATATGCATACAATTCTGTATGAAAAAGAAAGCAAATTATCGTATGCTGCGTTGAGCAACATCTAGAAAAAGCACATGGCAACTTAGGGTTTCATGGCCGGCATCATGCTCAAAGTAGAAGTTTCCCAAGTGTATAAGACTAGAACTACTACAAATTTTATATCAGAATCTTCAAACAGGAAAGTAACATTGATTCTTTATAATGTTCTCACGAGAATAACATTCATTTTTAACATTATTTGTTTCTCCGAGGTTTCCGATTCATCGAGTAAAGAAGTTTAAGGGAATATGTGATTGGTTTGTCCACAAACGAGTCTGCTCTGCCTTGTAAGTTTCCTAACTACGAAATGATTGCTGTAAACAACTAAAACTTGCATCAAATCTTCTCACTAAAACCGAAAATTACTTCTCCTGGAGCACGCAACTACACAAGAATTTATCTCTACTAGATGTAACTGAGGCTTCTCTAAAGGTATCGGCCCTATTTTACTAGTAAATCGCGCTAACAATAACGAAGTCAATACTACCTTAAAATTAAGAATGCCCTTTGCTGTGTCAAAATTCGGAACTACCTTCCAACAGCAAATAGTGCAACGGGTATTTGATCCATCACAACATGCAGTACGCGTACTATTATCAACAGAATTGACAAAAGTCGAACCAATATGTTCCCAAGTGATTTAATGTACTCTAGGAAAAACTAATTTTATCTATAAGAACTGTAGTAGAAACCAGTGGTAAATCTTAATGCAAAGCTTGAGACACTGACTGTCACTGCGTTAGTCGCATACAGTATTTACTGTAGTACACAGACATCTGTATGAGTGGAATAGGGATGAGAGTACCAACTGCTAGTACTACTGCTTTGAGGTCAACTACTGCCATCACAATCAATGATAGCTCGAGTTCGTGATTTATAATATTTTAAAATGCAAATATTAGCATTCCGCGGTATTTAAGCTTTTACTATTTAGTATTTTGCAGCAAATTGGTCGTAAATATTGCACTTTGCTATTTTGTCACTGCTTCTACGTATGGTTGGCAAGTTGTACAGGAAATTTATACAACTAAGTAGAATGAAAACCAAGGAAGAAAGAAAAGAGACGGAGAGAGATAGAGGGAGAAGGTCTTAGTGTAGGCTATTCAAATCACTGGCATACGCGGATACATAATTAAAAGTAATCTCCCAGTCGCTGAAACTGAAATGAAACCAAATGGGGTGTGGCCTCCGGAGAGGCCTGGTGAAGGTCTTTTGATTTGACTCCCGTAGGTGACCTGCGCATTGTTATGAGGATGAAATGATTATGAAGACGGCACACACATCCAGTCACCTTGCCAGGGGAATTAACCAATTATGGTTAAAATTCCCGACCCTGCCGGGAATCGAACCCGGTACCCCTAAGACCAAAGGTCAGCACGCTAATCACTTAGCCATGGAGCCGGAAGTCACTGAAAATGACTTCATATGATGAACATCAGGCGTGATAAACAGTCCTGTAGATACAATTTTATCCAAGAATAAGTATTCTACCAAGTTTTTTTCATTTTTACTACAGAATAGGTACTTTTCATACATTTCAAATATATTTTGGGAAAATGAATACAGTACTTATAGTAATTTTGTAGAAAAAAATTGCATTGTATACATTCAAATCTGCTGAACACTGCATGCAGAGGTCGTAAAGACTCCTAACCTCAAGTACGTTCGACATATTTTGCATTTATCACACATGATAAAAACCATAAACTTCAGTGAAGGTAAACCTACGTCCTTTTTTATAGGCCATAATGCTTGTATATTTATATTGTGTCTCGTAATTTACTTTTATCTGATTTATGACTTCTGATGTCACATCTATATAAATGCTAAAACGTCTTTTTGCCTGTACTTTTTTTAAATATTAACCTGATACTTGGCGGATAGGGTAAATAATAGCCTGAGGCGGATTCAGTTTAATATTTGTCTGTCTCTTAGATCATTACGGGAGAATGGATAAAATAATTTTCACGAATGCTATTTGTTTTACGTCACACCTACAAAGAGGTCTTATGGATACGATGAGATAGGGCAGGGCCAGGACTGTATAGGAAGCGATCTGGCCTTGATTAAGGTACAACCGGGTGTGAAAATGGAAAAACCAAAGAATGCCCAGAGCTGCCGACATGCAAGCTCACAGCTACAGACTCAAACCGCGTAGCCAACTTGCTCGGTTAACTCGGTATTTAAGATATTCAAAATTCAGCAGAATGGTGCGAGGCTTCATAGGGGCCTAAAGCATAAAACTCGATGTATGTGTCTGACGGTTCGTTTTACAGCAAAAATTGTTCATTTATTTAGAACCTTATTTACAAAATACGTTTTGTTTGTTATATGTATTTTTCCGATACAAAGAAACATGCGCGAAATACCAGGACGGGGTTCGTACAGAAGGGTCCTGCAACATAAAACGGAAGGTCTCTCTCTTATGGTTGGTTTCACAGCAAAATTGCTCATGACAACATTTATTTCGAATCTTTTTTACATTTTTCTGCTCTATGAATGTTTTCGGATACAGTGAAAACCAAGGAAAATATCAGTGGCGGTTGAATGAAAATTTAAGTGCAAGGACCGATAGTGGTATGGAAAGATGCTATGGATAACATCCCTACAACTTTTAAAATACTTTGAACATCTCTTCTGTGCGTTTTGAATATTAACCTGATACTTAATTTTTATAATGACTATTTGTGATCTATGTATGTGCGAGGGAAGGAGGTCAGAGATGAAGGCCTGAGCAGAGAGAGAACCGTACACACTAGTTTATAATATCACAATTTATATTTGGTGCTAAGCCTCAGAAAAATTGGACAAATACACATTTCTGAAAAAGTTTCACACTTACAGAAGATTTAATATCGAGAAGTGTTATGTGGTCATCAGATGGAAATATTACTACCGTTAGGAAGATACCACTAGGTTACTATTACATCCATCACAAATAATAGATAAGTACCTTAAATAAGTAGATATGCATCATATAAACAATTTTGATTGTAGTCTAATTTAAATTAGTTCTGTGCTGACTGTTCAATAAAGGTCATATTAAGTGACCGTCCTATCAATGACGGGAACAACAGCTTGTTATCTCCACATACATCAATTTCAGTAAGTATCCTTCGAATATTTAAGCGAGTGCATTGCAGTTGCTACACGAGAAGCAGACAGTAAGTACAAAATTCTAGAGATAGGCCTATCTGATGGTAGAATAGAAATAGCCTACGTCGTAAATATCACAGTTCATATATGCAATACTAATATAATGTTCATTCCTTTCCGTAACTCAATATCGAATATCTATTCAAATCCATACCCTACTTTCAGATTAGCAGGTGCTTTGATGATACTTCTTGATTAACTACCACCACTTTATGAGAAAGAATAGAAGAAAAACAAATAAACCACCTTATAGGAGAATGTCGGGTAGGATTCCGAACAGGAATATCCTGCACAGAACAAATCCTAAACCTAAACACATCCTATAAATTTGCAAATCCAAACAAACAGTCGACTTAAAAAAGGGTAAGACTCCACAGATAGATGGACAGACAAACACTGTTCAATAAACTAGAGAAATTTACAGGCGACAGGAAAATAAGGGAACTGATCAAACAAACTCTAATCAACACAATATCAAAAGTTACATTTCTGGGAGAGATTTCTGAACCGTTCGAAATCAGAACCGGTGTCCGAAAAGGAGATGTATTCCCACTGATGTCAATTTAGTTTTTGAAAAAAAAAAAGTAAATCGTGAATGGAAGAAGAAACTAAGGGGGTGAATATTGGTAGACTTCTTAAAAACAAAATCCACCAAGATTCCTAAGCTTTGACAGGTCCTTTCGAACGACAAAACAACAAGAAATCCAGTCTATAGAATAACTTCATGAAACAGGGGTAAGAAACCAGATTCCAAATTTCATTTCAATCACTAATCACCACATTCGAAAAAATCTCCCAGGCAGATACATTTAAGTATCTAGGCGAAATTATTCAATCCGCAGTGATAAATTCGGAAGCAAAGGCAAAACTGTTGAACTGCAAAGAACTTTAAAAAATCACTTGGAACAGATACAAGAAAAACTTTATATCAAAAAATTGCAATATGGGATAAAGGTCAAGTTCGAAATAACTTCAGTGAATGAAACTGCCTTCGTTGGTTGGTCATGTGAGGCGAATGGTGGATAATAGGTTAACCTAGGAGAATAATGGACTTGGCCATTGTTGTAAGAAAACTAAAGCAAGACCAAGGCAACAATGGTTAGACTCTTAAAGATAACAGGTGTGGAACTAAACGAGGGGCTAGCAGACTGACCGCTGACAGGCAATAACAGTGTATAGACCTAATGAAAATTTACTTTATGTATGTATGTATGTATGTATGTATGTATGTATGTATGTATGTATGCTATCAAAAACCGAGCAAGTTAGCCGTGCGGTCAGTGTCGCGGCGCTGTGAGCTTGCATTTGGGGAATGGTGGGTTCGAGCCCCACCGTCGACATCCCTAAGGATGGATTTCTGTGGTTTCCCATTTTCACACCATGCAAAATACCTTAGTTAAGGCCACAGCTGCTTCCTTCCCAAACCTATCCCTTTTCCACCCTTGCGTCGCCGAAATACCTTCAAAGTGTTAGTACGACGTTAAACCAATAGCAGAAACAAACAAAACCCACAAAGATTGCTGCTTGCTGATGCTTGTTGTTTTAAGGGGCCTAACATCGAAGGTCATCGGCCAACAAAGATTGTTAAACCAAAATCAATTTAGGTACGATTCGAAGGAAAATTTCCTTCGAAATACGTGAAGAACATCTGATAGCTCAGTTCGAGGAATTTTGACACTACCATTTTAGTTCTCTTGAATCTCCAATAGAAGAACCATTCCGAAAACAATGTCCACCATTCTTCTTATTATTATTATTCCCCCGCTGCATTTCCCACATCCTGGTGGTGTCGCGAGTGCGATGTTTGTAGAACATGTGGACCTGGCCCAGTTTTACAGCCAGATTCCCTTATCAACGCCAGGGAGGGATTTCCTTGGTTTTAACATTTGAGAAAACAGAGGTTGCACAATTTGAACCCTGTTTCGTTCAGAAAGCAATGTGAGTATTCTACTTCTTTCGCTCCTCAACAAAAGTATACAATTATGCAATGAATATTCAGAACGGAAATACAGAACTAATTTACGGTGATTAACTGCTGGAATACTACTCCGTTATTCATCATTTCTTACTCATAAATGACGCGAAGAGCCAATATTTCATTCATTCCTGTCTGATGCAATGGGAAATTCTCTTCCTCCTTCATTCACATATACGACTTTCTAACATTTAACAAAACACTATTTTATTGAGATAAAACTACCGATTGCTCATTAACATTCCACATATATTCCTTTCATAAATCAACGGAGCACAACTGCTGACAGCTAAATGGGACTATCATTATTTGCGCATGGACTCAAGATGCGAGGAGGGTCCAAATCAAAGATGCAAGATTTAATTACAGAGTCCAGACATTCACAACGTAGGCAGTACGAGTGGGACATCAGCACTTTACAAGAACAAATCAAATGGCAAGTCATTCTTTGGACGTGACGCATGGATGTACAACAGTCATAAATAAAATACATTATTATTATTATTATTATTATTATTATTATTATTATTATTATTATTATTATTATTACACTAAAATCATTCAATGTTTCCATTATGTTCTATAAATATTAGGAAAATAAAAATAAATGTTTAGTATGTACAGCCTAAACAGTACAGTAGGCCTACAAGCTACTGCCGTGTTAATATCATTTTGGCATAATAATAATAATAATAATAATAATAATAATAATAATAATAATAATAATAGTAATAATAATAATTTTAATAATAATAATAATAATAATAATAATAATAATTATAATAATAATAATAATAATAATAATAATGTTAATGGTTTTACGCGCCTCTAACTCCCGAAGGAGTTCTTTCACGTGCCGGTAAATTTGCCGACACGAAGCTGACGTATTTGAGCGCCATCAGATACCACTATATTCAGCTGGAATCGAATCCGTCAACTCAGGAAGTCAGCGGTCAGCCATCTGCCTTACTCGACCCGGTGGGAGAAACCAGAATAAAGTTCACTGAAAATAAATAGGCCTATAATCTTTTCTGTTAATGCTGGGTAGAAAAACAGCAGTATGAATTATGACCATTGATATTATTCTAAAACTGCGTAAAGATAAAAGAAAAGGACACATGTATTACGCGCACACTTTTTAGTGTTATAGGAAATATTTGTAATCAAATACCATTGACAGCCATACGTTTAAGGATGGATCGTAGAATTGCATAAGCAAAGAGGAAGTATCATTCGGGTTGAACATGAACGGGTGTAACATGTGCCATTGGAGCTATAGCAACTGCCATGGGAATAATTAAGTGATGTCACCTATACGACAATTCCCTTTTATTTTTAGGATTAACTCTAATTACTTGAACCATAATCCAATGATGGCGCGATTCCTCAAGCTCTACATAAATTCATAATTCCACCTTAAAAAAATACATTTAAACTTGTAAAAAACCCCTACTATAAACCTAGTGCTGAATCGGTCGACCTCAGCAATCTTCGAGATTCGTATTGGCAACCTTTGAAACACAAACTATGAACCGCTTATGCATCGCTGTGCGATATCTGGCGTACACTTTACGTACTAATACTGTTGTTGTTTACACAGCAAAGCCAAACAATAGAATTCATGCTAGGAACAAGATTCGTATCGAGGAATATTATACAGTATAACGTATGTGTGACACAGTTGTTGGCTTAAGATAATAAAGGTTTAGAACATTCATATCGATCGATCATATTATCGATTCAATTCAGATTTCATTTCTATTCGGTTGGCAGTATTACCGGTACCGGGAGAGCTCCCTCCTTACTCCACAATCCCGTACACAAATCTATCACTAAAAAGTATAAAGTGTGCGAGTAATAGGCCTACAACATCCAGTGTATTTTTATTACCAGTTCAAAATTATTATTTTCAAATACTGACAAACGAAAACACTAAATACAAATCTAGAAAAAAAAACCGCTTGGCACAACAGCTCCGAAAGGCCATAGCCTACCAGCCGACCGCTGCTCAGCCCGAAGGCCTGCAGATTATGAGGTGTCGTGTGGTCAGCTCGACGGATACTTTCGGCTGTTATTCTTGGCTTCCTAGACCGGGACCGCCATCTCACTGTCAGATATCTCCTCACACTAAATACAACCCTGTTAAGTGTTAATTCAAATAACTGCATTTTATTTTAAATTAGAATTCAATTCTTCCACTGCACGTGAAGGACGACAGCTGGCGAAGGGAAAAATAACACACGCTTTTACCTTGTTTCGTATCACTAAGTGGATCTTTTATAACCTTTCTGTTACGAGAGATTCTAAGTCTGTAATGAGCTGGCTGTCTCTTTCTGCAATATCTCGAAGGAATAATGAGTGCTGAACGCTTTATGCTGAAATTATTCCATTAGCTTCCATGTCTCTGTTAGGTATTTATTTGAACTGGCCATGTACGTGCAGGTAATGCATAAAATCGTGACACGTAATCTCCTCTCCAACTTTGCAGAGTTAATGCGTAATTAACGTGTACATCAGTTGCACGTGATTATGGTGCTGCAACAGTTCTGGCGATACAAGGGACAAAAAAAGTGCGAAGCGGGCAGCGTAACAAAAAAACTGACTTAAAAGTCTCTCACCAAACGTAATACCTACATGGAAACAGTTTGCTTTGATATGATGCCAGCAGGTTCAGATTGTTATTACTATGGATCTGTTCCATGTACATTTTCCGTCGATATTTTATTATACATAGACGGTATACGATCGTGTCAGAAGTATTACTCTAACGTACAGGCTGTTATAAATTGAAAGTGTATATATATTTATACAATATACAGCGTCAGTAAAATTAAACTGGCCAGAAAAATACACAGCTCAAAAAAATTAGGGGAACATGTTTTGAACATATGCCGTGCTCCATAAAACAATACCTCACACCCAGGTATATTACTAACTAAACATTTATTCTTTACCGTTGAAGTATACAAAAGAACATCGATGGATTGGCGTTCATTTTCAGAACACAAACATAAATGTCCAAATAGGGTCGAAAACAAAGTGATAACAGTCCTCCAGGGTGGATTTTTATCACAGTTGGAGAGCTTCAGTATGGTGTATGTCCTCCATGAGAATTTATCACAACTTGGCACCTAGGTGCCATGCTCCGTATACATCGACGGAGGTCACGTTGCGGTATCGGGTCCCATTCTTCAATGAGAGCCTGTTCGAGGTCTTGGAGAGTCTGTGGTGGAACAGGACACCCACGAACACTACTGTCAAGCCTATCCCACACATGCTCGATTGAATTAAGGTCGGGACTCACTCCTGGCCATTCCATCTCTTAAATGTCCACTTCTCGCAAGACAGCTCTGGTGATACGCGCTACGGTACATGAGTCCAGGCATTGTCGTGCATGAGTAATTGAGGAAATCACATACATGAGATTGTAAATAAAGGGTACAGATATCTGCGCAAGGTTAAGAGGGTGTTTAGGGGTTGTAGTAAGGATGTAAAGGAGAGGGCATAGAAGTCTCTGGTAAGACCCCAACCAGAGTATGGTTCCAGTGTATGGGACCTTCACCAGGATTACTTGATTCAAGAACTGGAAAAAATCCTAAGAAAAGCAGCTCGATTTGTTCTGTGTGGTTTCCGACAAAAGAGTGGCGTTGCAAAAATGTTGGAAAGTTTGGGCTGGGAAAAATTGGGAGAAAGAAGACGAGCTGCTCGACTAAGTGGTATATTCCGAGCTGTCAGCGGAGAAATGGCGTGGAATGACATTGGTAGACGAATAAGTTTGAGAGGCATCTTTGAAAGTAGGAAAAATCACAATATGAAGATAAAGTTGGAATTTGAGAGGACGAATTGGGGCATTCATTTATAGGAAGTGGAGTTAGGGATTGGAACAACTTACCAAGGGAGATGTTCAATAAATTTCCAATTTCTTTGAAATCATTTAAGAAAAAGGCCAGGAAAACAACAGATAGAGAATCTGCCACCTGAGCGACTGCCCGAAATGCAGATCAGTATTGACTGATTGACTGAGTACGAATTCAGGGCCAACACCGTATGCAGCAACCAACACATGTTGCAACAGTATCTTATCGATGAACCACGCAGCGGTAGGATTATCACGGACGACGACAAGATCCGTACGGCGATCAATTCTGATGCCACCTCACACCATCACAGAAACTTGTCCGAATCCGTCGCCTTCCTGGACAACATTTGGCATGTACTGCTAACCACGGCGTCTTCATACACGTTGACGTCCATCACGCTGTGTCATGGGAAATCTGGACTCGTCTGTGAACAACATAGGTCTCCATTGGCGAAGTTGCCAGTTGACGTGGGTACGGGCAAACAGAAGGCGAGCTGCGCGATGTTGCTGCGTTAAACGAGGCACTCGAACAGTACGTCTGGGTCGTAAGGACACTTCTCTTAACCTGTTCTTTACTGTCTGGTCAGACATCGTGACTCCAGTGACCCTCCTGAGGTCTTGTTGCAGTTCTCTGGCAGTTGCTGAACGAGACCGCAACGCACAGATGGTCAGATATCGGTCATCCTGTGGGGATGTCATGCGTCCACGAACTTGTCCAATCCTCCTTGTGAACTGGCGTGTCACACTGTAGCGATTCCACAAGCGGTGAATAACTGACGGAGAGACATTGGGATCCACAGCAACACGACGAAAAGTCCATCCTTTCTGGATCAAAGTGACGGCCCTTGCGACTTGAACCTCGTTAAGATGTCTCATGGGATGTGCTGGTTTACGTACAACGTGCTCAAATGACCGCAGTAGTCTGTGTACCTCACAAAGACACACGGACGCACCGCTATTCACTTTGTTTTGAGGGGTCACCTGACAGTTTAATGCATGGTCACGCCTACATTTGGAGTATAACTTCGATTTGACATACCCCGAGTAGCTAAATTCTCAAGGTATGCTGTACGACCATTTGAACCCCATCTACCAAATTAACGTTCACATACCAGACGTTACAAAACATGTTCCCCTATTTCTTTGAACTGCGTATTTACAATAGGACTGACGCGGGACTGACCCTCGTAAATGAACATCATAGAAGAAGTTGGAAATGGCCTCATCTGAAGAAATGATAAACGGATGATCCAAAATTCCTAACTCCACTCAGAAACCACTGGCAGAACTCAACACGCGAAAGTTCGTCTAGACTATTTAACGCACGCACAACAGTAAATTTGTGTCCGGCTCCATGGCTAAATGATTAGCGTGCTGACCTTTGGCCATAAGAGACCCGGGTTCGATTCTCGGCAGGGTCGGGAATTTTAACTATCATTAGTTAATTTTGCTGGCACTAGGGCTGGATTTATGTGTCGTCTTCATTATCATATCCGTATCCTTACGAATTTACTGAAATGAAATGGCGTATGGCTTAGTGCCGGGAGTGTCCGAGGACATTTTTAGGTGAAGGTATTTTGATTTCACCCCCGTAGGTGACCTGCGCGTAGTGATGAGGATGAAAGGATGATGATGATGACGACACACGCACGCAGCCCACGTGCCAGCGAAATTAACCAATTATGGTTAAAATTCCCGACTCTGACGGGAATCGAACCCTGGACCCCTGTGACCAAAGGCCAGCACACTAACCATTTAGCCATGGAACCGGGCACCAAGGAAAAATATGTTAGCCTTACTGAGGGATTATGGTATCAGGAGAAGATTATTACAGGCAAACCAAAAGTGTTTATTTCTGTTGACAATTGGGCCGAATTAAGAATTGATGGTACAATGTGTTGTTGGTGCAAAGTAATTACAAGGGTTGGCCAAAGCTGTACTCTTACACCTCTGTTGTTCACAGTTTACATGAATCATTTATTAAAAGGTATAAAATGGCAGGGAGAAATTCAGTTAAGTGGAAATGTATTAAGCACCTTCTTCTTCTTCTTCTTCTTCTTCTTCTTCTTCTTCTTCTTCTTCTTTTCTTCACGGGGCCTCTAAATATTAGTTCCCAATTAGCGTCGACCTCTAAGATCTTTTGCTACCATGTTTTTCCTTCATTCCCACCTAGATATACCTGCTCCCTTCACAAAGCTGCAGGTTGTTCTTATTGGGTGTTCTTGGATTTTTTCTCACTCTTCACCTGGTAGTCTTACCTAGAGTGGAGAGTCTGATTCTACCCGGCACCTCACATTCGAAAGGTATGTGTTCAACTGATTCCTGTGCTTCATTGCATTTCCTACATATGTTGTCTCTTATTACTCCAATTCTATGTAGGTGTTTTTTCAGATGGCAGTGTCCTGTCAACAGTCCTACTACCCATCTTATATTTTCTCTGCTGAGTTTCAACAGTTCTTTAGTATGCTTCTTGTTTGGTCCCTTTATCAGTTCCTTTGCAAGCCTGCATCCTGGAGTATTTTTCCAGTTTTCCATTTGTTTCTTTTGTACCCATTTTCCTACATAGTGTCGGGCTTGTCCATAGGAAATCCCGCATACAGGTTCTGGGCCTACAAAATATGTTTCTGCCACTTTCCTGGCCAGTTTATCTGCCTTTTATTTCCCTCTACACTTGCATGCTCTGGTACCCATATTATTTTGACAATGTTGTACTTTGAGAGCTTCAGGAGAAATGAGTGGCAATACCAGACAATTCTAGATATTATCCGGAGTGCTTCTAGTGCCTTAATGGCCGCTTGGCTGTCCGTAAAAGTGAAAATGTTCTTATTCCTATAGTTCATATTCAGATTTTCTTCAAGACATGTTGTGATAGCTATCACTTCCGCTTGAATGACTGTAGTGTGTTTGCCCAGGCTCATCTGGATTGATCTCTCAGGTCTTCCTTCGTTGATCCCACCTCCTGTGCCATCCCCAGTCTTTGAGCCATCAGTCCACCACACTATATCTTCTTTTTCAGTATTCCATTTGTTGGTATCCCAGTCTTCTTTTTTTATTATCTGGGTCTCAAACGGTTTTTTAAAGTTGTACTTTGGTATCATATGATCAGAAGGCATGTGAAGAACTTCCTCTGTTATTACTCTGTTAATTTTACAGTGTTCTAGATTGGGTCTTTGTGCTTTCCAGCAATCTGATTGTGCCCAACTATATGAACTCATTCTAGCCTGTCCTTTTATGAAATTACATAGTGAAGGGAGGTCTAGTTCAGTATTCAAAGCTTCTGTCGGCGTAGTTCTCATAGCCCCAGTTATGGCTATGCATGCCATTCTCTGTAGGCTATCCAATCTACTACTGACTTTTCCTTGGCTTACTTTCTGCCACCAGATGATTGCAGCATAGGCCATCAACGGTCTAATGAGCATTATATATATCCACATTACCACTGATGGTCTTAGACCCCATGTCTTCCCGACGGCTCTTTTACATGCATACAGCAAGTTCTTGGCCCGGGTTATGTTCCTTTCTATATGCGGATTCCAGGTTAGATTTTTATCTAACACTACACTTAGGTGCAGTGCCTGTTCTGTAATTTTACACCTCTGTTGTTCACAGCTTACATGAATCATTTACTAAAAGGTATACAATTGCAGGGAGGATTTCAGTTAAGTGGAAGTATATTAGGCACCTTGGGCCATGCTTAAGGCTTGGAGTTCATGGCACACTCTGCTGAAAGCTTGTAATCTAATATCTTGGAACTAGAAAATAGGTGCAAAGAATATGATATGAAAATCACCATTTCCAACATTAAAGTGATGTCAGTACGGAAGAAACCTTGGAGGAACGAATGTCGGATCGGGAATACAGAATTGGAACTGGTAGATCATTCAAGTATTTCGGATGTATGTAGGATCGCAGTATAGTGAATGAAGTTGAATCAAGGTGCAGCAAAGCTAAAGCAGTAAGTTCACAGTTGTGATCAACATTATTCTGTAAAAAAGAAGTCAGCTATATTTACATCGGAGTGAAGCTGGGTGAACTCAAGATTCACAAGCAGAAGAACCAAACATGAAAGCAGGGGGAATAAATGCTGGTACAGCTGTTTCTCATGCACGCAGAACTGTCAGTCAGGTTTACTTGCCCGCCGTACGGTAAAAACGCGTGAAATAAAAAAGATCAGAAAATAAATTTTGTACACCTTTAAAATTAGGCCTATATCTTAAAATTATAATTTTGGTTTTTTTGTATAATTAACATTTTTGCTTTATACTTTGTTTTAGGTGTATAAAATCAAAGAAAATTTAGTTTACTTCTGTTCGTTCGTTTGTTTGTTTGTTTGTTGGTTTCTTTCTTTCTTTCTTTCTTTCTTTCTTTTCTTTCTTGTTACACCACGGGAAAACGGTGGAACAGAATTAGTCGAAACTCGGTATTTTAAGTTCATGGATAGCTAGGCTATATATTATTTGATTAGTATACAGTGGCATAGCAATATTAAGGAGTCTAACACCGGAAATATCAAATAACTCCGTTTATATTAGGTAATTTAATCTTTAAACATTTAAACCGAAAGTACAGCGTATTAAAGATGTGCTGACACACTTAGGAAAAGATAACATTTGAAACTTAGTGATAGTATTTTCACAATAATTCTCTTCCATACACAGTCGAAGCAGTGACTGGGTGTAAAGGAGCCGCCGTCAGATATTTGTAGCCGGAGTGTGGGCACGAAGAGACGCGAGCTGCGGCAGTATTAAAATAACACATGATTCACTAGTTAACCAGGTATGAAATTATACGAATTTCCTGTCAACTGATGTTATCATACCTCTCCTATGAGATGATGAAAATATATGGTTTATATATACGATGTGTTTCATTAAAGACAGAAGCGATCTAATGCTAGATTCATCATTACTAAACACACTCAAATTTACTGCTAACCTACATTTACAAGTTCTTCACAATTTTCTTCGCACTGGCAATACTTCAATAAAAATGATAATGAACATGATTCAGCCTGGAGAAGGTACACTTCAGCTGAAACGTTCAGAAAAGGGCCGATTGATGGTCATGATCGCTAGGGGATTAACTCTTTATGATCAACACTATGGTTAACCTCTTCGATTCCCGTTGGCGGATATTTTCAAACCACTAGATGGTGTGCCAAAAGTCTAAGTTCAATTCCAAACCTCCCCGCAGTTCTCATATGGAACGTGGGAATATGACGCAGTTGATGGTGATTCGTCCGTCGGACTGGGACGTTAATCCCTTAGCAGACTCCTTGATGCTATTCGTCTATTCGACAGGAGTAGGCTATGTGCCATTCTGGATTTCACCCTCCTCCTACCCCATTATCATCACCACTGCACAACACATAGCATCCAGTCATCACACTACACACAAGTACACATACACGCGCGTGATGATCTTCGCCTCTGAGGCGAGGAACAACAAACTCCACGACCAATGATAGCGCGCACGAAACGAACAAAAAGTATAAAATATTAAATTAAAAAAAAAACACGTTTTCCACAGGACTTCATTTTATAAAATATTTCTGTAGGTGATTTTAGATGCTAAATATTTATAATAAATAGACCTACAATGAACATGTTTTTAACTGCAGTAGGCTTATACAGTATGTACATGTACACAAGAGATGTTATCTATTTCTACAAACAACCGTGAGGAAGAAGGAATAAAATGACAGTATTTAACGCCTATTCTTCAGAAGGAACGCTAACTATTTTCATCAGTTGTAAAATAACGGTAAAACCAGATCTCCACCTGCACCTCAAACGTAAGATGAGTGATCCACAGCTGTCAACTCTTATCCCGCGTCAACGATAGTTTCTTCAGACCCCCTTCGCTAGCATTAAAATTCTAACCCGAGACACATCGACCAGTGTCGGGTTATCTCACGACCCTTCACATACATGGACAATGTATTTACTAACAACTGACAGAGCAAAACGGTTTTTAATGTATGTATATAAAAATGGAAGGACGCCCGTCTGTATGTTTTGTCTGTCTGCGTTCCGAAACATCACATCTACACCGTTCAGCAGGATTTCACGAATTTCTAAACGTAACAGTTTAGAGTGAGATTGTGTCTGTTTCTTCCTCGTTCAATCACGCCTGAACTTCTGGACCAACTGAGCTGAACTTTGGTATGGATATATATCAGATATTCAGTTCATATACAAATCTATTCTGAGTTTTAGCAATTAATCTTTTTATAAATGGCGACCGCTAATATCAGAGGTGTACGCAGAAATTATTTTCGGTGGGTGGTGGGGGATATTAAGGATTAAAATCTGAAAGCTTCTGTAAAATAATGTTGGGTGCATATTGTGAAATTAGAAACAATAAATTAAAACTTTCAAAGTAACACAATTATATAATTAAGACACATTTGTATTCATGTTGATTACGATGGCTTTTTTGGCTAGCTCTTGGATTAGATTTTCTACGGTCACATGTTTTTTGTGTATGTATAAAAGAGCTAACACATTCAATCTTCCCTGTGCAGTCATATTCTGCAAACAACCTTTTAAAAATAGACATGATACTGTATAGGCTTTTGGGCTAATGCCGTGTCAAGAAAATAAGGTGCAATTCTTAATGTTTCGCAGAAAACTGTGCTCTGCGTCTTCAGAAGAAATCTCGACTGACCACGAGAAAGGCTTCTTAAACAATGACACTTTGAATTTGGTCGTTATAATAGAAGTGGAAATGGTACGGTAAGTTCATTCGCCACCAGATGGTCCCCAGGACGTTCAGCAGGATTTCACGAAAGATTGCACAGATAGTTCTATTCTGCGAGGGAACTGTCACATAATTAACTATTTTTTATTTCTAAACATTGACCTGATATGGTATTTGAGATATTATTTACAAAAAAAAAAAAAAAAATACGTAACAGTTTATGCTGAGATTCTTCCTCGTTCAATCACGCCTGAACTTCTGGACCAACTGAGCTGAACTTTGGTCAGGAAAGCATTAATGGCAACCTTTTTAAAAATTCTGTCACCGGGCGAGTAGGCCGTGCGGTTAGGGGCGCGCAGCTGTGAGTTCGCATCCGGGAGATAGTGGGATCGAATCCCACTGTCGGCAGCTCTGAAGATGGTTTTCCGTGGTTTCCCATTTTCACACTAGGCAAATGCTGGGGCTGTACCTTACTTAAGGCCACGGCCGCTTCCTTCCTATTCCTAGGCCTTTCCTGTCCCATCGTCGCCATAAGACCTATCTGTGTCGGTGTGACGTAAGCAATTAGCAAAAAAAAAAAGACAATCTGTCTTCCCGCAGAAACCGACATCACAAGTTTACTTCACAACGCGTAGGCTGTCTGTTGTCGGACTATCTCCGTCTGAAGTTCCAAACTCGTCACATCAGACATATTTTATATGTTCGTGTCATTCATTGCTCACAAAGCACTGTGCCGCGGGTCAATCAAGTTCCGGGTTATCTGTAGTCTTTCTCCACAGGTCCACACTTCCTCACTTTCAACTCTATGGCGGTAAAGGTAAGGGTAAAAACCCTCTCATTTTAAAAACAAAATACCGCGCAGATGTCCTATAAAACACTTTCCATCTTTTGCTAACGATGTATGGTAATTACCTGCGAACTGCGATGTCTTAACAATTGCCGAATACTACACAGACTGAAGGTTAAATCCCAGATCTAGCTCACTGTAATACTCGTATTTATGAATGGAAGCATCAGCACGCTGTTGGCGAATACGTAGCTCAAATGAAAAGAAACACAACGAAACACTTAAAATTTTCATATGCATGGTTGCCGCAACTAATCACAAGTTCTAAACTTCAAAATTTCTGGGGGAGAAGGATTTATCCTCCAAATCCCCATCTGACTGATATGTAGGTATTTATCAGCTAAAAATCGAAATAATGAGCAAATGGTTAGTCCTATCCAACGAGCACAGAATAATGAAGAGCCACCAACACGCTGCCAGAGTTGAAGCCAGTGCACAAGCGCAGCCGCGATATTGGTTGTAGCAAAACAGACTAGACAGACCAGTTGCTGTACACAAATACTACTACTACATCTACTTTTCCAAGCCGTGTGGGGCCGTGGGTGCGAAATGTGTTGTACATGTGGAGTTGGCCCTGTTTTACGTCCGGATGCCCTTCCTGACGCCAACCCTATATGGAGGTATGTAATCACTATTGCGTGTTGCTGTTGTGGTTGGCAGTGTGGTGTGTTGTCTGAATATGAAGAGGAGAATGTTGAGACAGACACAAATACCTAGTCCCCGAGCCAGAAGAATTAATCAGATGAGATTAAAATTCCCGATTCGGCCGGGAATCGAACCCGGGTCCCACTGAACCGAAGGTCAGTACGCTGACCATTCAGCCGATGAGTTGGATATTACTGTAAAGAAATACAATATCTATAATGTATTCATTGTAAATTTGCTGTGCATCCTGCGGCAGTCGGAATAGGCTATGCCATCTATCTTTACTGCTTACCCATTTATCAACTGTACTATCAAAATGAAAGCATATTTTCTCTCCATTTTAGCCATTTGATGTGAGAAATACGTCGAAGTACATATTTAGAGAGTAGGCCTACTATTTTAAAGATTTATTTTACAGGAGAGAGGGGTCCCTAAATTACTCCGTAAACTGGAGATGTTTTATTAGATTCCTCCATGCAGTATAGGAAATACCTGATAATCACGATCTGATGTTGAACGTTCTGTCTCTAATGAAAGTGGAGAAACTTGTATTAACATCCAAAGAAAGAAATGTATTTATTTTTTTTGCTAGGGGCTTTACGTCGCACCGACACAGATAGGTCTTATGGCGACGATGGGATAGGAAAGGCCTAGGAGTTGGCAGGAAGCGGCCGTGGCCTTAATTAAGGTACAGCCCCAGCATTTTTCTGGTGTGAAAATGGGAAACCACGGAAAACCATCTTCAGGGCTGCCGATAGTGGGATTCGAACCTACTATCTTCCGGATGCAAGCTCACAGCCGCGCGCCTCTACGCGCACGGCCGACTCGCCCGGTAAGAAAGAAATTGGAGACTAACGGAATTGCTTACAGAAATAAAATGAATGTGCTGAGCCAGAAAAAGAGACGAATGGAGAAAACACTGACTGAACTAAGCACTATTATAGACAGTCTTAATGACTGGTAGATAATAAGTACTGTATAATGTTAAGTGCTTTGTCAGATAGGTCTACCTCATTGTGTCTGTATAAACGACAGCAAGATAAGACTTCAACTAACGAACTGCAAAAGCTGTATGACAACAAGTTAAACGCATTTGCCACCACTCTTCATTTTCTTTCTCCATAAGCATACAGTTTTGTGAGAAACACTTTCGACAATTCAATTTCATTGTATCAGAAATTAACCTACAATACTTATTTCTGCCTGCTGTCATTTCTTGATGGATACAATACTTTTGCATCCATCTCTTGGCACAGGCCAGAGTAAAGTGTAGCTTCCACCGAAGTCCCAGTCAACAACCATGGCTGTGACAATATGGAACTTGCTGGGGTATGAGTAGTGCTGAGTAATGACATTCAGAGCATGACTAGTGCATCTGAGTGTTATGAAAGGTGCTGCTCATAGGGTCAGTTGTGCTGCAATAGTACTTTCTGACCCAGTGAGGAAAGCAATGGCGAACTACCTCACTCCTCATTTTGCCTAATACGCATCATTTTGGTGCTGCCATTGGTTTTTGGGGTTTCTTTATAACCGCATAACCCTTGGTGGTGCTATTTGAGGATCCAACCAGCCTCTGGGGTGATGACTTAACAGACACACAATACTTATTTTGTACAGCTGCATAGTGCAGCCCGTGTAAAGGTAGGTTGCGTCTGCCGTGTACAGGAAATTATGTTAATGTGATGGAGGGAGGTTTTATAGCGGTGATGGGATAGGAAAGGGTTAGGAGTGGGAAGGAAGCGGTCATGGCCTTAATTAAGGTACAAACTGTGTGAAAATGGGAAACCACGGAAAACCATCTTGTGGCCTGCCAACAGTGGGGTTCGAACCCGCAATCTCCCGAGTGCAAGTTCACAGCTGCACGTCGCTAACAGCACGGCCAACCGCTCGGTATGGAGGATAATGTGGCGAATGTTATATGAGTTGCACGAATGTTGGGTACAGCACAAGCACCCAGTCCCAGAACCAAGGAAATTAATCTTTACGGTTAAAATCCACTTACCCGGTCGAGACTGAACCCGAATCGAAGTTCAAGATGCTGGTTATTTATGCAGCCATGGACCTGGACAATTTATTTAATCAAAGGTACTGATATCTGAACATATATTTTATTTTATTTGTACTGTATAATATGTAGGCCTAAATTTGATAAATTTGATATAGGGACTAATTATAGGATTCAGTTGAATACCCGTCTTGGTTTAATAATTTTATAATAATTACGGTTAGTGTGGTGGATGATAGTTTTCGTGTAAGCTGGTATAATCAATTTAGGATATTTTCATTACCGGCCTTGTAATGATCTAATATACAGGTACATGGGCCTACAATGTATATTTTTTGTTGTGTATGATATTACGTGTTATACACTGTACTATTTATATAAGTCTAAATATTCATGAACCGTTCCCAACGTAGTTCTTTTACCTAATATAGGCTATGCCTTTGTAAAAACGTTTCATTATTTCAGCTGTACCTTGCCAATCTGCAATATGTTTGAGCTAACTATAATTTGATATAGTATTAGGCTATTTGATTGCATAATTCCAAATCTCTAAGCTACTGCGATTAAAGTAGAGTTCTGGACTCTCGAGTGCGTATCATTACGCCTAAGATGTTTTAATTTCGCGTCAAATTGGTGATTTAAAAAAATACGAAGTCAAATTGGTAATTTAAAAAAAAATACGAAGTAACAACACCGAAATTTCTTCGAAATGACTGTTTCTCATAGGAATTAACTGGCACTTCTGATCTGGCCAATATGGCGAAGCGCGCAAAACTCGGCTTCAGCGAGCGAGCACAATACGGTGCGCTGTACTCGTTGGTCCTATCACAAAATAACTCCCAGCATGTGTGCGTAAAATTCAGGCTTCTACAGAAAAAAATATTCGCAATCGTACATCCCCTCCGCTACACGGAAAATCATAAAATCATGGACATATTTTTGAGCTTAGAAGAAGAGAGAGAGAGTAGATATTCCTTAGTTGTATCCCTCGGGGGTATATTCTTACGACATGCAGGGTCTACTTTGACTCCACCCACAGGGGAGTTCCGACAAACCGAAAGAAAAGCGAGTGTATCCACTAAAGCAGGGTCCCCATCTTTTTGTCTCTGAGGCCCTGAGCACATAGCATGCATGTCCAATGACCCCCTGGCCCCAGAACATAACATTGCATTCAGTAAACTAAAACAGAATTTTGTAATGATATCTTGCTTGATTTTATTCATATAACATTTAGAACTAATATTTGTTTTCTTTGAAAGTTTAATTTAACTTAATTTATATAAATATATTTTTAAAATGCCCTACACAGAAATTATAAAACAATAAACAATGTGACACATGGTTAATAATTACAACAGTCTGGATCTGGAAACTTACTTGAAAAATTTCACTGTTTTTCATTGGTGTTTTTTTTTTTAATACAAGCATAGTCACTCGAACAGAAGATACGCGTCTGCATTAGCTCTGTTTCTGAACTTCCTTTTCATCCATGTAAGAGCAGAAAACATACACTCACACAGTTATGTTGACATAAAAGGCATTAAACCCCTTGGATTATCATCGCGGGCCCCCACGGGTCCACGGACCACACTTCTTGAGTGACTGCACTAAAGAATGTTAAGACTCATGAACTGTGAGAAAACGAAAGATATTCTAATCATCGTAAACATATTATTATTATTATTATTATTATTATTATTATTATTATTATTATTATTATTATTATTATTATTATTATTAGCCAGCCCCGTGTTATGGAGGTAGAGTATCTGCCTCTTATTCCAAGGCCCTGGGTTCGTTTACCGGCCAATTCAAGGATTTTAATTCTGGAGTGAGGAGTAGATATCAGTCCGAAAGCAGAGATTGAAGGCAACGGATTACATGTCAGCAGCGCAGATAAGTACAAAACATTTCTATAAGTTAATACGGTGACGGTTGAATTACTACTACAGTCATTATCAATTGTTCATATTATCACCAAACTCTTAATCATTGACAAGTTTACGCAACGTAAACTATGCTTTACATTTGCATGATTTAAAGTAATTTGATTAAATCTGAGGATGTTCTTCTAGAACGAAATATGTCATTATTTGTTTAATAGTGTGGTATGTTATAGTGTTATACGTATATTATATTTGAACTTAAGTTACACTGAACGAAGTCGACACCGGAAAGTATGGCTTCCTTCTAATAATAATAATAATAATAATAATAATAATAATAATACTGTAGTAATAATAATAATAATAATAATAATAATAATAATAATAATAATAATAATAATAATAATAATAATAATTTAAACTTTTCTCTATCCACCTATTCATTCCCGCACCTTCTTTCACCTCTACGTTCCACAGAATCCCCGGAACAATAATAATAATAATAATAATAATAATAATAATAATAATAATAATAATAATAATAATAATAATAATAATAATCATCATCATCATCATCTTAATCGTGTTATCCTCCAGGTTCGGCTTTTTCCCTCGGACTCGGCGAGGGATCCCACCTCTACCGCCTCAAGGGCAGTGTCCTGGAACTTCCGACTCTGGGTCGGGGGATACAACTGGGGAGGATGACCAATGCCTCGCCCAGGTGGCCTCACCTGCTATGCTGAATAGGGGCCTTGCGGGGGATGGGAAGATTGGAAGGGATAGACAAGGAAGAGGAAGGAAGCGGCCGTGGCCTTGAATTAGGTACCATCCCGGCATTTGCCTGGAGGAGAAGTGGGAAACCACGGAAAACCACTTCCAGGATGGTTGAGGTGGGAATCGAACCTGCCTCTACTCAGCTGACCTCCCGAGGCTGAGTGGACCCCGATCCAGCCCTCGTACCACTTTTTCAAATTTCGTGGCAGAGCCGGGAATCGAACCCGGGCCTCCAGGGGTGGCAGGTAATCACACTAACCACTACACCACAGAGGCGGACATAATAATAATAATAATAATAATAATAATAATAATAATAATAATAATAATAATAATAATAATAATAATAATAACTAAAATCGCTGTCATATTATAGTTCTGTGTGAACCAGTAAGCGGGCCGATCAATTTGATTCCCTAAGAAGGGTGGCTGTTTTCTACTCTCACTGCAGTATTTCAAACTTATTCTAATGTGATGGTATTTTTTATACGTTAAAAACTATTTTTTGAGATGGGTTAATTTGTACAGGCACGGTCAATTAGAGATAAGGAGTTTCTTGAATAAACTATTCATTTCTCATCACAACATGTAACACGTACCCACATAGAGTTCGCGAGTGGTGTTAACACACCGCCTTGCGAGACCTATAAAACGAGGACTGAAATAAATGAGGAGTTTTATTAATAAAGTAACCATCAAAAACTACAACCATAAAAAGGAATGAAGCCTACCTGCCAGTAAGGTGAGTCAGATGATAGAATGTAACGTGCCGTACTTCATCATCGGCCAGGTCTCTAAGCATAAGATTTCCCCAGTAATGGACTCAACGTAGTTGATATATTTTACCTCTAAAATACGACTGCAGACATCTTCATGCGCGGCATACTCGCTCCACACCACTGCATAAGCAACAATGTAGGCAACATTTGCCGACATTTATCTTTACTATAACTTACTGTTTATATACGGTACACAAGAGAGCATCCGTGAGCCTAGTTCTTTTCTTCCTTTTTATTACCAAGAACAGTATGGTATTAAAATCTTCAGAGTTTTGCGGCTCGACTCATTTCTGTATCCACACGAAGTTCAGTGATGGGGGATTTTGAACGTTGCCAGAACGGGTTCTAGATTTTTCTTTAACATACCGTACTGGCCGAATTTTACCATGCCCATAAAACAATCTTAGGTGCAAAAATTCTGAATGTACATACAAGTTACTTTTTATTTACCACTGAACTGCACTAAGGACTTTCGCCCAGGTGCCTGTCTTTTCTTAAATAACTTTAAAGACGTCGGAAATGTGTCGATTATCCCCGTTGGTAAATTATTCCAATCACAAACTCCTCTTCCTATAATCGAATATTTGCCCCAATTTATCATCTTCGTCTTCATATTATGATCGTTCCTACTTAAAAAACCCACTGAAGCTTATTCGTCTACTAATGTCATCCCACACCATCTCTCCACTGACAGGACGGAACATACCGCTTAGTCGAGCTGCTCGTCTCCTTACTCCCTAATCTACCCAGTCCAAAGATTGTAATATTTTCGTAATGTTTGTCGGAAGTCACCCACAACAAATAGTGCTGCTTTCCTTTGAAAATCTTCCAGGAATATTACGTCACAAAGCACGGAACACGCCGAACGCTGACTTGGAGCTTGTGGATTATTCCAGGAACATTATTTGGCTCGAGATGTTGTTATACTGATGTTAGCATCGATTGCAATGTATTGACAGGTTAAGGAATATTGTGGATTTAAGTGAGAAGCACCCAGTTCTGCTTGGCTAGCGGGCGTACTGGCCTTCGGTTTGATTCCCACCCGGGGCGAGAAATTTAACAACAAAGGTTAATTCCTCTGGATGTTTGTACTCGTCTTAATCACTTTCTTTTCCGTCTACACACGACACATCACACTCCCAAGCACCACAGAAACACGCAACAGTGAATACATCACTTCACCTAGCGTTAGTGTCAGGAGGACCTGGCTGTACAAATGGCCCAACTCCACACCAACAACCGAGCCAAATGAATTGAGGAAAATAACAGGAAGAAGAAGAAAAAGAAGAAGAAGATGATGATTGTTGTTTAAAGGGAATTAACAGCTAGGTCATCGGTCCCTAATGGTGCGAGGTGAACGAAACGAAAATTAAAACTTGAAAATGACTAGAATCTAAAACGGATGATGAAAAACTGATTGAGAAACCAAACAATCAGCGGATCCTATTCACAATGCCTTCATTACTGGGATGATATTATCTAAAGGGGTCCAAAATCCTGGTCAACGGCCTCTCAAAATGGTACAAATCACTGGTAAAGCAGAACTATGGTGTTCCTCCTATAGTGGTACTAATCACAGATAACGTAGGCTCATGGTGTTTCTCGCATGGTGGTACTAATCACAGGCAATGTAGACCCGTGGTATGTCACACACAATGGTACCACTCACAGGTAACACAAACCTACGGTGTTTCGCACGTAAGGGTACTACTCACAAGCAACGCAAACCCGTGATGCTCCTCATATAGTGGGACTAATCACGGGCGCCGGTATTCGACGTGGTGTTCCTCACTTAGTGGAACTAACCACAGGCCACGCATACTCATGATGTTGCTCACATAGTGGCACTAATCATAGGCAATGTAGACCCGTGGTATGTCACATACAATGGCATCACTCACAGGTAACACAAACCTATGGTGTTTCGCACATAAGGGTACTACTCACAAGCAACGCAGATTCGTGGTGTTCCTCACTTAGTGAAACTAATCACAGGCCACGTATACTCCTGGTGTTGCACACACAGTGCTGCTAATCATAGGTAATGTAGTGGAACCGACCGGTGGAATACACATGATGACCATTATCACAAACAACGCCCAGACCCGTCGTGTTTCTCGCATAATGGTACATCTCCTATGTAACGTAGACCCATGGTTTCCCTCGCAAGGTGATAGGCCTACTAGTCACAAGAGGGTTATCCTGAAATGTTGTGAGATGGACAGCAGGCAATGGTATGTTGATAAACGGGGCTAAAAGTCAGGTTGTGAGTTTCACAAATAGGAAAAGTCCTCTCAGTTTTAATTACTGCGTTGATGGGGTGAAAGTTCCATTTGGGGATCATTGTAAGTATCTAGGTGTTAATATATGGAAAGATCTTCACTGGGGTAATCACGTAAATGGGATTGTAAATAAAGGGTACCGATCTCTACACATGGTTATGAGGGTGTTTAGGGGTTGTAGTAAGGATGTAAAGGAGAGTGCATATAAGTCTCTGGTAAGACCCCAACTAGAGTATGGTTCCAGTGTATGGGACCCTCACCAGGATTACCTGATTCAAGAACTGGAAAAAATCCAAAGAAAAGCAGCTCGATTTGTTCTGGGTGATTTCCGACAAAAGAGTAGCGTTACATAAATGTTGCAATGTTTGGGTTGGGAAGAATTGAGAGAAAGAAGAAGAGCTGCTCGACTAAGTGGTATGTTCCGAGCTGTCAGCGGAGAGATGGCGTGGAATGACATTAGTAGACGAATAGGTTTGAAGGGCGTTTATAAAAGTAGGAAAGATCACGATATGAAGATAAAGTTGGAATTCAAGAGGACAAACTGGGGCAAATATTCATTTATAGGAAGGGGAGCTAGGGATTGGAATAACTTACCAAGGGAGATGTTCAATAAATTTCCAATTTCTTTGAAATCATTTCGGAAAAGGCTAGGAAAGCAACAGATAGGGAATCTGCCACCTGGGCGACTGCCCTAAATGCAGATCAGTATTGATTGATTGATAGTACCAATATGTAGCGCGCGTGTACTACTGGGACTACGCCATTCCACCTTCATTTGTTTCAGAGCTTGAAAGGTTAGCATATCGCTGTCATTAAATGCATTAAATGAATCATAAAATAGTATTTGTGATATCCTGAGATTCAGTAAAAATGCCGGATTACTGTTGTGTGCCACTGTGCAAAAACCGAGGCATGCCATTTTCTTTCCATCAGTTTCCGAAAGATGTGAAACTTAGAAAACAGTGGATACATTCAATCAGAAGGAAGAATCTGAAATTGAGCCAGATTACGAAGAAAGATAGTCTGTTCAGCCCATTTTAGAAGCGATGATTATAGAACGACGTTATTAGGTACGTAAATAAGTATATAAATGATTCCTAGTACGCCTATAGGCTATTTAATATTAAATGTGTCAAAGTGTGTGTGAGGTACCGCAGAGAGGTACATGCCAATTGCAATTGAATTTTTAATTGTAAAATTATCGTTCGAAATGAGTATGAATACTTTGATTTTGTAGGTTACAGGTCACGGTTGAAATTACATGCAATGCCATCTGTATTTCCCTGGACTCCTGACACCGGCTCAGATGTAAAGATGAGAGAGGTTAGGGCACGTAACAGAGGAAAGAAAGAGGATGATCGGATGACAAGGCAAGACACAGCTGTGTTTCTGGACACCAATGACTTACCTATAGCAGCATTTGAGGAGTGTGTCATCTAGTGTTGACGAAAATATGAACCTTCCATTATCAAGTGGTAACTTAGTTAGGGATGTTGCATGCCAAACCAAAGATAGTGAAGGTGTACTTGATACTGAAAGACTTCTAACGATATCTCGTGCAGTGCAACTCTTCACAGGTTTTGACAACAGACCTCATTTTAATTTAGTGTTTCAAGCCCTGGGAGATTTTGTCTGCAGGTATTTCCAATTTTATCAGAATACTGTTTCTTTTTAACAATGATGAAATTGAGAATGGCCAAAACAGACAAGGAACTTGCATATGAATTTGGTTTAAATCCAACAACAGTAGGGCTATTTTTTTCTGTATAGATAAATTGTATGTATTGCCTGGGTTGATCACAAGACTGTGAGGGAAAACTCCCCTATGGAATTTAAGAAGCAATATCCTAACACAAGAGTAATTTTAGATTGTACTGAAATTCCAATCATTCCAATCTAGTGCCCAGCAGGAAACATTTTCTACATACAAAAACTATAACACTGTGAAGGTACTGATTGGAATAAATCCATCAGAATTTGTGTGTTTTTATATCAGATGCATATGGTGGATCAGTTTCAGACAGGCGGTTGTTTATAAAATCTAATATTATTGACTTGCTGGAATAAGGTGACTCAGTAATGGTTGATGGAGGATTTCAAATTCAAGACCTACTTTGCTCAAAGGGCGTAAGTGTAAATATTCCACCCTTCTTGAAAGGAAAAAAGTAGTTCTCCACCATGGAAAGTATCATGACATGGAGAATTCCTTCCGAAAGAATTCACATTGAAAGGGTTATAGGTTTCGGGAAAACACACACAATTCTACAAAGCTTCACATAAGCAGAGTTCCTCTGTCAGGTAGGATTATTTTTGTATGTTAAACGTTGTGCGATTTCAGGAGATCAATCATGTGATAGCTAGTATGTATTTACAATAAAATTAGGCCTACTAAAGCAAAACATGGTAGGTAGACTATATTAGTCTATGTTACAAGTGAGCAGTTGCTGGAAACATGATATAAAAACAATTTTATTGGTTCATTTATACCAAAGGCCCACGGACTTAGTTCTCTATTAAAGCTGGAATAAAGTACTCATAGTAAAATTTCTCAAGCTGTGGTACCATTTCTCCTCATTCCTCTCAATATTTATTATTACCATATCAACAGCTGTGTAGACAGCAAAACTACAGAACTGTCTATTAGCGACAAATAACTGTACTTGCACTTGAAAATAGTTGTGTGACTGCTTTAAATGTATACCATCTTTGTCCTCAATTAAATAAGGTGCAATACTGGCAGATACTTTGTCATATTTATGGTAAGGTAAGGGTGTATTCTGCCCGAGGGCAGGTCCGAACCTCCGCAGAGGTGTGCCTGAGCCGGAGTTTACGTGCGGTAGGGTGGCCAGTTCCTTTCCGCTCTCCATTTCTTTACCCCCAACCAACAGCGCGTGGCAACCCAACCAAATTTTGACCACGCCCAATGTTGCTTAACTTCGGAGATCTCACGGGATCCGGTGTTTCAACACGCTACGGCCGTTGGCATATTTATGGCTTGGCACACCTTTCAGTTCCAGCACTCTGTCATTACCAATGAGTCTATCACAACTTGCTTGCTAGACAGTTTTTGATGCGATGAATAATCAACCCACATTTGGATACACCATGGTCTGTAATTACTTCATACCTCCTCCTTGCCAGACATTCCTTATCCAAACCCCACTTCATAAATTTATTTTGATTTTTGACTACCTGCAATTATTGCATGAGCCAAAGTTTTGGCATCTTTAGTGGGGCATATTCTACCAAAATAACTTGCAGTTAGCCTGTACTTCCTTTCCTTGTACCATAGTGCACATCTTGATTACCCTCTTGTTTCTCTTTCTATATCTTTTATGGAATCCTCAGAGGCAGACACGAATTCAGATAAATAATTTGAGTTTGTGCCTGTTCCATAAAATTGATTATGTGCAACAAACAAGATGTTAACATTTGATTTAGGAAGTGATGACAAATAAGTTTCATTCCTGAATTTTCAATTAAATGTCTCACATATGATTCATAACCTTCCTCATTTCCGAGTGAGGTTGGTCTTGGATCAAAACATAACCGTGAACCTGTTGCTATGGGCAGATTTGACACTTTTACTGGGATTCCATATACTTTCCTTTTCGTGCAGGCTGGTGAAAAGTTTGTAAAACGTCAATTGGTGTTTCTGAACATTTTATCAAACCAGTTTTGCTGAAGTATACAAGTGCATAACAAAGAGCAGTAGTATGCTTACAACAGGCTTTGGGTCCGTCACCTGCTACACACAACTTGCTGCTAGATTGCCGAAACCACAGCGATCTAGTATCAACTTAACAGTGTACTGTTTGTTTTTGGTGAATTGTGAAGTCACAGAAGACAGTACAAATACCATATCACTCTTAAACACATACTTAATGACTTTAATGAACCTCTCATTAAATAAATTATGTCCGGCATCACATAACGACTTGTAATTCATCACTGCTGCTCCATCGGATCTCAGATTTTTTGAAAACGAAGTAGTCCAACAAGTGAATATGTGATTATTTCACATGAGGCAGAAAGGAGATTGATAAATCTTTAAAGTTCATGTCACTTGGAAATATACTGGTAACTCTATTTTCTGTTCGTGTCTCCGTTGTCAGATGTATTCCCATTTTCATATTTTTCTAAAAAGCACAAACATTAATAGATAATTATAGTACCAATATGTACGGTATTGATTATATCCCTGTATTTATTATTTAAAATACTTTCGCATAGACAGCGTGTAAAAAATCTCTATCGTACCTTTGACAAAGCTCTTGTTTATTACCACCGACTCTCCCACGCTGCTTTCTCAACTCTTCTTTTAAAGTGATCATATTTAATTTATCTATGTTCAAATAAACATTAAATACGGCACTATTGGCATCATCCATATTCTCATTCATAATTTTATTATGCATAACCTAGGCCTAGTCACGTACTACATGTATTGAAAATAATCTTCTTCTAGTCCGAGTTGTACACTCATGCAATCTAGCGGCAAACGTTTGCATAAGAGAACCCTAGTAACGTCGACCCGTGGTGTTCCGCACTTTTAATGGTACCAATCACAAGTATTTTCATGGTTCTAATTTCATCATTCCTTGATCGCCCCTTTTAGTCGCCTCTTACGACAGGCAGGGAATAACGTGGGTGTATTCTTCTTCTGCGTTCCCCACGCACAGGGGGTAGAGGAAGAAGAATTGGGAAGCCCTTAACTGAAGTGATTACGAAGGTTAAGTTTTCTGTAGCTCTATAAGTACTAACCCTACAATGACGGGTTCAGCAGGTAGTGTCATGAAATAATGTGCCTGCAGGAGGCCATGCGTCAAGTCTATATGGTGTGACACCATGGGTACCCGGTTGGAGTCACGTTGGTAGAAATAGTTTCACCATCAGAATGTTGGTCGGCTGGGAAATCAGACTGCGTGCCAAAAGCCTGAATTTAGTTCCCAACCTCTCCGCACCGTTCATATGAAGGGAGGGCATATTATGCTGTTGACTGCGATTTGTCCGTCGGATGGAGACGTTAAGTCTTGAGCAGACTCCCTAGTGTTGTTATATATGAGTAGGCTATGTACCGACACCGGGTGTCATCCTTTCATCCCATCATCATCATCATCATTCCACATCGAGACGCCCATGGACGTCAAATAGTTAGACCTGCATCAGGCGAGCCGAACATGTCCTCGGGCACTCCCGGCACTAAAAGCCGTAAGATAAATAAGTCAAATCATATGACGTTGAGGAGACTAAGGCTTTTTGACAAAGGTTGCACACAGACGCCTCTGGGATCGTCCGCCGGATCTTATCCCAGTGTACGTCACCGTAAGATCCACAAAATAAAACTCACCTGGTGAAGGACAGTACATATTTATGAGAGACTGCAATACGAGGGAATGTTTAACATTCGTTTCTTGCTATTAATTAACGATGGCCAGCTGCAGTTCATAGTCTGTATGCAAATGAGTCTCAAGGAGATGAGAACCAGAACCATTTTTGCTCTCAAGGGCGCAAAATGAACATTAATGTATTCATATCCTCCGAGTAGTACTCAGAAAAGTAAGTTAATTTGCATACATTTACAGGCCAATAATGGAGTTTCGTAATCAACCAAATGCATCAGAATATTTAAAACAAAAATAAAGATAATTAAGGGGCCATCTATTACAGTGAGAAGAGTTTAAAGAATTCACCAACATAATGCACCGCACGTACTTTAGCCGTTATTATGTGAGAACCATCTACAAGTCGGGCTAAACCGGCTACTTGATATTGTATACATTCCCGTAAATGTCTAATAATGCATGATAGTGGTGCTGGTGGTGATTATTATTTTAAGAGGAAATACAACTAGGCGACCATCTATAAAACAATAATCACAGGGAAGGGATCCAACACTTCGAAAAATGAAGGTATCGAACAAAGAAAGACAAGGGCCACGAAGAGCGTGAAAATGAACGGCTCCCAAGGCCTCGATTACTCTATTACCGTCGGGGTCGGAAAAGAACAAGAGTTGACTAAGGAAGGTCGGATAGGATAGTTGAAAGTGAGGAGCCTGGCACAAGTAAGTGGAAGCAATGCCACGACTCAGCTATATATTTTGACATAAATATGTCTTAGATTTGGGGGTCATCCAAAAATCTGTGTAACGAAATAGAGTATGTAACAAAATGTGTGACGGAAATGCAACCTAGCAACCATGCAGGCCGTGATGTAAAGTATGGATGGGTGGCCAGACAATGTTACCTAGCAACCGTCTTATGGTTGGCGGTCATCTGAAATGAGCAACCGTTAATGGATGGCCATGACAGAGACATTTAAAACATATTTATGATCATTTGCTTTTTCCCATAAGGAAATTTGACACCATTCTTTCCCTTCGCATTCCTCTTGATTCAACATTGGCGTCTACTGTTTTCTAAATCAAGTGACTTCCTTTTACTTACTTCAGCATGCGGATGGATTAAATAGACCTCATTGTTCCTGCTCTTTGTAAGTCATCGACTCTCAATTCTCCAACCGTGAAAGGAAAACTTTCCCAATTAGAAAAATAATTAGTTCTTCTCCGAAAAAACGGCCTCCCTGAAGTTAATTTCTGAACTGCTGATGTAATATTTCTGCCTAATGAGTTTCCAATATTGCTTACTGAGTTTATTTGTTATCTTCCATGAGACCTGCAATTTTAAGTCGGACAGGTTACTCTTGCCATCAAACTCACAGACTTTTTTACTAAATATGTATATATTATTCCGTTTCTCTAAATGAGAAGTGAGTACATCTATAGGAAAAGTGAAATAATAATAATAATAATAATAATAATAATAATAATAATAATAATAATAATAATAATAATAATAATAATAATAATAATAATAATAATAATAATATCTGCCCACCCTAGCACACGAGGGCGAAACGCTGGCAACCAAGAATGAGTTAGCTGGAAAATTTATAATGTCCAATAACGGACCATTTATATTGGTATTGTAAATTTGCTCATTCAGGACAAATATTTCAGATTCCCTATGGGAATCAACATCTATATCAATAATAATAATACCAAGCTGGGCGCTGGATACAAAGCAGTGGACATCGACCTCAACATCACCCGCTTCCAGATTGAAACATTACAAAAGGTAGCTGAAGCTGAAGGTTTCCAGATTTCCTTTGGAAAAAAAAAATGTAATGACCGTCATAAAACCACTGGATTTTTCGATATCAAATATGGAAAAATAAAACCGGTGCACTCATTTTTTAGTATCCTGGAGAGATTTTCCTTGAATACATCAGACAGAAGGCCTAAAACATCTGCCTAAACGCATGGAAACAGCTTTTCACTTCTGCAAACCAAGAGGCCTTATATGCTGCTGAATGCTTGGCCCTCACTCACCACGTTGAGAGAGAGAGAATCCAAATGAAAGAAAGGAAATGCCTAAGAGGATCATCGGTCCACGTCCAAATTCTGGCGGCGTATTTCGTCTGAGGTCAAATGTAGAGCTGTACTCAACATTTGGAAAGCTCTCACTTGTTATGAGGACGGTCATGTGTCTCGAATGTCTAACGCCAGAATATCTCGCACAGTTCGTATGACTTGGAAAATGTAGCAGAGAATCTAGCCGGTAACTCTGAGATATTGGTTCAGGAATAAAGTACTGTGCGTTCAGGATGTGGGTGCACGGGATAAAGGATCTTCTGGAACGACCTGTCGCAAAGTGGTCCGAAGGTAGAAGCGCTGAATTCGCCACCAAGATGAAGGAAGTGGTTGTGGTGGTAGTGGTGATGATTATTGTTTTAAGAAGAAGTACAACTAGGCAACCATCGACCGTGAACCATCCTCTATGTAAAAATGGAAGGGATCCGACCTTCGAAGAATGAAGGTTTCGGCCAAAGAAAGACAAGGGCCACGAAGGGCGTGAAAATGAATGACTCCCTAGGCCTCGAATACTCTAATACCGTCGTCCGAGTCGGAAAAGAACAAGAGTTGACCAAGGGAGGTCGGACGGGATAGCTGAGAGTGAAGAGTCTGGCACAACTAAATGGAAGTAATGCCAGGATTCCGGTGTGGTCCCGTGATCGCCAACCCACGCTCCTAAGTTAATAACCCCTGGAGCTCATTATAGTCGCCTCTTAAGACAGGCAGGGGATACCCTGGGTGTTATTCTACCGAGGGGGGAGGAGGTTCGATCCTGACTCAGTCCAGTGGAATTTGAAGGTACTCAAATAGACCAGCCTCGGGTCGGTAGATTTAAGAGTACATAAAGGAACTCCTGTAACTCGGCGCCTTGCCAAGCCGTAACAGTAGTTAGTGGAACATACAATTAATAACATTCTTATTCTTATTTTTCTTATTCTTAGCATTTATCCCACGTAATTGCAGGGTCTGCTGTTCTGACTTCCTTTTCCACGTGATGTAACGTGTCTTCATTGTGTGAAATAGCTAGCAGTAGAGTATTGCAGGAATTTTATATTTCATTTCTCCCCATAAATGATTTCCACTCTTGTATACGTAAAGATTCCAGAATATGCGCAAGATGCCCTCTCCTAGTGTTGTAGGTAGCACGGTCGGATTCAGTAAGGTGGTAATATAATAAGAATTTTGGCCTATGCCGACGAATTGTAGCGCAGAAAATTTTAATTTTGATATCTTGGATCTTGAAATAGGTGCCGAGAGTACGACATCAACATTAGATTTTCCAGGACTAAAGTAATGCCAGTACTGAAGAAGCCCAAGAGGACTGAACATCTGGCCAGGAATACAAAACTGGAAGAGGTATCATTTCAAGTATTTAGGATGTGCATTCTCTTTGGATGGTAGTATAGTACGTGAAACTGAGTCAAGGTGCAGCAAAGATAATGCAGTGCGCTCGCGGTTTCGATCAACGGTATGCTGTAGGCAGTCAGCTATCGGACGAAACTATCGTTACACCGAAGTTTGCTGTACAGGAGAGAAGGCAGTGTGGACTAAGCGTATCTTACTCATAAATAAGAAGTAATAGACATGAAGGAAGCGAGGTACAAACAGGTGGAAAGAATGGCAGAGGCGTACTCGGAATGAGGAGATAAAAGCTAAGTTACTTTATGGTTAAGCTAAGGATAACTGTGATGGATATGTTTTTCACGTCGTTCATTTACGTCCTTATCTGACACGACTTCTCGAACTTCTTTCTCGTCCAGTAAAATGTCCGAGAGCATGACCTGAAAGGCACATACATCTGATCCTGCAAATGCTTTATTTCAGAAAATCAGGTTATCTTTGACTGGAACATTCACATAAGTTGATGTGCACTGTAAAGTTGAACATCTTTCGTTGAAATCCAACCCTTTCAAATTTACGTACTCGTACACATCTACGAACTGCGTAAAACTAAAAATGGGTCAACTCTGAAAATATATTAAGCCCAAATCAAACGTGCGCCAGTTCAACGTTGCTAATACTAGCATATTTTGAGCATGATGGCCATTAAATTATTCGTGATTTCCTAAAATATCCTGCAGCACAACATGATGAACAACTTCACGTGGCATATCGCAAACTGGTAATGTTCGTGTCAGCGTCAACAACCTTTACAACGACTTAAATGTGGTAAGATTACCGACCTAACTAAATTTATATGCTATTTTCGTGCCCACCAATCATTATTCTTAAAATAGCTTTAAATAAACTGACAGGAATAACAATGTGTGCACCTACAGATGTAGTCTAGACGGGAGAGCGCCCACGCGTGAGAAACTGTGCTGTTCGGATATTGGAGGTTCGAATATCCCTACTGACAATAGCTATTCTAATCGTAGTTTTCCTCCAAGGTTTATCGACGATCAGACTATACAGGTGTTTTTCAAACTTTTTGTTTGCCGAACCCTCAAAATCCAATTGTTTTACGCTCGTACCCCCCGAAGTAAGAGTATGTTGCGATTATACCAGAAATAAAAAAATATTATTGCTGGATGCCAAATAATATTAACCACCATCACCATCATCATCCCTCTTGCTCCGAGTCCCTGCACGCACTGAGGCAAGAAAGAGTTGTGGCCGCGGATTTAAAATCGCATGCCCTTCCTGACACCACGGGATTTTTAACTGAAAATCCCATCCCAGCAACACCAGGAATCAAACCACGGTCACTGGGATCAATCAATCAATACTGATCTGCATTTCGGGCAGTCTCCCAGGTCGCAGATTCCCTACCTGTAATTCCCTAGTCTTTTCTTAAATGATTTCAAAGAAAATGGAAATTTACTGAACATCTCCCTTTGTAAGTTATTCCAATCCCTAACTCCTTCCCATAAACGAATATTTGCCCAAATTTGTCCTCCTGAATTCTAACTTTATCTTCATATTGCGATCTTTCCTAGTTTTAAAGACACCACTCAAAATTATTCGTCTACTGATGTCCTCCCACGCCATCTCTCCACTGACAACTCGGAACATACCACTTGGTCGAACACTCGTCTTCTTTCTCCCGAGTCTTCCCAGCCCAAACTTTGTAACATTTTTGTAACGCTACTCTTTTGTCGGAAATCACCCTGAACAAATCGAACTGCTTTTCTTTGGATTTTTTCTAGATCTTGACTCAAGTAATCCTGGTGAGGGTCCCACACACTGGAACCATACTCTAGTTGAGGTCTTACCAGAGACTTATATGCTCTCTCTTTTTCATCCTTACTACAACCCCTAAACACCCTCATAACCATGTGCTGGGATCTGTACCCTCTATTTACGTTCCCATTCATGTGATTACCCCAATTAAGACCTTTACTTATATTAACACCCAGATACTTACAATGATCCCCAAAAGGAACTTTCACCCCATCAACGCAGTAACTAAAACTGAGAGGACTTTTCTTATTTGTGAAACTCACAACTTGACTTTTAACCCCGTATATCATCATACCATAGCCTACTGTCCATCTCGCAACATTATTGAGGTCATTTTGCAGTTGCTCACAATCTTGTAACTTATTTATTACTCTGTACAGAATAACATCATCTGCAAGAAGCCTTATCTCTGATTCCACTTCTTTACCCATGTCATTTATATGTATAATACTGCCTTCAGGAATTCCCCTCTAAATTTTTACAGGGTCAAATAACGCTTTGCCTACTCTAATCCTCTGATTTCTCTTTTCTAGAAATATAGCAACCCATTCAGTCATTGTCTAGTCCAATTGCTCATCTGCATACACCCTGCGTCAGTGGGTAGGGTCTGACACATCCCACTCTGACGAGTCTAGTGTCAGACCTAAGACGAAACGCTCGTTAATAGAGCAAACGCCTGAAAAGCCTTACATCTGATATATAGATACAACTTGCACATGTTAGACAGTTCTCTCCTCTGGAACAAATCAGTTACTTAATCCAGGCAATCAACAACATTCTTTTGCAGCAGACTGAAATGATATTTTTTTCTAAGGTCATAGAGTCCACCGTAATCACTGAGTGTCTTATTAAATAATGAAAGGCATCATGTAACATTCTTATAGCCACGATGCATACCCGATTGCAATGAATGAAAGAAAGCAAAAGAAAACGGTTCTGTTTGTCCTCAACTGTCGCCTACTAAAGTCACGACTGTAGCCGCTATGTAAGTGTCTACAAACGAGTCAGAACAATCCGTGGGACGAGTTATGCAAAGAGATATTTGCATTAAAACAGATTATATGATAACAGTGGAAATGCGACAGCGTGTTCTACCCATAGACCCTACACCACAACGTAAGTATTCCTCGCAAGCTTTAAGGAGGTTGTAAGTTATGTGATGTTATCAACAGAAAACAAGCAAATAAATTTAGACATGATAATAAAAACTTTTGGGCTTTCGCGGTGTCAGAAAACAACGTGCGTTGCGGACAGAACTTTGTTCCGCGTCTTCAGAAGAAAATCTCGTCTGCTCTTGCTCGTGAAGTTTTCTGAGAAAATCATAACTGAGTGCGAGAGTCAACACAGCGCCATCTTATAACAGAGTATGCGTGTGACGTCACATATTTAGCACAAATTTCGCCTTACTTCGAAGCGCCGTTTTATGAAAATTACATTTCAGATTTTCACTTTTTTTCTGCAACAGGTAGCCTCGTCTATTATCTGTCAACTGAGCTATTAAACGTAATCGTAAGTTAAATACTCTCGGCGATGTACGCGTTCGACCCAGACACTAAAAGCGTCTTAAAACATTTATTTCCATGAACTCGTTGTCGAGGAACGTAAGTCTACGTTAAAAACCGAGCACAGATTTACGTGCGTTTCCGAGTGCATCCATTCGTTCCCGTTGGACTGCAGAAGCCAACGTGTGCAACTTGCCAAAAATCTCCAAGCACTGTATGAGTATCCAATCGTCATATCTCCAAAGGAAAATTTGATACTATATTTTTTTGGTAGAAGTAGGTGGTTTAGTTGGAGAAAATATGTGTTGAGGCTTCATAATTTATTCATTAGAAGCATTTTCTTGAAAATAGTTAAAAATTTAGAACACAGAAAATTATTTTGTGTTCGTTTTCTGAAATAATATTTTTATCTAAAGAAATACAGTCAATCTGCTCTTACAGACTCCTTTATTCAGCGGACACCTCCCTATAAGGACATTTTTCCACGGAACCGATTTTATTTTACATAAGACACGTGTTAAATAAACCTCATTTACGCGGACACCTCCAATTCTGGACAGCGGACATAGATAAAGCCTTTATTTTCTGTGCCAAAGTTAGAGCTCCTGGCCCTTCTTTACACTTAACCACACACACATATATTATTACTTATTCATACAAATAACACTAATGTTGAACACAAAAATATGAATAGATACACACAAAGAAGAAAGAAAGAAAAAAGGAACTGCTTACATAATAGGCCTACGGATTTGAAATAATACTCATTTCAATACACAAGGAAAGAAACACGAAAGTAAAAATACTAGTAAACTTAATAAAAATATTAACTGAAATTTAACTAATTGTATTCTTGCAATACTAGATCTAAGTTAAATACTGTAATTAATACTAGCTATGTTTACTTCTAATTGGTAAATACCGTACGGATGTTTTTAATTTAATTAAAGCCGGGCTGAGTGGCTCAGACGGTTAAGGCGCTGACCTTCTGACCCCAATGTGGCAGGTTCGATCCTGGCTCAGTCCGGTGGTATTTGAAGGTGCTCAAATACGTCAGCCTCGTGTCGGTAGATTTACTGGCACGTAAAAGAACTCCCGCGGGACTAAATTCTGGCACCTCGGCGTCTCCGAAGACCGAAAAAGTAGTTAGTGGGACGTAAAACAAATAACATTATTATTATTATTAATTTAATTAAATTATCATATTCACACAATATTTTATTTTATAGTACAATAATCTCATAACATCATTTTCACACACAATCACTCGTTCCACTCATACGGATACCTTTCTGGAAACACTTAACGAGGAACTGCTGGTAAGAGGTTTTAAGTGATGCAGCATGCTTGATGTCTTTGGGAAGAGCATTCCAACATCCCGAAGCGGTGATAGTAAATGATCGATGGTATATGGTTGTTCGGTGGACAGCTATTTCTAGGAGGGACACTGAGCGAGTATCGTGGAGATGTAAAGAACCAAGGTGACGAAAATTACTGGAGAGATAAGCAGGGATGTCTTCCGAAAGTACCTGGTACTCAAGAGTATTTGAATGTAGTTTACGCCTGTCGTCTAGTCATAACCAAGATAATTGATTATAGTAGGGAGAAACTCAAGCGTGATACCGTAAATCCATAGCATGTGTAAGGCAAGCATTTTGAGTTCGTTGTAGTTTTGAGCTTAATTAATTTGTTATATCCGTAAAAATTACATCACAGACATAAAAAAGTGGGAAATAATAATGACTGAACAAGATGAATATTTAGTGATCGAGGGAATATATTTCTGAACCGTTTTAAGGGGTACAAGCCACAATACACCTTTTTACATATATTCTTAACTTGCGCTGACCAGTTTAGAGTTTCCGTTATAATAACCCCAAGGTTAGAAACAGATTCACAATAAGGTATAACAGTATTATTTAAAGTTATGGGAGGAATGCAATTTTGTTTTAAAATGTGAAGATTCTTTGATGTAGGGGTGATAATGGCTTGTGTTTTATGGGGGTTTAATTTAAGGTTGTTTTTAATTGCAAAGCCATTAATTAGCTCAAGGTCTGCATTTGCATTACATATTGCTTGTTTTATATTATTAGTTCTACTGTGGTAATAAATTTGTAGATCATCAGCATAAAGATGGTACTTGCAGTGCTTAATTTATCTGGTGATATTTCTATGGGGTATGGGTGGTGCTAAGTAATGATATTCGGAGTACGGCTAGTACGTTTGAGTGTTATGCAAGGTGTTGCTCATAGGGTTAATCGTGCTGCAGTAGCACTGTCTGGCCCAGTGGGGAAAGCAATGGCAAACTACCTCACTCCTCATCTTGCCTAGTACGCCTCACTTTGGTGCTCTCATTGGTTTTTGCGGTTTCTTTATAACCGCATAACCATTGGTGCTATTTGAGGATCCAACCAGCCTCTGGGCTGATGACCTAACAGACACAGACATCATTTCTATATAAAGTGAACAGGAGAAGGCCCAGACTAGCCCTTGTAGGACACCAATATTTTTCATTTGCCACATTGATTTATTATTGTTTGCAACCACACACTGCCGGCGATTTGTGAGGTAAGAATAGAAAAATTCCAGCACTTTCTGGCTAAAATTTAAGGACTGTAATTTGGAAAGAAGCAACCTTGGATCGACAGCATCAAATGCGCTACTGGAATCTGAAAGAGTAAGTATTGCCACTCGTTTGTTGTCCATTGCATATCTAATGTCATCTGTAACTTTCTTCAGAGTAGTCATCGTACTATGTTCTTTCTTAAAGCCTGATTGGTAAGAGTCGAGTAAAGCATACCTATGTAAGTACGTAAGGATTTGCTCGTACCAGGCGTCCCAGCACTTTGGACAGGGGTGGTAGGATAGAAACTAGTCGCTAATCTGAAGGAATACCGGGTGCACCCTTTTTTTCGGGATTGGGGTGACGAGGGCATCATTCCACGCCGTAGGGAAAATTCCTTGGTTTAAACAATAGTTAATAATGTGTGTTACGATCGGCAGAATGGCGCCGTTGATATATTTGTAGAAAGACAGAAGTATGTTATCGTGCCAAACAGCATTGATCTGAGAGAATACATAACTCGTTTTACGTCATTTACTGTATACCGACCTCTTTAAACACAAATGTATCTTGAACTGACATAGAAGAAACATTATTATTTGTACAGTTATAAAAATTATTATTATTTGCTGGTACAGTGGGTCTGGCCGACGTGAAGTGTAAATTTAAATCATCAAGGGATATAATCGGCGCCTGCTTTAATAACTTTCGACCTATACTCATCGTTCGTAATTGTCTCCATACTTCTGTCGAGTTCTTATATTTCGATACTTGACATATGTGTTTGTATTTACTGTTTCTGATTAACTGTTTAACCCTGTTGCGGTAAACGCGGTAATTTTCAAAGTCATTAGCAGCACCCCTTCGCTTAAATCGTCTGTACCATGAGTCACGCTTTGCCATTTCTGATTTAATCTCACTAGTCAACCACGGAGACGATGATCGAGTTACCCGGATTTCTTTCTTGGGAGCAAATCTGACACACAGTCCTAACACCAGACCAGATAATTTATTTATTTTTATATCAATATCATCCACGTGTAAAATATCGTTCCACGGTAGATAATATGCTTCTTGTATTCTTTCCTTGTTCATATTTGTTATATCCCTATGTGTTATCACCAATAGTTTCGTCCACTTGAATCAAGCGGACACTTTACACGTTCCAGGACACATTCTTTATATAGGGCTCTATCATTCCCTCTCTTAGTATCATTCTACATACACTGACTGACAGAGCAAATGCAACACCAAGAAGGAGTGGTCAGAACTTTATGCCAATTGCAGGGTAGATTGACGTCACTGAGGTATGCTCATGATGTGAAATGCGCCGCTGTGCTGCGCACGTAGCGAACGATAAATGGGACACGGCGTTGGCGAATGGCCCACTTCGTACCGTGATTTCTCAGCCGACAGTCATTGTAGAACGTGTTGTCGTGTGCCACAGGACACGTGTATAGCTAAGAATGCCAGGCCGCCGTCAACGGAGGCATTTCCAGCAGACAGACGACTTTACGAGGGGTATGGTGATCGGGCTGAGAAGGGCAGGTTGGTCGCTTCGTCAAATCGCAGCCGATACCCATAGGGATGTGTCCACGGTGCAGCGCCTGTGGCGAAGATGGTTGGCGCAGGGACATGTGGCACGTGCGAGGGGTCCAGGCGCAGCCCGAGTGACGTCAGCACGCGAGGATCGGCGCATCCGCCGCCAAGCGGTGGCAGCCCCGCACGCCACGTCAACCGCCATTCTTCAGCATGTGCAAGACACCCTGGCTGTTCCAATATCGACCAGAACAATTTCCCGTCGATTGGTTGAAGGAGGCCTGCACTCCCGGCGTCCGCTCAGAAGACTACCATTGACTCCACAGCATAGACGTGCACGCATGGCATGGTGCCGGGCTAGAGCGACTTGGATGAGGGAATAGCGGAACGTCGTGTTCTCCGATGAATCACGCTTCTGTTCTGTCAGTGATAGTCACCGCAGACGAGTGTGGCGTCGGCGTGGAGAAAGGTCAAATCCGGCAGTAACTGTGGAGCGCCCTACCGCTAGACAACGCGGCATCATGGTTTGGGGCGCTATTGCGTATGATTCCACGTCACCTCTAGTGCGTATTCAAGGCACGTTAAGTGCCCACCGCTACGTGCAGCATGTGCTGCGGCCGGTGGCACTCCCGTACCTTCAGGGGCTGCCCAATGCTCTGTTTCAGCAGGATAATGCCCGCCCACACACTGCTCGCATCTCCCAACAGGCTCTACGAGGTGTACAGATGCTTCCGTGGCCAGCGTACTCTCCGGATCTCTCACCAATCGAACACATGTGGGATCTCATTGGACGCCGTTTGCAAAATCTGCCCCAGCCTCGTACGGACGACCAACTGTGGCAAATGGTTGACAGAGAATGGAGAACCATCCTTCAGGACACCATCCGCACTCTTATTGACTCTGTACCTCGACGTGTTTCTGCGTGCATCGCCGCTCGCGGTGGTCCTACATCCTACTGAGTCGATGCCGTGCGCATTGTGTAACCTGCATATCGGTTTGAAATAAACATCAATTATTCGTCCGTGCCGTCTCTGTTTTTTTCCCAACTTTCATCCCTTTCGAACCACTCCTTGGTGTTGCATTTGCTCTGTCAGTCAGTGTACATACGGGAATTATTTTTGAATGTCTGTCCTATTTCGTCTCCGAGGAAAATAGAAAGAAACGTACATAGGAATGCTGAAGTAGCCGTGAAGTTAATTGTTCTGTACATGGCTCTTTCCCAACCTTTCGTTAGGGTCGTCTTGTGTTCTTATTATTGTACACTCTGAGAATTCTAATACCCGGGAATGTGCGAGTGACTGTTTGCTAAGTTACGAAGGGATTTTCCAACCCATCATGCATAATTTTATTTATAACTCAGATTTTGGATGATAAGTTCAAGGTCAGCTAGCTCGGTTGAACTAGACAAGGAAGAGACTTTCATGTGCTGATTATTGAGGCAGAAATACCGCAGCATTTCGGTCACCCAGCAAACATGAATAGGAAGGACGAACGTGTTTAGATCTGGAGACAAGAAAAAAAGTAGTGCAAAAGGACTTTCAGTGAGAAAAGCACACTGAAAAATTAAACAGAGGGTAAATAATTGTGAAGAATAAAAATTATATTTGAAGTGAGTGGGAGGAAAATAGGAATCGAGGGATATAAAGAAAGTGGGAGTCAGTTTTCGTAGAAGTGAACATGGCGGTATAAGAGTGGTTCAAATGTGTTAGAGCAAAAAAAAACTGTAAGTCGGCCAATGTTACAAGAAAGAGCGCGAGAAATCGCAAATAACCTGAAAGTTGAGGTTAAATGAATAAGAAATTTGTGTGGCACGCTGGGTCGTTATTCCCTTTTCGATAATATTGCAATAAAGAAAAATTTGCTCTATTTGTACACCTAGCTGAATTATTTCTTCCCAAAACTGTAACGAATGTAAAGAGCGTAAAATCGCTTATATTAGAAATAATTGGAAATTATTTAGGATAATTAAAATAAAGATGTATGCTTATATTTAATTTGGATGTCCTTTGCCGTTAAAATGTTCGATTATTTTTCACAGACACCTCTAGTAACGGACATTTTTCCACGGAACCGACATTGTCCGCAGAAGAGAGATTCGATTGTGTAACATTTGCAAATAATAGTTTGTTGAGTTCGTCTTTTGTATAGATATTTCATATGATCGTCCGTCAAAATATAGTACTAAGCTATGTCTCAGTCTTTAATTTGGGAGTTAGTCGACTGGAGCAAATTCTTCATAACGATTCCTATTTCCATTTGAATTCCTATTGGACAATACTTCCCCCCCACCATTTAGAGTTATCAAAACCAAATGCTAGTCGGAAGAATATGCAGTCTATGCTTGTTTAGTCACGTTCAAAGTTACATGACTACTTTTCCTACGCTACAGTCCTCGCCATTTATATTCTCTCCCATGCTTGTTGTAATGTTACTCAAGTACAAGAGGTACAGAACGCACAGAGCAGATAACCTGCGTAGCTGATTAACCGCAGGTCGTGGTACTGTTGACAAGCTTTCATTGAGATCAACAGACCAGAGGTGGTCTAACCTTTCCATTTCTACGGAATTACTACTGCAGTCAGCATCTGCTGTAATGTGAGAGCCGTGATCAACATCGATGTTCTACACAGTTGCAGGTCCAGTGTGTTCTTTTTTTCATTGTTCCGTATATCGTGCTTTCATTTCCATGTTCTCGTAAATTCCTTCTTTCATTTCATCTATTATTTTTCTCCTCCTTCGTCCTCTTTACTTCTCTCTCTCTCTCTCTCAACAGTTTCGTCAATAAACGGCATTTTCTGAAGTTATGTCCTATCCAGGAATTCTTCCTTCTGGTCACTGTTCCTATTACATTCCTCTCCTTCCCTATTTGAGCTAAACACATCCTTGTTCGTAACCTTATCATACCATTTTACTTTACGCAACCTTCTCCATAACCACATCCCGAAGGCATTCTCTTTATTTCACTAGTCTTGATGTCCTCCTCCGTAGCATAACGGTTAGTGTTATTAGCTGCCCTACTCGGGGGCCCGGCTTCTATTCCCGGTACTGTTAGAAATTTAAGAATGGCAGGAAGGCTGATATGTTGTTGAAAAGGTACATGCAGCTCACCTCCATTTGGGGGTGCGCCTGAAAAGAGCTGCACCACCTCGGGATGAGGACACGAATTTACTTTTACTAGTCTTGCTAGTCCAGGCCTCCGATCCGCACAAGAGCACACTCCCAGTGTTGCCAACTTAGCGGATTTTCCGCTAAATTTGGCGGAATTAGAAGACTGTCGGCGGAGAAATATATTATTTAGCGGACAGCGGATTTTTTTGGCGGAATTCTAGATTTATTATAGCGGAATTTAGTGTTTTATCCATTTTACGTTTTTTTAAAAACATTTGTACTCCAGTCTGTCTCCGAGCTATTCCGTATTTATTGTCAGGAGCTGGCAGTCACATGAGGAAAACATGTTATTTGGATTTGATGTAATGATAACATGGTATATAAATTTGTAATGCGTGGGGAAAGGGTACTTATCTTTTAGTTGACGAATGACGACAGATAATGAAACTGTGAGAGAGTAGCATTTATATTTATGCTATGAAGTAAGACCGTTTAATGAACTGGCCTGTTTTGTGTGTGGCGCTTGAGGTAGGCGATTGCACCCGGCAGTAAAACGCCTGCAAGTTTTAGCTCGCCGGCTCGCAGGCAGGGGGTAAATCCCGGTGAAACTCACAGATCAGGTGAGTATTATTATTATTATTATTATTATTATTATTATTATTATTATTATTATTATTATTATTATTGTTCATTTTACTGCTCATTATTTGAGATCGGATTTCTTGGCGGAATTTTAGCGGACTTTTAGTAGTATTTAGCGGATCTTGAAAATATAAGTTGGCAACACTGCACACTCCAGATACTTATAACTTTTAGCCAGCAGTGTAAGTCGATTCTTTGTTTTACAATTTGCGTTAGGTCTTATGGCGGCGATGGGATAGGAAAGGGCTAAGAGTAGGAAGCAAGCGGCCGTAGCCTTAATTAAAGTACAATCCTAGCATTTGCCTGGTGTGAAAATGGGGAACCCCCCCTTCACGTCCTTGGTGACTCTTCCCTTTCTTATACGGATACTTCATTATTTGAAAAAATGGACCTCTTCCATTTTTTCCTCTGGGTGGAACATTATTTGAGCAGCGACAAAAACTCCAAGATATTCTTGTTCAAATGGCCCAATGGATTGGTGGACTGCCCTTCAATCAATCAATCAATCAATCAATCAATCAATCGATCAATCAATCAATCAATCAATCAATCAATCAATCAATCAATCAATCAATCAATCAATCAATACTGATCTACATTTAGGCAGTCGCCCAAGTGGTAGATTCCCTATCTGTTGTTTCCTAGCCTTTTCTTAAATGATTTCAAAGAAACTGGAAATTTATTGAACATCTCCCTTGGTAAGTTATTCTAATCCCTAACTGCCCTTCCTATAAACGTTGAATTCCAACTTTATCTTCATATTGTGATCTTTCCTACTTTTAAAGACACCACTCAAACTTACTCGTCTAGTAATGTCATTCCACGCCATCTCTCCACTGACAGCTCGGAACATACCATTTAGTCGAGCAGCTCGTCTTCCCAGCCCAAACTTTGCAACATGTTTGTACACTGGAACCATACTCTTGTTGGGGTCTTACCAGAGACCTAAACTTCTATGTGAAATTGATCTGCGAATCGCACGCGGAACACAGTCTCGACAGCGACTTGGAAAAAGGTTCTCGTGACACTGGATGTGGGCAAGCCTACTATACACCCATGCTATCTAACTTACTACAAGGACGAGTAGGTGTTTCTACACAACTAGGCGTATGGGACCGGTTAGTCTCCTTTATTTTAGAGGTTTATATTCCTTACCCTGAAGGTGAAGAAGGTGGTGGTGGTGGTGGTGGTGGTGGTGGTGGTGGTGGTGGTGGTGGTGGTGATTATTGTTTCAACAGGAAGTACAACTGGCCAACTAATCAAACAGATACAATGGAAGGGATCCGACGCGTCCAAAAATGAAGGTAGCGGCCAAAGAAAGACATGGGTCTCAAAGGGCGTGAAAATGAAAGAATTCCAGAGTCTCAAGTGCTCTAATACTGTCGGAGTTGGAAAAGAACAAGAGTTAACCAAGGGAGGTCAGATAGGAGCCTGGCACAAGTGGAAACACTGCCAGAACTCAGCTAAGGGCATCGTGGTCCCCAACCCATGCTCCCAAGCTGAGAGTCCCTGGGGCGCCTTTTAGTCACCTCTTACGATAGGCAGAGATACCACGAATTTTATTCTACCACGGGGGGCGGGGCATACACAACACCCTCACACAGCGATTTGTTTACTATTGTATTGTGAATCATCAGCATTTTGAATATGGCGAACCGTTCATATTTTGTTTATTCCTTCAAATATATGGGTATGGCACTACAGACTACACACAAAGTCAAGTGTGATGGTGATGGTGGTGCTGATTACTGTTCTAAGAGGAAACACAACTGGGCAACCATCCACTATTAACACTAATCAAACGAAAAATGGACTGGTCCGACACTTCGAAGAATGAAGGCATCGGCGAAAGAAAGACAAGGGTCCACGAAGGGCGTGAAAATGACCCTAGGCTTCGGAAACCTAACACCGTCGGGATCGGAAAAGAATAAGAGTTAACCAAGGTATGTCAAATAAGATAGGATAGGTAGGAGCCTGGCACAATAAGTTGAAGCAATACCAGGACTCAGCCAAGGACCCCATGCTCACTAGCCCACACTCCCAAATTCCGAGCCTCGGGGGGCCCATTTAGTCTCTTCTGACGGTTAGGTAAAGGATGAAAAAGAATAGGTCTACGTAGCCTCCTCTTAGTAATCATCCAACGTGTAATCGGTGTCACCCCATGTCGTCCGGCTCCATGGCTAAATGGTTAGCGTGTTGGCCTTTGGTCACAGGGGTCCCGGGTTCGATTCCCGGCAGGGTCGGGAATTTTAACCACCATTTGTTAATTTCGCTGGAACGGGGCCTGGGTGTATGTGTCGTCTCTATCATCACTTCATCCACATCACGACGCGCAGGTCGCCTACGGGAGTCAAATCGAAAGACCTGCACCTGGCGAGCCGAACATGTCCTCGGACACTCGCGGCACTAAAAGCCATACGCCATTTCATTTACCTAATGTCGTTCTCTGAGAAAGAAACCTTACTATTTCTGTCCCATAACTACAGAAACCAGTGATTTACAGTTATTTATTTTATCTGTTGGGTTGTATTCTGCATTACCACTCATACAGTGAAGAGACCGTGTTTGTCGATACAACACTTCGCATTTATATTCTAACATGCACATTGGCAGCATTCTTCGCGATTTGCTACGAGCTGAACTACTGCCAACATTATTATTGATGTTCTGGTTCACCATGAATGTTACTATTGGTACACATGAGAGCGTAATTGATTAATATATTACATCATTCTAGGTTTGTATTAGGTAAGTAATAGTGGCATGGAGGATTGGTCTATATCGTAAATTTCATTAACAACATTCTCAGGTGAATAAATCTCCACTGCTGCTTCTTGTGACACTTAACAGCCACCAAGATTGGAATCAGAAACTGTGTGGGTTTCATCAGTTTCTACAATTCGGATTTCTGCCCTTGGACTGGTCTGGAATCAATGGCCCTAACCACACGGCTTTTTTTTTTTTTGCTAGTGGTTTAACGTCGCACTAACACATCGAAAAGTTTTCGGTGAATTGGCCGTGCGGTTAGCTTTGAGCATCCATTCGCGATATCGTGGGTTCGAACCCCACTGTCGGCACCCCTGAAGATGGTTTTCCGTGGTTTCCCATTTCCACACTAGGTAAATGCTGAGGCTGAACCTTAATTACGGCCACGGCCACTTTCTTCCCACTCCTAGCCCTTTCCTATCCCATCGTCGCCATAAGACCTATCTGTGTCAGTGCGACGTACAGCAAATTGTAATTAAAAAAAAAGTGATTAGTTACACTACTGACCGATTTATTATATTTGTATGAACTATTTTTTATTATTAAAAGGTACATAGTACCTAATCCACACACATCACCGACTGTCCGATAAAGTTGGGAACGAAGATTGTGTGCTCGTAGATCAGATTACAATGTAATAATAGAATTACTGCACGACATTACCCCGTAAGGTCAACAAGTAAAATCTTCTAGTGGCTTACATAGTCATTTTGCAGGAGTGTAAAATATTTTTAGGCTTTATTTAGGAGAAGCCGGGCAGCAATTAAGAAAGAGAATACTGACGAGAAGGCGGAGGCATGCGGTAAACATGCACGATTCACCCGCCGCACCGCGCCGTGGACACTAAAACTGGAACGTTCCTTCATTGTTGTCTCCTACAAGTTGTCAAGGAACAGTCGTGGTACTAACGACACACAGGAAGCACACTGCTCGGAATGTCCTCACGCCCTGCCGTAAGTGACATGTAAGAATATTAATTGAAATAAATGAAGTGTTGCCTCAATGACTTCGTAACAACTTAGAACAGTCATTAATTGCAGCTCTCCACACGTCGTTCAGAATGACCTGTTCCGGTATGCAGTGACATAGCAATAAATTGCACAGGTAACACCTCATGTGTTCATCACACTTAAAAACTTCCTGCATGTCTGTCGGTAAGTCATCCAATCTTTGAGTGAGATATTTCTTTCAGAGAAGTACATAGTAACTCCAGATTTAGTTACCTGCCATTTCCACATGATATCAAGCACGAATACTTCTCCTCTACACTTAATGGGACAGGTTCGGGGAGAAAAATTGGTAAATCAACTCTCAGCAATCTTCTGGATAGGTCGCGTCGTATGAACACGAATACGCTAAGTTTTGGATGCAATACTGTGACGACATGATATTTCATACAGATTATTAATCTTCATTAAAGCGCCCTCTGTGGATCAGTGGTAGATTGTCGGCCTCCGTATCCCAAGAGAGCGGGTTCAAACCCGGCAGAGGTAGTCGGATTTTTGAAGGGCGGTAAAAAAGTGCATTGGACAATCCATGTCGTAGGATGTCGGCATATAAAAGATCTTTGGTGACACATTTGGTGTTTACACGACAAAATTCATTAAAACTCAGCCAGAAACGCTTAACAGAGATCCGATTTACTCTGCCATCTAGTAGGCCTAGAGTAAAACGGAATGTCGATATTGAGGAACAAGGAGCCAGATGGCGTTAAAGTAAAATGCTTGCTGATGTCATTATTATCATCTGTGTTATATTATGTATCTAATATCTCAGCTTATAATGAGTACGCTGTCGTCCGCATATCGATTTAGAATAATACGGACACAGCATTCTACACAGTAGTCTATGATTAATGTTGAGGCTGATTTCTAAGCAGAAAGTGTCTTATTAACCTGCGTCCTATCCTCAATTCTTACATAGAACTATAATAATTTGAACATTTTGAATTCCTTCCATATTTAATACAAAAACGTAATTTTGTCGTTAAACATTTAACATTTCTGTACTTGGTAAGTTAGGATTTCAAAGCACGTATTGAGCTTCAGAACACGAACCAATTAAATAAAGGATTATTTGTGAAGAGTCAAATTTATTTTATCTTTCCCACGAAAGAAATTCACGAAAAACGTGTTTTACAAGTAAGTTTCAAATGACTGTATCTCTGTAAGAATTAAGAATAGGACAACACTTCTTCAAATATCATGAGCAGTCAGCTCCGTAAGTGGCAGTTAACTCTTCCTGAAGTAGCCTGTATGTTCTATAATGCCCTTAAAACCTTCACACAAGAGAAGAACTACAGGAGAATATTCGCAGGTTAACCGAACATCTCACACACTGAGATTCGCCGAGCGTCTGTAAAGCTATTTAGGAAGTACCAAATGTACTGACCCCGCTTCGAGTATCTCTTCTGATGTCAGGTAAGTTTGTAATATCTTATTTTCACCAGAAATAGCCGTATAAGCATAAGTCATATCAACCCATGTCATCCTATTGTTCTGCTTTAAAAAATATCCACAAACGGAATAAAATAAACACTATAATGATTTACACCCCTCTTCACAATTTCTTCGACATAGATCGTCTACGCCAGGGATGGCGAACCTTTTCCAGCTAGTGTGTCATTTTAAGTCTGGTTTATTATTATCAGCTGTCTACTGTGCCACTTGTTATTTTAGTTTTTTAATGGCTACAACCTGCCCCCACCTTCAAAACCACCGACTTTCATTTCTAAAACAAAATTATGTTTCGTAATATGTTATCACTCATACACATATATTATATTGTGAAATAATACATTTGATTGCAGGTTTCGTGGTCGTATTTAACCAAAACCGGAAAATTATTTTGTAACCGTATCATTTATGATAGGTTCATAACTTGTTTGTCTTCGACAACACACGGTAAGCACTTACACCTGAACCAAGACGGTTTGCAAATGTTGACTTCACAACGTTAGTATTCTAGTTACATTGACAAGGTTCGTTGTAGAAATGAGCTGCTCGCAGGCGTATGATGACGCAAACAAAGTATCTAGCACTATAGCAAGTTTCTTCACGGCCGAAAATATTTGTGGCAGGCTGTTCCACTGCTCAAGTATTACGTTCTCCGGCTTCTGGAGAGAGTATTCACCATCAACAGCACACTCGATTTTCACCAATGCTTCACCAAGTTGTACGAATTTGTTCACCCATGTACTGCTTTCTTGAAATTCAGTCAACTCCATTTCTGAACTGTCAATATCTAACCACTCAAAAAATTTGGCATTAATATCACTCATTTGTGCAATATGAGGTTTTGAAATTAAGTGCGTTAGTTTGTCCAAATCTCGAAATTGGAAAAATCTTTTGGCAACTATTTGTCTTACAAAATTCAAAATAATAAACAGTAACACACTAAGAATAATTTCGCAATGCTTGTAACCACGCACAAGCCAAACTTCACTAAATGACTGATGTGGGTGAGCGAATTGTTGGTCGGCCGCATCTGACATTTACCTCATGTGACTTCTGGACCTATCAGTGTTGCAGTGTTGCCATAATAACCGTCCGAATGAAACTAGAAATAGGCACTTATTTCTTAAACCTCAAACACTATGACTATATGATGCACGAGATATGTATAGTCTATAGTACAAGACGTACATAAAAACGTTAATACGTGCATTTGGTGTGCCACCGAAATTGTGTTCGCGTGTCACCTAATGACACGTGTGGCATAGGTTCGCCATCCCTGGTCTACGCGAACAGAAGCCAGAAGAGCGCTAAGGAAAATGCCAACAACAACGGACCCCGTGTGGCCACGACAACACTAAGGATTCCTACCCGTAGGCTTCCTCGAACTCTCAGTTCGTCCTTAAGATGAAACCTATCCTCTTCGTCAGGCGGTCGAGGACCTCCTAGTTGAATCGATATGGCGAGTTTACAACAACAGAGTTATCTGCAAGCTCATGCCAGCAGCTGGCCAAGGTGATGTAATGTTAATATCTGAGACATAGTAATATGGTCGTCTCTACGAGAAGTCGTGTGGGTGCGGGGTCCGCGCATGCGCCTACATCAAGTCTCAAGCCCTGACAACAAACATCTGTTCCGTCCGCGGTGACTCTTGCGAAATGAGGCGCTATTATGAAGTTCCGAAGTGGTAGTACAATTGTGTTTTAGTTACACATTTACTATAATTACAACCTGTGACAATAAAGTTCGGTGAATGAAGTCAGAACGGTCGATCCGGCAACACTGGCGACATGCAACGCTGCCCCACCTGCTCCCAACGCTATTCAGTTGAGCATCGTATGTGACACAGTGAGTGTTCAGTGCGTTGGTTCTAAACTGCGAACAGGAACATGAACGACCAAAAGATCAATGTACAGTTTTGTTTTAAGCTTGGCAAGACACCGAAAGAAACGCATGCGATGCTGGTACGTGTTTAATGAAGATCAAGTGTACGAGTGTGTGTACGAGTGGTTCGCCTGTTTTCGAGGAGGCCGGGAAAGTGTTTCTGACAACCCCCCGTAGCGGAAGACCGGCGAATGCCGCCAGTGACGAATGAGAAGGTGAGGACATTAATCACGAACGATCGGCGATTAACTGTGCGCATGATAGCGGATGAACTGCAGATTAACCGTGAATCCGTGCGACAAATCGTTACCCAGAAGTTAGGGAAGAGGAAAACGTGTTCTAGTCTTGTGTCACATCACTTGACTGACGATTAGAAGCAGGCACGTTTAGGGGCTTCACAGGATTTTGTCGAAACGGCGGATGCGACACCAAATTTCTTGAATTGTATTATCACTGAGGATGAGACCTGGTGTCTTAGGTACGACCCTGAAACGAAACGGCAAAGCATAGGATGGCGTTCTCCGGGATCCCCTCGTCGGTAAAAGGTCCCACGACTCAAACTCGTTTTGAAAGGAAAGTGATTTGACGATATTCCTGACATCCAACGAAACGTGACGAAGCTTTTGAACACCATCCCAAAGGAAGCCTTCCTGCAAAGTTTCCTGAACATTTATCACCGATCTCAGCAGTGCATAGTTATGGGAGGGGACTATTTCGAAGGACAGTAAGGTCACTGTCGTGCATTGTTCATCTGTGTCGATAGAACAGGACTATTCACCGAACTTTATTGTCACAGGCTGTATAATTACTGCACAATAAACAGTTAATAATGGACACGCATCTGTTTCTTCAGTCACGACTAATGCTTGTAATAAGTACAGCATCTGTTACTCGTGCCTTACCTACAAGTTGCCGCGACTTCTTGTCACTAAAGGGTACACAAACATACAATGTTGATTAAAAAGTGATGTTCTATTACAACAAGGCATTTTCATTATCGAGAGCTATACGAAGTATTCGTCTATTGAAGAGTACCGGTTTCGAGTCATACCTAAATTTTCTGGTGTCAACAACCTTCACACAAGAAAAGAACTACAGGAGAATATTCGCAAGTTACACCGAACATCTCCACACTGAGATTCGTCGAGCGTCTGTAAAGCTATTTAGGAATTACCAAACGTGCTGACCCCGCTTCGAGTATCTCTTCTGATGTCAGGTAAGTTTGTAATATCTTAGCCGTTCTCAACGTCCAACATCATTGTCACTCTAACCATGAACTATATGCATGTGTATTGAATTACGTCCATACTGGAGCCTTCCTCCTGGGTGCATAACGGTTTCCCTTGTCAGTGAATGCATATCATCCACCATTTGTTATCCCTATTGTCATACATGCACATAACAGACAGTCAAAGTACTTACCTTCTAACAAAGATAGTCTACTGCGATGGATTCTTACAAGTTAAGCCATTCTTTCTTACCTGAAAGCAAAAGAAAACAACGTTACGAAGTACCCCATGAAGAAATACACTGGAACACAAATTATTATGAAAAGTGTCAGTTTAAAATACATTAACAATGCTTCTAACTTTAAAAGGATTTATTCAGGTACTGAGAAAAAAATATAATTATTATGATAGAATGAAGGGATATGCAACTACATTCGGGACCATGTATTTATAAATACTTAGGAACAAGCTGTGTGGCAGTATGCTGCAAGTAAAATTAAGGGATATTATATTAAGAACAAACAAACAAACAAACAAACAAACAAACAAACAAACAAACAAACAAACAAACGTTTTCCGTTAGCCAGTAAGTGCTTCCCAGAGATGATTATATACAGTGTGTCCGTTAAATAGTTGAGCAGGCCAAGCTCACGAGAACGCTGGGTGTGAAAGGATACTGATATAGATTTATTTAGACCGTTCCACGTAGAGTGTAGTTTGAGAATAAATAATGAACTTGGCAACAACGCAAAGGTTACGTAAACGAAACTTATCCATGAAATTTCATTATAATTTTCGCCATAAATGGAAGATAATAATTGCTTTTATGCAAATTCAAATTATAATTAGCGGTAAATTAATAAATACTATTATTAGACCTACTAGAGAAATATATACATACTTTGCTATAGTACGACTATGATTTCTGCTTCGTCACTGCGCTTCAGTATTTCTTTTGTTCATGTAACACTTTTGTGTGTTCAGTCTTTGTTCACTTAACTTCTTTGAACTCCTTTGATTTGCTTCATGTTACTTGATGGGGCGAGTTGTTGACTTGTGCCCATAACTCATTAATTAATATAATTACTGGTCCAGGGATCATGCTATTTTTCTTTCAACAAAAATAATGTTTGTGTTACTTACGGTATACTCTATTTTTCCGTTTGAACTGCCCGCTCCAGTCATTATGGACAAAGATATTGAGAATTCACAGACATAGCACTTCCATTCGTTAGTGCTAGCCCTGGAGCACACTGATGCATGGAGAAATTCTCCAGTTATTACTATACTGTATAGAATATAATACAATACACTGGCGGAAATAAAAATTCCGAACACCATGAAATAAGGTATGTAGTATACGGAAATTTTGGCAATAAATTTTTTGTGGTAACATATTTAATTGATTAACAGTACAATACTACAGGCTAATATCTGCTCGAGAAAAGACATCGCAAATGTGCCATGCTGGTCCATTAATACTAGTGTAATCGCCTGACTGTTGAATGAAGGCATGCAAACGTGCATGCATTGTGTCGTACAGGTGCCGGATGTCAGCTTGTGGAATGGAGTTCTGTGCCTGTTGCACTTGGTCGGTCAATACAAGGACGGTTAATGCCGGCTGTGGAGGATGCTGAAGTTGTCGTCCAAGGATGTCCCGTACGTGCTCGATTGGGGATAGATAGAGGATCGAGCAGTCCAAAACAACATGTCGAGACTCTGTAGAGCACATTGGGTTACAACAGCAGCATGGGGGCCTGCATTATCCTGTTGGAAAACACCCCCCGGGAATGCTGTTCATGAATGGCAGCACGACAGGTCGGATCACCAGATGGACGTACACATCTGCAGTCAGATGCGTGGGATAACCACGAGAGTGCTCCTGCTACCATAGGAAATTGCTCCCCAGGCCAGAACTCCCGATGCAGGCCCAGTATGTCGCGCCGCAGACAGATGAAACGCAGGAGCTCACCTGGCCTCCTCCTAACCAACACACGGCCATAACTGGCACCAAGGCAGAACCGGCTTTCATCAGAAAACACAACGGACCTTCACTCCATCCTCCAATGACACCACTGAAGTCACAGACGGCGGTGGTTTGGGATAAGTGGAATGCACGCCACAGGGCGTCGGGTTCGGAGCTGTCTTTCAAGTAACCGATTTCGAACAGTTCGTTGCGTCACTGTGGTGCCAACTGGCGCTCGAATTGCTGCTGCAGACGCAGTCCGCTGCGCCACAGTCATACGTCGAATACGGCGCTCCTCCCTCTCAGCGGTGCCACGGGGACGTCCGAAGCCCGGTCTTCTTGCGAGCGTATCTTCTTGTGACCACTGCTGCCAGCACGCATGCACAGTGGAGACATTCCTGCCAAGTCGTTCTGAAATAGCGCGAACCTCCACGTTGGGGTCAGAAGGCCAAGGCCTCAACCGTCTGAGCCACTCAGCTCGGCTTTGTAATGGCATAACGTGTTTAGGGGCTTCTTTAATGTCGGTCATGAACTGCATACTTTCAAACGATATCTGTTTGCCGGTTTTCCCTGCTATTGCTTCCAACGTGTTAAACTGCATTACAGCAGATCCGATTTCCAGTGATAACAGCACGAGATCGTCAGTGAATGCTGAGCAGTTAAGAGCGATGTTTTCTTTCTTCTAACCCCTTCTTACTTGTTCCTTAATGGCTTCTTCTAAAAAGACTTTCCCCCATTTTTTGATAACCTTATGCAGGAAGCAGTTGAACAGTAATGGGGATAGGGTATCTCCTTTACACCTGTCTTGACTTCGAAAGGCTCCGATATCTCACCCATGAACTTAACTTTTTCTTTAATACAGCTCGGTAACGGAGTTTGTCTTGAGCTACTTCATACACTCGATTGTTTGTTTGTTCTTTCAGACACTGATTCAAGATTAATTTTAACATTATGAAATCTTACTTTATACATCATTATTACTACAATCCATTCATTAGCATGGAAGGTGCTCCATACGAGCTCAGCGGGAGGATGACAGGCCATTTTAAATTGGCCGGAAATAGCCAGGTTTTGTATTCCACGGCGACACTCGGCAAGCTGAGTCAAAGGCGCACGTCCCGTCGACATACGTTGTAAGCAGTAAAAATAACGTTGTTTAGAATTATCCTTTGGGGAATACTAATGTGGCTCACCACCTCTTACTTGTTAGAGATAGGCTAGTCATCATAATTGGGAAACACACGACTTTATCAAGGTTCTGCATTTTAAAGAGCTTATAGTCCAACTCCGTGGCTGAATGGTCAGCGTCGAGGCCTTGGGTTCAGAGGGTCCCAGGTTCGATTGCCATCTGGTTAATTTCTCTGACTAAAGGGGACTGGCTGTTGGCGATTTTTCTCAATACACACCTCTTCATCACGCAACACACCACTCTCCCAACCATAGAAACATTCAGTAGTGAATCTCTCCCTCCAGGCAGGGCAGCCGGCCGTAAAACAGTGCTACGTCCAATGCACAATACAGTTCGTACACGCGAACCCAAGAGGGGAAGAAAAAGCAACTAAAGAACCATAATAATAATAATTGTTACCGTGTTTTTGTGGTAGTTATGCATGAAAGAAGGTGCTGGGTGGTGAATAGGTCTCAAGCTACTAAAGTGAAATTAATTTTTAAAATTTAACAAGGTTATATTTTCTTTTCAAAATTAGGTAACAACAAATAGAACAGGTACTTAGTAGCCGAAACACGATTGAAAAATACATTTACATAGGTATCCCATTTGGGGCTTCAAAAGTCAGAAACATAATTCTTGAGCAATGAGCCCAACCTTACAATGAACACCATACAACAAAGGGGCCGAAAACCCCCAAACATGCCAGAAACATTTGCTTCCAATTACACCCAAAAGCCTCCTTGAGGCAGAAACACAATTTTCAAGAAAGGGCAACTTCCCCCTAAAATACAAGCCTATCATAGGCCACTCCGAACTCCCCTTTTAAGCTGTCCTCAAAGGACATATACACAGGGGTAAAATACCCAACCTACTGAGGTCTGTTAAATGACAAGAAGGTTAATACATGACCTCTAAAATACAATTTGAGAGGAGGCGAACTTGCACTCCTAATACACTTTGCTTAAGACCTACTTGGCACTAGGCCGTTAATACAAGGGCTAATCCCATACTACAGAGGTGACTTAATAGCAATTTACATTACATTACGGAAGAATTGGTTGAGAAAAATAAGTTCACCTCAAGACGATGTGAGTGGGAGCTCGAGAGGGTTAAGCACTCTCTATCCCGATATGTCGTTTTAAAAGAGAATATATAAAAAGAGTAGTTACATTTTAGGAAAAGGTTACATAGTTGAACGCTTAGAACCCGCCCCGAAAGTTAAACTGCTGAGCTAGCAAAGAAAGAAGTTATTAATCGGCCATTACCTTGTTGTTGACCGCTGCCGAAGAAAGAGGCGCTTCCCGCCCCCTGCTATGTACTTAACACACTGAAAGATGGAACAGAAGTGGCCCGGAGACCCAAAAATCAGCAGTTTATATCCTCTCGCGGAAGTTTCTAGGTGTTAGGGGAAAGAAAACACCCTCCCACAAACTCTTTATTGGGTAGGACCCCGCAACCGATACAAGTTGGGGGAAGATACACCAGATTGGTCAGAAATTAATAGAAGAATTTCGGGATTGGATACATTCATAACAAGGGGAAGAAAGGGGTAAATATTGCCAACTTAAACAATGACAGAAAGAAATTTAACAAAGAACAAACTCTTGAAATTAAATTTTCTCCAAAAAAATAGTTCTTTGACTCCTCACTAGGTTGCACTATTGTTGATCTTCAGTAGTGTCCTCTAGAAGAGAAAGTTCACACTTCTTACTTCAAGTGAAACAAAACCACATCAAAAATGACACAGTTCAAAAACTCAAAATTTTCCACGTGGTGACATCTTCTGAGAAAGTAGAGAATTAATAGCGTAGATAAAGTTCAGACTTCCTCCAGCAGAGGAGTTTCAACTGGCGCACATTTTAAATTAGCGGAGTGGAGGCGTACCGCCCGGTACAATAATAATAATAATAATAATAATAATAATAATAATAATAATAATAATAATAATAATAATAATAATAGGAAGAAGATAATGACTTTTAGAGACCTCATCCAATTATACCAACCTTAAGAGCCATAACAAGAGGTTGCAAGCCTACCACAGAAGGAAAAGAATATCAAATTATCAGCCCTTCAAGAACAAACGTGTCATGGAAGGAAAGAAAGCTCACCTTGTAATAATGTTATTAGTTTTACGTCACACTAAACTCACTGTTTTCAGGAACGCCGAGATATAGAAAATTTGCCCTGCAGTTCTTTTACGTGCTAGTAAATCTAGGTACTGACAGAGGTTAGTGTATCTGAGCATTTTCAAAACCTAGTGGACTGAACCGGGTTGAACCCACCAACTTGGGCTCAGAAGGCCACCTTACCTTCTGAGTTACTCACGTCCAAAGTAAACTGTGAAGCAAAAAAGGCCGCACTACATCAAAGCAAAGTATCATTATTTATTTATTTATTTATTTATTTATTTATTTATTTATTTATTTATTTATTTATCGTATTGCTCTTAGTGCCGGGAGTGTCCAAGGACATGTTCGGCTCGCGTGAGCAGGTCTTTCTAGTAATGAACTGTCGTATGGCTTTTAGTGCCGGGATATCCCAGGACGGGTTCGGCTCGCCAGCTACAGGTCTTTCTATTTGACTCCTATAGGCGACCTGCGCGTCGTGATGAGGATGAAATGATGATGAAGACAGCACATACACCCAGCCCCTGTGCCATTGGAATTAACCAATTAAGGTTAAAATCCCCGACCCGGCCGGGAATCGAACCCGGGACCCTCTGAACCGAAGGCCAGTACGCTGACAGTTCAGCCAACGATTCAGGTCTTTCTAGTTAACGCCCATGGGCGATCTCCGCATCTGGATGTGGGATGATGATGATGATAATGAGGAGGTAGGGAGAGTGAAACCTAGTGTCGGCACATAGCAATACTTCGAGAAGTCGTATACCCATGTCTGTTTGAGATATAATCAGTGCTTCTTTTCTGTTGGTACGCAACGGTAGACTACACTCTAGCGGCGCCTTATTTTCTCAAGGAGTTGCGATTTATTGACAGATAAATTTAAGAAACATATTTCAGCAGACTGTTTTCACGAACTTAATTTTCAGTTTTGTTTCTCGCCAGTTGGTACCATGCTTACATGTTTCATAGGACCGGGCTGAGTGGCTCAGACGGTTGAGCCGCTGGCCTTCTGACCCCAGCTTGGCAGGTTCGATCCTGGCTCAGTCCGGTGGTATTTGAAGGTGCTCAAATAGGTCAGCCTCGTGTCGGTAGATTTTTCTGGCACGTAAAAGAACTCCTGCGGGACTGAATTCTGGCACCTCGGCGTCTCCGAAAACCGTAAAAGTAGTTAGTACGACGTAAAGCGAACAGCATTATTATTGTTTCATAAGCTTCATAAGTTGGTAACGCAGCCGTAAACAGGAAGTTGTGGTCACTTCCAGTTGTTCCCAATCTCAGATAATCAGTTCTGTGTCCGTTCTGCAATATACAGGTGTTCAAGTGAGTTTTGAATGAATGCACTGTAAGTACAATTGTTGTTCAAAATGAGTCAAATAAGAATAGCAGAAATCCGTTATAATGATTCTGAAGGAACAGCCAATTAACGATCGTTTTAGGCGATAATTGCACAAAATTGCCCTCTTTCTTTCTTTCTTTCTTTCTTTCTTTCTTTCTTTCTTTCTTTCTTTCTTTCTTTTGTACTAAATATATCATATCTATAAGTTTTAGGTTGCACATTTAGGCTACATGGTTAATTAACAGAATCAAGTTAAATCTTCAAAAAACATAAGTTAAATAAGCACTCTATTTACAATAGAGTATATTTGTGAAGTGGGACTGGGGGGAAGTTTTCTTCTAACATTTACACAGTACGAACAACAATAATAGATATGCCAGAATTTTTAAAAATAAAATGTGAGGAGAGAAATAAATTGATCATTTAATGTCACACAGGGTCTTGGCTAATAAATGAGATGTCCTCTCCACTCCTCCAAATTCTAGAAACAGTGAAGTAAGATACTCGCAAAAAAAGTCGCAATTCCTTCGCGATGCTGACGTTTGTTTAGCCATTTTGTAATCGACATATTATGTGTGACTTTTCTTCAAATTAAACACTTTCCCTTTCTTTTGCGAAATGTTCACAGCGATGCTTGCCTTGACTATTTACCAGACAGACTGATTTGAAATCTACAATCTACTGAAAACAAACGTGTGAAAATAAGTTTTACATTGTTACAACTTGACATTACAGCTTTACGTTGTTTCAACAGATTGTATATTTTTCTCTTAGCCACGTTGTCATATTTTTTGTTTTTTTCACACTAGTTTTAAGCCTATTTGATTTTCTAAATGTAAATGTTGTTTCTTAGGGTACCATATATTTTAAGGACACTAGGTTCGGGGCCCTGACCTAACTTTAGGCTAAGATTTATTTTCGGCTGATGATGCTTACGACAGTCAAGCGAAACATGTCCCATCTTACAACGCCTATTGTAATGTTTATTTCCTAAATATAAGGAAAGTTAAGTATTGGAAAGGTGGTGTTAACTATTATTCTTATTTTAAAGTTCATAATCTTTACATTGTTGTCAGCAATCCTCAAAAGCGTAACAAAAAACAACAAAAAAACACTGGACGCTATAGTCGATATATTTATCCAAAAAAATGATTTAAAATACGCCGTTTTACACGACATGTCGTAATAAGCGATGTCGTACTAAGCGAGTTTTTGAATACAGGATTTGGACGGGATCGTTAGATTTCGCCGTTATATCCAATACGCCGTTAAAAGCGATGTCGATTGTACGGTAGTTACTTCATGTAAATGAGTAAAAATAAGGAAGGCTGAAGAAGTAGAAATGGTCAAATCTACTTGTGAGCCTGTACAATAAATGTGATGAAGAGGATCACGAAACCGAGACCGAAAATGCACGGGATCGAAAGGAAGCGGATTCTGATAACGAATGACCAGAACGTTGCATACTTTCTAAAGAAAAAAGAAAAACAGGTTTCTGCTAGAAAATGAAGTGGGATGGTGGCGACGAGGCTATATCGGATTGTATGTTAGAAGTGTGATAGTTGCTATAATAGTACCTACATGGTGAGTACCAGCACTTTTTCTACCAAGGAAAGAACATCACCCCATGAGATTTAAGGTTATATTTGACCTTGATGTTAGAATCGGCCAATGAGCTCTCTCGTCCTCCCCAAGAAGATCCGTCTCTGCTATGTAAACAGGTTAAGGAAATTAACACTCATCGTCCCTAAGCCGGGACGCTAATTCGCTGTGATGACAACCACTCATTGCGATACAAACATCAGATAATTACATTATTATCGACACTAATAACATATGACGTGCCTGTTTAGCCTTATTCCATTAAGGACCAGCCCCGCCCCACAACTAAAAGGCTGTCACTGGCTCTGTCCCTATGCAATACTCATTAGCCTCTGTCATCAGACATTACACTGCACACTGGTGTTCATTAGATTAAAGCGTAGATACGGTAACAGGTTCAACCCCAGTACCGGGTATGACTAACACAGCCTCATGTCATGGTTTCTAGTGGTAGATGTCGTAGGTACGACATCGTAACTTGTGTAAAACCTTCAATTATTATGTTTAATATATTTGAATTATATTTTATTAAATGCTAAATTATATTTTATTAAATGTTAAACATGACTAATACATGGTTTTCCTGTAAATATGTATTACAAAATTTGTATATCCTCAAATACGTATTGTGTATAAGTTTAACCTCAAAATCCATATAGTCGAAAGCGTTAGAAAACTATATAATGTTCATATATTAGAATTATTGTACCGGTACTATAATTTGGTATATATGAAGAGTTCTGGAAACTTACCGTAAGGTTTGTTATCCAGATACATGAAGAGACATTAGGAATGTTGGAGAAATTTCTATGTGTATTGGTCAACAGTAAACGAAAGTTCGAGTACCCATTCGACTAGCTGGTAGATCGATGTTTCGAGTATGTTCCATTAGAGTGTTGTAAGAACCCTTCCAGAAATCGATATTTCTAGACAGTTGATCGAAAAGTATATATATCGAGCTGTCAGTCAGTGAGTAAGTCAGTGTTGGACTCGGAGTCAGGTTGGACTCGAAGGCAAGTGATGGACTGCGAGTGACTGTTGGGCTCCGAGGTGGAGTTGGTGAGTTCAAGAGTATGTTATAGTGCGCGAGTCAGTGTTGTTGATATTTGTACTTGTCAGAATCGACTTCAGGGTACTCCGCTATTAAGTGTTGTAGTGTCACTTGCTAGTGTGTATAATTGTGTACTGTGACTTACAGTGACAATAAAGTAATTTAAATAAGGAAGTGAACGTGTTCTTGTGTGATACTTCCGTCAAATAAAATCGTATTTGAGAACGATATAGACTGTAAGGTGGCACCGCCACACTTTAGGAGACATTTTGCTTTCAAATTCTCTCTAGCTTATCCCAGTTATTTCTGAGGTCACTAAAGCCATCCGCACTCATTTTGGGTTTTAGCTGGGAGTTTTAAGACCGGATGCCCTTGCAGACTTTATGTGATCATCAAGTGAAAATGTGAACCCCGAATCGACCTGGAATCGAATCTCGGACGTTCGAGTAGTTAACTAATTATACATATAGGCCTACTAGTATATAAGCCTGTCTTCAACAGTCGAAATTACTACTGTATTTATAAAATAACTGGAAATTCTAAGTGGACTATTAATATATCTTATAAATGAAAGTTACACTCTCCAGGTTTTATACGACATTCGTATGGAATCAAAACGAGTATTGTAGTGTTTCCTAACAAACCATATTAAGTGCAGTTGTAGCTCGGAGTTGTACTATGGATCCGCGTACTCTTGAGAAAGCTACATAAAACTCTCCAAAACGAATCACCATGAACAGCGTCATTCCGGAAATTTGAAATGGTATTGACCTTAAAACCTACCTTTGGTCAGGTGGATGCTAAATACGAAGTTTGGTTGAAATATCTTCAGTAATTTTCAAATTATAAGAAATACGCTTTACACGCACCCGCTCTTGAGTTAAGTCCGGTGGGACTTATACCAAAAAACGGTCCGTTAATTATATCTCCCTTATTATTCCTCGTATCGAAATGATGCACATGAGAAAAAAGGTTTAGGAATTGATTTCCGTTAAGGCAGGTAGTTTTCCATTATGTCTGGTTGTGCATATTTTGTGGGAGTGCAAAATGACGGTTTCGGTTTAATATAAACCCCCAGTCAGTTGAGGGATTTAGAAGCTATATTGGCCCTGAAACCTATCCAAAGTGGATTCTAAATAGGAAGTTTGTTAGAAATATATCCAGCAGTTTTCAAGTTATAGACAAACAAACAAACAAACAGACACCAATACTAAAATATTTGCAGATGGTCATTATTACACCTGAAACGGATAATGTCTGGAAATTTCTCCAAAATATTCAATGTACAGACACACGGTCGTTACGATTTAGACAAGAAATGCACAATGCTTGTCAATTTAAGGGTAGCATGATGAACAGGGCTGGGATTTCTATGTAAATACATATTTGTTTATTCATCAGCTACATTTAAAATTTTATCACATCTTCACCAATTAAGATGTTTGGAGTGATTTAAAACTAATTTTATTTTCCTTATTTGTCCATATTTCGAGCTTTAGTACGTGTTAGCACATATTTGAGAAAAACTCGCGTATATTTACATAAATTAAAGTTTTATTTTAATATCTTCCGTATTTTATGGTTTTAAATTTATTCTTCCCAAAAAAGAATCTAAAGTTAATTTTACTGGCATCAATAATTCAAAGCTGGATTCTGGAAGAAAATTATGTTCTTTCCCCCCCCCCCCCTTTTTTTTTTCTTTCTTGCTGGCTTTGACCACGTCAGTCAACCCGCTGTGACCCGTAGCAGAAAGGTTATTCTTGCTCTGAGACTAATTCTTATATTGCCGGAATGAGTGGTCACAGACGGTTGAGGGGCTGCCCTTCTGACCCCAACTTTGCAGGTCCAGTTCTGGCTGAGTTCAGTGGTATTTGGAGATGTTAAATATTGCAGTCTCGTGACAGTAGGCAAAAATCAATTCTTTAAAAAACCATGAAATTCATAAGTTGTAATGTCGTGTCAGTAGATTTGCCGAACTTCTTCGGGACTAAATTTAGGCACCTCGGCGTCTCCGAAAACCGTAAAAGTAGTGGGACGTAAAAACCAATACAATAATAATAATAATAATAATAATAATAATAATAATAATAATAATAATAATAATAATAATAATAATAATAATAATAATAATAGACTTTCACGACCCGTGCAACTATTGATGATGTATTTTTGGGGGGGATTATGCGGTGTAATAAACTAGAGCATATAAACATACTCAACGCGCATTTCGAACGGTACCTTGGCTTTTTTCAACAGGAGAAAACAGAAAACGGAAACACGACGCATCAATGGTTGCTAAGAGAAAGCAACTTACTTGAACTTAAAGGTGCCATTTGATATAATACAAGAAATATAAACGCTTTAGCTTGGCTTAACAAATACGGTTAATTTTATATAATTTTGCCGTGAAGGTTTGTTAAGCTGCTGTTTTAAGTTGTAGCAGGCATCAGAGACGAAACAAATACAAGGAATATGACGTTAACCCTGACATCTGACAGAACCTCTAGGACCTAGTGCACAGCGGGATTTTAACGACAGCATTGTCATCGCTGTCAAGAAAACAATGGAAACACTACCCAAATGTCACTAAAGCAAGCCGGACATCATGAAGTAGTAATCTTGATGTTAATTCCAGACGTGGAACAATTTGAAGGAAAAACGAGCAGCACTTCCGTACCGACTGGTGTATCACGAAATGTAAGCTAAGCTCTTTCTTTAACGGCATCTCACAAGGATGGCTTGAGAACCAACAACAATGTTGGCCCTGTACTTGTATCAAGAAAATAAACTGTTTCATGTGCTTCTGTCTTGCTTCTACACGCGATACGGAGGCAGTCACAGAACTGAATAACGTTACCAAGATTTCTGCAACGGAACTCACCAGTGGAGGAGAAACCAGTAGATTTCAACATTCCCGAAGTTTAACTAAAAACAGGGAGGAATGATAATCTCGTTGTACAGCTCCATAAGACAAACACCATCACCATCCCCACCACCATCTGATAATACGGAAAGCTATGTGGACTTCATGTTTTTCAAACGGTGCCGCAGTCTCAAAATAATAATAATAATGATAATAATAATAATAATAATAATAATAATAATAATAATAATAATAATAATAAATGTGCAATGCGATCCGGCTGGAAACTGACTCCAAGTTTCCGGAGTTGGAAGGTGTGAACTGCGTTGCCGGCCAGAGACGCACGAACCACTTTTAAAATGGATGGCATTGGTATACTTTATCATTGGTAAGTTTAAATTAGTATCATACTGATGATCTGCACCACTATTCCTGTATAAAAATTAGGCAAAAGCGAAATTGCGTATATTTCTAACCACGAACGTTGGTCGGATTTCATCTTACATCATTAGCCTAAAACTTCAACATTCACACTAAATATTGAAAGGACGGTACAACAGAGTAGCATGACAGATAGGCCTGCAGTCAATTGTATTTATTAAATCAAGTAATTAAGGCAGAACAAAAATAAAAATGGCGCACACAACTTGCATCGAAATAGCTCAACTAATATAGGGTATTTATGAATAGTTTACAAAAAGTATAATTTTGTAGATGTAATTGCAGTAACGCGTACCGAGCTCGATAGCTGCAGTCGCTTAAGTGCGGCCAGTATCCAGTATTCGGGAGATAGGTGGTTCGAACCCCACTGTCGGCAGCCCTGAAGATGGTTTTCCGTGGTTTCCCATTTTCACACCAGGCAAATGCTGGGGCTGTACCTTAATTAAGGCACGGCCGCTTCCTTCCCAGTCCTAGCCCTTTCCTTTCCCATCGTCGCCATAAGACCTGTCTGTGTCGGTGCGACGTAAAGCCAATAGCAGTAACGCGTATACTAAAAGGTAATCACCTATCTGACGGTTTCTGTTTACCCGAATAAAAATGTTTTGTTCCCACCCCTGGAGACATCCTGGGTTATGTTAAGAGAAGATTCCTAGAAAAGATAAAGATGATGATGATGATGATGATGATGATGATGATGCTTGTTGTTTAAAAGGGCCTAACAGCTAGGAGATTCCAAGAAAAGTGGCAGGGACTAAACTATAACGGTAGCTATCCATCGGCTAAGAAACATATATGACAATAACATTTAAAAGACACAGTACAAACCAACTTCGTAGCCGAGTGCGCAAATGGCACTCCACAATAGGACTGAAGACATCCAACCGTTCTGACAATGGTTTATCGTGAGTGTATTCTATTTCTCGACCTTTCCACGCCCACTCCGAGAAAATAATAATCCTCTCGAGGCATCAGTCACAATTTTAGTCCAAAATATTTATAGCTACACACTAGACCACTATAGCACAGATCTTTATAGACACGAGCGTAGAGTTCATAGAGAGGTCGTTAAGCTACAATTCAAGTGATGATTGCCATTCCCAGTACCTTTTACTTTTTCTATAAAATGTTACCATTACAACATAGAGAATAACACAGTATTTAAGTCAGCTAATAATGGCTTTTCGGTTTCAAATTTGACTCCGTTCCCTGACGGTAATGTCTTCATAACGATTTTCCTAAAGCGCCCCATACAGTTGACAGACACGACGGTATCTTATTAACCGCAATTAAGAATCAGTTACGTCGCAGTTGCAGAGAGGGCTTCGGCTGGTCCGACGGCTCTGCACTTCGACAGACCAATCGAGCAGAGGAGGGGTGGGAGTGGCTCTACGCCTCTGTATTCGGGAGACGGAGAGGGGCTGGTCACCACCGTCGGTTGTCCTGAGAATGGTTGTCCGTGGTTTTTCATTCTCCTGCACTGAGGCGAATGCTGGGACAGTTCCTAGTATAGGCCACGGTCGCCAAATCCCTTCCTCATCTTCTCCGAACTCCTTCACCATAACAAATCTCCTGGTCTGAGAGACGGCGTCAATGTCTAAGAGGCCCGCCTCCTCCTTCAGGGGAAGAGTGAAAACATTTTAGTAGTAGCAGTAGAATCAGCTACAGTTGATTATTGTTTTCTGAATAGGATTAAACGGAACATCAGATAAGAGGGACTGCTGTCCTGAGGAACGAAAATATAAAATTCATTGAATTATTATCTGGTGCACTAGTCCAAAGTACTTTTTTTTAATGATGAAATTATATGTATTTGCTAGAATATAATAAAGAGTTGGGTTTCTTATAAGAAGCATCTAAGAAGAGACCCTGTGCGAGGCTACAGTTGTCATTCACAACACGTGGCATAGGCCTACTCATTTGCTGGGTGAGCTTGGCTGTTGTTGACATCAGCCTTCCTAAAGTTACCAATCATTCACAAAAGTTTAAAAAGTCAATCACACGGTTACATAACGTCAACTATTGTCAGTTAAGTTTCAAGTCTCACTTTGAGCACTAACGTTTTCTGCAACACAATGTCTTCAAAAATTAGAAAATACTAAGTGTTGGACAGTGAAACAAAAGTTAGAATAACTGAAAGATTCGAAAATACGAATTAGTGACCGCGGACAGTAACAACAGTAGCGAAGATTCCTCTACAAACTGCACTTGAATTAGTAAAATACTCCGGAGAATTACAATGGGCATCAGAAAACAATCTGCTGGTAGTGATGTTCAGAAGATAGTTAAAGACTTCTTTAAAATAATACAAAAATACTGTAAGAACAGGTCGAATGGATTACCCGCCCTTTCCCGATTATCTGTTCCTACCTTGTCCTTCATTACGACGGGTAACAGAGGTTCTATTGTATTCTTTACGTTAAGTTATTTCGCCATAAATAGTCACACACACAAATCCTGATGGTCTGTCTGGGCATATCGTATCCCGTTTTCCTCTAGGGGATTATCTTCTGCAAAACAACATGCAGACAAACTTTTACGTATTAAAATTATAAAATTTTTACAACCACCTATTCAATACATTACAATATAAAAACAAAACAAAAAAAAACAACCAAACAAACCCCATGGCACGACAGCCCTTGAAGGGCCTTGGCCTACCAAGCGACCGCTGCTCAGCCCGAAGGGCTGCAGATTACGAGGTGTCGTGTGGTCAGTACGACGAATCCTCTCGGCTGTTATTCTTGGCTTTCTAGACCGAGGCCGCTATTTCACTGTCAGATAGCTCCTGAATTCTAATTACGTAGGCTGAGTGGACCTCGAACCAGCCCTCAGGTCCAGGTAAAAATCCCTGACCTGGCCGGGAATCGAACCCGGGGCCTCCGGGTAAGAGGCAGGCACGCTACCCCTATACCACGGGGCCGGCTCGCATTACAATATACTCATTGCATTATAGTATAATCATGAAGTATCTTAAATAATGGGACATGTTTCGTTCGGCATAGCGAACATCATCAGCCATTAATGCACAAAAACTAGGTTCCTACCCATTAGCCACACAGAATCATAAAAAATGAATGAATAACAATATTTGGCGAAAGGTTGATGGTAAGAGTATTCTCCGAGCTCCAGCAACGCTTTACTCTTTTTCAACCACACATCAGACTAGGTCAGTCTTTGTGCATCAAAGGCTGATGATGTCTGCTATGTCGAACGAAACATGTCCTATTATTTAAGATACTTCCTGATTATACTACGAGGGTCGAGTCATAAGTCATGCCAACTTTTTTTTTCTCGCGAACAGGAGACAACACGGAAAATCTAGGATATGCAGTTGGAAATATAGGGCATGTACTTATGCATAGTGGCTGAAGACAAATTCTGACTTCAGGAGTTTCTCTTAGGAAAATGACAGAACACAGGCCATTGGTAAACACTGTTTTATTATGGCATAGGCAGCAAATACACAAGACTACGTACAAAGGACAGGTCTCCACTGGTTACAGACCTTCGAAATAATCACCCAAGGTTTCCACTCTGCGTTTCCAGCGGTGGTGCAGGCGCTGAATACCATTCGCTGCATGTGTATCGCTAACGTGTGACATCTCTCTCCGAAATGCTGTTACGATGTCCTTTTTGTTAGCAAACCGTTGCCCACCTAATGCTTCCCGCAGCTCTGCATGACATTGGCGTGCATTTCTGCCACGGAGAACTGCTATTTTAATATAGATCGTTGTTCCTGCTGGTTGACTTCCATTTTGTGACGCTCTCACTCACACACTGAATTTGGGGGGATGCTTAGACCCACACTGTTGTTTACATACACCATATAGTGGCATCATACGCAAGTACATACCGTACGTTTCCAAATGAATATCTCAGATTTTCCGTGTTGGCTCCTGTTCGCGAGAAAAAAAATAGTTGCCACGACTTATGACTCGATCTATGTATAATCCAATGAGTATATTGTAATGTATTGAATAGGTGGTTGTAAATAAAATTTTGTAATTTTAATATATCAACTTAAATACGGTTCCATTATGAAATTAATTACATGAAACTTTTACGTGTAAATGAATATCCATATCGGACGAAGAAGAAACTTAAATGCGTACCGCTGTACACTGAAGAATGACGGCAGGGTAGCTATCCCTTGGGGTACTCTCCCCTTCAACCCCCTCCCTCTTTTGAGTTAGAACAAATAATATATTAAATTGAAACATGAGTCTATCAGGACAATGTTGCCTGTGTATTTGTAATTCCTTGTAATGGGAAGACAAAGCGCATCGCAGAGTATTCGAGCATGATTATCCAAGAACATGCAACCGCTACGCTGCGAGGTACATTTGTCTCCGTGCAATGTCAGGTATTTACCATATCCCCTTGTCAGGAGGTAAAAAATATGGCGTATTAAAATTACATTAGGCAATAATACATCCCCCTCCACGCGAGAACAGAGAAATGCAGATACAAAACACACTTCAAATGTCTTATTCTAATCCCGACAACAGTGGCGTTTTAACTAACGTTTCGCACTTTGCTATTAATTATTATTACATACTTTACTGGTCTGGTCACGCTCTACGTCATTTCGATTGCAAAGCAATCTCTCAAATGATACGATGTGCATTTAACGTAGCGCAGACTCTGCTAAATTCCCATCACGGTTAATTCGGGAGTGAGTGAAACAGAACTTTATTGTGACTTTATCCAAGCGTGAGGAGAAGGTGTGATCGGCTTATTACATCCTGTAAGTATCTTGTATTCTGACGGTAAAGGTTGTATATTGGGCAGTGGAATCCTTTGGTGGCAACATCAACAAACTTCACTACTTATCCTGTTTACTGTGTTCGGAAGACAGGCTTCTGTAACGCGGGTACTTCTACATTATTTATTATTGCTTTTAAGTACTGTTATTTGCCGTGTTATCGCCAATCAATTCACGGACTAGGGTCCTAATTCGGAATTAGCTACTGAAGAAGTATATTTTAATACTGTTTTGAAGTACTATTTATTTATTTTACAATTACCAGGAGAGTTTGCCTTGCGGTTAGGGGCGCGCGGCTGTGAGCTTGCATCCGGGAGATAGAGACTTCGAATACCACTGTCGGCAGCACTGAAGATGGTTTTCCGTGGTTTCCCATTTTTACACCAGGCAAATGTTGGGGCTGTACCTTAATTAAGGCCACGGCCACTTCCTTCCCACTCCTAGCCCTTTCCTGTCCCATCGTCGCCATAAGACCTATCTATGTCGGTGCGACGTAAAGCCACTAGCAAAAAAAAAATTTACAATTTGTTTTACGTCGCACCGACATAGATAGGTCTTATGGCGACGATGGGACAGGAAAGGGCTAGAAGTGGGAAGGAATCGACCGTGGCCTTGAGCAAGGTACAGCCAAAGCATTTGACTAGTGTGAAAATGGGAAACCACGCAAAATCACCTTCAGGGCTGCCGACAGTGCGGTTCCTACCCACTAGCCACACAGAATCATCAAAAATGAATAGGCCTAACAATATTTGGCGAAAGGTTGATGGTAAGAGTATTTTCTGAGCTATAGCAACGCTTTACTCTGTTTCAACCACACATCAGGCAAGTATCTGTCCAATATGCCGTCCTTAATTAGGTATTTCAAACTTAACTGTGTCCACGCTCGTAAATTAGCCAGGCGATGAGTTATTATTGTCAAAAGTCGGGCAGCGGAGCTCCAGGGCACGGTCCACGTCTGTTAGCGTGTGCCGCAGACACACGACTCGGTCCCCATTAGCGCAAATTACAAGAACAGCCATGGAACATTCTTTCTTCTTCTTTCTACTCCACCACCGCAGACATGCCGTATACCGCGCAGTCATTAGACAGCGTTTATGCACGCGACTGTATACTTAATTTTCTTTCTTTTCTTTTTTTTTTTTTTTCTAGGGGCTTTACGTTGCGCCGACACAGATAGGTCTTATGGCGACGATGGGATAGGAAAGGCCTAGGAGTTGGAAGGAAGCGGCCGTGGCCTTAATTAAGGTACAGCCCCAGCATTTGCCTGGTGTGAAAATGGGAAACCACGGAAAACCATTTTCAGGACTGCCGATAGTGGGATTCGAACCTACTATCTCCCGGATGCAAGCTCACAGCCGCACGTCTCAGCTCGGCGAGGCAGTTTTCTCTCTCCCAAACTCCTAGTGTTACCTCCAATATCGTTTCAAAACAAATTATACCAAACATTTCAGGCAAAACGGCTGATTTCATCGGTATAATTATTTTGCACATAAACCACTTTGAATAATTTTTAAATATAAACAAACCTGAACAAAAATTTAAATCCGAATTAAATGTGTTATTGAAAATTTTCTCAAGCCAAGACCTGTTTGTTTTTTGGGCAAATAATATTCTGTCTGCGGCAAAAATGTAGAACTTTTGTCAAATATTACACCATGGGTCTGCTAGTTTTTACGGAAGAAATCATATGAATATCGCTAACCGAGGTCGTTCGGGTCGGCTGACTGAGAATGGCTGAAAACAGCTTCCATTAGGCACCTCTGCAAGATCAGCGCTGCCAAACTGCGCGCAGATAACAGTGACTCTCGACCATCTGTCGCTTCACCGTTTGCGTATCTGACTACAGCGCAGTTTAGCTCACCCGCCTGATTTTGTGGCCGCAACTGTAGGTCAATGGCTTGATTATGTAAACTTACACCATTTTTAGGACATTTCGCCAACAACATATCGTTCATCCTGACTGTCGACTAAACTATCAAAAACCGTTTACAGAATTTTCAAAATGGTGGTGGTACACAATTTCGAATCACTAGATTGCGTGCGAAAAACCTGGATTCAATTCCAAACCTCCCCGAAGTGTTCGTATTGAGTGAGTGTATATGCCGCTCTTGAAGGTAATTCGTCTGTCGGATGGAGACGTAAACCTTAAGCAGGCGCCTTAGTGTTATTCAACAGGAGTAGGCTATGTGCCGTCATCGAGTTTCACCCTCTCCCTACCTCATCATCATTATCATCATCATCATCATCATCCCACACGGGTCGCCCATGGGCTTCATAGAGAAAGACCTTCACCAGGCGAGCCGTACATGTCCTCAGACATTCCCGCAAATTCCAACAAGAAACTAGCTGTGAAAGAGCCTAACGATGCCATTAACGCCTTTTCAAAGTTTTTAACCTTTCTACCTACACAAGAACCTCATTTATCCGGATTAAGTGGGGCCGGAACTGATCTGGATTATCGAAAAGAAAGAAAGAAAGAAAGAAAGAAAGAAAGAAAGAAAGAAAGAAAGAAAGAAAGAAAATAGCATGATCTATGGACTAACCTTCTTCTTCTTTTCCTGCCGCTTTTTCCCACACCTGTGGGGTCGCGGGTGCGAACTGCGTCGCACATGTGGATTTGGCCCTGTTTTAGGCCGGATGCCCTTCCTGACGCCAACCCTCTATGGGGGGATGTAAGCACTATTGCGTGTTTCTGTGGTGGTTGGTAGTGTAGTGTGTTGTCTGAATATGATGAGGAGAGTGTTGGGACGGACATATACACCCAGTCCCCGAGCCAGAAGAATTAATCAGAAGCGATAAAAATCACCGACCCGGCCGGGAATCGAACCCGGGACCCTCTGAACCGAAGGCCAGTACGCTGACCATTCAGCCAACGAGTCGGACGACCTCTGGACTAATAATTATATTAATTAATGAGTTATGGGCACAAGTCAACAAATCGCACCATCAACTTGTCCCACCAAGTAACATCAAGCAAAGCAAAGAAGTTAAATGAACAAAATCTTCACACACGAAAGTGTTACATAAACAAAAGACGTACTATAGAATATATATAATTTATAGTCGTAATGTAGCAAAGTATGTATGTATATATTTCTCTAGTAATAATTGTATCTATTCTTTTACCGCCAATTTTACTGTTAATTTGCGTAAAAGTAATTTCATTCATTCATTCGTTCATTAAAACAGTTTTCAGTATATCTTATCGCTGACTGTTCTGTTAACAAACATTGATATCTCAAATGCGATTGTGTCTGTCTAAAACACACTGGAATGTTCATTTTGGAAAGAAATCATCAAATAAGGTTTCATAGAACTACCACTCGTGAACTATCTAATAGACGTGGTACCATGCAGTATTTAGATAATCTCAACACTTCACGTTGGTTCATGCTCGCCTGTCGTCATCTCAACCGAACTAAATTGTCAAAAACATAGCTGAACAGGAAATAATTGATTTAAAACAGTAATAAAATATAACAGTTGAAGCTTTCACGGCCGGCGTTACAAATCATGTCTGTACTTTCCGGGCTTGTAGGCCGTGGTCCAGGAACAGGTGATGGGTCCCAACGTTTCACCGAAGACTAGGTTTGGCACGATCAAGGGTTCCGACTGACTCCTGAGCTTCGCAGCTGTCGAAGTCAGTAGGAGCCCTTGATAATGGCGAACGCAGTTTCGGTGAAACGTTATGACCATTACATGCTCCTGGACCACGGCCTGCAAGCCAGGGAAGTACAGACATGATTGGTAATAAAACAGTTATGGTCAATAATACCATTAATTAAAAGAAAAATACATGTTTATTCAACTTCAAGAAAAATTGGCCAAATATTTTCAAGTAGCTGAGGTGGCAAAGGCGTGCTTGGTTGACCTGAAACGACAAGGGTTCGATTCCTCGTCAGGAAGTCGAAAAATTTAAGAAACGAGATTTTCACTTTCAGACTTTAAGATCAATCTCCGTTTCCGTTCACCTCGGTGTTATGTATTTTCTCTCTTACTTTATGGTGCCGTCACTTGGACCCTAACAGAGAACACCACTTCTATCATTTGAGATGTGGTGCTGGCGACGCCTGCCCAGAATACGTACTCCAACGCCTGAACAAAGAGCTAGAGGTCATACACAACATCAAACGAAGAAACTCAAGTACTTGGGCCATATCATTCGAAGACTCATTCAGCTTATCTTACAAGGTAAAATCGAGGGAAGAAGACGTAGGAGAAGAATATCCTGACTACGGAATCTACGAGAGAGGTATGAGCTCAGTAACTCCACCCATTTCCGAGTTGCTGCGAACAACAACCAGATCACCCCGATGACAGCCGACATTCAATGAGGATATGGTACAAGAAGGGGGAGAAGAAGAAGTGCACATAGTTCTGACGTTCATTCAGCCTACACAAAAAATGAGTTGCAGTAGCTTAAGTGCGGCCAGTATCCAGTAATCGGGAGATAGTGGGTTCGAGCCCCACTGTCGGCAGCCCTGAAGATGGTTTTCCGTGGTTTCCCATTTTCACACCACGCAAATGCCGGGGCTGTACCTTAATTAAGGCCACGGCCGCTTCCTTCCACTTCCTAGACCATTCCTATCCCATCGTCGCCATAAGACATATCTGTGTCGGTGCGACGTAAAAGCAAAACAACACTCTACCCCAACAAGTGCCAAAGTTACGGGTAGTGGAAGCAAGGACCTTCACTGCCTGTACGGAGATGGCTTTACTTTTTTTTAAATGTAAATGTTTCATACAAAGCTAGAAAATTAAATTAATCTAGGAGATACCAGATTCCCTTTTCCTTTAATTAACTGTTACTCCATCTCGTCCTTGTCTTTACGTACAGTATAATCGTATATTTAAGATACAGCGAAGAACAAAATACAAAATAAAAGAAGTACAAACGAAAGGTACCACTTCCAATATTTTCTTCTTTTCTTGTTTTGTTTATTTTTGCACAACAATTTATTTGGGATATTTACATATTTGTCCTACCTTAAATGCTAAAATTTATTCTAGTTTTCAATTTCGCTATTTAAATTTCTATTTCAATGTATTTCAAGGTAGTTCAAATAAAGTTATACCTGTGTCTTCCTGCTATGCTGTTACTGAACTTACTTTCGGCAAGTACACAGGTCCCTTATAATTAAAATAAGTAAAAATATACATTTAAAAAATGTCTTGGCACTAAGGCTGTTGAACTTTATCACTCTTCAGTTTTATACTTCTTCCTACAAAGTGCTAGTGACTATATAAAAAAAGAAAAAAGAAAACTAGAACCACTTTCAGCTCTGTTTCCATACGGTTATACAGACAGTTCAAAATAACAAGAAAGTATACACAAGGAAACCGCGGTGGTACCAACTACAATCAAGGACTATGGATGGAACACGAATGATTAATTTCTCTAGTAAATGAATATCAGCAGGCGGTCTTGTTTCTTTACATGAGCTCAACGAGTTGTGTTGTTCCCAAACAAAACAAACAAGGAATAGAGATATCAGAACATGGCTCACAATGATGTCACAACTCTGGAGAAAAATCGATTGTATGTGCTGTATCACTGAAATCACAATATAGCAAGTAGACAAACAGTAGTAATTTAAATTTTACGGTGGTCAAGCAGATCGCAAGCGCTTAAAAGTTACCATTTTTTGAAGAGCCGATTGAAGAAGAAACCGGTAAGTACAAACCTCTCTTCTTGACGCAGAATATTATTGTTTCTAATAGTGGGTCCCAGGGCAAAATCCTTGAGTCACAGAAAAGTGTAGGTCCTATATCTAAATTCCTTCAAAGTCGGGTGACACAATAGTGAGTGGCGCGAGCTTCCGCCATTTTGCGATGAAATCGGAGCGTGAGGTAAAATGAATATACCGGGTGGTACAGCTGCCCCTATTTTTTCCCGAATATATGCAACCAGCTAGGACGTAAATGCCTCTTAGTCCCATCTTGCGCAACACCTTACAGCAATGTTATGTGCAGTTAACCCGATGTAGACTTCTCCGCACAATGGAAAAATGGTACAAGAGGCAGTAAGTGAGGTCCATCTCAAAAACACTGTACCATTTTATGTAGAGCGGTGTCCAATACTCTACTAATTTTTACGAAATGTTACTATACTGTACAAACCATAAACACGCCTATAGATGTCGGTAGAGAATTGCGCACCTGATTGGTACAAGAGGCCATTTTCTTTTGATAGAAAGGGCGGTCGTGGTATCATAGAAAACGTGATAGGGTAAGACCAATTACAGACATGTCAATGCACCACCATTTTGTACAGTCTCATCACATCGAAATTGATAGAAGCGTGTTTTGCACTGTAGTTTATAATCTGTGGCACGCAAATTCTGTACAGCAGATGTGATAGCTTACGCCATGTAGGCCTAATTACTACCGTTAGAGCGATCAAAAAAGGCATAAAACGGGACCATAAGGCTGTAACTCACCAGTAACTTGTCGAAGCGGGAACTTCCGCTCTCCTCGTGAATACAGAGTTACAAGGATGGCGCTTGTACGTTGCAAATAACTGCACGGAATTACGTATGGAAGACGTACCTCGATAGGTAACTTGAAGCAGGAAGGGTTCCAACCATTCTTGAGTCATGCATTTTTTAATGTCATTTCGTATTCGCCTAGGCATCGTTTACGAAGACCTTTCTGAAGTCTCCGATATTCTTCTACGGAAGTTATAATAAACAGGTATCATAAATATCGCCACATACGCACCGATAGTGAATACCACCTGAAACATAACGCTGGACTCATTCAACCAAGTAACGCGTAGAAAATGGTTGCAACTATCTGGGCGTAAGAGAGACGCGCTTCTTTAGTTCACTGTGGTGTTTGCACATTCGAGTTCAGAACTTTAACATCAACGATCAGTATCGAAGCGATAGCCTAGGTAATTCCATTAGTACAGAGCTACGAGACCAATTCTTTGTCGCCTGCAGTGGCTACATGGCACCAATCGCAGCGAGCATACGATATGTTAGCAGGCATTTAGAGTTCGAATCTAGTTACGAGCTTTTCAATTTTATTTTTATATCATACTTGTAAGGCCATTCGTAATAAATATTTAACGTTCTTATGTCTCAAAAGTAATTTGCCACCTTTACAAATAAAGCATACATACGAAAGGAATAATAACATGCGACTTCCATATGGCAAACGACTACAGGGAATGAAGCGCAGTGCACGTGTTGTCAACATTCTGACCCACCCATTCAACCAAGCAACTGCGCACGTTCGACTCGAAGACCAACTAACAGCGGTCTACAATAGAGCTGGGGACGGAGCGGAGCAGTTGTTGTGACGTCATCACCCGGTAGTACCGAGTGAACTACTGAGTAAATGTCCTGACGCGGGACGTTTAAACACGTTATAGGTATGCACTGCGAAGGTATTGCATCCCTCTATTAATACCCTTCTCTCACAACGTAACAACTGTAAATAACTGCATATATATTCACTATAATTGTTATATACGTAACTGCTAGGGAGTAGGAGGTAGTATGTGGAATAAATGTTAGTTACTCGTATAGTTAACTCATTCGAATAGTGAAACAAAGTATGGCGCATACCTACCGAAAGGGTTTGTATACAAGGGGATTGGAAGTTAACAGAAAAGTAATGTATTAACCATTATTTCGTAAGTTCATGTGATACGGTACACTGTTAATGAGAAGAATAACCTGAATATAAAGAATCTTATCAGAATATAATGAAAACACTGACATAATTTCATCTACAGGATGACAAAAGTAATTACGTAAATGAACGTTGACTTGCAAATGTGATTACAAAACATATCTGACAACATACTACTACACGTCCCAATGCCAAACAGCTATCAGTAGAATGCTTCTATAAATACAGTTATTATATTATATTATATTATATTATATTATATTATATTATATTATATTATATTATATTATATTATATTATATTATATTATATTATATTATATTATATTATATTATATTATATTTGATGTGCCACCACCCGTCGCGTATGTGCGGCCACAAAATTTGCATTTTGCGTGTTTCCTATTGTCAGTGATGTCAAAAAACTGCCAGGCATCCGACGGTTTTCGTGGCCATTGTGGAACAACTTTCTGTAAACATTTCTTTAAATTCCTTTAAATGTTCTAAAAATATAACTACTATCTACGAATATGTTTAAATATCACACTAACACCACAAATATAATTTAACAGACTTTACATTATCTACAAAACATAACAAGCGTAGGAAATATATACGTACATTCGAAACAACACAGATTGAATACAGGTACTTTCGTACGTGTGTTGTGCGCTACACTGTACTCAGGTCCTCCGCGAGTACTCGCAGTTGTAAGCGGAGGGGATCGGTGGTGCGCTCCACCGCTACAACCGGATTACTCATCGGTATTACTCGCTCCGTCCCCACCTCTAGTCTACACTTCATACGTAGGGCACATGAAACAGCATATCGTAATCCTAGCAGCAACGTGTGAGCACGTACTGTACGGTTAGCACGAAAGCAAACATTATGTATTCACGGGATGATTATGTGAATATGGCACTACTTTATGGAGAAGCAAGGCAAAATGCACGGGAAGCCAGACGCTTGTATCAAGAACGATTTCCTGGACGAAGGCTGCCAACTGCAGATACATTTCGACGTGTTGAAAGACGGTTGCGTGCAACGGGGTCATTTCATACATTACCCCCCGTTCGGGATGGTCCAGTGACGTCTGGAAATAACGACGAAGCTGTTCAAAATGCAATTGCATACAACCCGCACACAAGCTCACCGGCCATAGGAAATGAACTGAACATCAGTCATGTATCTGTACTGCGAATATAGCACCGCCATAAATTCCACCCTTTCCATCAACAGCTGCACCAGGAACTTCACGGAGATGACTTTCCAAAACGGATAGAATTTTCGCAATGGATATTACAAAGAGTTGAAGCTGATGCGAATTTCTTAATGGACATTCTCTTTAGTGATGAATCCAGATTTCACAACAACGGAACTGTTAATCGTCACAACTTCCATTACTGGAGCGTTGAAAATCCTCACTGGATCAGGGGAACTCGATTTCAGGTACAATGGGGCGTCAACGTGTGGTGCGGGATACTAGGTGACAAGATAATTGGACCATATTTCTTCGAAGGATACCTCACGGGACGACGCTATCTAGAGTTTCTTCGTGAGTACCTCCCACTCTTATTGGAGGATGTGCCCCTTATGACACGGTTACGGATGTGGTTCCAGCAGGATGGAGCTCCCCACACTGGTCGTTGGCAGTACGGAACCACTTGCATAGGACATATCCTGGACGATGGATTGGACGAGGGGGTCCGGTCACATGGCCGGCTAGATCACCTGACCTTACTCCACTCGACTTTTTCCTCTGCGGTTATTTAAAGGAAAGAGTCTATGAGCGGGAGCCTGAGAGCCCGAATCATTTACGGCGGCTCATCACGGAAGCCTGCAGGCAGATTCCACCACACATATGTTGCAGCAAGCAAGAATGTCTCTCCTCCACCGTGCTCAGATGTGCATTAACGAAGCAGGTGGTCATTTTGAACATTTGCTTCATTAATCGAATGGCCATGCATAAGCCCATCGCACCGCTGTCGGTACAATCTCACTTTATTGCAAATAGCTCTTTTAAGAGCTCCTTAAAAAACAAACATAGCTGAGTACCTGGAATATGAGAATTGATCATGATTTAGATTTGTCGTCAACAACACGACTCTCACGAACATCAACAACGCAATAAAAATATTCGTCGTACACAGGACTCGAACCACCTACTAACGAACACCCGTACTCTCCTCTAACTTTTAGCAAGCTCAGCTATCACGGGTTGCTGTTTAGCGCTGTTGTGTTGCTGCTACTTCTAGTCATTCACCAATAATATTCTCTGTACAGAACGTTTCTGCGACACATAATTTTCACGATTCTTTACCATCAATCGGTATTTTATCATTAATGCTGATTTGCTTGACACGAATAAACGAATTATGGAAAGCGTTGTAAGAGCAGACATTGTAGTGAGTAGTCAAGGTCAACATTTTTAGGTTCGACTATAATCTGCGGGTTGCATAAAACTGCGTGAATAGGGGCAGCTGTACCACCCGGTATAACTCCGGACCACGACGTGACAACACGTATCACGAGGCGTCGTTCGTTCCGTCTATGCGGGAACTATAGATATTTGTGAGAAAATTTGACTAGGTGCGTGAAAAATTATGAAATAGTTCACCATTTTTGAAAAAAAAAATCCAACATTTCTCATCAGTGTCTTAATATATAAAGAAGGTTGAAGGCTACCGCAAACGAAAGCAACCAGAAACAATGAGCCCAAGATAAAAGAACAAGCGGTCAATTTGCACCCGTTGCCTTACAAGGCTCCAGCCAGTAATATTCGTCCTCACCTAAGACGTTTGGTTATGGCCCACTGGGAGATGGAGTGGCAGGCCACCCCTCTTCCAAATAAGCTGAGAACGATAAAATGAAGTATGAATACGGAGTGCGTGGACCTGGCCGATCTGCGCCGTAATCTAAACGTTCCGAGTAGCAGCTCCTTCATCCTACGAGATAAGACGCAGTCAGCAAACTTTGTCATCCGTTTTATGACGGCTAGGGGCCTGTTTTATCGTGTCTAAACGTGTATTGTCTATTTGTTTTTATTTTTTATTGTTACTACGTGTTATTCGATTGACTATGTTTTAGTTAGTCTTTGTGTATTTTAATTTCAATGAAATATATATGATATGACTTCAAGGGCAAAGCCTTACCTTATTTCAATCCATTTTTATTGCATTTTATAAGAAAGTAAGGCATTACAAATTAAATTCGCTGATTATTTTAACTTCATATTCATTCTTCATCATTATTAAAATTCTAATCAGTGGATACATTTTACAATTTTAATTATCATTACATTTCGTTTTATCTCGTCCCATTAGAGGCCGATGACCTAAATGTTAGATCCATTTAGACAACAAGCATCATCAGAATAGAACAAGCCCAAAAAGAAGCTGAGTACAAGACAGCGTGTGTAGTCTACAACGTAAGAAAGCCGCGACGGCGAGCGCCACGAACCATGACCTAGTACGTCTACAGTTCCCGTGTAGGCTTTTGAGGTACATACAATACGCCCGAAAACACTCAAGAAGATGTCGTCGAATCGATGGAGATTAGAAACAGTATGACTCCACATCAATGGCAAGAGCAGTCTCTCTAACCTAAACTCAGCGCACCCACGCATTTCTAACACCCCATCCACACACCCGCGATGTATTCTACGCCCAAAACACCTGCGTCCGTAGCTTCGACACAGCCTATGGTTTTTCCCGTCTCATTTCAACATCGTCTGGCTGCTAATCTATTAGATGTGTAATGATTGATTGATTGACTGATTTATCGATTTATGATTTATTTATCCTAGCAATATTAAGACAGGGTTAATACACTATTTACAGCAAGTTGTTCATGATTATATATACTGCTTGACGAAAGACTGAAACACCTACAAGGGGAGGAGGAAACGAAATAAAACTTCACGTGCTCAGAGGATATGTGACGTTATTTCAGTGACTGAAAAATCGAGAACTTGGCAGTAGCTGCCCACTTATCATTGTGACGTTGCAACCCCTCTGGCCTAGATGAATGCACTGATTCGGTTGGGAAGGGTGTCATAAAGCCGTTGTAACCTCTGCTGAAGCAAGGTGACCCACGACTGTTGTAACTCGTCCTTGATATCCTGGATACTGGCACCGGGACGGAGTTGACGTCCAAGCTGGTCCCAAACATGTTATATCGGGGACGGATCTGGGGATCTTGCTGGTCACGGGAGCACCTCAACATCATGCAGACAGTTCATAGAGACACGTGCCGTGTGTGCACGGGCATTGTCCTGTTGAAAAATGGCACTATGATACTGTCGCATGAGAGGTAACACATGCGGATGCAGGCTGTCCGTGACGTACCGTTGTGCTGTCAGAGTTCTCTCAATCACTACCAGCCGTGACCTGAAGTCATACCCGTTGACTCCACACACCATGACGCCAGGAGTAACACCGCTGTGCCTCTCCACAACATCGGAAGAATGGGATCTCCCCCCAGGTCGCCGCCATACTCGCAGGCGATGGTCATCTGGGGTAAACCAGAACCGCGATTCATCGCTGAACACAGTGCGACGCCATTTATCAGGAGTCCATGCTTTCCGGTCACCGCACCACTCGAAACGCAGCCGCTCGTGTTGTGGTGTTAACGACAGGCTACGCATTGGACGGTAATTCCCTGGTCCGGGTGCTGCTAGTCTCCGATCAATGCGGGATATGACAGAATGTTGCTTCCTTGTTCTCGGATGGCAGACTCAGATGTGAAGGGGTTACGATATGCTTGGTCCACAATACGGTGATTCTTCCTTGTGGTGGCCAGACGTGGTCGACCGGAAGCTTGGCGACGGGTATGGCTGCCCTCACTTTCCCATCGAGCCATTGTCACATCCGAATGTGGTTATTGCACAATTTAAGCAGCCGGCCAAATGGAGACCTACAATGAGGCCCGTTTCAAACTCTGTCAGGTGCTGATAAGGCTGTCCGACACGAGTACGCGGCATCTCCGTGTCCATCTCAGTGATCATTCAACATCTGACGCTGTTCACGTCGCTCATATAACCTACAACACTAAACACGAACAACACTAATGCACTCTGGTGGCTGTTCTACCTGTCACAGAGAATTGCATCTCTAATCATTTACGTACCTGCCGATGGTGGGTACGTGTTCAATGTTACATTGACATTCAACCATTTCTTCTGGGTGTTCCAATCTTTCTGCCAGGCAGTGTATATCAGGAGTATACGGGAAGACGGGCGGGATGTCAAATTTTTCACGTTTACAGATAATACACAGTTTAATTTTACACCTAACTTCTACAATACCAAATGCACAAGAACGGCTGTATATACATTGTTTAGCCTAATTAGTAGGAGCAATTTCTAAATAATGCTGAGAAGCAGAACAATTCTGGTGATTAAAAGAAAACTGTAAAGCACGTTCTCGGTAGTATACACTCTGGTGACGTTTAATTATAATATTAGTTACCCACCTGATGTTATTTATTGAAAGAGGTAGTATTTTTCTATCTCTTTCTTGGCACATGCCAGAGGAAAACGTGGCTTCAGGTTTGGGTAGTGCTGAGTAATGACACTCGGTGTGCGACAAGTGCGTCTGGGCTCTTTTAACGTCTCACTAACACATCAAAGGTTTTCAGCGACGGAGGGATGGAAAAGGACTAGGATTGAGAAGGTACCGGCCATGGCATTAATTAAGGTACAGCCCCTGCATTTGCCTGGTATCAAAATGGGAACCGCAGAAGACTATCTTCAGGGCTGGCGACGATAAGATTCGAACCCACCATCTCCCGAATTCAAGCTCAGAGCTGCGCGATCTTAACCGCACTGCCGACTGGCTCGGTCGTCTGGATGTTACGAAAGGTGCGACTCATAGGGTCGATCATGCTGCAATAGCACTTTCTGACGCAGTGAAGAAAGCAATAGCAAACCACCTCACTCATCATCTTGCCTAGTACGCCTCATTTTGGCACCAGCATGGGTTTTTGCGGTTTTCCCATAGCTGCATAACATTTGGTGGTGCTATATGAAGATCCAACCAGTCTTCGGGTTGATCACCTAATAGACAACCTTAATTATTACGTTATACATACAGATTACCTCGCACACTCTTAGGACTGCTACCTGCGGGACGATAATTATGGAACTTCATCCTTAAACAAACATACGTCACCGCAATCGGCTATCTGCGGAAGGACAGTTCCGATTAAGCTGAGGAGTTCTGTAATTAAACTTTAATTATATGACTTGGTATCTCCTTCCGTGTCTAGATTATTTTTCAAGTGAACGCACCAAGAAATACCCCGCGGACTTGCGTGAGTTCAACAACGTTGATATCATCTCACGCTGCCACGGTAGTAGCTCTTCGCTTCACGACCGAGTTTCGTGCTCAGAATTACACTCAATCGACTTACCAAAATATACCCTCGGAAATCTAACCAGGCAGACAATTCAAAATAAACCTCTAGTTTATTCTTACGTGTACAACGGAAGTGAAATGATACAACCACTGTCTTCCCACAATTTGTATATTGTTTCCTTGTTGATCATCCAGAGATTGGTTTCATACAGCTGTCCACACCACCCTGTTCTGTTCGAAAACATCTCTGTATCACTAGATGCTGGAAATGGCCTCATCTGAAGAAATGACGACCCAAAAGTCCTGACTCCACTTCAATCAGAAGCCACCGACAGAACTCGCCTGGACGCTTTAACGCATGCTCAACAGTAAATGTGTAAAGGCCGGGCTGAGTGGCTAAGATGGTTGAGACGCTAGTCGTTTGACCCCAATTTGGCAGGTTCGATCCTGGCTCATTCCGGTGGTATTTGGAGATGGTCAAATACGTCAGCGTCGTGCCAGCAGATTTACAGGCACACAAAAGAACTCCGGGACAAAATTTACGTCACCAAGTGTCTTCGAAAACCATAAATTACAGTTAGTGGGACGTAACGCGATTAACATTCGTATATTTGTTTTGTTTGTTTGTTTTGCCATCAGCTCGACGGCTATTCCGATCCTCAAACGTCCCATCATCAGCTATCGCAGTAAGTATCTAAATCTATCGATACGAGGCTCGCGTAATTGAGCAGCGCCTTCGAATACTACCGGACTCAGCCCGGCTCTTCTACCTACTTTGGTACACTTACTTCTTGTTTTACATCTCACACAGTCACTTGTCCTATCTTCTTTCTTCTCCTATTACATCTCATGTTGTGCTTCTCAGTCTTCTTTTGCAGCAGTTGAAAGAGTCTGCTTTGTGCAAGCGGTCCTCTGGCCCTTTTTTTAAATTTATTTATTGATACCTTCATGAACTAGGTAAGAGAACAAAGAAAATGCTGTTGAGTGCAATTCACTTGGCCGATGAAGCCACCACACTATTCCTACCCCTGCACCTGTTGTTCAACAATTCAGCACGTCAAACCAGGGAAGACCACGTGCGCCCTGGGAGAAATGTTTTATTTATGACACAAAATAGTTTCGATTTGATCAGGCGGCTCAGTTGTTTTCGTCCCATGTTTGGAACGGGTGGGGACAAAGGAATGTCGCGACATGCGCAGAATAAAGCGCTTGTGCTCCTGTTTTAGACAACCTGGTCCCATGGTTAACGAGCGTGACATCGTCCCTGTGTTTTGTTTTCCGTGTTATGTAAGATCCAAGGCGATTATATGCAATTTTTTGCTTCTGTTTTTTAGTGTAGTACACACTCTCGTCCTGAGATGTAGAATTTCCTGTCGAAAATATGTGAGAGGCAAATAGTTTCATCTTGTTTGAGAGCCGTGAAATATTTGGAAGTTCAACAAATCATAAGAAATCCTGGCTGGCCTCTCCTTTACATGATGATGATGATGATGATGATGATGCTTGTTGTTTAAAGGGGCCTAACGTCTAGGTCATCGGCCCCTAATAGTCCGAAATGTAATGACAAATTAAAAGTCCAAAATCCTCCACTGACTAGAATTCAAAACGAGAGGACGAAAAATGAATTTAAAACAATAAATGGATCCGAGTCGCCTCTGTGGTGTAGTGGTTAGCGTGATTAGCTGCTACCCCCGGAGGTCCGGGTTCGATTCCCGGCTCTGCCACGAAATTTGAAAAGTGGTACGAGGGCTGGAACGGGGTCCACTCAGCCTCGGGAGGTCAACTGAGTAGAGGTGGGTTCGATTCCCACCTCAGCCATCCTGGAAATGGTTTTCTGAGGTTTCCCACTTCTCCTCCAGGCAAATGCCGGGATGGTACCTCACTTAAGGCCACGGCCGCTTCCTTCCCTCTTCCTTGCCTGTCCCATCCAATCTCCCAATCCCTCTACAAGGCCCCTGTTCAGCTAAGCAGGTGAGGCCGCTTGGACGAGGTACTGGTCATTCTCCCCAGTTGTATTCCCCAACCCAAAGTCTGAAGCTCCAGGACACTGCCCTTGAGGCGGTAGAGGTGGGATCCCTCGCTGAGTCCGAGGGAAAAGCCAACCCTGGAGGGTAAACAGATTAAGATAAGAATGGATCCGACCCGCAACGTCGCAAATTCACAGAAACTGACGTAAAACAATAGTATTACTCACCAAGGGACTGCATCTATAGCATAATAGTGAATCGATGATGCTTGTAGTCTCAAGGAGTCCAAAATCTACGTCATCGGCCCCTCATAACGGTACTTATCGCTAGGTAAGTTGAACCATGGTATTTCTCATGTTGCGGTACTAATCAAAAGTAGAGTAGACTCGCGGTACTCCACACATTATGGTACTACTCACAGGTAATGAAATTCGCACATGTAATACAAACTTATGATGTTTCGCACATTGCGGCGCCATTTACAGGCAACGCAAACCTGTGATGTTCATCACATAAGTATACTAACCACAGGGACTCGCACTATCCCGTGGTGTTCCTCATAGTGGGTACTAATCATAGATAATGCAGCACCATGGTGTGGTTCCTAAAGGGGTACTAATCAAAGTTACTGTAAAAGCCGGTAACACACTCTGTTGCTACTAATCACAAACCTATTTGGTACCTAACATAGTGGTACTACGCACAAGTAAAAGCGACCCATGGTGTTCCCCGCGTGGTGGTACTAATCACAAGTAGTTTCATGGTTCTAATATAATCATCTCTTGGTCGCCCCTTTTAGTCGCCTCTTACGACAGGCAGGGGATACCGTGGGTATATTCGTCGCCTGCGTCCCCCACCCACAGGGAGTTCTCCTTTACACATCGCTGTGGAATCTGCTCACTGCGAGGTGGCGTTCAGTTTGTCAATGGTAGATGTTTTGTTTTTGCTACGATGCCAAGACATCACTGGTGCATAAAACGAATAACACAACTGTACCTCTCTGATGAGAACCTTAGCGAGTATGCAGCGTGCCACTCGTACATTACATCATTTTTCTGGCCAGTATTAAGTTCCTTTGGGGGAGGGGGGGAGGGGGTGTAGAAGTCACAGGTTACACGATCTATGAAGGATAACTCATGACCGCAAAACAATTGGCCAGGTTCTTAGATGTTCTTTGTGAACTTATAATACCCAGTGTCTGTCTGTCTCTCTCTTTTCATGTATAGTATTCTCTTCCAATGAAAAGCACGACTTTATATTGATTCTTAAGTTATCACTACTACGTTCTTTCTGTTGAGTTAGAGATAGAGTTCCACTGGTTCGAACCCCGTTCGCGGTGTTTTCGGGCAGCCGCACTGGCATAAATTTTCGTTACCAGTTCCTGACCACTCCGAGGAACTCTCGTGGAGTGAGGAGCACGGTCCCACAGCTGTGTTAGCCATGACATTCCTGACAAGCTACTCATTTTCACATTTCTCCACCTCTTGTTCTCTTCCGAGCCCGACGGTATTCGGTTTGAGGCGCCTAGGAAGTCTTTCATTTTCATGATTCTCATGGTTTTCTATTACTGATGCTTACATTGTTACTATTTCACGTATGATTTGAACAGTCCTACGGAAAGCCCTATCTTAATGTTAAAAAACAGCACGGAAAGGAACATTTTCTAAGAAACTATTTACAACAGAGAGCTGATATCGGTAAGTTTTCTTAGTACTAATGCAAAGGTATTTAGATGAAAGGTCACTGTTTGGACAATATGAACCGATTAAATGATGCAACATTTTTTGCAAATGTTCATAGAATGTTTTTCCAAGTCTCCTCATAAACATCAAAATATGCACGTTTTTAGAGCTTCAGAATATATGGATCCTCTTACACAGGAGTACTGACAATTTCATTATGATATCAATAATAGTTCCTTAGATAATGTTCCTTTTAAAGGTAAAAAATGAACTTACGGAAAATCAGCTTAATGTTTTCCTTTTTTACAGCAGTGAATGGCTGGTCCACAGCTGAGATTATCTGCATCCTCTTCTGATTCATTCAGAAGCCTTCTCTTAGTGCCCCTCTTGTTTCTTGAAACTGTTCATGATGTATTTAATAAAATTTTCTGATGACTGAGCCTCTCCATGTCTGGAGGAAGCATACCATTTACTGTTCGACAGCCCAAACACATCCCTAGTTTCTTCAGAACTTTGCATTTTGTAACGTTGACCTGATTGAAGGATACAACAGTATCAAACACATCAAGAAGAAGCGTAATAATCCCTGGAAACACTGTTTTTGTTAGTCTGTCCCATATCACACTATTGACACATTCGTTGGCATTCTGAGTTCGACCGTGCAGACATTTCTTCAGAAGACTGGGTCTGCAAGATCGTTGAAGAGAGGCTTGATGGTCTCTATTACTGCTAGGGGCAAACTATGATGGTGATTATATTCTTTTACGTGCCAGTAAATCTACCGACAGGAGGTTGACGTATTTGAGCATCTTCAAATACCACCGGACTGAGTGTTGGCGGCGGCGGCGGCGGTGGTGGTGGTGATTATTGTTTTAAGAGGAAGTACAGCCAGATAATATGTCCTCCATAAAGACTAATCGGAGAGAAAAAATGGAAGGTGTCTGACACTTCGAAAAATGAAGGTATTGGCCAAAGAAACACAAGGGCCCCGAAGGGCGTGAAAATGAAAACTCTCCAAGCCTCGTGACCTAATACCGTCGGGTTCGGAAAAGAACAAGAGTTGACCAAGGGAGGTCGGATAGGATAGATGAAAGTGAAGAGCTGGCATAAGTGGAAAGAATACCAGTACTCAGCTAAGGAATCCGTGGTGTCCAACCCACGCTCCAAAGTTAAGAGTCCCTGGAGCCCATTTTACTTCCCCCGTACGACAGGTGGTTTACCGTGAGTGTTACTCTACCGCCCCTACCCACAGGGGTATAGTCAGAGGAAAAAATGGAAGAGGTCCGACAATACAAAAAATGAAGGTATCAGACAAAGGAAGACAAGGACCACGAAGGGCCTGAAAATGAAAGACTCCCTAGGTCTCGTAAACCTAATACCGTCGGGGTAGGAAAAGAGCAAGAGTTGAGCAAGGGAGGTCGGATAGGATAGATGAAAGTGAGAAGCCTAGCAGAAGTAAATGAAAACAATATCAGGATTCAGCTAAGGAACGCGTGGTCACCAACCCACGCTCCCCTTATATGATCGAACCTGCCAACTTGGGATCAGAAAGATAGCGATCTAAGCATCTCAGCCTGTTATATACATACATACGTACATCCCATATTATTGTCTGAAGATTGGCACACTACCAGCAATTTGGAAGTTAACTAATGTAATCACATTCCTAAGAACCCAGGTTCGAAACTTCTATCCGATTACCGTAAAATTTCTGTTCTTCGTCCCTTCTCCAAACAAACTACGAAATTTCAACGAGCACTGAAATCTGGTCTTCGACTTGCTTTTAACTTGAGCTATGAAGCTCACATGTAACTTATAACAGATACTTCGCTGGGCTGGGTCAAGACTTTGGAATTCACTTCCAGCTGCTGTCAGGAACTCTGAGTCAATATCAAAATTTAAGTTGGATGCAGAGATTACCTGTTGAATACCGCTGATTGTTTCGTGTGACGTATGAGAGGTTGTGTGGTAGCGGTATGCAGACTAGTAACATTGACATTTTACTGTACAGCTGAAGAACACTGTTGTTTCTTATAATTAACATTAGGTTATCATAATTATTTTTATAGCGTAAATAATATTTAGCTTTTAACTCATGCACATAGATCATTGTTTATTGCCATACTTGTATTTCCGTTACCTTATTATGTGTTGTGTTCTGTTTATGCATTGGCTTATAATGTTCAGTTTGTTACTTTGTTTCATTATGACATTTTCTCTTCTTTTTTACATGTATGCTCCGGATTTCCTTTTATTTTATTTTATTTGTTGAGATTTGCTTTCTTTCTTCTTTATATGTTCTCCAAATCTGTTATTTAGCTTAGTTTGATTTTATGATGGAATAGTACATCTCTTTTATATAGACTATGTATTATCTGTAATTTATGTGGTTAAGTGTAAGAGAGGGCTACGAACCGTAACTTCGCAAATATATATATAAATAAATAAATAAATAAATAAATAAATAAATAAATAAATAAATAAATAAATAAATAAATAAATAAATAAATAAATAAATAAATAAATAAATAAATAAATAAATAAATAAATAAATAAATAAATAAATAAATAAATAAATAAATAAATGAGTTAGCTTTGAATACTACATCCCAAACTAAGTTTGGAATTCGGGAAATTTGCTACTTCCTATATGAGTGTACATACAGAATGGTCGGATACTTAGGTCTATATAGTAATTTAGGGATATCTCGACACGCCAAGCAAAAACCTGTAATTTTGATAATGCTTTATTTGTAAAATATTTCAATTATTTCCCGGGTGATTTTGTACACAGTTAGTTTATGTTTTCTATTATTTATGAAAAAAAATAACATTTCATAACATGTTAAATTATCAAATAAATAAAGGATGCAATAATGTCCACTTCTCCCGCACTTAGGGAGAACCTGACACTAGGTAGGACCTCCGAATAGTTACGCAACTATTGTACACAGTGGGTACATATAAACTGCTCATCGTTTCCATTTTCCACACACATCCCGTGGAATCATTTCCTGCATTCCCCACTACATTGGACCCATACCTCATTACGGTTGTCGTCACATACTGCGCAGTAATTCTCAGAGCAAAGAAGACTGCTTGAGAAACTAGCTTTCCCGTTGAGCACGCCGAGTTCTCGTTGGTGTCCTTGGATTTGAAGGATTCTTTTCATTTTCGCGTTTCCTATTCTTTAAATTTTCCCGATAATCCTGTGAAGTCACCGTGGCGGATGGGAGAGGGAGCAACACATCTCTATTCATATAGCTGATGCCTTATCAAGCACATCCGGATCTTTGCAGTGCGTTGAGTGTCCGTCGATTAGGAACCGAATCCTGCCCCGAGGTTTGTAACGGTTTAGGTGATCAAGGAATAATGATCCGGACATTTTAACAACTGATCCACTGGGCATCCTTTCATTATAACAAAGGGTGGTTGACTAACTGGTCCTCCATAGCTTTGTCAATTGTTGCTCCTTTTTCCAGTTTTCTATTGGTAGATATACCAGATAGTATTCTGGATCTGAGTGCATTCCTTGGAATACTGAAATACTTCGCAGCTGTTGCTAAAGTAGTTCCATTTTCTTTCACGTTCTTAATAGCAGCAGCCATATCTTCTGCATTCCATCGTCCAAGCAGACCTTTCCACACATATTTCCGTGGCATCCTCCACCTATAACCATTTCGATGCAAAACTATTAATGCGAAACTTCTACTTTATCATCAGTCTCCAGCCTTCGTAATTTGAGTTTAACTTAAGAATACAAGCATTATTAAAAAAAATATGGCATTACAAAAATACTATAAATATCCTAATACACTACATTGTCATCATTTATTACTCCTACTAAACTGTAGTATTAACGCACCATTAAACCACGTCCCCAAAAATGCACCCCGGTTTAGAAATTCAGGGATTGTCGAGATCTCCCAGCTTGTCGTTTCGAGATCTCCCCGAGTTTCATTGGCAGGCAAGAGGTCGCAACACTTACCAAGCTGAAGGTTTTGCGATTTGGAAATGACATAACCGCTTCTCACTTGCTTAGTGCGCCTAACCTAAAATATTATCTTAAAAGTATCGCATATCTACCCATTTCGTTACACAACCTACTCATCATATTATAGCAAGTTACTTTTAAATCATATATCACTTACTTACTCACCGTCAATTGTTCATATGCCTTGTATTTATAGTGATAATCTTCAGCTAACAGGATGACCATGAGCACAAAACCATATGACTCCAATAAATGTAGCTGCAAGTTTGACCTGTGCAGTACTGTGGTTACCAGAGGCGCTAAGCTTAAAAGTGTCGAGTTCTCCCTCATGTCGGGATCCCCCTAAGTTACCTTACTGATAAATAATTTGAAAAAAGAATAATTAGGTACCTAGCGCCGTAGTCATTTTATCAGCTGATGAAGTTAGCCAATCAGGTAGCTTCGCGGGCGAATTCAAATGGGCTCTGCGAGGCGGTGTTGCCGAGAAATCAGCATCAAACACACCGTGGGTTTCAGCCGGTGTTGCCGTGGGAGCGACCCTGTCAGCTCCCAAGTCCGTATTCAAATCCTTCCCATGGCGAGGTTTTTTTTTTCTTTTTCTTTTCGATTGTTGGTCTCAAGCCGGTCTTAAGCCACGCGCAAATTTATCAACACCGTTTGGTAACTATAGAGGCATCTCTCTTCTGCAAATTGCATACGAGGTATTCTCAAAAATATTGCTGAATAGAGTAGAAACATCACTTGACAAGCAACTGGGTGAGTATCAAGTTGGATTTCGAAAAGGTAGATCTTGTTCAGAACAAATATTTAACTTAAAATCCATAATTTGCAATAGGATATTGAATTCAAAAGACATTGTTGTGACTTTTGTGGATTTCAAAAAGACCTTTGACTTGGTTGATAGAGAAACCATAGATAAAACAATTCGTGAATTTGGAATGAGAACTAAATTGGCAAACCTAATACGTGAAACCCTTACTGAAACAATTTCAAAGGTGAAATTTATGGATGAGATATCCAAACCTATTAAGATAAATACAGGGGTACGGCAAAGTGACCGTCTGTCACCCCTTCTATTCAACTGGGTTCTAGAGAAAATTGTGAGAATCTGGAACGTAAAGCTTAAAGAGCATAACATTTTGCCGGTAACTTTGGGGAGAAAAACAAAGACATTGAAATAAATTGCCTAGCTTTTGCAGACCATTTTGCTATGTTGTCAGAAAAAGTAACAAGTGCAACAACAGAAATCAATCTCTTGGAAGAAATAGCCAACAAGACAGGTTTGAGAATATCTGTAGAAAAAACAAAATTTATAACAAACATTAAGAATGCTCCAAAATTTTTGCCAGCAGATATTGGTCCAGTGGGAAGGGTAACGAAATTCAAATATCTGGGAGAAATGCATGTATGTTCAGTCTTCAGCCCTAAGGCTGGTTGGATCCTCAACAGCACTGCCATCAGCTATCATAGATGGCCTAGGCATCACTGAAGAGGTCTACTAAGCAAATGAGGAGTGAGGTAGTTTCCCGTTGCTTTCCTCACCGAACCAGAAGTTGCTATTACATATCAGTCTGCCAAACCCACTGAAATGTATGCACCAACTGACCCTATGAGCAACATTTTCACACCATTCATAGCAGGGACTGGCTGCAGAAGGAATGGCATTACTAGCATCGCTCATACCTCAGTCACTTTCATATTGTCAAAGTCAAGGATAAGACAGAGACAGATCAATGAAAAAAATGCCCTACCAGAAGACCTAGTGCACTGTAAACACTAGGTCCTGCCAGAAAAGGCATCTGGGAGAAATAATTCAAGAAAATGATTTAGATAAATTTGCTGTAGAAGAAAGGGTACACACGATGGAAAGAGCATATGGTATCACAAAGAATTTGTATAACAAAAAGTGTCTATCTAAAAATCTTAAAATAAGGCACTACACTACAGTGGTGAAACCGGAATGTTTAAATGCAAGTGAATGCCTGATACTAAACTACTGTATAGATTAAATAAACTTGAGGTACTAGATAGGAGAATCATGAGAAAAATCTTAGGCCCTGTAAAAACAACAGAAGTATGGAAATTAAAATCTAATGATGAAATGTACAGGAACATAGAAAACATAACAAAAACCATAAGAAAAAGGAGATTGCAATTTTTTGGACATATTTACAGAATGGATGATTCCATATTAACAAAAAGGATTTTCAAGTACCTTTGAGACAAAAAGGCAACAACTAGCTGGATTCAAGAAGTAAGGAAAGATTTAGAAAGAAACAATATAAGAGGAGAAGAAATTATGGACATAGAAGTTTTTAGAAAGGGGGTAGTAAGTATGGAAGGATTCCAAGGAAGATTGAACAAGAAGCCTGGTGCGAAGTGGTCCGAGGACAGAAGGAAACAGCATAGTGAAAGGATGAAAGAGTATTGGAAGGAGCGGAAGAGAAAACAACAAAGTGTGAAGAACTGGATTGAAATTAGCAGGCCTCATCGGAAATAATAATAATAATAATAATAATAATAATAATAATAATAATAATAATAATAATAATAATAATAATAATGGAACAACATTCCAAAAACTATTTTTACGGTTTTCGGACACACTGAAGTGTCAGAATTTTGTAGCGCAGGAATTCTTTTACGTACTAGTTAATATACAAATACGAGACTGGGGTATTTGAGAAGCTTCCAATACCGCCCAACTGAGCTAGGATCGAACCTGCCAACTAGAAGTCAGAAGACTAGCGCTCTACCGTCCGAGCAACTCGGCCTGGTAAAATAAGAACGACGATAGAAATGGTTAGTAACTTGGCAGGATTGTGTTAGTTGGCTGATTGGTGGATGATCAGCCTCACAAACTGGTAGAAAATGTCGCTCGGTTAGTGGAGCAGTTATGAGTCTGCAGTAATCAATACTGGTATGGCTCATCAACTAATGAGGGCGGTAAAAGATCCCGGACAAAGCTATCGGCTACAGCAGGCCACATCCGTTCCCAGTCAGTAATGAAGTTCCCCCGGGACGCCGACAGAGCACTTAAGGCGGGCCAGAAGCGATAACCGGGGGCTGGCTAGGCGTCTGGCTTGTGTCTTCAAGACAACAGCACCTGTGACTCTTAAGCGGCTCTTAGTCCTCCTAGTATCATCACACCAAACGGCAACTGAGGCGTTGGATGTGCCACGCAGGATGAAAGATAGACACGACAAACTTATCTAATATTGTATACATCCTATGTTTGTGTGCATTTATGTATGTATGTTCGTTGAGTAGTCAGTCCGAAGGCTGGTTTGATCTCAACAGGTCCACCGTTAGATGTCATAGAAGGCCTAGACCTCACTGAAGAGGCGTTGAAGGGAAATGAGATGTGTACTTTTTGCTTCCCTCATCGGGCCGGAAGTTGTTGCTATTACACATCAATCTGCCAAGCCCACTGAAATGTACGCACAACTGACCCTATGAGCGAGATTTTCACTCCATTCAAAACAGGAAACGATTTCATAATGAATGGCATTACTAGCATCGCTCATACCCCAGTCACTTTCAATTTTGGCAAGTCGAAGAGTGAGACTAAGACATATCAATGAAGGTAAAGAATTTGTTCTCACACCAGAAAACACAGTGCACTGTAATATTAGATCTCGCCAGCAAAGGCAAAATTATGTTGTAGGTATTTTAATAATAATAATAATAATAATAATAATAATAATAATAATAATAATAATAATAATAATAATAATAATAATAATGAAAATCCACAGACTGTTTCTAGTCATTCGACCGGGGCAGAAATGGAATGAATGAAGCCCCCATCTAGCGGCGAGGATAGGAATTGTACCGGTTGCCGAAGCCTGTCGCACTCCTCTGGGGCAATGATTAATGACTAACAGAAGAAACGAAATGATATTGAAAGGTGTTGCTGGAATGAAATATGACAAGGTAAATCGGAGTTTCCGGAGAAAAACCTGTCCCGCCTTCGCTTTGTCCAGCACAAATCTCACACGCAGTGACCGGGATTTGAACCACGGAACCCAGCGGTAAGAGGCCGGCGCGCCGCCACCTGAGACACGGAGGCTTATAATAATAATAATAATAATAATAATAATAATAATAATAATAATAATAATAATAATAATAATAATAATAATAATAATAATAATAGGTTCAGGATGGATGGCAAGCGACTGACAAAGCTGATCTTCAAATTACTGTACTTGACTTTAGGCATAGGTTTCAGGAGGTCAGAAAGGTCTTCGGCAGGGTTGGTCTCAGGGCAAGGACATCTTAGATCGAGCAGGACACAGATTAGAGTCCAACAGCTTCAAGGGCTTTTTGCAGAACTGAAGCAGAACTGCGGATGGACAAAGAAAAGAAGGCAGGCTGCCAGAGAAAGGAAACGGCGATTCTGGACTGAAAAAAAAAAAAAGCTTCGAAAAATGTTTTACCCAAAGTGGACTCCAATAACCCTAAAGATTGTGGTGGTGGTGATTATTTTTTAACCCTAAATAAACAATAATAATAATAATAATAATAATAATAATAATAATAATAATAATAATAATAATAATAATAATAATGTTATTTTGCTTTGCGTCCCACTAACTACGTTTATGGTTTTTCGGAGACGCCGAGGTGCCGAAATTTTGTCCCGCAGGAGTTCTTTTAGCCGGCCCCGTGGTGTAGGGGTAGCGTGCCTGTCTCTTACCCGGAGGCCCCGGGTTCGATTCCCGGCCAGGTCAGGTATTTTTACCTGGACCTGAGGGCTGGTTCGAGGTCCACTCAGCCTTGTGATTAGAATAGAGGAGCTATCTGACGGTGAGATAGCGGCCCCGGTCTCGAAAGCCAAGAATAACGGCCGAGAGGATTCGTCGTGCTGACCACACGACACCTCGCAATCTGCAGGCCTTCGGGCTGAGCAGCGGTCGCTTGGTAGGCCAAGGCCCTTCAAGGGCTGTAGTGCCATGCTTTTTTTAAGCTGATTGAAGACATGTGGAACAATCCCGGACTTAGTTTGTGGCCCAATACTTAGCATTACCTCATATTCTACTCGTGTTTCCAACCAAGCCCTCTTGAAGACACAACACTAACGTAGGATCTCAATGGAAGAGCTAATGGAGCGCCCACTGGCTCTCAACACACAAATAAATAACAGCTCTCCCTAATGTGAGAACGATAAACTAAGAGTGCTTCCAGCTGCCAGACCATTCACCACTGCCACACTGCTCTTCCATCACCAGCAATTGTCAAAACAGCAGTTTCACCGAAACTTCGGTGAGAAAATGCAGCTCGAAGACTATTAAAGTTGTGTGAAACGTTTGGTACTTAAGTGCGGCAGTTAATAAATCTCCTGAGTCAAAGAGTGTTTAAGATACCTACTACTAGATTATATGACACAATGAAGAGTTCCTATTCACGAAAAAATTACACCAACCCGATGTCTCGAAAGGTCAATAATAATAATAATAATAATAATAATAATAATAATAATAATAATAATAATAATAATAATAATAATAATAATAATAATAATAATAATAATGGGGGTTTTGCCTGTTCCCCTATCGGGCGCGTCCCAGGTGGCGGATCGGGGGGCTCGCCGGACTTGTCCGGAGGGCTTGAGGGAAATAAAATACCTCTCGCGGACCAAAAACAGGCACAGCCAGAAAACATCTTGAGGCAACCTCTGAGGCTCAATACCTTAGTTGTAACTATGAGATTGACAAAGATCAATCTCCCCATTATCTTCAACTTACTAGCATGATGGCAACGTCAGTTAATGATACTACTACCCCAGGCCCTAGTATTCATACTAGGTTTTCTCGGTCATCGGATTCTGGGGGACCGAGAACATCATGCGGGAATGTATCGGAGCTTCCCAAATCTCTTCGCCCAAAGGAAAAACATTTTATTGGCACTTTAAACATCAACACGCTTCGCAAAACTGGAAAGTTGAAGCACTTAACAGACACATTAGACCAACTCAACATCCAAATTCTGGCACTCCAAGAAACTAGGTACAGTGACGAAAATCATTTTGAATCAGGAAACTATAGAATTTATGAAGGTAAACCAGCTACCCTCCTCCCTAACAAAATATTACAATTTGGCACTGGTTTTGCAGTGAGAAAAAATATCACAAATTCGGTATTATACTTTACATCACCTTCTGAAAGAATTTCGCTAATGACAATCAAATCAGGAAACAAAGCTTATACACTAATCAATGCACATGCACCTACAAACAATTACAATCAAAAAGACCCACAGAAGGTAGATGACTTCTGGGAATTACTAGAAGAAACTACAGCCAAAGTTCCAAAACATCATGTCAAAATTTTGCTGGGGGACTTCAATGCACAAATTGGCAAAGAGAAGAAATTTAGGACCACTGTAGGACTTTACCCTGCTCACAAAAGAACCAATAAAAATGGAGAACGTTTAATTGGCTTCTGCGAGAATTTCGATCTAAAATTGATGTCAACCCATTTCCTGGCACTTCCACAAAAGAAAATGACATGGTGAACCCGACAGGGGCATGATCCAAGGACCTTAGGTTGATATCGATATCCGTAATTACGCACGCAATGCTATTAAAGGGAAAGAACGCTGAAAATGATTAATATTCATATCGTTAATGGAGGTCATACCGGAACTAATTAATATTCATACCATTGAGATAGATAAATTGTGTATTTTAAAATTATTTTACGAGATTTCTTTGTCTGCGACTTATTGCGCAGTATTATCCTTTGTGTAGCGGGGGCCCCGCAGATGAAGCCAAGCCAACTTAGACCCGGGAGGGGTTACGAATGGGGATTCCCTGTGACATCACTCGAGAGAAGACATCCCTCCTCAAGGCTCACAGAATGAGGGGAAACTAACTTTTTCGAAACGGAATATAGGAGCCATCTTGGAATCGGACTGGCCAACTTAATTACCTACGAGGTAGAAAATTAATAAAACTCGAATTAGGGGATCATCTCCCGATTTAAAAGGGATAAATGTTACTGGGACATTTATTTAGAGTGTTTAATGTCCTCTTCCGTGATAACTTTCAGCAGAAGAAAGAATACTGTGTTGTTTCTGCGTGGAAAAGTACTGGGGCCATCTGGTTAGTCTCATGACACGTCCTCGACGGAGGGACTTCACCCCGTGTGGTAGGGGAAGCAGAACATATTTTAATTAATTTAAAGAGATTCACCGAAGGATAATTGAGTGGTTATGTCTCAATCGCACCAACTAGATACTGGTCACCGACCATCCGCACTATTTTACCTCGAGTACGCCGGGAATAGGCGCTACACAAATTAGTGGAAGGGGTATCGCTCCCTAGTAAAAACTACTGCAGAAAGGGAGAAGAGTCAGTCGGGATTTGTGGCTTACGGACGGCGAAGCTTCGTGCCGTCGAGCTTCCAGCGATCTTTTGTTTGAGTGAATTTCAATTTAATTTACAAGTGAAATCGCGTACTGTGCGTAAATATTGCAGAGATTGGATAGACGTGATGCTAGTGTCTAAACTTTAAAGATCAGGGACGTGTCGCGAACATTAAATATAATTTGTAATAATATTATTATTATTATTACTACGGCGCTACTGTGTCGAGTAGTAACAAAGGTACGCGGAATCCGATACTGAATCGTGGATTGCGGAGTGAGGTCCGATATCGTGGCTGGACGTTCACACCGAATGTAACTAAACAAATCTTGGAATAAATAGTGACGTGTTGTGTGCCTCAGGAATACTGCCAGCGGTTTCGTCAACCTAGAACAATGGACTCCCGGTTGGAAAGAAGAATGGTGCCTCCAGTAACTGCTTTGGTGCCTATGGGTCAGCACTAAACCAGCCATGGACTCCCTGAGCTGACAACGGGTCATCGAGATGGAGATGAGTATAAATCATAATTAATATGACGTAATCAGATTGGGCGGGGAACAGTTATCATTACCTGACGCTATAATGTTAAAGATTGTAACTTCAGTAATGTAGATGTGCTACCATGATACACGTAGCTTCTATTTACTTTATTTAATTAGTAACACGTCTGAGCAATCAATTGTAAATAAAGGGGTAATACGATAAGTTTGCATGCAGTAGTAGATTGACTTAATCATTTTATTTGGGAAAACTGGTAATTATTGATGCGTCAGGAGACTAATTGTTAGTAATTCAGAGTAATTCAAGTTAGGTTGTAGTTAGTCCAGTGATGATAATGCATGGCTGGTAAATAGTGTAATTTTATTCCATGAGCACCCAGAACTACGAGATATGACTTCGGAACTGACATCCCAGGCCTCCACTGACATATATTTAGATAGGAAGTGTACGATTTTAATTGGCAGGCTTATCACAATTTAAGTGCAAATTGAGGAATATTTAATTCATAATTGTATTACCGTGTGACGATTTATCAGAAATCACGATTTGGATATGGATTAATTACACCGTTATTACGAGGAAGTTAATTATGATCATGCAGTATGGTTTAATTTCTAGGTAAGTCGTGTAGGGAGATGGTGTAATGATGAACCCAATAATAATAATAATAATAATAATAATAATAATAATAATAATAATAATAATAATAATAATAATAAATTGTAGTTATGGTAATCATGCAAGTATTGGTATCATAGAAACCGGTGTCGCGTCGCGGGATCATGATATTGTAAACGAATGTGTGTGTCGAATTGAAGTGAAGTATTGAGAGCCGATGTAATTTTGTTTAATGAACAATGAAGTTCAGTTTATTAGTGAACGATCCCCGAGATGGGGTGTTTTGTTAAGAAAGGGCGTTATGCCTGTGAAGGCCGAGGCCACTGACCACCCGCCGTGCAAAGGGGCTGGGGCAGTTGACCTAGTGAGGAGAAGTGTTGTTTTTTTTGTATGCTCTTTCGCTCGTGTAAGGGGGAGCCTTGAGTTGAAGAGAATGAGGGCGGAAGAATCGCCCAATAATGAAATATTCGACACGCCAGAATGATGTAGTCGCTAATAAATGACACGGCGATTGTTACCAGTACTTGTCAGCTTACTGTCATTACACACTTGAGTATAATCTAGCTTAGGGTTTTCAGAGTCCCACTTCCATCCCAAGGGGTGTTAGTTCAGTTCCCGATAGCGGCATTGGTACCCAATGCTCAACCGAAGGCTGGATGTCTCACGTGTTGACTGTATATAATTTGTGTTCTTTAAGGGTTTATGTATCTTGTTGTGATTATAATTGAGTTGCCGATGGTGGTGACCATCGGGGTGGTGAATTGTATACAAGTGAGGGTCGGTTCAAACCCGGGCGTTTGTTCCACATTTTTATGAGTTCGTTCTTGGCATTTCGTTGGGGAATAGTTGTGTGTTTAGTATAGGGATTGCTCAGATTCGTTGCATGCATGTTAATCCTATTGATCAATGATGTCACATAGCCTCAGTGTCTATGATAAGTGTTTTCCCGTTCGAATCTCGTCATAATGGATCGCTCTGCGATAGATAATACTCGGATCCATCACATACGACTAAAAGTCGATAACAAACAACAACAATTGATAATAATCCATGTAATTCATTTGTATATAAATGCGTCATTACCATCATCATCATTAAGGCCTAATAAACCACTTGTATTAACCTAAACTTTAACCCGAATGTGTTCTCATTGTAATTAGGTATGATCCGTCTCCTACCCTGTATGCCTTTAAGCTTAGTCTTGTTAAGCGCCTATTTGTTTTATTCCAACCCGTTAACGCCCTGTAGATATCATGCCGGAGCCATTAGGCGTAGGGACGGGTGCATACTAAATGGCGCGTCCAAAGTGGGGCCTAAGTCACGATAGCGAGGAGGATAATTGTACACGTTGCGCCATATACTAAATGGCGATTCCAACGTGGTGCTAGATAAATAGGCGCGTATATTTATTCTACATGACTTTTACACGTTGTGCACCATACTAAAATGGCGGCCCAATGTGGGACGTGTTCTAATGTTAAATAGGCGCGTATATTTATATTACCCGACATTTACACGTTGCGCACCATACTAAAATATCAGTCCAACGTGGTGCGAGATAAAAGGGCGCGTAAGTGAACTGTGGGGGCTCGATATGTCCGTAAATAAGGGCTACCCAGATTTAGGAAATTTAGCGCCATATAGAATGACATCCAATGTCTGGCTATATAAATACGGCCCAAGGTGGGACATATTCTACGGTTTAATAGGCGTATTTTGATGTTTAATAGGCGCATAATTATCCCACCTATTGCATACCATTAATGCAAAGATAGGGGCGTGTTGTGTTGTGTATTAGGCAAGGCATACTTGTGCGGCTTCCAGGAGTGGGCACGATTATTTTGGTAACCCATGTCTGCTTCTGACATTTCCACGCGAGGCCCAGTTCATTATAGTTGAATAAGTGATACCTTGATGTCAATATTAAATCGTTTTATGAATGAGAACACAGTCATGGTCCAATGATATGGGCAGAGCCATGACATTCGCGTAAGCAGGGGCGTATCCAAAATTCAAGGGGATTAGTTCGAATCCCGGGAAACTATAAAATGAATTTCCCATAAGTGAGGTTTGAAGTGAATAGTGGCTTTTTCTTAGTGCATATCTATTCACGGATATTAGCCAGTGGTGCGTGTTTCTTCACCAAACAACCTGCTATTAGGAAATATATTTTACGTTAGTATAACCGTGGATGAGAAGAGGTAACCTCACGCCTACTTTTCTTTTTCGAGTGGCAGTAGGTTGATTTCATGGGTTCAGTTTGAGATTCTGATGACTTTGTGTGTTTGAAGGACCTCAATGCTGAGGGCATGGGTTGATTTACTGGCACTATACCACATGTGTTGGTATTTAAAATCGAGCCCGATTTTAGAATTACAGGTCAACCGGCAACTGTATTAATTGAATTTGAGGGCTAATATTATAATCATTTTCGGAAATTTCCCGTTGCCTTCTTATATAAATTTCATCAACCTTAATGATGTTAGGCGTTTAGGCAGCTTCAATGATAGCCGTTTTTGAGGCTTAATTTGCAATGATGATTAAAGTAAAGATTATTTGAAGCTGGAAAAACGTAAAGTTTGGATAGAGGAATCCTTTCTTTCAAAATAAATAATAATTATATATTGTTGTGGTTTGTTGACGCCGACGTTAGCGAGGGGGGTCCTGTCATCTCAAAGGATAGCGACATGGATAGTGAAGCCATGCGGGCTTTGATGGAGGAGATTATGGTCAGCGTGAAGGACGATATTAAGACGCTAGGAAATAGGATGGAAGAGAACAGTGCGCAGATTAGGGAAATGAAGGACGGTGTGAAGGACGATTTAAAGGCGCATCGGGAGGAAATGAAGAACAGTCTAACGGGGGTGATGGACCGGCAGTTTGCAGATATGAGGGAAGCAAGTAGTGGGATAGGAAGGCTCACAGAGGAACTGAGACAGGACAGATTAAAAGGGTTCGGAGTTAAATCGAAAGTGCAAATAGATCAGAATAGTCCAGAGAGTAGTGAAGTGATGAACAGTACAAATGACCCTGAGGATAAGTTTACAAATCTTGAGGATAAGGCAGAAGAAAAACGAATAGAGATAGAGGCAGTGAATGAAAGGAAAGTTGAGGGAATAGTTGAGCGGCTTGATCAGGTTGAGACCAGTATCACGCGAGACAATATCCACGTAAACGACGAAATCAGGAGCGTCAAGGGAGAAATGGAGAATATGGAAGACGAGATGAAAGCTGAGGACGGAGCAGAAAGGAAGAGATCATCAGGTCGATACGAGAGACGACAACGCAACAAGCAGCGCCGAATTAAGTATGGATGGCTTCCCAGTCAAAGAGGGACATGTTTAAGAAGAAGACGTCGGGATACCAGAGGTTCGAAGCTACAGCATGCGAACTGGAGAGACGAGATGAGAGATGAACGAGTTCTGAAACCCAAACGCTACGTAGAGCAATTGAAACGTAAGCGAGGAAGCAAGAAGGGCCAGCACTTGGCAATGTTGCAAGTAACAAGAAGAAGTGGAAGTCTTGAGTTCGTAGCACATGGGAACTCAAGCAGCTGGAAACCAAAAGCTACCGATGAGATTACAGAGGATCCTGGAGGATGTTCTGTGGCTTAATGAAGGCAGACCTAACTTATCGACGGTCATCTTATGTATGTAAATGTTTGTAAATATTATCACCCAAGCATAACTGACGAATTACATTAATTACCCGAACGTGACAGCAAATCTGAAGTTGTACCATACGTCCGGAGGCAATGGAGAAGATGTGGACAACGCTGAAGAACTTGGGGCAACGGATGAAGAAGAGGACGAGGAAGACGGAGAAGAAGATCGACGGGACGTGTCAGATGAAGAGTCGGAACCAAATGAGGAAGCCGAAGAAGTCAATTATTTGGAGAATTTGTTTTCACAGAGAGATCTTGGGGGTGAAGAATGTCCAGAATGTCAGTACCTGGAGAACTACAGAGAAGCATTGCGTCAGATAGCATATTATTTGGAAAGAGAGAACCAGGAACTTCGCCAGAAAGCAAAGGTTTGGAAACAGTTGTGAATCGATATTGCCAATTGTATATTTAGCGACGAAATGTGTCCAGTGCCTGTACCCATTTCTTCTCGGGGAGAGGGGAATATGAACCCGACAGGGGCATGATCCAAGGACCTTAGGTTGATATCGATATCCGTAATTACGCACGCAATGCTATTAAAGGGAAAGAACGCTGAAAATGATTAATATTCATATCATTAATGGAGGTCATACCGGAACTAATTAATATTCATACCATTGAGATAGATAAATTGTGTATTTTAAAATTATTTTACGAGATTTCTTTGTCTGCGACTTATTGCGCAGTATTATCCTTTGTGTAGCGGGGGCCCCGCAGATGAAGCCAAGCCAACTTAGACCCGGGAGGGGTTACGAATGGGGATTCCCTGTGACATCACTCGAGAGAAGACATCCCTCCTCAAGGCTCACAGAATGAGGGGAAACTAACTTTTTCGAAACGGAATATAGGAGCCATCTTGGAATCGGACTGGCCAACTTAATTACCTACGAGGTAGAAAATTAATAAAACTCGAATTAGGGGATCATCTCCCGATTTAAAAGGGATAAATGTTACTGGGACATTTATTTAGAGTGTTTAATGTCCTCTTCCGTGATAACTTTCAGCAGAAGAAAGAATACTGTGTTGTTTCTGCGTGGAAAAGTACTGGGGCCATCTGGTTAGTCTCATGACACGTCCTCGACGGAGGGACTTCACCCCGTGTGGTAGGGGAAGCAGAACATATTTTAATTAATTTAAAGAGATTCACCGAAGGATAATTGAGTGGTTATGTCTCAATCGCACCAACTAGATACTGGTCACCGACCATCCGCACTATTTTACCTCGAGTACGCCGGGAATAGGCGCTACACAAATTAGTGGAAGGGGTATCGCTCCCTAGTAAAAACTACTGCAGAAAGGGAGAAGAGTCAGTCGGGATTTGTGGCTTACGGACGGCGAAGCTTCGTGCCGTCGAGCTTCCAGCGATCTTTTGTTTGAGTGAATTTCAATTTAATTTACAAGTGAAATCGCGTACTGTGCGTAAATATTGCAGAGATTGGATAGACGTGATGCTAGTGTCTAAACTTTAAAGATCAGGGACGTGTCGCGAACATTAAATATAATTTGTAATAATATTATTATTATTATTACTACGGCGCTACTGTGTCGAGTAGTAACAAAGGTACGCGGAATCCGATACTGAATCGTGGATTGCGGAGTGAGGTCCGATATCGTGGCTGGACGTTCACACCGAATGTAACTAAACAAATCTTGGAATAAATAGTGACGTGTTGTGTGCCTCAGGAATACTGCCAGCGGTTTCGTCAACCTAGAACAATGGACTCCCGGTTGGAAAGAAGAATGGTGCCTCCAGTAACTGCTTTGGTGCCTATGGGTCAGCACTAAACCAGCCATGGACTCCCTGAGCTGACAACGGGTCATCGAGATGGAGATGAGTATAAATCATAATTAATATGACGTAATCAGATTGGGCGGGGAACAGTTATCATTACCTGACGCTATAATGTTAAAGATTGTAACTTCAGTAATGTAGATGTGCTACCATGATACACGTAGCTTCTATTTACTTTATTTAATTAGTAACACGTCTGAGCAATCAATTGTAAATAAAGGGGTAATACGATAAGTTTGCATGCAGTAGTAGATTGACTTAATCATTTTATTTGGGAAAACTGGTAATTATTGATGCGTCAGGAGACTAATTGTTAGTAATTCAGAGTAATTCAAGTTAGGTTGTAGTTAGTCCAGTGATGATAATGCATGGCTGGTAAATAGTGTAATTTTATTCCATGAGCACCCAGAACTACGAGATATGACTTCGGAACTGACATCCCAGGCCTCCACTGACATATATTTAGATAGGAAGTGTACGATTTTAATTGGCAGGCTTATCACAATTTAAGTGCAAATTGAGGAATATTTAATTCATAATTGTATTACCGTGTGACGATTTATCAGAAATCACGATTTGGATATGGATTAATTACACCGTTATTACGAGGAAGTTAATTATGATCATGCAGTATGGTTTAATTTCTAGGTAAGTCGTGTAGGGAGATGGTGTAATGATGAACCCAATAATAATAATAATAATAATAATAATAATAATAATAATAATAATAATAATAATAAATTGTAGTTATGGTAATCATGCAAGTATTGGTATCATAGAAACCGGTGTCGCGTCGCGGGATCATGATATTGTAAACGAATGTGTGTGTCGAATTGAAGTGAAGTATTGAGAGCCGATGTAATTTTGTTTAATGAACAATGAAGTTCAGTTTATTAGTGAACGATCCCCGAGATGGGGTGTTTTGTTAAGAAAGGGCGTTATGCCTGTGAAGGCCGAGGCCACTGACCACCCGCCGTGCAAAGGGGCTGGGGCAGTTGACCTAGTGAGGAGAAGTGTTGTTTTTTTTGTATGCTCTTTCGCTCGTGTAAGGGGGAGCCTTGAGTTGAAGAGAATGAGGGCGGAAGAATCGCCCAATAATGAAATATTCGACACGCCAGAATGATGTAGTCGCTAATAAATGACACGGCGATTGTTACCAGTACTTGTCAGCTTACTGTCATTACACACTTGAGTATAATCTAGCTTAGGGTTTTCAGAGTCCCACTTCCATCCCAAGGGGTGTTAGTTCAGTTCCCGATAGCGGCATTGGTACCCAATGCTCAACCGAAGGCTGGATGTCTCACGTGTTGACTGTATATAATTTGTGTTCTTTAAGGGTTTATGTATCTTGTTGTGATTATAATTGAGTTGCCGATGGTGGTGACCATCGGGGTGGTGAATTGTATACAAGTGAGGGTCGGTTCAAACCCGGGCGTTTGTTCCACATTTTTATGAGTTCGTTCTTGGCATTTCGTTGGGGAATAGTTGTGTGTTTAGTATAGGGATTGCTCAGATTCGTTGCATGCATGTTAATCCTATTGATCAATGATGTCACATAGCCTCAGTGTCTATGATAAGTGTTTTCCCGTTCGAATCTCGTCATAATGGATCGCTCTGCGATAGATAATACTCGGATCCATCACATACGACTAAAAGTCGATAACAAACAACAACAATTGATAATAATCCATGTAATTCATTTGTATATAAATGCGTCATTACCATCATCATCATTAAGGCCTAATAAACCACTTGTATTAACCTAAACTTTAACCCGAATGTGTTCTCATTGTAATTAGGTATGATCCGTCTCCTACCCTGTATGCCTTTAAGCTTAGTCTTGTTAAGCGCCTATTTGTTTTATTCCAACCCGTTAACGCCCTGTAGATATCATGCCGGAGCCATTAGGCGTAGGGACGGGTGCAATGGAGATCCCCGAACATGCATTTAGGAGAATTTCAACTAGACCATGTGGCTATTTCCAAGAAAAACTAAAAAGAAATTATGAACGTTAAAGTCAAAAAGGGAATTATTGACTCCAACCACCACCTATCTCTTGTTAAAGTAAAGTTTCAACCCAACAGGAAGAAAACCAAAACAATCAGAAACCCAAGAATCGACCCTGAATTTCTCAGACAGAACTCAGACAATTTCCTTGCGAATATCTCCAACGATGCTCCTTCAAACTGGCTAGAACTCAAGGACACACTCTTGAAAGCTTCACAAAACATCAGCAATCCCCCAAGGAAACGCAAACACAGGTGGTGGAATGACACCTGTGACAAGGCCATAGAAGTCAGAATTAGGTCCTGGCTAAACTGGAGTTCCCATAAAACTGATCAAAATCGTGATGAATTCTTCAAAACACAGAAACAAACCTCAAAAATCATCAGATCTGAAAAACGAAAATATGATCAAAACAGACTGGTAGAAATAGAAGAAGATTTCAAGAAAAACAATACACGGAACTTCTACAGAACATTCAGAGAAGAATTATCCAATTACCAGGCACCTAGTCTCTGTTTCAAACGTACAGATGGGACTTTGGAAACAAGTAATAAGGGAAATTGTGAACTCCTAGCAAACCATTTCAGGGACCTTTTAAACTGTGAATCTCCAAAGGAACAATTCACCTATGAAAAACCAACACCTAATCCAAATTCAGAACCTCCCACATTACAAGAAGTCAAACAAATAATCAGAGATTTAAAAGACAACAAAGCACCAGGAGAAGATGGAATAATCGCTGAAATGTTGAAAATTGGTGGTGACAAACTGGCCCAGAGTATTCAAAAAATCTTACAGGACATTTGGTTTTCTGAAGAAATTCCGGAGGATTGGAAATGTGCATTGATTCACCCACTTCACAAGAAAGGAGACAAATCAGATATTAATAACTACAGAGGAATTTCTCTCCTCTCACTCGTATATAAAATCTTCTCTAAAGCTCTACTTAATAGATTAGAGAAACAAACAGACCACCTGATCGGAGATTATCAGGCTGGATTCCGAAAAGGGAGATCCTGCGCAGAACAAATCCTAAACCTAAAAACCATACTACAGATTCGCAAAACCAAACAAACAGTAATCACCTTTGTTGACTTCAAAAAAGCGTATGATTCCATAGATCGGCAGACCCTGTTCAACATACTAGAGGAATTTCAAGTCGACAGGAAAACGAGGGAATTGATTAAACAAACTCTGACCAACACAAGATCAAAAGTTAAGTTCTTGGGAGAAATTTCTGGACCGTTCGAAATCAGAACTGGCGTCCGACAGGGAGATGGATTATCCCCACTACTATTCAATTTAGTTTTGGAAAATGTGATTCGTGAATGGAGAAAAGAAACTAAAGGTATAAACATTGGCAGACTTCTTAAAGACAAAATTCACCTTGACTGCTTAGCTTTCGCAGATGACCTTGCGATCCTTTCGAACAACAGACAAGAAGCAATCCAATCCATAGAAAAATTGAATGAAATAGCCGCAAAAACCGGACTTCAAATTTCATTTGAAAAGACTCAGTTTATGGAAGGAACTAAATCAAGATTCGACAATCAACCATTAATCACCAATTGTGGAATAATTTCCCAAGTAGACAAATTCAAGTATCTAGGTGAAATTATTCAGCCAGCAGGGTTAAATCAGGAAGCTAACAAAGAAAGAACTGCTAAACTGCAAAGGGCTTACAAAATCACATGGAACAGATACAACAAAAGATGTATATCAAAAAATGCAAAATTACGACACTACAATACAGTCATCAAACCAGAGGCACTTTATGCATCTGAAACACTGATCATTGGCGGCAGGTCACAAATGAAAAGCATTGAGAAACAAGAGAGGAAAATTCTCAGAAAAATCCTAGGACCAAAGTTCGAAAATGGAATTTGGATGAAAAAGAAACCACATGAAATTTTTCAATTCACAGAAAAAATCACAGATACCATCAGAAAGAGACGACTAAAATTCTACGGACACCTACACAGAATGGATAACAACAGGCTGACAAAGAAAATTATAAATCTAGCTCTAACCCTGAAAATCCGCAACAATTGGTTAGCAGAAATTCATGAAGATCTACAAGAAATGGGTATTGAGGACGAAACCATTCAAGATAGAATGAAATTTAGAAGCTTAGTAAACAAACATAAATTTGCAGAGAAACCAACAAGAAAAAATACAGGCTGGACAGAAACACGCAGAAAGGAACACAGTGAAAAAATGAAGAGATATTGGGAAGAAAAGAAGAAGAAACATTGTGCAAAATAAGTTCAAACGCGCTCCACAGCTGGGCACAACGAATCAAAATAATAATAATAATAATAATAATAATAATAATAATAATACGTGCAAGAACGAAACATTCTTGGGAAAATATATGGCTTAAATGGATTAAAAGAAAAACTACAGACTTGTACACAGCAACAGATAAGCTTACTGACGCCGTGCGTAAGAAGGTCAAGAAGTTCAAGATCAACTGGTTGGAAGAAATTAAGCAGGATTTACAAAAAATAAACCCTACAGACGATACCATAAAAATCGTAAACTCTTTGGAATTCTGGTTGCAAATCACATATTCGTGGAAAGAACTGAAAAAGACCGCGGAGAGAATAACGAAAAGAGCACCACAGCGAATTCATGAAGAGATTTTGGGACGAAGAAGAAGAAGAAGAAGAAGAAGAAGAAGAAGAAGAAGAAGAAGAAGAAGAAGAAGAAGAAGAAGAAGAAGCCGTCAAACCAGGCTAATAGGTTCAAACGCGCACTTTAACTTGCATTACAAAGAAAAATAATAATAATAATAATATAATGCTTGTTGGACTCAGGATATCTTACGCATAGATTGTCCCCATTCTCACGTATGGCTGGACCTAACTTGGGACAAACTGCGCACGAAAGATTTCCATGTTCCAGGAGAGCGTGAAGGCTCGCTTCTTGAAGGTTTCGGTACACTAGGTTTGTCCAAACATACATTCTCTAGGCTCGTGTACGTGCTTTCCCGAGAGACGTCCTTCATAGAAGATCTCAGAATGAAACTTGATCTGCCCTACACTTCCAATTGGAAAAAGGCAATAGACAAGGTAATAACAAAAAGAGAAGACAACTGGGAAGAAATGTACACGACGGAGGCGATTTGTTTTTAACTTGTGTTACGACGCTCACATAACCCCTAGCTACACATTTCTTTCCTGGCTGACACCCGAGAGGCGACGGAAATTCCACGTACTTATGTTGATATATCGAACTAAGAAGGAAAATCTACCCAAATACATCTTTTTAAAATTCCATTTATTATCCTCATTCCATAATTGTAACACTAGATCTGGCACTTCCTTCGCTATTCCCGTCAACCACTCTTCGATATATAACAGATCCTTCGTTGTGGCTGGGTCACGACTTTGGAATTCACTCCCAGCTGCTGTCAGGAACTCAAACTCAATATCGACATTTAAGACTGCATGTAGAGATTACCTGCTGAATACCGCTGATTGTCTCGTGTGTATGATGACGTATGATAGGTTGTGTGATTGTGGTTATTATTATTATTATTATTATTATTATTATTATTATTATTATTATTATTATTATTATTATTATTATAGTGTAATGTGAATAATATTTAGCTTCTTACTCATGTACATAGATCACTTTTATGGCCATACTTATATTTCCATTTACTTTATTACTTATTGTGTTCTCTTTATGCACCACTTATTTTTCCAGTTTGTATTTTACTTTTTCATTATGACTTTGTCTCTTTCTCATTATCTTTACGCTCCGAATTTTATTCTATTTTATTTGTTGAACTCTGCTTTCTTTCTTCGCTATATGTTGTCCAAATCTGTAATTTTTAGCTTACCTTTGATTTTATGATAGAATAGTACATTTCTTTTATATATGTATTAACTGTAAATGAATTATGTGGTTAAGTGTAAGAGAGGGCCATGAGCCCTAACTTCGCCACTGCTAAATAAATAAATAAATAAATAAATAAATAAATAAATAAATAAATAAATAAATAAATAAATAAATAAATAAATAAAGCAAACCTCGGGCTCCACCACTTCGTTACGTCACTGGCAGTCCATGGGCATCACCATAAGGTATTCAGAAATCACTCTTTCCAAGAACCGGACAACTGTGTGTGTATTTTATATAAAATATCTGCGAAAGATACCATATATTAACGTGGACAAATCGGAAGAAATCAGTGATAAACTTCTGCACAAGGTAATATTTATAGTTTAGATTTTGTACAAATTATGTACATTTTATGGCAACTTCGACTGCAATAATAAATTATTATTACTATAAAAAGTAAAAATTGTGTTTAATTTATCTTAAGTTTGTAAAAAATAAAAGACTAGGATAACAATATGGCATCTCATAGAATTCCGAGCCCTGCTGACTTGTTGGCTTGTAGCACCGCACGCCGGCTGCACTCAAGAGACACTTGGCGATAACAAGTGTTAGTTCCCCAGCTGTAAGACACTCTCCAGGGAGCTCTTCAAGACGCTCGTCTTGTAAGTACAGCATTAAACATTCATACAGCACTTAGAGCATTTACCACTTGGTTTATGACAATGGGACATAGATGGCTTTTTACTACAGAGCGTCTGCCAACTTCAGCGCAACATGAGGCTCATCCCTTCCACCCACAAATCACGTGCACTTGGAGCTCACTTCATCTGTTTGAGTATGAGAGATCGAATATCCGTTCAATTGATTTGCATTTAATAGGAAAAATGCTAAAGATTTGTATAATTAGATTTACTGGTGTCTTAAAGAACGCCTTTTGAAGGGGAATAATTCCAGCACTCCAGCATGTGTCAATCTATTCAGACACAAGAAAAAATTTGCGGTACATACAGCCCAGTTTGGGCCTTGGCTTACCAAGAAGATTGCCAGATGGGAGTGTCACGTGGTCAGCGCAACATCATCTTCAACCGCATAGCTTAATTTTGATGAGTGGGTCACCCGTCTTTCGTAGATAGTTCCACGATGCTGAGTGAACCTCCTTTCAGTTCTCTATCCACAATAAAAATCCGTAGATAGGAATAGGCACATGCTACCTCTCCACCTAGGCTGAACAGAAAATAAGTAAAACTAAGCCATAAATCGAGTTTTGCGGGATCGAAGTCCTCCCATTGTGAGTGATGGCAGTTGAATACATCCACATACTGTCTGTCGTAAGAGGTTACTAAAAGGGGGACACCAGTGCCTCTCAAACTTGGGAGTGTGGAGGAGCGGTTTCGGATCCCTAGCTAAACCTGACATTGTTTCAACTTCTGCCCCTCCCCTCACTTTCAGCTTTTGTATGTAATCTCCCTTGGCAAACTTTTGTTTTCTTCTAACGCGGACGGGCCGATAGTAACTTTCATTTTCACGACCTTCGAGACTCTTCCCTTCCTTCAAACGATACCTTCATTCTTCGAAGGCTCGAACTACTACTTTTTTCTCTTCTAATGAGAGTGGAGAGATGATGTTTGCCCAGTTGGATTTGGACTTAAAACAGTAACCTTCTCTATCCTTCCCTTTTCCCCAGTTTTTGGGGTTCATCTCTCCTAGAACACAATTTCCAGAGCTGTTAGTTCTGGATCATCCGTGTAGTAAGGTGTGCTTTATGCAGGTATTTGTTGATTAAGGAATCCTACGAAGTCAAGGGTCTGCCATGTTTCCTGCGGGTTTTTTCTTTCTTATTTCGGATAGGTAGGAAATCCGTGTCATGTGGTCTTCTTCTTCAAGTCTGGCTACGACTTGTTCTGGGTGATTTCCGACAAACGAGTAACGTAGTGTTAAGAAAATGTTGAAATTTTTGGGCTGGGAAGATTTGGGAGTAAGAAGATGAAAAGCTCGACAACGTGGTATGTTCCGAGCTGTCAGGCAAGAGATTGCGTGGAATGGCACTAGCAAACGTATAAACTTGGTAGAGTTTTTAAAAGTAAGAAAGATCATAATATGAAGATAAAGTTGGCACTTGAGGACAAATTGGGGCAAATATTCGTTTATAGGAAAAGGAGTTACTGGAATAATTTACCAAGGGAGATGTTCGATAAATTTCCATTTTTTTAAAATTACTTAAGGAAAGACTAGATGAACAACTGATAGGGAAGCTGACACCTGGGTGACATTAGAGTTTCACTTCTTTTGATACCTCATAGAGTATAATGGAACGTCGTAACTGACAGATAAACAGCCTAAACTGCGTCATATAAATTGTGTGAATGCGGTAGCTGATGCCATGAGATTCTTCTCGCTATTATTACTATTGCTATTATTTTAGATTTCGATCCGTCTAGCGATGGACTACGTCAATTCAACTGCCCCCCCCCCCCTTCCCACTATTACCGCTTTCGTTTTTGGTGAGTTTCCCTTCTCTTTTCAGTTCACTTCTTGCCTGGTATGATTCTGGGGATTCTCTGGAAACCATGGTGTCCTCCCTAAGTTACTTGTGAAGAGAATCATGTTTAAAGATGCCCTTACGTGTGATTCCAAGTCCTTTTCCACTCGGTAAACCAGGCTCCTTTGGTATTCTTTTCTAGAAAGCAGACAAATATCCGACTGGACAGTTTGTCTGAACTCATTCATGACATGTGACCACGGAAAGCAGTTCTCCTTTTTCGGTAGTTGTCTGCTGCCTTTCCCGCATGCGAATATTGATCACGGTTGTGCCTTTTTCTGTACTCACTACGTTCTTTGACAGGCCCTAGACTTTCCTCATGATCTTCCTTTCCTTGGCTTCTACTTTTTCTACTATACATATCTTATTTCTTCTTTTCCTACCGCTTTTCCCACATGTATCGCACATGTGGATTTGGCCCTGTTTTACGGCCGGATGCCCTCCTGACACCAACCCTATATGTAGAACCCTGTACGGATGTGGATATCCGCGAAGTTAGTTCCTTGGCGGATACAAACTGTATGGCAGTGCGGATAATTTTGCTGATAATTTCTATATAATGAAGTTTATTGATTTTCACTCAGGTATACCCTTACGTTTGTTGAGGATGGTTGCCCAGTTGTACTTCCTCTTAAAACAATAATCACCACCACCACCACCTTACGTTTGCTTATGGTTAGGCGACGCTTGACAGAGGTATAGGAGAATGGTGATATATAAAGAGCCTTGAGACCAAAAAGCCGTAAATCTGACCCAAGCCTAACTGGCTCTTGCCCGCAATTAGTGGAAGAAAGGAACAGAGGTCAATACGTCTGTAGTTGTCGCAAGAGAAAATCCCCTCATAAACCTGTGACTGTAGAGGTTCTGGTGCCGGATGTCAGGCCTATTGTATTATGTTAGCAGATCTATCCGTTTCCATATCTTGGGTGTAATATACTGTAGGTAAATATTTATAATATCCGTGGATAACCATTCGCGGATGCGGCTGCGGATGAAGAAAGTGGAGGTATGTAATCAAATCACTATTGCGTGTTTATGTGGTGGTTGGTAGTGTAGTGTGCTGTGTGAATATGAAGAGGGGAGTGTTGGGACAGACAAAAACACCCAGTCCCTAAGCCAGAAGAATTAATCAGAAGCGATTAAAATCCCCGACCCGGCCGGGAATCGTACCCGGGACCTTCTGAACCGAAGGACCTATACATCTCTTATTTATCTTGAGGCATTCTACTGCGTACAGAGCCTCTGGTTGGGTGACTGAACCAGTAGTGTCCGGTGCTTCGCGTTGAAGGACGTTGATCGTTCATTGCAGACATCTTCGAATAGATGGTCTGCAAATTCTATCTTGTTGATCCTGGATACGAACGCCTCTCTTTCAAACATGTTAGGTTCTACCCACTAGCCTAGGTATTTTAACTCTTTTTCGTGCTTTATTCTCCCGTGCTCCAACACTAGCTCTCTGGGCGCCGGCTTGATATTCGCTACGGACTCCGTTTTCTCGAATGAGATCGGGAGACCGGCCTTTGCCAATAGTATTTTGAGTTCGTTGATTTGTCTTGTAGCTGTAGCAATGGAATATGAAAATAGTTATATTACGATTAATAATAATAATGTTATTTGCTTTACGTCCCATTAACTACTTTTACGGTTTTCGGAGACGCCGAGGTACCGGAATTTAGTCCCGCAGGAGTTCTTTTACGTGCCAGTAAATCTACCGACACGAGGCTGTCGTATTTGAGTACCTTCAAATACCACCGGACTGCGCCAGGATCGAACCTGCCAAGTTGGAGCAGAAGGCCAGCGCCTCAACCGTCTGAGCACTCAGCCCGGCGATATATTACGATTATTAAGTGCCACTTCCCTGTGTGAAAGTGGGAAAATGCAGACAACCCGACCTATCATCTGCTGCACCTTGTGTAAACCAACTGCACAAAGGACCTCCTAGCTACATCTATTGCTCCTGAAGTGGGTAAACGTTTGGCAGGAACTACGCAACTTACACAAAGCCTAAATATCTTACTTTGAATGATTAATTTCGTACTTTATCAGTTGATGTATTTACTACTGGAACGAATAAAGATATTATTATTATTATTATTATTATTATTATTATTATTATTATATGCGATTAAGCCCATTAGGACTACGCAAAGTACTCAGCGGCGTGCGTCTGCCTTCTTTGGTGCCCATATTTTTTCATTCTTTTATTGTAGGCTTCCTCTCTGTCTTCAAACCAGGTTGTTCCAGTCTTCTTCTTTGGTCCTTCCTCTGGGTCAATTTGCCATTTGTGAATGTTCAATCTGAAGATTACCCTGTTTTGAACATCTGCTGGTGTAATTCCTGTTTGTTTGTTTCTGGTTTAAAGACTGCGTTGTAATACATTTTTGTTGTAGATATTTTGGGTTAGTCGGTATGGATTTTCCACCTTTCGGCATCTAGTTTTATTGGCTTTTGTTTCGAGTCCATTTTCCTGAATTGTTTCATCAAGATACTTTAATTGAGATACTAATTTAATTTTACCATAACTTGTCTCTACGAATGTTTGTGTTTGTCCATTGCTGGCCATGTGTTTTCAAAAGACATCTGAAGGCCGACTTTTTCCGCAATTTCCTTCAGGAGTTCAGTCTGATTTTAGGCTGTTAAAATGTTTGGGATTAAGATTTATAGGGCGCCTGCAAATGCTAGGCAATCTACGCTGATTTTCCTCCACAAAAAGTGATTGGTTGGTGCATTTTGACTACTATTTCTGCGTGTGGCATTCCTGTATCAAAGTTTCAAGGACGCAGTTGAATAGTAAAGGTGAGAGTCCATCTCTTGGCTTTACTCCCGTTATTATTATTACTTTCTTTCTTTCTCTTCGATCCTGGCCAGCTGTGGACCATGTGAAGTAACTTCATGATTATTTTCCTCTCCTTGTCTTCCTATCATTCCAGTATTTCTTCGTTCTTTCATTATGTTCTTTCCTCCTTTCCTACGTCCACACACATTTCCTTTGCTTCTTCTCTTTCACCTGGAACCTCGCGAAATTCTTAATCCTTTTTCTGAAGATGGCTTTATGTAATATATCGTTTCTTGTGACACACAGCTCAGTCATATCCTGCTGTTATCATCATCATCATCATCATCATCACCATCACGATAGTGTCGCAAGCTCTAGCAAATATTCCAAAGAACAAGGCAGTCATCGTGTAGATACGCGCAAACACGATAGAACCAGCCGAACGCTGGCTGCCTGACTTCAGTTACGTCAGACAGGAAAAGGCATGAGTGACGAGTCCACGGCGCGCTTGCAAGGAGAGCAGCTTCTCATTCTTGCAGTCACAGTTACAACAGTGTCATGGATAGCTTCGATAAACTGATACTTCTCATACAGCGAAGACGAGAGCTCTAGCTTTTTTAATTTTACAATTTTTACATCGCATGGACACCGACAGGTCTTATGGCGACGATGGGCTAGGAAAGGCCTAGGATTGGGAAAGAAGCGGCCGTGGCCTTAATTAAGCCACAGCCCCAGCATTCGCATAGTGTTTAGAGCATAGCAACAGGGAATTTCAGAACAAGTTATGAGAAGAAATTGCAATACGAATGGGATCTTCAGGTAAGTCCTTCTTCTTCTTCTTTCAGTGCCGTCTCCTCACAGAAAGTGGCGACCATCATGGACTAAGTTTTGGTGGTGATGTTTTATGATGATTATTGTTGTAAAACGAAGTACAACTGGGCAACCGTTCTCTCTTAATACTGAACAGAGGGGAATACAAAGGAATCAGCAAAAGGAACAGAAGGGCAACGAAGGGTGAGAAAATGAAACATACCCTAGGCCACGCAAATCGGGCATCATCAGGATCGGGATCTCCTATGATCAGTTGTACCAGACTGTATGTGTCTTCTGAAGTTATAACCGAAGTAGGCTTCTTTCTTGCATTTTGCGACGGTTATAATAATTTCTTGTGTCTAATGCTAGAATGGCTATGCAAACGCTCCGATGTTGATGACGGTGAAAGTACCAGACGGTGATCACTGACAATACTTAGGTGCTAATATAAAGAAAAATCTTCACTGGCGTGATCACATTAACGAGGTTGTCAATACAGGTTACAGATCTCTTCACATGGTTATTACAGTATTTAGAGTTTTGTGTTAAGAATGTAAATGAGAGGGTGTATACGCCTTTGGCCAGACCCAATTTAGAATATGGTTCTAGTGTATGGGACCCACAACAAGACAACTTGATACGAGAACTGAAAAAAAAAAGCCAAGGGAAAGCAGCACGATTTGTTCTGGGTGATTTCCGACAAAAGAGCAGTGTTATGAAAAGTTGCAAACTTTGGGTTGGGAAGACTAAGGAGTAAGGAGACTAGCTGCTCGACTAAGTGGAATGTTTCGAGGTGTCACTGGAGAGATGGCGTGGAAGGACGTTAGTAGACGAATAAGTTTGAGTGGTGGTTTTAAACGTAGGAAAGATTATAATATGAAGATACATTTGGAATTCAAGAGGACGAATTGGGACAGACATTAATTTACAGAGAATAGGAATAGGGAATGGAAAAATTTATCGAGGGATATATTCGATAACTTTCCAACTTCTTTGAAATCATTTAAGAAAAGACTAGGTACACAGCGGATATAGACACTGCCACATGGGCAACAGTGCAGGTCTATGAGTGAATGATTGACTGACTAATTGATTGAAGCTATTCTACAACACTTTCTCATAAAAACGAAGGCCTAGCTCGTGTTCCAACCAAAGTAGTTTACAATGACACATACTTAACAATTTCCTCAAATTACAAAATGAATTGGATTATAAGGGTTCATTTGAGAGCATTTGAATCTTTAAAACTATTCTCATGAAAAACAATGAAAATGCCACTTATGATGTTTTCCCCTATAATTAGTCTTCATACATGAACCAAATTCCAGATTTCTGTCTAACTGCTCCTGAAAAAAAAACCACACACACACACCTACATTACTGACTTAGAGTATTGAAAAAAATGAAATGTAAAACTTAGAATTACAACTTAACAGCGCTCCTTTTAAATTTTTTACGAACTTAGTACGCAAGTAGCATAACAAAAGTATACCATTTGTTCAGAAAACGTACGATGAATTTATTGGAATAAAACTATCTGTCGATCCTATCGCACTTCCCTATTCCCTTAGAGATCTCGGAGTGCCAACATAATTTAGTACTGAAAAGGGATTTTTTTTTTAATGTGGCAATAAATAGCATTGCTGATATGTGTCTGTTTGCTGTTTTCAGTTGGCGAGTGCAAGAACAAGTGGACCAACCTGCGGAATTCGTATACCAGGGAAGTGAGGGAAAAGAGCAAGGCAGTTGGGCAGTGTCGAAAGGGAAAGAGAAGATGGTACCTGATGGAGACGATGTCCTTCATGCGAGGCTTCATGAAAATTAGAAGTATAAGCGACTATTCGCACTGTGAGAAAAGAAATTCAATATTAACTAAAATTGAGTCACCCACTGAAGAAAGAGGAGACAGAATCCATGAACCTCAACTATGGAATGAAGACTTCAAAACTCTCCAGCAGATCACGATGGATACGATACAGGGTAACGAAACAGAAGACACGGACCGCCTGTTCTTCAAGAGCCTGCTTCCTGATGTAAAAATACTAAGTATAAGCCGTTGTCGACATTATAGAGGCCAGGTACTGCTGAATAGTTTATTGGACGATCATGACAATGAGCTGGTTTCTGGTCCTGCACCCTCCGCATTATCCCCGGATCCACAGTCCTTCCAGGTTCACGGATGGAATGCATCCTGTCTGCTACACGTCTAGAAGATCCAGAGCCACCCCAACAAAGTGAGACCAACACAAAATATGCAGATCCAAGATTTGGAACTAAAGCTAACCTGTCACACTTTTGGGATAATCGTAAACGGATAGGCAGTCTATAAACAATATATTCAGACATGTACTCAACGAAACACATTTAGGGCCGGTTGCATAAAAGTTAATCTGAGTTCAACCACCCAAAACTGATCTCCAGTCAAGCTGAACTTAGAATTTTGGTTGTATAAACATTAATCCAAGATCATGTCTTCTTGATGGAAGATCAAATCTGACTGGTGAATTTTCTCAGATTAACCTGGTTGAACTAAGTTCAGCAGAAGGAATATAATTATTATTTTTGTGAGAAATAAATCTGTTTAAGTGTCTATGACATAATAACAAAGAAAAATAATAAATAGGCCTACTGTTGATTAAAGTAAAATGATAAGTAGGCCTAAAGCTAATTGTAATTATTTGAACAATAATCCTACTATTAACAAGTTGTTTGTTCTCCACTGTTTTATGCTTAGGGCCTATAGGTTATGCTATTTTCAGATTTCAGATTACTCTGACGTTTCATCCGAGAATGGAGAGTTTGAACTCCAAAGAGCTCCTCGCGTGTTTCAACATAGAAGGAATCCCTTGTTAGAACTAAATGATCGACAGTTTAAAACACGGTTTCGATTAGGAAAATGTGTAGTTGAAGAACTAGAACAAAGATTACATCTACAATTAAGGACACAAACTAAACGAAATCATGCACTGAACCCAATGTTCATGATCCTTCTCACACTAAAGATTTTACGCAACTGGAAGCTTCCAAATAGTAATTGGAGATGTACCGGTATTCAATGTAAATAAAGGAACTGCAAGTAGGACTATACACAAAGTCACTAGAGAGATTGCAGCTCTAAAACCTCAATTCATCAAGATGCCTGCTGAGGAGGGTGAAGTAAGAAGGACATATCTTTTTCCTCTTTCTTAAAATTTGCAGTACGCGTCTTCTTGTTACTCATCTTTCTTCTCCATTTTGCGGCTTTGTTTACGTATCGCAGACAAATGAATGTCGAATGGCGTCGAGAATTGTCGATCGTTTCTATCTAAATCGCATGTTCGATACAACTCGATTCGATACAATCGCAATTATCTCTCTTGTTTAGCGATATTGTCAACTCTGTTTCGTCGACCTAAGATCAAAACTGAACTTGGTTCAGTGATCTCAGATTAGTGTTATACAACTCACACAGAGAAAAGAACGAAGTTCATTTCCGATCTTCGATCAAAACTGAACTACAGTTAGCGATTTTTATGCAACCGGCCCTAAGATCTTCAGATCATCGCTGAACACATCAAGTAAGAATTGGAATCATGCGCAAGTTATACTCGCAACTGAGGTTTTTCTCAACATAAACAATTAACTGCTGGTCATGAACGTTATCTGAGCATATCAGTATAATATGTGAAGTAGCACCCGTTCTACTGGCAAATACATTTCACTTTATAAACATGTATGTGTGTCTATTTTATTTTCTCTATCCCTTTCTTTATTTCTCCATAGTGTAAATCCCATCCTCCTCAGTTCCTCTTCCACATTGTCCAGCCACCTGCAGCTCATTCGACGTCCTCATAGTTTCCCGCTTGAAAATCTCGATCACTCTGTCCTCTGACATTCTTTCCACACGGCTCACCATCGTAATCTGTTACTCTTAATGACTCAAACAATATCTGGTCGACTGTACACTTTTCCCGTCTCTGCACTGCTTCACATTCAAAGGTCTACTGCCGCGGCGGCTCGTAAAACTTGGTGATAACGGGTCACATTTGTAATTTTTTTAAACCATAGAATCCTTCTTGTGGAAATTAACTCGTTTCGAGATAAAATCACACGATAAGCATAAAACACACAAACACCTAAGCTGCAAATGTGGACATTAATGGTGCAATTGCCGAGGTTTGGAATACGATGAAAAATATATGAAAGCAGCTAATACATAAGTTATATTCTTAACCGTTTTGAAATATTGAGGTATTCGAAGAAACTGAATTGCAGCATATTAAAACAATGCTCAGACATTTTTCAATATTAAAAAGAAATCCACCGAGCTCGAAAGCTGCAGTCGCTTAAGTGCAGCCAGTATCCAGTAATCGGGAGATAGTGAGTTCGAACCCCACTGTCGGCAGCCCTGAAGATGGTTTTCCGTGGTTTTCCATTTTCACACCAGGCAAATGCTGGAGCTGTACCTTAATTAAGGCCACGGCCGCTTCCGTCCCATCCCTAGACCTTTCCTATCCCATCATCGCCATAAGACATATCAATGTCGGTGCGAGCAAAAAAAGAAATCGTCATCACCATCAATTATTTTGCAGTTTTACCCTGTGAATACTGGCACCCCAAGCTAAACGAATGAGACAAATTAGTTTTCGTCGACCGTGCTTCACCTCACAGGCATGTTGTCACTGTTTCAGGTTTCTGGGTTTAATAATAATAATAATAATAATAATAATAATAATAATAATAATAATAATAACTGTTAAGCGCACAAGGGCAGTAGAGGATAGAGCCTAGGATCCTGGACAAAATGACCACAAAAACTTTAAATTTCGAATGTGTCTTCTAAATCATTTTCCGATTATTTCTTTTCTGTTTCTCTCTTTTCAAACAACAACATTATTAACAAACCGGAATAAATATTCAGAATGAGATATAACAAAAGCTTAACAATTCAAGCTTTAAAGCTTTGTAAATAAATGGGGAGAAAGAACTCCCAATTCACAAGCTGTATTAGGCAAATCTTACGTATACAGCAGAACCATTTGATACAGTATAATTTACACTGTTTGGGATGATCGAACTCCCAGCCTTCCAGAACACAACGGCCACACACATTCCCAAAGGGGAACGATGAATCTCGAAAGCTTACCAGCTTTTACATCTTTATACGCTGGCTATCCTCGTTCAACAGAAAAGCAATAACACAACATTGGGATCAGAAGGATCCAGAAGAACAGAAGAAACAGGAGCAGTAGCTCACACTACACGGCCAAGAATCACTTGAATAGAAAGATAAATAGAAAAGATCAAAAACAAATTAGACTGGGACGCTGAACTCTCTCAAGCAATCATGTGATATCTCTAAAATGAAACCTAAAGGGGCAGAAGGCCCGGAGACACAGAAGATAAGTCATACTACATTGTGACTGAGACAGCAAAAGTACATGACCGACAGCAAGAAGGGATAAATGGCATGTTGAAAAGCTTAGTCACAATAACACAAGATGAGCAAGGGAAACGAGGATCCGCACTCGTACTTCCGTAAGACATTGCACTCACTCGGGTGAATACACAAGTAGCTAGAAAACCTAGAAACCTACATTTTACAAACATAACGAAAATCCTACATTAAAGCAAGGTAATCGTGGCTAAACCCTAACATGATAGAGGGGAACGCTTGTATCTTCCCGTCGCCACACGCAAGTAAATTATGATAGGGTAACTTAAGTTTTTATTCGCCTATCTCAGATATTGTCCCAGCTCGCCTGTAGCCTTACGTGATAAGAACCTCACCGGTCGTAACACTGATCTAGGTACGGTCCAAGGTCGCTCTTATTTATAAGGGCGAGCTGGGCGATGATTGGCTGGCTTAATTTGAAATCACAGTTGTGGCACTCATGGAGTGAGGGAATATAACGCTCCTGATGAAGATGATTCATCTGTCGGATTACGACGTTAAGCATTGAGTAGACTCCTTGGTGCTTCTCGACAGGATGAGGCTATGTGCCGGCACCGGTTTTCACCACCTCCCTTCCCACTATTACGTATCACGTCGTTCCAACGAATGTTTTGAGGTACCGGTAAACTCGTTATTGTATTCGGCCATTACATGTAAAAAGAACAGAAATAACTCATTTCTTACCTAGATTTGTGACCAGTGAAAATACAAAATTAACACTGTTCCCTTAATATTCAAATGAACGTTCATGATTCATTGGCCTTCACGGCCTGTGACGTAACCACAAAGTTGCTCTCACTGAAGCGCACACACTGATCGCACGCCCGCCCGCTCACTTATATGCTGTGTACCCGCGGTAAACAAAGCCCAACGTGACCACCTGTGAGTGTAGATTAACACTCGAAGAGGGAAAAGTGGAAAGGGATACACTGAGGTAATATGGATCGGAGAACTGCAACAGACCAGTAAAAAAAATTAAAAAGAAACTACATGATTCAAAATTGACAGTAATGTACTTACATAGTCAGAAAATTAAATTTAGCACGTTTTGGTTCAGAGATTTTATTTTGACCATCTCAAAGTATCCCAGACCCAGGGTTCTAATTCGTAAAACATCAGGTTGTAGTCTTATATACGCGCATCTTAATCTTTCCCTCGCTAGTTACTTTACGTCGCACCGACACAGATAGGTCTTATGGCGACGATGGGACAGGAAAGGGCTAGGAGTGGGAAGGAAGCGGCCGTGGCTTTAATTAAGGTACAGCCCCAGCATTTGCCTGGTGTGAAAATGGGAAACCAAGGAAAACCATTTTCAGGGCTGCCGACAGTGGGGTTCGAACCTACTATCTCCCGAATACTGGATACTGGCCGCACTTAAGCGACTGCAGCTATCGAGCTCGGTCATCTTAATCTTTAGCTAGGTGTTGAAAACTCAAAGGCAACAATCACCTTGCAAAATTATCTCTACTATAACCACCTTATTTAATTCTGACTTTGGGTAAGAACTGTTAAATATGATAAAAGAGAATGTCGGCTTCACTTACCTGAGTGCTAAGATAATAACATTAACAAATGAAGGCGCCACTTTAAGTGCGCAGCTGCACGCCAACTTCCTTGTCAATTGGCCGCTTGAAAAATGTTACCATGTTACAAACATTGTGTGACACACCACTCTACGTCTTAGCGCAAGAAAAAATAGAGTAACGGAGCAGCAAATGAAAACAAACGATCCTCCGTGCACATTACACAGATGACTTGTGAGGGGGAGGGTAAAAAGATAGAACGCTATTAAGTTAAGTGTGCAGGAGAAGTACTGCGACCCTAGCACACTGATCGACATGTAACTGAGCTAACAGTAATTGAGGACATGACAGAATTACTATAATCGTCGTATCTATGGCCATACCAGATTGTCAGAAAAGGGCTGTCATATTCTAAATTACAACATTCCGAAGCTAATTTCATTCCCCCGACTTGTCAGTTTAAAATGTACTACACAGTAATGTAGTTGTATAAATGTTATAGATATTAATTTAATATTATTTTTGACATAAATATGTCTTATGGCTGGGGGTCATCTGAAAATTTGCGTTACGGAAGTAACGTGTCGGAAGCGTAACCCTAGCAACCGTGAAGGTATGGACGAATGGCGAAACAATGTTATCTAGCAACCGTGCACGCTATGAATTATGACTGGTGGGCATCTGAAATTAACAGCCGTTGATGGATGGCCATGGCTGAGAGACATATTTATGATAATTAGATTTTCGCAAAGGGAAAGGGTTTTTTTTCTTCTTATCAGTTGCTGCATCGGGATTAAGCAGACCATGGAGACCTTCAACCCTTCACATCCAAGAAATTCGACCTACGCCTAAGGAAGCAGCTCCGCAAGACATGTGCTTGCAGTGGGCTGCTCTATAGCAGTGAAATGTGGAATCTTGTTTCAGCAAGAAGGGATAGAACTGACGCCTTCGAGATGTGGTGCTACCCGAGAATCCTCAAAATATTGAGGATAGACACGGATACAAATTATGAGGTCCTGCGCAAGATAAAAGGGGCTGCCTGGCCGAGGCGGTAAAGGCGTGCTCGGTTCGCCCGGAAGGACGTGGATTCGAATCCCCGTCAAGAAGTCGTAAAATTTAAGAAACGAGGTGCACATGGGCATGAGGTTCACTCAGCCTACACCAAAAATGAGTACCGGGGTAATTCCTGGGGGCAAAGGAGGCCGGGCGTAGAGCTAACCACTCTACCCCATCAAGTACCGACGTTACGGATAGAGGAAGCCTTTACCTTCCACCCCTCCAAGGGCCTTCATATCCTGTATGGAGATGACTTTGACTTTGCTTTGCTTTACGCAAGATAAAAGAGGTGCCCTATCTATAAAACACCATCTGCTCACAATGGGATTCCTGGTGGGGCCATTCCTTCAGAAAGTCAATTACTAACGGCCACCGTACTGGAAAGCGATATCGATGGCTCCGATGCAGGAGAGGAGGGGAGGGGGAGAGAGGCCCAGGCTGGTGTACATCGACCAGATCATCGAGGAACTGGGCTGCTCAACATATCTGGAGTTTGAGAGGCTGGCCGAGGACAGGTACGAGTAGAGAATAATGACACCCGCTGCAAACCCATTTTAGGATTGATTACAAGAAAAGATAAGTGGTTTTGTTCCGGAAGCAGAGTTCACACTTTTTTGTGTTTACATACGTTTAGTGGACAAAAGTCATGGGAAGACACTTAATGTGATTCTAATAACGAGTTGTTCCTCCCCGAGTCCTCAAAACGGCAGCGATACGGCGAAGCATCGACTCTACAAGGTGTTGGAATCGTTCTGGAGGGATCTGACCCACTAATCTTGCACTGCTTCCCACAACTGGTCTTGTGTAGTTCATGGAGCGTACACCAGCATCGGCAGCATCCCATAAATACTCGACTGGATTAAGATCGGGGGATCTGGAGAGTCAATCCATGGACGTAACTTCACTGGAGTGCTCTTCCAACCACCTCCATGCCCTCACAGAGCGGTGGCAAGGTTCATTTTCCTGTTGAAACATGACATCTCCATCAGGACTTTAGGACCAGGAAGGGATGCAGACGGTCTGAAAGAATGTCCACATACCGTGCACCTGTCAGCACCCCCTGTAGCTGGAAAACGGGGCCTAATTGCGACCATGAGTACACCACCCAGACCAGAACTGAGCACCTTGCGCTTGGACACAACCTTGTTGGCACGCAGGATCCATAGCTTCATGAGGCATACGCCGTACTCTCATGCGCCCATCAGTTCGATACAACTGGAACCGGGAATCATCGGACCATGCCACACGCCGCCACTATTCCATGGTCTATTGCCGATGTTCGCGGGCCCATGCACGTCGTTGAGCTCTGTGTCGTGGTGTCAGCAAAGGGACACGAGTTGGTCGTCGGTTGGTGAAGCCTATGCGGTGCAGTTGCCTCCTTACAGTCCTGGCAGAAATGGCTTCCTGACTCCCAACATTCAACTGGGCGGTGATATGACTCGCAGTAACCCGTCGAGTGCCCAGTATGGTTCTGCGGAGGAGACGTGATGTCCATTCGTTAAACACCTGTGGTCTTCCCGTGCGGCGGTTTACGCGAGTGGTAACATCTCTGCGATATTAAAAATCCACCCTCGACACTGCTGACCTCGGAAACCGGAATTCACGTGTAATCTCCGCAATGCTTTGACCCATGCGCCGTGCGCCGATGATCATCCCACGTTCAAACTCGGTTAACTCACGACGTGTTGCCGTCTTCACGACACTGGTGTCTGTGACAGACTGCTCAGTTACGTCGCAGCTAGCTGCAACGCTCAGGGGCATACACGGCATATTTTATAATGGCACACACCTTCCATGCCTTTGCTGGCAGGACCTGGTGTTTACAGTGCACTATGACTTCTGGTATAGGCTAGAGCAATTTTGTTACTTTCATTGATCTGTCTCTGTCTTATCCTTGGCTTTGACAATATGAAAGTGACTGAGGTATGAGCAATGCTAGTAATGCCATTCCTTATGCAGCCAGTCCCTGCTATGAATGGTGTGAAAATGTTGCTCATAGGGTCGATCAGTGCATGCATTTCAGTGGGCTTGGCAGACTGATATGTAATAGCAACTCTGGCTCGGTGAGGAAAGCAACGGGAAACTACCTCACTCGTCATTTCCCTAGTACGCCTCTTCAGTGATGCCTAGGCCATCCATGACAGCTGATGGCAGAGTTGTTGAGGATCCCACCAGCGGAATCGCTGACGGACTGAACATACATACATACATACATACATACATACATACATACATACATACACACCTTCCCGTGACTTTTGGCCACTCAGTGTAGCTTCATGTGGCTTCTATCTTCATAGTTAATCGGAATGTATCAAGTATCGAGGAAAAAAATAATTAATACTTATAAATTACCTTCAAAACCATACTGCTAAATGGCAATATTTTCGAAGCTATAACTGAATTTGACAACACGTTCTTACATAGTAGAAAATATACTTCAATGCCAAAATATTCTCTTGCGATTCAAAATTACTCCTTTATATAAGTTCTCTCTGTGAATCAGTGGTAGTTTGTCGGCCTGTGGATACCAAGATCGCAGGTAAAAAACCGGAAGAGGAAGTCGGATTTTTGAAGGGTGGAAAGAAATTCACTCGGCACTCCATGCCGTACGATGTTGGTAAGTAAACAATGCTAGTAAATACCAATCCGACCAATGCTTATTTAATAAAACATCTGTTTTTGACTCTTCTATCACCCCTAGCATATGGAGTATTAAATCTTGATATATACTGTATATTTAAGCCAATATCAAGTCCATATCTCGATCACAAGTTACGTTTATAACAGAACTGATGAAAGTAATCTCTCAAGCTAGACTTACAGAAGATGACGAACATGCTTAAAAAGACCATCAAAGTTGTGTTTATTCATCGTCAGTTATGCAAAGCAATATACCTGGATGTCCGCCGACTAAAGAGAAATAAAAATAAAATTACGTGTTTTCAAACAATCAGTATTTTATCTCTAAGGTTATAAAAACTATTCACCTCTTCCTCGATCGGTAAATTTCGATGTCTTAATTATCCTTACATTTTCAACTTTTCTTATTTGAAGAAATATTCGAGAAGCATTGCAAGAATCACTACCGACTTCTCATATGGCTGTTAGTTAAGGGACAAACCAACGACATTAAAGTCCCATAATAAGATGTGACTGAAGCTTCTATAGTCCCCCAACAAAGTTCTTCCAAGGCTTTGTAAAACACTTGCAACAACAAAATAATAATAATAATAATAATAATAATAATAATAATAATAATAATAATAATAATAATAATAATAATAAACATTCCTTCAATTGTTAGGACGCGCTGAGATTTCGGAAAGTTGCCCTGTGAGAGTTCTTTAGTGTGCCAGATGGAGTAGTCGAATTTAAATAATATAATATGCCAACGATCATAGTCAAAACTGAACCAGCTCTCTTCGGAACAGAGGCTACACTTTGGGTACACCTTCGATCGAGCGCATATCAGTGTTTTCCAGCTTTATCATTAATAGTAGAACAGTATTAAATGCGTGAGGCAAAATGTCACCCGTAATAAATTATCCTACGCATTTTAATTGAGGAAGCACAGAACAATCGATTGAGTTACTTCCCTACGAAATACCAAATCAAATACTAATGCCACCTTTGGGCCCATTAAGTATCATTAGATTTGTACATCTCTGCCCAACCCATTCTTGCCACCACATATCAGGGCAACTCGCAGTCCCAAAGGAAATCTGCCTGATGGCTTAAGTAACGAAGAAAGCAGGAAGCAAGGGAACGAGCGGAAGTCAGCAAGAATCAATAGCGTACACGCGCCAACAAGGTTAGAGCTGTGCGCTGCTGATCCGGCGAGGCCAGAAAGGAAAACAAGAACCGGAAACTAACATTTAATTCAGGATCCTCTGTAACGCAAGACGCAACCATTCGTCCGTATGGAATGCTTTCTCCCTGCTGGTTCAATATTTCAACAGTGAAAATGGGGTACATCCACGCAAATCAAAACAATATCCCAGCCAGCAGTACGACGCAATGTAGCTCCATGGCTACGATTGACCTCTGGCTGGTTTTCTGGGCCTGTTACTGCAGTCCTGGTGTCCCAAGAAGATTTTAAGAAACTCGTTTGTCCCAGTTTGAATGATGAACTACAGCAACGTTATCAATAACGGCCGCTAGTGGCTTTCGCTCTCGTTTGGCCACAAGCCTGTGGCCAGGACTGCAAGGCCAATTCTCTCTCCCACGCCACTTCTAAGACAGATGTGTGATTTTGCGGAGCCATTCCTTTTCAGACAATTTGCTTCAGTAAACAGTAATAACACATTATTTAAAACAGAAGTGATCAATATTAATCTGGCTCCTCGGCTGAATAGCCGGCGTCGAGGCCTCCCGTTTAGAGGGTCTTGGGTTCGATTCCAGGTACGGTCGGGGAATTTAATCGGGTATGGTTAATACCTCTGACTCGGTAACTTGGTGTTTGTCTTAATATTCTCCTCTTTATATACACACCACCTACAACACTACCGACCACAAGATACACCACAAGTGAATATAACCCTCAACATAAGTTGGCGTAAGGATGGGCAACCGGCCGTCAATCAGGCCCAATTCCACATGTAGGACATAGTTCGCACCATTGACTCCAACAGGGTGTGTGTAAAGCGGTATAATAATAATAATAATAATAATAATAATAATAATAATAATAATAATAATAATAATAATAATAATAATAATAATAATAATAATAATAATAATAATAATAAGAAGAAGAAGAAGAAGAAGAAGAAGAAGCCCTCTCCTTTCTCCCGGCCTTTTCCGAATTACTTAGGGTCGGCACCTTGTATGGAAATAGCCCAGTTTTACGCCCGGGCGTTTCCTGGCGCCAACCCTATGTGGAGGGTTATATTCACTATTGCGTTTATCTGGTGGTTGGTAGTATGGTGCGTTGTAAGTAAATGAGGATGTGCATTAAGACGAACACCAACACCCAAACCCCGGTGTAGACAAGCTAACGAAAAGCGATTAAAAACCCCGACACAGTCATGAATCGAACCCGGAGTCCTCTGGCACGAAGACCAGTACGCTGACCATTTCAGCAAAGGATCCGGACTCTTTTTATTCTTCTTTCTTCTTATTATTATTAAATAAATGGCGTACGGCCTCCAGAGATGCCTGTTGTAGGTTTGTCGAGTTTACGCCGTATAGGCAACCTGCGCATCGGTGAGGATGGGGCCCTATCTAAGATAAAATCCAATGTCGAAGACGTCACAAACACCAAGAACCCGGGCCATAGGAATTATCTAATGAAAGTTAAAATCCTCGACCCGACCCGGAATCGAACCCGGGACCGCTGGGACCAAAGGCTAACCACTTAGCCATGGAGCGGAATTATTATTATTATTATTATTATTATTATTATTATTATTATTATTACTATTATTATTATTATTATTAATGTAAAAGGTATCAATATGTATCTTTTTATTTCGGTTTCAACCTCTAAAGAGAAAATAATTTTCTTTGTACGGCTAACTGTTTAACATTCTGGCTCCTGGTTAGATACCCGGCCGGGTCGGGGATCTTAACCCTCATTGGTTAATTCCCCAGATTTGGGGCTGAATGGGTGTGTGCTGCCTTTAACATCACAATTCAACCTAGGTAGGGCCTCATCTTTACAGACACGCAAGTTGCCCATAGGCATCAACTCGACATGCTTGCACCAGACCTCTCCGGAGGCCATATGCCATTATCGCTGTAATATTAAGAGGGTGATAACTCATGACATGAGTCAGGACAAGTTGGAGGGGTAACTGGAGGCCAATATAAGACTTGTGTCTGACGCGGCCCAGTGTCAGTAATCAAGGGTCAAGTAAGCTAATTATCAAGTGTTCAGTATCTACTATGTGTTGTACAGTGTTTATGGGCTGTCCAAGGTATGTGTTGTTTAATTACTGTTATATACCCTCGATTTCGAGGCGTAGTGTTGTGAAATTTGTGTGTGTTCTTGAGAAGTGAAAATTATGGTTACACTTGTGTTAAAATCAGTGAGTGGCTAAAACGGTACAGTGTAGCAAAGGTGATTTGAATCAGCATACCACGTGTCGGTGGAACAATGTTGGGCAAAGTACTGAAGTGTGTTACCGGGATTGTTCGCCATTGCTTAAAGGATTGGTACAAATACTGTAATAGTACTGTAGATCGTAGTGCCCGATTTCGTACGTATCTATTCCAGCTTTTGATTTGTGCTTGTGTGTTAATGTGTTAAGGGGGAAACTTACCTGTCTTTCGTTTGTTTATTTTGAAGAGTTGTTTGTTTCAAGGGTTTGATGTAGTGGATCTCCGTGTATTATGTCATGTTAGAATGTAGGTATTTATTCCAAATCATTGTGGAGGTTTTATTTGAGGTAGATAATATTGGTGCAGTTCCCGCCCGTCTAATCGTTTTCAGTGGGTTAGGTAAAGCCCTTAGCGGATGTATAGTCTACCTTATAGTATTCTACATTCCCGTAACTGTCACTAGAGGCTCTGCTGATACAGACCAGTGTAGTCTGCGAATAACTAAAGAAATATAATTGGCTTAGAATATCCTCTAGTTTGGACAGTGCCATGTACCCATTCCAGGATATTTCTACCTATCTCTCAGGTATCACTCTTGAATAGTCTCTCCTCGTCCTTTCTCTGTCTTGACTTTGTTGACCACTATTTTCTTCAACTCGTCTACACACCTCGTCTTCTGACTTCCTACTTTTCTCATGTTTCTAGCCAACTCCTATGTAAAATAACTTGCTACAGTCACTACGTCCTGAATTCTCGTTCTTTTTCTCACTTCTGCGTGCCTTCTTGTGTCCTAATAATAATAATAATAATAATAATAATAATAATAATAATAATAATAATAATAATAATAATAATAATAATAATAATGTTATTTGATTTACGCCCCGTCAACTACTTTTACGGTTTTCGGAGACGCCGAGGTGCCGGAAGTTTGTCTTCTTAGCAAGATACGTTCCACAGCTCTAAGAGATCGACGTAAGTCAAATGAAGGTGATCATTCTCCTCGTTAGTCCCCTGCTCATTATTAATTCCCTATCTGCTCGGAACATGAACTCGCCGATCTCTCTCTGCTGCACGTCTCTAGGGCACATAAATCTAGTGACTTAATCGGACCCAAGTTAACTAAATTAATTAACATTCCTTTTGTAATTCTATTGACTCACTAAAGCATAATTTAACGCCAAGCGCTCTTCGTTTTTGTTATGACTCATCCCATTGTTGTGTGGTGGATATGGACGATGAAAATACACAGGACTGATCTGTTTATTGTTCACACAGTCCTATTTACAGCGTTCTCAGAATTAGCCAATGATGTTTTATTTAAGTATGCTTGGCGGTGCACCCACGGTGGTTATCGATTCATTGACTTCAACAGCTAAACAGAATAGGACAAATTGCGAACATAATTTCTACCCAACCGAATCAGTTACAACTAGTGTTTCACAAACTATAGTGTGGTATGACCTTAGTAGACGAATAAGCTTGACAGGAGCTTTTAAAGTGTAGGGAAGATCATAATATGAAGATAAAGTTGGAATTCAAGAGGACAAATTCGGGCAAGTATTCGTTTATATTGTAGAACTACAAATGTACCCGTGCGGTATTCTACATTGTATACGGATATCGAAGTAAATTACTGTACATGCAGAGAATAAGATTTGTTTAATTGCATGTCTCTTAGCGTTATGTGAGAAACAGCATGGGGAAGTCCCCATACGTTGTTTCCAATGTAAAGTGTGAATTGCGGAGTTGTGATGATAGGCCTAACGGCAGGCTCACTTGCCTACTGCCATTCATAATCGAGTTGGGAAGTTTACATGATATTGGCAGGCCCCATTGCCTAATGTGGAGTCACAATAGATTTGGATAGGTTCCGTTACAACCGCAGGCCCCCTTTCCTACTTCCGGACATATTACACTTAAGGAGCTTTTATTACAATGACAGGAAAATTCCCTATAATGATAGGTCCTTCTTCCTAATGCCAGCCAGCTTACTGCCAGTCACACCGAGTTGGTGATTTTCCATTAAAATAGCAGCCCACTATGCCTAATGCCAGTCACATTTTAGATGGATAGGCCTACATTTGTTCATAATGGCGGGCACCCTTGCCCACAGTCAAACACAAACGGGTAGGGGAGTTTTGAACAAAATTGCATGCTCCCTTGCCTTCTGTAAGTGAAATCGAGAAGGGGATTATTCTTCACAATGGTGGGCCCTCCTTACTAATGCCACTTACACAGGAGTTGGAAAAGGACTGCATGCCTACTGCCAGTCAAAGTCGATCTGGAGAGTACTGATTACAATAGCAGACACATCCTTTCTTGATTGCTACACATCGACATTACTTTGTATATATCGACATACAAAAGTATATGAATGTTTAAAATATTGCAGACCTTCATTTGAAGATTAACTGCTGCTAAACGGTACGTCATATCGACAAACGGATTGTACCATAAGACGCCATTTTTAGCGGTCTAAATGGCTGGTTCTATGATATTTTCTCGTATCTCATAGATTCTTGGGACAGACTAAGTTAGTAACGTAGAACAGGATGAAATTTGGGTAAGATTGTCTCACACTGCATTACTTTTGGATAATTATGTGACAGCTGCAAACATAGCATTTGGCTCACATATGGCTACTGAGTGGGCCAATGATCGTGTAGAATTTGATGATTCTATCTTTCCTGTAAGTGAATTAAGGTATGAATTATGCATGTAAAAAGTGCGAAATTTACTTACAATTGAGAAATAGAGACAGATCTAACACATAAGGGACAGAGATACGACAAAAGACATAGGACCTAAGTTGTAAATCACTCCATTTTGAAACGAGATTGTGCCATCCGTTTTGTGATAGGACTTGCCGTTTAGCCACGAAATACCTCGAAACGAAGGATTGCACCGTCATTAGAATTGCCTCGATATTTTGATAATCTTCGGGGATAAAAAGTTAAAAAATGTAAAGATCTTGCAAGTTTTCCGTCGGTTACAGGCTAAAATGTATAATTTTGCCTAATTTCAATTTTATAGCTCGTCTGGCAGGTTGTGTAGCATTCTTGATTTTGGGGGAGGGCGGTAAAAATTAGGACTTTCAGGAAACTAAAGCCAAAAAAATGCAGATGATCATTGTTATCCTTCAAACGGATAGCTGTACGAAAATTTCGCCAAAACAGTAAATGTACAGACACACGGTCGTTACGATTTTATTTATATAGATAGATAAGGGATGTGCTCCGCGTACCACACCTTTTAGGCTATGTCCGCTGGACTTAGCCTGCAAAACCGACCGTTCATATCTCCCTTATTAATCCTCCTATCGAAATGATGCACAACAGAGAAAGGTTTTATAAACTGATTTCCATTAAGGATGGTAGACTTCCATTAATTTAGGATGTGCATATTTTGCGGGAGTGCAAAATCATGGTTTCGGTTTTGGATAAACCCCCAGCAAATTTAGGTATTCAGAAATAATATTGGTCCTAAAACCTACCCAAGGACAGGTGGATTCTAAATGTCAAGTTTGGTAGAAATATATCCAGTAGTTTTCAAGTTAAAAGAACTCAAACAAACAAACAAACAGACACCAAAGCTAAAAAATATGCAGATGGTCATTATTACACCTGAAACGGATAACTGTTGGAAATTTTCGCCAAAATAATCGATGTACAGACACACGGACGTTACGATTTTATTTATATAGATAAGGAATCTGCTCCACGTACAACACATTTCGACTATGTCCGCTGGAATTAGCCTGAAAAATCGACCGTTCATGGTATCTGCCTTATTAATCCTCGTATCGAAATGATGCACATGAGAAAAAAGTTTTAGAAATTGATTTCCATTAAGGATGGTAGACTTCCATTAATTTTGGATGTGCATATTTTGCGGGAGTGCAAAATCATGGTTTCGGTTTCGAATAAACCCCCAGTAAATTCAGGTATTCAGAAATAACATAGGCCCTAAAACATACCCAAGGACAGCTGGATTCTAAATATCAAGTGTGGTAGAAATATATCCAGTAGTTTTCAAGTTATAAAAACTCAGACAAACAAACGAACAAACAAACAAACAAACAAATCGACAGACAGACAGACAGACAGACAGACAGACAGACAGACAGACAGACAGACAGACAGACAGACAGACAGACAGACAGACAGACAGACAGACAGACAGACAGACAGACAGACAGACAGATGTCATTATTACACCTGAAACGAATAACTGTAGGGAAATTTTGCCAAAATAGTCAATGTACAGAAACACGGTCTTTACTATTTTATTTATGTAGAAGAGAAATAAGGGAATGGAATAATTAATCAAGGGAAATGTTCGGTAAATATCCAACTTCGTTGAAATCACTGAAGAAAAGACTAGATAAACAATTGATAGGGAATCTACCCCTTGGGTGACAGACCTAAATACAGATCAGTGATTTGATTGATTGATTGATTGATTGATTGATTGATTGATTGATTGATTGATTGATTGATTGATTGATTGATTGATTCGTAGAAGGGCCGCGAGAAGCTGTCTGGGAGGTGGACGTTTTATAATTACAGTATATTCTCTGTAACATGAGAAACAAAACTCAAAAATACATGCTGATCACTTTCCTTTCATAAGTATAAACTTACCTAAATACTTGAATAATAATAATAATAATAATAATAATAATAATAATAATAATAATAAATATAAACCTCACCCTGTTTTTCATGGATTTGAAACACAAGAATGAATATTATCAGTCGTGACGTACACCGCATGGGTAAGGCTGTCCAATCTAGAGAGAGATAGGCTTGCTCCGGCGGGCTCAAATCCACGGACTTCCTATGTCCAAGACTCGTTCTTCCAGATGTCTCAAGCAATTTTCCAGATTATATTTAGACCTGATTTCCCTACGTGCTGTACAATTATATAATCTACTATAGACAACTTTCCAGCGTCTACATACAACATATGAAATTAATTTAACACAGATCAGACGTAATAATAAAAATAATGTGGGTCGTGATATATGTACTATCACAAGTTCCTAGACTCCAGAGCCATTACGTATTAATTTCATTCATTTTTACAGTATATCCAGAATTCTCTTGATTTAATTTCACTTTTCTATAGACGGTTACACACGAGCAGGTTGCGAAGAACACTTCCATGCAGTTTTTAATTTTAATTAAAACTTGCAATGTTATTGTCGAAGAGGTGGCATAATTAGCGCAGTGGCTTTGTTGCTGGCTTTCCACCTGGGCGACTGAGATTCGAATTCAACTAAAAATTCACGAGGCGCCAGGAAGAGTCTCCGGCCATAAACTCCCAGCCAAAACTAAAATGAGCCCGGCTCCAGAAACTCTAGAAAATACTGAGATAAGCTGAAAAGTTTAATTTGACTGCCACCTTCCGTCGCTTAGGTTTTTCTCTCCCACATCACTTTAATTCCTCCTCATTTATAAACAGTAAACAACACTTGCTCATTTTTGCTCCTCGTGGAAATCAGTTCCAAGGCCTCATCATCAAACACACACTTTAGTTACTTTATACACTTTTTCATCTCCTTTGCATATATGCCCTACAAAATGACAAGAATAGATCTAACACAAATGCTCTGAAAGGCAAAAGAAGATGGAGCAAAACAAAAACATTTTTATTATAAAACAAAATTGAAGGATAGAACAAACACAAAAGAGATTTTGACGATGTTTACAAGGTCTGTGGACCAAAGTGCACAGCAATGATTAATATAATGTACATCAAAAGCATGAGCAAGAGTTTGAATGGAGAGGAGCGGAAACTCTTAAGGCCATTTGGAAATCTTTTCTTTTTTCGATAATGCTGGTTGTTTTTATTCCACGCATCATATGAGCAATAATGGCGAGTCAACTCGGCAAACGCACCCTTGCCGGATTATGATGATATGTTTCAGTCTTCCCCCGATAACCATAGGCTATATTAAATGATGATAAACAACACTGTTTGTCTTACATGCCCACCATTCACAGGAACTGTTATAACTATAGATTAATAAAACAAAGCACTGACTGGAGAAAAAGAATAGAACACCACGATTGCATGATATGCCGAGTATCTCAACACCATCTCACAGTTTACACTGGCACCTGTTTTCTACAGAGCGGCTTGCGGGTGGAATACAACTAACATGCGCTGTTTTCAGAACATAACAGTTTTATATAATAGGGAACCAGATACAAAACATTTCTTTACATACGTACAGCTAGATTTTCATCTAGTTGACACAGACACACTGTAAATAAAATTCAATCTACACTGACAATCTGTTGGGAACGCATTCAGATTTATATTTAACAAAACGTTGTAAATTATTTCTTCATATAAATGTGATGGTGGGGCAATGACCTAGATGTTAGGCCCCTTTAAACAACACGCATAATCATCATCATCATAAAATGGGATGGTTTTTGGTGTTCCATATTTATATTCACTAGCTAAACAAAATGTTTTTATAATAACCTAGTCATTACTTCCCCATTCAGAGATGATACTTAAGAAATTAGTAATTTTCCTTATATATATTTTCCGCTTAAATGAATGAATATTTTGTTTAAATATCTACGTCATCATCTCCATGGTTGAAAATATATAAAGAGTCGTCCCGATTCCTCGCAAAAGTCTCTGTTCAGCTCCCGTTTAAACACTCCTCAGCAATCATTCAGAAACCGATTTCTACTAAGAGTACCTCAGATGCAGTCTTGTTAGAAGAAACTGGCCCAACCTCGTCTTTGGACTTACGTGTCATCACGCCAGTAACAATTGAAACTGTTATCGTCGAACATCTAAACAATATAGCCTACTGTATTTTCAGTTTCGACACTAGGGATAAAGTTCATGTTCCAGAATTTCTTTAGAATGGCATCAAATCAGATAAGAAAAATGTACTTATTAAATAGTAATTAATGTAAAATTGCATAAAATATGTTACACAGCGAGTACATCCATACGCACACTTTTTCATAAAGCTATCGCTTATTTTTAATGTTATGGAAACAAATTTTTAAGGAGACAAGAGGGAGTGAAAAATACAGTATTTATGACTGTGGCTCAAACAATATTTCCACTGTATTTCGCTTTAAAATATGGATGCGTTTGTTGTTATTGTTGTTTCAGTGTGTTAAGTATACAACAGATCGCTCCTCAATTCATAATAAAGTGTTATTCAAAGATATGTTTAGCGACTTCCATAAGTACAAGAATAATTAAAAAAACAGTAGCCTAACCATCATAGGACAATGATTAGCTGAGTGAATATGGAGTGAATACCGATCTGACTGATTACTTTCTTTTTTCTTATAAGTTGCTTTACGTCACACCGACACAAATAGGTCTTATGGCGATTATGGGATAGGAAAGGGCTAGGAGTGGAAATGAAGTGGCCGTGATCTTAATTAAGGTATACTGGTGTAAAAATTAGAAACCCGGGAAACCATCTTCAAGGCTACCGACAGTGGGGTCCGAACCCTCTATCTCCTGAATACTGGATCACTTTTATTTTAAGATCTGGGGAAAGAAGGGAAGGTTGCGAACAGAGGATTATGGAGTTACGGAATTCATTCTCAGAGACTTGTAGATTCAGTGGTAAACGGCACAGCGAGCTAATATGTATGTACTGTAATGTTCAATGAAGCAGAAATAATTAGCTGAACAGGTTTTCCTTCTTTCTGGTCAGGTTACATTACGCTTAAACAGTGGAGAGATGAAAGGGGCCAATTCTGTTGACGACATATCCATGTATACTTCACGTCTGGAAAACATCTCTTTGACGGTATAACGGGCCAACATCCTGCAGAAATATTTCACAGCGGAAAACGTGCAAGCCGTCAATGATAGGACACGTTTTCTTAATAAACTCACTAACACAACATAGACATTTCAACGGAGCTATATATTACGTAGGTTTTCAGCAAACATTAGCTGCAGTTGTCGACACTTTGTAAATATGTTACGGAACGCTCAAGAGCAGAAAAAAAAAAAAAAAAGGAATACCCATTAACACGCCCTTGTAATCTTCTCCATTCGACTACAAAACAAACACAACACAGACTGGAATGCAAACAGTGCCTTTCAAATCCTTCGTGAGCCGCCATGCTCTTGGGGTAGGAAGGGGGTATGACGACCGCGGGGCATCGCCACTGGCGTGTCATCATACAGTGGCCACTGTACGAATCTCGGCGAATGCAAATGGGATTCATGAAATGAAAATTGACGTCCCTATGGTTCGTATTCTTTCGCCTTAAAATAAATATTCATAAAACGAAATTCATGGTAATCAGTTAATCAGTTATCACCCTGGTGTGAGACACCATTGTTTTCATTTCAAGTACGGTACTCAGGACGCACACAATTTAAATAGCATTCTAGGTAGTGGTATCTACGTATAAGAATACACTTCAACGTAATTAATACTTATTTACGTTACAAATGAAATTTTCTGTATGAATAGAGATGTTCCGCATTTCGCTGCTACCGGGCGAGTTGGCCGTGCGCGTAGAGGCACGCGGCTGTGAGCTTGCATCCGGGAGATAGTAGGTTCGAATCCCACTATCGGCAGCCCTGAAGATGGTTTTCCGTGGTTTCCCATTTTCACACCAGGCAAATGCTGGGGCTGTACCTTAACTAAGGCCACGACCGCTTCCTTCCCACTCCTAGCCCTTTCCTGTCCCATCGTCGCCGTAAGACCTATCTGTGTCGGTGCGACGTAAAACAACTAGCAAAAAAAAAAAAACATTTCGCTGCAGTTTCGCACTTATCGCAAAATAAGTAAATTTCGTTTTAAACTGGCCTTATCGCTTCAATTCGCTGTTATTCGCCAAAACGAAATCACTGCTTTCTTAACCAGAATCATACGATTCATTAAGATATCTCAAAATCGCTTCAAAACATTTTTAATACGAAAAAATCGTGCCTGTAGATATAATATTATGTTTTATACTGTGTCGACTTTCTTTATTTTCATTTAAATCATGTAAAGATCAATAGATTACACAAGTATGCACAGTTCCCGGCTCACCATTTAAACAGTCGACTTGACTCACCCACATAAAATAGCGTAGCCATCTGGTAAGTATCTACGTAAGTAGCTGTTTTATTCTGGTGGTGTGTTTTTATGTTGGTAGAAGTTGAATGCAGTAACTAACTACAGTACCGTAAAGTTCTATTTACACATTATTTTGAGAAACGTAAACGAAATACGAATAAATAAGCTTAGTATGATAAACGAGTAAGTCAAATTTGCTATATACTTTTATTATCGATTATCCATAATTACAAAAGAATCCCTATTTATAAGCAAGTGCACTACTTTTAATATGCTATTCAAGAATCCCGACAAAGATTCTGGATATCCCTATCACAATTCAAAATGTGCCTACTAAAATAACTCCAGCAAAAGTAGATTAAGAAAAAGCTCTTCAAGAGAGTAATACAGTTGATTACGCAATTCTCTTTCTTTCTTTCTTAATCTGCTTACCCTCCAGGGTTGGTTTATCCCCCGGACTCAGCGAGGGATCCCACCTCTACCGCCTCAAGGGCAGTGTCCTGGAGCGTGAGACATTGGGTCTGCGGATACAACTGGGGAGGATGAGCAGTAACTCGCCCAGGCGGCCTCACCTGCTATGCTGATCAGAGGCCTTGCGAGGGATGGGACGATTGGAAGGGATAGACAAGGAAGAGGGAAGGAAGCGGCCGTGGCCTTAAGTTAGGTACCATCCCGGCCTTTGCCTGGAGAAGTAGTGGGAAACCACGGAAAACCACTTCCAGGATGGCTGAGGTGGGAATCGAACCCACCTCTACTCGGTTGACCTCCCAAGGCTGAGTGGACCCCGTTCCAGTCCTCGTACCACTTTTCAAATTTCGTGGCAGAGCCGGAAATCGAACCCGGGACTCCGGGGGTTGCAGTTAATCACACTAACTACTACACCACAGAGGCGGACTGATTACGCAATTTCTTAGCGTTTATTCATAATAAACTTAACTGTTGTAAACATTTACATTTTATTTTTCTAAATTAGTCATGCATCATTCCCGTCAATAAACGTCCGTGCCTACCCATGTAGATATTTTTCACCCATAGAAATAGCCAGTAAAACGCTCCCTCTGTACATCAGCGGTAGTGTGTTCACCTCCAAGTCCCACGATTGCGGGTTTGAACCGGGCAGAGATTACTGCATTTCTGAAGGGCAGATTAAATTCCATTCGATGCTCCACGTCAAAAGATGTCGGCATGTAAAAGACCTCTTGTGACACATTTGGTGATCAGCCAACGACACCAATTAAAACTCAACGGCAGAGATCTACTTTACTGTGCTATCTCTTTGGTTGCTCGTCTCGGTTTTGCCCATTCGTCAATATTTTCTTGAGAAGCGATCTCTGTTAAGGGCATCTTCAGCTGAGATATGTAGCATTTGCAAGTCTTCTTTAGTATTTCTAAACCAGGGAATTGTGGTTTTGGGGTTTGAATAAAAAATGTGAAAGATCTCTTTAGTTAACTTTCTTCCGTCCATTCTTTTCAGATGGCCGTAAAATCGTGCCCGTCGTTTTCGGATTGTGTCAGTAATTTTCTCTAGTTTGCTGTCGACTTCCTCGCTGGATCTCTTTTGACAGATTTCATTTCTGTACATTGATCCCAAGATTCCTCTCACAATTTTGCGCTCTTTTTTCTCCAGTTCTTCGAGTCCTTTGTTGGCATTTAGAGGCGGGGTTTCGGCTGCATATAGAACTACTGGCTTCAGAAATGTTTCATAGTGACGTATCTTGGTGTTCTGGGAAAGGCATTTTTTGTTGTAAATTGTGCGGGGTGTTTGGTAGCCTATTTCCAGTTTGCGTACTCGCTCCTGAAGTGCTTCTTTGTCCAGTCCATTTTTCATGATGAACTCACCCAGCTATTTGAATTTTTCTACTCGGGTGATGTCCCCGTATTTTGTATGCAGTTTTGGTGGGGCATCTTTGATGTTAGTCATTACTTCTGTTTTCTCAAACGATATCTGCAGACCAGTTTGTTCGGCAATTTCCTTTAACATTTCAACTTGAGCTCTAGCAGTTTCTACATCGTTTGAGAGAACGGCAATATCATCGGCAAATTTGGTTCCTATTCTTAGTGGCTGTAGTTGGTTTCCTGTAATTTCGCCCGCCAGGTTCTGATGATCTTTTCAAGAACGCTGTTGAAGAGTGTCGGGGATAGCCCATCACCTTGTCGGACTCCTGTTTTGATGTCAAAGGAATGCGAGAGACATCCGTGGAACTTCACCTTGGATTTTGTATCGGTCAGAGTGGCTCTAATTAATGCCAACAGTTTCAAATCAACTCCAAATTCATTTAAGATTTTTAGCAGGACTTCCCGGTTAATGGAGTCGTACGCTTTTTTGAAGTCCACAAAGACAGACACATACTGCTTGGACCTTAGTGTACAATATCTGATGATCGTTTTGAGATTTTGGATCTGTTCGGCTGTTGAGCGAGTTTTTCTGAACCCTCCTTGCTATTCACCTATTTGATGTTCGACTTGTGCTTCCAAACGCTCCAGGATGGCAAGTGATAGAATTTTGTAAGTCACGGGTAGCAAAGATATTCCTCTGTAGTTGTTGATGTTCTTCATGCTGCCTTTCTTGTTTAATGGATGGATCAAAGCTATTTTCCAATCTTCGGGTAGGGTCTCTTTGCTCCAAATTTCCGCTATTTGCTTTTGCAAGATATCAAGTAATTCCTCTGGGGCATATTTCCATAGTTCTGCTACTACTGAGTCTTCCCCCCCGGCGCTTTGTTATTTTTGAGACGGGCAGTGTGGCGCTTAATTTCATCTCTGCCGGGTGGTCTGGAATCTGGGTACCTGAGTTAGGGTTCCTTGGTCTCAATGGGGCTATGCGGTTTAGAGCAATTAAGTAAATTCTTGAAGTAATCTGCCAGAATGCTGCAATTTTCTTCATTTGACGTCGCCAGTGTGTCGTCCTTTCGCTCAAAGCATAGAGATGGTGGTTTATAGCCAGTGAGTTTGCGTTTAAAGGCTCTGTAGTACTCTCTGTTTTCATTCTTCCTAAAGTTTTGTTCTATCTTTTCAATGAGAGATTTTTCGTATTTACGTTTCTCAGTTCTGAACATCCTAGCTGATTGGGCACGTTGGGTTTTGTAGGTTTCCCAATCATTTTCTGATTTCGTAGAGTAGTATTGTTTCCACGCACTGAGTCTTTCCTTGAGGACTGATTCGTAGGTATCATTCCACCAGGCATGCTTTTTGCTTCTCTTGACTTCTGCAACGTCTTTGGCGGCCTCAACAAGGAGACTCTTGGTGTCGTTAAAGTCACAGTCATTTGGTCTAGCCTTCTCCTGGAACTCCTCGACCCTTTGCCGAAGTGTATCGTTGTCGAAGCGTGTGATCTGTATGGTTCTCTTCCTTGTGTTTGCAGGAATTGGTTTGAATTTGATGAGAGACATATAGTGATCTGAGGCCACATTGATGCCTTTCTTTACTTTGACATTCATAATCTCAGGGCTGTTTCTCCTGGAGATTGCAACATGATCTATTTGGAACTCTCCGAGAGTTTGGACGGGAGAACGCCAAGTTATTATTATTATTATTATTATTATTATTATTATTATTATTATTATTATTATTATTATTATTAACCAACCGACCTCGTGGTGTACAGATAGCGTGCTTGCCACTTACCCGGAGGCGCCGGGTTCGATTCCCGACCAGGCCAGGCATTTTCACCTAGATCTGAGGACTGATTTGAGGTCCATTCTGCCTACGTAATTACAATTGAGGAGCTATCTGACGGTGAGATAGCGGCCCGGGTCTAGAAAGCCAAAAATATCTGCCCAGAGGATTCGGCGAGCTGATCACACGACACCTCATAACCTGCAGGCATTCGGGCTGAGCAGCGGTCGCTTGGTAAGCCTTCAGGGCTGTTGCGCAATGGGGTTTGGTTTGTTTTTATTATTATTAGCCAATATATGTAAACTTAAGTAGAATCCAATCTACCGGGCGAGTTGGTCGTGCGATCAAGGGCGCGCAGCGGTGAGCTGACATCCGGGAGGTAGTGAATTCGAATCCCACGGTCGACAGCCCTGAAGATGGTTTTCCACGGTTTCCCATTTTCACACCAGGCTGCACCTTAATTAAGACCACCCAAGGCCGCTTCCTTCCCACTCGCCTTTCCTATCCCATCGTCGTCATAAGACCTATCTATATCGGTGCGATGTAAAACAAATTCTAAGAAAGAATCCAATCCTGATCTGTGTATAAATGTTATTTTTAATATGTCGCTGATTTTTACCAGAATCTTTCATAATTTTTCTTTCTGTAATAATATACAATAATGTGCAATGTTTACTATAAGCCTAACAATTTAGAGTAAAGCCCTTTTATAGGTATATATTATAAACTAGCAGTTACCCGCGGCTTCACTTGCGTGGATTTCGTAAAATAATAAAAGTAATCGTTCCTCCCTAGTGTTTACAGTGCACTATGTCTTCTAGTATAGGCTAGAGCAATTTTGTTACTTTCATAGATCTGTCTCTGTCTTATCCTTGACTTTGACAATATGAAAGTGACTGAGAAATGAGCGATGCTAGTAATGCAAATCCATATGCAGCCAGTCCCTGCTTTGAGTGGTGTGACAATGTTGCTCATAGTGTAGGTTGGTGTATGCATTTCAGTGGGCTTGGCTGATTGATATGTAATAGCAACTCTGGCTCGGTGAGGAAAGCAACGGGAAACTATCTCACTCCTTATTTCCCTAGTACGCCTCTTCAGTGATGTCTAGGTCATCTATGACAGCTGATGGCAGAGCTGTTGAGGATCCAACCAGCGGAATCGCTGACGGACTGAACATGCATACAATCGTTCCTCGGTACTGTATTAGGACATTATCTGGAAATCCCTAAAGTATAAACATTCACCGACAAATTGAGTTCCATTTACCCCAGAAACTCGTTTTAAGCCACGTTTGTGCTATTGCCTTTTGGGGCTACGATGACCATGCAACATACAACTGTACATAAGAGAAACAATCTTCTCTCAAATCGAAAAAAAAAGTTTATTTTAGGATATTCCATATATCTATCTCCACGGCGTAACATTTTCAGTTTTTGAGATAGGCTATAAGAATCCCCATAAAAAGAATTTAACCCCTTCATCAGTCCTTCCCATTTTCCGAAAAGAAAAAGAAATACATGGTTCCTTTACTTTTAAAGGAGATTCCAAATACTAATGTTCGCGTCTGTAGCATCATCAGTTTGAGAGATATAAACATCCTCATTAAAAATTATTCACTTCTTCCCCCCCCCCCCCCCAACCGTCAAGTGCCTTTTAAGAAAACGAAAAGTACGTGTTCCTGTATTTTTAAAGGACTTTTCAATTACAAGTTTCATGTCTGTAACATGTTAAGATGTCCGCCTCTGTGGTGTAGTGGTTAGTGTGATTAGCTGCCACCCCCAGAGGCCCGGGTTCGATTCCCGGCTCTGCCACGAAATTTGAAAAGTGGTACGAGGGCTGGAACGGGGTCCACTCAGCCTCGGGAGGTCAACTGAGTAGAGGTGGGTTCGATTCCCACCTCAGCCATCCTGGAAGTAGTTTTCCGTGGTTTCCCACTTCTCCTCCAGGCAAATGCCGGGATGGTACCTAACTTAAGGCCACGGCCGCTTCCTTCCCTCTTCCTTGTCTATCCCTTCCAATCTTCCCATCCCCCACCAAGGCCCCTGTTCAGTATAGCAGGTGAGGTCGCCTGGGCGAGGTACTGATCATTCTCCCCTGTTGTATCCCCCAACCAAGAGTCTGGAGCTCCAGGACACTGTCCTTGAGGCGGTAGAGGTGGGATCCCTTGCTAAGTCCGAGGGAAAAGCCAACCCTGGACAATAAACAGATTAAGGAGAAGAAGAAGAAGATGTTAAGATTTTTATATATACTGTAGATATACCGGTACTCATTTTCAAAATTCACCCACTTGTTCAATTATTTTCAACCCCTTAAGTGGATTTTCCCGAAAAAATGTACGTGTTTTTTTTAAAGGAGATTCAAAATACAGGACCAACCAGTTTTTGAGATATAAGTATCCTCATTAAAAAAATCAACTTTTTCCCCCTTAGCAACAAAAAGTACGTGTTTCTTTATTTTTAAAGGAGATTCTAAATACCAATTTTTACATTTGTAAACTTTTAAAATTTTGAGATATAGATACACTAATTTTAAAAATTTCTAAAAATTCACCCTTTTTGTCACTCCTGTTTAACCCCCATTAATTGGATTTTCCAAAAATAAAAAAATACGTGTTTCTTTATTTTTAAAGGACATTCTAAATACCAATTTTTACATCTGTAAACTTTTAAAGTTTTGAGATATTGATACACTCATTTTAAAGATTCACCCCCTTAGCGATGGAATATCCAAAAATCCTCCCTTAGCGAGCAACTACATTGTAATATAAATGTATGCTCAAAATTTCATTTCTTTATTACCAATAGTTTTGGCTCTGCGATGATGAGTCAGTCAGTCAGTCAGTCAGTCAGTCAGTCAGTCAGTCAGTCAGTCAGTCAGTCAGTCAGTCAGTCAGGACAAGTTATTTTATATATATAGATAAATATTGTACCGGGTGGTACACCTCCACGCCGCTAATTCAAACTTTGCGCCAGTTGAAACTCCTCTACTGGAGGAAGTCTGAACTTTATCTACTGTGTTAATTTTCAAGTTTCTCAGAAGATGTCACTACTTGTAAATTTTGAAGTTTCTGAACTGGGTCGTTTTCGATGTAATTTTGTTTTGCCTGTAGTAAGAAGTGTGGACATTCTCTTCCAGATGGCACTACTGAAGATCTACAATTGTGCACCCTAGTGCGAAGTGAAAGAACTATGTTTTTGGAGAAATTTTGTGTTCATAAGTTTGTTCTTTGTTAAATTTCTTTCAGTCATTTGTTTAACTTGGCAATATTAACCCTTTCTTTCCCCTTGTTTTGAATTTACCAATCCCGAATTTCTCGAATTAATTTTCCACCAATAATGTGTTTCCTCTTCATCTTGTGTAGGGGTTTTCGTGGTTAGCCAATAAAATTCTTGTGGGAGGGTGTTCTCATTCCTGAAACGCCTCGAACTTTCCACGAGGGTATATAAACTGCTGATTTTCGGGTCTCCGCGCCACTCCAGTAACATCTATCAGTGTGTAAAGTACGTAGCAGGGGGCGGGAAGCGCCTCTTTCTTCGGGCAGCAGTTCAGCCACCAGGTAATGGCCGATTAATAACTTCTTTTCTTGCTAGCACAGCAGTTTAACTCTCGGGGCAGGTCCGAAGCCTTTCTACCATGTAACTTTTCCCCTAAAATGTAAAGACACTTAGTATCAATTCTATCTTTTAAAATACATATTGGGATAGAGAGTGCTTAACCCTCCCGAGCTCCCACTTATATTGCGTTGAGGGGAACTTATTTTCTCAACCGTTTCCTCCTTAATGTAATGTAAATTATCTCCTTCTATAAGTCACCTCTCTAGTATGGGATTAGCCCTTGCAGTAACGGCCTAGTGCCAAGTAGGTTTTATATAAAGTGTATTAGGAGTGCAAGGACGCCTCCTCTCAAGTTGGTATTTTAGAGGCCATGTAATTGATCTGTTTCTTTACTTAATAGGCCTCAGTAGGTTGGGTATTTTTACCCCTGTTTTCATGTCCTTGGAGGACAACTTGAAAGTGGAGTTTGGTGTGGCCTTTGATAGGCTGGAACTTAAGAGCGGGTTGCTCTTTCTAAAATTTTGTTTTCTGCGCGCCTCGAGGAGGCTTTACCGTGTAAAGAGGAGCAAGTGCTCCTAGGCATGATTTGGGTTTTCTGCCCCTTTGTTGAACCTTGAATATAAGTAAAGTTGGGCTCATTGCTCAAGAATTATGTGTCCGGCTCTCGGAGCCCAAATCCTGTAGCACTGTCATTGTACATTCTCGTTTTTTTTACTTTGCTACTCTGTACCTGCCATTATTGTTATTTCTTGATTTTGCAAAGAAAATATAACCTTGTTAAATTTTATCTTAACTTTAATTTCGTATTTTTGAGACCTGTTCACCCCCGCACCTTCTTTCACCTCTGCTAAGCCACCAAACCACGGTAACAAATATATATAGATATATATATAGATAAATAAACACAATAAACTATGCATCTATCTTGACCAACCTTCGCGCCTTTATGATAGGAAGTATGCATCAAACCTTACAATCGGAGACCTAGTCGGTTTTACGTATTTCTTTGACGGCCAAGCGTCTTCTTTGTAATAAATCAATGGATTTTCGCAGTTTGAACATGGCATTAATTTTCATACCATTTGGTTAACCGCTCATCTAAATAGCCAACACCGAGCTCGATAGCTGCAGTCGCTTAAGTGCGGCCAGTATCCAGTAATCGGGAGATAGTGGGTTCGAGCTCCACTGTCGGCAGCCCAGAAGATGGTTTTCCGTAGTTTCCCATTTTTACACCAGGTAAATGCTGGGGCTGTACCATAATTAAGGCCACGGCCGCTTCCTTCCACTTCCTAGGCCTTTCCTATCCCATCGTCGCCATAAGACATATCTGTATCGGTGCGACGTTAAGCAAATAGAAAAAAAATAACCAGCAACCTCTCTCTCGTTCTATTAAAACAAAATTCCATATCCCTTTCACGCCCGAGGGAGTTAAATGACAAATTCTGAAGTCTAAATTCGACGAGGCAGTTTCCACGGCTCTCTGAGTGGTACAGCAAGAGCTAACCCTTGCTCACACTGAATGGAATGATGTTTCCAAAACATCGACTAGGGACTATTTTATTCATGTCCCTACACAATTACTTGAACCCTCGGTACAGGGGTTTGTTTACTTGATTACCTCCTGAATCACTTGCAAGCGCCCCGTGGCGTCGGGATGGCACAACAAAGCAGCGCGCCGTCGTGTTGCCACAACAACCCTCCCTCACACGGGAGAGCGTCCCCACTCTAGACGAGATTAGTCCAAATCCAAATTTGATTACCTTGGGGACCAGCAGATTTATTGCTACTGCCAATGCGAGGCGGGGAGAAGCCCCCGCGGGAGCAAACACCAGAAACAAAACAGCGCCAGACAGATCATCGGGTAATCGCCTTATTCACGGGCCGAAGTATAATACGAGTTGTACAAAGCAAAGTACTTCGGAATGTGCTTTGTTTGTTCCGGTTGTCAGATAAGCCTCCTCGCATAGTGCATTTCCACATCTCAATCTAGAACCCACTGGTGGAGTATTTATCCATCGACTCGACAAACTTACCTTACCAGACGATGTTCGTAGTGTACGACGATAATTTTACAAATGATATGAAGCATATGGACGGGGTTCAGTTGGCTAAGAACGTAGTAGGCACTTCAGTATACGTCAATGACTTCGTCTAATGACATGCCGAACCGAAAACATACAATTAAGTTACCTACGTAACATGAAATCCAATTGTTATGATAAGCCATTTCTAATAAAGCTATAGGGAAGAAACGTAAAAAGATTCAATTTAATAATGTTATATTTTTTTACGTCCCACTAACTACTTTTTCGGTTTTCGGAGACGCCGCGGTGCCGGAATTTAGTCCCACATGAGTTTTTTACTTGCCAGTAAATCTACCGACATGAAGCTGACGTATATGAGCACCTTCAAATACCACCGGACTGAGCCAGGAGCGAATCTGCCAAGTTGGGGTCAGAAGGCCAGCGCCTCAATCGTCTGAGCCATATTGTTGTCTACTGCCGTCTTCTGATCGATGACAATGTCAATATGCAAATGAAGTACCGTTTATTTATGAATATAATCATGTATTTATTTTTGGTCAACTGATTGTTGAATTATAATTTGTCGTGTCACTCGGTTTCACACTAACTCAACCAGGAGTTGTAGCTGAGGTACGATTTCATTCTGAGTTTTCATTTGTATCGTTTTGTAAAAATATTTTTGAAACGCAGGCCTAACTGTAAAACTCTTCTATTGGAGAACAAAATAAAAGTGATAGAGACACAAGAGAAAGAAGAAAGGTCTCTATCTGTAAAAAGGAAAACTGTCAAGACGATTTTTTAAAAGAACCCCGAAATTCCGGCATAGGCAGTATTGTTATTATTATTATTATTATTATTATTATTATTATTATTATTATTATTATTATTATTATTTAGCTAACTACAGAGGTGGAGTCTGCTAGTAAAAAAGGATTGTCGAATATAATGTCCAAATCACTCACGTGGGGAGGGGACAGCCGAGTGGTATATAGTGACCAGTTTCAGACTATAGGCAGCCGCGGTTCGAACACTGGCCAATGCACGAGGAATTCATGAAATGAGATTCAGATTAATTTTCACCCTGGTGGAGTCAACTAAACATGCTAATAATAATAATTTGCTAATAATAATAATAATTTATTATTATTATTATTATTATTATTATTATTATTATTATTATTATTATTATTATTATTACTTAGTATACCGGGAGGTACACCTCAACCCCGTGCATTTAAATGAAGTGCCTTGAAGAACGCTATTTTAACACATAAAACTTGAAACAACTAGTGCAAGAAGTGCGGACGTTGGTCAACAGATGTCACTACTAAAGTGATAGAGTACTGTGTTATTTTACGGTTTCCTAAACGGATTCGATTTCCTTTGTTTTTGGTGCATCACAGTTGTCAACACTTCGATCTCTTTCCGCCAACTTTAAAAGTAACCAATTAGAAATTTTGGCTGTTTAGTCTTCAACCAATCAGGGTTTTCTTGTACATATTTAATTAGCCAATAAAGTGAGAGGCTGTGTATGGTTTTAGTCCAGAGCCTTCTAGAATCTTCCTCTGGGGTATAAAAGCTGATGCTTTTTCGAGCTAACTTGTCTCATTGATCGTCGTGTTTCTGAGTGTGTGTGTTAAGAGAGGAGACGGGGGCCTCATCCGTCGGCGAGCAGAACATTAGCTAAGGCAATGGCCACCACATTTCTAACTCTGTAGTTATCTCTGCCAGCTAATTCGAGGGGAAGGTTTCCAATCTTTACTAATGTAACTTTAAAATTCCTAAATGTAAACATTTTTTCTTCTCATGTAAAAGTACAAGTAAGTCAAGAGCACTTAACTAAAACCGGGGATAGAGAGTGCGTTTCCCTCTCGAATTCCCCTTCAATTTAATCTTGAGGTTTTCACTATTGTAAATTGTAACCTAACTTGTCCGCCTAGTCACCTCAGTAGAATGGGATTAGCCCCTGTAACTTCGGGCCAGGAGCCCAAATAGGGTTTTATCTTGTGTGTAAATTTCAAGGAGTGCAAATGTCTGCCTCCATAGCATTTTGAATTTTGGGCCAGTAATTGAACATGCTATTTTTAACGACGGCCCGGTAGAATGGGTACTCGATACCCCTGCGTAAACTTAAAAGACAATTGATATGGTTTTGTAAATTATAGTTTGTGCCTAGAGAGGCCTGAAAGTGTAACTTCTATTGAGCAAAGAGGCTCTAATTCCAAATGTAAAAGTTGAAGGTCGCCTTGAGTAGACTGTAAGGGTTTGGGAACGCAGTCTCCTTTGTAGAATTATAGAGCATAGAGGCTCTTTCTTGTAATTTGTGTAAATATTGAATGGTGCCTTTGGAAGGCAGTATGTTGTAAACTTTGGAGCAATGGGTGCTCGTGAAAATTGTGTGTGATTTAAATATCCTGTAAAATACATTCGGAGACTCGTCTCCTTGACTAACTAAACGCAACAGTAGTGATGCAGGGACTTTTGGTAAATCGGGAGCTGGAAGCTCGAATTTTGTAACTAACCTTACTGGGTTTTTCTGTTTTTCCTACTTTGTACCAAACTAGCTCTGTACCTGAAATCTTGTTCTTTCACCAAGTGAAAAAGCGTCAGCTTTTATACCCGAGAGGATGATTCGAGAAGGCTCTGGACTAAAACCAGACACACCCTCTCACTTTGTGATGTTTGGGACATCACTGTATATTTTTAATTATTGAACTATATATTTAATTGATAAGATGTATATATTTAATCACATACGTCATTTTAAAATTATTATGTATATATATATATATATATAGGGTTTTTATCATCCGTTTCAATCATTATTTCATTTCTTTGTATCGCGGCTATAACGTATTCTGAACGAACAAATTATTGGGTAAAGTATTTCAACATCACGCATATTTATAACTTGCAGTAAACTTTCCAATAGCCGTTGTGAGGTGACCAGAGTCAGCAGGCTAATTCCATCCCAATTCCAGGAAAAGTACGTCATCGAGGTTACGAGAGACATTACCCTCTCCACCTCATGAAAAGACAGTTGATACATTATTAACACCCACTTTTCAAACTCAGATTCGAGACGCTTTATTTCAGCGGGAAAGTTCAGCCTATGTGAATGAACGTAATGAAGCAACGTGATGGATGCACAGCTATACAAGGGAGAAGGGATGAGACCTCGAATCTTAATGGACCATGTGATATGGCTGTTGGAAGGAGACTTTTGAACCGATATATTGTACCCTGATGAGATAGGCCCTAGTTTCATGATTTGATTTTGATATGAGAAATACAGATATATAGAAATATTAAATGAAATACAGTGTCAGTTTTGTGTGGACGGGAGAATTTCAACATAGCCCGGACATATCGCGACTGTCCGTCGCCACACAGTAAGCTTGTCATTAGGGGGGAAAATGTTTCTTGGCCAGAAGATAAGAGGATTAAATCTAGAGCTCACAACAACAGAATAATGACTTCGAGGAAATGAAAGAGTATATATTTCGGACCAAGGGCGAGCGGATGTATCACCAATACCGAGAATGTGACGTGCCAGTTTTTCCACGCCCGAGGCATTTGATGTTGTCAACGTTACAAGGAAGAGATTTCAAACTAACCGAAGCGGTGTTGACCAATGACAAAATTTATCACAGGCCCGCAGATAAACCAACATAAGAAAAACTCAGAGTGAACTCCAGTTAGCTTCTCCGATAACAATAATTAAATTATTCCAACCACAAAATTGAATAGAGGGGATTTTTGTGATATCGTTCCCATGTTGATTAGTTGTAATCGTAATAAATTAAAGTAATGAATTCGTGGAAATGACCCACGCTATCTCGCCATTGGTCGAGATGAGCACGCCATCAGGGACGCCGAGTTAGCGCGCGAAAGGTGGAGGACAGAAATTAAGTGATATTTCCATGATCACCGAACGATACGAGTTCAGAATACGACACATGAATGTGTATCGCCAGTGTATTAAGTAGGATAAAGCAAGAGATCCAAATCCGCCTGCATATGCCGATTTAGGATAACCAACCCCCCTCTCCAGGAGTTGACCGCGGATGACCCCGGCGGGAAATCATATCGTCCATAAAAGTCCAGTAGCGAACCTCACATCACTCAGTTCTTACCAGTCACCAGTCGTTATCGGTCACCAGTCGTGTCAGTCGTATGAAGTAGTTGAGACTCTGACACGTTGACTCTGTAAGTCAGTACCTCGGGACGCATTCGAAGTCAGTTAAAGCTGAAAGTGCGTGAATTATTAGGAGAATGAATACGAACAGTGAAATTATCCATAGTACCGAGTGTAACTAATCAGTACAACTGTATGTTGAATTTAATCAATGTCATGTGATTAAATAATAAATAACTAACGGAACGCCGATAGTACCTTTGGAAGGCAGTGTGCGGAGCCTGAAGTAAACACCTCAAGATAGACGGTGAATAACTATCCGAGCAGGGAACCATAGGAGCTAGGCGATTATCAAGACGGCTTAGAAATAAACCAGGAAGTGCCGGTTGAAGACGCGATACGCGCCGGTTCAAATGAACGACATTTCGTCGTAATGTGTCACGACGTGTGTTTCGGGCGTATATGAAGAGTATATTGTGCGAGTGTCAGGGGTCTAGGAGCACCTATAAGTGTTTTTTTTTGTTATTAGTATTCCTGTGTAAAATAGTGTAATAAGGTATTAATCATGGGTAGTCACCCAGAAGTGTTTTATTGTGTTAAATTTGTATTGTGCGACATGATGGACGAGTAGATCGCCATGGGGCCGTAAGGCCTATATCTCATCTGCTACGAGACAATGGAATTCTACATAGGAATGAGTACACAATTTTGATATTGGGGGATGTTATCGCGACTAAACGGGGTTCAGTGTAAATTAATTATGGTTACTTAACATGGTCCGCTTCCCGAGTCCATGATTTTATTTTTTTTGTTAGACGGACGAACTAATTTATATTAACGGAATAATGGGTTAGATTAATTAATTTGAGTATTTGTTTGTTGTATATAATGTAAATATGGGATATATTTCTTTCAATTAATGCATGCTGTTTGTAATACTTTGAATTAAGTTCATTTCAAGTGTTAATTTCCCTTTTTTTGTGCTAACCCATTTATTTGAATTTCATTCACTGCGGTGATCATTTGTATTTTAATTAGGAATAATTTCTATTAGACAGCCAGATTATGAAAGAGCCAGAGTATGTAAGATTTGTGTTGCGTACGGAAGGTCATTAAAATACTAATAATAATCATGTTTATGAGTCGACAAAGGAAAGTAAAATAATAATAATAATAATAATAATAATAATAATAATAATAATAATAATAATATTTGGGCGTGTGCAAGTTAAAGTATAATAATAATAATGACGGTGCTTCGCGAGTTAGCCAGTGCAAATATAATAACCAATGTGGAGATGACATGTAGCGTTAAAGACTTTCATTCGCGTAGTCAGTTTGATTTTACGTACATTTTTGATTTTATGTTTTTGGACTTTATTTTAACCATTAAAATTTTGTTTAAAAGCGATAAAGGCACGTGAATTAGAATGGTCACGATATGTTAAAAGGCCAGAATGATTTGAGCCCATATTTAGAGTTGGAAGTCATGAGGGGCGAATATCCGTCGTGAAATAAATTGAGCCGTATTGTTTGTAATGATGAAATAGATGAATCTCAAGGCCTAAGATGATATAAATGCATATGCCGGTGTTATTAGTGGTAGAATCCACGCACCGAGGATTAATTTATGAATTAAATGTTTGAAGAGTTCCGATGAAAGGAAATGGACTTCAAATTTGAAGGAATAGTTTAGCAATCGCCGGCATTGGAGGTATTTGCCCAGCCGCGATGTGCCATAGGTTGTGAGATGTGTCTTGGGAGGATAGGTGTCCCCATATAAAATTAACGGCAGTACGAAAGTGAAGGTACGGTCCCGAATACCGTGTTGTCCCGACCGATATAAAGCAGATCTTAGTGGTTCATAACGGGATTTAACATATGTGACTAAATTCTAAAGAGTGGAAATTAAAATATCATCTTTCCATTTTTAATAATAATAATGAAAAGTTGAAGGAGCAGAAGATAAAGAACTTGCAATAATAATTTGAGAATAATAATTATGATGAAAGGAAATTAAGATATTTAATGGGCGATGATTCATTGTTACGAATATAATAATAATAATAATAATAATAATAATAATAATAATAAAAATATTTATGAGGAAGCTGATCATTATATTGTGTGGATAAATTAGGAGGAAGAACGACCCTTCGTTTGAAACGTCGGCAAGGGTTGGCATATAATCATCCCGGATGACAAATGATAATAATCAAATACAGGATTATAATTGAAATTAATGATAATAATAAAATTAATTGATGGTAGTCAAAGAATATGATAATGATCAGATAAAGAATGGTAATGATATCATTTAATAATCATAGGAGGATATGATTGGGACAGTCATCCTGTGTCGAACCGCTCCGAACCAGATGTTGGGTTTTCACGGGGAGATTGTTAGCAGTAGATACGTAAATAACCCACGGACGGCACATGTTTTCAGGGTCAGAGCATAGTAATGAACCTTTCCGTACGTCTTGTCGTATTGACAAGTGTAAATATTAAAGTAGCTTTTGAGTTAATGAACTCTACCTGGTGTGTTTGTGAATCTGGAAATAATAGGCTAGAGTTTGTCCGTATTATAAATTCCCGTTTTATCGAGGCGATAACATTTTCTACGGTGGGTGTCCGGCTCACCAGAATGTACATACCGGAAGTGTCTCATGTCCAAACGGAACGAGGAGACGACAGTAAAAAGTTACTGTCGTGCCTTCGTCTCCGAAAGAAGATCTCCAGCGGTGAAACGTCCAATCATACGGATGTGAATTCGATCCCCAGTAACCAATTGGGGCGAATTCACCAGATGTTTTACACTACCAGAGTAGTGAGGTAAAATCCAAGTATTATGTCATTTATTTTTCAGGATGAAAGTGTCCCAATGTAAAATTGTCATCATGTGTAGTATGCAAAATAAGTGAATAAATTGCTCTTCATTGCAATTTCAATAGGAAACAGTTTCCATATCTTTTCATTGTAGTTAGTTCAGTATGCCCATGGAATTTAAGTTGTCACTTCCCAGTCCTATTGTGGAGTCAAAAATTTGTATCCATGAATGAGTCGTCCCCCGTAACCTTAAATTTGCATGCCCCGTTCATCCCTGTGTTCATTTGATGCGCCGATATATATTTTTTTGATTTTCTTTATATAATTTTTTTTATCGTTTTCGAGCTGATCACCCCTGAGATAAATGCTAGTCTGGGACTCAGGAGGTGATCGGGTGCATAATGGCGCCCAACGTAAAAGGGCCTATTGCATCATGTTTGAGCAACGTGTGACTTTATATTTTATATTTTTTTTACGCAAAAAAAAAACATCTGAACTTTTTGTTGTATTAGCGACGATATCATTAGCGACCAGCTGAGTGCCCGATTGCATTATAGATAGGCCCAGATGTTTAACTTCAATGTAAACCCAATCGGGATATTTAATTAAAATTTGACCGCATCACGGTTAAGTTAAATAGTGGTTTTAGATATTTCAAGTAGTAATTCATGTTAAAGTAAGGTTAGTTTCGAATGGGGCTAGACTTGATAATTATACAAGAGTAGTTATTGCTATAAAGGCTCATTAAATTAATAATTCCCTATTCTATAAAATTAAAATTTATTGTGATTTAGTGAGACTCCACATAAATATAACTATCCATGGGCAGGAATTTTATATAGGCAAAATTTATTAGGAATACTGTATTTGGTAAATATGTGACTGAGAACCAGATTCAAGTATTAATAAAAAGATAATGGAACTGTGTAAGTTAAATTTCAATTATTTCAAGACAGGTGACTTCAAGTTTTCCATCGTTGTATTATCGATTGTTGTTGTTGTTATTGTCATGGTCTTGGGTGACTAATGATATGAATTTCAGGCATTATAAGCACGTGATGGCAATTAATATGCAAATTTGAATTACGTTATATAATAATTCGCTATGTGAAAGCGAAAAATATTGTTTTGGTTTTGAATTTGGAAAGTTAAAATTTTTTAGAAAATAGTAACGAGGATATAACCGTATGATAGGGCCTAGACCCAAAATTGTCGTAATCGTGTGCGATAGGATGAGAGGCTGATCGGCCCTCTTTTCTCATTTGATATAATGTCAGACGAAGGTGGGGAGCGTCCCCAAGGTGAACAGTTAGAAGGACAGGGAGAGGTGAAAGCTCTCACTTTGGAAGACTTAATGCGAGTTATGGTTCTAAATAAACAAGAACTCACGGAACAGATGCAGGCCGCTAGTGTTTCTACTAGACAGGAACTGACGGAACAAATACATGCCGCTAATAGTTCGTTAGAAATTAAAGTGGACAAAGTGCAGGCCGCTAGCGTTTCTTTGGAAAATAAAGTCGATATGGTACAGGCCGCATGTGAAATTAATAAAATGAAACTCACAGAACAAATAGCTGAGGTTCATGCCGCCAGTATATCACTAGGACAGGAATTACGGGACCGAATGACCCAAGTCCAAGAGGCGTGTCATGTCGCTAAGGACGAATTGAAAGGGCATATCGACTCTTGTATTATTAGTGTCAATGAAAAGGTTGACCGATTCAGGGATGAGGCGTTACTAGAACGTAATGAAATTAAGGAGAAATTAAAGGCCAGTATTCAGGAGATTTCAGCTCAGAGGTTGGTCGACCGCGAAGATTTAAAGGCGCACATCGAAGAGGTGAGGGGTGAATGTCGCAAGGAAAACGATATCATCCGAAGCCACGTGGAAAGTAAAGGTGCACATACTGCAAATACTTTGGACAGGCACGAAAAGGGAATCGATGAGTTACGAGGTGAAACTGTTCGTACCCTAGTACTAGTAGCCGGTCTCAGAAATGAAATTCAGGATATAAAGACGAATTCGGAAGATCGTAGCCGTAGACTCACACAGTGTGAGGAGGCAAATATAGCATTGTTCAGAAAGACTGATGGGTTAGCGGAACAAAGCCAGACGATCGCTGACACAGAGGTCAGAATAGTGGAACAATTTAAGGTCCACACGGGGCAGAATTCAGTGTCCAAGCAAATGTCCGACGGTAATACCGAAAGGCTGGATGAGATTAGAAAGGATCTGGAACAGGTCAAGGCCAGGTTAGAACAGCCAGGGTCACTTCAGGACTTCCATCTCCAGTACCGAGAGTTCGAGACCCCAGACAATCAGGGCTTTCATAAAAAGGAAGGCATGTCACAAGCCGATACGACCGGACTTAAGTTTGAAGTAGGAGACGGATCGTCATCATCATCAAATGTCCTTCCGACATCTGTGGTCCACGTCATCAAAATGTCAGACGACAAACCACCTAGATACGACGCTCGAGGACATATTACCCCTAAAGGCTTCATCCGCGAGATCACTAACTATATTAGTGAAAATAAAATTCCGGCGGAGCGGCAATTACGAACTGTAGAGAAGTTTTTGGACGGAGCACCTGCAATGTGGTTCAGGGCCTTCTTATACACATTCGAGGATTTCATGGGATTCCGACAGGCGTTTTTGCAAAAATTCTGGAGTATCCAAGAACAGCAAGATCTTAGGTTGGAGTTGTATTCTAGACGTTATTCAACATCGTCCCCAACTAAATATTCAGAGTATTTCGTATCCCAATTTCATAAGATGCGGGAATTAGACAATCCGGTCAGTGAGACAGAACTCATTAGCGCTATCGGGAAGCAGTTACCATTTGAGGTCCAGCGGATGATGATTGCGTCGAATATTCAGACTGCAGTTCAAGCGGAAGCTCTGTTACGTCAATTAGATCAGACCACGTATCACTCTAACCAGAGGCAACCCAGGCCTAGAGAGCAACAGATAAATAACGTCGAGAGGCAGACGGAAACTAGAACCATCAGTACTAGAAGTCAAGGAACGAGTACCGATCCAGAACCCAAGAGGATGTATGATCCAGGATGGAGACCCCGACAATGGAATCACGGAGGAGGATTTGCGGAAAGCAACCGGCAAATGAATCATGTTAAATTCCATGACGAAAGGGGATACCGTGGATATCGGAATGGAAGGAGCGAAACTCAGCCGTACCTCCGAAGAAATCAGAATAACCGAAGGCATTACACGGAGGAATACCGTAGAAATGGGGATGATCGACACCCAGAAACCCAGCAGTACCTCGATGAGCTGAAGAAGAGGAAATGGAAGGAGGCAATCCAAAATCATGACCGAAAGGATGACAAGCCATGTAGTGTTTGGGACCGAGACGATGGGAAACCATACATAGAGGCGACGATACAAACTATGGAGGAGCTACATCAGGAGACCAAGCAATATTTAGAAGACAAATGGAATAAGGAGGCAAATGGTGGTCGCAACGGGGAAAGGAACGCGCCGTTGTCACATTCTCAATATAGTAGCCAGCTAAATCCAACCCCCCCCCCCTAGATTCGAGGACGAACGACAACTCGGAGCTAGGAGGAAAACGACAGAGTTTCAATAAAGCAGAGGACGACCAAGAAGAAGATGAGGACGAAGGAGAGGATGATGAGGAAGAAGATGGAAGAGAAGAAGAAGTCCAGCTGATCCATAGGCAAATAGAAGCAAGACCATGCCCAGAATGCGGAGAGATCGACAGTGATGTCCAAGAATTTGTTAACAGGATCCACCTGATTCAACGAGAGAATGAAGAATTGAGACTCAATAACCAGAATCTGCGGGACGAGATCAGTCACCATCGAAAAGGAACAAAAGCAGTAATCAAATCATGATGAACGTATGATGCGGATATATATAAAAAAATCTCATGATTATCACAAGATTTTTTTTACCGAGCAACAGGAAAATGTACCCTGATGAGATAGGCCCTAGTTTCATGATTTGATTTTGATATGAGAAATACAGATATATTGAAATATTAAATGAAATACAGTGTCAGTTTTGTGTGGACGGGAGAATTTCAACATAGCCCGGACATATCGCGACTGTCCGTCGCCACACAGTAAGCTTGTCATTAGGGGGGAAAAATGTTTCTTGGCCAGAAGATAAGAGGATTAAATCTAGAGCTCACAACAACAGAATAATGACTTCGAGGAAGTGAAAGAGTATATATTTCGGACCAAGGGCGAGCGGATGTATCACCAATACCGAGAATGTGACGTGCCAGTTTTTCCACGCCCGAGGCATTTGGTGTTGTCAACGTTACAAGGAAGAGATTTCAAACTAACCGAAGCGGTGTTGACCAATGAGAAAATTTATCACAGGCCCGCAGATAAACCAACATAAGAAAAACTCAGAGTGAACTCCAGTTAGCTTCTCCGATAACAATAATTAAATTATTCCAACCACAAAATTGAATAGAGGGGATTTTTGTGATATCGTTCCCATGTTGATTAATTGTAATCGTAATAAATTAAAGTAATGAATTCGTGGAAATGACCCACGCTATCTCGCCATTGGTCGAGATGAGCACGCCATCAGGGACGCCGAGTTAGCGCGCGAAAGGTGGACAGAAATTAAGTGATATTTCCATGATCACCGAACGATACGAGTTCAGAATACGACACATGAATGTGTATCGCCAGTGTATTAAGTAGGATAAAGCAAGAGATCCAAATCCGCCTGCATATGCCGATTTAGGATAACCAACCCCCCTCTCCAGGAGTTGACCGCGGATGACCCCGGCGGGAAATCATATCGTCCATAAAAGTCCAGTAGCGAACCTCACATCACTCAGTTCTTACCAGTCACCAGTCGTTATCGGTCACCAGTCGTGTCAGTCGTATGAAGTAGTTGAGACTCTGACACGTTGACTCTGTAAGTCAGTACCTCGGGACGCATTCGAAGTCAGTTAAAGCTGAAAGTGCGTGAATTATTAGGAGAATGAATACGAACAGTGAAATTATCCATAGTACCGAGTGTAATCAGTACAACTGTATGTTGAATTTAATCAATGTCATGTGATTAAATAATAAATAACTAACGGAACGCCGATAGTACCTTTGGAAGGCAGTGTGCGGAGCCTGAAGTAAACACCTCAAGATAGACGGTGAATAACTATCCGAGCAGGGAACCATAGGAGCTAGGCGATTATCAAGACGGCTTAGAAATAAACCAGGAAGTGCCGGTTGAAGACGCGATACGCGCCGGTTCAAATGAACGACATTTCGTCGTAATGTGTCACGACGTGTGTTTCGGGCGTATATGAAGAGTATATTGTGCGAGTGTCAGGGGTCTAGGAGCACCTATAAGTGTTTTTTTTGTTATTAGTATTCCTGTGTAAAACAGTGTAATAAGGTATTAATCATGGGTAGTCACCCAGAAGTGTTTTATTGTGTTAAATTTGTATTGTGCGACATGATGGACGAGTAAATCACCATGGGGCCGTAAGGCCTATATCTCATCTGCTACGAGACAATGGAATTCTACATAGGAATGAGTACACAATTTTGATATTGGGGGATGTTATCGCGACTAAACGGGGTTCAGTGTAAATTAATTATGGTTACTTAACATGGTCCGCTTCCCGAGTCCATGATTTTATTTTTTTTTGTTAGACGGACGAACTAATTTATATTAACGGAATAATGGGTTAGATTAATTAATTTGAGTATTTGTTTGTTGTATATAATGTAAATATGGGATATATTTCTTTCAATTAATGCATGCTGTTTGTAATACTTTGAATTAAGTTCATTTCAAGTGTTAATTTCCCTTTTTTTGTGCTAACCCATTTATTTGAATTTCATTCACTGCGGTGATCATTTGTATTTTAATTAGGAATAATTTCTATTAGACAGCCAGATTATGAAAGAGCCAGAGTATGTAAGATTTGTGTTGCGTACGGAAGGTCATTAAAATACTAATAATAATCATGTTTATGAGTCGACAAAGGAAAGTAAAATAATAATAATAATAATAATAATAATAATAATAATAATAATAATAATATTTGGGCGTGTGCAAGTTAAAGTATAATAATAATAATGACGGTGCTTCGCGAGTTAGCCAGTGCAAATATAATAACCAATGTGGAGATGACATGTAGCGTTAAAGACTTTCATTCGCGTAGTCAGTTTGATTTTACGTAAATTTTTGATTTTATGTTTTTGGACTTTATTTTAACCATTAAAATTTTGTTTAAAAGCGATAAAGGCACGTGAATTAGAATGGTCACGATATGTTAAAAGCCCAGAATGATTTGAGCCCATATTTAGAGTTGGAAGTCATGAGGGACAAATATCCGTCGTGAAGTAAATTGAGCCGTATTGTTTGTAATGATGAAATAGATGAATCTCAAGGCCTAAGATGATATAAATGCATATGCCGGTGTTATTAGTGGTAGAATCCACGCACCGAGGATTAATTTATGAATTAAATGTTTGAAGAGTTCCGATGAAAGGAAATGGACTTCAAATTTGAAGGAATAGTTTAGCAATCGCCGGCATTGGAGGTATTTGCCCAGCTGTGATGTGCCATAGGTTGTGAGATGTGTCTTGGGAGGATAGGTGTCCCCATATAAAATTAACGGCAGTACGAAAGTGAAGGTACGGTCCCGAATACCGTGTTGTCCCGACCGATATAAAGCAGATCCTAGTGGTTCATAACGGGATTTAACATATGTGACTAAATTCTAAAGAGTGGAAATTAAAATATCATCTTTCCATTTTTAATAATAATAATGAAAAGTTGAAGGAGCAGAAGATAAAGAACTTGCAATAATAATTTGAGAATAATAATTATGATGAAAGGAAATTAAGATATTTAATGGGCGATGATTCATTGTTACGAATATAATAATAATAATAATAATAATAATAATAATAATAATAATAATAAAAATATTTATGAGGAAGCTGATCATTATATTGTGTGGATAAATTAGGAGGAAGAACGACCCTTCGTTTGAAACGTCGGCAAGGGTTGGCATATAATCATCCCGGATGACAAATGATAATAATCAAATACAGGATTATAATTGAAATTAATGATAATAATAAAATTAATTGATGGTAGTCAAAGAATATGATAATGATCAGATAAAGAATGGTAATGATATCATTTAATAATCATAGGAGGATATGATTGGGACAGTCATCCTGTGTCGAACCGCTCCGAACCAGATGTTGGGTTTTCACGGGGAGATTGTTAGCAGTAGATACGTAAATAACCCACGGACGGCACATGTTTTCAGGGTCAGAGCATAGTAACGAACGTTTCCGTACGTCTTGTCGTATTGACGAGTGTAAATATTAAAGTAGCTTTTGAGTTAATGAACTCTACCTGGTGTGTTTGTGAATCTGGAAATAATAGGCTAGAGTTTGTCCGTATTATAAATTCCCGTTTTATCGAGGCGATAACATTTTCTACGGTGGGTGTCCGGCTCACCAGAATGTACATACCGGAAGTGTCTCATGTCCAAACGGAACGAGGAGACGACAGTAAAAAGTTACTGTCGTGCCTTCGTCTCCGAAAGAAGATCTCCAGCGGTGAAACGTCCAATCATACGGATGTGAATTCGATCCCCAGTAACCAATTGGGGCGAATTCACCAGATGTTTTACACTACCAGAGTAGTGAGGTAAAATCCAAGTATTATGTCATTTATTTTTCAGGATGAAAGTGTCCCAATGTAAAATTGTCATCATGTGTAGTATGGAAAATAAGTGAATAAATTGCTCTTCATTGCAATTTCAATAGGAAACAGTTTCCATATCTTTTCATTGTAGTTAGTCCAGTATGCCCATGGAATTTAAGTTGTCACTTCCCAGTCCTATTGTGGAGTCAAAAATTTGTATCCATGAATGAGTCGTCCCCCGTAACCTTAAATTTGCATGCCCCGTTCATCCCTGTGTTCATTTGATGCGCCGATATATATTTTTTTGATTTTCTTTATATAAATTTTTTTATCGTTTTCGAACTGATCACCCCTGAGATAAATGCTAGTCTGGGACTCAGGAGGTGAGCGGGTGCAATATACCACCGACAAGGGCTGGAGAGGACACTAACACTCTCAGTCAGATTCTCACATTCAGATTCACATTGAGTTTCGGACATTCTGATTCTGATTCTCACGCTTGGAAGATACTCTTACTACGATTCTACGTCTACACATCGGAGAAGATTTTAACTTAGTTCACTTCGCATCTGAGTATATTCTACTCAAAAGTTACTCTCATTGGGACTGGTTATCTCAATGACGAGAGGTAGTCAACGGGAGACCGGTTCTGACTGGTATAGGGCGGAGAGCTTTTATTATGAGTTTAGCTACGCTACTGTTCCGTAATTCGGAAGAATACAAGTGTATTCTCTCCATGAACATAACCCATGGTGGTTTTGCATTTAAAATTAGGACTCATTACGACTTTATGTAAGGAGTACAATAGGAAGTGTTAAAGACAGGGAATATGGATGTAGGACTGGAATCCAACAACAGATGAGGCAGCCTGTACGAGAGATCCACCCATCTTCAGCTTCAAGACAACAGAGTCTACATTTGGTGAGCTTATGGCATAAGTTACTGCAAGTCTTCGCGCAACAGTTCATTTTCTTAAAGTTAATTTCATTCACTTTTTCTTTTGCTTCCGTAAGTTCAGATTTCGTTAATACGCCGTTACGTCACGTTTTCATCGTAATAAATAGCTGTTTTAATTTGTATTTTATGAAATGATTATTAATGATCCTTAAATTCCAAGTTAGTGTACTTAATGATTTGTGTTCCGTTCACCCCACCCCTGGGAGTTTTTTGAGTCTCATTACGTATTTTTATTTATTATTATTATTATTATTATTATTATTATTATTAATTATCTACTTTTGTTTTCAAGCCATAAGCTTGAAGACTGGCGCCCTTGGGATACTGTTTCTGGCGAAACAATGACATATCATTTATTTATTTTAATATTAAAGTGACCCGCCGCGTTATAAATTTGTCATACATCTGTGGGCAAAGTGGGTACGTCACAACTTTATTAGCTAATTAAATATGTACAAGAAAACCCTGATTGGATTTCCTTTGTTTTTGGTGCATCACAGTTGTCAACACTTCGATCTCTTTCCGCCAACTTTAAAAGTAACCAATTAGAAATTTTGGCTATTTAGTTATTTTGTTAAAAGAAGATATATAACCGTTCTTTTTTAAGTTTTTAATTAATCTAATCGTAGATAGATTCATTCAAACCAGCACCTTCTTTCACCTCTCTGTTCCACGAAAACACGGTAACAATTATTATTATTATTATTATTATTATTATTATTATTATTATTATTATTATTATTATTGTTGTTGTTGTTGTTGTTCATTGTTGTGTGGGTTACTGTAGTGAAACCCTAGCTGGTGATCAATGGGAGACTTGAATGCGAGAGCTGGATATAGAACGGAGTGACCCAGTACGTGGTCTTGAGGGTCGGGATAGCAGTTGCTATGCTATTGGAGCGAGCATCTCGGACATATTCCGAGTCATGGCCCTCATTGCGCTCAGGCGGTTAGGTCCCTAATCCGTTGAAGGAGATATTCTCACTGGGACTATGTGTAAGAAGGGTAACATCCAACTTCACAGAATTTGCGGAGCTCAGAATGCAGTACTTTAAGCAAGCTTCGGACCTATGGTAGTAACTGAGTCCCGCTTCCATTTGGCAGGCGAGTGACGAGTGACTATTTGGAAACAACTTCGCAAACGAAATGCAATTCGAAGGTGAGCTTTCTGTGTTAATGGGGTTTATCGAAGAAAGAAATAAGAACGGACTGAGTCAGCAAAGAGGATGTATCTGGATGAGTTAGGAGATACCGAGGAAGAGCCAGAAGATTATAAAATGTCCTTACCAGGTGTTAAAAAGTGAAAGACACAGTATGGAGTAGGACTGTTCATCAGGAATACTATTGCACGCAACGTAGTTTTATTAGGCACGTAAATGAGCGAATGATTTGGGCATTTTTAGCTCTTGGAGAAATTAGGACGAGGATTGTCTGAGTGTATTCACCATGTGAGAGTGCAAATGAGGATGAAGTTGACAAGTTTTATTAAGCACTGAGTAACATCGTAGTCAGAATCAACAACACGGACAGGATAATGCTTATGGGTGATTTCAATACGAGCGTTGCAAATAGAACTGAAGGATATGACAAGGTGATGAGTAAATATGGGGAAGATATGGAAGCTAACATGAACTGAAAGCGCTTACTGGACTTCTGTGCTAGTATGTGATTAGCAGTTACGAATACATTCTTTAAGCATAAGGCTATTCACCGCTACACGGGGAAGCACAATATTATCTGTCACAGCCATAACTCACTTCCTTCAACTTGTTGGCCAAGTATCGCCAGATATTCATGTAATAAGTTGACTTCAAGAGCACAGTACTTAACTGACTGTGACCTCGTTTGACCAGCACCTTCGCAGTGGGCCGCCCTTGAACTTCAACTCCTAGAGGTGTTGTAGTCAGCAACATTTCCAAGAGTCAACTTGAGGTTCAGAGTCTTATAGTTTATCCGATGTTGCATATAACTAAATCAGTCTCAAAGCAAATAAATAGTCATGCCTGAATGAAGTCCTAATGTAAAAAAAATCTAGTACGATGCATGGGTACCAATCATTCTGAAAATCGAGAAGACTTGTGTTGCCAATGTCAGTACATTATAGCTACAATCAATCAATCAATCAATCAATCAATCAATCAATCAATCAATCAATCAATCAATCAATCAATCAATCAATCAATCAATCAATCAATCAATCAATCAATCAATGTCCGGCTCCATGGCTAAATGGTTAGCGTGCTGGCCTTTGGCCACAGGGGTCCCTGGTTCGATTCCCGGCAGGGTCGGGAATTTTAACTTTAATTGGTTAATGTCGCTGGCACGGGGGCTGGGTGTATGTGTCGTCTTCATCATCATTTCATCCTCATCACGATGCGCAGGTCGCCTACGGGTGTCGAATCAAAAGACCTGCATCTGGCGAGCCGAACTTGTCCTCGTACACTCCCGGCACAAAAAGCCATACGCCATTTCACTTTTGTTCAATCAATCAATCAATCAATCAATCAATCAATCAATCAATCAATCAATCAATCAATACTAATCTGCATTTATTTTAGGGCCCTATCTGTTGTTTTCCTATCCTTTTCTTAAATGACTGCAAAGAAATTGGAAATGTATTGAACATCTCCCTTGGTAAGTTATCCCAGTCCGTAACTCCCCTTCATATAAAAGATTATTTGCCCCAATTTGTCCCCTTGAATTTCAACTTTATCTTCATATTGTGATCTTTCCTACTTTTAAAGACATCACTCAAACTTATTCGTCTACTAATGTCATTCCACGCCATCTTTCCAATAATAATAATAATAATAATAATAATAATAATAATAATAATAATAATAATAATAATAATAATAATAATAATAATAATAATAATTGTAGCTGAACTTCTGAAAAATTTAGGCCCAAATTCACTCAGAGAAATTACACAAATAATCCAAAACATTTGGCTAACCGAAAAGCTCCCGGATGACTGGAAGATTGCTCTAATCCATCCACTACATAAAAAAGGCAGCAAGTTAGACGTAAACAATTACAGAGGAATCTCTCTTGTATCAGTCACATACAAAATACTATCAGCCTGTCTCTTGCATAGAACACAACAACAATTAGAACCCAAATTATCAGAATTTCAAGCAGGATTCAGACCAAACAGGTCATGCCCAGAACATATTTTCAACCTCAAAACCATACTTAAACTACGAGCCCTCAGACAAAAGCCTACAGTATGCACATTTGTAGATTTCAAAAAGGCATATGATTCGATAGACAGACCCTCACTATTCCAAATTCTAGAAGAGAGAGGACTAGATCCCAAAACCCTAGAACTCATAAGACAAACACTAACGGGCACAAAATCTAAAGTGAAATTTATGGGAGAAATTTCAGAACCCTTCGACATTCAAACAGGTGTGAGACAAGGTGATGGACTCTCTCCTATTCTGTTCAACGTCGTCCTAGACAAGGTTATGGAAGAATGGGAGAAGGAACTCAAGAAACGTGAATCTTGGAAACCGATCCGATTGGGCTTTCCCAAAAACCACCCCTACGTACCATACCTTGCATTTGCGGACGATCTGGCGATTTTAACAGAGGATGAGGAGACTGCCATCAAGCAGCTTGAGATACTTAAGGAATGTGCAGAAAAAGTGGGACTACAGATTTCATTTGAGAAAACTAAATTCTTCTGTTCAAAGACAGATATCACGAGCCTGAGAACAAAATACGGTAAAATCGACCGGGTCTCGTACTTTAAATACCTCGGAGAATTCATCGAACCGACAGGCCTTGAGAAGATCTCACAGCAAAACCGTCTCCAAAAAGTCAAGAAGGCATTAGTGTTAGTTCAAGACATCTACAACAAAAAATGCATGTCAAGACAGACAAAAATTCGGCATTACAACACAGTCATAAAACCAACAGTCCTTTACGCAAGTGAAACATTGTCACTTAACAGTAAACAAGAATTAGAAGAAATAAAAAAGCAAGAGAGGAAGATCATCAGGAAAATCCTAGGAGCAAGATATACCCAAGATGGTTACAGGCTACAATCAATCAAAACAACAGAAAAAGTTTCAAACATTGAAATTGACATTAAGAAAAGAATGAAATTCTTTGGACACCTCACAAGATTACCAGAAAATCGACTGTCAAAAAGAATATTAAATTATGTTAGCTCACTTAAGAATTCAACACCTTGGCTGGGCGAACTTCGAAAGGACCTCAAAAACGCAAACATATGTGCAACAGACATTTTAGAAAGAGACACCTTCAGACACAAAGTCAACAAGTGGGAAGTTACATCAGAGCAACCAAAGCAAAAACAGTGCAGACCGAAATGGTCGGAAGAACGTAAACAAGCCTTCTCAGAGAGAATGAAAGCCTATTGGAAGAACAAGAAGAACCCAAAGAAAGCTTGATTAAGTTGTTTGCTTAACGTCTTCCATTATTGGGAGAATACGCTAATAACAATAATAATAATAATAATAATAATAATAATAATAATAATAATAATTTCGTGTGGCTATTTCTAGCCGAGTGCAGCCCTTGTAAGGCAGACCCTCCGATGAGGGTGGGCGGCATCTGCCATGTGTAGGTAACTGTACATTATTGTTATGGAGGATAGTGTTACGTGTGATGTTCTCCTCTTCAAATTTGGGTCGAAATAAGCATTTTGTTATATGTCTTCAATGGCTAGTAACATTCATTTCAATGGGAGTCCAGTGTTAAATTTTATTCAAGAGTAGCCGCGTATTCAGTCATAAAGCGGTCTGACCGGTTTTGGGCAAGTGCAGACTATTGATTATTTTAGTCTGTCGATCGATATCATACGCTAGTCACGTGACCAACGAGGACATTTTCAAAGTTGCTTCCGACTGTACGCTGCGCGTGTCGAAGCTCGCTCTGAGCGCAGTCATTTCTAGAAGGACTACAGCGAATTTCAAAACATCAAGACGGCCAATTATGTGCTTGAAAAGTGCCACATCTCCATATATAAGCTCGGGACCACTATGAATCAATCCCCTTATTCTTACTCCGTATCGCTGCAGATTTTCATGAGCTTCAAGTTAAGTGTCTTCGTCAAGATATTTATTCAACGTTTTCGTATTTGAACATTTTCTAAAACTGTTTGTGTTATTTCAGCCATCATCGTAACTCAAGAAGAAAGAGGACCTCTACAATTCAGGATAATCATCTACACCAGGATGCTTCGCCTATCTTCAAGAGGAGTTGATAATTCATCGATGGAAATGGACTTAGCTGTCATCATGCCCTACTAAATGTAGACATCTTCTAACATGAGGGAGAGAGCGATGCGGACGACCTGCATCATGTGAGCAGGTTCAACCACCAACGGGAAGATCGAGTTCCATCGCAAATTTAAGTACAATTTTGTGATTTTTTTACGGTCCATCTATGTAGAAATAGTACGCATCTCTTCATTTGAATAAATATTTCTATTAGATTAGTGCAATTCTGCAATATTTTCATACTTTCCTCTACTGGTGTCATGGTAAATAATAATAAATAATAACAATCGTATGGCCTCAGCTACCGTTTGCAGACATTTCGATTTGACGCCATCTGGCTGTCTGATCGTCAATTTCGACGTTCCGGTTTACTCTGTCTGCCATCTAGCGGACCTAGAGTAAACCGGATCTCTCTTGGGCGTCTATGGCTGAGATTTAATTAATTTTGTCGGGTAAATACCAAATGTATCACCAGAGATCTTTTACATGCCGACATCGTACGACATGGAGTGTCGAATGGACTTTTTTCCGCCCTTCAAAAATCCGACTACCTCTGCCGGGTTTGAACACGCTATCTTGGGATCCGGAGGCCGACACTCTACCACGGCTCCACAGAGGTGTCATGGTAGTGTTGGTACATTGAGTGTAAATGTAATTTGGATTCTATTAGTGTAGTTTGCTCTGGAATGTCTTCCGAGATTATCTCTAATTTCCATGCAAATGCTTAAACTTAATAATTCAAAGTAACAGACCTCTCGGATAAAATATAATTTAATTAAAATAATTCTAGATTCATGAAGTCTTGTGGGATAGAATTTGCGTTGTGTCTTATATGATAAATTTCAGTGTGCATTTCATCTCATGCATTTCTATGTATTTGTGCAAGATAGTGTCATCGAATTCAGAGTTAAATTAAGATTTATGGTAGAACTAAAAATCACCACTAATAATAAATAATACATTTCGAGACCGGGTTAAACAAAAGATTACCGGTCATGAGTGATAAATAATATTTGCTGTTCTGGTGAGATATTTGATGTGTGCTCTGTGAATGAATTATGAGCCTGGAATACGGCAATCATGCGGGATTAATTTGTGTATTATTTGGGAGAAATATGTGTCTTGGGTTACCGTGCGTTCTGTGAATTTTGAGCACGTGTTAAGTGATATGTATGAGATTTAGTGATAATTTATCGTAGCTCATTGACCACGTGTCCGGTGACATTTATGTCTAACCCTACTGATGTGCGTGATGATGGTTGACCAGTTCTTCCGGTTAAAACTGTTGAATTTCTACCAATTGACGTTTGTAATATTCCTGCTGTTTTCTGTAAAGTGATTGCCATTATTCGATCATGTCACTGATTTTCGAACGTGATAACTTACCAGATAAAGTCATTGATAGGATATTATGATAAAAATCACAATGTAAAATTTAACTCTAGAATTCGTCTATGAATAGTATAAATAAAATGCGTGTGTCTTATGTGTGAAAGTGGAATGAATGATGTAGTTAGAAATATTTTTATCTTGAGATTTATTGAAATGTGGTTTTGACCTGACAGCGTGTTCACCACGGTGGGCTCAGGTTATTTTGGCGTTGTTTGTGCTAATTTATCTTGTGGAAATAATTGGGTTTAGTAAATTTTATAGCTTATTTAAGTAAAATTCTACACTGCTGTGATCTTAAAAATGAAAAGGCCCGTACTATTTCAATCTCGTACGAACAAGGTTATGTTAAATAAACGTAATCGATGTAAATTTATAAGGTCTTTTGTAACGTTAACTTGTAAACGTCATAAATTATTTTCAATCATATTTTGAATAATTCTCATGGAAAAATTGCTTCTTTAAGGTCGTAATAATACTTGTAAAATCTTAAATCGACATAATTGTAAAATATTATCGAGAATGTGAATTATCCAAGTTTTCTCAGAAATTATTTCAATAATATCACTGAAATTTTTCAACGATGAAGATGAGATGATAATGTAAATACTACGAACATTATTTGTGAGAATTTCCAAAACGCTAATTATAATTAAGAAAATTTAATTACGATGAAACTTCCATTTTTCTTCAGTTGTAAACGTGCTACAGCGAAAGCCAGTTTTTGTTAATTGTATGGTTCGAATAAGTTTAGACGAGGTTCATCCTCTACATTTTGGTTTTCCTCAAAGCAGATGAAGGCTAATTTTCGTTTTTATTTATATTTCAGTGTAATTCAGGCTTCGATGTGGAGGAACCATAATGTCAGTGTTTTTTTAAAAAAATATGAGAAGAAATAAGAAACGACATCAAATTATTATTTATTTTGTTCAATATTGTGTTTATAAATTTGCTATTAGCAATAAATGTCAAGCCTTTGTTTTACAATTGTCTATTTTTGTCATCAGTCCTTGTCCCATTAGCTGCCTCTAAAAATAAGCGACGCCAGTTGACGAACGGTCCGCCTCAGGGACTCTCGTTCAGCGGTTGAGCCTGCCCGGGAAATAGGGGGCAGTGTGTAAGTTGCAGGGATATTGGAGACAGCACAAACATTCAGCCCCCGGGCCAAGGGAATTAACCAATGAAGGTTAAAATCCCCGACTCGGCCAGGAATCGAACCCGGGACCCTCCGAACCGAAGGCCAGTACGCTGACCATTCAGCCAACGAGTCGGACATCTTTCCAATGACAGCCAGGAACATACTACTTAGTCGAGCAACTCGCCTTCTTTATCCCAAGTCTTCCCAGCCCAAACTTTGCAAAATTTTTGTGACGCTACTCTTTTGTCTGATCAAGTAATCCCGATTGAGGGTTCCATACACTGGAACCATACTCTAGTTGGGGTCTTACCAGATACTTATATGCCCTCTCCTTTACAGGATACGGGAATTCTACACAGTGCCGGCGGTTTATTTTTTGTGTCATGCTGTTGCTAGATGCCGAAGTGCTTACTGGGTAATGAATCACATTAAAACCTTGGTTTGGATTTGTGTTGTGGATGTGAGAACAACGCATGCTTCTCGACGTTCAGAGGGAGCAGTTCACGTTCTAGGAAACTAGCTGCACAGTTAACGGAACGAAGATGGCTAGATATTATTCGCTCACATACAATGCTGGTACACAAATCATGTATGTTTTTTCCGGCACACGTCATTTTGGTTCAATAGTTTGTAGGCCAAAATTCACTCCGCACATTGCAAGTGGTGATTCAGTTCCTTATACATAATGGACAACCTAATCAGAGAAAATAATGAGAACTCGATATTTACAACCATGAAAGCTCTGCAGGACGTATGAGCCAACAGTTGTTGCTTCAAACTTACAGTGTACATCAATATTTACCTCTAAATTATTGTTCAGTGTCCAAGGATTGGAAGGAGACTAGACTTGTTCCACTTCTGTCGCAGCTATGTTCGTCGAACATGTTTCTACCGTTCCTGAGCCTTTGAAGAAGTGCAGGATGCAAATATTTCACAAGGTTGATAACCCATCGGTCAAATGGGAAACGCGAGGCAGAACTCTCTTTTGATCTTCAGAAGAAATAACGCCCCGTTTCACACCACTGACAAATAAGCTTGTTTTACAGAAGTGATGCAACAACAAATGAACATCGAGAGCTTTCAAGTTTCTGGCATGAAGAGCATACCGACGCACTATATTTCATGTAATAATTACAGCAATAGCCCATATTTCTTACATAGTAATTCATAAACTAATCAAGTAAAGCTGCCGTCTTCCAACACGTTTATTTATGTCAAGTCTCCAACATATACAAAGTTAAAATTCATATGAATATATATAAGAATGAAGTAAGTGCGTCTACCTTCCGAAACGACACCACGCCTCAATAGGTTGGCAGAATTTCATTGCACAAACGTTCTGATAGTGGGGCTGTACCTTAATTAAGACCACAGCCGCTTCCTTCCCACTCTTAGCCCTTTCCTATACCATCGTCACCATAAGACCTATCTGTGTCGTAACGCAAATTGTTAAAAAACACCACTCTTCTAGCCTACTATACTAAAATCAGTGTGTGCTACAATCATAATATTTAAATTTATAGTGTCTACAAATTTTCATTATTTCATCAATGAAGTTCCAAATCAGATTCTAAATAATAATAATAATAATAATAATAATAATAATAATAATAATAATAATAATAATAATAATAATAATAATAATAATAATAATAATAATAATACCGGATGTACACCCGCCCCGTTCATTTAAATGAAGCGCCTTGGAAAATGCCATCCAAAATTTAAAACTCGAAACAACTAATACAAGAAGTTTGGACATTTCCCTAAAGATGTCTCTACTATAAACTTATGTTATGCATTTTGGTTTAAAGATTGACTATTAAAATTGTAAAATAATTTTGTATTCTAAGGTTTCCTAAACTGAATGGATTATTCCTTGTTTTTGGTATGTTAAAGTTTACAACACTTCTGTCTCTTCCCGCCAACTTAAGACGTTGGCCAATAGAAAATTTTGTATATTTATTTTTCATCCAATCAACAGTGGCTGGCATTTATTTAATTACCCAATACGAATTGGGTGTGTGTCTGGCCTTAGCCCAGAGTTTTCTGGAATTTTCCTCTCGGGTATAAAAGTTGGCAGGTGGTCTTACTGATCGTTCCATTCTAAAGGGTGTGGGTTTATAAAGGAGGCGGGGCGCCTCGTCCATCTTGGAGAAGTCCACCAGCTCAAGGTAATGACAGTTCTGGCTTAACTAAGTGATAGTCTTTGAAAGCTAGCTCGAGGGGTAGGTTTCCAATATTTAAGAATGTAACTTTAATTTTCTAAAATGAAAGTTTGAAACTGTAAATGTAAATTTCAAACAAGACGAAGGAACTTAACCGAAATCAGGGAATGGAGAGTGAACTACCCTCTCGTGTTTCCTATCAACTTGATTTTGAGGTGACTATAATTTTGTAACCTTGTTCAGTTTGTAATCTTTGTAACTTAAATATTCTCTCCATCTAGCCCCCTCGCTAGTATAGGCTTAGCCTCCATAACTTCAGGCCATTAGCCCACATAGGGTTTTAAGCTTTTCATTTCAATTTTCAAGGAGCGCAAGTGTCCGTCTCCTCACCATTTTGATTTTTTGGGCCAGTAACTTGTTGTTTTTCACAAAGGCCTTGTAGAATGGGTACGTGCTAAACCTGTTACAATCAATGTCATTTCTTTTAATGTAAAGATGTTAGACTGTTGAGCATTTAAAATTGTGAATACTGTTCTATTTTGTAAACTGTAGGTTGTGCCTTTGATAGGCCTGAACATTTAGCAAAGACGCTCTTTCTATTAATGCAAGAGTTGAATGGTGCCTTAGGAAGGCTGGAATGTTATACTGTTTGGAGAATAGTCTCCTACATCATTTTGTGGAGCAAAATATAATAATATATCATTTATTATATTACTTCTATATCTCATTGTTGTACCGGAAATATTGTTTGCGCTTAGCGAATTGTTTGTTAAAATTTAACATCTGAAAAAAAGAAAAGAAACCAAAAAATAGCAAGGATAGGAATATAGCTCTAATTTTAAAGTTTTAAATTAATCTTCTGATTGTCTTACATGGATACATTCATGCCCGCACCTTCTTTCACCTCTGTGATCCACACAAACAAGGTAATAATAATAATAATAATAATAATAATAATAATAATAATAATAATAATAATAATAATTTGCAGATTACATAGCGTACTGGTAACTTTACTGATAGTTTACCCAGAGAACGAGAGAACTGTCAATCTGTTTACATTTCGACGATGTAACATGAAGACGACTTAATTTCATATGTACTCCCCAATGGAAAATCTTAAAAATATACTACCATATATAACATAGAAATTACAAATATTTCTATCTGAATATCAACATAATTTACAAAGTTATAACGAAATAATCTTAAATTACTGTACTTTCTTTCTGCGACCTGCAAGTGGAATAACGCTCATATTTCTCTTTTTTTCTTTGAACTGTGACAGTATTATGCCATGGACATATACGAAATTAAAATTCATATGAATGCACATAAGAATGAAGTGACGTGTGTCTACGTTCGAAACGACACCACGTCTAATCCGACTGGCGGAATTTCATGACATTTTGCTCAAATGTCCTGATAGGGAACTGTTAAATGACTAATAGTGTTTTATTTGAAAAATATAGAGCTGAAGACATACTATTTGCAAAAATCTACTTAACAGCTTACTCCCAGACCAGGTAGCATTTGACTTGGGGAGAAAAGTATTGGAAAAATTCCACACACCTCACTTGCAATGTATGCCTATTCAGTGACGTCTAGTTTTTCCATGACAACTGATAGTGTAACTGTCCAACCAGCTTTAGGGCTAAATGCTGGCCATACACAAACGGACAGAGCTGACAATTAGTCGCAATAAATTACAATTCATTTCACTTAACAATCTCTAAGTCAAGATTTATCGTAATTTATCACAACATTAACAGCAATACACCCACATAAATCAGATAGGTTAACAAGAGAAAACCAGCCGTTGAACGACACAGTGATAACATAAGCCCACTAATTACTTCCAAAAGTGGTATACGAGCGGTGCTATCAATGACTCGTGCACTTCTGGGTAATTTGTCACAAGTGTCCTCTGTTTCATCACACCCCCAATGAAACTTCGTTGTCATAACTCGTAATTTTATGAATTCACCGTCCAGATCTTTTTTGTTCCATAAAAGTTTAATACCTATAGGTTTCTACGGTGATATGAGGCTCCGTGAGTCAGGCGGCAGCGCGCTGGCTTCTCGCCGCTGGGTTCCGTGGTTCAAATCCCGGTCACTCCATGTTGCATTTGCACTGGACAAGGCGGAGGTGGGACAGGCTTTTATCCGTTTTTCCCTGACATCTTTCATTCCAGCAACAATGTCCAATATCATTTCAGTTCATCGCGGGCTTCATTTATTCCATGCCTGACGCGGTTGAAACTGGACACAGCCTGTGGATTTTCATTTTCTACGGTCGTAAAAATGTACAAACTAAGATGATGCTAATAGTATGCTAAGACACTGAACCCTTCAGAACAGCATGAGCCGATCTTTCAATGGAACTGTTAAGATTGAACCGTATCGATTCCAATGAAAACTTCGGTGAATGCTCAAATAATACATCCTAAAATTAACAGTCATCAAGATTAACGAAAAGTTCTCACTTCCCATCAAAAAGCCAGTTCCCACCAGGACAACATCGACCTTCTAGCCTTGTACCAACTCCACAAACAGATTAAAACCTCAACAACCTGCTCAGAAACCACAATTACCTATCGCTAAACCCACAAAACAATAAATCACTATAATCGAAGCATCGGAAGCACTCCTGTAAAACCAGCGGCAGGGCCCACTGATGCCGACACCGCTACTCCTGCAGTTAAGCAACATTGGGCATGGTCAGTACCCGGATGGGTGACCACCCAGGTCTACCACCTACCGCTGAAACAAAGCTCATTAAAAAAAGAACACACAGCCATGGTGCAACACACAGCGAGGTTAATCATGCCAAATTAACATTTATCAACAGACTTCTCCTACGAATGCCACATTTCAATGCACATATATTATTATTATTACCAACAATCTATATTTTTTATTCTTATACCTATTTCCCAAACAGCCCAGGTGAGGATCGCTAATGCGAGACCGGTACTGGGACCCAATTAAACTACTGCTCAATTTGGTGACAACTGTTTGCGGTAAAATCATTCTTCTATCTAGTATTTTTCCCAAATTTATTGGGGTCGGCACCCAAAATATAAATGGCCCAATTTTACGATTGGATCCCCTTTCTAACGCCAACCCTCTGTAGAGGGATGTATTCGCCACTTTGTTTCCTCTGTGGTGGTTTGGAGTGTGGTGCGTCATATGTCCATGAAGATAAGTGTATTAAGAACACCCATACGTAGCCAAAATCCACGGCTCGGCCGGGAATCGGACTCGTGGCCTCCTAATCCAGTACACTGACCATTCAACCAAGGAAAGGGATTAATATCAAAAACAGTGTTATAATTAACTGCTGAAAAAACGATTAACTGATGATGATTATGTATGAGTAGAATGTTCACTATTTTAATGTTGCGTAAACTGAAACATTTCATACCAAGAATGAGATTTCGACAACACGACGAAAATTTTATTCCCATATGTTCAGTTTGGACACCCCCGAGGGGGTGCCTAGTGCGGTGCCAGTGCCGGTGCGCTATTGCGCTCCTCACCTGGCCTGTTGTGAAAATAAGTATAAAGAGAATAAATATATAAAAGTTTATAATAATAATAATAATAATAATAAGTAGTGAAGTGTTCTACTGTTTTGTGAGTGCGGTTTGGTGTAAATATGGTGAAGAACATAACTTTTCGTTGTGTGCCATGGCTATTTTATGAAATTTCTAAATTTTTACGGATCAGTGGCAGGGGCCGGGCCTGGGCGGTCACCCATCCAGACTCTGACCACGCCCGATGTTACTTTGCTATATCGGGCCCTGTCACCGAATTGTTTACTGGAATATATTTATATTTCCGCGTATCAGATGTTGTTAATACTTGAAAATTTAGAAAAACAGCATTTGAGATTGCAGCCTTTTAGTGAATATCCGCCTCGGCTACCGGTGTTTCCAGTGCTTCGTTGTTGTGGCACTGGAAACGCCGGTAAACTCTACCAACCCTATTTATTGACGTACAGTGCATGGATATATCAAGTTTTCAGTTCTGCATCGTTTGTAATGGAAGCTAAAATATTAAAATATTGGTTATTTATACAGGTCTATGCATAAATGTGACCCGTTGGGCGGAAAGCGACTCAAAGTTGGCAATGGAAATGTTATAGCAGAACTGAGGTGTAAAAACTGCATTTCTATGTTTTGACTCCTTGCGCTACCTATGGGTCTTCTTAGCAAACTAAGTTATGCAACAGTTCGAGTCTTCGCCACTCGATGTCATGAAATCTTCGTAGGCATTTGGTAAGTAGTGAAAGCTGTAATTGAGTTTCTCTCAAAATACAGTTTTAATAGCGTTTGTCCAACACTTGTCCCGTTTCTCTACGGGATCGGGGATGAATGTGTCGTGGCCGGTTTTTATGACCGGACTCCCTACCTGACGTCAACCTCATCAGAGGAGTTAATGAGATGAAATGAATGTCGTGACATACGATAGTAGGAACGGAGAGAGTGAAACCGGTGCCGGCAAATAGCCTACTCCTGTTGAATAGCAGCAAGGGGTCTGCTCAAGGCTCCCACCCGACGGACGAATCACCATCAACAGCGTCATATGTCGTCACTCCATATGAGCAGTGCGGAGAGGTTTGGAATTTAATCCAGGCTTCTGGCATGCAATCTAGTGATTAGAAATTGTGTAACACCACCTCCCTTTCCCTGCCGGCCGACATTCTGATGGTGAAAATGTTTTCGACCAACGGTGTCAGACCGTTTAGACTTCAACGCCTTAACGATCATGGCCACCAGGCAGGCTCAGTTTTCTTAATGGCAACACTCAATTATTAATATCTTCTGAAGTATTGCACCTAGAAGCATGAACTCGTGGGTTTGGCCTTCCTGATGCCAATCTGATGTGGAGGAAGGTACTCAATATTGCATGATTCTGTGCTGGTTGATAATGTTGGAGTAAACACAAAAACCTATTCCCCGAGTCGGAGGAAGAAAACGAGACTTGATTAAAATGCCCGATCCGACCGGGAATCGAATCCGGGACCTTCTGAAGCGAAAACCTCAACGCTGACCATTCAGCCAAGGAGCCGCACAAATGTGTGTCCTATTATTATAAACTTTCATTAGCACAAGGAGGAAACTGCCGGATTCCTGTTCAAAATCCCTCATACTGTTATGTTCTGGACAGCCTATGTGGACGTAACAACGGTAGACGTTGCAGCGCTGTTCTGGTGTCTTCTTATAATCATCTTGCTAAGTTTCACCCCAATCGGCCTGGTCCAACCCAAACAGTTCCCTTCAGAATCTAGTTTGCTTACAAGTTATTAAAAACAGACATTTCCGGCCATAGCTTCTGAAGACTCCAAAGGTGCTTCGTTCAAACATTAGTTAGTAACATTTAAAAGTGTCCGAATGTGACAGCCCAGAGTTGTCGGCTTCCGGTGTGTTTGGGGCAAAACTAAGATATTTCATTGGTTGTCAAGGCCATTAGTCTAGCATTCAGAACTTACGTTAAACGAATATTATTATTATTATTATTATTATTATTATTATTATTATTATTATTATTATTATTATTATTATTATTATTATTATTTAGTTCGTTTAGGCCACCTGAGGACCACGGTGCTTGTGCTTTAGCTGTGGTGTTGTTTTCGTTGGTTGCTGCTTATGGTGTTCTTAATGGTAGGTCTGGCTGCTACTTTCTTCTTGGTACTTGACCTTTCCTGTTAGCCCAGTAATCCTTCATTCTCTGACTGAACTCTATTTTGCGCTGCTCGGACCATTTCCTGGTCTCATTGTGCTTAGATTCAGTAAGGGATATTAAGAAGGGTTTGGTTTTGCTAGCTGAACGGTAATCGCTTCTGTTAATTATGACGGCATTATTAATATTACATTCTGCCGGATCCTTCTCTACCTGCTCGATCCACAGCGATCCAGTGGCCTTACTCCTGCTGGCTACTTTGAAGATCTTATAGGACAGACTGTGGGAATCAATTTTATACAGCTGTCCGTAGAAAGCCAGCCGTTTTCTTCTGGTGGCATCTGTGAGGGTTTCTTGGTGTTGGTAGAGTTCACGGTTTGGTTTGCACCATCGCCTTCCATATGCCAGGATCCTTGGTCCTACTATATGTCAAACAATCGGAAATTTTATATATTTTCTCTAGCTAATTAAAACTGGGGATGTGTACAGGTATCCAGACTATCTGTAAAGAGTTGTGGAAACTTTTAGGGATGTGTCGTCATCTTCATCGCTCCAGATTGTGTGCGGTGTTTACTAAGGAGGCAGGGGCCGCGATCGGCGTTGGGAAGGTCCAGCAAATCAAAGTAATAGCAGAATTTTCTTAGCATGTGATAGCTTGAGGGGAAGATTTCAAACTTCTTTTATTCACGTAAAGTTCTAATTTCATCGTTTAAATGTAGATTTTCGGCAAGTCTGAGGACTCTGTTCAAATCCCAACTGGGAAACATGTGAACTAAGGGGAACAAAGAGTGATTACCCTCTGTTGAATCCCATTCAACTTGGTATGGGGTGACTAATTTTTCTGAATCTCTAAATTCTTAACACTTTTGGCATTTAACATTTAGTAACCCCTCTGCAGAATAGGCTTAGCCTCTGTAACTTCGGGCCGTAAGCCCACTTAGGGTTTTAAGTGTTTTCTAGAAGGAGTGCAGGTTTTTCGTCTCCTTGCATTTTGTTTTTGGCCGATCATAATCAACATTTTCTTTTTCATTTTAAGGCCAGTAGTTTGAGCACTTACGCCCCTGTTTAATCAAACAACAGACTGTGGTCTGAAGTTCCTTTTGGAACAAGTGAATTATAAAACTGTTGAGCAAACGATGAGCCCAAACCAGGGCTAACTGATTATATGAGACTTGTCAGATTAATCTTGTGATGTAAGAATTATGCCTGATGTTGCGGACTTTAAGTAATTATTGTTGGAGCTGATGAGCTCATTATAAGTTGTTGTTGTTCATTCAGATCTTCTATTTATCACATGTTAAATTAAAAAATAGGAAAGAAATAAAATTTCAAAATTTAGTGCATTAACTTATGCTCTGCCCATTCACCCCAGCACCTTTTTACACCTCTGTGATCCATGAAATGTCTTTATCATTATCATTATTCCCTTCTGTTCAAGTTGTCTTCACACCTACTTGTTAGAAAATTGATGAGATCTGGTGGGAGCGGGGGTCGACGACCAGCCCCTCCTTACCCGGAGGTCCTGGGTGGGATTCCCAGTCAGTTCAGGGATTTTAATTATCATATGAGGGTTGGAAAGGAGTTCAGCGTCATGAAACCAACTGAGGAACTGGTGTTTCAAAAGGTAGCCAATCCGGTCAAGAAAGCCATGCGTATCAGTTGAGTGTGCAGTCACATTCGGTGACGGGAAATAGTTACCTGAGAAATATTTTAGTCAATTACAATTACGTTTTCAACAAGTAATCAGAAAAATTACAATTACTTCACAGAACGCGAGTCTTAAAGGAAATACTGTAAATTACTTTTTTTTTTTCTCGCAAGTGGCTTGAATGATACCGAAGTTTGCAAAGTAAAAGGTATTACTTTATTTTGTGCCTTCCCTTTTTTTCCCCAACATAAAGACATTAAGTGGCTTTCAACACTAAGTGAGACTAAACATGATACATGGATTGTTGCGTACTGGTGTGTATATTTGTAACTAGCTAGGACTGGGAAGGAAGCGGTAGTGGTCTGGTCCTTAAAAACCATTCCATCATTTCCTTAGAGTTGAAGTGCTAAACAGCGGAAAGACATCTCTTCTAATCAGTCTTAAATCCATGGCATAGATGAGAATGGAACAAACGAGTGAGAAGCTACTATGTTAATCCCAAGGCCACAGTGCGAGTTCTTCTTCTTATTGTTTCGTTATGCCCATTCGCAGAGCGCGTTGGAACTTGTTGATTGCCTTGATGACTTTCGCCTTCCTATTCTTCCGAAATCTCTTCATGAACTCACTGTGTTGCCTCTTCCGTTCTTCTGACCACTTTGTACCAGTCCTGATACTAGTTTTCACCACAAACGTGTGTTTATTTACTGAGGTCCTGAAGACTTTGCGATTTTTCATTATGTCTTCCCTGATGTTCAATTCATTCAGGTCTCCTTTTGTTTTCTCCAGCCAAATCATTCTCCTGTTTAGGGAATTTATTACACCGAATAACTTTTTTTAGTCTATTATTATCCGTCCTAAAATGTGTCCAAAAAATGTCAAACGTCTCCTCCGCACAGTACTGATGAAACTATTTGTGTAACTATGCAGGCCCTCAGTTCGCCTTTTGATACAAATTCCATTTTCTTGTATGGAGCAGAAGCTTTTCCTAAGAATTTTACGTTCTTGTTTTTCAATATCTGCAGTCGCACCGACACAGACAGGTCTTATGGCGATGCTGGGACAGGAAAGGGATAGGAGTGGGAAGGAAGCGGCCGTGGCCTTAATTAAGGTACAGTCCCAGCATTTGCCTGGTATGAGAATGGGAAACCACGGAAAACCATCTTCAGGGCTACCGACAGTGGGATTCGAACCCACTCTCTCCCCGATGCAAGCTCTCAGCTGCGCGCCCCTAACCGCACGGCCAACTCGCCCGGTGACTACCTAAAGTTAAGGTTTCTGATGCATAAAGAGCTTCTGGTAGAATAACCGTTTTGTAATGTTTCAATTCAGCATTACGTGACATTACTCGTTTATTGTAGTGATCTCATATCAGTCTAAATGCCCTCTGAAGTTCTGCGGCCCTTCTTCTATTGGCCAAACTGTCTAATCCCGAAGGAAGAATTATTTCTCCAAGGTATTTAAAAGAAAGTTACGTGTGAAATGGTCCCATATGCCGTTTCATTTTAATCTTTCTTGCATTTTTGCTGAAAATTCTGCATGTAGGCCTACTTGGTTTTCTCGAATGACATCTGAAGGTCTGCCTGTGATGCTATTCTGCGTAATGTCTCGATAGCATACCTAGTTTCCTCCTTCTTCTTAGTGATGATAGCTAGGTCATCTGGGAAAGCCAAGCATTTCACTTTGTTTTTTTTTTTCCACCAGTCCCGATGGATATGCCTGTGATATCATTTTCCCACTCTCTGATAACTGTATCTAAAACCGCGTTAAACATCTTCTTGACGAACACCTGTGAGTACTTCAAAAGAGTCAGTAATTTCCCCAAAAAATTTCACCTTAGATTTTTGTGTTTGTGAGGGTCTGGTCTTCCTGTCCACTCGAAGTTCTTATAGCGTGTCAAACAAGGTCTGTCTGTCCACAGAGTCATACGCTTTCTTCAGGTCCACGAAGGTGACTATCGTGTTGTTGCTTCTGCGGATCTTCAGCATCGCCTTCAGATTTCATATCTATTCAGCACACAAACGTCCTTTCCTAAAACCCGCTTGATATTCCCCAATCAAATGATCTGTTTGTTTCTCTAGTCGGGCTTTAAATAGGCAACGGGTAGTAGTGATAAAGCTCTGTAGTTATTTCGGATCTGTTTTGTCACCTTTTTTTATGCAAGGGATGAATCAACGCTCACTTCCAGTCCTGCCGGATCGCTTCTGTTTTCCAGATTTCTGTTCGGAGTGAATGGATTCTTCTGGTAAGTTCTTCTCCTCCAAGTTTCAACATCTCTGAGGTAATGTCATCTTCTCCCGGTGCTTTATTATTTTTATGAGATCGAATGATCTCTGCTGTTTCTTCCAGTGTCGGTGATATGTAAAACTACTGTTATAAAAAAATTCATAATTTAAAATTAAAATATTCATTAATCTTGCGTGCCAGCCCTGTCATGCCTCTCCTCGGTACTACCCGGAAAGGGCTAGTAAGACAATTGGGACCTCCCACTTTGAGATCATAGTCGGCCTTTCCGTGTATTTTTCTCCTGAACAGGGTCCAGCGTGTCCAGAACCATGCGCTGCGCCTTATCTCAGGGGCTCAATGGTTCGAACGGAATCGAGACATCCACAATGAGCTAAACAATGAAGAAATCTATAAGCCTACCAGAAATAGGAAGAATGCATTTAAATTATATTCTGGTTATAGAAGCCAACCCAGACACACTCATCTCATCCTTGGGCGATTATGAAACTGAAGGTCTGCGTTTCAAGGGGCCTAAGGTCATTTTTAATTAAACCACCCTCCTACGATGCAGGCCATATTCTGGCCAGTTCGATTCCACTCAAATAAAAGCTTGCCATCTATGCTGTTCCATTAAATAACGAAGTGTCCCGAATTGTACTCAATGCCTATATGGGCCGAAGTTCTATACTCCCTGGTGGTCTGATTAGGCGAAAAGTTGTTCCAGTGTTGGAGGATCGAGTGTGTGGTGGGTGTTCCCCCAATCAGTGTTGGAATTCGGTAGTCGTACTGCGTGGAACGTAGTGCTGACTGCCTCCAGTGTCCCATCGGTGTCAAAGTGTCTGAGCGGAGTACGGTATGTGTACTGCCTTGGAGTACCGACTGGAGTGCTGAACGTGCACCGACGTGGAGTGAGCGATTGGAGCTTGACGGCAGTAGTGCTGTTTATCTGCGCCCCGCTGGTGTCAGTGTATCGTCGCGTACTGAGCAGAGTACTGGCTGCGCATTGCTTTGGGAGTACCGTGTGTGTATACTGCTGTGGACTAGGGACTGTCAATGGAGTTAGCGCGTGGAGCAATTGTCGTGAGTGTAACTGGAACACTGTTAATGGTCGTTGTTGTGAGGAGTATTGACCTGCTAGTTAGCATTGTTTAGTTGTTGCTGTTACATAGCTCACTGCATATGACTGCGCGAATTACTGAACTTTCTCTGGAGTCGAATCGTGGAACTGTAATCGGCTGTTGTGGTGGTCAGTATCCCTGTGTTCAAACCTGTGCATGCAGAGTGCGTACAGCTCTGTATGCGAAGGGACTAAGCTTGCAGGAGCGAAAATGAAAGGCCTGTCAATATGGTTTATAGCCGTCTGTGTAGAGGAGAAAAACTTGTATTTTTAAATATTTCTTTTTGCAATTGGCTTTACAACGCACCGACACAGATAGGTCTTATGACGACGATGGAATAGGTAAGGCTACGAGTGAGAAGGTGATATAACTTGTAAATAGGCAGCAATTAGTGAGTGGGATCATTCATGGTTGAATAAAATTGTGTGTGTGCATTGATTGGGTCATCTTGAAATAAATCAGAGCTATAAAACAGACTGTGTTCTGTTCGTAACATTATTATTATTATTATTATTATTATTATTATTATTATTATTATTATTTCGTATGGCTATTTCTAGCCGGGTGCAGCCCTTGTAAGGCAGACCCTCCGATGAGGGTGGGAGGCATCTGCCATGTGTAGGTAACTGCGTGTTATTGTGGTGGATAATAGTGTTGTGTGTGGTGTGTGAGTTGCAGGGATGTTGGGGACAGCACAAACACCCAGCCCCGGGCCATTGGAATTAACCAATGAAGGTTAAAATCCCCGACCCGGCCGGGAATCGAACCCGGGACCCCCTGAACCGAAGGCCAGAACGCTGACCATTCAGCCAACGAGTTATTATTATTATTATTATTATTATTATTATTATTATTATTATTATTATTATTATTATTATTATTATTATACGAAATAGTTCATGGCATCTCCGCTACTGGCAGCACTCGTTGAACATACATCATGCCTTCGACGGAGGAAAAAATGCAGGTTTATAATAATCGACCCAACCGTCGGACTCGAGACTGATGCAAAAAAGCCAGTAGAAGTGGACTAAAAAAAACCAAGAACAGATACAACCCGTGATTCCCTACTATCTTAATATCACCTCAAGAAATCTGAAGTCATGGGACTTGCGGTCGAAGGCACGATGACGTCTTTCTTTGTAGACTTTGTAGAATCAGTTAGGATGTCATCCACGCCGTTGCTCTCACAGCGCTGAAGGAATCCATCAGGATACTGAGATACCGTTTACTTACGACCACATCTTAAAGCACTGAATACATCATAAATCGCAGATTTCCTTTTTTGGTTTTTATACTTCATTTCCTTTGTTCGTAACTCCTATAGGCTATTAATTTATAAAACTGTTGTAGTATTCTGGATCCTTGCGGTCACCGTAAATTCAGGGAGACTAATACAAATTATTATTATTATTATTATTATTATTATTATTATTATTATTATTATTATTATTATTATTATTATTATTATTATTATTATTATCAGCTGCTCGTAATCGACCAGAAAGCAGCTGTCAGACGACGATTACGCTAACAGGATCCTGGCATGAGGGAGCTCACCGTATTGTCCGGCAAGAGAAAGCAATCAGGAACATCTAGCGTGTCGCTCCCCCATTTTCAGCTACAATGAGATAAAACCTTTGATCACCATCTCCGATAGTAGACAAAGGGGAAAACGCTGAATATCTCATGTTTCAGGTGAAGGCTGTACGAGGATTATATCATATTTTTTAAAATTGAAACAGGGGTGCAAGATTCAAGGAAGAGGGCAGTCCTCTAGCTTATCAGCAGTTACCACTTGGGTGCCTCGTGTCAATGCGGGTCTCAACTGAGAACATGTGCAATTTTAGTAACAATACAAATATGTAGTTGTTGTTGATTTGGTCGTAATCATAATTGAGGATATCAGTCGCCTAACCAACATTTCTGGATGAAGTGCGATATCGGCCAATAATAGCCCTTTATGGCACCAGAATCCGGTGCACAAAGCATATTGTTGTGTTACAATATCGCGAATGTTGGCGACAGGCAGCCTTGGCTATTGTGGCCACTGTGATTAGGCTTCAATATTGCGCTGATAGCTAAACCTCGGATTTTAGGCAAATGCCCATTTTGTTCCTGAAGATACAGCTTAAAATCCTGTATTTATAAGGTTAAAAACGGTGGCCCTATAGTGACTAAAATGCCTGAATACTAAAATACTTGCCGAACCTTTTCCGTATCTTGAAGAAGAGTATATTCTTGAAATACTTATCAAACAAATTTTAAAAAGCGAGAAGGTGTAAACCGCACTCCCCGCAGTTAACACGCCCGTAGTCTGTATCACGAGGAGGGAGACAGTGTCCATTGACTTGCTGAAAGAAACCTCTCCATGTCATTCTCTGAGAACATTTCACTGTGTCCGTTTGTTCAGTGTATGTATTAAAAGTGCAGGCTTCTAAGTCGTCTTTAATTTAGCAGTGGACACAGGAGTCTCCACATTTCACATCGGATGGCATCTTGTGACGTTTGCAGCAAAGAGGTGAGTGAAATATATTTTATATTTCTCCCTAAAATTGTATTTTAATTGATAAATGCTTATAAATGACGTAAAACTCAAGCTGCCTAAAATATATTTTAGAACCTATTTTTCTTAATTGAGAGCTTATTTTAGGCACCTTAAACAACATTTTTAGCACATAAAATCCTATAATTATCACAGGTTAGTTCACCCGAAAGGACGTGCGCTCCATCCACGCTCGAAGAATTTAGAACGAGGTTTCCCACTTGTGGGAAAGCACGTGGCCCTGAAGTTGGCTCAGCCCACAACAAAAATGAGTACCAGGTTAACTGCTGGGTGAAAGACGGCCGACCGCTCTATGCCAGTCAGTGCCGACACCTCCAACCTGGCCTGGCCTGTAGTTCTGTTCTGTGCATGACGTCGAAGGCTAAGCAGCGGTGTTGTGGACTTCTCCCCGTCAGCGGTTTGTCGTTCTCTGGCTCTATCTAGCACAGTGCCGTTTCGTCTTAATGACATTTGATCTCTTCCTTCTGGTGTAAAATCTAAGAAGTTATGCTGAGTGCTCAGCCCGAAAAGGTACAGAGAGATGGACAAAGTGTTTGAACGTTACCGGTATGATCTCCATAGCAACTCTCCACACAGTTAGTTATCGGCTCCTGGACTTCAACCACCACTGATATTTCTCCTATTTTTCACTGTATCAGAAAAAAGTTAAGACAGAAAGTTTGTAAATAGCATTCTAAACCAATTTTGTCATCAGCAATTTTCCTGTAAAACCAACACAGAATTTTATGTTTTAGGCCCCCTTTGAGTCCCCCTTCCTGATGATCTTTTTGAACAACTTACAGCTATGGGCATGAAGTGAGATGAGTCGTCATAGCGAGTTTTTATGACCGGATGCCCTTCCTGACGTCAACCTCATCAGAGGAGTTAATGAGATGAAACGAATGACGTGATATATGATAGTAGAAAGAGAGAGAGTGAAACTTGGTCCCGTCAAATAGCACCAAGGGGTCTGCTCAAGGCTTAACGTCACCATCCAACGGACGAATCACCATCAACAGCGCCATATGCCCTTACTCCATATGAACACTGCGGAGAGGGTTGCAATTTAGCACGCAATATAGTTATTAGAAAGTATATACCACCACCTCCCCTACCCTGCCTGCCAACATTCTGATGGTGATTTTTTTTCGGCCAGCAGAACTCGAACCGGCTAACCTCGGTGTCAGACCGTTTAGACTTTAACGCCTTAACTATCATGGCCACCAGGCGGGCTTCCGGTATAAATACCAAGTATCAGGTTAATATTCAAAAAGGACAGACAGAAAGGCGATAATAATAATAATAATAATAATAATAATAATAATAATGTAAATGGGCAATATCACACAAGGCCAAAATTAAACTCCTCAGCACTGTAGTAATCAGAAAGACTAATTATACGGTAAGCAGTATGTTATACCGAATACGAAATGAAGAAAGAAAGAAAGAAAGAAAGAAAGAAAGAAAGAAAGAAAGAAAGAAAGAAATAAAGAAAGAAAGAAAGAAAAATTCTGGACCACAGGAAACCCCAGACGTGACATAGAGGAAAAGGACAAATGAGGATCTGTACAAGTAGGCCTATATCAAAACGACCACGGACAAGAAACGGAACAGAAGGTAGACATTTTATGGATATCAACAGAAAATGGACAGACTAACCAATTTAAAAAAAAAATCTATTGTATGACCAAAAGCAACTGCGAAGTGGGTGGAAGAGGTCTAGAAAAACGCAGACCAGATTGACGACACAGCACAGTTGACCCATAACAGAAAAGCGTTCAGGGAATCGAGTCAGCAACTTCAAACACTTCCAAAAGCAATGGGTAAAAAGGAAGTCCAAAAGGATAATATCCGAGCAGAAGAGGAAGATGAGAAGAGAATGAAGAAGTTGTGGGGACATTTGAAACGACTAGCCTTCAGTTCCAAGCGATCCAAAAACTGCTCCCCTTTCTCCAGTGGTTTCATGCTCGAGAAGATACAGTCGCCAGGTATGATGGACAGCAGAGGAGGCGACACCTGTACTTACCTGTAGGGACCAAGCTGCTCATTATCTGCCTGTCTTGAGAGTGATCTTATCGCCAAGGGTGACCAGTGGCCGGCACTTTCTGTACGACCTCATTCTCTGATTTCGGTTCAGTCAAGTGACGAGTGCAAACAGGAAGTTCAGATGTAGCTCGAGTTAACAAATATATAAATGAATAACAATCAGCTTAATATACGATAACAGTCCGCTCCTGACACCATGATCGAGTACTTTGAAATTATACAAATCATTCGTGACAAGCCTTCCGCAGAGATGAGACTTCTTAGAATTCTTACGCAATGTGTAGGGTGGTGTTTTTTCGCAGCAGCAATATAACATAAAATGCTTATAAAGGTTTGTACTTTTGTATTTTTCATCTTCAAACCGCATTTAATGCATTCAAAAAACGCGACAAACAGCGACATTTACTCAAAATGAGACATTTATACTAAAATGCTAAGTAAATGTAAAACATTATTTTTTTCAAATTATACATATTTTTTACTCTTCTTTTGGAAACAAACCGAGGAGTTCGTACACCCTGCATGTGTTGTTGGCAGTTGATGTCAGATACCCAGAGTTTGCTCAAGCAGCTACGCAATGTATTTGAGGTCCTGCCAAGATTGTAGACGTTGAAAGATATTTCAGTAAATATAATTTAACATTGTAACTGATAGCAGAACACGAATAACAGAACAAAATGTTCAACTATATTCCATGATTTCCTTCAACAGGGTCACTGATTTATGAACACAACTTTAGTGCATTTTGTATATTTTCCTTTTATTATTCTGGGTTTGCATCAATATTAATTTGCTTTTTTTTTAGCCTATATCTATTTAAAATGAATGTACAATTTTATTATACTTCATGCAACTTTATTTTACCATTAGTTCTACCCAAGAGCTGTTTTAATTTCACACTAATATTATCCAACCGGCCGCCGGTGTAGCGATAGCTTGTATTCCTCTTACCCCCGAGATCTGGGTTCGATTCCCGCCCAGCTCATGGGATTTTACCTGCAACTGAGGGCTGGTTCGAGATCCACTCAGCCTACAAGATTACAATTGAGGAGCTATCTGACGGTAAAATAGGCCAGGTCTACAAAGCCACGAATAACGCCCGAGAGGATTCGTCGTGCTGACCACACGACTCCTCGTAATCTGCAGGCCTTCGGACTGCGCAGAGGTCGCTTGGTAAACCATGGCCCTTCGGGACTGTTGCACCAGGGCTTGGTTTAGATTTCTAATATTATCAAAAGACATAGCTATTTCTTACAGTTAATTCAAATTCTACGTTTTTCTTCAAAAAGCTATAAAGAGCTAACGTACAAACGCTACAAAATACAAATTTCCGATTTCAGAATGCCAACTTCAATCTAGTTTTGGCCTTTTTCTTAATATTCACTTCTGAACTATCGTTATGGTTTATTTAGGAGTGAAGGCTGTCCAAAGTCATCATCCCCTTTCGCGTTAACTCGGTCATCTTGATAAAGCCAGGCTGAGTGGCTCAGACGGTAGAGGTGTTCAAATACATATCGAGCAGAATCGCTTCGGTTAACAGTGATCACGACTTTACCGTGGCTTTACTGCTCTGCATTCGGGAGGCGGAGGGCTGTTTCCACTGTCGGGTGGCCTTTTCCACGGTTCTCCATTCTTCTCACTAAGATGAATGTCGAGACAGTTCCTTCTATAGACCATGGCGGTTCCCCCTTCACCCTTCTCCGTAGTTCAAATCAGCGCAACACATCTCCTGGCCTTAAAGATGGCGTTGCCCTCTAAGAGGCACGCTGTGCCCCATCAGGGAAGGAATTAAAACTTTCAGTACTAGTAGTAGTAGTAGTAGTAGTAGTAGTCAAATACGCCAATCTCATGTCGGTAGATTTACCAACACCGAGCAAGTTGGCAGTGCGGTTAGGGTCGCGTAGCTGTGAGCTTGCATTTAGGAGATAGTTGGTACGAACCCCACTGTCGGAAGTCCCGAAGATGGTTTTCCGTGGTTTCCCACTTTTACACCAAGCAAATGCTGGGGCTATACCTTGGCCACGCCTGCTTCCTTCGCACTCCTAACCCTTTCCTATCCCATCGTCGCCATAAGACTTAAATGTGTCGGTGCGACGTAAAGCAACTATCTATCAGATTAGCCAACAAGTAAAAGAACGCCTGTAAGACATATTTTGCAGGATTTCGACGTCTCCGAAAGTCGTAAAAGTAGCAAGTAGGACGTACCAGCAATATTATTGAACATGCACAAGCAACTGACACCTCAACAAAAGTAAATATCACTGTGGAATAACTTGAAACTTAAGATGATGAAATATGGTTGAAACTCCTCCACCGCAGTCACATGGACAGCAGAGGGAATAATATCTACAGGTGAGGAATTCTCGTTAACTCTTCTTACACGCTGGCCGCCTCCAGGAGTTCAGATTGTATTTCGACGGAGTAATTGGAATAATTGCTTGAAGAAACAATCTCTGTGCGTAACATTCAAAGAAATCCAATTAAGATATTTATCTGAAGGGAACTTGTCCTTCACAGTCAGTCCACAGGGAGCCCTCACTGTTCTTTCAACACACAAAGCGATTAAAAATGCTGAGCAAGTGTGAAGAATAATTTGTAATCCAAAATCCTAAGCTGGGAAATAAAATATGATAAAAGGGAGAAGCATAGCACATACGTCGCAAAAAACTTATACCGTATTTCCTGGAATCTAACGTGCACTTTTTTCAACCAAATTTAGTCTCCGAAATCGGGGCACACATTAGAATCAATGGTACACAAGATTCGTATGCAAACTCGAAAATTTTGTTTAACTTTCTGCTTCTGCGTGTGCTGTTAAAACTTTCCACATGACACATCAGGCTAATTTTCGCAGAGTTTTATTAAGATGCAGGCGAAGCAGGGCTCTAAAGAGTGTTCATTTGGAAGATGTAAAGACGATAACGCTAAGTGTTCAATTAGTACAGATTTTAAGAGATGGAAATGTGGCGGAATTTCGCCTTGAACAGAAGTTTAGCGCTAGTGGATCTACTAAACGAATCGCTCGCATTTAACCCTTATCAGTCGAATAACTCTGGATGGTCACAAAATTCTACTCGTATTTCATTTTCTAGAAAATAATGGGCGTATTTTTTATCTATTGTTAAGGCTTAAGATGAAGATACCTAATCTCAAATTTAAAAAAAAGAACATTTCACATCATTTCTTGAAGCGGGAAATACAGACTTTGTAGGTACGTGTCTTAGTATACCATGTCTCAATGATGATGGCCTAGTTTCGTTTGGAGAAATACTGGGTTTCCCTTCGTATTTCTCTGTTTTACCTACTTGTACAGTTAGCGCAGTGAGAGTGCGGCTAGGTCAGACATCAACTGGCCTTTAGTTGTGTTTTGAGCGCGGCGTCGACGTCTGAGCAGCGGTGTTGTGGAGACAGTCCATTCCCTGGACTGCACTGTGGTGGGCTAGTTGACAGAACACTAAATGATATTATAATAATATTATTGCTAGCCTGAATGGCCGACCCTTCGATGAAGGTGGGCGTTATCTGCTGTGTATTGGAAACTGTAGTGGAGGATAGCGTTGTGTGCGGTTTGTGATAGTACAAACACCCAGTCCCCGAGCCAGGGTAATTGATCATTTAAGGTTAAAACATCCGACCCAGCCGGGAATTGAAAACCGGGACCCTCTGAACCGAAGAGCACTACGCTGATCATTCAGACAAAGAGTCCAACTAAATGACACTGGTGATATCGAGGAAAAAATGTTCCCATTCCAATAAGTAGGGGTAGTTTTTTTTTTTAATACCGATATTACGCGCGAAATGCTTATGAAGACTTACACTGTTGTAATTCTCATTTTTCACGACCTGTAAATGCAATGTTTTTGAAAACGCGTCACAATGTGAAATGTAGGCCTATAGGGACTACTGATATGCGATATGAATACGAAATTGACGATTCCTTCTCGAACAAAACTGTATGATTTTTATTCAACTTCAAAAAAACATGAAGGCAGGAGTTTGTGCCCCCTTGAACTGACTTCCCCCTGTGGGTGGGGGCGGTAAAATAACACCCACGGTATACCCTGCCTGTCGTAAGAGGCGACTAAAAGGGGCCCCAAGGGCTCTGAACTTTGGAGCGTGGTTTGGCGACCACAGGGCCCTTAGCTGAGTCCTGGCATTGCTTCCACTTACTTGCGCCAGGCTCTTCACATTCATCTATACTATCCGAACTCTCTTGGTCAACTCTTGTTCTTTTCCGACCCCGACGCTATTAGGTTTGCGAGGGCTAGGGAGTCTTATATTTTCAAGCCCTTCGTGGGCCTAGTCTTTCTTTGACCGATATCTTCATTTTTCGAAGGGTCGGATCCCTTTCATTTTTCTCTCTGATTAGTGTTATATAGAGGATGGTTGCCCAGTCGTACTTCCTCTTAAAACAATAATCACCACCACCACCACCACCTCCACCTTGAACTGACTACAAATGGCGATGGCTGCTTACGCTCAATACCCAGAGTTTGCCTAAGCAGCTATGCAATATACCGGAGGTCCTGTCTAGATTGCAGGATAGTTAAGTTAACACAATTTAATAATAATAATAATAATAATAATAATAATAATAATAATAATAATAATAATAATAATAATAATAATAATAATATAGCAGCCAATTTTAAAATCTGTGGATATTCCTCTAACAAATACGATGCGGCAGTTCCATTACTAGAGTAAAGCCGAATGATATGGATCCAATAGCACGAGCGCCGCGCAGGACTACAAAGACCCTTCCCGCACTCATGGCGCCAGACAGTCCTGAGATTAGCCTCTCCGGCCATTGTGGAGGGACAAATCCCCTCACGCCGCACAGAGCACTACACAAACCTAATACACATGTTTTGAGACGGCTATTTTGTCCTTCTCTAAACACTATTTTAGAGAGAAGAGAAGACCCTTCAAGAACCCTTTCCATCAGTCGGCCGTGAAACATTCTTACGGTGACCTTCTCTTCAAATGAATAGAACAATCTTACAAAGGAAAGTGGGACGAAAATGAAGATCTATTTATTAGCTCAGTGTTTCACGGCGTAACAACGGAGCCTGCCTCTCTCTGTGATGCTCTGTCGTTCCAAAACGAAACGATTTATGTTTTGAGTAGCTTTTAAAACTATTTACCTCACAAAGTGTAGCAAAACTAAAGTACCTTACCTAATAAATGGAATAAAATTCGAGGGTAATTAAAAAGAAACACAGAAAGTGGTGGTGCTCATTGTTTTAAGAGGAAGTAAAACTAGGCAACCATCCTCCATTAACACGTTAATCACAGGGAAATACTGGAAGGGGTCCGACACTTCGAAAAATGAGGATATCGGCCAAAGAAAGGCAAGGGCGAAAATGAAAGACTTCCTAGGCCTCAAATGTTCTAATACCGTCGGGGTCGGAAAAGGACAGGAGTTGACCAAGGGAGGTCGGATAAGATAGGTCCATGAAAGTGAGGAACTTGACACAAGTGGAAGTAATGCCAGGACTCAGCTAAGGGCCGCGTGGTCCCAACCCAAGTTAAGAGCTCCTGAGGGCATTTTTAGTCGCCTCTTACGACAGGTGGGGATACCGTGGGTACACACACACACATCCCTGAAGGGCCTTGGCCTACCAAGCGACAGTAGATTAAGGGCTGGCGCATGGTCACCGTAACGAATCCTTTCAGCCGTTATTCCAGGCTTTCTAGACCGGAGTTACTATTTCACCGTGAGAAGGCTCCTAAATTGTTTTCGCGTAGGTTGAATGGCCCACGAACAAACTCTCAGATCCTGGTTTTTAACAAACTAACCTGGCTGGGAATCGAAGCCGGGGTCTCCAGATAAGAGGTAGGCAATAAGGACAACGAGCAAGACAGCGCGGTCTCGTAAGCTCTACCATGACAGCAGTAGAACTCATGAGAGCGCGTAATGGACAGAAGTGATTCGAGAAGACCAGTTCGGGAGAGTTCTACTCGTAATACTTTCGTTACGGTGAACAACTATTGTTTTTGTAAACACGACATAGGCTTTTTATAGCTTATCTCAGGGGCGGTACATGGTATTGTTGCAGTATTGCACAACTGCCAATAATTTTGCACTTCATTTGTCGTATTTTCTTCTAATGTTTTAGTTTAATAAACCTAACATATATTCGAAAACATGTTAAAATCAACCATCTTTGGTCGTTCGCTGTACTAATGCTTCGTAACGGACCAATAAACGCTGCCGGCTTCGAATCAAAATCAGGGGGTTTGCTTTCGTACGGCAACTCCCTAGCGGACAGCGCGGCGCAGTAGGCTATACTTCAGCAGAGCCGAGACTAAGCCTGCATAGCATCAGGTAGCATGCTCGCCAGTATCGGTCTCAGGGACTTGCACGAGATTAGCAAGTCCCCTATCGAGAAACAGTTCCAAATGTCCCCGTTAGCTTGCGCCACTCTGCGGAGATTAATTAATTCCTACTTTCTCTCCTTTCGCAAAGGTAATTTCATTTCCATTTTTTTTTTAAATTTACAACTTTTGCTTTACGTTGCACCGACGCAGACAGGTTTTACGGCGACGATGGGATAGGAAAGGGCTAGGAGTTGGAAAAAAGCGACCAAGGCTCTAATTAAGCCATAGCCACGGCATTTGCCTGATGTGAAAATGGGAAACAGCGGAAAACCACCTTCAGGACTTCCGACAGTGGTGTTCGAACCCATTATCCCCCGAATGCAAGCTCACAGCTACGCGACCCTAACCGCGCGGCCAACTTGCTGGGTCATTTCTTTCCCACGCCATACCAGCTTCAGATACCACCAGCCGCGACTGGCTTATCTACAATTACGGGCCGTGAAAGCATCAATGGTAAAGCTATTGTTATTTTACATGTCCAAATGGCTTAGTCGCCGAGAATTAGAGTAAGTGTGCGTGCGCTTTTCAGTTTGACAGGTTAAATTAAAACACGTCATCATAATTAAGCACCCCCTCCCCCCCACACAAGTTATAATGCATCGCCCGCTACTGCTTCTCTGCGGAAACGAAACTTTGCACTTTAAGAATCTACCAGACAGCCTTGAGCGCTTATCCAGAACACCTGCCACTGCCATCCTGTACCAGAGTGAGAAGAATTCTGCACAAAAACTTGAACAGCCATCCAAATAAAATTATAGGGATGCAATAGCTAATCGCACGGATTTCTGTGGGAACGTCTACTTCCTGAGAAATGGAACTGTCCTGATAAAGAGGTTCTTTAATTTCCAATATCGACGATGGATTAAAACTTCATTTAACAAAATGTTTTACGTCGCACCGTTGGGTTAAGAAAGAGCTAGGAGTGAGGAGGAACCGACTGTGGCCTTAATTAAGGCCTAATGTAAAAAATTGGAAATCATGGAAAACCACTTTCAGGGCTGTTGAGAGTGGGATTTGAACCCACTACCTCCCGAATGCAAGCTGACACCAACATGACTCAAACCGTGTAGCCTCTCGCTCGTTCTCCAACATTCCTGAAGTTATAAGCCTCTGCGGGCACTACAGTTCAGTAGAAGATATTTCATAAACGATAATGTTCGAAACGTCTACAACTATGTTATACAAACTTTCGAATAGAAAAGTCGAGCAGCTCACAATCGCATAAGCTCATTCACGAAGATCGGAATCAGCACTGTTAGTGTCCAAACATCTGCGCCGTAGATTGAGTGACCAGGCGCATTTCCATTTACTGGATGCAGTGGACAGTCTACAGTGTAGGTCTAACGGTTAGCGCTATTAGCTGCCGTACTCAGAGACCCAGATTCGATTCCCAGAACTGACAAATTCAATATTGGCAGGAAGGATGGTGTGGGGTTTAGATGGAAGCATACATGCAGCTAAACCTCCACGGAAGTGTGTGTGTGTGGGGGGGGGGGGACCTGATAAAAAGCTGCACCAGCTCATGACGACATGAACAGTGGACAAAACCTTTCGTTGCTGGTCTGATTCAATGTCCACCTGTTTCAGACAAACTGCACGTGTTACTGGGTGGTGCACCAAGTTTTGGAATCATATGTCCCTATTTTCCTGAAGTGAATGTGCAAACGTTCACGGCAACTTCTGCACGGACCGAGTGAGTTGGCCGTGCGGTTAGGGGCGGGCAGCTGTGAGCTTGCATCCGGGGGATAGTGAGTTCGAATCCCACTGTCGGCAGCCCCGAATATGGTTTTCCGTGGTTTCCCATTTTCAAATCCAGGAAAATGCCGGGGCTGTACCTTAATTAAGGCCAAGCCGCTTCCTTCCCACTCCTAGGCCTTTCTTATCCCATAAGATCTATCTGTGTCGGTGCGACGTAAAGCAAATAGGAAAAAAAAAAAAAACTTCTGCACGGCACACGGAGATATGAAGAATTTCCTTGCTTCAGACGTCGTGGAGTATATCGAGAGTGCGCAAGTCAAGTCGTGGTGGTGGTGGTGGTGGTGGTTGTGGCGGTGGTGGTGGTGATGGTGGTTATTCTATTAACAGTGGTCAGAAGGAAAATGGAGCAGAACCGACACTTCGAAAAGTGAAGATATCGGCAAAAGAAAGGAAGAGCCACGGATGGAGTGAAAATGAAAGACTCTCTAAGACTCGAAAACCTAATACTGTGGAGGTCAGGAAAGAACAAGAGTTGACCAAGGGAGGTCAACAAGTGAAAGCAATGCCAGGCTCACCTTACGGAACCGTGGTCGCCAATCCACGCTCCCAAGTCGAAAGTCCTGGGTCTCCCTTTTAGTCGCCTCTTACGGCAGGCAGGGAATACCCCAAACATGTGACGGCGATGGGTTAAAGGATTCCCATTCCCCTATTTCGATAACTACTGAATGAGTTATCCTGTAAATAATGAAAACTGGAAAATGACATTCAAATTTTGCTTGGCAGCATTTTGAAGGTCTGGTAGTGTCGCCTAGTGATGATAGCCACCGAATTGTCTCTATGCTAAAAGCACAGAATTGAGTAATGTATTTTTCCTTACGAACTTTGGTATCATTTCATCCCGATGTGAAGAAAAAAGTGTCAGTGATTCCCTAAAGACGCGCGTTCTGTCAAGTAATTGTAATTTTACCAATTAGTTTTTAAATTATTAGTAATTGTAATTGAGTAATTTTTTCTCAGGTAACTGTAACTGAGCCCAAATCGTTTAATTTTGTACTTTTCCCATTACTGAATAAAACTATGAATTCAAAATGCTATGTTTGTCTTTTACCTTACTAACATATTGCTGCATCCCTACCCCATGAGGTGTCACCCTTAAAAGGTCCTTTCAAATGTTCTTAGTACACTTCCTGTATTGAAGCTTTTTCGAGAGAAACAAAATAGTTGCCACAACTTTTAAGTCGACCCTCGTAGCCTATATTTTTAATGCGCGTACGTAGTCGGGGAGGGCTATTTTAACATGTAAGATGTAAACAATGTTGCTAAATAGATGTGACCGAGGGGCAGGTTCCATTGAATGTTACCATAATGAGCACTATATGGATGAAGTTATCCGAGAGCGGGGCAGTAACGAGGTTAGGCGCCGTGATTCATCCCGAGTGTTACGCTCCAGTGGCGGCCCCTGCACTAATTGGGAAAGTGTCGCGCGACCCCCACAGGACGACAAGAAGTGTGCCACACCGCAGCACACAAGTTGGACTCGAACTGCGGAGATGACAAGACTTCGAGCATTACAAAACAAATCACGTACGATACTTCCACAATGAGAACTATCCGAAATGGTTTAATACAGTCTCAAACACAACAAAACAAAATCAAAACAAAAACATCGAGCGAGTTGGCCGTGCGGTTAGGGTCACGCAGCTGTGAGCTTGTATTCGTGGGATAGAAGGTTCGAACCCCACTATCGGCAGCTCTGAAGATGGTTTTGCGTGGTTTCCCATTTTCACACTAGACAAATGCCATCGTTGCCATAAGACCTATCTGTGTCGGTGCGACGTAAAGCCATTTGTAAACAGATAGTATTAAACAACTGTCATGTTTTGTCCTGCGAACGTCTGAAAAGATGTTTTTGTTTACGAAAAAAGCAACTGAAATGAACTGGGTACATCTGTTAAATAATTCCTTTATGCAAAATGTGTTCAGGATTCTGTAGAGCTCAAGTCTGAAGTATAGTTTGATATCGGCGAGCGTGGTGTGCTTGTTAATAGTGAAAAAAGTTGCAAAAGTTAGAAACATTACATGCCCATGATGTATGCATGCAGTCGCTTGCTTAGCAGCTGCCATGTACATTGTGTTAACTAAACTTCATATTTTGTTTTTCATCGAGTTATCCATATTTGCCAGTTTATCAAACACTAGCGGAAATAGAAAGTGTTCTAGCATGAAGATCTTAATGTAATGTAACAAAATTTGCTGTAGGCCTGTGATTCCTATGCCCACTAGGTGATCTGATTACAATTTCACTATTTTGCAAGCATTTGTACAGAAACACTTCCGCCGTCCACACAAGCTAAAGATGATATGAATACGCGATACTGCTGTTGCAACTGATGATGATGATGATGATGATGATGATGATGATTGTAATAAGATGACTGATATTTCAGGTAGGCTGAAGATTACAGCATGTCAGGACGATGTTCACAACCACACTATTGACACCTCTCTGATTTTGAGAAGTGTCGCATAATTGGCATACGTGACAAGTGGGCACCATGCAGCCTGATAACACAGAGAGTTGACTGAACTGCAATGACTGCAGAACGAGTGGTGAGGTGATTGATTCAGGAGAATACCGCAGCAAGGAGGCCCCGCACACGTCGTTCCAAACAAATCACAGCAAGAGAAGATCGTCGGATTTTGCGATTGGCTCTAGCGAACAGGAGAATGACAACTTTGACATCTGACCAGCAGTTACAGGCAGAGTATCACCACGAAGCATCGGGAACAGGTGGCTTGAAGCTGGGCTGAGATCACGACTAATGTATTTACGTTGTTAGTTAGTTCCTGGCCTCGCGGTCTGACGGTAGCAATCCGACCCAGACGCTCTGGGTTCCATTCCCGCTTAGGCCAGGGATGTCTACCTTGACCTGAGGGCTAGATCTATTTCCATTCAGCATACAGGAGAACAATTGAGAGGGTATCTGATGGTAAGATAGCAGTCCTAGTCCAGAAAGTCGAAAGCAACGTCCCAGACGATTCGTCGCGCTGTCCACGCGTAACCTCGTAATCTGCAGGTCTTCGGGCTGAGTAGCAATCGCTTAGTAGGTCAAGGTCCATCAGAGCTCTCAAGCCCGTGGGGTTTGTTTTGTTCTTAGTACTTAATTCCTAGTTAAAGGCTGTCTTATTATTGCTCTTCGATCAACACGTTTCAGCCTCACGAAAGGTCGCACGACGTCGCATCGAAATTTACAAAAGATATCGAAATTATATAATTTTCAGCCTCTCCGTAATGTATTTCTTAGCCTGTCTTACTTTCATTTCAATGTTGCTGCTCCTCTCGTGACTGTATGTGTGAACTTAGTGCCGTTATGTCCTGTAACATTGGCATGAAAGAAAAGAAAATATATTTATAACACAATTTGTGATTTTACACAAAACTGTATTAACGACTTGCTGCTGTACAATCACTCCGCATGTGCATGATTACAATTTTTTTTGTCGATCCCTCACGTTGCCCTGAGGCACTCATTGTAGCCTCTCCCTGTCGGCAGCTTGTCGCTTCCTGACTCTCTGGTCTGAAAATGGAAAACCACGGAAAACCATATTCTCCAGTAAAACTAACCGTAACAAAGATACACCGAGTTTAGTTTTAGGTTCCCGAAAATCTACCGGTACCAATCCATTTTCCCGTGAAGCTGTAACACACAGACAAAAATAAGCTGAATCTGACATCGTTTGTCGTGGCCGGTATAAAAACGAATTATCAGAAGACAATTTCATAAAATATAAATAGTACTGTTTAAAACGTCGAAGGTATTGTTCAATGAAGTTCTGGCTTGTAAGCTGTATATCAGCTCACCACGTGGTCGCATTCGCTGGCAAAATACTGTTGTAGCACCGAGTTTGTTCGCTTGACTGCCATAACACAACTTGCGAAATTAAGTCTATGGCAGATTAATCAGAATGTTCCAGAGGAATTTAAAAATAATATTCCCTCATGTTATAATAACAATCACAGTCAAATTAATTATATTACACAGGACGCCACACTGTGCAATAGGCTATTGTTTACGTTCTTTCCTGGAGATCCGCAGGACTTTTTACCCGTAAACATTATTCTGAGGTGTCTGAAGGGGACATCATGCTACACAAATTTGCTTCATACTGTTCGTCATGGTTAACAGAACACAGTGGGGCACTGCGCACTAGTGCCTCGATGTCAGAAATCAGCAAAGAACTAAATGCATGCTAATTGTGTGACTCAAGAGAACACAATGAAAGTTCCAACTACATGTCTCGTCAGGAGATCGTTCGTGGATCAGTTCCTTCACTAACAGCTACAGCCACAACATTCCTGGAATGTTCGGAACTCATTTAATTACAATCGAGACAGATAAACACGTCAACCTCACTAAGTCGGTAATTAAGGAGACGTTCTGTTCCAGTGAGCTCTCTCCACCGAAAGTATTCACCTTCGGTCTTTCTAAAATGCCTCGTGATGCAGCCAGATGGCGTCAACTTGAAATGTCTGCACACGGTAGCTGAGGCCATACGATTATTATTATTATTATTATTATTATTATTATTATTATTATTATTATTATTATTATTATTATTATTATTGTACTTTTTGTCTCTATATTTGTATTAATACATAATTATTTGTTGGTTATATTGACGAGTCAGACTCTCACGCTTTGACCGCGTAGATCACAATTCAAACCTACTTCTCGTAAAATTATATAGAGCTGACTTTTGAGTTATCATGCGATTAAAGGTGTTAATGATCTCACCCGTTATATTAATACAACATTTGTGAATATTTCCTAATTACAAGGTACAGACGTAGCATGTCCTTGCATTGCACAGGTCGCCTCTTTGCGTGACGTCATCGGAGCTATAGTACGGCCAGTACATCACGAAGGCAGTGCTATCACACAGCGTTTTCGTTGTGTTCCTCAAATAAACAGATCATTAAATCCAAAGACTTTCATAAAAAAAGAACATTTTCAAGCAGGATACTTTCCATGTTCAAGGTAAAAGAGTTACAGGTAATTCCAAACCAAACCCATGGCACAACAGCCCCGATGGGCCTTGACTTACAAAGCGACCACTGCTCAGCCTGAAGGGCTGCAGATTACGAGGTGTCGTGTTGTTGGCACAACGAAACCTCTCTGCCGTTATTCTTTCTAGACCGGAGCCGCTGTCTCACCGTCAGACAGCTCATCAGTTGCAATCAAGTAGGCTGAGTAAACCTCGAATCGGCCCTCAGGTCCAGGTAAAAATCCCTGACCGGCATGTTACAGGTAATTCAAATAATTTCAAATAATAATCATGTTATTGTTTTTTACCTACCACTAACTACATTTTTTACGATTTTCGGAGACGCGGAGGTATCGGAATTTCGTCCAGCGGAAGTTCTTTTACGTGCCAGTAAATCCACCGACATGAGGGTGGCGTATTTGAGCACCTTCAAATACCACCGGACTGAGCTAGGATCGAACCTGCCAAGTTGGGGTTAACATGAAATGTCATGTTCATTCTTTCTGTTGACGAAAACAAATTGAGAATTGCAATTTACCACAGAGTAGAACTCCACATTATTCTTGTGGTAAATTAGGCGTTTTCAACGCACTGTTTCAGCGGTCAGCGTGTTCCTCAGAGCAGCCGTGTTCCGTACTCAGCACCTGTGTACACGCGAGCACAGAAATGGTGTCCCGATATAAACAAAGCATGGTATACCCCCACCTCCACGCTTAACGCATTGCTGCAGGTAGACAGCCCGCTACAAGACTGTTGTGATCGAAATGGGCACAGTGGCGGATGTATAGCAATACACACACTGTGCCTTCAGCACTACCAGTTCACTCCCTCCCCTCCTTTTCAGTACTGGAGTGGCCTTCACTCCCTCTCCTCCTTTTCTGTACTGGAGTGGGGCAGTGTTGATTGTTTACGTCGGGACACTATTTCTGTGCTTGCATGTGCACTGATCACTACGTAGTCAGTGGGATTCACCTGAACAGTAACGGCACGGCGCCTATATACCGAATTTGGTGCGCTCGATTCTTCGGCGTAGTACTGTTAGTATTATAAATTAATCTCAACATATTAGCAATAAATTTGAATTTCGGAAATTTATTTCTCTGAATACAAAATTAAAATATTACTTCCGTACGTCAATTTAATTTAAAAAATCGTTCTATAGCCTAATTACTGTAAGTTTAATCAACTGACACTACTACGGAATATATCGCAATGTTTAATACGTAAGCGAAGAATATTTTTTCAAGTTGAAGTCAGAAATTTGGTTCCTATGTTGTGGTTGCAGATCTTCATACATGAAAAGAACTGTTCACAAACGGGCGTAACCCCGAATATGCTCAGTGTCCTAGCAGCAAATGCATGGAAGCGATGGATTCTTTTTTTTTTTTTAATTTATTTGGCATTTGGTCCGTAAGACCATGCTGCCAGCTCTGTACATTTACAAAACAGGAAAGTCAAAGAGCAACATCTTTACAACATGGGACCGTTCATGGCATTATGACTAATTGGTGATGGAAAGCCACGGTACAGGAACTTTGGTTGGATGAGAACAGTTTAACTACAGACTACAGAACAAACGTATCACAATGTTAAATTAGCTTCACTTAAAAATTTGGCTATTGCTTGATATATACGGATGTCATAGCTGCTGAACAACGACGAAACGGAAGTCGGAAGTGGAACTTTCAGTTGTATAAGCGTTTGATATAAGTTGGTCACTTGTGGTTTGTATCTAGTGCATCCTAAAATTGTATGGTTGAGGTCTGCTTCTTGATTGGGGTCAGAGGTACAATTTGGGGAGTCTATGACTTTGAGTCTGAACAGATGACTGGGGTAAGATGCATGTCCAAGTCGCATTCTAATAATTGATGTCATATGGCGGCGAGTTAGAGATAGTAGACTGAACCATGGTTTCTGTGGGATGTGTCTCTGGATAGCGGCGTAATGCTTGCCTTTGATGCGTTGAGTTGTTGCCCAGTAATTTGACCATTCCGATGGATTCTTGTACATTGGCATCCACTGTACCCCACGTGTTCGCAGCTCTTACGTCACAACCACAGTGGCTGTCAATCGCTGCACTATTTCACGCAAAACTTATGATTGTCCCATGTTCCAACCAACTAATGCTATGATTTACTGCACTGACTAAAATTTACACTGATTTCCCATTAATTAGTTTACTACTTTTTGGGATTCCAACTCAACAACAGAAAAGTAGCTGATAGTGTAAGACTTCTCTATCATCAACGACACAAGAATACTTCACTGTGAACCGAGCTTGATAGCTGCAGGAGATAGTGGGTTCGAACCCCACTGTCGGCAGCCCTGAAAGTGGTTTTCCGTGGTTTCCCATTTTCACACCAGGCAAATGCTGGGGCTGTACCTTAATTAAGGCCACGGCCGCTTCCTTCCAACTCCTAGCTCCTTCCTTTCCCATTGTCGCCATACGACCTGACTGTGTCGGTGCGACGTAAAGCAACTTGCAAAACAAAAAAAAAACTTCACTGTGAACAGGTAAGTACCTCTACTTCTATGTGCCCAAGGTAACGGGTCAGAGTTTCCCGATCTCGCCCTGGCTGTGTACGTACGAAGGAAACGCTACACTTTTATCAATTAAGAGCACAGGAGGGGGACAAAGTAAATGGCAGTGAATCTAGCAACTTGTAGTTTTATGTCCTCGAAGTCCTGTCGGGGTAAGCTTGGAATCGAGAAATAGTAGGTTCAAACCCCCAGCGCAGCGGCAGCCGAAAACATGTTCTGTGGTTTTCCATTTTCACATCAGATATATGGAGCGGCTCTCGTCACAATAAATAATATCACGGTAACTTCCATCTTAGTCCAAGCCTTTCTCTAACCTTAAGCTATATGAATGGGACATTAAACAACTAGAAAAAGGGGTTTGATAGCAGAGGGACACTGTCACTAGCTTTCTACCAAGGCGGCCGAGGTTCAACTACGGCTATGCACGTGGTATTTTTAAAATGAAAAGTCACGTCATTCTGGCTTGCATTGAAAGTAAAACTGGATGTCCCGTAATCATGATCACATCATCACGTAAAACTACAAGCTTGGTATTATTATTTTTTCTTTTTTGCTATTTGCTTTACGTCGCACCGACACAGATAGGTCTTATGGCGACGATGGGACAGAAAAGGCCTAGGAATGGGAAGGAAGCAGCCGTGGCCTTAATTAAGGTACAGCCTGGTGTGAAAATGGGAAACCACGGAAAACCATCGTCAGGGCTGTCGACAGTGGGATTCGAACCCACTATCTCCCGGACGCAAGCTTACAGCTGTGCGCTCCTAACCGCACGGTCAACTCGCCCGGTACAGTGGGGTTCGAACCCACCATCTCAGGGATGCGAGCTCACAGCTGCACGCCCCTAACTGCACGGCCAACTCGTCCGGTCTTGGTATTTTTAAACAATTAGGAGAGAAAGAGAGGGAGAGGATAATAAACTTATTGGTTTTATGTCCCACTAAGTACTTTTACGGATTTCTAAGACGCTGAGGTGTCGCCATTATGTCCCGAAGGAGCTCTTTAACGTGGCAGAAAATCTAAATACATGAGGCTCGCGTATCTGAGGGCCTTCAAATATCACAGGACTGAGGCGGGGTTGAACCCAACAACTTGAGTGTAGAAGGCCAGTGCACTACCGCCTGTGTCACTCAACAACGCAGAAAGCAGAGGTAGCTGTCATGCGCAGTCTATATCACAGAAAGAGAGAAAGATAGAAAGAACGAAGAGGCGAAGATTGAATGAAATAGAGGAATAGACAGGTTTTAGACTCCTAGATGATGGGATATCACGGAATGAGGCAGGCAAGCACTGAATGTCCTATATATTACTTTCCAACACCACAAGCCAGCCTCTGCTGACTCGTATTTCACGACGGTAGGTAGCGTTATACGAGAACACACAACACTGCATGCTGGAGCAATTTACCGGCTTAGCAGAAATGGAATTACTTTATGACGTACTGTCCGAGGAAGGCATACACACGAGCATTAAAAAATACATATAAATCTCAACAGTTGCTAATACATGTTGTGTTAGTCACCCAGCGAGCCGGGAGGCCGAATTACATCTCCTTTATGAAGTGTGACGTTTGTCGAAGCTGAACCAATGCAGCAATGCTAAGCAGGTGGCGACCGGGTGTGGCTATTTTCCGCGCCGTCGGACCGCGACATTGGCACCGCGGCGATGGTAGCGTCGGGACGACAGTAGTGTACAGTTAGGGCCTACAGCTCCAGACCTCCAGAAAATTAGTAGATAACGTCCTAGTACGGATTAATAAATGTTTCTATAGTTCACGTAAAAGCAAAGTAGTCGTTAGCTAAATCATTATAGATTAACGTATTATAGTTTAGATTATATGCTGTACTTCCTCATCACCTTCAATGAACCATTGTACTGTATTTATGAAGTCCGCTAATCCCTCGAACGCATCCTTTGCCCACCATATGAAATAGGAAAATGAATGTATGTTGAGTACTCAACCCAAAGGCTGGTTGATCCAAAAAGTGAGAAGTGGGGTGTTTTCCCGTTGCTTTCGTCACTGAACCAGAAGTTGCTGATACATATCAGCCAACCATTCCCACCGAAATGCGCACACAAACGGGTCCCGTGGGTAACACGTCCACACCATTCATCCGAGGGACCGGCTGCATAAGGAATGGCATTACTAGCATCGCTGTCCGACTCGTTGGTTGAATGGTCAGCGTACTGGCCTTCGGTTCACAGGGTTCCGGGTTCGATTCCCGGCCGGGTCGTGGATTTTAACCTTCATTGGTTAATTCCAATGGCCCGGGGGCTGGGTGTTTGTGCTGTCCTCAACATCCCTGCAACTCACACACCACACATAACACTATCCTCCACCACAATAACACACAGTTACCTACACATGGCAGATGCCGCCCACCCTGATCGGAGGGTCTCCCTTACAAGGGCTGCACTTGGCAAGAAATAGCCACACGAAATTATTATACCTCGTACCTCAGTCACTTTCATACTGTCAAAGCCAAGGATGAGACCGGGACAGAAAAATGGAAGTAATAAAGTTTGATCCTCCTCATTAAATGCTAGTGGACCGGGCGAGTTGGCCGTGCGGTTAGGAGCGCGCAGCTGTGAGCTCGCATCCAGGAGATAGTGGGTTCGAACCCCACTGTCGGCAGCCCTGAAGATGGTTTTCCGTGGTTTCCCATTTTCACACGAGGCAAATGCTGGGGCTGTACCTTAATTAAGGCCACGGCCGCTTCCTTCCCATTCCTAGGCCTTTCCCGTCCCATCGTCGCCATAAGACCTATCTGAGTCGGTGCGAGGTAAAGCAAAATAGCAACCAAAAAAAATGCTAGTGACTTTACGTCGCACCGACACAGATAGGTCTTATGGCGACGATGGGATAGGAAAGGCCTAGGAGTTGGAAGGAAGCGGCCGTGGCCTTAATTAAGATACAGCCCCAGCATTTGCCTGGTGTGAAAATGGAAAACCACGGAAGACCATCTTCAGGGCTGCCGACAGTGGGATTCGAACCCACTATCTCCCGGATGCAAGCTCACACCCGCACGCCTCTAACCGCACGGCCAACCCACCCGGTCCTCATTAAATGAATTGTAAACTTGTAGAGAAGTTGAGAGATGTGTGTATTACGCAGATGATGTTAATATTTGAACTACTGTCTAAATTCATTACGTAGAAATATTTGTGAACACTGGCAACGAAACGGTTACAAGACATTATTTACATCGATGTTAATAACAGTAGTAGAGGAAGTGTTAGGTACGCTAAGTCATAAAGTTCCGATGGAATTTATTGCGTAGAAAAGTGGCAAGAGACCGAGCGAATGGCGGTGCGGTTTGGGTCACGTAGCTGTACCTGTCAGCTTGCATTTGGGAGACAGTGGGTTCGAACCCCACTATCGGCAGTTCTGAAGAAGGTTTTCCCACTTTCACACCAGGCAAATGTTAGGCTGTACCTTAATTAAGTCTTTTTATAAATTGCTTTTTTCAAAAAGCTCACTGATCAGAATCCAGAGTATTTCAAACTACACTTTAAACTTATCACAAAGGTTCAATTCTTGCTCGGTTGTTTTCATTTAAATTCTTATTTTTTGGTTTTCGTCTTTAAGCAATAGATTTTTAATTTCACTCTTTTTATAAGCATGAACATTTGATACAAAAATGATAGTAGAGATGATAGTTAACTTTTGGGATTTTGCCGTGTCACAAGGTGAAATTCATTACGTTTCGCAGAGATCTTTGCGACATGGTCAACAGACTGATGATGTCGAGAGAGTAGAATTCTCTGCGAAACGTAAAGAATTTCACCTTGGTTCTTGACAAGGCAAAAGCCCAAACACTACTTATGTCTATAATCACGTGTCGCGAAAGCAACAATCTAAATAGTCTATTAAAACAGATTGTTTTTATTTTCACCATTTTTAAAAGTCGATATTTTACACCGTGTTTTAACTTTTTTTGGCCCATTTATATGTACACAGGTATTTAGCTATTTATATTATGCGAGATCAGTCTGACATTTAGCTGATCATGGGAGTGGTCCTTCCTCAATTTTGTTTGATCTCTCGATGAAATTATCTCAGTCCACGGCCAATACATGTGAGAAATCATATTTCAGTATTACTTCCCTCTCTCTCTCTCTCTTTTAAACCTGTAAATGTATATAAAATTACAGCAAAAACAATATTATCTACGCGAATTTTAGCAAAAAGAATTAATAAATTAAATCATTCTAACTTACAAGTAGGCCCTACTAAATTATATTGATATTCAAGTCCAATTTCATTTTCACGTAGAAATATAAATTTTATCTATTTATTTATTTTTGTAATAATAATTTCTCTAAACGTTCCATAATTTATCTTTCAGGAGGTAAACCCTTCTCTGTTAATCATGTGACCCCGCCGCATTGGGCGCCCCATTGAAATAAGAAGCCGAGCTATATAGGATGGGTATCTGTTGAGAATCCACCGATACGAATGGTTCCTCGAAAGGAGGTAGCAGCCTTTCGGAAGATCCAAGAGCGGCAATCTGGATGTTGATACTGCTACATGATTAAAAGCAACGGAAAATAACAGCCGTAACTCCGGAGGATATACAACTTTATTGCATACTTAATTGATTACCTGGTAATGATCCCCTCACTGATACAAAATTTTGGAGGTAAAATTGTCCCCTATTCGGATCTCCGCGTGGAGATACATGAGATGGGGGCGATAATCAAGAAGACGAATACTGCTTTCTGCGAGTCGGAGAGTGGAATGTCAGAATTTTGAATCGTTGTGGCAAGTTAGAGAATCTCGAAAGGAAAATAGAGATTCTAAAGTTTGATATTTTTAGTCTAACTGAAGTACGTAGGCAGGAAGACAACGATTTTCGGTCAGACCGCTACAAAATCACGAACACAAAATGCATTTCAGGATGTGGTGTAACAATAAATAAGACAATAGGGTAAGGGTTAAATAACTATGACCAACATGGTGAACAGACTGACGATGTCAAGAAAGACGCCAACCGCCACCAGAGGTCTTTAACGCACCAAAAATTGAATCGGTTATTTTTAAAACCTCTTAAGTCACTCATTTCGTCATTGTCACGTTTTGAGAGAAAATGAAAGCTGCAACAAAAGTTCACCATTTTATGTATGAATCCATTAAGTCTGATGAAAAGAATGGATGTGAGGATACTGGGAACTTTTGGTCCGGTTTCGAAACTCTGTAAATTATTTATTTGTGGGGTTTCTCAACGAAACTATTGTTGATCACAAATCCTGGTGGCCTCCACTGTTCAAGAAGTCTGTCCTGCTCATTGAATCCTATGGGAAGGGAGTGCCTCGATATAAGAACGTAACATTTCAGGTGTCACAGTATAACTATTTTGTGTACGGTGGGGGGCCCAATACCCGAACAGCTCCTATTTCCGAACACTCGTAACGTCTATGTGGTTTACATTTGAAATAAGCGCCAGATGCGGTTCCAAAACAGTTCAATAGATGGCAGCACCCTCTTGCAGTAGAGTGAACCAGTAGTGAATGGCAGAACTAGTGCGGTTCTTGCTCCAGACAATATCAAAAGAAACACGGTAAGAAGTGCCTCCTATACTTTTCCTTCACTGTATATTTATTCTGATCTTTCGTTTCGCTTAAACTGAGAAAATGTACAACCTGACAGTAAGAGAATCTGTATGTAGTATTGAAGATGAAAGGTTTAACCAGTCAATGTGTAGGTCACGGCACGTGTGATCATGGCGCGAAATTTAAATGATGGACAGACTTGTTCCTATTTCCGGACGCTCGATTGTTCCCAGACACCGATGCATACCAACGGTATATTCAAAGCTGGTTAATTTTACAGGTTAAACAGACCACCGACATATATAAAGACATATTTATTAAATATAATTACCATTTTACGACTGATAACTTTCGTTCTCAAACTATCAATTCAACTTTGAGGGGCGCCCAAGATAAAAGGGTCTGACTTTTTCTTCACATATCAGTGCTGTAGATACATTCTGAGATGATGAAATTGCACAATAAACAAAAGATACTCTCCGCGTCTGCAAATGTGTTGTAAAACAGTATGAAATGTAAATAGTAATGTACCGTGCATGAGTTGAGTTGAATAGCGAGAAACGAAACCGTCATAAATGACAAAAATATGATGTCCGGAAAATGGCATGCTATGTTTCACTGATGTCCGGATTTAAGAGCACCTGTTACAATTATAGGACGTTTTCAATTAACTTTTAAAATATTGTTCTTATGCATATAATAGTATCTAAATGTTATTAATCCCACTATTATCATTAAAGCATATAATATGAAACCGTATATATTTCTGTGGTAGAAATATTTACTGCTATGTGCTATATCCAAAAACATCTGAATCGTCCCGATATAGAGCCCCCTACTCTATCCGAGGGACTATCCTGGTAGAGTTAACACTGTGATGCCAGAGAAAGGAGCGTGCAAACAGAATCTTTAAAGAAAATGGACGATTTGAAAAATTGAAAGAATACCGATTAAAGGCGAAATTCAAAGATTTTGGGAAATCCCGTATGCCTGGGATATCACTGACTGATTAAAAGGACGTTCGTTTCAAAATCAATTCTACGGTGTTTACTTTCATAAAAACACAATTTTCTTAAGTTTTTAATAATTATTTTACTAATCGAGATATGAATTATTTTCTGGATGAATATTCAAATTCAATATGTGCCTTGTGATGATAAAAAAACTTCAATATTTTTTGAAATCCCGTAAGTCATGAACTTTAAAACAGTCTAGCAACAATTGTATTATTTATACAAGTTCGAATTTCAGAAGCAATAAAAACATACAAAGGTCCTCTACGTAATTATTCAGTTTTCTTTATTTTCCCACAAATTTACTATTCTTAACTTAAGGGGTTTTAAAAATAACCGATTCAGTTATGGCACAGAGAGCAAAGTTCTTTTAGATTTGTTTTCCCTTCAAACATTAACTCACTCGACCAGAATCGAACTCATGAATTTGTAATGTTGAGTCAGACACAACCCCCTGAATCATTGAGGCAGTTTCACGGAGAACTAAATATGTAAAGGTTTCGATATTCCGAACTAAGTCCTAATGTAGCCTATTCCTAAAACGCCACACAACGCCCGCGCTGCCATGTGTGGAGATCCCCCGACTGTACGGCGGCGGTTCACAGCTGATCGCGCACTGAACGCTCTGATGCACAGTGAAATGTGATTACAATGTGTTGCTCTGACATCACATTACGGGATATTTACGACCTTTATTCCCCTCCGATGAATATTCAAGTCATGAAAATACAATCAAGACGATCATGTATGCCATGTGTGTTCATCAAACAATAGCCCCAAGATCCTCGGAGTCGAAACACTTCTTGGGTTTGTCCAGGTCGCTAGCATGCATACGGCTCCGATTAATTCCGTCAGAAGGAAGTGGAAAAGTGCTGTTACATTTTTACACGTTTCAGAGGGTTTCCGAAAGTAATTGCTCTTTTTTTTTTTTTTTTTTTTTTGCTAGGGGCTTTACGTCGCACCGACACAGATAGGTCTTATGGCGACGATGCGATAGGAAAGGGCTAGGAGTTGGAAGGAAGCGGCCGTGGCCTTAATTAAGGTAACAGCCCCAGCATTTGCCTGGTGTGAAAATGGGAAACCACGGAAAACCATCTTCAGGGCTGCCGATAGTGGGATTCGAACCTACTATCTCCCGGATGCAAGCTCACAGCCGCGCGCCTCTACGCGCACGACCAACTCGCCCGGTGAATGTAATTGCGTAAATTGGATGTTGAGTTTTAAAAGAAACGACAACAACAACAACAACTAATAATACGAAGAATAAGAGGAAGAAGAATACTCGCCAGGGAAGGGAAAGAAATGGCCGCAGCCCCAGCATTTGCCTGGTGTGAAAATGGGTAAACACAGGGAATCATCTTCAGGCCTGTCAGCATTAGAGTTCGAAGCCAATATCTCCCAAAAACAACCTGGCATCTACGTGACCCAAACCGCGCAGCCACTCACTTGGTCTCACACTATTAAATTTCTTTATTTTTATTTAAATAATCTTGAGAAGAGCACATTATGCTCACTTCAGGGTTAACCATCGATATCGATATCATTCAAGAATCATTCGATAGATGTGCTGACTCCCCCACATGACGCAGTGTAGTATCTGAGCAAGTGCTTTGCTGTATACGCTTTCAAAAAGGTTTCTGATGGTATGTATTGACGTGAAACGTCATTCAAATTAGGGTCGGTGGTCTCAAGAGTAACACCGATACGGTGCTTTTCATGTAACTTAACAAAGAAGGTGACCAGATGACGAATTTGGACATACGTTACAACAAAAGTCCCAAAATAAGACTAATACACGGGTAAAAGCCTACAGAAAAAGTGCGCAAGAGGAAAGTAGACTCAATATGGGATCGAAGAAAACCGAAGTATATCGGCAGAACGAATGAGCGATACGGAAGCGTCGCAGATTTCGGCTTGCAGTTATAAAGAAAACCCGACAATACAGACAACAAAAAAAGCAGGTAAGTTCGTAATACCGTATGTTCTGTTTAATTATAGGCTATTCACCCTAATATGTCAATAAGACAGCCTACGTTAAAAAAGTTTTGTTTGGTATGCCGTTACATTGCACTGAGTTTTCGAAAACGATTTCAGATTGACCATGTGATGCAATAATTAATGCTATTGGTTTTCCGTACTACTAACTACCATGGACACTTTTCGGAGATGCCGAGGTGCCGGAATGTAATCCCGCATAAGTTCTTAAACGTGCCAGTAAATCTACCAATGCGAGGCTGACACAAACCTATTTGAGCACCTTCAAATACCACCGGACTGAGCCAGGATAGAACCTGCCAGGCAGGGGACAGAAGGCCAGCGCTTCAACCGTCTGAGCCATTCAGCCCGGCCAGTGTGACGCATATAGGTCCCTTTTTTGCTAGTTGGTTTACGTCGCACCGACACAGATAGGTTATATGGCGACGATGGGATAGGAAAGGTCTAAGAGTTGGAAGGAAGTGGCCGTGGCTTTAATTAAGGTACAGCCCCAGCATTTGCGTGGTGTGAAAATGGGAAACCACGGAAAACCATCTTCAGGGCTGCCGACAGTGGGATTCGAACCCACTATCTCCCGGATGCAAGCTTACAGCCGCGTGCCCCTGACCGTACGGCCAACTCGCCCGGTGCAGATACGTCTACGCCTATGTTGGCTACAGAGGACTTGAATGTAGACTAGTCAAATTTAAGGCTGCAACTGTTTGCGAGGAAATATTCTAGTGTAAGTTGAACAGAACTATAGATTTAACGTTTGTAAGAAGCATGGATGTAAATCTCACGTCATTCACACTTCTTCAATAAAATTTCTATAATTGCAAACAGAATTGTGAAAATTTAATAAACCTCAAGGGCAGTGTGCTGAAGCGTGAGACATATTGTCGGGTAAATAACTGGAAAGGAGGACCAGTACCTCTCCCAGGCGGCCTCACCTGCTATGCTGAACAGATGCCTTGTGGGGGATGAGACGATTGGAAGGGATAGGCAAGGAAAGCGGTCGTGGTCTTAAGTTAGGTACCATTCCGGCATTTGCTTGGAAAAGAAGTGGGAAACCACGGAAAACCACTTTGAAGATGGCTGAGATGGGGATCGAACCCCTCTACTCAGTTAAACTCCCGAGGCTGAGTGAACCCTGTTCCAAGTCCCCGTACCACTCTTCAAATTTCGTGGCAGAGCCGGGAATCGAACCCGGTCCGCCGGGGGGTTGCAGCTAATCGCACACCACAACACCACCAAGATGGGCATGAGTGAATAAAACGATGTGAACATTTTAACTTGTTTATTGCTTATAATTACAGTACCGGTACATGATAGGCCTATAGGCCTACTGTTCAAGTTAATAACTCTAGCGGTTATATCTAGCACCGCCCACCACGTCTGTTTATGCTAGTAGAAGCTGAGTTCAGTACCGGTGTGGCGTAGGCACCAGGCTGAAGCCCCCTCCATTATTATAGAAAGATTTTCCAATATTAATCAGATGTTTAAAATGAAGAAATTATCTATCTTTGGTGTTTCAACCGTTAATGACCTTGCTAAGTGTCTATTTTTTAAAAAATATTTTGCCATAGCATTCTAGGGGAAAGGACAGTGTTATATACGGCCTGGAGAGACTAAACGGAAGTTACTAGTTAGCTAGTTCAAAAGAAAAGGCTAGTTGGACAAGCGTTTTACGCCCAGCTTCGATTGTTGTAGTTTTGTTAAAAAGCCATTTTAGCCTCGATTCTTACAGTTTTACGCTCAGCTTCGGTTGTTGTAGTTTCGTCAAAATGCCCTTCACATCTTCAAATGAGGCGGAACCATCACAAAACAACTACTGCGGCTATTTTATTTTAATCTGAAACTGAACTTACTGAAATTAAATTCATATCACTAGTGGCATATAAACATACATTTTTGCCCTACGTCAGATGCGGCGAATTTTTTCTTTTGCTATCAACTGTAAGACAAGTATTGCTGATTAGAAGTGGCATTCTAAATTAAAGGTATAGGTTTCCAGCCGCCTCTTAAATGGGTTAAGGGTAGATGTTAGTCAGATCAACCTAGCCGATACATCTAGCCAGTGGCGTGCACTGAACCCCACCTACCCCAGTACTGCTGGGGTAAAGAACTTTGTATTAACATTTTATAATTATTCCTTAGAACGCTTTTTATAATATTTAAAAAATTGCGAACATCTAAGCCAAGCCAAGTAGGCCCTACAGCTGTCTGAACAATCCGCTCGCACTACCGCAGTTCAGCTTCTCCAGCGAGCTGGGTTTCCTTGCCGGCGCGATAGAGAGCTACCCCCAGTGAAATTTAAGGACGCTTGGGTGACGCATGCACTTGAAGCTTCCTCGAGGCGGAGCTGTGCCCCCTTCCCCAACAGCAATTTACGGCGACAGGTCAGCTAGCTTAGGTAAGGGGTGTTAGTTTTAATACTTGACACCCGAAGTCTTCAGCGCCACCCACTAGAGACTGCAAGAAAAATATAAACATCTTAACAGTATAGCCACTTGCACATCGTCTTGCTAATAAAATAGAGCCAGTATATGAAATCAATTGTAATATAGAAGAATATATTTTAGTCTTGGGTTTCAGCATGTATACAGTTTTCTCGAACAATTCATTGATGCCACGTGTAGACTATGTGTTCCGATAGACGCAGAAAAATATTTAGGTTGCCCAGCATGAACACAAAGTTAGGCGCGAATGGATGTCTGTGATGGTGGTATATAGTGTTTTTCTTGGATTATAGGTGACGGTTTCGTGAGTTCTGTGGCATTCTTCATGAATATAACGTGTGTTATACGTCGTGACAAATATTTTCCCTCGTTTGTTGTTGATGCACGTAGACTCAGTATGCGAGTGAAACTATAAAACTTCAACGACGTTAAAATACCAGTTAAATTTTGCTGATTAGTTTAGATTAGGCTTTTAAGTAAAAAAAAAAACAAATAGTCCCAGAGTATTTTTGTGAAAACCATGACTGTACTATCACGACGCGTGACCGGATGAAACTGTAAGAAGGCCTACATTGTTTAAAATCTGCTATAGATTAAATTATGATGGTGTCGTCATTGCCGTAAATATCAATTAAGAACTACGTGCGAGGTGGTTGAAAATATTCTTGAATGATCTTTCTCAGGTAGACCTTTTCACGAAAAATGTAGCCTTATAAAATTGTAATGTTGATTTAGAGAGTGTAGTGGGGCTATGCCTGTTTATATTTTTAAAAAAGTGTTTGCAGCTGGGGTAATAAATACGTTCACCGCACGCCACTGCATCTACCATATAATACTTATTGAGAGCTCAGTCAGGTACAGGATTTAATGTCGATCAGTTCAGAGTGGTAGTGAATTCAATATGAGTACAAAAAGAAAATGATCTCCAATTTATTCACAAAAAAAGAAAACCTAAAAACTAGCACAAAATACGGAGACAGGAATTCTTAGATGCTACCAATCCAAGCTTATATGTCACAAACATCTTGCATGTAAGTTATAGGCGAGCCCTTCCCACTTCAATTTCTGACTTCGCCACTGCCGGTACGTAACCATAGTATCACAAAGTTGTACTTTTAATATTACTCTGGATAACATGAAAATATGAATTACAACATACTGTAGTATGTACTTTTAAAAGTATACGAACGATTCCATAACCTCTGTATACCATGAAAAGAACATCAGAGCGCAACATACAACTCTTCTCGCCATTCCAAGAGATAGAGAGATCCTCGGTTTTCAAATCCTCCTTCACAGTTACAGCTTGCCGGGAATGAAACCTTCTTCCTCACACGCACAGGGATATCAGAGAAGAACAGCTTCAAACGGGCTTGTACAAAATATCTCCTCGAGAAAAGTTCTTTACTCCACAAACTGTGTTTTTAATGTATCCTTCACTCCCTGTTTTACGTCGTTCATCCCAATTTATTGGGAGATGTGGATTGGAATAACTTACCAAGGGAGATGTTCAATAAATTTCCAATTTATTTGCAATCATTTAAGAAAAGGCTAGCAAAACAACAGATAGGGAATCTGCCACCTGGGCGACTGCCCTAAATGCAGATCAGGAGTGATGATTTATATTAATATAAGGCTATTATGGGTTATGGACTGGTTTTTTCTAAAATTGTTCAACAATCAGGCGATTAGGATTGTAGCATCTTGATCCCCAATCAGATTATTATTATTATTATTATTATTATTATTATTATTATTATTATTATTATTCTACTCTATACGGTATTACGTTAAATTACTAAATATGTGTGAACACTGGTTAAGTGTAAGACACTTGCAATCGGGATATAGTGGTTTTCCGTCGTTTCCCCATTTTCACACCAAGCAAATGCTGGCGCTGTACCTTCATTAAGGGCACGGCCGCTTCCTTCCCACTCCAAGCCCTTCGCTATGTCATCGTCGCCGTAAGATCTATCTGCGTGAGTACGACGAAAAAAAAAAGCGTAAGACAGGGACAAATGTCCCTAACTGCCGGGTTAAATCAAACATTTATCTTTCTACAATAGTTTTGGAGAGCTCATCGTTGATCCACCACCCCCTACGTAAAGCTCCAAACTCTCACCTTGTGACTGATGGGATAGTACACACTATTGGAAGCGTAATCATTTCACACTGCAGACACCAGAGTAACACATACGTGTACACGGAGTTGCGGTAAGTGGGAGGATGGTCAGTGCCTCAGGCTGGAGGGGGAGAGGAGTGTTTGTTATGTCTACAGAGTGCAGCACAGCAGCCCGCAGGAGCCCGGGGCGGCGGCTCAAAGGGTAGGCCCGCCTCTCGCCACGCCCACTCCAGTAATCAGCGGCTCATTAGTCAACACTTGGAGCATACCGCTACCTGCTTACAGGACGATCAACAGATAAGGACTGGAACAGTGATGGTCACTGAACGCGATTTTATAAGATTTTACGGTCTTGCTGCATAACTCCCGAGGGACCTGACAGATCCTAATGAATTTTCAATGTTCAACCAATCCTAAACGTAACACTGATAAAGTGATAAATATTTTGCTACAAAATCAACGATAGTGGTATAATTAATAGCTGAAAAATAGCTGGGCAACTCAGAGCAGTTAGCTGATGATGAAGATTAACCATGTGTAAGCAATGTAGAACCGGGCGTGTTGGCCGTGCGGTTAGGAGCGCGCAGCTGTGAGCTCGCATCCGGGAGATCGTGGGTTCGAACCCCACTGTCGGCAGCCCTGAAGATGGTTTTCCGTGGTTTCCTATTTTCACACCAGGCAAATGCTGGGGCTGTACCTTAATTAAGGCCACGGCCGCTTCCTTCCCATTCCTAGGCCTTTCCTATCCCATCGCCGCCCTAAGACCTATCTGTGTCAGTGCGACGTAAAAGCGAAAAAAAAAGCAATGTAGAAATATACCCATAATTCAGTTTCGAAATTACATACACTAGCCTACTTTATAATGAACATGAGATTCTGACATCACAAAAAAGAATTTCATCCTCTACAAACTTTCTTTTAAACATGGGGGTCTAGCTGCAATTAGCGTAAATTATTTCTTCTTCTTCTTCTTCTAGGTTCGTATCGGCCTACCAAGGCCAACGTTATTTCAGCTGTCTTCTCTGGGCTTTGATCTTTAACCAGTGCTCCTTTCGTTGCCAGTCTTATTCTTTCCTTTCCTCCGTCCATGTCTTTCCCGCCTTCAAATTTATCCTTTCTTGAAAATCCAGGCGGTCTTTTAGTTTCCTCCTAGGTGGGTTGCGTTCTTGCAAACCTATATCTTCATAAGCGATCACCATCTCCTGTACATTCTTTTCCACCTCCTCGAACCAAATTGGTTGGGTCTTCTTATCTTTAAAATAGGTAAAGATATGGTTCGATAATCTTGAGGGTTTCATTCTTAGCAAGTGGCCATGAAATGCAGTTATCCTTCTCCACATGATATCAGAGATCTTCTGGACATCAGTAGTCTATACAGCCCATGGTTATGCCAACATGTATATTCGTCTTTAATTGGGTCACGAATTTACCTTAGGATGTTTCTTTAATTTTCTTTCTTCTTCTTTTACAAGTTGCTTTACGTCGCACCGACACATATTGGTCTTATGGCGACCATGGAACAGGAAAGGTCTAGGACTGAGAAGGAATCGGCCGTGGCCTTAATTAAGGTACAGCCTCAGCATTTGTCTGGTGTGAAATTTTAAGAAACCACGGAAAACCATCATCAGCTCTGCCGATTGTGGGGTTCGAACTCACTAACTCCTGAATACTGGATCTGGCCGCACTTAAGCGACAGCAGCTATCGAGTTCGGTTTTCCGGTTATTATTATTATTGTTATTATTATTATTATTAGACTATTATTATTTCAGTAGTGTCATCTATACGTTGCCGTAACAACTATGCGTTTAGCTACATGTTATAATTCGCTCTCGCGTCTTCTAAGACAACGAAACATATTCATGATTCCGTGCTTGTCTGTGGAGCGGAGAAAAATAGGTATACGAATGTATTTAGTCGTAGAAATTGGATCAGACTACCCACCTCAAGGTAAGGACAGTTTCTAGAACTGTACAGCTGTTGTGACAGATAACAATGATGAGTCACGATTTACAGTAATGGCCTTGAAGGTAAGAAGTAAGCTTAGTCCTGGCGGGAAATAAAAAAAGTAACAATATTACAGCCCTAAGAGGTCTTTATTTTATTGAAAGAGCAATGTGTTTATGATCTGTAATCTTCAATGACAGAAACTCTTCATCAGAAAAAAAGAAAATTCTTGAGCATATCCCAGTTATTTTATTGGGTCAAGCATGAACTTAAATGGAAAACATTTTTTTGTTCTCAATTCACTTAACCTCATTTACTTTCTATCCATAATTCACAGTTGCAGAGGTTCTTAACCTGGGGTACGTGCAAGTCAGTAAGAACGTAACATTTATAATAATCACTACAATTTTAACGTGAACAGCAGGGCGGTATCTGAGAGATGTTACCAATTATTACGAATAATTATAAAGTATTTCAATTAAACGGCTAATGGTGACATGATATTTTAATTCACCTTTTTACTAACACGAAGGCCTACAGAATATGAATAGGCTATATAAAAATATTAGGATTATGATACATCTGTGTCCTTTACAAAGGATGCTAAAATATTCGCCTATGTAGCATGAAAGTTTGGACATCTTAAACGTGCCTGGTATTTATGTAAGTTTTTAACAAACAGAAACAAGGGAACGGGAGGACTTCTGTTCAGAATTGCTGTAGACAGCCTACGTAACTATCGGAAGAGCACAGCGACGTTTTACTGTCATAATTGATCAACATACACTCAACTCTCGATTAACAGCGATCGCGGTTAACTCGCAAAAAGTTAAAAACAGAACAGGTGTACTGAAAGTGCAGTTAAAATGATAATAAATGATACTACTGTATTTTATTTTATTAACTTACCCAATACGTTGCAGTAAAAGTAGTAATTAGCACAATTAATAAATGCAAAAATAAACAGCACTTTTCGTTGAAACTAACAAGGCAAAGAAAAATATTCAGACCACCTAACCTTACTGTTTCTGGAAATAATCACTCATCGTTTTCTGTTTTAGTACCAAGAAACACTCTTTCTTTATTTTGCATCTTACATTCCTCAAAACAAGCTTTTCGGTGATGAGAGCTTCATCCTGGCAATATTATTCCGACTCTTTGTAACACTCGTGCATTTTTAGTGTGTTTGATATTGCGGTTAAGGCGCAACGCGGTTGCTCCGGTTACGGTAAATCGACAGTTGAGTGTTCCTAGTTTCATTGCAGTCGGTAAATGCGGCCAGTATCCAGTATTTGGAAGATGGTAGGTTCGAACCCCACTGTCGGCAGCCCTGAAAATGGTTTTCCGTGGTTTCCCATTTTCACACCAGGCAAATGCTGGAGCTGTACCTTAATTAAGGCCACGGTCGCTTCCTTCCCACTCCTAGCCCTTCCTTGTCCCATCGTCGCCATAAGACCTGTCTGTGTCGGTGCGACGTAAAGAAACTAGAAAAAAAAATTGCAGTCGGGCTGATCCAACCTTGTCAGGTGGTTACACGATCGCCTTTTGAGTTTATTGTAGTGAGATTGAATCCCAACGATATGTTTTCGAAACCAAACCAAACTCCATGAAGCTACAGACTTGATGAGACAATGGTCTACCAAACGACCGCTACTCAGCCCGAAGGCCTGTAGATATCTAGCCATCACACAGGACTAGCTCCTCAAATGTTCTCATGCAGGCAGAGTGGACCTTGAACCAACCCTCAGATCAAGGTAAAAATGTCCGACCAGAGCTGGAATCGAACACGGGGCCTCCTGCTACGAGGCAAACCCGCTATCCCTTGTTAAGCCTCGCAAAAAAACCCATGGCGCTATAGTCCTGACGGGCCTTGGCTTACCAAGCGACCGCTGCTCAGCCCGAAGGCCTGCAGATTAGGAGGTGACGCATGATCATTGCGTCGAATCTTCTCCTGGTTATTCCTGGTTTTCTAGACCGGAGTCGCCATCTCACCGTCAGACAGCTCCTCAAGTGTAATCACGTAGGCAGAGAGGACCTCGAACCAACGCTCAGGACCAGGTAAAAATTCCTGTCCTGGCCGGAAATCGAACCCGGATACTCCGGGTGAAAGAGAGGCACGCTATCCCTAAACCGCGGGGACGGCTCGACATGCCATTCAGGTAGCACAAATGCCAGAACTCATGCCAGCATATTTACCTAACGACACATTCAAGATCTCTTCTTGTAGAGCAAAATTCCGGCAGTTCGGTTATTGTTAATGCTGTTGTTTTACGTCCCATTAAACGACCTTTACGGTTTTCGGAGACGCCGAGGCGCCGAAGTGTTGTCCCGCAGGAGGTACGTACCGATAAATCTACCCACACGAGGCTGCCGTAAAGGATCACCTTCATACAGCATCGGACAGAGCCGGGTTCGAACCTGTTATCTTGAGCTCAGAAGGCCAGCGTACTACCATCTGAGCATCTCAGTCCGCCGCTCTATGGAATTATCTCCCGACGAAGGCGACATGCTTTTCGGGGAGCATAAATGCCAGAGATTGGCACCAGATTCAGTAGCACGTTCAACATCTCCCTTTATAAGGCAACATTCCTACAGTTCGGTTTCTCTCGACATTATTTTTCTTTGCTATTTGCTTTACGTCGCACCGGCACAGATAGGTCTTATGGCGAATATGGGTTAGGAAAGGCTTAGGAATGGGAAGGAAGCGGCGAGTTGCATACGACTGTTTATGCTCGACAATAATTATATCTCTATTTTTTAAATATTCATACGTTTCTGTCGAGATGTCGCTTGACAGTTTTTATTGAACAGAGCGCAGAGCGCATGCGCTGTGTTATTGATTTTCCGTGACTGGATCAGAGACCTTGACAATGTTATATGTTTTCAAAGCTTTGATAGAAGGTTATCATAACCTAGCTTTATTTCAAATATAAATTGTTTATTGTACAGTTGGTAAAGTGAATTTCCGGGAATGTGCCGTGTGGTTGCGGAATATTGGAAGTAGAAGTTTGCAATGATGTTAATATGTATGTCGGACATGTCTGATTTTGGAAACAAGTGCGAAGCTAGTGCGTTGAGCGCAGGTGTGATGCTATCCTTACCTAATTCGTCGAACAGAATCATAATGAAAATCTGAACTCTGATTGGTGGAGAACCTGTATCATAATGAAACTTGAACTATAATGAGCCCCATTAAAATTCTGTTTTCTGGCATATAATAGGTATATTTATATTTCGGGATCGTCGAGCATAAACATTATTTTTAATAATCTTAAGATAACGAACAATCCCTTTGTTTAAATAACTCCACAATATACTGTAATACTTCTACCTGCTGTAATGAAATGTATATTAAGTTATTCATAGGTTTTACATTTTATTTGTGGGGGCCCGAAATGTTATTTGGGCAGGCAAACTCGTATCACATTAGTTGCGCCCCTGGGTAAAACCATGGCCAAGAACTGCAACGTCCCAGAAAATGGCTATCTGATTCTTATCAAGTACAAGGGGGTGTAACAAAGGGGTACGGCCAGACTATCACGACACAATCCTCACACGCAGAAAACGAAAATATGTTACATAAGAGCTTCATTTTTATGTTAGAACTGATTTTATAAAACTCTACATAGTACATTGATAATGACAAACAAATAGGAATAGAAACATTGTGTTAGCTTTGATACATGCATCAATCCGCCGTCGCATTGAAACAGCGCATGCGAAGGGCGGGGCAGACGCTTAGGAATTTTAAAAGGCGCTAATATTATCGGCTGTTTTGCAAGCTCGATCTTTTCTTATCTGAGATAAGACTTTTTTCGGATTATGTTACAAGACTGTGAGCAACTACAAAATGACCTCGATAATGTTGTGAGATCGACAGTAAGCAATGGTATGGTGATGAACTGGGTTAAACGTCAGGTTGTGAGTTTCACAAATAGGAAAAGTCCTCTCAGTTTTTTAATTATTGCGTTGATGGGGTGAAAGTTCCTTTCGGTGATCATTGTAAGTACCTAGGTGTTAATATAAGGAAAGATATTAATTGTGGTAATCACATAAATGGGACTGTAAATAAAGGGTATTTAGGGGTTGTAGTAAGGATGTAAAGGAGAGGGCACACAAGTCTCTGGTAAGACCCCAACTAGAGTATGGTTCCAGTGTAAGTTTATAGGACACTCACCACGATTACTTGATTCAAGACATGAAAAAAAATCCAAAGAAAAGCAGCTCGATTTGTTCTGGGTGATTTGCAACAAAAGAGAAGTGTTACAAAAATGTTGCAAAGTTTGGGCTGGGAAGACTTGGTAGAAAGGAGTCGAACTGATGGATTAAGTGGTATGTTCCGAGCTGTCAGTGGAGAGATGGCGTGGAATGACATTAGTACACGAATACGTTTGATGATGATGCTTGTTGTTTAAGGGGGCCTAACATCTAAGGTCATCGGCCCACGAATACGTTTGAGTGGTGTCTTTAAAAGCAGGAAGTATCACGATATGAAGATTAAGTTGGAATTAAAGAGGACAAATTGGGGAAAATATTCATTTGTAGGAAGGAGAGTTGAGGTCTGGAATAATTTATCAAGGGAGATGTTCAATAAATTCCCGATGTCTTTGGAATGATTTAAGAAAAGGCTAGGAAAACAGCAGATAGGGAATCTGCCACCTGGGGGAATGCCCCATATGCAGATCAGTAATGACTGATTCATTGATTGATTTCCTAATTTTTAGTGCCTTCTCATCCTTATGGCAGGCAGTAGGTTGGTGTTTCTGGAGATCACATCGATAGGTTTGTTTTCCTAGTTATATGGCCGACTCCATGGCTAAATGGTTAGCGCGCTGGCGTTTGGTTACAGGGGTCCCGGGTTCGATTCCCGGCAGGGTCGGGAATTTTAACCATAATTGGTTAATTCCCCTGGCACGTCTTTCTAACTGACTCCCATGGGCGACCTGCGCGTTGTAGTATGTTGAGGTGATGATGATGCAGGGAAGGGGTGAAACCCGATGTTAACACATAGCCTAATCCTGTCGATAACACTAAGGGGTCTGCTCAAGGTTTAACGGACGAATCACCATCAACAGCGCATATGCCCTCAACACATATGAACACTGCAGAGAGTTCTGGAATCAAACCCAGGCCTTCAGCAAGCAATCAGAAATTGTATACCACAACCTCCCCTAGATAAAATATGGTAGCCTGAAAGACAATTGCGAGATTCAGAAATCAAAACATTCAACAAGAAATTCACGAATTTGACTGGACTGTGAAAAGATAATAATTTTGTCTGTACAAGCGAATGTAATCTTTTACTTCATGTATAATATCTGCTGATTTTCCATTGTTGCGGATAGGTATTCGTTAATGTTCTCTAATTTTTGGAGGAATGCATGTCTTCTTTCTTCAACCAATAGCTTCAAGTGGCAGTAGATGTATTTGCCTTTAATGCCGTCTATAAATTGAGTTCTTGGTCTTCCTTTACTCCTCCTTCCTTCCAGCTTCCCTTCAAGAAGGGCGGAGCAACAATCAGAATGACGAATCAAATGGCCAACAAAGCTATTCTTTCTTTTGTTCAACGATTCAATCAAGGTGGGTTTCTCACTTACTCTTTTGAGACCATTCTCGTTTCTGACTTTATCAGTCCAAGGTATATTTAGTATTTGTCTCCAACACCACGTCTCAAAAGTCCTGAGTTTCAAAACATCTGCATAAACATAAACACCTCATTATTAAATATTTCCATTATTTGGTAACAGAGAAAAAATCCAGTGAAGGGAGCCTTTTATTAATTCTGGCAAGTGTGCCCAAATATTATAGACCTTGCCAAACTGTCACCAATGTGGAAGAGTTTGTGGTTCTACAATAGGACTATATTAGCCACTTCAGAGCCCTATATCAATCAATCAATACTGATCTGCATTTAGGGCAGTCGCCCAGGTGGCAGATTCCCTATCTGTTGTTTTCCTAGCCTTTTCCTAAATGATTTCAAAGAAATTGGAAATTTATTGAACGTCTCCCTTGGTAAGTTATTCCAATCCCTAACTCCCCTTCCTATAAATGAATATTTGCCCCAGTATGTCCTCTTGAATTCCAACTTTATCTTCATATTGTGATCTTTCCTACTTTTATAAACGCCACTCAAACTTATTCGCCTACTAATGTCATTCCACGCCATCTCTCCGCTGTCAGCTCGGAACATACCACTTAGTCGAGCAGCTCTTCTTCTTTCTCTCAATTCTTCCCAACCCAAACTTTGCAACATTTTTGTAACGCTACTCTTTTGTCGGAAATCACCCAGAACATATCGAGCTGCTTTTCTTTGGAATTTTTCCAATTCTTGAATCAGGTAATCCTGGTGGGGGTCCCATACACTGGAACCATACTCTAGTTGGGGTCTTACCAAAGACTTATATGCCCTCTCCTTTACATCCTTACTACAACCCCTCAACACCCTCATAACCATGTGCAGAGATCTGTACCCTTTATTTACAATCCCATTTATGTGATTACCCCAATGAAGGTCTTTCCTTATATTAACACCTAGATACTTACGATGATCCCCAACAGAAACTTTCACCCCATCAACGCAGTAATTAAAACTGAGAGGAATTTTTTCTATTTGTGAAACTCACAACTTGAATTTTAACCCCGTTTATCAACATACCATTGCCTGCTGTCCATCTCACAACATTTTCGAGGTCATGTTGCAGTTGCTCAGAATCTTGTGAATTATTTATTACTCTATACAGAATAACATCATCCGCAAAAAGCCTTACCTCCGATTCCACTCCTTTACTCATATCATTTATATATATAAGAAAACATAAAGGTCCGATAATACTGCCTTGAGGAATTCCCCTCTTAATTATTACAGGGTCAGATAAAGCTTTAAGATACAATCATACTCGTTAGTCAGCGATAGCCTACCATCATAAATAATATCAAGTCTCATGTTATGGGCGGCGAAAACATCCATCTGCACAATATAAGTACAGAGAGTACAATAACGCTGGTTTCAATTCACGGAGGCGACGACAATGATGTTTCCAATCGTGGCACAAGAACGTTTCGTTTGAGAAGAAACACACGAAAACAAAGGTCTGATATGAGGACCGTCCCAACTGCCGTAGCAGGCGAGTCCAGCTATGTGACACATGCCAAGGCCTTCAGTTTTATTTTCTCCACCTCATTAGAAATTCCAGCGGCAGGACGCGCAGTATCAGATCCCTTGGAACGGGACAACCCAAGAGGAATGAGCTACTCACGGTAAAGCAATTACACGACAAAATCTTGCTGGCACTTGGTGGAGAGTTCTCGAATCTACGCCTCTGATTAATTAGGCTCACATACCGAGGAACCTGAAATAAAGCACCATCATAGCATTATCCTGCAGTGTGTGTGCGTGGAAATAATGCTGACAACTCTGAATAATCGCCAGGAAATTCTGTTGCTTCAAATAACTCATCATGGATAGAAAAAAATATTTTCCATAGGTTGAACACAAATTTATACTATAAAAGGAAATTTTAAAAAACAAAAGATGAAACAAAAACTTAATTTAGCACTGAATGCAACGTTTTGTACAAATAAGTAGACATCTTTAGAACTTTGTTAAAAGAATGTTCGAATGAGTGGCTAAATTTCTAGAAAATACAACTCGGAGAACTCGAGTATGTGAAGTTCGACTAATTGGCTGAATAGTCAGCGTTAAGGCCTTCGGTTCAGAGGGTCCCAGGTTCGATTCCCGGCCGGGTCGGGGATTTTAATCGCCTCTGATTAATTCTTCTGGCTCGGAGACTGGGTGTTTGTGTTTGTCCCAACACTTTCCTCTTCATATTCACACAACACACTGCACTACCAACCACCAGAGTGATTACATCCCTCGATATAGGGTTGGCGTCAGGAAAGACATCCGGCCGTAACACAGGGCCAAATCCACTTGTGCAACACAGTTCGCGCTCGCGACCCCACAGGTGTGGGAAAAGCGGTAGAAAAAGAAGAAGAACTCGAGTGAGTGTGTGTGTGTGTGTGTGTGTGTGTGTGTGTGTGTGTGTGTGTGTGTGTGTGTGTGTGTGTGTGTGTGTGTGTGTGTGGCATTATCTGATTCCGCAATGATTAAGAGTCCGCAAGGGAGTATTACTGGACCTTAATGCATTATATATGATATGAATAAATAATCATAATAATGGTATTTGCTTTACGCCTCACTAACTACTTTTACGGTCTTCGGAGACGCCGAGGTGCCGGAATTTAGTCCCGGAGGAGTTCTTTTTACGTGCCAGTAAATCTACCGACACGAGGTTGTCGTATTTGAGCACCTTCAAATACCACCGGACTGAGCCAGGATCGAACCTGCCGAGTTGGGGTTAGAAGGCCAGCGCCGTAACTGTCTGAGCCACTCAGCCCGGCGATATGAATAAAGAACTGGAATCATACATATGGCAATTTTCGGATGATGTTATAACGTATCTTCTCTCTATATGAAGAACGAACTTATGTCTGTCTACCTTCATGAGATTTTACACGAACATTCTCAGACGGATCTGCCACATGACTATGTTTTATTTGATAATAGGCCTACACACTTGAAGATATAACATTTGCGAAAAAAAAAAAGCATAATAGATTGCTCCCAGATCCGGTAGCATGGTTAGGCCTACGCGAGCATAGCAATGACATAAGCTTACCGATGTGAAGGCAGTAGCCGATATATTGATATAGCCTGTGGTTTTCCGAGCGTGGTGAGTGCGTGGCCTATGTGGAGGTTTCCTACACCAAAAAAATACATTTCCTAATTTATTTCACATATCTAATAGGACATCTTCATAAACGCTGAAACGACCAAATCTACTTAGAGACCTGGGAGAAATGAAATTAAAATATAAGACTTCCGTTATACGAGTATTTTTAGCTTATCATTTTCAAACGCAACAGGAATTTGAAATTGGAACTGTACTACATTAAACTTTAGTAAGTTTGGAAAATAATGATGCAAAGCATACCTACCTGTATAATTGTATATTTGCATTACAAAGAACGTTATATAAACATTTTGGCTTATTTTTCTGTACAACCATATATCAAACAAGCTCCTGTCGGACGGTATATTGGTTTGATTTCAGACCGACTTTGTTGTTGAAAGCTGGTTATTCAAATGTTAGAAGTAACAAACAAGGTTGTTCATAGGTTAGAAGTAACAAATAAGAAAGCAGAGAAAATGAAGCTGAGACAAACGTGCGGAAACAAAAGCAGGAGGGTACCCGAAATAAGCAGATAACGACTGAGTTGGACATTAACTCACTGGATGATGCTGTACGTATCAACGGGTTTCGGCGGTGGGGTCATGTGAGGCAAGGTTAGGATACCTACGAGAACAATAGACTATGCCTTCGAGGGTAAGAGAAGTAGAGGGAGACGAAGGCGACGATGGCTTTGAATGATTTAATTATAACAAGTACAGAAATAAACGGCGAGCACATTCTGTTATGTTTTAATTCAAGACTAGCAAATCGTCGTTGCCGGGACAAAACCTCCTATGTGAAATATTTCAGCTTAGAACTTTGGCCGGTAAGGTTCTGTCATCTAAGGTGCAATACTGTGTGACAGTTGTCAAGGCATTCTCGCTCTTCATAATGTATGTGCTGCGGGTCAGTATATCTCCAAAAATATTATCACATAGGAGGTTTTGTCTCGGCAACGACGAAATGTACCCGTGCTTCGCTATGTTATTCCATATTGCATACGGATTTCTCCGTAAATTACTGTAAAGGAATTGAGTAAGATTATATTAAATTGCATGCCTCTTAGCGCTATCCTAGAAACAAACAGGGAGGATGTCATTGTTGTTTCCGACGTAACGTAGGCTTTGGGGAAGTTTTGAGGAAAATGGCAGGCCAGATTTCCTACTACCAATCACAATAGAGTTCACGAGTTTCTACTATAACGGCAGGCTCACTTGGCAACCGTCATTCACAAGAGAGATGGAGACTTTTCATTATAAAGACAGGACCTTTTTCCTAATGCAAGTTACAATCGAGTTCGAAATGCAGCGCTATCTAACGCATCAACAATCGAGACACGGCAATAAGTCATAAGACCAAAGATGAAGATCCCTCCAAATAGAACGGCCATTGTGCTTTCTGTTTTGTGATGCAACTTACCGTTTAGCCGCCAATTATCCCGAAACGAAGGTCTACACCGTCATTAAAATTGCATCCATATTTTGATATTTTCTGGGGCCAAAAGTTATCTTGGAATTTCTCCTAAAAAGAAAACGTGTCCGGAAGAATTAAGGAAGAAAATAATACTGTTAAGAGAGTTGAAATTAATGGAAAATAGGATTATAACTGAGGACAGCCGGATAGGACAAATATGTTAATACCAAGTGGATGTATTGGAAAATCAAATGTCCCTCAATGAATTGTGATGATATGAGTAACGGATATAAGAAAGCGGTAACAGAGGAGAAATTTAGGCGCAGGGATTCTTAGGTAAACAGATAAGAAGACGACTTATGAAGTTATTACTTAAGCTATTCAAGAACAGTTATAACCTCAAACGATATTCCGCCAATATCCCGCAGAATGGCCGATTGCCGTCTCTCTTCCTTTCTACCCAAGGAACAACCAAGAGTTTACAGGAATGATGACCAAAATGGCAATATGCTACTTCACTGCTGGCAAGCAGTCAGAGACGTTGTCATGGTAAACTGTAGGTTCGTTGTCGGTCTGTCGGTCACTCAATGCAGAGCATGATACCCGCAGAAAATAGTAATTTTCTCTGTCATCTTAAGAGTAAGCTAAATTATGAACATAACAAAAGTTGTTTATACTGAAGAGACGTTTCACATACAGTCTACAGATTTTACAGAAAATCAATAGTATAAGAGAAAATGGAAAAAAAAAACTTTTCTGGTTTTCCTATAAACCCTATGTCTATCAAAGATTTTAAAATCACATGTAAATATGACACTTAGTCGAGATCTATCCAGCCGTTTCACCGTGATGGTGGAACAAACAGACACGAAAAATAAAAATCACCGATACGGTCTTGAGTTGACCTAAAACGGATAAATATGCGGAAAAATGGTAAAACAAACGAAATTACAGACAGCGGACCCCCTACAACGTTATTTATATAGATATTGACCTAAAAATATAATGCTTATGAAAATAGTGTCCAAACCCACGTACACTCCCCATTTCTCGCTCGATCAAGCCTAAACTACAGGACCAATTGAGCTGAAATTTGGTATGGATATATTCTCTTAAAATACAAAGCGTATCCAAAATTCTGAATCATTAACATTTTCTAAATAGCGGCCATTAATTTGAAGGGATTTGCTGAACTTGCACATGCTCTATCCGCTGAAAATATATAAAAATGGGCGACAAAGTCAATTTCACCAAAAGGAAACGGCCCTCTCAGTTTAAAATACCGTGTTGGTACCGCATGATGACCGAAAGTACCTTCCATGGGATAAGTCACATTAACGAGGTTATAAAGGGTTACAGGTTTCTTCATATGTTTATGAGGATATTTAGTGTTGGTAGTAAGTATGTAAAGGAGAAGGCAGAGGGCGTGTAAGCAACTGGTAGATTGCCACATAGAATGTGGGTCCAGTGTATGGAACACCTCACCAGGATTAGTTGATTCGAGAACTGGAAGAGATCCAAAGGGATGCAGCAAGATTCGTTCTGGGTGATTTCTGACAAAAGATTTGAGCTGAAAAATCTGAGCTGAGAAGACTTGGGAGTAAGGAGACTAAGCAGTATGTTCCGAGCAGTCAGTGAAAAGATGGCATGAACTGACATTAGCACACGAATAAGCTTACATGTTTTTAAAAGTACAAAACTGGAAATGAAGAGGACAAATCGGGGCCTATATTCATTTATAAGAAGAGGAATTAGGGATTGGAACAACTTTCCAAGGGAGATGATTCAATACATTTCCAATATCACTTACATACTAATTTAAATAAAAAAGTAGGTAAGCAATTGAAAATGACAGCCCTAAATGTAAATCAGTGGTGAAGTTGGTTGATTCATTCCTGACTCTTAAATCTTAAATAAATATACCGAGCTCGATAGCTGCAGTCGCTTAAGTGCGGCCAGTATCCAGTAATCGGGAGATAGTGGGTTCGAGCCCCACTGTCGTCAGCCCTGAATATGGTTTTCCGTGGTTTCCCATTTTCACACCAGGCAAATGCCGGGGCTGTACCTTAATTAAGGCCACGGCCGCTTCCTTCCACTTCCTAGGCCTTTCCTATCCCATCGTCACCATAAGACCTATCTGTGTCGGTGCGACGTAAAACAAATAGCAAAAAAAAAAAAAATCTTAAATAGGGTCTAGTACTGAAGAACTTCAAATGGAACTGACTTTATGAACGGCAGCTATTTCAATTTCGTGAACTGGTGCAAAGGAAAGAACGCACGACTACTGCCCTGCCAGATGATCGGTGCATGTGGAGTTTCACGCGGTCACAATGACGAGATCACCAGCTCTATTGCTTGGCTTTCTTGATCGGGTCCGCTATCTCTCCCACATCACGCAGCTTCTCAGTTGGTTCGATGAGACTGCGCGAATATCGTTGCAGGTCTCAGTCCAGAAATGAAGTATTTGGACGAACCGGGAATCGAACAAGGAACATCCAAGTACTTAAGAGGCAGAGATGAATTTCCCACACCACGGGGCTCGCAACTATAGGCCTATCAGGCACATTCTGATATGCTCATGTCACAGCGTTTCTCTTGTAAATTCTTATAAGAATCACTTTATGAAATTAATATTTTCCGTATTGGTACAAAAGAGGGTACGAATAACGGAACTATGTGATGTAAAATTAACTTTTTCCTCGAAAAATAAAGCTGAAATTACAACATTTCTAAATATTCTATGGATAATAACATCTCTATTCATCCCTTAAAAGTTCCAGACTTGTTTCTAAGTAACGCACAAATACGGCATGTCTTCACACAATATTTAAATTCCTAATAGTTCGTTTTTTTTCTGTCTGACGTCGCAACAACTCAGTGAGGTCTTACAGCGACGATGGGATGGAATAGGGTTAGGAATGGGAAGGAAGCGGCCTTGGCCTGAATTAAGGTACAAATTCTGCATATGCGTGGTGCGAAAGTGGTAAACCACGGAAAAACATTTTCAGGGCTGTCGACAGTGGGGTTCGAACCCACTACTTCCCGAATACTGGATACTGGCCGCTCTTAGGCGACTGCAGCTATCGAGCTCGGTAATTCCACTTTTCTAGGTATCTGCACAGCCTAATGTAGCCCTACACTGTCTTGCCTAAATTATAGCCTATAGCCTATCTAGCAAAACGTTGTTTCTTCTCTAATACTGCCGATTTGGCAACGCTGGTTCCAGCTGCGTGTTTTTTTATTCATGATGTCGATGCGGATTCCAGCTCATGTTTTACCCAAGGTGTCTTGCACTCATCTCGTCCACTCACATTCCAAGACATACGACGTCTGCATCACAAACTAGCAGCCTACTCCAATACGTTACGTGATCATGGGAACAGTCTGGCGCTCCCACAAGGGTAGATGATACTGATAAGCTTCGGAAGTTAAGGAAAGGTCATATTTTTTTCTCCTGACTTTCACTCTGATATACCTTTTAAACATGAATATATGGACAGATTATATGTCCGGTTCCTTGGCCTTCGGTTCAGAGGGTTCGGGATTCGATCCCCAGTCTGGTTTGGAGACTGGTTGTTTGTTCGTCTTAACGTACTTCTTTTCATCCTACATACAACACACCACCAACTCCGCCGGAGTGAATATATCCTTCTATGTAGGGTTGGCGTCACGAAGGACATCCAAACACATCCCGGCCAAATCCCCAATTAATTAGGAAAGGGCCGGGAAGAAGATACGTATAGTCTAGAGCATATTGTTATTGTTGTTTTTTGAGTCATCAGATTGTTTTGATGCAGCTCTCCATGCCACCCTATCATGTGCTACCCTTTTTTTATTTCTACGCAACTACTACATCCTACATGTGCTCTAATATGCTTTTCATATTCATACCTTGGTCTACCCCTACCGTTCTTACCGCCTTCACTTCCCTCAAAAACCAACTGAACAAGTCCTGGCTGACTTAGGATGTTTCCTATCATTCTACGAGGTATGACTTCTTCTCCTCAAATTTAGCCAAATCGATCTCCTCTCACCGATTCGATTCAGTATCTCTTCATTCGTGATTCGATGTGCTCATCTCACCTTCAGGATTCGTCTGTAACACCACATTTCAAGAGCTTCTATTCTCTTTCTTTCTGAGCTAGTTATCGTTCATGTTTCAATTCCATGCAATGTCACGCTTCAGACGAGTCTTCAAAACCATCTATTTTCTATATCAAATGAAATGAAATGTTGTATGGTTTTAGTGCCGAGAGTGTCCGAGGACATGTTCGGCTCGCCAGGTGCAGGTCTTTTGATTTGATTCCCGTAGGTGACCTGCGTGTCGTGATGAGGATGAAATGGTGACGAAGACAACACATACACCCAGCCCCCGTGCCAGCGAAATTAACCAATGATGGTTAAAATTTCCTGACCCGACCGGGAATCGAACCCGGGACTCCTGTGACCAAGGCCAGCACGCTAACCATTTAGCCACGGAAGCCTTCGTTATTTGTGCTAGTCTGAATTTTATGTCCTCCTTACTTCTGCCATCGTTGGTTATTTTACTACCCAAGTAACAACATCGATTTACTTCCTTTAAAACTTCATTTCCTAATCTAACATTTCCTGCATCACCTGACTTCGTTCGACTGCACTCCGTTACTTTTGCTTTGGACTTATTTATTTTCATCTTGTACTGAGGATTATGAACCATGAAAGTATATAGGCTTATACGTGTGTGGATGTTTTCTACTTTAGAAGTGTCTATTTCTAAAGCTTCAACTTTTAGGCAGTATAATCGAAAAACGTAGCCATATTGATTCAACTCTAATACATCTACGCCACAGAAGTCAGACATGTTTCGTTTCATTTTACTCCTCGTACTAAAAAAATATATTTTTTAACAAATATCATCAAACTACGTGAATAATGAGGAAGGAAGCTGTTTATATATGATCTTTAAACTACTCGAACTGTCACCGTGAGTGGCGGTACCACCTCGAGAAAAATCTGAACTGATGTACTAGCAACACTGTCATGTAAAACATTCTACTCATCACCTGCCAGCTACCACTCAACATCATCTGTATGCATTACGTTTGCATTTGTTAGCTCTAGTTCAACCATGGTTTCCTTTTGATTGTCGAAATGGAAATATAGTCTACTATTCACTGCCGTTGGAAGTTTTTAAATAATTTTTTTATATTTTACAATTTGCTTTCCGTCGCACAGACACAGATAGGTCTTATGGCGACGATGTGATAGAAAAGGCCTAGGAGTGGGAAGGAAGCGGCCATGGCCTTAATTAAGGTACAGCCCCAGCATTTGCCTGGTGTGAAAATGGGAAACCACAGAAAACCATCTTCAGTGCCACCGGCAGTGGGGTTCGAACCCACTATCTTCCGGATGCAAGATCACAGCTGTGTGCCCCTAGAAGTAACTGTGAAACTCAACGACTTTCCAGATTGTCTAGACTGCCACAAGCACAGCGTTAACTACACCAAAGGTGATACAATTACATCTAAAAATATAATATCAAACATTATATAAAAACATTCTAAAAATCAAAGACTAAGATGAAGTATGTACAGCGTTAAAACTTTGACGCTAGTGACAAAAAATAAGTGAAGTACAACATATTCAACAACAGGATGTTAAGGAAAATGTAAAGAGAGTATAAAACTATTAAGAACATAAATTTAATTTTTAAATAGACAAAGAGCCCCGTAAAGTGGCGACTACTAAAAGATAGATTCTGGATATTTTGTAAGCCGAACGTATTCTAGAATTTAATAAAGAAACTTACTTATTGTGCCATGTGTTCCTACTATTCAACCGAGCAATTTTTAAAATGTGTTACTAGCTTCTGTTGAACTCGATCGTAGGTGTGTAGGTGTTCTGTTTTTCAATGTTAACCTGTTCAGGCTGAGTGGTATCATGCTCCTTTCTGATGCTGGGATCCATTATATAACCTTTCTTGCTATTGTTTTAAAAGGCTATAATATCGATTATTCTGGAAATGCCGTTCGTTGACACGCCATGATACTTTTCGTAAACGATATAACCCTTCCATGAAGCTCTTCGACAATGAACGATTTTATTTTATGGTGATCACCGTAAAGGCAGTTTCCCAAGTCGTGGCCCAGTATTTCGTTCTCTCTACCATATCTGCGACATAAATTGTCGTCTTGAGATCTACAATTTCTTCTCACTAAAACTACGTCAATAATACCGTTTTATGAACACGGCTTCTTTCATGAACTGTGAAATAAAGCAAGTGGTAAGTGTTGCTACACACGAGAAAAATGAACCATCTGATGTGTTTTGTACAACAGCTGGCACTGGTTATTTAGTAAGACACAGAATGTACTTAAATTCTGGTGGCCACCAAATCTGGAATTTTAACGTCTCCTGAGTACATAAAAGAAATGCAATGCAGAAATGATCTGTGACAATGAATATATATTCTGATGATATTATGCTTCGAACGCTAGCGCTGTGCCACGTCCGGGGAGCCATCTGGTGACGAATGAACGTACCATTTACATTTCTATTATAACGTCTAGATTTCAAAGTGTCGTTGTTTAAGAAGCCCTTCTCGTGGACAGTCGAGATTTTCTTCTGACGACATAGAGCACAGTTCTCTGCGAAACGTAAAGAGTTTCACCTTATTTTCTTGACACGGCATAAGACCAAAAGCCTATACAATATCATGTCTATACATTCAAAATGATCTTACTGCGAGAATGTACAAGAACAATCCACTGAATCCGGTGCTTAGATTAAGACCGTGCAAGGGCAGAGATATGAACTAATTTTGTCTGGTGGGCTTGACTTCTGAATGTAACAAGTGATGGTTGTGTCGTGTAAGATAGCCAGCAGTGTCCGACATATGATACAGAACTATTGTCAAAGGAAATGTTGGATCACCATCGTTCATTGATATTATGTTAATAACTCTCCATACAACTCCTAACTGAATCATATTCGCTTTGGTGCTCTGTTAAAACACATATTCAGTGTATTATAATAGTGAGATCCAAGTTCGTTGCCTTATTGATTAAACTTCTGCCATCCTATGGCCCAGAGAGTTTGTGATTGCATAGTTTGAATTATCCATACAGCTAGGCTCTTTAGGAGATCAGAGATAGAATATTCGATACATGATTTGAAGATCACGGGTTCGATCTCAGCTGGGATAAATGATCTTAGGTGTGCACACAAAAGAGAACTGGCTCTCTAATGTCATTATTGTTGGCATGCTGGACTTCTGGTTATGCACTGAACATCCATGACCATAAAGAGGGTGTTCACCTTTGAGGTGGGGAATGGAAATATTCCAAGAAAGTAGTCCGTATCTACCCGACAAAATTAAGTACCCAGGAGCGATATATTTTTGTCACTAGAAGGCGGTGCAATCCGAATGTCCATATTGTTACGCGGGCCGCCGAATAGCATCCCTTCAGAGGTCTTGCAACCCAGCAGTGAAGACCATATTATTATTATTATTATTATTATTATTATTATTATTATTATTATTATTATTATTATTATTATTATTATTATTATGTGCGTATGGACCCAATGGATCATGCAAAGCTCTAACGATTCTGTTTTCTGAGTTGCCAAACAGCTCTCATCCTTTCTCCATGGATCCTTTTCGTTCTTCTGTCCACTTTGCTCCAGTCTTCTTTTTCACTTCGTTCTCTGGTTGCACTTTCCATCCATTAATTTTTTTCCTATAGAGGTTTCTGTCCGCGGTATCAGTTGAGTTCATACGGACTTTTTCCAGATCCTTCTTCACTTCCAGTTATTATTATTATTATTATTATTATTATTATTATTATTATTATTATTATTATTCATCATTAGGGCCACTAAGGACCGCGAAATCTCAACTGTTTGTCTTCTTATTTTCATCTTTTCGGAGTGTGCTTTCTTCCATGCATCAGAATGGACATGCTTCAGTCGAGTTGGGTCTTCTTCTTGGTGAACCTGTCGAAGTTTGTGTCTGAATGGTGCTCGGAGTTGAATGACTGTTTCTGAGATTCCATAACCCTACTTTAAAAGATCCTTATCGATCTCCACCAACCAAGGAGGAATCGTTTTGAGACTTCTGAAGTAGGATAACAAACGTTTACAGATTCTTTCAGCTGGCAATTTGAAGAGGTGAGCGTAAAAAGTTATCCTTCTTCCCCGGATCACACCTGATATCTTTTCGGTGTGGGCGTATACTGTATTTCTATGTTGCTCCGAAATCTGTAATCTTTGGGGTTGGAACCAAGAATTTTTCAGATAATCCTCCTTCTCTTTATTGCCAGTTTTTCAAGCAGGCTACGTGTTCCAAGTGTTGAACATTCTGCTGCACATAATGCTTCAGGTCAAATTACAGTTCGAAAATGATTATTATTACAACAAGTTTGATTTTTATTAGCAGATTAGCCTTCTCAACTTGCTTTCGTTTCTGACAGAAAATTATCTTAATCTGTTACAATCTCCAAACTGTTCGGCTCCTTGGCTTAGCCTTCAGTCTTCGGCACTCTTGGTTCGATTCCCGCACGGATCCAGGGATTTTAACATTAAACATTCCCTTGACTTGGGGACTGAAAGTTTATCCTGTCCCGAACATTCTGGCAACTCAAACACCACACAAACACGCAGTTTCCTATACCCAGCCGACGCCATCCACCTCATGGGAAGGTCTGCCTTACAAGGGCTCCTTCAGGCTATCAACACTCATACAAAATTATTATTATTATTATTATTTTGCTAGGGGCTTTACGTCGCACCGACACAGATAGGTCTTATGGCGACGATGGGATAGGAAAAGTATAGGAGTTGGAAGGAATCGGCCGTGGCCTTAGTTAAGTTACAGCCCCAGCATTTGCCTGGTGTGAAAATGGGAAACCACGGAAAACCATCTTCAGGGCTGCCGATAGTGGGATTCGAACCTACTATCTCCCGGATGCAAGCTCAAGCATTATTATTATTATTATTATTATTATTATTATTATTATTACTAAACCGCAAAGAACCTGATATATTACTCTCTACAAGTCTTGCACCATGTCCAAACAGTTTCTTAAAATTAATATTATTTCTACTTGCCAAGTTTTTGCAAGAACCGTCTTCTAAATTACAATCATACTCTGTGGAGCACAGGGCGAACAGGAAAATTAATTGTGAATAATGAATTATTTTGTTCCGGACAGTCTGATTGCAACTTATGCAAATCGTCAGTTTACGTTGCGTGCCACGAGGTTTGATCGATGGATCGGACAAGTTAATCCTACCTGTGGTGTAATCTAACAACTAAATTACCTTATATAACACAATACTTGTGTGATGTCCAGCTGCTTGAACAGGTGACCTACGCCCTGTAATACTTCCAGAAACAAACATTAAGTAATATATTAACTTGTTAACGTAGTCAATGCTGTGTAATTAATATTGCGTTAATGACCCGTACAGTTTGAGTATAGCCAACTTTAATTCGTAATTTCCTTTACCAAGGAGAAGAAAGTGCTTTCGGGCATCTAGGTAACAGCTGTTAGTTCTGGAGGAGAGACCAGTGCAGGGCTGTTCGTGATTAAGATCATTCTTTTGTTCTGCTTTCTGGAATACAAGGTGAACACTTCTTTCAAGATATCGAATCTAGAGTTCGGCTCCATGGCTAAATGGTCAGCGTGCTGACCTTTGGTCACAGGGATCCCGGGTTCGATTCCCGGCAGGTTCGGGAATTTTAACCATCATTGGTTAATTTCGCCGGCACGGGGGCTGGATGTATGTGTCGTCTTCATCATCATTTCATCATCATCACGACGCGCAGGCGAGCCGAACATGTCTTCGGACACTCCCGGCACTAAAATCCATACGCCATTTCATCGACTCTAGAGCGGTGGTTGAAGTATAATATTGTCTTGCGAGACATACTTCTCAACAAAGACTAATAATAATAATGTTATTTGCTTTACGTCCGTCCGACTCGTTGGCTGAATGGTCAGCGTACTGGCCTTCGGTTCAGAGGGCCCCGGGTTCGATTCCCGGCCGGGTCGGGGATTTTAACCTTCATTGGTTAATTCCAATGGCTCGGGGGCTGGGTGTTTGTGCTGTCCCCAACATCCCTGCAACTCACACACCACACATAACACTGTTCTCCACCACAATAACACGCAGTTCCCTACACATGGCAGATGCCGCCCACCCTCATCGGAGGGTCTGCCTTACAAGGGCTGCACCCGGCTAGAAATAGCCACACGAAATTATTATTATGCTTTACGTCCCACTAACTACTTTTACGGTTTTCGGAGACGCCGAGGTGCCGGAATTTAGTCCCGCAGGAGTTCTTTTACGTGCCAGTAAACCTACCGACACGAGGCTGACGTATTTGAACACCTCCAAATACCACCGGACTGAGCCAAGATCGAACCTGCCAAGTTGGGGTCAGAAAGCCAGCGCCTCAACCGTCTGAGCCACTCAGCCCGGCTCTCAACAAAGACAGGCGAAAGTAACACCTCGTAACACACTCCTTGCTTGACCACTTCGTTCAGCTTCTGGTGCTTAATACTGTTCGAAAATTGTGTGTGCTGTTTAGAGATTACACTATCTTCTGAAGTGTCAGTTTTAAAACCACAAAAACAAAAAAACCCCGCACGGAAAATATTCATAGTGAAAGTACGACTAGACACCAGTAAAACGAGGCCGTAAGAAAGTAAGTACTAGTAAACAAATACTGAACCCTCTAAATAACCACTTCTCAAGTCATCTGCTGCCAGAACCACAGCTATGGTCGGGTGTACTTACATGTGTGAACCGTTTTTATAAACAAATAATCATCCTAAAATCCGAAGGAGAACCCGCTTAAAACATGTCACTCTTCATGCACAATTAACAGTGGCTAGTTACGAAGTAACCCCTAATTTTGGAATCCTAGTGAGATAAGATGCATGCTCCAGTGTGACAATGATTAAAATATACAATAACACTAACAAGATACTATGTGAATACAGATAAAATAAATATAGGTCCAGTGTTAAAAACGTTTTTCATTCCCTCTTGCGAACTATTTTCAGAAATTCAGTGAATAGTGAAAGTCAAACAACACGGCAAAATCTTTTTTTTTTGCTAGTTGTTTTACGTCGCACCGACACAGATAGGTCTTACGGCGACGATGGGACAGGAAAGGGCTAGGAGTGGGAAGGAAGCGGCCGTGGCCTTAATTAAGGTACAGCCCCAGCATTTGCCTGGTGTGAAAATGGGAAACCACGGAAAACCATTGTCAGGGCTGCCGACAGTGGGGTTCGAAGAACCTACTATCTCCCGAATACTGGATACCAGCCACGGCAAAATCAAGCAATAAACTTACTGAATTACGCAAATATATTACGTTTTGTTTAATAAATGACACGGATATTACTTTTTAAAATGGAAATACTCTCATTTACATCCAAGGAATTGTAAAAGTATCTTGTACCCTTAAATCCTGTATCTGTGTACATAGTAACACAAAAAATTATAACGTGTCACTTTTCTTTGCATGTATAAATATAAAATAATTAAACTGACTGTTACCGGGTGAGTTGGCCGTGCGGTTAGGGGCGCGCAGCTGTGCGCTTGCATCCGGGAGCTAGTAGGTTGGAACCCCACTATCGGCAGCCCTGAAGATGTTTTTCCGTGGTTTCCCATTTTCACACCAAGCAAATGCTGGGGCTGTACCTTAATTAAGGCCACGGCCGCTTCCTTTCCATTCCTAGGCCTTTCCTGTCCCGTCGTCGCTATAAGACCTATCTGTGTCGGTGCGACGTAAAACAAATAGCAAAAAAAAAAAAAAAAAACCGGACTGTTTATCTGTTTATCTGTTTATGCCTAAATCAAACCGGCATATCTTGAAAAGGTCGGTTTTCTGGCCATTATAATTAATACTGTACGGTAGCGCAATCAACATTCCGATGAGTAGTGGAGGAGAGCTTCGTAATCACAATCGAACGTTACCGCTCCACATCCCTATCAAGTGTGTTGGCTTTCTCGCTTCGCTGTGACGTATGCCCGCACTTACATTAGGCCAACCCGACTGCACTGGGCTAGCCTCAATGGGCGCCCAGCTGAGCACCTCTGCGCTAGAAGCTAGGATAGCATTGCCAGTAAAACCCAGTGGCGGTGGGCTCTCAGGAGCACATGAGCACGTGAACACCCAGTTCTAATGCATATTCACGCATTCATGGATAGCGGTAATTCAAGATTGTTTCCTTCATTTCGACCTGATTTCGTCAATCCAACGAAAGCATTCGACTTATATCGAAGGTTTCGACTGACAATGCAGGGACAGCACTGGAGATTTTGCAACGAGCCTTAAGACTATACGCATGCGCATGGAGATGACGTCATGGTTTATGCACATATATCTCCATAAGCGAGGAGCACGGTAAGGAATGTGCCTTTCCTTCTACAACCACCCTCAAATTAGAGATAGTATTACAGTTGACCACAAGAGTCCGCCACCTCCCCTGTTACTGTTGGCCACAGCTCCCAGAAGTTACTAAAGCACTGCATCGCCGGAAAGTTTCGCTAGTAGCTAATTCTGAACAAGTGTTCGTAATCACGGGGTCAGAAAGCCAGAGCCTCAACCGTCTGAGCGACTCAGCCCGGCAGTCGTACTCTTCTTTTGTTGTGCACTCACAGATTAGTCACGGAAAACTGCATCTTCGGTTATAGGGGAACTTTTAGTGAAATGACTGAAGTAATTTTGTCTCTACTTTGGCATATTTGAAACGTGAACATAAATTTTGTTGTGAACCCCCTGAAAATTTGGTCACGAGCCGCCACTGGTAAAACCCCAGTTACGATCCACGATATTGTTTTGAAACCTGGGAGAAAAGATAACGTATTTCTTCTAAGATATTGAGTCTAGCAGCTACGGTAACATGTTCCTGTTAGGTTACCAGCCCGGAGGCTGGCTGGATCCTCAAACACCACAACCAGAGGTTTTAAATGGTAATTAATTCCCGCGAAAACGGATAGCGGCTCTAATGAGGCGTAAGGGGCAAGATGTGTGAGGTAGTTTGTCACTTCTTTCCTCGCTGGATCAATATGACTGACGCCATGAGTAACACCTTTCATACGCACAAGGCGTGTTCCGAATGTCATTACTCAGTCCATCCATACCTCAGCAGCTCTTTACTGTCACAATCATAAATGTATCAATCATGTAATAGCAACAGGCCGTGGTAACAAGTAACTGTCTGGGAAACCCCTGAACTGTTGAAATTTAAGACTGCGTCTATAATGGGGTTCGCTCAGCTTCATGATTCGAAAAGCTAAGGTGAGTATTTAAATAGAGTGTGACAATAGGAAAATACGCAAGACTTGGAATCTTCATTCAGGATGGACGCTGAAAGTAGCCGTGACCCGAGACCGAACCCAGAGTCTTCAATTTTAGGAAATGCGACGTAAAGCCACTAGCAAAAAGCTTAGGAAATACAATAAACAGAGGGATACGTGTCATAATGAACTATCTCGAGTTCACTGCTGTTTTTGAGTGTAAATAAATGCAGAGACATGAGCAAGTCCTTATACGCTCAGAAGAAGCTTTAAAAAATAAAACAGAAAGCTGTGTTCATTTTAGTGGAATGGGTTAAAACTTTGCACACCGAGACATGCAATTCAATTAATCATGAACCATCGTTGTATGAATGGAAAGTCAACTTTTAGTTCCATCTTTAGTTGTTCCAGAAAAATGCTTTGGCAATTAACGATTCTGATGACGTGGTTTCTGCCATCTTTTCGGGAGTGAAGGATGCTTTTATAGGGCCTATGTGCTACGGTAAAAGTAACGAACACATATAGGCCTAACAATAGGCCATAGTACAAGATAACTAATGCTCAAATAATTTCAGAGAAAGCATAGCAATGTAACGTGCGGAACCATGATTTATCTGACTCCACGTGAGAAATGTCATTGAAGAAAAAAGAAAAGCTCCTAAAAGAGGACTAGCGGTAATACAAATTATATTCCAGGAAATGGACTCTAGATGTCAAGTAGACTTGATAGAAATGCAGTCATAGCCAGATAATGACTACGAATTTATCCTTCTTTATCAAGAGCATGTCACTAAATTTGTTCAGCTGCACTCATTAGAACCTAAACCTGCAGAGGACGTTGCAACCGAATTGTTAGATATTTTCACAATTTTTGGGGCACCGAGTGATAATGGTCGTGAGTTCTGTAATAGAATTGCAGAAGAAGCATGTTCTATGTGGACAGAGTTGAACATTGTCCACGGAAAGCCCAAGTATGCCTACAGCCAATCCAAAGGGTCCTTGGAACGTGCCAACCAGGACGTAGATAAAATGCTAAGCACCTGGTTATAAAGTAACCAAACTCGGCATTGGACTTAGGGCTTATGATTTATGCAGCTCATGAAAAATAAAGCCTTTCATCAAGGCATTAAATGTAGCCCTTCGGAAGCCGCCATGTTTGGTCAACTTTTTAAAACTGGCTTTGTGGCATCTCTTCCCAACGATGCCCTCACAGATCTTAACGGCGAAGACCACCTTGAAACACCAACTGGTTTAATGCAAAATGACGATACCGGCAGTGGCGAAGCTATTAGTTAATTAATGGATAGGCAGGAAATCTTAACTTAAAGTTTCTTGTTGAGGAGTTCCATAAATCGAGTTTTCTTGGTCGTAAAATGGTCAATCACACGGCCCTTCAATACTTGATCACTCATCAATTCCTTCACAAGCATTTTCTCGATAGAAATGGTACTAAGACTGCCGAGTCTTTCATTGTTCATTGAATTACGCAAAAATGTTTTTATCCTCTTCAGAGTGATCATACTCCTTACAGAGGAAGCCGTGGCCACAGGAAATATTTTTTTGCTAGCGGCTTTACGTCGCACCGACACAGATAGGTCTTATGGCGACGATGGGATAGCAAAGGCTTAGGAGTTGGAAGGAAGCGGCCGTGGCCGTGGCCTTAATTAAGGTACAGCCCCAGCATTTGCCTGGTGTGAAAATGGGAAACTACGGAAAACCATCTTCAGGGCTGCCGACATTGGGATTCGAACCCACTATCTCCCGGATGCAAACTCACAGCCGCGCGCGTCTAACCGCACGGCCAACTCGCCCGGTACAGGAAATGTTAATATTAAATTAATCAATTTTAACACTTCCTCATACACTGGTTCGAGGTCATTGAGGACAATATAATGTACATTTTTTGAGGGGACAAATGTTTTTCTATATCGGAATAAAAGTTAATCAATTAATTTTCCAATCTTTCCCTATTCAAAAGGGATAAATGTTCATAAGACTGCTCAGTTTAATAGCAGGGAAGCTCTCTTTGTAAACTATGAACTGATTTGGATCTAACAACTCAACCATCCGGATGCTTTCAAAATCGCCAAACCGTATTTCCATTTGCATAATTAAGGTGTCACCACCAAACAAAACACACGTATAACAAAAAGGTTCTTGCTTTCGGAACAGGTTGTTAACCACGAATATCGTGTATATCAAGAAAATTGAAATTTTCTCGCTACTTTACCGTCAAAATACTTAATAAGTTAATAACCAAATCAGGCATACATCTTTTGTATTTAGCTTCACACTTCTCTTCGTAAGTCCAAGATGAGAACGGTTTACGTTTTAAAGAGATTTTTTTTTTTTTTTTTTGCTAGTTGCTTTACGTCGCACCGACACAAATAGGTCTTATGGCGACGATGGGACAGGGAAGGGCTAGGAGTGGGAAGGAAGCGTCCGTGGCCTTAATTAAGGTACAGCCCCAGCATTTGCCTGGTGTGAAAATGGGAAACCACGGAAAACCATTTTCAGGGCTGCCGACAGTGGGGTTCGAACCTACTATCTCCCGAATACTGGATACTGGCCGCACTTAAGCGACTGCAGCTATCGAGCTCGGTTTTAAAGAGATCAAAAGACTCGTTAAGTTCCCGAAGGGGCCTACATCACATATCATTTCAACGCGATTTTCAACCGGATAATATCAGTCTTGTTTTACGCAACTAACAGTCCATGTCTAAATTGTTACAAATAAAGCCAATAACCTAATGCACGGATTTCCCACTAATTCCAAAGAAAAACACACACTTAACAATAGGGTACCGGTACTTCATTGTCACCTTCGCGCTGGGAGTTATTACGCTCTCAAATAACACAGGAAGCTTGCCTCTCTGGGGTCTAGACCTTGCAGAGAGAGGAGTGCGGGCGGTAAACCTAACTTCCCTCCACCACCCCGCGCCAGTCCACAAGCTGACTGTCAGAACAAGTGGTCTGCTGTCGCCATCTAGCGGGGCGATCAGCGAAGCACATCATCTGCTGCACGGCCGACTGGATCCCTCGCTGCGCTCCTTATACCGGCCTTGACAATCGCTTGTGAAGCCCAGCATAAAGCTGTAATTGGAAAGTTTCACCGTAATGCCGCTGGAGCGCTGGCCTACTACCCACTGACAGGAAGCTGTATACCGCAAATTGCCGCATTTCCATAGTTTTGCTGTCGTAAATGTTGGCAATGTGTTCGCAATGAGGTGCTTGTTGGCTGGATATTGAGATCTGAGAGTTATGCTCTAGTGAGTTTACTTTTTATTGTGTAGTGTGGTGATTATATTTTTTAAATTGTGTTTACAAATCTTGGAATTTATGACATTCTTGTGCACCTTTTCGTACTTCGGGCAGAAATTGTATGGAAACAAGAACAAAGTGATTTCTCGCTGTAACTTCGTCCTGAACAAGGGTTTTAATTTATGCGCTAATTCGTTTTTTAATGGTGTGGTGATATGCTTTTCTTTAACTGTGTTAGCATATATTCGAATATATATTGCTGTGTGCCTTTTTTGTATTCCGAACAGGAAAAAAGAGCAAAGGGACACTATCATTTCACGAATTCTCTGTAGACCAGGACAAAACTACGGAGTGGCTAAAAGCAGGTACCACTCTCATCTTAGTTTTCCGTTTCTATTTCGGGTATTTACCTTCTTTCTTTCTTTCTTACTCTGTTTACCCTCCAGCGTTGGCTTTTCTCTCGGACTCAGTGAGGGATCCCACCTCTACCACTCCAGGGTAGTGTCCTGGAGCGTGAGACTGCGGGTCGGGGAATACAACTGGGAAGGATGACCAGTACCTCGCAAAGGCGGCCGCAGCTTCTATGCTGAACAGGGGCCTTGTGTTGGGGATGGGGAGATTGGAAGGCATAGACAAGGAAGAAGGAAGGAAGCAGGCGTGGCCTTAAGTTAGTTACCATCCCGGCATTTGCTTGGAGGAGAAGTGGGAAACTATAGAAAACCACTTCGAGGATGTCTGAGGTGGGAATCGATACCCCCCTCTACACAGTTGACGTCCTAAGGCTGAGTGTACCCCGTTCCAGCCTTCGTACCACTTTTGAAATTTCGTGGCAGGGCCAGGAATCGAACCAGGACCTCCGCGAGTGGCAACTAATCGCGCAAATCATTTATTTTTACCCACGAATTTTCTTTCATAGAATAATCCTTTAGGATGTGTCGTATTTGCCATATGACAGCAACACAACACATTTTTATCCAAAATAATCTGAACTTCAACATTTAAACATTGACAAGTAAGAATCACTACTGCTATGACGGTAAGGCCAACGTATGAAGTGTTGTTACCTGAGCAATGGGGCCGATGACCGAGATGTTAGGCCCCTTTAGACTACAAGCATCATCATCATCGAGCAGAGAACAGTTTACAATTTATTTACTCAAAATACTTTTCTCTCACTGAATTTTTATATAAAATTATTCTTATTGTTATTATTTCGCTATGTGTTTTACGTCGCACCGACACAGATAGATATTACGACGCCGGTGGAATAGGAAAGGGCTAGCAGTGGGAAGGAACCGGCCGTGGCCTTAATTAAGGTACAGCCTGATGTGAAAAGGGAAAACCCCGGAAAACCATCTTTAGGGTTGCCGACGGTGGGGTTCGAACCCACTACCTCCCGGATGCAAGCTCACAGCTACACGCCGCGCGGCCAACTTTTTCCACCCTACTGCATTTCAAGTAAAAATTATTGTCTGAATTTAGCACGGCCAACTTGCTCGGTATTTAATATTCTAGTGGAAGGTATGAATGAAATGTAATCTGAAACCATATATATATTGAAATTAAAATTTAAACATGTTTGAGTCAAAATACTTATGTTATTCATACAACGAATATGCAAAAAGGAAGACTTTTATATTTTGTCCAGCCCCCTTCCTGAGAGCAGCGCTTGAAGAATTTTAAAACTCTAATTAAACAATAACTCTTAATCTCAATATTAACATCAGAAGACAAAAGTATTATGGTTAGTTCTGCTATGTATCTAAATGCCATGATAATAAAAACGATTACTATTATTCCTCACAATTAAGGAACGTCAGTTGGACTACTCCATCCTCCGCAGTTTCATTTTCACGACGTTATTTTGGCACATATCAATGAAAGTAGCCTTTAAGATTAATCATTTTAACAATATTAGTCAATGTAACATACTATTTTATTCCCTAAATTAAGATGCATCGGCTATCAGAGTCAATATCAGAACGTCAGGTGGACTAAGTCATCTCCCCGCAGTTTCATTTCACGACATCATTTTGGCAAATATCAACGAAAGTAACCTTTAGGATTAATCATTTTATCAGCATTAACCTATGTAACATTCTCCATAACTCTAAATTACGATAAATCGGCAATCTAAGTCAATATATTTTCCATAAAGAAGTATGCATTTCAACCGCAAATAGGTCGGCCGCCAGCGCCACGTGTCGAACTGTGTAACTACTCCGATTACAGTGCGTGGACCCGATTGTCAAGGCCGGTAAGGAGCTAGCTAGAGCGACGCATCAAGTCGGCCGTGTCTGCTGTCATCATGTGGCACCAAGGCACATATCAAATAGATTATTGTTGATTTAACACAATAACAACAGCAGATAAATTTGTTACGATATTTATGTTATATCATATTTCTTAGGGTAGGCATTGCCTCAAATGATTCCAAGTAGTTTCGCCACTGGATACCGGTACTGTTAAGGAAGCGAATGACATCGTTTTGAATTAAAATCATATAAATGATGAGTCTTCAGACATTCTTCCTGTTGTGATGACATCTGCACCATCCTGTAATGTGGAAAATAATACAGAAACCATCAATATTTCTGCAATCAAGAAAAGAAAGGAGCTGTTCAAAAAGAAATGAACTAGTACCAAGGCGGAGTTAGTGGAACAAGCAAAAAAAGAAAGAAAAGTCAAATCCTAGCCCAAGTAGGAGGCGACAGAGTAAAGGTGCGAGTGGCAGACGTGGGCAGAGGAAGAAGTGACTCGCGAAATGAATTGGAAGTAGTACTGGCCATTGAAAATGACGAATTTTATCAGCTGGGATGACTTGCCCACTTGCACACGGGAAACCAGTTTGCAGTTTCTAAGGAACAATTTATTTTATTAGAAGATGTATCAAATGAAACTATGTTTCTTTGGGAGTGTACACGACAATGTCTATTTTAGGTGGTCAGGGGTAACCAGAAGCCAATGGAAAGGAGAATGTAAATTCACGGAATGCAAGTATACGAGACTGAAAATTGTGTAATTGTAAATGCAATGACAGTTTAACATGTTTAACTAAGGCGTAATCTTTAACTCATACGTAGACTTTTTTCTATTTTTCTCCTAAAAACTTAATAACTAAGATGATAAGAGTATAAAGACAATCTTACATACTTCAAGTATTCAATCTCAATGTAAATGTTTGGTTGCAAAGATTAGTTTCCGTTAGTTTTGTAACCATTAAGCAGATTCGTGATATTTTAAAAGTGCTGCATTCAATTGCAGAGTTAAGATCTACAAAAATGATATATATAGTTATTAGGTTTCCAAAAGCGAAAACATATTACTTTTATCATTTTGAATTGTTCACGCAGAGATTAATATATTTTGCGTTTTCAGAATCATTTCGCATTTTTTCGATAATCTCTCAGTTTAATTTGCACGAGTCAAGAAAAGGAAAAAGTGCAAACATTTTAACTGTTAATCATTTCGCACTGTCCATGGGTTCTGAAAGTGGATAGAACAAGATGGCGGCTCGTCACGATGTGGGGCGCCACTCAACCCCTCTATCCCATGATACAAAGTAGATTTATGTTTGTCTGTACGGCCGCGTTCTCCCGCAGCGATCTTGTAAAAAAAGGCGAGTGATTCAATGCTCGTCCACAAAACCAGATTAAAAGAGGCCGCCACATATTAATGTGGCACGCAAGCTTTTGTGCTGGCCGACACAAGGAGCGCGTCGTTCCTCGCCCAACGAGGCGTCTACTTCCCACATCTTAGGAATGTTATGTCTAACAATTACAGCAGGACCGCATCGCTAACAATTAAATAGCTTCTTTGTGCATAGACGAATACAAGATGAACGAGAAAATTAGTAAAGGGTAATATTCGAACCAGAAGAAAGCCACTTGCTTCTTAAATAATAATAATAATAATAATAATAATAATAATAATAATAATAATAATAATAATAATAATAATAATAATAATACCGGTAATAATAATAATAATAATAATAATAATAATAATAATAATAATAATAATAATAATAATAATTTTTATTTATTTATTTATTTATTTACACTTATCTAAAATACATTTGCAAATATGCAGTAGGATATTATACATTATCTTTGCAATTATTTACACCTGCAAAGCACTTGATGTGCTTAACCTCCGGTGTAGTTGTTTCACATTTATATACAATGTTGCAATCCTTACTGTTTACAACATTAATAAGGTTTGTATATTTACATTAGCATTGTAATTTTGTCCTGTGGTGTGAGTTTTTCTTAATCCCTGAAAGTATCACTCAAAATAGATAAGTCTTTGGTACATTTTTCATTCATGAACAAATATTTAAACTGTAATTTTATTATCTATGATCCATAGTTTCACATGTTTTTTTAGTTGATATTTGGTTTTGAAGTGTGTCAATTCTGAGGGCAACTTGTTCAAAAAATTTAGGAACTACAACTTGCAGTGTTCTGGATCCATATTTGTTGTAGTAGCTCATGACCTGAAAATAACTTATATGCCTCAGTCTTGTTCCATGTGTATGTTCATTAACAATTCTATATTGTGGCTTCCAGTAATTTTCTTTAATTATGTTGTACATATATAGTTGTTTAACTCTCAAGAACCTTTCCTTCTGGTACATCCCTGTTAACATATCCTCACTTAAGCTAAATATTCCTGTGTTCTCATACCAACAGAATGCTTTGACAATGCGATTTTGTAACATTTGTACCCTGTTTATGTCTGTAACAGAAGCTGATCCCCATACACTTACACCATATGATATAAGTGACTCAACAAGTGAATGATAAACCAATTTTAAGCTATCATGAGGTATTATATACTTAACCATTTGCATTTTGAACAAGCTTAGCCTCAGTCTTTCACACAACTTATTAATATGTTGCTTCCATGAAAAATATCTATCTATTATTATACCTAAATATTTCATGTTATCAACTTCCTCTATTACATAGTCACAATTGCATGATTTTTGTTCACCATCGTGAATGCACTGAACTGAATGGCCTGTTATTTTAATGTTTTCTCTTTGCATTTTTGGGGTAGTAATGTACAAGACTTTTGTTTTTGAAGTGTTAATTATTAGACCCTTATCATGGCACCATTCTTGAAAGTAGTTGTACTCCATTTGTAAATGCTTCTCTGCTACTTTTGGGTTTTTATGTACTGATACAATTAGTTTATCGTCTGCATACATGAAATATTTACATTTTTTAAAACATGAGCTTATATCATTGACAAAAATAATATACAAAATGGGTCCTAGGATACTTCCTTGTGGAACACCTCTTTTAATAGAAGTTATTTCTCCATATATATTATCAATTTTTACCCTATACGTTCGGTCAGTCAGATAACTTTCAAAACCTTTTAGTGGTGTTCCTCTTACCCCAATTTTGCTTAAGGCTGCAATAATTTTTTCATGGGAAATTGAATCAAATGCCTTTGAGAAATCAATAAACATAGCTAAAATGTGCATACCTTAATTTAGCTTCCCATTGATCAAATTGGAGAATTCCTCAAGAAGATTACTTGTACCCTTGTGTTTTTGATAAGCAAATTGATGTTCATCAATAATTTTAAATTTTTCTAAATATGAGATTAGGTGATCAGCAATGTATCTTTCAACTGCTTTACCTATAGTTTGAAGAATAGATATCTGTCTATAGTTTTCATACTGTAAATGTGAACCTTGCTTGTAAATAGGTCTCACTATGGCAGTCTTCAGATCCTTTGGGAAAATACCTGTCTCTATTATTTTATTGATTAGCTTCTGTATTACTGGTGTTATTATGTCTGTGTTATCTTTCAGATGTTTAACTGTTAATTTATCCATGCCTGGTGATTTATTTATGTCCATTCCTTCAATTATGTGTGCTATATCTGCTGTACTTGCTAGTGGTAGATAAAATGATGAAAGTCTCTCTGTATTAGGTAATGGTCTTCGTTGTACTCTACATTCATGTACTACCTTGTCTAGCTGTTCTGAAAATGTTTTTGAAAAGTTATCAACTATATTTTCTAGTGAGTCTTGCCTTCCTAAATAATGTCTTACCGTTTCTTCTATTGTCCATTTCTTTTTAGTCTTTAGCACATCATCAAATACTTCCCAAGTTTTCTTCATGTCCCCTCTACAACTTTCAAACTGCAATCTGTAATACTTTCTTTTTGCTTTATGAATATCAGCTATTATATCATTCCCCATTCTTTTATATAACCTCCTTAAATTTTCCTTATTTTCTGGATTTAAATTTGATGCATTTTTCCATCTTTTGAAAAGTCTGTCCCTTTCTTTGATTTTTTCTATTATAGCACCCGTCAGCCACGGTTGAGAGTCTTTCCTTCTCTTCTGTTTTTTTGTATCCTTCGTTTCAATAGTTGCCTTGTTAACTGCATTGCAAATCTTCATGTATATATCATCTGAACTCATGTTCTCATTTATTTCTTTTGCAATAATAATAATAATAATAATAATAATAATAATAATAATAATAATAATAATAATAATAATAATAATAATAATAATCAATGTTAAACATCTGAGAACATTTCAGTGAGTAGCCCAGCTGTTTTTAAAAGACGAAAAGTTACCTGAATTATATATTTTATTTGTTTATTTATTGCTGACATTTTAAGGTCGTTCCTACTCAAGCCAATACTAAGATTTTTTACGTCCCACTAACTACTTTTGACGGATTTTGGAGACGCCGAGGTGCCGGAATTTTGTCCCGCAGGAGCTATTTTACGTGCCAGTATATCTACCGACACGAGGCTGAAAATACCACCGGACTGAGCCAGGATCGAAATCTACCAAGTTAGGATCAGAAGGTCAGCGCCTCAACAGTCTGAGCCACTCAACCGGCAAACTCGAGTCATTGATGACGCTGAGACGGGAAAGGATGGGGAACGCAACAGGCGTCGCCTTAATTAAGGTACTGCTGTATAGCATTAGCCTCGTGTGAAAATGGGGAAAATATGGATAGCCGTATTCAGAGCAGTCGACGGTGTGGCTCGAACCCACCTTCTCCCGAACGCAAGCTTACAACTACACGACCCGTTAGCGCATTGGTACCAGAAATCCGCCCTCAGAAAGTTATTTAATCTTATTAGGACCAGACACGCTTAGGACTAATGCGGATGACAAATCGCTGTTTGTGAGAAAGGGATGCTTTCGAGAAGTATTTTGTAAGTTATCGATCGAGTATGTATACTTTCTCATGCATAGCAACAATAAAATTTTGTTGGGTATAATAAGTGTCCCAAAACGAATATTTTTATAAAAATTTAAAAAACATAATACCAGAATAGTTTCTGAAACCACGTAAAATGAACGAAAGTTATGAAAAATTCCTTGGTTCCCGTTATTATCAATTTTCGAAAAAATAACATTCATTCTGTTTTGTAGATAACCTGAAAAACATACAATAACTTTTTAAATTCATAAGCAATTACATAAACATAAACAAATCACTGCCATGACGAACGTTGAAATATATCGAAATAAGTTATTCGCAGCAAGCCACAGTACCCTGTTGGACAGAAGTCGTCAGAGCAGGCGGGGCTCTTAACCACGAGGTTTGGTTTAATCTCCAGAATAAATTAGCTCAGGGTATCAAATTTAAAATGTTCATCTTAATACTAATGCAGTACTTTATTCTCGCCAGTCGGCCGTCATCAAAATTACGTGTAACGAAAGGTTCATCTGTACCAAATATTGGAGTGTGTTCTACAGTACCGCGTTCGGACCCTGCAACACGGAGCACAGAATTCTAACGAGCCTTAATCAGTTGTGTCACACAGCTGGCCAGCAATAACACTATAATCAAACATTAAACTTGTTATTACTTTGGAGAGAAATTAAATTAGTTTAGAAGATAGCTTCTTTTTGAAGTGCACATTTCCACATCAAAAAGAGTACATAATGCGAACGCCCTCTTGACTCTGATATGGTTCTGAAGGCGGGTGCTTTGACAATAATTAATGGCCTATAGTAAAATAGCTTAACTCATGCTTGAATAGTCTATGACCATCTTCACTTACACATATTCCTTTTCACTCCGAATTCTCTTTCTTCAGCTTACCACAGACATTTCTCAGGTCTCTGGAGCTCACTTTTGGTTTTGGCCGGGGGTTTAAGACCGAATGCCTTTTCTGACGTCACGTGATTCTTGAGGTGAAAATCTCGACCCAGAATTGACCGGGATTCAAACCTCTGCCTTCCGGGTGGAAAGCCAGCAGGTAAGCCACTGAGCTAACCACTACCCCCAACCCCCAACCCCCCCGTTTTTCTCTCTGAATTATGGCATGATTTTCCTTCAACTACTCAATAAGTACTTGTATCTTTATACGCCGCATCAAGGCAAGATGTGGTCTCTACAATACAAAGTTTTCTCTCTTTGCATTGAGCGGCACTTAACTTAAAATCTATTTCCGATCTTTCATAGGGACACGCTTTAAAACACCTGAGGTGTACAAGTGTGATCTGAACGGAATCTAGAAATATTTCTGGAGTACAAAGCTTTCACTGGATAACAGCACAGTATTTAAATATTTAAGGACAGAGAAATGAAATGTTCCGTCCTCCTTGTTTGGATCTTTGAGAAGGTTCCTTATTAAGAGTAACCTACTTAAAAAAAGGAGCTTGCAGTTCAGCCACCTAAGATCCCATAATTGGCAACACAGATGAACTCTCAACCCATAGGCTAATATGGAGAAGCAATTATAAATAGATAATACCACTTCACCAATGTTCTGATTATCTTAAATAATTCTCTCTGTATATCTTATGATTCTGGGATCGTAATTTATTTTTTAAACTTTTGTAAAGAGAGGAAATTGGCTGAGACGGAGACCGATATTAAGATCGAGAAAGGTGATCCTTCGTACGCTAGTTCTACCACTCCTGATGTACTTTTTAGAGACATGGAGCATTCTGAAACGAAATCTTCAGAAGCCCGAAGGGATCCAATAACATGCCTCCATAAGGTAACCTACATTCTCGGCGTTACTCTCCGAGACCGCATAAGAAACGAAACCGAAAACGATGTCAGACAACAACTGAAAAAATAATCCAGATGAGACGAAGGTAGTTTGACCATATCTCCCATGTAGACGATTACTACACAGACTTCTTTGTCAGCAGCGGCGAACAGTATGAAAGGCTCAAAGGACAGCACCCAGGAAGCCTGAGCTAAACAGATTGAGCGTGAGCTACAAAACCCAAGCCAGAATCACAGCTACGGACCGAAAAATCTGCAAAAAGGCGACTAATGAAATCCGAAATCCAGCGACACCCACAGCAGCGCACCGGCTTCGGAATAGACCCCGACCTGCCAACAGCTGACGAAAAAAAAAAAAAAAAAAGAAGAGAAAGAGCTTTCATATAGGGATGCAGGGATCGTATATACCAACTTACCTACGTGTTTTTCAGGCATACCGCAGAAAGATATTCCCTGTTGATACACAGTCACAATAAAGACACTAAGATTTGCGTGCCAGTTACTTTCACCATACTGGTGAGACGCATGTAAGGAAGGAGCAGAGGACGCGGTGATGGCCAACAGAAAACAAAACACGTTCTGAAATCTTATTACAGAAAACGTTGAAGATACTAACATAACAACTTACGCTTTCACAGTCAGCGTCTCGATGAACATAAATGAAATTTTACGCGCTTGTAGGCCGTGGTCTTGGTTAGATGCTATTTATGCTTCCGAGTATTAAATACTAGAGTCGCCTACATGTTTACAATCATCATCGCTCATCGATAGGAAAGGAAAAAAGTATATAAAATAAACGGTCTCGAATTGAAGTCTAGAGTGACGATGATGATGATGATTGTTGTTTAAAGGAGCCTAACATCTAGGTCATCGGCCCCAAATGTTACGAAATGTAATGACAATTTAAAAGTTCAAAATCATCCATTGACCAGAATTTAAAAATGTGATGAATGAATGGATGGATATGAATTTAAAACAATCAGTGGATCCGACCCAGAAATAATCATAAACGATAGTATTACTGACCAAGGGACCGCTTCTAAAGTACAATTCTGAATCGAGGATGCTTGTTGTCTAAAGGGGTCCAAAATTCAGGTCAACGGCCCCTCATAATGGTAGGCCTACTTATCGCTAGTAAAGTATTTGTCATGTTGCGGTACTAATCAAAAGTAGCGTAGACTTACGGTGTTCCACGTCGCATAGACAACGCAAACCCATTCCTTATATAGTGGTACTAATCACAGGCAACGCCCATACCCGTGGTGTTTCTCACAATGGTACTACTCACGGGTACTGGAAACCCACAATGAACCACTTTCTGGTGCTACTAATCACCAACCTATTGTGTACTGACATACTGGTACTACTCGCAAGTAAAGGCGACCCATGTTGTTCCCCACGTGATGGTACTAATTACAAGTAGTTTCATGGTTCTAGTATAATCATCCCTTGGTCGCCCCTTTTAGACGCCTCTTACGACAGGCAGGGGATACCGTAGGTGTAGGCTATTCTTCGTCTGTGTCCCCCACCCACAGGGGGTGAAGTCTAGAGTAAAGGAGGATTTAGCAGGAAAAGAAAGTAAAAGCAATTGGGAGATTCAAAGGGCAGGAATTAGGTCTACACGTTTTCAGTTCAGTTTGGCACATTAATCTGGTTTAGGAAGTGATTTCAACTTTCTCATTATTTCACGAGTGTGGTTCTGGACTTAGGATCTACGAAGAATTTCACTTTAAACATATAATGTACCTTTTATTTTTTCTAAAATTAGCATGTTTCTTTTTTTTTTTTTTTCTGTAAACATGCCAATCATTTAAGAGCTGCCACATACGTAAGATACGCCCAGTTAGCGACAGAAAGTATTCGACATGAATGAAGCGACCTATATACATAAGATCATAGTTCGTGAGACAACACACCCTAGCGATCTTCGTTCGTGAACTTTGGAAAAGACCAAATTGGCCGAACTATGTTTTATGTGCATACGATGCGTTAGCAATAATATGGAATTCTAAGGAATTCTAAGGAAGAATTACCTTAAGGAAAAACCATTACATGAACAGATGAAAAATAATAATAAGAAACTAGTTCTACAAGCGGAGCGAGGCAAAACGGGCGACTACGGTCAAGAACTAGTTATAGGCTGCTAATGTACCGTACTAAGAACATATCGACGGTGCGTGAGCAGTACCTCGTATCCCACAATGCTCTTCCTATCCCTTATCCTCCTTAAGACTGGGCACCTTCCAGCTACATATGGACATGCAGTCCATCAGAACAATTTTCGTTGTGTACATTTTCCCACCTCAGCCATCCTTCTCCTTCAGGCGAATGCCGGGATGGTACCTAACATAAGGCCACGGCCGCTTCCTTCCCTCTTCCTTGCCTATCCCTTCCAATCTTCCCATCCCACCACAAGGCCCCTGTTCAGCATAGCAGGTGAGGCCGCCTGGGCGAGGTACTGGTCATACTCCCCAGTTGTATCCCCCGACCAAGAGTCTGAAGCTCCAGGACACTGCCCTTGAGGCGGTAGAGGTGGGATACCTGGAGGGTAAACAGATGATGATGATGATGATGACATTTTCCTGTGGCAATATGTAAAGGGTAATGAGCCTTACTGTACCGTACTATAGGAATACATATTTTCATGAAGTACTTACGCACTCCTACAGTAAAATGCATTTAAGGTTCATTTTCCTCTACAAATTAGCACAGAACGTTGTTCTGATGGACTGGATATCCGTGTGTGGCTGGAAGGCGTGACTAGTCTTAAGGATAACAAACCGGAAGAAGGTTGTAGAAAACAAGGTATTGCTCGCGCACCGTCGATACTGGAGCAGGTTCGCGTATTTATCACATAAAAAGAGAGAAATCTGTCTGGAAATGAGGAAAAATAAAGAGATATAGATTTCAAAACTGTAGTGCATAAATAGGCAGTTATTCGTTTTAACAAGTTTTTGACCACAGTCACCAGAGTTGAAGGCACAACACATAAAGAAAGGAGCTACATAATATAAACTAAAATATCTCTCTGTAGGTATACGAATGAAGATATATCATATTAAAAAGACTTCAAGATGATACTTCACCCCTCACTACACCTACAACAGGCTAATATTAATTCACTGATTTAGAATATAGAACGTTTCATTATGAAACATTTAATCACGGCTAGGACCTTTGTGACTTATAACATACCTGTAAAAATACTGTTTCATATATATTTGTTATTATATAATTAGTGGATTTTGTTTCGCTTTGCTTTTCGTCGCACCGACGCAGATATGTCTTAATAGCGACGATGAGACGGGAAAGGGTTAGGAGTGGGAAGGAAAGCGGCCGTGGGCTCAATAAGACACAAACCCCAGCATTTGCGTGGTGTGAAAATGGGAAACCACGGAACACTATCTTCAGGGGACCGGACCCACTGTCTCCCGGATGCAAGCCGACAATTAGGTGACCCAAACCGCGCAGCCACTCATTCCGTATTAGTGTTTTAACGGACAGAAAAGGTTTAAAGTTAACAATAAATCAAGGGGTTTCCAAATGGCGGCCCAAGGGCCGCACGTGGCCCGCGAAGCCATATTTTGTGGCTCGTGAGAGCTTTTTAAAAATAATATGAAGAACAGTTACAAAAAATGTTTCAAAGCTCGTTCAAATATATATTAATTTTATACCCCTAATAGACCCAAATCAGAACTAATTCATTCTGTAATATTGTTTCCTCTTTTTTTTAAGTACTCACTCGATCTGAATAGATTATTTTTGATTTTTAAACATTTAAATTACAAATAGTAATGTTATTGTTTTTACGTTCCACTAACTACTTTTGAACCCCACTGTGGGCAGCCTGAAGATGGTTTTCCGTGGTTTCCCATTTTCACACCAGGCAAATGCTGGGGATGTACCTTAATTAAGGCCACGGGCGCTTTCTTCCCACACCTAGCCGTTTCCTTTCCCATCTGTGTCAGTGCGACGTAAAGCCAATTGAAAAATACTTTTGATGGTTTTTTAGAGATGCTGAGGTGCCGGAATTTTGTCCTACAGGAGTTCTTTTACGTGCCAGTAAATCTACCGACACGAGGCTGACGTATTTGAGCACCTTCAAATACCACCGGACTGAGCCAGGATCGAACCTGCAAAGTTGGAGTCAAAAGGCCAGCGCCTCAACCATCTGAGGCACTCAGCCCTGCTCAAAATTTCACTCTTTTATCCAACTGTAAAACAATGTTTTAAACAATTTAAAATATCAAAACCTCATTTCAATTGAACTATGCACATTATTTCATGAAGGTACTGTACTTCTGTACTATTTGCAGAATTTTACGAAAATGGGCCTATTATTCAAATGCGGCCCGTGAACATGACTAACGTTTCCAACATGGCCCTCGAGCCCGTGCAAATTGGAAACCCCTGCTATAAATAATGAAATATATATGGAAATATTATAAACATAGGCTACTGTAAATAGTTATCTGATATTAATGAAACAAAAATGTCCTTGTCAAGCGATGCTTGGGATGAGGAAGAGTTCCTCTACAAAGGGTTGAATCAAGTCGGATAACAAAGTATCAAAAACAACATTTTTCATTTGCATATTTGTGTCGTTTCACTGGGTTCGCAATTTATATGAATTTAGCTCAGTTTTACGGCCGGATGCCTTTCCTGATGCAACCATTCGTGGTGAGATGTATTTACCATTGCGTGTTTCTGCAGTGCGATGTGTTCTTTGTAAATGAAAAGTTTAATAACATAAACAAGCAGTCGCCGAGCTAGAGAAATTAATCAGACACAGTTAAAATCCGTGTCCCAGCCGCGAATCGAATCCGAGACCCTCTAAACTGAAGGCCCCTACGCTGACCATTCAGCCAAAGACTCACTCCCGGAAAGAGGCACTAACTCTTAAAATAACCACTTCATGCACTATATCAGTTCTTACAAAAATCACGAATCAGAGTAATCATGAATCAGATAGATAAAAAAAAACTTCCAGTAATCGCTCCTTACAATTCACATAAATTGCGCGGTACTCCATTGCAATTAAGAGAGAACGACCCCGCTGCGAGCACCTTGACAGACCAATACGTTGTGGCAGCTGAGTCATCCTATGAGACAGACAACTTATTCTCAGATTACAACACACGGGGTTCGTTTACGCATTTATCAAAATATAGTAGACAAGTCGACAAGGACAGCACCCACGACGAGTGCTCTAACATCACGAGTAATAAACATTCACAAGGAACAGTCGTCGGCAAGAATCATGTGACTTCTTGAAACAGAACAAGATTGCATTGTTTTGTTAGGGTGCTGAATGTTATTACGTTTAGTTCTTCTGATGGCATTCAATGTTGTCCACTTGGCTTTTGTTCGGCTATCCAACCGGGTCTTCAGGAAATAAACCTAACAGTTCATATCAACAAAGCATTCGTCACCAGAACGTCGCTTTATGGATGTAAAACCTAGACCCTGTACCTCGTGACAGCAAGAAACTTGAAACTTCATTACATTTATAAACATCAAATGGAAGAACCATGTCCACAATAGTAATGATATAGGCTTTTGGGCTTATGCCATTAAGGTGAAATTGTTTACGTTTCACAAAGAACTTTGCTCTGCGTCTTCAGGGGTCTATAAGTACGGGCCGTGAAAGCATCAGTGGCAACATGTCTACGGTATTGCAGTTTTTGAGAAAGCGTGCATGAACGGTGCAGAAGCCTCCATACCTGGTCATCGGCTTCAGTGTGCTGACAATGCCTGCCGTATGAGAAACACCAGGTTTCCTCGGTAATACCCGTACGATGAAGCTTGCTCAAGCCCAAGACTCGGTGGCATTCCTCGAAAGCGTTTTAAACTTAAACAAACCATGAATGTCACGAATGTCAACCCTCAAATCTGGGAAACACTTGCCAAGGATCATTCGCTTTGGCGCCGAATCACCTCTAAGTGCTGTTGAACTGCTTGAGCAAGAGCATGACAGGCACGAAGAATCTAATCGACAGATACACATACCACGGCAAATGCAGGCTCTTCCCCTCCCATCCACCGAGTGAAGTCTGTGGGGACACATGTTTCATGTTAGAATTGGCTTGTTCATCCATACGAGCACAAACATCACTGAGTGCAAGTGGTTTATAAGCAGGAGAAACTGTACACTGTATCTTATATTGCTAAATGCTGGATACTAGATACACTGAGAGCTATCGAGAGCGATCGCAACATTTTTGACAGTCTTTAACAGATTGCTTTTTCTTCTCCTTTATCTCCTCAACCTTACACAGTTGGTGGGCAGCACTGTCATCCTCACGACAGAGGTAACTTATTCTCTCCAGTGTTAACTTCTTTACTGTTGCGTTCTCTAGAGTTCTAATATTGTTACTATTCCCGAACAGGTGATAATCACATTTCCTTGGAAAGGGGACTGACCCTATGCTTCCATTCCATCGATTGTTGTTTCGTTTGTGGCTCATGGTAATGGAGCCATGTCTCATCGCCAGTCACAAGCCTAGCCATGAAGTCGGCTGGATCTTGATCATGGCGTTGCAAACGTTCCCTGCACACGTCCACACGCCTCTGCTTTTCGTCTGCAGACAATCCTATGGCTGCCTCCATTTCCGTAAATCTGATGCATTTGTTTCCTTGAATGGCCTGTTCAACCTGAGCAATGTTGGCTGGTGTTGACACTGTCACATTCCTTCCAGAGCTGGTTCCCTTGTCCACCGATGTGCGCCCTGTTTTCCAAACTTCCACCCAGTTGTAAACTGTCTTCCGTAACGGTGCATGTTCTCCACAGGCGGCCAACAAGCGCCGATGAATTTCTGCAGTGGTCACGCCTTCTTTCCATAGGAACCAAGTCGTATATCGCTGTCTCTGACGGTTGCTTTCCATGTTGTCTGCTCCTACGCTGACAGTGTTGTTATGAAATGGCTATGACGAGTGCATTCGTTGGCCCCTGTGCTTGTGCTGCTACCAAACGGTGGAACAAGACAATAGTTACAAGTCACCACGTTCAAAAGTGAAATGTGAACCATACCCGGATGTACAAAAAGTAAAGTGTAAAACAATATACTGTAGTTCGCCCCTCGTACAATAATCGTGAGATCACAAACTTCATGGAGATGTAAAAATAGATGACAGGTGCATATAAGAACATACAGACAAAACTGAGTAGCCTAGGTCTTTAGATCAGGTCGTAAATTAACTACAATAGCAAAACAACAAAACATTTCGCTATGATGAAATGAGGAAAACTTCCTAGTGGAAGAGTGCAATTGTAACGTGTACTTACCGCATGTTGTGGTCACTACTGGATGAGAGACTTACCTAAAACAAAGAAAGGCACCCAATTAAATTGGGAATATATTGCGAAATATTTGACATATATAGGCCTAGTCAATTACATACCTACTAAGAAAAGAGAAAACAATCAGAGTTATTTTTATTGCTACGTAGTACATTTAAAGGTAGAGAATCATGTACCGAGCTTCATTTTTGTCGGCACTGATGAGCGGAAATGAATGTTCATTAGCTGGTTTGTCGACCAAAACAGTCAGCAATCACAACCTCGTGATCAACAGCCTTAGAGCGCTTCCCTCACCAAGATAAAAACCTACAGCAAGCGGATACATACTTTTGGCAGATATTATGAGGGAAAGTCCGGCCCCATGGCTAAATGGTTAGCATGGTGCCTTTGTTCACAGGGGTCCCAGGTTCGATTCCCGACAGGGTCTGGAATTCTAACCATAATTGGTTAATTTCGTTGACATCATCATCATCATTACATCCACATCACGACGTGCAGGTCGCCTACAGACCTGCCTCTGGCGAGCGGAACTTGTCCTCGGACACGCCCGGCACTAAAAGCCATAAGCAAAGCTAAGCAAAGTCACCTCCGTACAGGCCATGAAGGCCCTTGGAGGAGTGGAAGGTAAAGGCTTCCACCACTGTTAAACTAGCTCTACGCCCGACCGCCTTTGCCCCCAGGAATTAACCTGGTACTCATTTTTGGTGTAGGCTGAGTGAACCTCAGGGCCATATGCACCTCCGGAAGTGGAAATCTCGTTTCTTAAATTTTTACGACTTCATGACGGGGATTCGAACCCACGTCCTTCCGGGCGAACCGAGCACGCCTTTATCGCCTCGGCCAGGCAGCCCCTCACTAAAAGCCATACGCCATTTAATTTCATTTCATTTATGAAGGAAAGAATCAGGAATGGTATTAAAGATAACCGACGGGATCTTTATAATCTCGCGTTCGATCGAGACTAAACCTTGCAGATGAAGTCTGCGTTAAATACCATTTGGTTCCAGAATATTTTCTATCGAGTTCCCTTTTTTGAGTTTTATGTATTACGAAGAAAATCTAGTCTGTGTATTACATGGAGCAGTTTACTCATAGTGACAAGAAAAATACTTCTTAAATAATTAACTCCGTCAGTCCAATTGAAAAAGTCGAATCAAAGATGCTGTGTTTCAACTTTGATCACAATGAAATGCAACAACCTAATATATGATATATAACACATGATATACGTGAGGTGATTTCTTATTCAAATAAATAAATAAATAAATAAATAAATAAATAAATAAATAAATAAATAAATAAATAAATAAATAAATAAATAAATAAATAAATAAATAAATAAATAAATAAATAAATAAATAAATAAATAAATAAATAAATAAATAAATGGACCAAGAATTTTACCAGATGGAAGCCGATGGTATCAACCTAATCGTGAGCTATATAAAAACCAAGAAAATCTCATAGATGCCATCAGAAGAAGGCGACTGGCTATTTACGGACACCTATCCAGAATGGACTCAAATAGGTTATCAGGATCTTCAAGCCTGCTAACAAGGGCAAAGCTACTGGATTCGTGTTGGTGAAGCAAGTGGAGAGGGACCTTTCGGAACTCCATATAAATCAAAATGACATAGCTGATCGGAGTAACTATCATACAACTCTTAAAACTAAATCCTTTGTAACATCCCTCACAGAAGTTACCCACAGACCAAAAGACGAGACCAGGAAATGGTCTGAGGAACGAAAGATTGAATTTAGTCGGAATATGAAGGATTACTGGGCCATCAGAAAAGCTCGAGGTACCAACAAGAAAACAGCTGCCAAACCAACCGCTAAGAACACCAATTGTGGCAAACAACGACGATGACATCAAGAAACAGTTAAAACACAAGCACCGTGGTCCATAGATGTAAATAAATAAATAAATAAATAAATAAATAAATAAATAAATAAATAAATAAATAGCTGTAAACGAACCTCAATTTGTAACCACTGAAATAGCTAACTCTACAGCTGAAAATGCTTAACATTTAAATTAGTAGAAATAACCTGTCTCGGTTGAGGCGCTGGCCTTCTGACCCCAACGGGGCAGGTTCGATCCTGGCCCAGTCCGGGGTATTTGAAAGTGCTCAAATACGTCAGCCACGTGTTGGTATATTTACTGGCACGTAAAAGAACTCCTTCCGGACTAAATTTCGGCACCTCGGCGTCTCCGAAAACCGTAAAAGAGTAGTTAGTGGGACGTAAAGCAAATAGCATTATTATTAATAACCTGTCTCCAGGGCCGAAAGCGCATTAAGAAGCATGGCCATGACTACTCTCCATGGCATGGTTTACTCACGTTTACTCAAGACAAACACTACAGTACGACAGATCATTATTGCTGGGCTGAATGGTTCAGACGGTTGAGGCGCTCGCCTACTAAACCCAACTTGGCAGGTTCGATCCTGGCCCAGTCCAGTGGTATTTGATGCTCAAATACGTCAGCCTCGTGTCGGTAGATTTATTGGTACGTAAAACAACTCCTGCGGGAATACATTCCGGCACCTCGGCGTCTCCGAAAACCGTCAAAGTAGTTAGTGGGACGTAAAGCAAATGACATCATTAGATTATTATTTTCAAGTAGCGCGACAACTACACTGGCGGAATAAAATGTCCAAATACCATGAAATAAGGAATGTAGAATATGGAAATTTCGACAATATATTTGTCGAGGTGACATATTGACTAAAGGAACAAGATTACAGGTTAATATCCGCGCGACAAAACCCATCGCAAATGTGCCCTGCTGGTCCATTAAAAACCAGTGTAAGCGCCTGACTGTTGAATGCAGACATGCAAACGTGCATGCATTGTGTCGTACAGGTGCCGAATGTCAGTTTGTGGGATGGAGTCCCGTGCCTGTTGCACTTGCTCGGTCAATACAGGGACGGTTATTGCCGGTTGTGGATGACGCTGGAGCTGTCGTCCAATGATGTCCCATTCCTGCCAAGGCAACACTGTCGACACCCTGTAGAGCACGTTGGGTTACAACAGCGGCATGGGGGCGTGCATTATCCTGTTGGACAACACCCCCGGGAATCCGGGAATACTGTTCATGAACGGCAGTACAACAGGTCGAATCACCAGATGGACGTACACATCTTCAGTCAGGGTGCGTGAGATAACCACGTGAGTGCTCCTGCTACCATAGGAAATTGCTCTCCAGACCAGAACTCCCGGTGTAGGTCCAGTGTGTCGACGCCGCAGACAGGTGGAATGTAAGCGCTCACCTGGCCTTCTAAACAACACATGACCATCACTAGCACCAAGGCAGAACCGATTTCATCGGAAAACACAACGGACCTCCACTCCATCCTCCAATGAGCTCTCGCTTGACACCACTGAAGTCGCAGACGGCTATGGTTTTGGGTACGTGGAATGCACGCAGCAGGGCGTCTGACTCGGGGCTGTCATTCAAGTAACCGATTTAGAACAGTTCGTTGCGTCACTGTGGTGCCAACTGCCGCTCGAATTGCTGCTGCAGACGCAGTCCACTGCGCCACACCCATACGCCGAATACGGCGGTGCTCCTTCTCGTTGGTGCCAATGGGACGTCCGAAACCCGGTTTCCTTGCGAGCGTACCTTCTCGTGACCACTGCTGTCAGTACACATGCACAGTGGAGATATTTCTACCAAGTCGTTCTGCAATAACGCAGAAGGAAATTCCCCCTTCACGTAGCACTCGTTCAACCTCAGTGAGCTGTTGATACTGGCCTCTTCGTCGTCGTCGTCGTCGTCGTAAAGGCATTCTTGACCCACTCACAGTCACTCCGTCCGTTCTCACAGGCAACTACCGCTCCCGCAGAGCACAGAACGTATTTAAAGCAAACACGATGTGCAACGTCATGGGGCCGCTACTAGCGCCACGCTAATGCGATTTGCGGGATATTTGAATCAACGTCATTTTTAGATGTATAAAGACGCCTATCAACGTTCGTTAACATAGCACAACCCGTTCTTGTTGTTTGGATAGTTTTTCCGCCAGTGTAATATCAATCGTAACACACAAGGATTAAACAGCACCGGGGCCGATGACCTTAGATGTTAGGTCCCTTTAAACAAGAAGGATCATCCTCATCCTCATCATCATCATTCAATTGCAGCACAATAACACTGGCGCCGTTCATCAAGTGATCAGCATGATCGTGGATTCCACCCTGGCCGATGTCGATGGAAATTTGACAACGGATGTATCCGCAGCATTCCATTACGTCCAAATTAGTTTGTGAGTTAACTTCAGTGAACAAATTAGGTGTTATACCTGCTAAAATATCTAGGTTTAGTAGTAGTAGTTGTAGTAGTAGTATTGAATGGCGAGTGTAAATTTTACTTTCTTAATAGTGACTTTGTATTCTGGATATTTTCATTTTTAACAAACACGAAGTAAGCCTCCGTAGCTCAGGCGGCAGCGCACCGGCCTCTCACCACTGGATTCCGTGGTCCAAGTGCCAATCACTGCATGTATGAGATTTGTGCCTGAGAAAGCAGAGGCGAGAGAGGTTTTTCTCCAGGTACTCCGATTTTCCCTGTCATCTTTCATTCCAGCAACACTCTCCATTATCATTTCATTTCATCTGTCAGTCATTAGCCATTGCCCCAGAGGAGTGCGACAGGCTTCAGCAGCCGGCACAATTCCTATCCTCGCCGCCAGATTGGGGCTTCATTCATTTCATTCCTGAACCGATTGAGTGACTAGAAACAGACTGTGGATTTTCAACAAAGCAGATTGATGAAAAGTAAAACCCAAGAAGCTTTCAAGCTTTCCTCCATCTCAGTCGTTATCTGCTGTACCTAGGAAAGTCCTTCAAAATCATTCAACTGTCCTCGTAATTGAAATAAAAATAGATCTATATATAACACCAAAAAAGTGTTGAATCATTCCTGTGTGTCATTTAACAGTGTTGCAATCTTGGTCTGTCCTATGCAGGTCGAAAAGATGACCCTTAGGTTGTCTGTAAACATACAAATGTACGTACACCAATCTACAGGCAGAAGGCCACACACATCTGGGAGGCAGTATTTCAGTTGAAGTTGTAGCGTTAGTGTGGAAGCGTTAGAGGTGTGTTCTAAGCAGTGTAGAGGGTGTCTAGAGTGGCGCTACGTGAAATGTTCATATGTGAACGTGTACGCAAAATCACGTTATGTCAGCAAGAGCAGTTGCTCGACGTGTGGACCGAAAACAAAGTTATGTGGAAGCGTCACAGGGAGACAGGAACTGTTGATGACTTGCCTAGTGCATATCGTCCAAGGGCTACGACTGCAGTCGATGACCGTTACCTACGGATTTCTGCTCGGAACCTGAACGCGATGCCACCATGCTGTGTAATGATCTTCGGGCAGCCACAGTTCGCCGCGTTTTTCAACTCAAACTGTGAGAAACAGGTTCAGGAGGCACAACTTCACTCTCAGCGTTCATGGTGAAGCCCAGCTCTCAAACCTAGATATCATGGGGCGCGGTACAGTATTCTGCTGAGTGGTCTCTTCAGAATTGGCTTAAAGTACTTTTCACCGATGAGTGTTGCATAAGCCTTTTTCCAAACTGTCATCGGCAAAGTGTTTGGAGTTAGAATCTGGTCAGGCTTCAAGTCTCAGAAACACTGTCCAGCATGTGCGACAAGGTGGTAGTTCCCCAATTTTTTGCGGTGGCATTACGTGGGGCTACCTAACGCCAGTCCCATTCATGCAGGCCAACGTCACGGATCTACGATACAGGGACGACCCATAATGACACCTTATCGCCAGAATTTTGGAGAAGAATTTGTCTTAATAGACGATAATGCGTGCATTCATCGTGCGGTTTCCGTTAATGACTTCATCCGTGATGACAATATCGTTTGACTAGACTGGCTGCCGAGTTGCACAGACATGAATTCTATCGAACATGCCTCGGATAAATAAAAGAAGGCTGCTTCTGGACGCCAAGGTTCACCAACCACTCAGCGCGATCTACGCCGAATCATCATTCATGAGTGAACTAGTAGACAGTATGCTAAGACGAATTCAGGAATGCATCAGCGTAAGAGGACGTGTTAGCCGGCGTTAAAGGTACATGTGTAACTCAAATTGAGAAAGCAAAATTGTATTGTTGTAGAGGCTCTCATGTATCTCTTACGTATTTTTTTGTAAAGAGTAAGAACTCTTTGGTCCAAGGTGACGCAAAACTTTTTTATGATGTGTGTATTGTATGTGCGTATTCCTAATCAGAATTCTGTTCTTAAACTTCAAGGTATCAACTGAATTACAGTGTGACTGCCCAAGCCATGGTGGTTTCTTCAGTCCGACTTAATACTAGAAGTTCAAATATATCCCTATGGACTCACAACTTCCCACTTGCTCCCACTTATTCGTGACATTTTTCCTATACGGCCTCTCTTGTTTAGATCTTTTATTTGTCTCACACCGGTGGTATTTAAGTTTACGAGCCCTATGGCAGTTTTAATTTATCCATCTTAGATCACCCCTCTGTCCTCTTCCGTGGCTCAATGGTCCATGTAGTGGCCTTTGGTTCAGAGGGTCGCAGGTTCGATTTCCGGCCGGACCGGCAATTTTAGCCGCATTCGGTTAATTATTCCAGTTTGGGGACTGGATGTTTTTGATCGTCTAAATGCACATCTTCGTGTGTAAAAAAAACAGAATGCCATTGCGGCGGATGATTAAGTATTACCGCGTGAGGTGCACTCAAGTAATTCGACGTCCTAGGCAACTGGGAGGCAATTTACGTACTCGCCTAGTAAACCGGAGGCAGTTAACGTTACAAAAAAGAAACAGCCCTCTTGAAGGCATTTTACATCACCCCGCTAAATCGATGTGTCTGTAAGACCACATTTCAAAGATCGGCACGTAATTATTGCCTTCAAGAATAGAACTAAGCATATTATTCTACTTGTAATCCCTAAGTACTGGAACGCGAGCTCTGGTGACGACACACATGCATCACCGTTGGCCACATCAGATAGCAGGCAACTCGACATACCTTTCTACTTTCCTCCTACGTGAAGAGGGACCAACAACTGGTCGTGATAACATCGGTGCTGAAAACTGACAGGTAGGCTTATACAGGCCACCCGAGATGCAACACAAAAAAATCTCCCAGAGCACTTTTTTTCTTCTTTTTCCTTGGAACAGGTCTCTAAGTAGATGCGCAAGGACAGATATATCGGGAAGATAACTGTAGACCTGTAGTACGTATCAGTTGGAATGGCTCTGCATTATGTGGCCGTTTTTTAAGGCTGGCCCAACACAGAAAGGTTCGTCTCTTACACTCGCGTTCAAATTACCGGAGACATTCCTCTGGGAGTCCGCCTTCATGGCGACAGATTACATCGCTAGCGCATTCCTTTGTACGAGTCCACATAGTCTGTAGATCTTTGTGACATGTCGCTGCTTCAAAAAGCATATCTCACGACCCACAATTCTTCGGCCTGGGCACGAAGCAATTGAAGCATATCTTCGTGAACAAACAGTTGACAAGGTCACACAGATTCTCAAGTAGGTGAGTATGTTATCTCATTCCTTCTTCAGAGTTTAAATACGTCCTCGAGGTATTATCTAGAGAAATTCGGATCCTGTCTATAGCCCCTCATCTTATCCGATCGCAATCAAATCTTTCGAGACCACCATCAAATTTATATCCTACATAACAAGCATTTATTATAACATTATCTCCTACCACTAGCTACATACAGTTTTCTCATACGTACATATGTGTTCTTTATAAACTGCTATGCCTTTCACCGTTCAGTCTGCAGAACTCTGTGAATAAACTATGTGCCTCAACAATCCTTTATTTGCGACTGGCTCTGTGGTTTCGTTTAGTTCTACACCTCTCATCAAATGATCATTAAAAACTGAACCTAATCACCGTCTTCTTAGCCAATCTCTGCCTCCATGGAAGATCCATTTTTCCTAGTTAACCTATTCTATTTCATTCGCCTCGTGTCCCCACTACCGTACCAAATACGATACGGGACCGCTTGCCAAAATAAAAGTTGGGGCCCCCTCAAATTAACCCTAAAACCTATACATAATTAATATAATTTTAAATACAGCAGGTAGAAGTAATGCAATATATTACCAAGTTATATGGACAAAGGGGTTATTCGTTATTGCAAGATTATTTAAAAATAACGTTTAATATGTTTTATTTGACTGCCTCCGTGCTTTATCGGCTGAGTTGCTGAACTGCCAACCGTGCACCACTTACATGTTCGTACTTAACTTCAATTGGTTTAATTTTTTCAGTAACTACAAAAGTACACTCTGTAACCGACAAAGAAGTCTGAGTTATAATAATTTATTCCATTACAATACAAAGAAATATACAAACATAATTAAAACAATAAAAATCAAATAAAGTTTGAAAAATATCAAACCGCACAATTCATATGCGTAGTCTATTATTAACTTCGCGCAAAAAGATCTCGTTCAAACTGAGTTGACTGACTGTTTCTACACCAACTTCGTATTGGTATTATATATTGTTGTGGAATAAATGTGTAACAAAACTTAAATCTTCAGCAAAATTTGTGCATAATAAACTCTCAGGGGTGCACTACACGTCAACAAAGTATCATTTTCTCATTAAAATATGATATTCTGGTATCAGTCTGTAATTATTTTTCAGTACAGTAATTTGGTGCAGGTCCTTTGTGAGGTGGTGTTGCAAGAGATGGGTACGGGCAACCATTGTTTGCAGCTGTGCTAGATACGACCAAGTGGCAATTTCTCTACGGACAATTTAAAAAGACTAAACTTTTTGGACTGATTCTGCAAAACCACCCTGATCATTTCCGTCCAGACATTAAGCTAGATATATTATATTATTTTTTCGCGAGGAATCTACGGGGCCCCTTAAAGGCGATTTAACTGGCTAACTTCATCAGCTTATATAGTGACAACGGTGCCAGATATCGAATTGATTTTTTGAAATGATGTATCAATGTAACCCTCTAACGCTCATATAGCCAGTTCACGTAATTTCCGACCATCGTATACAACTGTATTTCCCTACGTGAACGATGCATCACCGCGAATTCGTCAATGAATTGTTAAATAACCTCCTCCTAAACAACGACAGATTTCAATAACTAATTATTTAAGTTTGAACCAATGCAGTCCACTCTGCCAGAAATTCGATTGTACGTTGAGAATGGATGCTTTTCGTTTTTATGAAATCCTTGCAAGTCAGAACGAGTATGAAATGAACAAAGTTGTCTTCCCTGTTCAGGAGGTGTCGTCCCATTTGCTGTCACTCTGGTAGAATACAAGACTAATTTATTTTTGACGGGTTATTTGTTAAAAATGAAGCCATGTTTTCAAGTGTTGAATTAGTTAAATTAACAAAGGCTTTTCAGTCTGGCAAACACACAGCAAATACAATGTAAATTAAAACACTATAAACATATCTGTAAAACACACACTAACATACAAAGAATGGCATGTTTCGTTCTACAAGAACATCCTCAGATTCTATCAAATCACTTAAAAACAAGCTTATATATGTTCAGTATTGTTTACGTAGCGTAAACTTGTCAATGATAGAGAGACTAGTGATAACATGAAACAATAATGACAAAAAATAAAATATATACAATTTTATATTAATATAATGAAAAACTTACGTATTTATCTAGACTGTCAATGTTAAGTCCGTTGTCACCAAACACTATTTCAGGACAGGGATTTTAACCTGAATTGGTTCATTCCAACGGCACGGCGGCTGGGTGTATGTATTGTATTCATCATCATTTCATCCTCATCATGACGCACAGGTCACCTACGGGTGCCAAACAGAAAGACCTGCACCTGGCGAGCCGAACCCGTCCTGGGATATCCCGGCACTAAAAGCCATACGACATTTCATTTCATGGGAGTGATCGCAAATGGGGCAACTTTTGCAGTGATCGCAAATGGGACACAACCGTTCAGGATCACACCACATTGTTTCTAATTTGTTAAAGAGCATTGGCATCTGGGAACTAGATGAAACGGTAAAACGGAAAGACATGGGTTAGATTAACTGTTAGGCTATCCTCTTATCGAGGAAATTACCTACGCGGTTCGAGACATGTAGCTGTTGGCTCAGATTCGGAAGGTAATTGGTGCGAACCCCCCTTCCCCCCACTGTCGGCAGCCCTGAAGATGGCTTTCCGTGGTTTCTTTCACAGCAGGCAAATGTCGATGCTGTACTTTAATTAAGACCATTGTTGCTTCCTTCCCAGTTCTAGCACTGCCCTATCGTCATGAAAGCTGTCCGAATCAGTGCGACGTAAAACTAATAGCCACACAAAGAGACAGATATTTAGAAATAAGACTCGCTCGTTTGGACAGGCACATGCCGCTAGCCTTTACTAAGTAAGTCCACAACAGTAATGAGTACTAACAAACGTGACCAGACTTTAAGGGAACTGTTTGGATTGCACCAAACCGATTGTAATGAAGTTTGGTAGGATGATGAATTAAGAAGAGCGCTCCACACCTACCGTTGTTACATACGGACAAGTATGATAAAACGAGTGGTTATGTAGAGAAATCCAACAGATTCTTCGTTTGTGCTAATACAAAATTAACTTCCATTGTAAACGATGTTGTTGTTTGGATCATTAGTCCATAGACTGGTTTGAAACAGCGCGCCATACCACCCTATCATGTGCCAAACTTTTCATTTCTACGAAACTCCTACATCCTACATCTATCCTAATCTGTTTGTTTGTTATATTCATGCCTTGGTATACCCCTACCGTTTCTTACCTCCGACTCTTCCCTAAAAAACTGAATAAATCATGGTGTCCTATCATTCTCTCTCTTTTTCTCGTCAAATTTCGCCAAATCGTTCTCTTCTCACCAATTCGATTCAGTATCTCTTTATTCGAGATTTGATCTACCTACCTCACATTCAGCCTTCTTCTGTTAAACAACATGCAAAAGCTTCCATTCTTTTTCTTTCTTAGCTAGTTATTTTCAATGTTTCTCTTCCATGTCTGTCTGTATGTATGTACACGCATCACGAGAAAACGGCTGAAGAGAATTTAATGAAAATCGGTATGTAAAGTCGGGAAATTAGTCGCTACAATCTAGGCTATAAATAATCTTAATAATCTTATTCACGCTGAAAGAAATGGTAGTTTAGGGGAAGGCCTAAACTTAAATTCTCAAATTGGTCCTATCTATGAAAATCGGTATGTAAAGTCGAGAAATAAGTCGTTAAAATCTACGCCATAAATAATTTTATTCACGCTGAGTGGAATGGTGGTTTAGGGGAAGGCCTAAAATGTAATTCTCAAATATTTGTGTTATTATTGGTCCTATCGACAAATACCACATTACTAAAGGTACATAGTATTAAATTTCCGATCATTTATGTCTTATAAATTTTTACCGTACCGGCTATGATAACAGAGATATTCATGAATTTGGATTTTTGTTGTTAAGTCCATATCAGCGCCAAGTCACAAGAAAAATGGGTAGACAGAAAGAATTTAATGAAAATCGTTACGTAAAGTCGGCGATTAAGGAACTGCAGTCTACGCTATACATAATTTCGTAAGACGCCCTAATATCACAGAATGGACAGAAAACTAAATTTGAAAGCCTACAATACAGAAAGCTCATAACATTGAACAACAATAACATTACATAGACCAGTGTTTGTTGTGATGTGCTTTGTATCTTCTGTTGCCAATCATGTCCGATAGATGGAATTACTGCTGTATATCGAGTATTTTTTAATTTGCTTTACGTCGCACTTACACAGATAGGTATTATGGCGATGATGGGATAGGAAAGGGCTAGAAGTGGAAAGGAAGCGGCCCTGGCGTTAATTACGGTACAGCCCCAGCATTTGCCTGGTGTGAAAATGGGAGACCACGGAAAACCATCTTCAGGGCTGTCGACAGTGGTTTTCGAACCCACTGCCTCCCGAATGCAAACTCACAGCTGCGCACCCTAACCGCACGGTCAACTTGCCCGTTCGTACCGAGTATAACAGCCTGCCCGAATATTGGCGGGAAGTAGCTGGGGAGTTAGATAACTTTCTTCTTAAGCATGTCAGTCCTCTGGTTCATACATATTCTGATAATATTGGTACGTAACACACCGGTTCATCATGGCATTCGAGCTATTCATTCCCTACTCTGAGGCACTGATTGGAATGGGCAGTGTGTATATTTAACGGAACAATGGCAGAGGAGTGTTCACGGCTGTCTGCGGCCTGGTCATACCAGCACTGGAACTTTGGACTGTTGGATGGGCATCGTAGTACTGTTCGTTAAAAGTGAGAAAATGTGCAGTTTTTCATTTGAGCGAGTATTTTATATGATACCATTGTTTTTAATCCCTACATTCCTACTGACGTTTTCGTAATGCCTGAGTTAACTAACTGTAATTAGGAAATCCAGAAAGACAGTCTTTCTTAGAATCCCGTAGCGAAGCACGGGTACATCAGCTAGTATAATCTAAAGAGGTAGGCCAGTGATCTTTACTTGATCTAACCATCTACTTGCTGTTCCTCCTCGTGGTTTACCGACTTCAACTTTGCCTTGCAAAATGGTCTTTTCTAAAGTAGTTGTTCTCTTCTGAGAAATGTGGCCAAGGAATTGAAGGTAACACTCATTCACAAGGGAAATAGACGTTTCTCGTCCATAATGGAAGCATGACAACCCGAATATATTTGATACATTCATATACTGTACCTTTTCCCTTTCTACTTCTTCCTGGCCTTTTCCCAATTCATTGGGTCACACCAAATGTAGGTTTAGCCCAGTTTATTTTATCCAGATGTCTTTTCTATCGCCGACACTATGTGGAGGGACTATTGCATGTTTCTGTGGTGGATGGTAGTGTGATGTGTGCTAAGATGAACACATACACCCAGTAACCCCCCCCCCCCTCGCATCCACCAGAGGAACTCACCAGCCGGGAACTGATCTCGATGACACTATGTTGACCATCCAGCCAAAGAGCTGAACTGCATTCATTCACCGTACGTGTTAGCTTTTTAAATACTTTGTAATCATAACGCTTTTAATGCCCGGAGTGTCCGAGGACACGTTCGGCTCACCAGTCCTGTAGCTGCTTTCCCCGGTACACCCCATGAGGGTGAGCTACGTGTACCACTGGCTGAGGATGTTGTCTGTGGGTGTAGGATTAATTGTACGGACTAGGCATGTGGAGGAAGCGGCTATGACCTTGAGAAAGGTACCATCATGGCATTTGCCTACATTTGAAATAGGAAACCACGGAAAACCATTTCCAGAATGGCCGACGGAGGATTCGCACCAACTGTCTCTCGAGTCCAGAGTTAGCAGCCATAACTTGGCACGCCGCAACGCACTGAGCTAACCTGTTCGGTTTCGTGTTACTAACATATTTTAATACAGCCTGAAATCGTGTTCATGTTGTCAAAATCTCATTTTCGATATCAAGCACAGGTGTGCAGTCGATACAACCTTACACTACGGAAGAGAAGACGTAAAATTGATGCTAATAGAATTAACCACTGAGAGATGAAATAAATGAGAAAACAACGGGATATACTCGGTGGGATATAAAAGAAATGAAACGATATCGAACGAACTCAAGATTGAATCAGCCGTACAATACTTACATGGCTATCAAGAAAAGTCGAAAAACCATGTTCGAAGAATGGTTATAGGAAGATTCCTGACAGAAATTCTCAAGTACTAGCCCAAAGGAACAAGATCCATCGATCGTCCAATGAAACGTTAGTGAGAGAATGCTTTACAGGATCGTAACAGACCACTAGGTCTAATCCGTTGATGGATGATGATGGCCTTCGGAGAGCCCTGGTGTAGGTATTTCGAGTTGACGCTTGATAGACATATATTCCGCCTGTGGGACTGTAGAATTCATTCTAGGTATGGCTCCATTCTTAATGTTGAAGACAAAAAAAACACACACACACACACAGCCCCCGAAACATCGGAATTAACCAGTAAAGTTTAAAATCCCCGACGCGGCCGAGAATCGAATCTGGGACCCCTTGGACCAAAAGCCAGCATGCTAACCATGTAGCCATGGAGCCGGACATGATAATGATGATGGTAATGGTGATGAAATAGGACTATCGGTATATTTCTACAGTGTATATGCAAGGTGACATTCTACGTCATCGGCCGACTGCTCCAAGCCACTAACTATTTTTCAGCACTTAATTGTAGCAATACCGTTCAACTTATGGCAAAATTATTGTTACCATTAAATTTATGATGTGTAAGTTGATAACTCAACCTATGCCCATTGAAATCTTTTTGACCCAATATAAACAGGTTTCTTGTTGGGGTCGGGGTTGCAAATTTCAAGTTTTTTTATTTTTTGAAAATGCTATTTTTTTACGTCACACCGACACAGGTCTTATGACGAAGATGGGATAGGAAAGGCCTACGAGTGGGAATGAAGCTACCGAGGCCTTAATTAAGTACATCCCCAGCAAGTGCCTCGTGTTAAAATGGGAAACCATGGAAAATCTGCCGGCAGTGGGGTTCGAACCCACTATCTGCCGAATGCGAGCTGACAGATACGTGACCCAAACAGCGCAATTACCTGCTCGGTAAACATTGAAAGCATTTGTTTTCCATTCTTCAAGGAACCTCCATTGCATTCTTTTGTAATATAATCAGTAATCCGATATAACACACTGACTAAGAATATTTGACGAGTCCCCGCTTTCTTTCTTTCTTTCTTTCTTTCTTTCTTTCTTTCAATTCTTCACAAGTCGAAAGTACCTATAGTGCAGGAGAAAATAAACTTATTTTATATAATGCAAGAAATATCAATGAGAAAAAAAAAATCGAAACGCACATAGCAACAAAAACAAAAAATGTCACGAGCTTCCTCTCACCGCAAGAGACCATTTATACGAGTGACAATATAACGACGCTGCCCGCCATTAAAGAGTGTACCAGGACATAACCGTATTTCAAGAGAACAAAACGTTCACTGGAACGTAAATCAGTTGGAAGCTTACTGCAAGATACAGTATAACCACAGCCTGTGCGAAAAGCCGATCCCGAAATTCATGACCCGAGTCGGAATCCTCACCCTTAGACTTCTTCTCGTGGCTATGAAGCTACATACAGGCTTATTCAGCGAAACTGTCCACCACAAATAACCGTTCAAGATATCGATATTCTGTTTTCAAATTCAGTAATGGTACCCAAGGGCTCATAATCGGACTTACAGTACTTTTTCATGGCGACAATATCATCTGAGATAATGGTACCAACTTTGTTTTTTAAAATGGAACTACACTGTTTTCTACACATCGAACATCGCTAATTCAGCCCGTGATTATTTTGAAAATCGAACAAGTACTTCTCGAGAGAATGTAATGTATTCAAACGTACTCCATTTGCCCGCTGGGATAAAAGACGGCATCTACCTCAAATCCTGTCGTTGACGGTTTAGAGGTTTGGACTGTGTAAGCCAAGAAAGCGCTCGGCATGGCTGTTTTCTCCTTTGACTTCCTGAACTTAAATCTCTACTACTAGGCTCCCTTTTGTCACAGATTAAAGTTTCGCACACCTAAATCTTTCTTGATAAATGCTCTATACATCGGTGAAAACCACATCATTATCCTAACGGTGATCCTCGAGATTACGCTCAGACACAACAGACACTTGCCATAGATTATATAGGGCCTACAATACTCTAAATTCGAGAGATCCATTTTGGTGAAATCTGGATCCCAAACTACGGACATTCCAGATTACTGTGTAATAATATTCAAAGAATTGCAAGTTTAGTAGAGTTGTTTAAATTACAAACAACGCCAAATTGTTATTCAGCTACTCTTTGTCGGTGGTAAATCTGCAGCTGTTGCGGGGAAGTTGTTCAATAAATAAGCCCCACGGTCTAGGAACAGCAAGCCTGCCTCTTACCTGGAGAACCTGGCTTCGATTCGCTTTCTCCCAGGGCTGGTTCGAGGTCCGCTCAGACTACATGATACCAATCGAGGAGCTATCTGACCGTGAAATAGCGACCCCCGGGACTAGAAAGCCCAGAATAACAGCCGAGAGGATTCCCAGCACTGACCACGAGTCACCCTCGCTTGGTAAGCCACGACCCGTGGGGAATGTGGGGTCTTATACGGATACTCACACTTTCATCTCAACTGTATATATGCCAACCAAAACCGAACTGAAGGCTTCCTGATGACAACATGCAGGGCGCTCTTACAGCTCGTGGCTGTAGCTACGGCTAAAAGGCACACAGTTCTCCGAATGTCATCAGAAGGCGTTCTTCTGCCCGTCACGTCTGCTTCATAATAAGCAGTCTTCACTTCTGTCAATCTGGAGGCATCCTGAGAGCTAGGTAATTAAATGTGAGCACAGGGGCGGACTGCGACTTGCAGCCCCTTGTTTACAGCACAAACGTATCATTAGCCTGGCTGTGATAATTATTTGAGAAGGTAACTGCCAGTTTCTTGACAGCTTGGCATCACATTCACAGAGCAAGGATGCTTGTATGTTTCAGCTATTTTCATTCGCTACCTTGAATGTATCTGGCATACAGCTGGCGTTGATAACCTCCCGATAATTCTTCTAGAATGAATTTCAAAAGAAAAGGTGGCTATGGCAAGGCTTGGCGCAGCGAGAAACAATTTAATCAGTTGTGATATTTGAAAAATACCACAGAGCGTCTTAGCGTCCGTCCGTCTTCGCCGTCCAATTCTAAGATGATAAGTAAGACAGAACGGAAGAGGACACAGACATTCTGTTTTCCTGTAAGACTTGCGAACAGCTTTCGTGAGTCGTGCACGTGAACTGTTCCATTTAAAGCCGATAAAACTAAACCAATAAGCCTAATGTGTCTAAAAACCTTCACGAATGAAGCTATGAATCCATCAAGGATAAACAGTAAACAAATGAAGGGTATCAAACGTTGTAGCCTAATAGTGGTTTTTCATTTCATTTCACTTTTTAGGCTTTAGGCCCTCAGTGCAAGATAAACCATATAACCTAGGCTTTTAATAAATTGTATCTTAACGTACTCCAAAAATTCAGAGAAATGCTAAAGGTAATTTTTATTTCTGATTTCAGGAAGCAGTCTAATACGTCTGAGCCAAAACGAAAATGCGCTGTACGACAGTGTAAAGTGGATTACTTAAAGTACTGAACTGTTCCATTTAAAGCTGATAAAACTAAACCAATAAGCCATACGTGTCTAAAAACCTTCACGAATGAAGCTATGAATCCATCAAGGATTGTGGACCATTTCTCCACGACTCAACAACATGACAAACCCCTGTCTTATTTTCAAAATCTGGAAGCTCGTTATCTGAATGAGGCCACTGTGACTAGTATGTTTTCTGCGGTTCCAAAACGGAATGACGATGACGTGCGTGCATCCTACAATATTGCATTGATGATTGCTAAATCAGGGAAACCTTACACGATTGGGGAAGAGTTTATTTTGCCGGCTATTAAAAAAGTGTTAACAACAATGCTCCATACACCTGCCTTTGATGTTACTAAGAAATTATCTTTGAGCAATAATACAGTACAAAGAAAAATTGGCGAGATGTCGGAGAATATCGAAGAGACACTGTGTGAACACTTGAAAAGGACAAGATTCGCATTACAGTTGCACGAGTCAACGCTGCAAGGAAACGCGTCTCTTTTGCTATCGTGTGTACGGTTTATAAAAGAAGGAAAATGCCAAGAAGAATTGCTTTTTGCCAGAACATTAAAGACAGACACGAAACACTGAAAAAACACTGAAAGATTTCTTTTCCTACAGAAAGAAATACCGCTAACCAATATTTTGACTATAGCTACTGATGGTGTTCCTGCAGTGGTTGGTCGCTACAAAGGGCTCTTCGCATATATGAAGAAAAGTGTACCCAGTTTACTTACAATTCATTGTGTCATTCATCGACAACACCTTGTGGCCAAAAATTTGAATGAACGACTGCACAGGTCTCTACAGTTTGTCATTACGGCGATAAATAAGATAAAAACCAGTGCCTTCAGTAGTAGGCTATTTAAACAACACTGCATGGAGCATGAAGAAGATTTTACGCGCTTACTTCTTCACACTGAAGTGAGGTGGCTGTCCAAAGGAGCTTGCTTGGAGAGATTCTACTCCTCACTAAACTCCGTATTGGAATTCTTAAAGGAGAAAGAATGTGCACGGGCACATAATGAATTCGACGGGTGATACTGCGTATCTAGCAGACCTATTCAGTAAGTTCAATGAAGTAAATTTGAAGCTGCAAGCGAATGAACTCAATTTAATAAAAACAAAGAGCATTCTCTCATTTTTCGTATCAAAGCTGATGTTTTGGCAAAGAACTCTTGAGCGAAACGAATTAAGCCAATTTCCTAGCCTCAAGTTAGTAACCCCAACCAAAGAAGACCTACTTGCAACTGCCAGCATTTGGAGATGCTACATTCAGACATGTGTACAAGGTTTGAGGATATTTTATCCTTGGAAATACCTGATTGGGTTCCTTAACCCTTTCAACAGTTGTCCTTCTGAAGGTGATCTCAGCCCGACCCTGGAAGAATAGCTGATCGAGCTTGTTGCAAATGAAGAACTATAGCCCAAGTTCAAACTGGGCTACCAAGCATTTTGGCTTCAAAATGAAATTCGCCAGCTCTATTCTGGATTGCGGTGGATCACAGAAAAGTTGTTTGTAGCCTTTCCGTCTTCTTACATGGTTGAGAGAGGGTTTAGTGCAGTAAATAATATTGCCACGAAGTCTAGAAATAGGTTAGAAACTGAAAAGCGAGGAGATCTTAGAATGTTTCTAACAGAAATGGCTCCTGTCATCAACAAATTGATTGAAACTCATCAAATCCATCCTTCACATTAATTAGACATGGGTATTCATGTTGTTCATCCAGTTTTAATTATAATTTTTTCTTTAATTCGTTTGAATAATTGTTATTCCTGTTTTAGACCTATTATTTGCAAATTTTTAATGTACATAATTATACCCAAATAAACATGATATACCTATTAAGAGAAAAACGTCCGTAAAAATCCTCATTTGTCAACTCATATGTAGGTATTTGAATGTATGCGTTAGTAATTTTAAGATCTGTGCGTTTTTCTGAAATCAGGTGGGCGAACAAAATTATAAATCTCGTAAGTGGGTGATGGTCAGAAGAAGTTTGGGAAACCCTGTGTCAGAAGAACTTTTAATTCTATACCACTGCAGCATTAGCCTTGAGATCAAATGATAGAAAAAAGGACTACATTTTTTTAACAGTTTGCTTTTCGTCCTGGCGACACATATAGGTCTTATGACGATTATAGGAATGCAAGCTCACAGAAGTAGACGGAAATGGACAAAATCTTGGTTATTTAAACAAAGTAAACTGTCGCATACAAACTTAATGAAAGAATTAATTCTTGAACCAGATGGATGGTACAATTATTTGAGGATGGACAGTGAAACGCACATATTTACACTTCTTTACCGAGTGAGTTGGCCGTGAGATTAGGGGCGCGCAGCTGTGAGCTTGCATCCAGGAGATAGTGGTTTCGAACCCCACTGTCGGCAGCCCTGAAAATGGTTTTCCATGGTTTTCCCTTTTTTAACACCAAGCAAATGCTGGGGCTGTACCTTAATTAAGGCCACGGCCGCTTCCTTCCCACTCCTAGTTCTGCTTTCCCATCCCATCGTCGCCAAAAGACTTAATCTGTGTCGGTGCGACGTAAAGCAACTTGTAAGAAACAAACCCTTCCTTCGCTTGGTTGCGCCCCATATCAGAAGGAGTGACAATGCAGTGAGACGGGCAGTAATCATTACAGGAACGACTCAGCATGACACTTAGTTTCCTAGCAACCGGGGGAAGTTACGAATATCTGAAATTGTTCGCTGCAATTTCGGTCTAATTTTTGAGAGTAATTATTATTCCTAAGACCTGCGCTGCAATGTACTGAACCGAGCTCGATAGCTGCAGTCGACTAAGTGCGGCCAGTATCCAGTAATCGGGAGATAGTGGGTTCGAATCCCACTGTCGGCAGCCCTGAAGATGGTTTTCCGTGGTTTCCTATTTTCACACCAGGCAAATGCTGGGGCTGTACCTTAATTAAGGCCACGGCCGCTTCCTTCCCATTCCTAAGCCTTTCCTATCCCATCGTCGCTATAAGACATATCCGCGTCGGTGCGACGTAAAGCCAAAAAAAAAAAAGAAGCAATGTACTGTACCGAGTAAGTGGCTGCGCGGTTGTTGATCACGTAGCTATCAGCCTACATTCGGGAGACAGTGGGTTCGAAGCCCACTGTCAGCAGACCCGAAAATGGTTTTCCGTGGTTTTCTATTTCCACACCAGGCAAATGCTGGGCCTGTACCATAATTCAGGTCACGATCGCTTCCTTCCCACCCCCTAGGCCTTTTCTACCCCACCGTCGTCATAAGACCTATCTGTGTCCGTGCGACGTAAAGCAAATTTTAAAAAGATATATGGAGTGCAGTCGAACGAAGTCAGGTGATGAAGGAAATATTAAATTAGGAAATGAAGCCTTAAAGGAATCAGATGAATATTATTATTTGGGTAACAAAATAACTAACGATGGCAGAATTAACGAGGACATTAGCACAAGCAAGGAAGAGCTTTCTTAAGAAACGAAATTTGCTCACTTCGAACATTGATAAAGGAATTAGAAGGATGTTTTTAAAGACTTTCGTCTGGAGCATGGCATTGTATGGAAGTGAAACATGGACGATAACTACTGTAGCTCAGAAAGAAAGAGAATAGAGGCTTTCGAAATGTGGTGTTACAGAAGAATGCTGAAGGTGAGATGGATAGATAGAATCACGAATAAATATTTACTGAATGGAATTGTGAGAGAAGAATGATTTGACTAAATTTGACAAGAAGAAGAGATAACATAATAGGACCCATCTTAAGACACACAGGACTTGTGCAGTTGGTTTTTGAAGGAAGTGTAGGTGGAAAGAACGGTAGGCGTAGACCAAGGTATGAATATGACAAGCAGATGTATGATGCAGCAGTTACGTAGACCTGAAAAAGTTAGCACAGGATAGGGTGGCGCGCAGTGCTACATCAAACCAGTCTATAGACTGATGACTCAAACAACAACATTTAATTTTTTATCACTGCTTCTTTTCTAGCTTCCGAATCAATAGTAACTGTTCATAAGCAACATTCTAGTTTTTTTTTGCCTGTACTCTTCACTTTTTATTTTCCATAAGCTCGGATTAGAACGCTATAGCTGGATGAATTCGATTAAAAACGCTCGTGGTATGATACTCAAGTGCGGCATTATGTCCTATGAGCGAAGTGCACAGTAAGAGCAATTGGTTAAAACTGAGGCTAAGACTGAAGACACTACACACGCTCCAACTTGCTGCCCAAAATACCTGTGCACGCACAGAAAAATCAGCTGCCGAACACATTTACTTTGGGCCAAGCCAAAGGGACGAAAACACTACCACGCACGGTCCATCTGTGGGGCCCTTAAAGGAAGTGCAAGCCCGTATGAAAGACTGATCGCATCAGCTGCTCAAGTTATATTAAAAATGTGATTATATTGACAAAATCGTGTCCGAGCAATTTTCTCACACATGAAAGTTGCCAAGTCCAAAGCAACAAGTTCACTGTCAGATCACAAACTTACATGCAGTCTTAGATGAAATATTTCCAAGTCATTAAATCCCATCAAATCTTCTTAAATAAACGAGAAATAGATTATTAATTAAAGAATAACCGTAATCATGCTGTATCATCCAAGCTACATATGAATGTGCAGAATAATAATTAGCATTATTTTCCCTTTTTTATACTCTGCCAAATCACATTATGGAAACTAATTTCATGGACAAGAGCTACTTTTTATTTTCTATGGAAGAATTTCGTTATACAATAATTGCCTCATATTTATGTTCTGTGAACAGATTTTGTAGTTCAAATGTAGTATACAGAAAAATCATTAACTCGTGTAATGTCACCCCCTGTCAAGTGTTGTCTTCTGTGAGGAGGTCGAACAGAGTGAGGTGACGTCACAGAGCAGCTTCCTGTTCTCACCTGGTTTCGTCCAGAGGCACATAGATTTTTGTTTCGTTCCGAATGCTATCAAGAGGCATTCACTTGCCCGTCACGTCTTTCTTAGATGTCCTTGGTCTTCACGTAAGGAGTATTCTATGGGCTAGGCTACAAGCAGAAGGAAGAGGAAATTGCATACCAGCGTGGAGAAGTGAGCGGGCCGGTGGGTAGCACACAACATTGCTGTTTTAACGTTCTCCAGTATTATTACATGACGGTACACAGGATTATTCCTAATTAATTATAGGGAATTATCGGCTCCATGGCTAAATGGTTAGCCTGCTGGCCTTTGGTCACAGGGGTCCCGGGTTCGATTCCCGGCAGCGTCGGGAATTTTAACCATCATTGGTTAATTTCCCTGGAACGGGGGATGGGTGTAGGTGTTGTCTTCATCCTTATCACGATGCGCAGGTCGCCTATGGGTGTCAAATCAAAAGACCTGCACCTGGCAAGCCGAACCCGTCCTGGGATCTCCTGGCACCAAAAGCCATACGCCATTTCATTTTTTTTCATCGGGAATTATCTCTATTAGGAATGTCAAAGATATGTTGTTGTTGAAGGAAACATGAACTGAGAATCAGTGTGCATTTCGTTTCAACTCTGGAAGAGGAACTATGATCACGTCATTGTTTAAGAATATGCTTATGTATTTTGCTAGATTCTGATCGCGTAATATACATAAGCTTACTAGATTTCTCAAGCTGAAACTGGGACGCCACCCATAATGCCATGGGACGTGCAACTATTTCTGGTGAAAAAAAAAGTTATAGTTTATCACAGTCTGAATTAAATGGCAGTCAATTAAAATCATTTTAGCGTTATCACATCTCATTAATTTAACACAGTACTTATTTTAGTAATCAATACCCTGTTGTATTGCAACAATATATTTACCTTTCAGAAATATCTTCACTACTATGGATTTTTTCAGCAACTACCTTGATTGATTTGAAAGAGTTTTTAAAATTGGTTTTATACATCGAGTTGAGCCTCTGTGGACTGCGTGGTAACAACCAACTTCATTTTAGTGTCTAGGTCTTGTTCTTGTTCCGGCTTTGACTTCTTGCCAGTATCTTCTGAACCCAGCGACGAGTGCCTGTTTATGCTCATCAGACAAAGGTCCTTTCCGTCTTCTGGGAGATAATGCAATTTTGAAACCTTGATAGATGTTCACCAATCTTCTGAATGCGTTCCTGTCAGGAATTTCTTGGTCTGAAATACCAATCTGCCTCAGATCATTTTCACATTCCTGGAACCATCTCGGCCTTGTTGCCTCAGATTGAATAAAATTCCATATTCTTTTCGTTAGTCGATCATCAGTCATCCTCAAGAGATGACCGTAAAATAGTAGCCGTCTCTTCTTAATTGAAAGTGTTTATTATACCTATCTATGCAGAAATAATTTACATTGAGTTTGGCATTCACTGTACTGATGACATGTTGCACTTTCGTGAAGACCAATATTGATTCGTGTTTGAAAGTAGCTTTTCAGTACCAGCATTAGACTCTGATAATGGAAATGAAAATTCAACAAAAGAGGGGAACAATTTCAACTTACAACTTGATTCCATAATAGCATTCTAATGTTAAAAATTTGTCATTCCCTGTTCGCATCCATTCTCAAGAACTCGAACAGTTTCCTGAACAATACAGAATTCATCAAAAAGAATTCCCGAATGCATTGGTTTCTTAAAAAACAATTCAAGCATAGGAACACTTATTTCAATATCTTCCCATTCTGGCACAGCCTTTAACAAAATCCAGCAGAACTCGTAAAGTATGAAAGTGCTGTATAATAAACGAAAATAATAACCTTAGGAAATATTCGGGACAAATACCTATCCCAATAGATACTGGGAAACTGGGGCGGTCTCGAATAATTCAGGACGAATGGTAGCCTTATACAGTACACTACCTGATCACAAGAATCCGAACACCTAGCCTATCTGAAATTGCACTTAGACTTTACCCGTGTCACGTTCCCTATTATCGGACATTAATATGGGGTGGGTCCATCCTTCGCCTTCACTCTACTGGGGACACTTTCAGTGAGGTGTCTGAATGTCCGTAGAGGATTGGCAGCTCAGTCTTCCCCAACAACCGAAACCAGAGAAAGTAGTGAAGCTGGGATCCAGAGCGAAGTTGACATTCTAACTCAACCCAAAGGTGTTCCACTGGGTTCAGATCGGGACTCTGGGAAGGCCAGTCCATTTCAGGAATGTATTGTCCACAAACCATTGCCTCACTGATGCAACTTTATGGCAGGCTGCATTGTCATGCTGAAACAATCATTGTCTCCGAACTGGCCCTCTACAGTACGTAGTACACAATGGTTTAACATGTGTTCATATCCTTCTGCGTTTAGTTTTCTTAAGCGCAGTAAGGGGACCACACCCTAACCACAAAAAACACCCCCTAACATAAGAACACCTTCTACGTACTTAACTGTTGGCACTACACATGATTGCAGGTAACGTTCTCCAGGTAATCGCCAAACCCAAACCCTTCCATCGGATAGCCACAGGGTAGGCTATACCGCGATTCATCACTCGTTTACAATCATCCACTGTCCAGCGGCGTCGCTCTTTACACCACCTCAAGCGCTGCTTACCGTTGACTACGTTTTGCTTATGAACAGCAGCTTGACCATTGTACAACTTTCTGTTAACTCCTGACGCATAGTCATTACGCTGGCTGGAGTGCTGGTAGCAGTTTGGAACTCAACGAGTGATTCCTTCCGCTGAAATATCCCTGATGGATTTTTTACTCAGGTGACTTCTGATGACTAGTCTACGTTCGAAATCACTGAGCTGTCCTGACCGATCCATTCTGCTGTTACTGCTGCTGGGCCGCCTCTCGTGATGTCTAGAGTTCAGTTCTCCATTACATAGGGGTATCCGGATCCTTTCGATCAGGTAGTTTTCATCCATCACCGGGCCACTACGTTCTCCTGACTTAAACCTTAACGCTTTTACCTTTTTGGGACACAAAGTCTGCTCTGTATTCGACTGCTGTTGTTGATAAACCAACTCTCCGTGCACGCGTTGTGGAAGCCTGTCAGACAGTACGCACTACACCAGGCATATCTGATAGTGTTCAACACTCAGTGCCAAGAAGAGCGGAGGCATCTAATGAAGCGACAGGAGGTCACTTTGAACATTTAATCTGATACTTGAATACAGTGCTCCAGCTGGCGTTACAGACGTATTCAGTGTAAGAGTGTTGAGAGTGTCGGATTGCTATACCGGATAACTCTGTAATTATGCATTAACGGACCCATATTCTATTTCCGTCTCTCTATGTGAGGAATATGCTCGCGAAGTCGTGTCGTTGAGTTTTGATACAACCTATGCATACAAGGTGTGGAAGAAATGCCATCCAATAATAACACACCGTAATAAAGGGGAGTCAGGACAAGTAAAATGACAGAAACAATCAACTGGGAGACGTAAGGTAATATCGATTTAGACGAGGTATGTTATTCAAATGCCTCAAAAGGAGCCCCACGACGTCTTAAATGACAGTTGTGTTGCGAAAACACCTTCTTCTTCTTCTTCTTCTTCTTCTCCTCCTCCTCCTCCTCCTCAACCCTAAGGTTGGTGGGTAATATGCATGTCTTCCCAGTGCTTTCGTTCCTTGGCCAGCAGCTTCAAGTGCCAAAACGTGTTTGTTTTTCATTTTTTTTTTACAATTGGCTTTACGTAGTACCGACACGTATAGGTCTTATGGCGAGAATGGGATAGGATAGAGCTAGGAGTGGGAAGGGAGCGGCCGTAGACTTAAATAAGGTGTGAAAATGGGAAGCAACAGAAAACAATCTTCAGGGCTGCTGACAGCGGGATTCGAACACCCACTATCTCCCGTATGCAAACTCACAGCTGCACGTCCCGAACCGCACAGCAACTCGCTCGGTGTCGGTGGCGTTACAGACGTATTCAATGTAACAAAGCAACAGCGTTGCGAGTGTCTGATCGCAATGAAGTTACGAAATGTCGCATAACTCTGTAATCATGCATTTCCGGACCCATGTCGTTATACTCTACTTCCTTCTCCCTATGTAAAGAATATATTCCACCTCCCCTGGTCAAATCTTGTTCCTTTCCAACCCCGACGGTATTAGAGCATTCGAGGTCTAAGGAGTCTTTCATTTTCACACCTTTCGTGACCCTTGTTTTTCTTTGGCCGATACCTTCATTTTCAAAGTGACGGATCCCTTCCACTCCCGGATTAGTGTTATATAGAGGATGGCTGCCCAGCTGTACTTCCTCTTAAAACAATAATCACCACCACCACTTGTAAAAGTGACGAAGCAAGTAGCAAACGAAGCTACCTAGGCCATCCAGAAATCAAGCTTCCCTATTTCTTTTCTTGTAAAGTAAACGTATTTAGTAGGGAAAAATGAGCATGCGCGACAGATCTATGACGTAGCAATAATATACGGGCCGGACAAGTCCCGTCTGGTGTCAGTAGCGCAGCAGCAATGGCTCGTATTCTTTCTCGCGCCCCCTGAGAGGTTCGGTCTGTGATAAAGTTAGTACGATGTTAGTAGATGCTCAGTGCAGATGTTGTGCTGATCCATGACAACACTCGCCCACATACAACCCGGCGCTCAACAACTGTTCTGCAGCACTTCGCCTGGCAGGTGTTCGATCATCCACCGTACAGTCCTGATCTTGCTCCCAGTGATTTTTCATCTTTTCGTGCACCTCAAGAAAATCCTGTCCTTCTGTCAGCATTTCTACACGGACAAACAGTTGAAGAAGAATGTCACAGGTGGCAGACTTTTATGACACTTGCTGCCATTGATTTTTGCGGTTTCCTTATAACCGCATAACCTTTGGTGGTGCTATTTGAGGATCCAACCAGCCTCTGGGCTGATGACCTAACAGACAGACAGCATACAAAAGCATCTTTGATTATGGTGACGTGATATACAACAACCTAAACACCAGACTTAACACTAAACTTCAGCGGACTTACAATAAATGCGTCCATTTTGTATTAAATGTGTCCAGATAATTGCCATATATAACTCTGTCTTGAACAGCTGTCATGGTTATATTTGGCAGAGAGAAGAAACCTTCACTCGGTCTCGCTTGTCCACAACATCCTCGGTGTATTCAATAGATGACTGATGACGTCACATTCTTAAAGCAAAGATCTCAATCAGCTGACTCGACGGGGGGGGAGGGGGGGGGACGAGAGTTTTGAACATTGCCTTATAGGCAGAAATAGTGATCAGCATATTTAAAGGACACTTTTAGCTACTGTTAATGAAGCGATGGTGCACTATTGCGTAGCGTATGAGTCCAAGGAGACTTTCAAAATGGATCTGACATTTCTTTTAACGATAATGTAAGGGGTTTGTATGTTTCATAAAGTCGTTGTCAGGTGTCTGTAGGATACGTACAATTACATGTAATTCATTTCATTTTACTGGTTACTCTTCCAGTTTCCCGGGTACTGTAATTTTGAATATTGTACTGTAATACCTAGTTGCATTATGCTCCAAGCATTTTTCACCGGAATATTTTGATAATGAAGCATCTGGTGTAGGAGTTAAACCAATGCCAAATTCGGTATTTTAATTTTCCATCCCACCTTTTACCAGCAGGATATTTTCTATTCTTCAGATGTTACCCCCTATTTGTAGACCTACTTCAATTGTGGCATGTGCGTTAGTTAATAATGGGCTTTAAACTCAGTCATGGACTTGGACGAGATGACACTATGTACACTGTATGCGTATTAATGCTCTGAGGTACAGACACACCAAGTAACCTGAGAACCGACCTTAAATACTTGTCATCCCCAAACAGTACACTTAAAAGGACAGAAACCTCTTCCCCGCTGAGCTTCCCAATTTACCGCATGACAAGTTACGGCAACTCATTCATACCTGCAACCACACACTCCTCGAATTTCCTTTCGGCTGTAATTAGAGACATACATAGTAGAAATGTATTTAGAAAGAAGTGTTATAAGTGGTACATAGAGTTAAGAAATTAGTATATGATGTTTCTTTACAGTAACTCTCAGAAATTGACCTTTTTTTTATAACCATTATTTAAGTGTAATTTCATAATTAATGATATGTAATCATGAACCCGACTCTGTAGTTGTACAATGTATCACATATAGGATGGTCTGGCATAACAGCAGGCTTCATAGCCTGATCTACAAAATAAATAAATAAATAAATAAATAAATAAATAAATAAATAAATAAATAAATAAATAAATAAATAAATAAATAAATAAATAAATAAATAAATAAATAAATAAATAAATAAATAAATAAATAAATAAATAAATAAATAAATAAATAAATAAATAAATAAATAAATAAATAAATAAATAAATAAATAAATAAATAAATAAATAAATAAATAAATAAATAAATAAATAAATAAATAAATAAATAAATAAATAAATAAATAAATAAATAAATAAATAAATAAATAAATAAATAAATAAATAAATAAATAAATAAATAAATAAATAAATAAATAAATAAATAAATAAATAAATAAATAAATAAATAAATAAATAAATAAATAAATAAATAAATAAATAAATAAATAAATAAATAAATAAATAAATAAATAAATAAATAAATAAATAAATAAATAAATAAATAAATAAATAAATAAATAAATAAATAAATAAATAAATAAATAAATAAATAAATAAATAAATAAATAAATAAATAAATAAATAAATAAATAAATAAATAAATAAATAAATAAATAAATAAATAAATAAATAAATAAATAAATAAATAAATAAATAAATAAATAAATAAATAAATAAATAAATAAATAAATAAATAAATGAATGAATGAATGAATGAATGAATGAATGTAAGTTCGGTCTGTGATAAACTTTCTACGTAAATTGCGATGGGCCATTCAAAACGAAAGGCGTGGAATGCTCAGTGCAGGTTTTGTGCTGATACATGTCAATGCTGGCTTACATAAAGTTGATCCCACGATATGACAAGTGTCTCAATTCTGGTGGTGATTATGTCTAGAAACAGCTCTAGCATTGCTGTATTGGGTGCCAATAAAGTTTTTCATGTAACATGTTTTTTTATAGTGAAAATAAGTTTATGGATTGATCTCGTAATTCTTCTCCTGTTGCCGGACCGAGTGGCTCAGACGATAGAGCGCTGGCCTTCTGAACCCAACTTGGCAGGTTCGATTCTGGCTCAGTCCGATGGTATTTGAAGGTGCTAAAATACGTCAACCTCGTGTCGGTAGATTTACTGACATGTTAAGGAACTCCTGTGGGACCAAATTCCGGCACGTCGATGTCTCAATAACAATATTATTATAATAATAACATTATTATTATCTTCTCCTGTTTAAGATTTCAACCGAGACGTGTCTCATTTCTTCTTTTGAGAAAGTAATTATTTGTGGCTACCAGTCCAAAGTATTCTTGGGATACCATATGTTAAATGCTTAAGTTTCAACACTTCTACTTTTTGCAAAGTGTATGTTTCTGACCCATGCCCATCCAAAACTTTACACGAAATGCTTTCGTATCTTTATCTTGATGGTCTTAGATGATAGTAGACACTTATTTTTTGAGAAACCTTTCTTCGCCTGTGCAATTCGGGCGTTTACTTCTCTCGTACATTTTCCGTCAGATGCGATCAGACTTCCTAGATAATTATTTGAATTCCTTTACTTGATAGAGTATTTTTCCATCCATCAACACATGGGCAATTTGGTCGCCATCCCTTGTACACGTCATTATCTTAGTCTTCTTTTTGTATATTATCGTACAACATCTCTGTTTTAGCAATTATTCATGTGATTTAGCGCCTTTTTCATTCTCAGTTATCAGAGCTATATCATCTACAAATCGTATGGTACTGTGATGTTCAGCATTAACGTGTATGCTTTTTTTTGTAGGTAGCCAAAATTTCGTTTATGGCGTCTTTTATACAGATGTTATAGTCCACATCCTTGTCATACGCCGTTTCCAGTTTGTGCTTCCACTCTTTGCCAATTAATGCTGTCTTGTTCTTGTCTAGTAGTCACGAAACGTCAAGATCGGAAAGAGGTGGAAGGAATCGGCTCTGGCCTGTGAATACGAACTGGAAGTGGAAAAGGGCATCAGATCAGCTTTCAGAGCACTAACTGAATGACTGTGTTCTACCATTCTAGAGAACGCCCTTTCTACTAATCCATGTGTGAGAGCTGTAAAACAAACAGTGGAAGGGACTAAATCTGCGTGAGTGTTTCTGAAGACCTTGAGCCACCAGTCTGCAGCAGGTATTGTTCCTGTACCACATAAAACGTGTGAGTTATTCTGTCTCTCCCTAATGTACACGACTCGCATCCCGGTGAGACTGATAAATTAAATGTGCACTGACGACCATGATGTCACACACACGCTCAATGAATAAAAGTTGAAATACGGCGGACGGCCGCTATAAAGTAGGACAGCGCAGTTATAGCCGAACATCACACTTCCTGTCTTAGAAAACATAGCAGAGCTGATTTTAAATTCTAGTTAAATCGGTGATGTGCTGCTGGTTGTCACAAAGCAAATACGAAAGTGGGGCTGGTGGATTATTATTTACTTCCTGACAGGATAATCACATATTGAGAGAAATCGCATCAAATTGCTGCAAAGCTAATGAAATAATAATAATAATAATAATAATAATAATAATAATAATAGTAATAATAATAATAATAATATTAATAATAATAGGATTGCAAGATTCCCACGAAAATAAGAATGGGTCGCAAATATCAACAATGCATCTGCAGAAATTGAAATATCGAAAACAAAAGAATTAAGAGTCAACAAATTCAAATACTTAGGGTGAAGTAATTGAATAATGGCAACAGCTGTAGAAAAGAGGAGCATGAAAACACAAATTCACAAAATGGAAAAACCTTAAAACTCAACGATTAATATACAACAAATGTTCAGTATCCAGGAACGTTAAATTGAGACACTATAAAACCGTAATCCTTCCAGCAGCTTTATATGAAACAGAGAGTGTTTAAATACCTTCTCAGATAGAAGAATAAGTAAAACAGAAGAGAGAATCCTAAGAATAAATGTGCATCTATTTGGGATAATGGCGTATAAAAATTGATACCAGAACAATATTTATACAAAGCGTTAAAGAAATAGATCATACTTTCAGAAAAAGAAGATTAAGATTCTTTGTTCACTAGTACAGAATGGAGAAAAAATGATTAACAAAACAAATGTTTGAAAGAGACATTTTTCAGGAAGAAAGTTTTAAAGATGGAAGGATTCCAAGGGAGAGAAGCAAACAATACCGGCACAAAGTGGTCTGAAGAAAAAAAAGGAAACATAGTAAAACAATGAAGGAGTATTGAAAGAATAGGAAGGAACAACAAAAAAGGATGAAGAAGTGAAATTTGATCGTGGTTCCTAGTAGGCCCTAACACAATAATAATAATAATAATAATAATAATAATAATAATAATAATAATAATAATAATAATAATAATAATAATAATAATAATAATAATAATTTCAGGTCCCAAAGCTCCGGATCTATGTCTACCCTTTAGTCCCATTTACTGATAAAGAGCAGGGGATGAAATGAGATTGTATATATTCGGATGCTCTTCCTGACCCCAACCTCAGTTAAGCTAATGAAGATTAAATTAATGATGGTGAATGAAATTGGCGAAGGATGTGGAAGGAATCGGCTGTGGCCTGCGGATAGGAACTGTTCCGGCACTTGCCTGGAAGTGAAAATGTGAAACCACAGAAAAACATTCTGAGGGCAGCCGACGGTGGGGTTCGAACCCACTCGTCTCCTGAACAGGCCTTGGCTCCAGAGCCGTTGTTAACGCCGGTCACTGTACCGTGCGACAGGTATGCATCAAGCTGTCATACGGTTATGTAAAAAGTACGTGCTAATTATAAGCTTTCAATAGGGTATAAGAAATGGACGCTAAAAGCAATGGCATACTGATGGATATTAATTAATTAATTAATTAATTAATTAATTAATTAATTTATTTCTTAATCCGTTTACCAACCAGGATTGGCCTTTCCCTCGGACTCAGTCAAGGGATCGCATCTCTACCACCTCAAGGAAAGTGTCCTGGAGCGTGAGACTTTGGATCGAGGGATGAAACTGGGAAGGAGGACCAGTGCGTCTCCCAGGCGGCCTCACCTGTTATGATGAACAGGGGCTTTGTGGGAGGATGGGAATATCGGAAGGGATAGACAAGGAAGAGGGCAGGAAGCGGCCATGACCTTAAGTTAGGTACCATCCCGGCATCTGCCTGGAGGAAAAGTGGGAAACAACGGAAAACCACTTCGAAGATGGCTGAGGAGGGAATCGAACCCCGCTCTACTTAGTTAACCTCCCGAGGATAAGTGGATCCCGGGTCTCTGGGGGTAGCAGCTAATGATACTAACCACTACACCATTTATTTATTTATTTATTTATTTATTTATTTATTTATTTATTTATTTATTTATTTATTTATTTATTTATTTTGGCACTGTTCTACGCCATCAGGGCTCCTTATGTGGATGTTTTATGAGCAGGTCTGGATGAGGACAGAATGGTCGGGAGTTTGAACCCGCTTGACTGATCAACAGCCTGTTAGTGCAATAAGTGTTCGAACAGATGGCCTTCTGCAGTTATGCACATTTCAGCACACCGTTGACCTGACATTCGGGCTCGTTGTAGCATTGTAAGTGTTACAGATTCACAGGTTTCTGTAATAAAGTTTCGAAGGCTTTCAGAATTTTCCGACTGCTGAGCTTACACTACATTCTTCAAATAGTCCTATAGGAAGACGTCCAGTAGCGTCAAATCGGGCGATCTAGCAGCCCAGGTGACGGGTCCTCCTCTTCCTATTCATCGACCGGGGTATGTAACATTCGGGTAGTTGCGAACATCTGCTGACATGTGATACCACATGGTTAGACGCTCACCCAGGGGTACATCCCTCTACCAGTAATGGTAGTTGGTCTTGAAGAAACTGTAGGTACCGGGCTCCTGCCAAATTATCGTCAAAAAATAGGGTCCAATTAGGTGATCACCCATTAAGCCACACCAGACATTTACTCCCCATCGTGCCTGAAACGGTGCCTGCTTTACCCAGTGGGGATTTTCAACACTCCAGTAGTGTATATCATGACGAATCGTAGAGCATTATCATGAAATCGTGACTCGTCCGAAAGTAAAATATGAGATACAATCGCGGGATCATTTGCTACTTGCGTCAGTGTCCACGCAGAGAAATCAACACGAGTTTCGAAACCTCGTCTGTGGAACTCTTGATGTAGCTGCAGGTGATAAGGACTAAACAAACTAGAATGCAAGATCCGTACAACGGACGACTGGCTGAAGTTGGCATGTTGTGCTACTGCCCGGGTACTCGTGCGAGGATTCCCAAGAAACGTGTCGAAAACCATCTTAGCAGTTTCACCGGACCGAACTGGTGCCTCTCTCACAGGAACTGTTGCGGAAAATGACGAAGTTATACGCAAACGTCGCTCCACCCACCTAAACGTATTTGCGCTCGTGGGTTTCGAACCCCACTTACCAACGTCACATGCGTGAGCACATCTGTGCTTAGCACTTTACATCATGGTGACTGTTGCCTAGAGCTTATCAGAAAGCGTACTTGGTGTAAAACTTCTTCCCGCTTCACAAACTCTCAAACGTTTTCTATCAGAATGTCATCGCTTTTAGCGTTAATTTCTTAACCAATCGAAAGCTTATAATTCGCACGTACTTTTTACACAACCGTATGATAGTTTGATAACAGCCTCCGTGGTTCAGGCGGCAGCGCGCCGGCAACTCACCACGGCTTCCGTGGTTCAAATCCCGGTCACTCCATGTGAGATCTGTGCTGGACAAAGCGGAGGCGGGACAGGGTTTTCTCCGGGTACTCCGATTTTCCCTGTCATAATTCATTCCAGCACCGAGCTCGATAACTGCATTCGCTTAAGTGCAGCCAGTATCCAGTAATCGGGAGATAGTGGGTTCGAACCCCCCTGTCGGCAGCCCTGAAGATATTTTTCCGTGGTTTCCCATGTTCACACCAGGCAAATGCCGGGGCTGTACCTTAATTAAGGCCAGGGCCGCTTCCTCCCAATTCCTAGGCCTTTCCTATCCCATCGTCGCCAAAAGATATATCTGTGTCGGTGCGACGTAAAGCAAATAGCAAAAAAAAAAAAATCATTCCAGCAACACTCACCAATATAATTTCACCTGTCATTCATTATTCATTGTCCCAGAGGAGTGCGACAGGCTTCGGCAGCGCCACAATTCCCATCCTCGCCGCTGCATGGGGGCTTCATTCATTCCATTCCTGACCCGGTCGAATGACCGGAAAGAGGCTGTGGATTCTCACTGTCATGATAGTTTGATGCATTGCGTAAATACCTGTCATGTCACATACATGTTTTTGTAAAAGTCTCCTATAATGACGCAGTAAGCGCTAAGGCGACTGTAGCGTGGTATATGCTACGGCAAAGGAGAATCATTCATCAGACCACTGACGTTCGCTGGGATGCCTAACTGCAGAAAAAGTCAGGCGCAGCGGACTCGCCCGGTATTTCATCGCTTCATTTGTCGCCAGCAGAAAATTCTTCCGGCTCTCCAGGAAGCTCTTGTTGTGGAGAAGTGTGGATGATATGCGTAACAGCCTGACAGTAAGCACCACAATCACGGATGTGTGAAGATGTTATATCCCATTTAAACAAAGAATTATCCGTACTCTGTTGAGGATGGACCAGATCTGCCGATGTTCATCAAAACCTGATGACAATCTGAATTGATTAGCCTTCCATTTTCTTGGCATTGGTCTGTTACGCCTGCTCTGATCAGTTAGTAATATTCCTATCGATGGCAAGGATGTCTTTATAAACAGGAAAGATAGGATATAGTCTATGGCTAAAGATGGGCAGCCAGAAAGTTGGTGTGTTCTTAAGTGTTCCTGTGATAATCCCCATACACTGGTGCTGTGAGATCTGTTAATCCAGGCTGCAGCGCAGTATTCTGCGCCAAGAGAAAACTGTTGCTATTGTTATCGTTCATGACTGTTCAGCAATTGTGAAAACAGAAGGTACTTTAGCCTATTTCAGCCACTGGCGAAACATGCAGAAAAGTCTGAAAACGTGGGAGCGAAAAAGGTACACCAGGCCTACAGCAGAAGTTCTCAGTGTTAAAGCAGACGCACCCTAAGTCAATTCCACAGAGTTTCTGTAATAAATCCTGGTTCTGATTTTGGCAATTCTTGATAAATGTTCTTTGAAGCTAAGTGTTTTGTCCAGGACAACCCCTAGATATTTAGGGTTTCTATCATGTAATAATCTGTTCGCAAAACGAACCTGAAAATGGGAAACTGAATTTCCTTATAGGCAAGTCTGTTATTAAGGTGGAAGGTGATAACTTTCATTTTAGCTGCACTTGGTTGCAGTCGCCATTTACAGAAGTGCATACCATTGGTAGATAAATTAAATCTCTGGTCAGAGCAAAAATCAGTTTCCATTCGTCAGCATATCCACACATACGAGATGTGGTTTCAGCCATGTCTGCCAGTGGCGCCGACTTTGGTGGGGCGGGGCAATGCGTTTTTGACCCCCCCCCCAAATGATCTTAGGGGCAGAGTGGCATTCCCCCCCCCCCTCTCCCTTCCCCAAAATTATCCTCCTAGATGTTAAGTCCCCTTAAAAAGTGGACTTTGGTAGTCTTCGGAGGCTGCTAAGGCGTTAAGTATGGGGAAGGTGGCAGATGGTTTTATATCAAAAATTGAGATTAGAAAGCAGTCATTCCTTCAGAGAACTGCATTTCCCAATGGAGACTGTTCAGGCGGTACAGGTATCATGAAATGCATAATATACAGTAATAGGGTATTTATTAAGTTTCTTTCTTTCTTTCTTTTTTTTTTTTTTTGCTATTTGCTTTACATCGTACCGACACAGATAGGTCTTATGGCGAGGATGGGACAGGAAAGGCCTATGAATGTGAAGGAAGCGGCCGTGGCCTTAATTAAGGTACAGCCCCAGCATTTGCCTGGCGTGAAAATGGGAAACCACGGAAAACCATCTTCAGGGCTGCCGACAGTGGAATTCGAACCCACAATCTTCCGGATGTATTTATGAAGCAAGTTCTAATTTAGTTACTTGTGATTATTCTCATAGCTTACTTGAAAAACAGCAAGTTCTATTTTTCTTTTTACCTGTGAATATTATTTAAAACTCCGTTCATCAGTCTCGTTCAAAAATGTATTTGAGAAATAAGCTCTACCATTGCTTTTTTCTGTTTGTAAATACTGTAATCATATAGGAATGATTGCTTATTAGTTGTTTCGCATTTCACATGCCTTCATTGATATTAATCATGCCCCCCACCCCCACCTGCTATATGCAGGCTAAATGGAAGTCCTTGCATTAAACCATTCTTAACTTTTCCCATCCCATGCCCGAGATAACTCGGATGTCAACATGTCTCTCGCTGTCCCATACACGAATTAAACTCGGATTTCAAGCAATGCGCTCTTCTCCACTTCCGAATTCAGTCTGACGCTGTAATAATTTTGTTGTTCATCGCATACTCTATTCAGATAACGGACGATTCAAAAATCGCCTCACCGTCTTTTGGTCTAGCATCTTTCTTTCACAACTGTCTTATGAGATGGACGCGCAGAAGTGCAAAGAAAGAAAGAAAGAAAGAAAGAAAGAAAGAAAGAAAGAAAGAAAGAGTTGCAGTGAAACAAACGGTAGAAATTTATCATGCCACTGTCAAGTTCTGGTAAAAGAACCGAGAGAAAACTATTACTAGTGTTGTCGTTCGACGACTGTTCAGTAGTAGTATAACTACAAGGTATTTTTTAGCCTATTTCAACCACCGTCGAAACATCCCGAAAAATCTGCTTTGGGACATGCATGAAGCTGAAAAGAACTTGGAAGTGGAAAGATTAAACTTCATTTGCAAGCTTATTTTATCCTCTTTTTCTGTTGTTCAGCGTGTCGTTGATGAGAGGACCAATTTTTACACACGGGACGGTTCATATTAGTTTATAAATTACACTAAATTACACCATGTCGCCATAAGACCTATCTGTGTCGGTGCGACGTAAAGCCCCTAGCAAAAAAAAAAAAAAAAAATACACCATGCCTCCAGACAGAATCATAAATGGATCTGAAACCTTCACTGCCTTAATTTAAATAACAAACATGCAATCACTGAAATGACACTGGACAATAACTGAAAAAACAAGAAAAAAAACAAGACGGTACATTTTAACACCTTCTTAAACTTCTTAGTATTTGGAAACTATATTAATGTCTGATCAACTAGAAACATTGTATTATACTTCACAGATGTTAATAATACCCAATAAAACATTAAGATATATATCTCGATTAATTCCTTGTGTAGAATATCAAGCAATCTGTAAGTGACCAATCACTGTGTGGTTTACCCTAATTACGCCCACGACTTTGCATGTAAGAACAAGTTCCTTCCTCAGCACAGAGGTACCGGGAAGGGCCCTAATGGAGAGGAGAGGGCGGGACTGTCAGACAGGAGTGTAAATAGAGTCGAGAGAGTCATTACCGAGGTCGGGGGCCCATTGTGTACCCGTCGCAACGTTGTCGCTGACTCCCCTAACTGCCACGTGCCTGCTGCGGTCCAGAGTTCCTCCTCTCACTCTTTCCTCGAAAATATTAAATGAATACGGGAACTTCTCTTATATGGATAGACTATAGAAATTTTTTTTAACGATTTTCCTGCGCTTGTCTTTAAGTAAGTCGTCAAGAACGCAAATAAGCTTTTTTGACGAGGTATTAATATCCACGTGTACGAAACAGAAGCAGCCAATGCTGCAAGGATTAGCACCTTAGTAGGCCAATATTTGGTAAAGACAGAGCTCCACCTCCTTTCCGCAGTTCAGTGCGCATGTGTAGATATCGCAAGGAAATATCTGTTACCGGCAGTCGGAAATTTTCTCCCTGATCAGTCTGGAGTTACGATACGTGTGAAAAATTTAGTTCGCACACAATTTCATATATTTTACGATAAAAAAATAATAAAATAATAATAATTTCGTGTGGCTATTGCTAGCCTGCTGCAACCCTTGTAAAAACGAGGGTGGGTGGCATTTGTCGCGTGTAGGAATAATAATAATAATAATAATAACAATAATAATAATAATAATAATAATAATAATAATAATAATAATAATAAAGAATAATGCAGGTTTTCAAAGCGCCTTGAAGATAAAGTACGATTCTGAAAGAAGTTGAAAGCAGGGTACACATTTAATTATTTCCGGGAAAGAGACTTTAGAGGTATTTATTTATTTATTTATTTATTTATTTATTTATTTATTTATTTATGCAATGCCTTCATTTGTGGCGAAGTTAGGGCTCACGGCCCTCTCTTACACTTAACCACATAATAATTAATATACACTTCAGAAAACAGATTAATGAAATCATACAAAATCCTAACCACCTTCCTTCTTCCATTTATACTGACATTCACACAAGTTGGTTTTATATTTAATAGGTAATCTCAGCAAGACAGTTTAAAAGAGGCTACAGAGTTGCAATTCCTAACAATGACTGGAAAGGAATTCCATAGCCTTGCTCCAGACACTTGAAAGGAGCGGTTACATGATGATGAACGATGCACAGGTATTGCGAGTGTAGAAGTCGATCGCGTGTTATGTTCATGGGAGGAGGCGAGTAAATTAAACTCTGAGGATAGATGCTGGGATTCTGATTCATTCAACAGATAAAATGCGATAACTGCAATGTGAACATATCGTAGTGTTTCGATTTTTAACCAGGAGAATGTTTTTGTAATAGGGAAGATATGAGCTGAAAATCTAATTTAAAATATAGTCTAAACCTAATGTATGGGTTCATTGTCCTCTGTAATTTCAATGTTTGTTCCATGGTGGCATCAATCATTACAGCATCACAATAATTGTGGGGTTCGGGTGTAAAACATGGTAACTGACATTTTAGTGCTTTGGAGTTACCGGAAAGGCAAACATTTACAAAAATTTACAAAAATATAACTACACATTTAGAACAGTCAGCAATTTCATATTCGTCTTACTGTGTAATTGAACTTTGAATAAGGCAATGCTAAGTAATGTCATACACAAAGTATTTTTTTGCTCTTTGAGAAACACCAATATCAATACCAATATCAACCAGTACAAAACACTAAAGATGGTAGATACCATGTTATACATGCTTGTGGTATACACATATCAGAACTACTATTTGCTTGCATCTATGAGATACGGTCTCTTGCATAGAACTGGAAGAGTACATCTGAAAATCATAATTTCCCATATGCAAAAAGTTCTGAAAAATGTCCCTTCTGCCATCCTCACTGACTATCTGAAGGCATACAGCCAGGACCTGGTCGACGACTTTTCATGTCTTGCTTCTTTCCTCGTTTCTGCAGGTAAGGTGGACATTTGTTGCGTGCGATCTTCTCAACTTTTTTGTTGCTGATTCAAACCCGTTTATTTTTTCTCCCACATCTTTCTCCTCTAGCGACCGTGTCATCAGTGACAGGGTCATCACATAAAAATAAATTAAACATTTATAAACAACAAATTTCTAATTAAAATATATGTTTTCACAATAAAAACCTTAATTTCAAACCTGCACAAAATTTTATGCAATCTATCCTCTTTTTTAGAAATGTAATATGGTCATACTGTACAAGAATAACATGGTATCTACAGTAGTATGTATGTACAACATGGTAACTCCAGTAGATTTCCAACGTATACCCCTTGCAAGCGGGAAAAGTGAGGTTATAAAATCTTCTTACCTCATTTTGGATATTAACAGCGTAGTGTTCATTTCCATTTTCCTCTGTTTGATAGGCTGGGTCCTTATCAGAAACATCACGGTCTTAATCATTCAGTAGAAGCTGTTCAAGCATTGCACACTTCCTTTTCCCTATCAAACTCCAATTTAATGCTAGCAGCCATTTTGTCTCACATAACATGTTTTACATGCACTGGTTTGGAGTTACCACGAAAAATAAATCCGTATACTGCTACCATCTGTTGAGATACCAAAAAACTAACCGCTCCTTTCAAATCAGGTCAGATAGGCCTACCGTTTTATTTCAATATCTCAATATTGCCAAAATTGTCACTTATCATGTTTTACACCCGAACCCCTCAATTATGGGAAATTTGAGATTCTGGATAAGTTTAATTTTCAAGCTCTGTGGAAGAAGTGACTGGCGAGCTTTGACACGATGAAGTGGCGAGTGAATTATCCTACAGAAGTATGTTGTGTGTTAACTCCAGTCCAGTGTGACACTTATGCTAATCCTAAGATTTTTTACGGACTTCTCCCATCTAGAAAGTCTGTATTTCATTATTATTATTATTATTATTATTATTATTATTATTATCATCATCATCATTAAAAGTGATATAATATTTTAGGGGTATTTCTCACGTTTCTAACATTAAATGATCAATCGATTAAATGTTGCAAGTGGTTAAAAATATAATAATTCCTCAACGTATCGATTTCAGTATTTTAACGGATCTCTGATTTCTGAAATGAAAATTCACCTAGTTTGTTATCCACATGCAACTATCGAACAATCACGTAAATCTGTCAGGCTTGGTTGCAAAAGTACGTAATCTTGCGTGAGGATAGAGTTTAAGATTTCGATTACCTGTAAAGACGAAGCTATTTAAGTGCTTATTTGGCAGCTGATTCGAAATGTATGATGAAATACGCCCCTTCAAAAGTCCATATCCGCTGTCAAGGAAGAGGTCGCAACCAACAGCTCAATGTGTAACCAGAACCAGGAGGCATCATCACATCTCCGTCCTTCAGTTCCCACATCCGGACGTAAATGAGTGCCACACCTGTCTGTCCTTAATTTACCGCTGACATAGCCAAGGGAGATGGATCGGGGAGAGGTCTGCAGTAAATCAGGGGTTGATGGAGGCGGGGGCGGACCTGGCGCCAGGGAGGCAGTGGGGGGGCGGTGAAGAGGACCGCCCGCCGGACACACTGACTGACCCGGCAGCAAGAAGCTGACGAGCCCCTACAGACTAAACCAAACACCGTAAAATGCGTCTGTCAATCCAGTCTGAAAACGTGACAAACTTGGCAACCCACGACCGCTATGCGGCTTTAATATTTGATGGAGCAACCGCATGGCAGTACATCGTAGAAAGGCATTGTTACTAGTGGAGCACGCAACTGGCCAAACTCGAAGACATACACGGGTTCAAATCATGCGAAACGAAGATTAATTCGTTCTCTCCACCAATGCGCGGGAGAAGAGTAAGCTTCTGTACTGCCGGATTATGAACAGTTTCCAAGAAACACAAGACAATATGCTACCTGCACTATCATGAATAATAATAATAATAATAATAATAATAATAATAATAATAATAATAATAATAATAATAATAATAATAATCTTTTCTTCTTTTTCTACCGCTTTCCCCACACCTGTTGGGTCGCGGGTGCGAACTATGTTACACGTGTGGATTTGGCCCAGAATTACGGCCGGATGTCCTTCCTGATGTCAACCCTACTTGGAGGGATGTAATCACTGCTGGGTATTTCTGCGGTGGTTGTTGGTGTGGTGTGTTGCCTGAATAGGAAGAGGAGAGCGTTGCGACTAACAGAAATACCCAGTCCCCGAGCCAGAAGAATTAATCACACGAGATTAAAATCTCCGGCCACGCAGGGAATCGAACCCAGGACCCTCCGAACCGAAGGACTCACCGCTGATCAATCAGCCAAAGAGTAAACCGAGCGCGTCGGCCGTGCGGTTAGGGGCGCGCAGCTATGAGCTTGTATCCGGGAGATAGCGGGATCGAACCCCACTGTCGGCAGTCCTAAAGATGATTTTCCGTGGGTTCCCATTTTCACACTTGGCAAATGCTGGGGCTATACCTTAATGAAGGATACGGCCGCTTTCTTCCCACTCCTAATGCTTTCCTTTGCTAAAGCATTCGATCTCGTGTCATATGACATCCTCCTTAACAAGTTAGCGCGTACGGACATTGACATCAGAGTGGTGAAATGGATACGAGAACTCCTCAACTGAAGATCTCGAGAGTACCTACGCGTAGGAGAAACGCCATCTTCCCACGTCTGGTGTGGCTCAGGGTAGCGTTATTGGGCCAGATCTTTTCATAAATGATCTACCTGATTCGATAAAATCGGAAGTGCGCCTCTTTGCTGATGATTGCGTCATATACCGGGAGATAAAAACAGAGGAGAACGAACTACTGCTTCAGCAGGATGTAGATACGATTGAAAAATTGTCGCGTGAAAATCCAATAAAAATCCACAGAAATTTTCTTGCAGTTAAAAAAAAAAATACAGGAAAGAGGGATTGCGAAATTCGGGCGGGGAAGTGTTGTTGAAGTTGATAGCTGTTAGTATTTAGGTGTTACTATTAGAAAAGACTTAAACTGGACAAAGTGGAAAATGTAGTTAAGAAATCCTGGAGATCGTTACATTTTATTATGCGGAATCTCAAGAAAGCTAATTTTGGTGCCAAAAGTAAAGCTTATACATATTTGGGAAGACCGATTCTCGAATATGGATCTGCGTGCTGGGATCCGTACAGGGTAGGTTAATAAATTCCCTGGAAAAAGTTCAAAGAAGAGTGACGCGTTTCGTAACCGGAAATAGGAGGAATACCATTAACTGGGAAAGTATTGAATCAGGAAGAACTAGAGATCGCCTGTATGGTCTTTATAAGAGCTATACGGGAAGGACTGCCTGGAGTAGTATTAGGAATAGGTTGGAACCTCCCTCGTACTTATAGAGAAATGATCACAAGCATAAAATTAGGGCCAGAAACCCGCATACGGATGTGAGTAAGTTTTCCTTCATAAACAGGATCAAAAGGGATTGGAATAAATTACCTGAAGAAGTCTTCGGTCGATTCCTTTGCGGTGTCAAGACGTTTAAAAAGATATTTAGTGCTAGTGAAAAGTAAAAGATGTAAATGACGGACAATGAATTTGTGATTTTCTGCCGCATTTAGAATGTCAAACTAGTAGTATTTCTTGTAACATTTTCTTTCCATGGAATTGCTTGTTGTACTTTTGTTGCTGTTGCTGTTGTTGTTGAGCAATTATGTTTTTAACTTTACTTTCTTATCACTCGTAATGTTAAGCTAGTAGCAAGCTCAACCTATAGTATTGTAAGCCGTAGTGTTAGCACTGGAAATACTTAAGTTGTGTGTGAATTTGTAGATGAAGATGCTGGATTTAGAATGTCAAACTATTATTCTTGTAATATTTTCTTTCAATGGAATTGTCTGTTGTACTCTTGTTGAAATGTTATTGTTGTTGTTGTTGTTGTTGTTGTTGGGTTATTATGTTTTAACTTTACATTATTATCACACCACTGTAAGTAATCATTGTCACCGGGATATTTCCCAATTGCGATGCATCTGATAATAATAATAATAATAATAATAATAATAATAATAATAATAATAATAATAATAATAGGCCTAATAATAATAAAACACACGATGCATTTTAAGTGACGGAAGGCAAATTGGTATTAAGGTACAAGCAATATCCCATCGTCGCCATCTGTGTCGGTGCGGCGCAAAACAAATTGTAAGAAAATGAAAGATAATGATAAGTAGGCCTATTATTATTTTGGGCGACTATATGTGTAGTGAAACGCACGGCTGCCGCCAAGAAATATAGGAAGATATATATAAGTCGTTGTTATAAAAGATAAATAAGTCACTTCATCCCACAACATGTTTTAATTAGTTACAAATTGATCATTTAAATTAGGTAGAGGAGTTCGTGACAAGTAATTAAACTTCCTTGTAAATAAATAATGCCTTTCATAGCAAGTTTTAGTGTTTACAGAACACTGCGTCTTCCAGTACGGGATAGAACACTGACCTTTCTCACTCTTGGTTTTTTTTAACAATAAGCGAGTGATAAGCAGTAGCAACATCTGGCTCTGTGAGGAAGGCAACGCGAAACTACTTCACTAACTTCCCTACTACGCGTCGACAGTGACACCTAGACCTGACTGTGGAGCTGTTGAAGATGGAACCAGCCGTCGGGCTGAGTATACTCAACATTCATAAACAGAGAGGTCGAAATAGACCGTAAGAGACCAGCTCTCCATATTTCCCCTCCCTGGTATTCAGCTGCTAGAAGAAACGTGAGGCAATAAAGTGCATTATTTATTAATAAATTAATAAAGTTGTACAAGTCTGGAATTGTGAAAATAGCCAGCATGAAAGATGCCACATGGTGCGCTTTACGACTCCAATAAAAACAACGGGAGAATCAAATAAACTTGCATAAATATCCTATGAAAAAAGAAGCGCAGCTAAATGACAAGTAATGCTGGTTTAACGGGCACTTTCTTTAAAATTATTAGGATTATTTGCTAATATACAGAACAGATTTCTGCCTCATGCCTCGAGCACAGTGCAAAGACATCCAAGAAACATGCGGTGCTAGAAAGGAAGTCATAAACGCGTTTTTCTGTCCGACGGCTGCTTAACTGCGTAACTTCAATCAATGCTTTGTTAGTGGCGGCCAACGTCCGCCGTTAGTCCTACAAGGAGACCTCGCCAACCTGCCCCACCGATTTAATCCATTTTCAATACACATGCAGGCGATGGCGGGAAATTGCACCGGTTCAAATTGCAGACCACTCGCACTAATTACCGAGAAAACGGAATTTGAATATATTTCGAGAGTGCTTCACAAGACCAGCAGCACGCTACATATATTGACAAAAAGAAAGAAGCACTCTGAACAAATGGTCGGATGTCAATGTAACTTCGTAACTCGTACACACCATCGGCGGGTATGTAAATGATTAGAGTTGCAATTCTCTGTGACAGGTAAAGCGGTCACCAGAGTGTATTAGTGTTGTTCGTGTTTAGTGTTGTTACCAAGCCTGGTAGGGTATATCAGAGGCGTAGACAGTGTCAGATGTTGAGTGATCACTGTGAAGGACACAGAGATGCCACATACTCCAATGAGACAGCGTTTTCAGCACCTGACAGAGTTTGAAAGGGGCCTCATTGTGGGTCTCCAATTGGCCGGCTGGTCCAATCGTGCAATATCCAGATTTGCGGGGCATTCTGATATGACAGTGGCCCGGTGTTAGACTGCATGGGAAAGTGAGGGCAGGCATACCCGTCGGCAAGGTTCCGGTCGAGCACGTCTGACCACCACAACGGAGGATCGCCGTATTGTGCACCAAGCATATCGTAACCCCTTCACATCTGAGTCTGCCATCCGAGAACAAGTAAGCAACATTCTGTGCCATCCCACACCATTGATCGGAGACTAGCAGCAGCCGGATTAGGGAATTACCGTCCCAAGCGTAGCCTGTCGTTAACACCACAACACGAGCGGCTGGGTTTCGAGTGGTGCGGTGACCGTGAAGCATAGGCTGCTGATAAATGGCGTCGCACTGTGTTCAGAGAAGAATCGCGGATTACCATCGCCTGCGATACGGTGGCAGCCTGGCGGGAGAACCCATTCTTCCAATGTTTTGAAGAGACTGAGCGGTGTTACTCCTGGCGTCATAGTGTGTGGAGCTATAAGGTATGACTTCAAGTACGGCTGGTAGGAATTGAGGGAACTCTGACGGCAGAACGGTACGTCAAAGACATCCTGCATCATCATGCGTTACCTCTCATGCGACAGTATCGTGGTACATTTTTCAACAAGACAATGCTCGTCCACACACGGCACGTGTCTCTACGAAGTGTCTGCGTGATGTTCAGATATTCCCGTGGCCAGCCAGATCGCCAGATCTCTCCCCGATAGAACATGTTTGGGGCCAGCTCGAATGTCAGCTCCATCCCAGTGACAATATCCAGGAAATCAAGGACCAGTTACAACAGTTGTGGGCCAGCTTGCGAGAGATTACAACGGCTTCATGACACCCTTCCCAACCGAATCCATGCTTGCATCCGGGCCAGACGGGGTGCGATGCCATACTGATAAGTAGGCTCGTACTAATAAATTCTTTGTACATTTGATTCGAATTTGTAATCAGTAACATCACATACCTTCTCAACACGTCAAGTTTCATTTCGTTTCGTTTCCTCCTCCCCTTCTACATGCTTCAATACTTCTTTCAGGCAGTGGATTCTCATAACGAACCCACAGCGCAATGACCACGCTTTCTGCTTCACAAGCTCGAGAGCCACGGATCGAACCTCACCTCCGTGAGGGTTTGTTGTGTCGTTCAATTTTTACGTTATTATTATTATTATTATTATTATTATTATTATTATTATTATTATTATTATTATTATTCATTCATTCAACTTCGCTAATCGGCCAACTAGGGACCACGATAAGCCTCACTTTACATTCTGGCATTTGTTCGTCTTTCGCTTGATCCACATCGTCTTCATTAGCTCACTGTGTTTAGCACGACGTTCTTCTGTCCATTTAGCACCAGTTGCCCGTTTTTCGTCCCGGAAAGTCCCAAAAGTCTTGATGGCTGCTCTGAAAAGATTTCGGTCTTGTGCATCTTCTGCTTGTAGGCGCAGTTCTTTAAGATCTTTCTTGACATTAACATACCATGGCATTGCCGTTTTTGGTTTTGCGTCAAATATACTGAAGATACGTTTCGTCCATCGAGAGTCGATCATCCGTCGTATATGACCGTAGAAACGAACTCTGCCTTTACGCATTGTTTCCGTGATCTTCTCTATCTTAGAGTATACTTCTTGCCTGGATTTTCTAATGTAGATGCCATTTTTGTAGTTTGGACCAAGTATGGTGTGTAAGATCTTTCTTTCTTTCCTCTCTAAATCCGCAAGCAAACATTTCTCGGACAGGATAAGGCATTCAGATGCATACAGTGATACTGGTTTGATGACAGTGTTGTAGTGACGAATTTTTGTGTTCAGGGAAAAGCACTTTTTGTTGTAAATGTTGCGGGTGGTTAGGAAAGTGACTTCCATTTTCTTGATTCTTGCTGCTATGGCCTCTTTGTCAAGTCCATTTTGCTGAATCCATTCCCCAAGGTATTTAAATTTACTAACACGGTTTATCGTTCCATATTTGTTGTTTAGTTGTGCCGTATCATCTTTGATATTTGACATTACTTCTGTCTTTTGAAAGGAAATTTGTAAACCTGTTTGTTCTGCTACTTCCTTTAACACATTGATCTGTTCTGTTGCACTTTCGAAATTTTCTGCCATAAGGGCTATATCATCAGTGAACGCTAAGCAATCTATTTCCACTCCATTTTTCTTTGTCCCAATCCTTACGGGTTTGTAAAGGTTTCTTTCTTTTAACGTCTTTCGCCAATCCTGTATTACCTTCTCAAGTACGCAGTTGAACAAAAGAGGTGACAGCCCATCTCCCTGTCGAACGCCTGTCTTGATCTCAAAGGGTTCAGAGAGACATCCTTGGAATTTTACTTTGGATTTGGTATTGGTTAGTGTTGCCCTTATTATCGCCAGCAGTTTCTTATCGACTCCCATTTCTGCCAGGATGTTAAACAACACATCACGGTCGATGGAGTCGTATGCTTTCCTGAAGTCTACAAATGTAGATACATAGGTTCGACCTCTCAGCATATGGTATCTTATTATGGTTTTTAGGTTAAGTATTTGTTCTGCACTTGATCGGCCTTTCCGAAAACCTGCTTGGTATTCCCCGAGTTTGTGCTCAATTTGCTGTTCTAGTCTTTCAAGGATGGATAGTGACAGGATCTTGTAGGCTACTGGCAGAAGAGAAATTCCACGGTAATTGTTCACATCTCTTATATTTCCTTTCTTGTGTAAAGGATGGATCAAGGCTAACTTCCAGTCCTCTGGTAGTTGTTCTTTTTCCCATATATCTACAATGGTTTGGTGTAGGATGTCAATTGCTTCTTCCGGGGCATGTTTCCACAGTTCTGCAATCATGGAGTCTTCACCAGGAGCCTTGTTATTTTTCAGTCTCTTTATGTGGCGTTTGATTTCATCGTGATTTGGTGGAGAAGATGGCAGGTTTTGGCTCACTGGTTTGTTTGTTTTGATGGGGTTGGCTGGTTTTTCACAGTTTAGAAGGTCGTTAAAATACTTAGCTAAGATTTTGCAGTTTTCTTCATTTGATGTTGCAAGAGTTCTATCTTTCCTTAGAAAGCAAAGGGAAGGTGCCTTGTATCCTTGTACCTTCTTTTTAAAATTTCTGAAGTATTCACGGGTCTCGCCTCTTTGAAAGTCTTGCTCAATCTTGTCCAGTAGTTCCTTTTCATACTTGCGTTTCTCACTGCGTATTATTTTTGCTGTTTGTGCTTCTTTTTTCGAGGTGTAATACTTTTTCCAGGCATTCAGACGATCTCCTAAGGTCTTCTCGCAGTTATCGTTCCACCACGTGTGCTTCTTCCTCTTCTTGATTTCCGCCACTCCTTTTGCAGCTTGTATCATCTGCTTTCTTGTGCTGTTGAAGTCTTTTTCCACTGGTTGAGCAAGTTCTTTGAATTCCTTCTCTCTTTCTCTGAGCTTTTTTTGTGTCAAAGCGAATTATGGTAGGTTCGTTCTTATTTTCGTTGAGAGGGATTGGCCGAAACTTGATTACTGATACATAGTGATCTGAGTCTATGTTTATTCCCTTTTTTACAGTAACGTTCGTGATTTCCGGACTGTATCTTCGAGCTATAGCAACATGGTCTATTTGGAATTCTCCTATTGTTTTGTTTGGGCATCTCCATGTCATCTGTTTTCTTGGTAAGTGACGAAAGTGTGTTGACATCAGCTGGAGGTTGTGGTTATCACATAGTTCAACGAGGCGTTCTCCATTCTTGTTGGTTCTTTTGTGTGCTGGGTAGAGCCCAACAACTTTCCTGTGTTTCCGTTCACGTCCTACCTGTGCATTAAAATCACCCAATAGAATCTTGACGTGGTGCTTTGGGATTTTCGCTAATCTGGCATCCAGGATGTTCCAGAATCTATCTGTGCCTTCCAGGTCTTTTTTGTTTTGTTTTGTTTTGTTCATTAGTTAGAGCATGTGCATTGACTAGCGTATATGTTTTATTTGCACAACGCAGGGATAGTAGGCATAACCTATCATTAACAGCTTCAAAATTTGAGACTGACCTAAGAATTCTGGTGTTGACAGCAAAAGCTGTACCGAAGATAGGGGTGTTTTTCATTACTCTCTTATGGGATCTGCTCTTGAAGAACCGATACCCTTCAGACTCAAACGTATCTTCGTCAGTGAAGCGAGTTTCTTGCAGAGCCATTACTGCGATTTTATTTTCGTGGAGGGCATTGGTCAGCTGTTTCATCTTACCAGTTTGTATTAAACTGTTTATGTTGAACGTTGCCAAAAAAGTCTTAGATATGGGTTTCAGCTTTCGTGACTGTTCAGGATTTCCAAAACGCTCCGACTCGTCTTTAGCATGATGTTGGATCCCCCCCAGAATCCGAACGGGATGCATGCGTCGCTTGTCGGCGACGGTGGATTTCTTTGAAAAGTTGCCACCTGGGGTATTAACTTCATGTCTTTGTTTTACCATCATGCTTGAGAAGCTTTAGCTTAGCTTGGAGCAAATTGCTCATTCTACATACAACCAAGGTTGTTAGCCCTGGAGGGCCTCAAGATTATTATTATTATTATTATTATTATTATTATTATTATTATTATTATTACAAGTTCATAAAGATGCTGAGCAATGTGTATTTAACAATATTGCTTGACAAATGCGCGTATTCCCATCTACTCTCTCTCTGGGAAATCGGATGCTATTAATTGAAAATAGAACTAAGCAAGCCTTTTTGCTAAGCGTTGACAATTACAAGGCCTACGTAGGTGCAGTTGTAGAGTTTAGTATGATAAAAGAATATCCATCATTTGAGCCGTTTTTGTTTTTTATGTTTGGATAAAGGATTCCCGTGCGAGTTGGCGGTGCGGTGAGGCTCAGATAATTGTGAGCTTGAATTCGGGGGATGGAGGGTTTGAATCCAACCGTCGGAAATCCTGAAGCGGGTTTTCCGTGCGTTCCAATTTTCACACCAGGCAAATGCTGAGACTGTACCTTAATTAAGGCCAAGGCCGCTTCATTCCCAATCCTAAACCTTTCCTAGGAATGCGTGGCCGAAAACCTTCGATGTTAAACGACTAGCAAAAAAAGAAAAAGACTTTCACTGAACCTTCATGTGCGCACAACGATACCCCAGTAGATTTAGTACACGCATGCACAGAATTGGTGTCCCGATATAAGCAAAGCATCTCCTCGCTTAACGCATGCGGCAGGTGGACAGGCCGCTACAAGACTTTATTGTAATTGTAATGTGCACAGTAGCGGATGTATACACACTGCCACTACCCGTTCACGCCCTTCCCCTCCATTGCAGTACTGGAGTGGAGCAATGTTGATTATGTCGGGATACCATTTCTATACATGCGTGTACGCGATTATCGTCATTGCGCCTGCAAAAACACAATGCGATAATGCTGTGTGAGAAATGCCCGCAGCACGTGTATCATCAATATTATTCGCACAGTAAAGTCGAAGTTCTGAGCTGAAATATTTCACATAGGCCTAGCGGTTTTTGCAGCCGCAACGATGATTTATTGAATGCATTTTCTCCTCTGAGAAAACAACAGTCCAGCAGATGTAGTGTACAAGATATCTATGTACTTAACGATAATTTAAAATTAACATATCTCATCACAGATTAGAGTGAAAAACGAATGTGAGTAAAACCACGCAAGCTCGTAGCAAATACGGTAACTGTCGATATCCTGAATGTAGCTACGACGGGACTTTTAGTTTAGGTCGGATCCGAACTACAAGATATAAGTCATTTCTTTTCAAACAATCAACAGGTACTGAAGGGAACTCGAACCGCACCCACCTTGGTAGCAGCCAATAACTACGTCACTCCTCCTTCCTATGTAGTTCGACTTGCAGTTCTGTAAAAATGTTATACGCTGCACAAAGTGGTCAGACGGTAGATTTGGATTTCTGAGCCGAAGTTGGCAGTTTTGATTCCGTCTCATTGTCCGACGGTATCTGTAATTAGCTATTCTCATCAATCCCACGATCACTTCTGAAATGCTTTGCTGTTACTTGGAGAAAAGATCCTCGGCCACTTTGGCACAAAACAACTCTGATGGGACTTGGCCTACCAAGCGAGGCTAGATGTGACACGTGGTCCCCGCTACAAATCCTCTCGGCCGTTATACGTGGTTTTCTAGACCGGGGTCTCTACCTCATCATCAGACAGCTCCTCATTATTGTTTTCACGTAGGCTGAGTGAACCTCGAACCACCATTCAGATACTGATAAAAATCTATACCGGGCGAGTTGGCCGTGCGATTAGGGGCGCGCAGCTGTGAGTTTGCATTCAGGAGATAGTGGGAATGCGTGGCCGAAAACCTTCGATGTTAAACGACTAGCAAAAAAAGAAAAAGACTTTCATTGAACCTTCATGTGCGTACAACGATACCCCAGTAGATTTAGTACACGCATGCACAGAATTGGTGTCCCCATATAAGCAAAGCATCTCCTCGCTTAACGCATGCGGCAGGTGGACAGCCCGCTACAAGACTTTATTGTAATTGTAATGTGCACAGTGGCGGATGTATAGCAATACACACACTGCCACTACCCGTTCACGCCCATTGAAGATGAATTTCCGTAGTTTTCCATTTTAACACCAGGCAAATGCTGCGACTGTACCTTAGTTAAGGTCACGGCAGCTCCTCCCCACTCCTAACACTTTCCTATGCCATCGTCGCCATAAGACCTATTTGTGTCGGTGCGACGTAAAGCAAATTCTAAAAAGTATCTATGATCTGGCCGGGAATCAAACCTGGGATCTCCGGTTGAAAGGCAAGCTCAACATCCCTAGCCCGTGGGGCCGGCGTTTGAAAAAGGACACAAAAACACTGCACAGTAAAGGCCAGAACCAGGGAAAAGAAAGAGTGTTGTATTCCATCAAAGTAACATGAGGCCTCACGTATCTTTGCTCACTGGAATAAAGTTCCAAGAGATTGTACACTCATCATATAACTACTCGTAGATGAAGTGACATTAAACCAATAGCAAAAAGTGGGTAAAGGATGTTGATCAAAGCATTCACACGTCTTCGTCGATATATCTATCTGTTGCCTGTCATCCATAGTAGAGGTGCAGAATTCCGTGGGCCTGCGAAACACAGCAACTCAAAATGCGGGTATCACAATTTCTGATCACTAGATTGCGTGCAGTGTTCTCCGCAGTGCACATATGAAGTCAGGGCATATGGCACTGCTGATGGCGATCGTCCGTCAGGTGGAAACAGACCCGGTCCTTCATTTCATCTCATTAACTCACCTGAGGAAGTTGACGTCAGGGAGGGCGTTCGGTCGTAAAAACTCGCCAAAAGAATCAACTAACCGATCCCGTAGAGCAGGCGTGTCAAGATCACGAGTTGAATGACAGCTCTGCGTGCATGAGAAACAGCTGTTACGAGCACTAGCACAGGACGTCATCAGATACTACCAGCCTGGAGGAGTGTACAATATATGTTCAGAACTGCGGTACTCCGTGCAATATATGTACAGTATATAAGGACTTACGCAATTAAATGAGTTCAAGACGGCGCTTACAAAAAATGCCAGGCTTTGTAACCATCCTGTACTAGGAAAATAAATAATTGCTTTAAAGGTTGCCGTAAAGTAAGAAGTACAAAATAAAAGTCTATTTTTTGTTTTGTTATTTATTTTTTATGACGCACCGGCACAGATAGGCCTAAGTCTTATGGCGACGATGAGGCAGGAAGGGGCTAGGAGTGGGAAGGAAGCGGCCGTGGCCTTAATTAAGGTACAGCCCCGGCACTTGCCTGGTGTGAAAATGGGAAACCACAGAAAACCATATTCAGGGCTGCCGACAGTGGGGTTCGAACCCACGATCTCCCGAATACTGGATACTGGCCGCACTTAAGCGACTGCAGCTATCGAGCTCGGTAAAAGGGTTTTTCTTAGGGACGTAATATACTTAACTCTCCTATGAACAATTATGAAGCTGAATAATGCAAATTGAAAGAAAATAGTGTGAGGGACTGTCTCAAAGAACATGTTGCACAAGGACTAAATGAAAAGGCTGAAGGAAACACAATATAGGAAGAATGGGCAGTCGTGAAGAACGAGATCTCTAGGGTTGCTGAAGAAATGTTCGGAAGAAAGAAAAGATCAACTAAGAATCAATGGATAACTCAGGAGATACTAGATCTGATTGATGACCGAGGAAAGTACAAGAATGCAGAAAATGAAGAGGGCAGAAAAGGAATAAATGCAATTAAAAAATGAAGTGGATAGGAAGTGCAGGACAGCTAAGGGAGAATGGTTGAACGAAAAGTGTAAGGATGTTCAAGGTTGTATGGTCCTAGGAAAGATAGATGCTGCATTCAGGAAAATCAAGGAAACTTTTAGAGAAAGGAAAACTAGGTGTATGAATATTAAGAGCTCAGATGTAAAACCACTTCTAGCGAAAGAAGACAACGCAGAAACATGGCAGGAACATATCCAACAGTTGTATCAAAGTGAAGACGTAGATGATATAGTTCTGGAACAAGAAGAGGCTGTTGATGCTGACGAAATGAGAGACCCAATTTTGAGGTCAGCATTTGACAGAGCTTTGAGAGACCTAAATAGGAACAAGCCACCCTAGAATTGATGACCTTCCCTCTGAATTACTGACTGTCTTAGGAGAAAGCAACACGGCGAACTAATTCCATTTAGCGCGTAAGATGTATGAGACAGGAGAAGTCCCATCCAATTTTCGGCAGAATGTTGTTATATCTATGCCCAAGAAAGCCGGTGCTGACAAGTGAAAACTACCGCACCATTAGTTTAGTATCTAACGCCTGCAAATTTTTAACACGTAGTCTATTATTTACAGAAGAATGGAAAGAGGAGTTGAAACTGAGTTGGGAGAAGATCAATTTGGCTTCAGAAGAAATGCAGGAACACGTGAAGCAATCCTGACTTTACGTCTGATAGGATCGAATTAATAAGGACAAGCCCACACACATGCCATTCGTACATCTTGGAAAGGCATTGATAATGTTGATTGGACCAAGATATTTGAGATTCTGAAGGTGATCGGGATCAGGTACCGAGAACAAAGAATTATCTACAGTCTATATAAAAGTCAGTCTGCAGTGATAAGAATCGAGGGCTCTGAAAAAGAAGCAGCAATCCAGAAAGGTGTGAGGCAAGGTTGCACTTTGTCGTCGTCCCCCCTCCTTTTCAATGTTGATATAGAACAGGCTGTAAAGGAAATCAAAGAGAAATTTGTGAAGGGAATCGAACCCAAGGAGAGGAAGTCAAAACCCTGAGATTTGGTGATGATACTGTTATTTTATCTGAGACTCAGAAGATCTGGAGAAATTGCTGTATAGTATGGATAGAGTCTTGGGTGAGGAGCACAAGATGAAAATTAATAACTCCAAAACAAAGGTAGTAGAGTGGAGTGGCACAAAGTCGCATAATGCAGGAAATATTACATTAGGAAATGAGGTCTTAAAGAAAGTAGATAAATATTGTTACTTGGGTAGTAAAATAACTAACGAAGGCACTAAGTATTCTAAGGAAGACATAAAATGCAGATTAGCACAAGCAAAGAAGGCCTTTCTTAAGAAAAGAAATTTGCTCACTTCGAACATCGATATAGGAATTAGAAGATGTTTTTGAACACCTTCGTCTGGAGTGTGGCCTGTATGGAAGTGAAACACAGACGATAACCAGCTCAGAAAAGAAAGAGGATATATACCGGTATATATTTGCTATTGGCTTTACGTCGCATCGACACAGATAGGTCTTACGGCGACGATAGGACAGGAAAGGGCTAGGACTGGGAAGGAAGCGGCCATGGCCTTAATTAAGATACAGCCCCAGCATTTTTCTGGTGTTAAAATGGGAAACCACGGAAAACCATCTTCAGGGCTGCCGACAGTGGGGTTCGAACCCACTATCTCCCGAATACTGGATACTGGCCGCGCTTAAGCGACTTAAATTACAGAAGAATAAGGTGAATAGATCGAATCAGGAATGAAGAGATAAACTACAGAATCTAATTGGCGAGAGGAGATCGATTTGGCTAAATTTGACCACAAGAAGAGATAGAATGATAGGACACATCTTAAGACAATCAGGACTTGTGCAGTTGGTTTTTAATAATAATAATGTTATTTGTTTTACGTCCCACTAACTACTCTTTTACGGTTTTCGGAGACGCCGAGGTGCCGGAATTTAGTCCCGCAGGAGTTCTTTTACGTGCTAGTAAATCTACCGACACGAGGCTGACGTATTTGAGCACCTTCAAATACCACCGGACTGAGCCAGGATCGAACCTGCCAAGTTGGGGTCAGAAGGCTAGCGCCTTAATCGTCTGAGCCACTCAGCCCGGCAGAGATGGTTTTTGAGGGAAGTGTAGGCGGTAAGATCGGTAGGGGTAGAACAAGGTATAAATATGACAAGGAGATTAGGGCAGATGTAGGATGCAGCAGTTACGTAGAAATGAAAAAAAAGGTTAGCACAGATAGGGTGGCGTGGAGAGCTGCATCAAACCAGTTTATGAACTCATGACTCAAACAACAATAACAACAGAACGTCAGAAAAAATATTGTTTCTTGTTTGTTAACACCCTGTGGGTGGGGGCGGTAGAATAAAATCCAGGATATCCCCACCCCGTCGTAAGAGGTGACTATAAGGAGGCCCAGGGCTCTTAACTTGGAGTGTGCGTTGGCAACCACGGCGCCTTTAGCTGAGCCCTGACTTACTCCTTACTTTCATCCTTGGTCGACCCCAACGGTATTACAGCATTCGAAGCCTTCAGCATTCATTTTCACACCATTCGTGGTTCTTGTCTTTCTTTGGCCAATACCTTCTGTTGGAGCCCGGCCATATTTTCCCTCTAATTAGTGTTAATGGAGAATGGTTGCCCTCTTGTACTTCCTCTTAAAACGATAACCAACACCACCACCACATTACTTTGCTCGTTTCGAGAATATGGCGAAGAATTTGATGAAAGACTATATGATAAAGGCAATGGCTATGATTTCTTTTCAGAAAGCTTCAGATGTACTAAGCAGAAATAAACAAAACCAATAATATAAATGAGACCTTCCACTGTAGTACACGATGATATTTAAAGGACTGTACTCTGAAAAGCTATTTATATCAGAATACTGCACAATAACAATTATAGTAATAACAACAATAATGTCGCACTAATTACGTAGGCCTATACGGTTTTCGGAAACGCCAAGATACCGGATTTTTGTCCCTCAGAAGTTCTTTGACGTGCAAGAAAACCTACCGACTCGAGGCTGACGTATTTCAGCACATTCACATACCACTAGAATTTTTTTTGCTAGGGGCTTTACGTCGCACCGACACAGATAGGTCTTATGGCGACGATGAGATAGGAAAGGCCTAGGAGTTGGAAGGAAGTGGCCGTGGCCTTAATTAACGTACAGCCCCAGCATTTGCCTGGTGTGAAAATGGGAAACCACGGAAATACCACTAGAATGAGCCTGGAACGAACCCGCCAACGCTCCACATAATAATATCGCGTCCGTACCTCAGATGACGTGATACAACCCGTATATGTGATAGGGGTTTAATCGGCCTAACGCCCACCGTCGTCTCGATATCTGAGCGATAGATCTACGGACGGAAAGCTGTTCTGAACGAAATATATCGAGAGCTTGATAAGTGACAAGGCTCTATCGCTGTGCAGTTCATTCTCTTCGTTCGCAGGGATATAATAAAAAGCAGCGTGCACAAGTTCCCTGAAATGGGCACTATAACCTCATTTATCGCACTGTGTTCATAAATAATAAAATCCAAAGAACTCAGTGTCATATTAGCATGGGGAATGGATGGTGAACCGATGAATACAATCATTCACTCACAGGTTTTTGAATTAAATTGCGTGTTGATAATCCTTCATTACTACCTGATTACAGAACAGGTAATTCGCTAAGAATGTGTTGTAATATATACGCACATTGGGTGACCTAACATTACCATCAGCAATGTTTATTTTTAAAAGATACGAATTTTGAAAAACAACATTCGCAGACGGGACGTTTGGAGAGGGGCTTACGAAATTAGTGCATATAATTAATTTTAAATGTGATATCAGCTGATATCTTGAAATAATTTCAAGATTGCAAACGGAATATAAAATAATACAGTACTTGTTGAAATGGCATGTTTGTGCGCAAGGTGTGCAGTTTATTTGAATAATGTCAGCGAACAAAGAGCCCGCTGAGAAGCTACTGGACCGTGTATCGATTACGAGACAGTATTATAAAATAAGTACAGGTCTACAGCTCAGAAACTGGTTCACCAACAAATGGACTTATTAATATGAATAATGCATTGCTTAATGGTGAACATAGCAAGAGCAGCTTCTGGAATAAACAGTAGCAAGAGTTTCCACCACCACAAGATGTATACACGGAGCGTTGGACATTCAATATACACAACTCGGCTCAACCATGTCCGCAGTGTCTCTGAAGTTAGGCAACACATCGCGTGGTCAGGGAGATGTTGGAGTGGAGAGGAAATGGTTACAAGCTCCGGCTTGTTCGGCGATGTCTTGGCTTGAATGAGACATGCCGATGTCCGCGCTCTGGTAAAGCACTAGCAAAGGAACGTTTTCACCCGGACCGAACATTCAGGCTCGAGTACGCTACGGAGGGAGTATTCTATACAAATATTTAACAAAAGATTAAGCGATGCTGCATGTCAGAGACTCTCACAATACTTCATTTGATGTCGAAATGGAAGTTGCAACCAGATTAACAATTACTAATTGAAGAAATAGGTTTGAATAATTTGAAGTCATTACCAAACCCCAGTAAGAGAGAGGTGGAATGTAGACTACTTATACTACTCACTTGGAAATATTTTTATAAAAGTAAAAAAACATTGAAGGATCAAGGTTTGAACCTTGTGGAATTCCCGACTAAACACGATATTCTCTGGATGTGTTTTCTTCATAGGATTCATGATACTGAGGTAAAAGGTAAACAAACTAAGTGCTAAATGAGGGAATCCTACTGTACTTAATGCATAAAGAAGAATGCATGTCTGCCCATCAGTGCAGTTTTATAATACAGGGTCGTGGATTAGGAGAGAGGAATTTGTATGGCATGTTTTTCAGCCGGATGCCCTTCCTACCCCAACCTCAGTTGAGGAACTAATGAAGATGAATGAAATTGGGTAAGGAGGCGGAAGGAATCGGATATGGCCTGTGGATAAGAACTGTCCCGGCATTTGCCTGGAAGTGAAAATGGGAAACCACAGAAAACCACTCTCAGGACAGCCAATCGTGGAGATCGAACCAACGCGTCTCCCGAATGCAGAGCTTGTCTCCATAGCCGTAGCGTGTTGACACGCGCAGCCACGCTGCTTAGTAATTCATAAATAAGAATGTTGTGATTCAATTTAAGGAAAGCCGTTTCGAAGTCAGTAAATATAACATCGCTCTGCTCCTCCCTGTGAAGTTCTTGATATCAAACCATGTAATCCTTTAACAAACCTAAAGATACATACAAAGTTTTTTGAAGGTAGGACTTCTATAGAGAATGTCAGCGTCTTCTGAATGTAAATACTTACTCGCAATGAATAATGAGTTTCAAGTGCGAACTGGATGTCTCTCCACTGCAAAGCATTTACAATTTCTCCATTCTTATGTTTTTAAACCCGGGGCACTTTCTTCAGTCCCGACAATGAGACAGTTGTAAAACACAGCCGATTTCTGCCCACTCAGAACTGTCGAAGCAAAAACCTGGAATCTGTTTCATGTAGTCTATACGCTTCTCTCGACTAATTGATGCGTCGTTAAACGCTGGTGGCGCGTGTTGAGAATGTTCTGTGTTCCGCCTCATTAAAGGCCAGCCATACCAATGAAAGGGATATCGACATCCCATCTATAGTAGGTCTCTTCATAAAGTTATAGCAATGATACAGATAGCCAATTCTATCCAGGAGAGATCGTGAGCAAGTGAAGTCCTGATTAAATTTGACTGATACGAACATAACAAATCTTTCTGTAATATAGACTCGAATACATACCTTACAGGGAGATTAAAAATAAAGTGATAATTAACCGTGGTAGTGGTAATCATGTTCACCCTGGTATGACAACGGAGTAGACCGTACAGTCTACGCCTAGTATTGGATGGCGGGAAATAACCCGACAGCCCAAAGGAGCCAACGGCAGAACTCCTTTGGGAGGGAGGGGCAACACCAAGTGGAGGAATTGCCACTGAATATCATCAATTAGCGTCTGAATTCTGCGTTAGGGGCGGCTAACAACCGCGTTTGTCTTTCTGTTAAAGGCGGCTGATTTAATCCAACGACAGATAAAGCAATACACAGGTTGTAGGCCTACCACTTATTCGTCCATCAAAAGAAAATTGTTGCTAAATCATGAAAGATGGACAACTAAGGCGCTTCCCGTAGGCGACGCGCGTCGACCCCGTCCGAACGATGTGACATATGAACGAAGACTAAGGAAGCGAGTACCCAATCTACGACTAGTCAACTAGGAAAGCTCACCGTTAGAAGCCGTGAACTAGCGGACACCCTAACGAACTGTCGTGGTGACATTGCCTGTGCCCAAGAAACCAGATAGACAGGCTCGAAATCAAAAGACATTGGCGAAGACTATAAGGTTATTTATTATGGCACAAGTTATACCAGGAATGGCGTTGCAACCGTTCTTAACCAGAAGCTGCGTGGCTATCTAGTTGAAATGAATAGAGTATCAGCTCGCATTAAATGAGCCGGAATTAATACAGGTATGATAGGAGCCGCAGCGTGTCGGCCTCTCAGCGCTGGATACCGTTGTTCAAGTGCCGGTCACTCCATCTGAGATTTGTGTTGGACAAAGCGGAGGCGGGGCAGTTTTTCCTCCGGGTACTCCGGTTTTCCCTGTCATCTTTCATTGCAACAACACTCTCCGTTATCATTTCATAGCATTTATCAGTAATAATAATCACCTTAGGAGTGGCGACCCCACTGTAATAATACTCTATATCTGGTTCATTCATTACATCCCCGACCCGGTCAAGGACTGGAAAACAGGTTGTACGTTTTCATTTTCAATATAAGTATGACAGCTATACGAATAATTTCTTACCAAGAGCCATTGACTGGGTGTCCCGATTCTGAAAAGGACGAATTACGGGAGATGCAGAGTATCTACGTTCAAAACGTGCCTCCAGAAGATCATCTCTTTATCGGAGCAGACCGAAGTGACTATGTGCAAAAATCCCATCTGACAATGTAGCACCAGAAACTATTTGCTTGTTCTGGAGTTGCGAATTGGGAAGATTAAAATGACTCATCCACCGACAAGTGGCCCGGGGAGGATAAAATCGTGGAAACTTGAGAAGGAAAGGGATTAATTTTCATCGAGAATCAACACGCTCAGTGTAAACACCGACCAACCAGTGGAGGCCATGTGAAATGAAATAACTCAGATCCACACAGCTGCAACTGACAAAGGAAAAGCAAATCAAGGGAAGAGTTCATTATTAAACAGACATGGAGGTGAGATGAAGTCCAATTGGCAGTAAGTGAGAAAAAGCAGGCGGCCTGATAATTCCGTTTACCTTCCCATTAAAAAAGATTACCGCCGTCTCAAGACCACGCTCCTTGAAATATCTGATATCACTAATTTATTGTAACATTGTAAAACGCCATACACACTAGTTGATGGAAATACAGGGAAACCTGCAGCTGTTTATTGGTTAACGGTAATTCTGTTATTCCGTTCAATGAGAGAAGCGGAAATTTTGCCCTGATTTATAAACGAGCCAGTAAAACTACAGAGGCAAGTCTCTTCTGTTTTAACCACCCTTTCTGTAGGGTTTGGCCCTACAATCCTGAGCACATAAGGTGAGTGTACAATTAACCACGCTTAGTAACCGGTCCTTGAATATAGGGTAACATCTCCCTCGTAGGTACTTCGTGGTGCATTTCTCAATTAAAACGCTTGCGGTCTCTTGTAGGGAAGAATCAGCGTCAAACTTCGTATACCTCCTCTAGTGCTATGTTATTCCGTAATAAAATAAACCCACGCATTTCTGTTAAGGACGAGTAAAAGTTTAAAGCTAAGACAACCGAGATAACAGTTAAATATTTGCTTCACCAACAATATTATCTTGAATAATGGGTATTAGCCTATATCGGGTTAACATTTTACTGGAGAAAGGCTGGCCGGTAAAATAGGAAATCTAAGATAATAGTCTATCAAGACAGCAGCATGTAGATGAATAGAATACATTATTTAATTGAAAGAGAAAATCACAGCGAGGAGGAATATGACCAAGATTAAACAATAAAACGTCCTAGGTGGACTGAAGAACGTCCTACATACTTTGACATTACGTTACATCCCTTATTTGCATGAGGTTAAATCACGGCAGTTTTGCATCTCTACCGGATAGGAGTTTTAGACTCGCCTTACTGTTCCTGTGACCGTCAAGCAATCGCTGACAACTTTATCATATGCAGCGATAAAAAAAGATCCTTTACTTTCAATCAACTTCCAGTTATCTGACCCTGTAATAATTAACAGGAGAATTCCTCAAGGCAGTATTATTGGACCTTTATGTTTTCTTACATAAATATATAAATGATATGAGCAAAGAAGTGGAACCAGAGATAAAGTTCTTTGCACATGATGTTATTCTGTACAGAGTAATAAATAACTTAAAAGATTGTGAGCAACTGCAAAATTACCTCGAATAATGTTATGAGATAGACAGTAGGCAATGGTATGATGATAAAAGGGGTTAAAAGTCAGGTTGTGAGTTTCACAAATAGGAAGAGTCCTCTCAGTTTTAATTACTGCATTGATGGGGTGAAAGTTCCTTTTGGGGATCATTGTAAGTACCTAGGTGTTAATGCAGGAAAAGATCTTCAAAGGGGTAATCACATAAATATGATTGTAAATAAAGGGTACAGATCTCTGCACATGGTTATAAGGGTATTTAAGGGGTTGCAGTAAGGATGAAAAGGAGAGGCCATATAAGTGTCTGGCAAGACCCAAACTAGAGTATGGTTCCAGTGTATGGGACCCTCACCAGGATTACTTGATTCAAGAACTGGAAAAAAATCCAAAGAAAAGCAGCTCGATTTGTTCTGGGTGATTTCCGACAAAAGAGCAGCGTTACAGAGGTGTTGCAAAGTTTGGGCTGGGAAGACTTGGGATAAAGGAGACGAGCTGCTCGACTAAGTGGTATGTTCCGAGCTGTCAGTGGAGAGATGGCGTGGAATGACATCAGTAGACGAATAAGTCTGAGTGATGTCTTTAAAAGTAGGAAAGATCACAATATGAAGATAAATTTGGAATTTAAGAGGACAAATTGGGGCAAATATTCGTTTTTAGTTAGGAGAGTTAGGGATTGGAATAATTTACCAAAGGAGATGTTCAATAAATTTCAAATTTCTTTGCAATCATTTAAGAAAAGGCTAGGAAAAGAACAGATTGGGAATCTGCCACCTGGGCGACTGCCCTAAATGCAGGTTAGTAGTGATTGATTGAATTACCACTCAACATACAGTGCATTTTATAATCCCAACAACCAAATGTATATAAAGCAATTGCCAACGTTCTTAAAAGACACCGATTTAAGACTATAAGGTTTGACGTGCTACAATATCGAAAAAAAAAAAAAAAGATCAAGATTCTACAGTTTCAGTATTTAAATTTATCTCTGTGTGTGTGTTTGTAGAGTACTTTCTAAGGACTCAGACCATTAAATCTACGAAATCCAAGTACACTATTGTGGAAGATTCATACGTGTGTATGTAAGTGTATATTTACTGTTCATAGATTGTATTCCAATGTATGTGTAGCTGGCTGTTCGGTCTGTTACCTAAAGTCAATAAATTTTAAAAAATACATACTTTGAGGACTACGATGACGCGATAATTTAAATTATCTCAAACTTTGCATTGATCCATGATTGAACATAACGAGGAATTCCCAACAAATATACTCTATTATAGCTTATATCGTGTATGATACACGCCTGGGCATGATTGTTTAAGTGAAGAACTAAGGAATAGTATAGACTTAGACTGTAATCTCTTTTCTTTCTCTCTATGAAGTTAATGTTTTCTGCCACCAAATACAATAACAATTCCTTCTCTTGGAACGCCATGTTAGGATTCTTTATTCATACCTGGCACTGTTTTCAAACACCGAACCTACTTAAGAACTTGTTTACATTTCGATAATAGCGCAGCACGTGAAATGAAAATCCACAGCCTGTTTCCAGTCATTCGACCGGGTCAGGAATGGAATGAATGAAGCCCCCATCTAGCGGCGAGGATAGGAAATGCACCGGCTGCCGAAGCCTGTCGCACTCGCAATGATGACTGACAGATGAAATGTTAATAGAGAGTGTTGCTGGAATGAAAGATGACAGGGAAAACCGGTGTACCCGGAGAAAAATCTGTCCTGCCACCGCTTTGCCCAGCACAAATCTCACATTGAGTGACCGGGATTTGAACCACGGTATCCAGCGGTGAGAAGCCGGTGCAATGCCGCCTGAGCCACGGAGACTTCGCCGCAGCAGGTAATCATTTGTTTTCCGTGCGTAGGTATGTGCCTTTGTTGCTACTTGCTTAACGTCACACCAACACATCGATGGTTTTCTGCGAAGGAGGGATGGGAAATGGCAAGGAGTAGGAAGGTAGCGCCTTAATTCAGGCACAATCCCAGCATGTCTGGTTTGAAAATGGGAAACCACGGATAAACATTTTCATGGCTTCCGAAGGTAGGATTCTAACCCACTATCTCCCGGATGCAAGCTCACAGCTACGCGACCCTAACCGCATGGCCAACTCGCTCCGTCAAAAGGTATGACAAATTTAAGGTTCAAATTCAGATTGAAACGAAAACTTATTTTGTTAAACCGAGATAATAAATTCAGCAGTAAATACAGAAGTGAGCATTATCCGAAATATTGACGACGTTGGTGAATACAAACCTAAGTTAGAAAAACGTCTACTGGTGTACTGCCACCAGAAGGCTGAGATACAGGATGATGATGATGATGATGATGATGATGATGATACAACGGACTACACAGAATATCGACGAGGCGTTCGTCAAGGCTGTATTTTGTTTCCGTTATTGTACAACGTTTTTTCAGACTCTATATTTAAGGTAGCAGATATGAGAGTGGGAATTAATGTAAACCTTGAGATATGCAGACGACACCGTAAGTGACGGATTTCGGCAAAGAAACATATAAAGTTACTCTAAAACTCAAAGATCAACTTACTCAACAAGTGAATGAATTTAAACATCTTTGTTGTTGGATAACAGGCTACTTGAACCCAGTTCTGGAAATAGGAACCCAAGAGAAATTGCAAGATCAATATTCAAGAAAATAAAGACATTACTGTGTAACGGCAACTTAAATTTACAGTTTAAGGAGTGAATGGTTAAACGTTTCATTTGGTCTACTCTACTGCATGGTGTTGAAGCTTAGAAATAAAGACAGGACACAATAACGCATGGCTTCACAACACCATGTTTAGAGGCTCTGAAGCGAATATCACCGTTTGAACTAGTTCAACTTACTCATTTCCAGCCGATCACTTTTCATGTCAGGAAATGTAGGCTACAAGAAATACCCTAATGACGAAAGGGTAAATTCAGAGGAGGATATGAGCGTTTTATACTGGAGTATAAAATAATTAAAGAAGAGATGCGTCGTTCACCGAGTAGTTTTGTTCACTGAACAGCCTATCACTCCCAAGAGAACTGCATCGTCTGGACCGCACAGATTCCAATGAAAGTTACGTGAATTATCAATAAATGTATCGTAACATTAATGGTAATAATAATTGTAATTAATTGCTGAAAAATAGCTGGGTGACTCGGAGCATTTGGCTGATTACGACGTAGAATGACCTTGCGCATGTCCTGTAGAAATATACCGATAGTTCTATTTTTAAACTTACATGAAACACTTTATTCTGAAAAAAGAGATTTTGAGGTTTTGACAACACGAACGTAAATTCACGTTCTACGAATCTATTTTACTAACACGCACAGCATGTGAATATATCAAAACATTATGGTTTCAATACTTCTGTTTCCTTTACAAAGCAAGGGCGGGCTTCAGTGGGGAGGGGGGGTTCAGAACCCCTCCAAAGTTTCCTCAGTATTCTGGAATGTTTTATCTAGTCCTATTTGTGAATACTTAACGTCGCAAGCTGAAGTTATTAGCTTATCAACGTCCACTAGAACTGACGTTGTGTGTGCCCTAAAATAATATATAAATCATACAACAACCTATAAAAAACATTTAATTTATACAGCACCTTAAGCACTTCAGTTAGCCACCTATAGTGAGCTGAACAGGAACAGGAGTTAAAGAGCATACCTTTTAGTTTGTTGTTCTGATGATTATATGCAAATAAGGAATAGTATTATTGGATTAATAAATAGTCATACTTAAATCCTCTAACGCAACTAAATAATAATAATAATAATAATAATAATAATAATAATAATAATAATAATAATAATAATAATAATACTAATAAAGCGAAAAAGGAACAAATGCCAGAATGTAAAGTGAGGCTTATCGTGGTCCCTTGTTGGCCGATTAGCGAAGTTGAATGATTGAATGAATGAATGAATGAATGAATGAATGAATAATAATAATAATAATAATAATAATAATAATAATAATAATAATAAGGTTGTTAAACGTGCCTTCATGCAGCAGAAACACTGGATATGATAGGGAAAGGTGGACCTGAAGATATCCGGAAGAGAAAGAAAAATACTCAGAAAAAATCTAGGCCCAAATGTAAAAGACCGGGAGAAAAGACTCAAATCTAACAAAGAATTGTATCAAAGAACAGAAGGAGTGGTTGAAATTATGAGGAGGAGAAGGCTACAGTTCTGCGGACACTTGTTGAGGATGGACAATAGCAGACTGACGAAGAGAATCTTTTAATTCTTCAGGAAGAGGAAGACAGAGCTGGAATGGTTTCGAGAAGTGAGATGGGGGTTACTGAAGATGATATAATTGACAGAAATCGATTCAGGCAACTCGTCGAACAGTTCTGTGGTTTCCAGGAGACTGGGAAACACTAGTGAGAAAAGGGAGATCCTATACAGAAGAAGGAAGTAGGAGAATGGATAAAACGATACTGGCAGAGAAGGCTAAAATTAACGCAAAGATTGTCAAACGTGGTCCACAGATGGACGAAAAGAAAGCAATAATAATAATAATAATAATAATAATAATAATAATAATAATAATAATAATAATAATAATAATAATAATTCGGCAGTGCTCATTCAATAGTAACGTGTATATCCTACCACAACTCCGTAAATCTTGCGTACCACTACCCGTACTTTAACGATAAGCACAGGTGCCACCCTTTGAAGTGCGTTATCAGTAATTCCTCACCCCCACAGAAAACGTTCGACTCAAATCCAAAACATAATCATCTCCTCTGGATAACGCCACGTCCTTCGCCCCTCCCGACAGCAATGTGATCTAAAGTATATCATATTACACAAAAACATTCTTTGCAGTTTATTTTGCACCTAGCAGCTGCTTTTCAGTGTAGGTTTCCTTAAAACATTCTCCCCCCCCCCTGTGATCATATTTTCGTCTTCCGGCCCTTAAGCGATTCGAGTATAGATGTGCTTAATGTAGACTTCTGTCTGATTTTTCCTCACAACCTGAAAACTCCTTCTGTGGGAAAGTTACTGTTAATACACATAACACAGTACTGCAAACACTACATTACTTAAGGGTCTTTATTGGAGAAGATGCCTCTGTGGCGGGATGAAATGTTTACAGTGCACTATTGCCTTATGATATAGGCTAGAATAAATTTGTTACTTTCTTTGACCTGTCTCAGTCTTATCCTTGGCTTTGACAATATGAACGTGACCGAGGTATGAGCGATGCTAGTAATACCATTCCTTACGCAGCCAGTCCCTGTTATGAATGGTGTGAAAATATCACTCATGGCGTCGGTTGGTGCATGAAGTTCAGTGGGCTTGGCAGACCGATGTGTAGTAGCAACTTCTGGCTCAGTGAGTAAAAGCAACGGGAAACTACCTCACTCCTCATTTCCCCAGTATGCCTCCTCAATGACGCCTAGGCTATCCATGACAACTGTTGGCGGAACTGTGGAGATCAAACCAGCCTTCGGGCTGAATACTAAACATACATACATACACAGTGGAGAAGAGCAGAACTCCTTCATTCACAATGAATTTCACGACGCTTACGGGCAGCAAAAGGAACCGACGATCGAATAAGTTTAGTTCCCAACCCGTACAAGCATTGAAACGAGGAGGGTTGAATAGTGCTGCTGGAAAGAATTGAACGTGTTTCTTTTTTTCTTGTCGCAGAATATTTTTCGTGATAATGTCGCTATTCCGTAATGATTTCCCCTTCGACCGTAATCGTGAGGCGAAATCCGTAATAATTACAGACGGTCCGTACTAGTTGGCACCTCTGGATAAATACATATTCAGAATTCGCGAAATTTCGACAAAATATCGACACTCGGCAAATGATGACGGGCCTCGCAGAGAAAATACGTGTCTGAATGGAGGCTAAAATATTATGCAGTATGAGATCCTGAACATCCATTTATAAACGTGCATGCTATTAATATAACCTTTTATTAATACAAAAGATGAAAGAGCCGGATTCCTATTCAGAATCAGTCATTGTGTCATACTGTCGACAAACTAACAACGACAGGCGTGCAACGATGTTCTGATGTCTTAATTGATCATACCAAGCTTCCAGCCCGAACAGCTCCCTAGTCAGTTGGACCACGTCATCCCGGATCCCCCAGGAACCCTCAAGGTGAAGCCGTGGAAGTATTTGAGAGTCAGATTCCTGGAGCCACGCCGACCGAGAGACCGGTACAGGTCTCAATAAAACATACGAGCTAAGCCAAGCTTGGAACCGGTTGCAGGTCAACAAACCATTGTTTTAAACCCCCACCGCCAGATTTATGATAATCATCTCCCGTGAAATGCACTGCCATTTCCCAGAAGAGCAGCTAAATAAGTCAAGATGACTATCGCAACCGCGCTTCTCGGGTTACCCGTCCGTCGTAAAAAAAAAGCGTCCACCTTCATTGTCATCGGACTGATGTTGGCTAGACGGGCGCATGAATCAAACTGGCCTATGGAGATCTGGAGTCGAAGAGCACAACGTGATATATAAATCAATGACGGAGGTCAGTCAGTGATGGCAACGGTCACAAATAGGCTAACTACATTCTAAAATACGGTATAATAAAACAGAGTTCATGCGACGTAAGACGGGGTTTTGAATATGCTAAATTACACGCTAAGATAAATAAAATAATGAAATAATAATTCTAGTTTTACGGTTCAAATTTGAAGCTCAAAGTGCACTGTTATTATTATTTATACTACTACTACTACTACTACTACTACTACTACTACTACTAGTAATAATAATAATAATAATAATAATAATAATAATAATAATAATAATAATAATAATAATAATAATAATAATAATAACTCGCAGTTTCCCGCTGGCTTCGCCCACAATGTACAAAGTATGGTGTTGTTCGTTACTATCCTCACGGATGTATTTGCAAAGTTTCGAGTTAATGAAATAAAACACATGATCTGCTGTGGTTATAGAATGTAATATTATGTCAACAAAACACTTGAAAGTACATCACACAAAGAAATTGAATTAAATGTTCCTTGGAACACACTACGCGCCGAACTGTTAAAAAGTCCTTCAAAGATCTTCGTCGTGGAGACAAATGTACTCATAACTTTTCTTAGAATCTACCAATTTAAGTAATTATTATCTCAAAAGAAAGCGCTTGATCCACTGAGTGTTTTTAGACCAAAATGAACTGCGTACATCAATTAGAACGAAAGATATGCTTGCTCCAGTGAGAGAAAATGTTGAAGAAATAAGACGTCAAATTGAATGTGCACTCATAACTTTCCTCAGAATCAACCAGTGTGAATAGTTAAGAGCTGAAATGAAAGAACTTGATCCACTGAGTGTTCTTAGGCCAAAACGAACTCCGTACCTCAATTAGAACCAAAGATATGATTGCTTCAAAGAGACAACAAATTGAAAAAATAAAATAATTTGAGGAAGGCGGAAGTTAAGTGATTTATAGTACCTGATGACAAATCTATGCATGAATACCTTTCAGTTAAAACAAAAATGAAGTAAATCGACCGGATAGAATGGCCGGAATGACTGACTTTAGTTTTCATCAATTTTTTTTAAATATATAGATAACAATAATAATAATAATGTCGGCCTGAGTGGCTCAGATGGTTACGGTGCAGCGGTGCAGGCTTTCTGAGCCCAAGTAGGCAGGTTCGATCCTGGCTCAGTCCACTGGCATTTGAAGGTGCTCAAATACGTCGGCCGCGTGTTGGTATATTTACCGGCACGTAGGCTACAATAACTCCCGCGGGACTACAGTCCGGCAGCTCGGCGCCTCCGAAAACCGTAAAAGTAGTTAACGAGACGTAAAACCAATATAATAATAATAATAATAATAATAATAATAATAATAATAGCAATAATAACAATGGCATGGTTACTATATATCTTCGTTGAGTGGCGTGCGGTGAACATATTCATTACCCCAGCTGTAAACAGTTTTTTTTAAAATAACTTATAAACAATCGTAGCCCCACTACACTCTCTAAGTCAATATTACCATGTTATAAGGCTGCATTTTTTCGTGGAAAGGTCTACCTGAGAAATATTTTTCAAGAATATTTTCAACCACACGCTCGCACATACTGTACTTCCAAATTGATATTCACAGCAGTGACGACACCATCATAACTGAATCTGTAGCAGATTTTAAACAATGTACTTACAGTTTCATCCGGGAACGCTTCGTGATAGTACAGTTATGGTTTTTCAAAAAGACACTGGGACTAACTATTTGTTTTTTAATTAAAAAGCCTAATCTAAACTAATCAGCAAAATTTAACTGGTATTTTACCGTCGCTGAAGTTTCATAGATTCACTCGCATACTGAGTGTACGTGCATCAACGACAAATGAGACAAATTATTTGTCACGACGTATAACACACGTTATATTCATGAAGAATGCCACAGAACTCGCGAAACCTTCACCTATAATCCAAGGGGAACACTATATACCACCATCACAGACAACCTAACACAAACACTGCGTTCATGCTGGGCAACCTAAATATTTTTCTGCGGCTATCGGAACACACAGTCTACACGTGGAATCAATGAATTGCTCGAAGAAACTATATACATGCCGAAACCCAAGTCTAAAATATTTTCTTCTTTATTACAATTTATTTCATATACTGGCTCTATTTTTATTAGCAAGACGATTTGCAAGTGGTTATACTGTTAAGATGTTGATATTTTTCTTGCAGTCTCTAGTGTGTGGCGCTGAAGACTTTGACTGTCAAGTATTAAAACTAACATTACCTTACCTAAGCTAGCTGGCCTGTCGCCGTAAATTGCTATCGGGGGAGGGCCTAAAGCTCCACCCAGCTCCCAGGGCAAGGAAGCTTCAAGTGCATGCTTCACCCAAGCGATCTTAACATTCGCTGGGGCCTAGCTCTCTTTTGCGCCGACAAGGAACTGCGGTACTGCGAGCGGATTGTCGAGTAGTGATAGGACATTCGATTCATTTGATTCCAATCACGTTACTGAATCGATATAGTGATCCGATTCACGGCACTTTAGTCACCGCTCCAACTGCATCTGTGTAGTATGTACTGGTAAGACAGCAGCAACAGCATTCAGTGCTCGCTGCTGCCATCTGGTCTTCATACTGTGAACTCCTTTCTTAGAAAAAAAAATGCTAGTCACTCTAACACATCGAAGGTTTCCGGCGACGCAGGATGGGAAAAGTCTAGGATTAGGAAGGTAGCAGCCATGGCCTTAATTAAGGTACAGTCCCAGCATTTCCTGGTGTGAAAATGGGGAAACTACGGAAACCATCTTAACGGCTGCCGACAGTGGGATTCGAACCCACCATCCCCCGAATGCAAGCGCATAGCTACGCGATACTAACCACACGTCCAACTCGCTCAGTCATTTCTGAAAATATGCATTTTTCTATCAGCTGAGGATGTTTTTAAATCGTCATATTTTGTATAGGCTACCCGAGATGTACAGTAGCCCGCTGGTTTTCTGATTCAACATACTGTTGGTTATGTTATTGCGTCAGTCGGCTCACTTACTGTCCACATATGACTGAAGTCTTGTGCAACGATGTGACATACGAACTGAGGGAATACTGAGCCGTTCTTCCCAATATAAAACAGGTACTTGTGAGTGGTCATGAGCATGACTCATAGTCATACAGCAGGCTAGAGTCGAGTTTAATTGTCAAATGTCAACTAAGTTATAATACTAAGATTCATTAAACTACTAAACTACTTGTTACTTACTAGCTACTTCAGAATTATGTTTTTACTACCTTTTTAACACTGCAGCCAACGGCCGTAGCCGTGTTGAAACATCGGATCCCGTGAGATCTCCGAAGTTAAGCAACATTGTGCGTGGTCAGGAGTAGGATGGGTTGTCACGCGCTGTTGGTGGGGGGTAAGGGAATGGAGGAGCGGAAAGGAACTGGCCACCCTACCGCACGTAAACTCCGGCTCAGGAACACCTCTGCGGAGGTTCGGAGCTGCCTTCGGGCAGAATAACCCTTACCTTACCTTAACACTGCAAATAAATCCATCCATTATTTAAATCTCCCTGTAAGAAGAGGACAGTGAATGCAAGTGGGTATTATTTTCAAATGAGCTGAGCTGGAGAGTCCATTATAGCATACCTTACGATTCTTTCACCGGGCGAGTTGGCCGTGCGCGTAGAGGCGCGCGGCTGTGAGCTTGCATCCGGGAGATAGTAGGTTCGAATCCCACTATCGGCAGCCCTGAAAATGGTTTTCCGTGGTTTCCCATTTTCACACCAGGCAAATGCTGGGGCTGTACCTTAATTAAGGCCACAGCCGCTTCCTTCCAACTCCTAGGCCTTTCCTATCCCATCGTCGCCATAAGACCTATCTGTGTCGGTGCGACGTAAAGCCACTAGCAAAAAAAAAAAAAAGATTCTTTCAGTGTACCATGGTTCTGTATGTATTGCTTCAGAGGAAGTTCGGCTACCCACCAATGTCCAGTGTACCAATAATGAACCGTGTGTGTGTCTCAATGATCCGCGACTGCGTACGATTCTTTCGGTGTGCCATGGCTCACTGCAGCGGAAGCTCGGCTCTCCGCCAGTATCCAGTGTGCCGGTAAGGAGCCGTGTGTATATTGTGTCTCACTGAGCCGTGCTCGTTCACGATTCTTTCGATGTGCCATGATTCACTGTCTCGCTGCAGCGGAAGCTCGGCTCCCCGTCAATGTCCAGTGAGTGCGCCACTCAGCACTATCCGCTGCGAATAAGCTGAATCGTGTGCCGTGAGCTCGCCGTTCCTGTGAATCGATTCGCTCGGACACTTGAATGAATCGATACACTGCTTCGAATCATGCATTCAGTAGCTAACACTATTGTCGAGACAACTGTACTTGGCTTGGCTTAGATGTTCGCAATTTTTTAACATTATAAAAAGCATTCTAAGGAATAATTACAAAATGTTAATACAAAGTTCTTTACCCCAGCAGGGCTGGGGTAGATGGGGTTTAGTGCACGCCACTGTTTCATTACAGACTGTCATGCCTTTCAGGTTCAGTCTGCAAACTTCTGAGAATTAAGTAATCGCCTCCACAATCCTTTATTTTCAACGGGCTCTGTGGCATCCTTCAGTTCCACACTCCTTATCATTAAATACTGAGTCTAACCATCGACGCCTTGGTCTTCCTCGACTTTCTTAGTCTCCATGACCGAGTCAGTTATTCTCCTTGCCTCACATGGCTCCTCCACCGAAGCCGGTTCATAAGCATAGCTTCATTCATCGAATTCATTCCGAACTTGGTCTTTATCTCCTCATCCCAAGTACCAAAATAGGCCTATTGGATGTTTGGTTCTATCAGAGACTGCATTCAGAATAAAAGAACATATAGGAGTCACTAATCTAACCTGCTGCCATTTCTTGACGTTTGCAGTTTTTTCTCATTTGTTATTTGGCACAGGCCAAAGCAAAATATAGCTTCCACTGAAGTCTCAGTCTCATTTATTGTCTGTGATAATATGGACGCTGCTGAGATGTGGGTGGTGCTGAGTAATGACATTCGGGGTATTAATAGTGCTTCTTTCTTTCATCTTTTTCTTTTCTGTTTAACCTCGCACTAGCACATCGAACGTTTTCGGCGACGGAAGGACGGGAAAAAGTTAGGATTGGGGCGGTAGCAGCTGTGGCCTTAATTAAGGTACAACTCCAGCATTTGCCTGCTGTGGAAAGGGGAAACCACGGAAAACCATTTTTAGAGCTGCCGACATTGGGATTCGAATTAACTATCACCCGAATGCAAGCTCACAGCTTCACGGCCCTAACCGCGCAATCAACTCGCTCGGTCTGAAGGTTAAGAAAGGTGTTACTTAAAGGGTTCGTCGGGTCATTATAGTATTTTCAGGCCGATTGCTTTAATGGCAAACTACCTCATCTTTCCCAGTTCACATCATTCTTTGCCACTATTCGGGTTTTGTGATTTCCCTATAGCCGAATAATCTTTGGTGAAGCTATCTGATGATCCAACCAGTCTCCCGGCTGTTGACTTAATAGAAAAATACCCATTAAAATTTAACCTGGATAAGAAGGGGTATTCTTTCATGAGAATGGCATAGTACGAAACAACGATCCTCTAATCGCAGGCAGTTTAATGTTTTCTCCAATGCACAGTGGATGACTTGAGGAAGGCAACCAGCGATGGTTGGGACATAGCCAAGCATTGTCCACACGTGATTAAAAACCACACCGTCAGCAGACGCCATTTCTCATGTTTGAAGTACTGTTTCAATTGATAGACTAATGAAAGAATGAAAATGAAAATCCACAGCCTGTTTCCAGTCATTCGACCGGGTCAGGAATGGAATGAATGAAGCCTCCTTCTAGCGGCGAGAACAGGAACTGTGTCGGATGCTGAAGCCTGTCACACTCTTCTAGGACAATGATTAATGACTGACAGATGAAATTAAATACAATGAAATGATACTGGAGAGTGTTGCTGGAATGAAAGATGAGAAGGAAAACAGGACTACCCGGAGAAAAGCTTGTCCCACCTCCGCTTTGTTCAGCACAAATCTCACATGGAGTGACTGAACCACGGAACCCAGCGATGAGAACCCGGCGCACTGTCGCCTGAGCCACGGAGGCTCGTAATAAGATTATTATTATTATTATTATTATTATTATTATTATTATTATTATTATTATTTGCTAGTGGTTTAACGCCGCACTCACACATCGAATGTAGTTACCGTGCCCATGCCCCAGCATTTGCCTGGTGTGAAAATGGGAAATCAAGGAAAACCTGCTTTACGGTTGCCGACGGTGGGATTCGAACCCATTATCTCCCGAATGCAAGCTCACAGCCACGCGACCTTAACAGCCCGGCAAACTCACTTGCTAATATTTTTTACATACTGTAGATTACACTGTGTTTTGGCGCTGGCACAAATAACAATATGATGTTTGTAAGGCCTGTAGAGTCTCATTTCTCACGTCTTTCGTGGCTCTTCCCTTTGTTTAACATATATCTTTATAATAATAATGTTACTAGTTTTACGTCCCACTAACTACTTCTGACGATTTTCAGAGACGCCGAGGTGCCGGAATTTAGTCCCAGAATAGTTCTTTTATGTGTCACTAAATCTACCGACACGAGGCTGACGTATCTGCGCACCTTCAAATACCACCGGCTTGAGCCGACTGAGCCACTTTTACCGATATCCTTATTTTTCGAAGAGTCGGTTCTTTTTCATCTTTTCCCTCTAATTATTGTTAATATGGCATATCTGCCTGGTTGTATTTCCCCATAAAGCAACAGCCACCACCTTCTAACACGAACAAAGATATACAATTATAGTTAAATTAACTATCAACGTATCTAACAACTGGATACACGTAGTATTTTTTTCTCAAAGTTGCCGTTAAAATAAATTACTTCTTGCACGAAACTTCTTTAATTCTCGAAAGAGTACTTCTTCAAATATCAGTAACCAGCATTTCCAACAAAGAAGCGCAAGTGACATGTTACCAAGTGAGTATACAAAAAACAAATTATTGACTTGCTCCAGTTCGTTTTACAAAAGGGACTATGTATCATGTGTACGGCAGGAAATACAGCGGCATGTTCACATCTTCAAGTCCCCGACTTAATAGAGAGCTCTTGACAATTGAACAGAGGATAGCTCTCCCAAATCCGATGTCAATGCCTCTGTTAGTATTTCTTGTGAAAGACACACAATGCAGGCTGCGCACGGACTGGGAGGTTTGTAACGCCAACAGCCTGTCAGTGAAACACGAGAGAGGAGCGTACGAAGCATTCAAAACAGGAACATACCTGTCACTGGCAAGGTTCGGTGATCGGAAAGGAGGCCGAACAATACCCCAACTTTGTATTCTTACAGCAGATTATTGCTCTCTGGGTCGAGCCTTCTTGAGATTTTTTAACCTTCCGAAATACTGTACGTCCAGTTTTTAAAGGCATTTATATTCTATGTTGAAGTATTTCGTTCAGATATAATGCCCCAGATTGCCTAAATGTTTAGATAGCATTAGTCTAACATTAAACAATCTACCTGAGGCTAACGTCACTCAAAGAACTAAATACCGGGCGAGTTGGCCGTGCGTGTAGAGGCGCGCGGCTGTGAGCTTGCATCCGGGAGATAGTAGGTTCGAATCCCACTATCGGCAGCCCTGAAAATGGTTTCCCATTTTCACACCAGGCAAATGCTGGGGCTGTACCTTAATTAAGGCCACGGCTGCTTCCTTCCAACTCCTAGTCCTTTCCTATTCCATCGTCGCCACAAGACCTATCTGTGTCGATGCGACGTAAAGCCCATAGAAAAAAAACCCTAAATATTACAACAGGAGTACATTTATACCACTTACGAGTAACTTTTTTTAACGATGTACAGCTCAAATGTGGTCTTTTATAAATACATGCAGGGCCTGCATAATTTTTCAAATCTAAACATTTCCAAAAGTAAACAAGATTCAAGGTTGATAACGCGATCTCAGCCGCGAGAATTCGAGTCCTTGCGTAGAATCGAAACCACACGAGCGTGATTTAATTTCAAAAATACTACATGCACTGATCGAAATTCGAAATGTAGTCATCTCGGTGAGAGCATAAGGATTCAAGAAAGTTGTCTTCCATATCATAGGATGGATAATAATAGACTCATAAAAATATTATTTAATGAAATAAATTCCCAAAACACGATGGCTGGAGGAAACAAGGGGAGACCTGAATGAACTGAACATCAGGGAAGACATCATGAAAAATCGCTAAGTCTTAAGGACCTCAGTAAATAAACACACGTTTGTGGTGAAAACTAGCAGCAGGACTGGTACAAAGTGGTCAGAAGAACGGAAGAGGCAACACAGTGAGTTCACGAAGAGATTTTGGAAGAATAGAAAGACGAAAGTCATCAAGTCAACGAATAAGTTCCAACGCGCTCTATCAATGGGCATAACGAAATAATAATAATAATAATAATAATAATAATAATAATAATAATAATAATAATAATAATGTTACTTGGTAAGCATCTCACTTTTTTTATGGATTTCAGAGACGTCCAGGTCTCGAAATTTTCTCTCACAGGAGTTCTTTTACATGCTGGTAAACCTACCGACACGAAGTTGACGTATTTCAGCAACTTCAAATACCACCAAACTGAGCCGGAATCGAACCCGCCAACTTGGACCGGAAGGCCGGCGTCAGTACTGCCTGAGCCATTCAGGCTGCACACGTGTTTTCTATTTCTGTTGGTTTTACGTCGCACCAACTTCGACATGTCTTACGGAAACGATGTGATAGGACAGGGATAGAACTGGGAAGGAAGCAGCCATGGTTTTAGTTCGGGTACAGCCTCAGCATTTGCCTGGTGTGAAAATAGTAAACCACGGAATACCATCTTCAGGGCTCCCATAGAATTGTTGGACCGCTTTCATTTTGCTCTCTTAATCGGTGTTAACAGAGGATGGTTGCCCAGTTGTACTTCCTGTTAAAACAGTAATCACCACCACCACTACCACCACCGCCAAGCTAATAGCCACACGGTCCGAACCGCGCAATCTAACTGCCCAATGTATGTATTTTTTTGCCCGGTAAGTTAGAAGAGGCAGTAAGTGGCACTTATCTGCTAAAATTGTTACGTGGTCCGACAACCATAAGTGAATTGGCTGTTGGTGTGTCACATGCTTCACTTGCTCATCTACCGTGTATGGCGTCTTTCAATCGAGAGTGGACTGAACTTTTGCCAATCTGCGATCTCGATATTCGATTCTGTTGAAGAATTTTAGAGATGTTACGCTAATAAATACATCTGACAGTTTTGGCACTTACGGGCTAAGTGTTTACATTGATAATCTAATTAGATTCTAACATGAATGAATGTGTAACTCATGCAGAGGGTGGATAGCTCATGTCACACGGATTACGGATTATGAAATGTGTAAGACATAATTTTGATACTGAGGCTGTAAAGCCCTATTATGTAGCTTCTTCATAAGAGTGATACAGATCTAAATGTATACATACCGTATATTAAATTAATCAAAAAATTCAAACCCACCCCACGATTCTACAGTCCTTAAGGGCCTTGGCCTACAAAGATACCACTGTACAGCCCGAAAGCCTGCAGATTACGAGGTGACGTGCGGTCAGAGCAACGAATCTCCTCGACGGTTATTCTTGGCTCTCTATAGTGAGACCGCTATCTCACCGGCAGATAACTCTTCAATCGTTCTTACGCAGGCTGAATGGATCTCAAACCACCCTTCAAATGGGGGTAAAAATCCTTGATCTGGCTGGGAATCGAATCCATGGCTGAAAGGCATGCTCGCTATCCCTACATGGGAAGACTAGTACGAAATTAACATAACATTTAGATTTATAATAGTCTGTTTAAATGAGTACTTTATAAGCACTTACTGGAGGCTGTATAGGCTACACACTGTTTTTCCTATTTATTTAACGTTACATTAATACACAGCTTTTCGATGACGGTAGGATAAGAAAGGGCTAGCTAGGACTGGCAAGGTAGCTACCATGACGTTTATTAAATTACAGCCGACATTCACCCAGCGAGAAGTTAGGAAATCACAGGAAACCATCTCAAGGGCTACCTAACCCACCATTTACAGCTATAGGAAGTAAGAAAGTAAACTTGGATCAATGCATACACTAAGTTACAGGCAATAAAAGACGCAAAACTACCTTCGTACAGGCCATGAGGGTCCTTGGAAGAATAGAAGATAATGTCTGCTACTATTCGTAACCTCGGCATATCACTATGCCGTTAGCCACGATGTTCGGTCACCTTTGATTTTAGGAACTAACTTGGTGCTCATTTTAGGTGAAGGCTGAGTGAATCTAACGGCCATGAGCCTTTCCGTAAGTACAAATCATGTTTACTTCACGACTGGGAATTGCGATGGTGTTGGGGTCACGCGTGTGAGCTGTGTCACAGGTGGATTTGGCCCTATTTTACGGCTGGATCCCTTCCTGACGCCAAGCCTTTGTGGAAGAATTATTCCCAATTCCGTGTTTCTGTGGTGGTTGATAGTGAGGTGTATCATGTGAATGTGAAGAGGAGAGTGTTGGAAGTTGCGACAAATACAAACCCGAGTCAAAATAATTAACCAGACGCGATTACAATCCCAGGTCCGGCCGGAAACCGAACCCGCGACCTTCTGAACCTAAGACCTCATTGCTGACTAATGAGACAAAAGTCTTTACTTAAGTTGCTTTACGTCGCACCGACACAGATCGGTCTTATGGTGACGATGGGACAGGAAAGGGCTAGGAGTGGCCTTAATTAAGGTACAGCCCTAGCATTTGCCTAGTGTGAAAATGGGAACCACGGAAAACCATTTTCAGGGCTGCCGACAGGGGGGTTTGAACCTACTATCTCCCGAATACTGGATAATGACTGCACTTAAGCGACTGCAAGATAAAGAGTCGGACCCTTATTAAAATTACCTCAAAGGTACAATAACCGAACGCATTTATTAGTACGTTTTTTTAATATCCAAGTCTTTGGTCGAGGCATTGAATTTGAATATTTATTAGTCATGACTGCCTGCTGTCATTTCTTGATGGATACAGTACTTTTGCATCCATCTCTTGGCACAGGCCAGAGCAAAGTGTAGCTTCCACTGAAGTCCCAGTTTCATCCATGGCTGTGACAATATGGAAGCTGCTGGGGTAGGAGTGGTGCTGATTAATGGCATTCAGAGCACAACCAGTGTGTCTGAGTGTCATGAAAGGTGTTGCTCATAGGGTTAGTTGTGCTACAATTGCACTGTCTGGCCCAGTGAGGAAAGCAATGGCAAACTACCTTTCTTTTATGTACACCCCAACACCACTTTTGCCTAGTACGCCTCATTTTGTTACTGCCATTGGTTTTTGTGGTTTCCCTATAACTGCATAGCCTTTGGTGATGCTATTTGAGGATCCAATCAGCCTCTGGGCTGATGACCTAACAGACATTAGTCATGATTTGCTAAGGCCAACTAGCCCCTTTAAATAGCATTTACATTGGGTACAATAAAACAATGATTTAAAAGCAAAGAGAGATTACAGGCTTTTGGCAATCATACACATCATATATCGTGTAAGAAAAGTTTCGAGCGATAGGTACTATGTATTTTTTTCTTTTATGTACACCCCAACACCACTCTGCGATCGGTAAATCATAGAACATTCTGACACTTCACAGACTTATCTGTAATCGGATGATACGAAAACAGACTCGCGGATCAGTACCTCCATTACGTTCCCCTACGTCTACGTTTCAATGATTGCTGTTTAATATCAATTTCCTGCGCCTGCGGAGAGAGCGAAGGAGGTTTTATCGCAGATCTGATCTCTGCCAGCCAGGCACGCACGCACGCGCACAAAACACACAATCAATAAATCATCCACTGCTGAACAAAAGGACTATTATCTAGATACTAATAAATCTCCAAGGTACCAATACCTAAGGAACTGAGCAAGGAGGACGACATCTCGTGAGGGAATTAATAAAGTGAACGTGGTATTAAAATGTGATTATCATTAATATGTTGTGCGCTTTCGATAGCTGTTATTAGCTGTAAAGAAATGATTTGTTCGAAGGCAAGGAGAAACAGCAACTGGATATCGCGCAGGCAGGTGCACACTCGCAGACTCGTTTTCGGAACGTGTAGCTCAGTGACATTGTCCCTTAGCACACCATGACCGTCGCGGTTCGGTTCCTGTCTACAACTGAGATCTTTCATAAAATAATAATAATAATAATAATAATAATAATAATAATAATAATAATGAAATTTAGAAGCTTAGTAAACAAACATAAATTTGCAGAGAAACCAACAAGAAAAAATACAGGCTGGACAGAAACACGCAGAAAGGAACACAGTGAAAAAATGAAGAAATATTGGGAAGAAAAGAAGAAGAAACATTGTGCAAAATAAGTTCAAACGCGCTCCACAGCTGGGCACAACGAATCAAATAATAATAATAATAATAATAATAATAATAATAATGGCGACGATGAGATGGGAAAGGGCTAAGAGTAGGAAGGAAGTGGCAGTGGCCTTAGTTAATGTACAGTCCATCATTTGCCTGGTATGGAAATGGAAAACCACGGAAAACCATCTTTAGGGCTGCCGACAGTGGGGTTCGAACCCATTGTCTCCCGGATGCAAGCTCACAGCTGTGAGCCCCTAATCGCATGGCCAACTCGCCCGGTGATACAATTTTTGCTAGTAGCTTTACGTCGCACCGACACAGATAGGTCTTATGGCGACGATGGGATAGGGAAGGCCTAGGAGTTGGATGCAAGCTCACGCACGGCCAACTCGCCCGGTGATACAATTTTAGTCAGTAGACAACCATGAAGACCTGGGTTAATTTTAAAGTAGTCTGTGATTTAAGGATTAACACTTTTTGTTTAAAAATATGTATTTGAGTTATTTGGGAGTCCACCAATACAACCTGCTATCATGTAAGGGCTTAAAGTAGAGAGGAACTAATAAATATAAGCAAAACGTGACGGGCAGCGGACAGCCACCTTGCGAAAGCTCGTGCAATTTAAAAGGTCGCGAGCGGATAAAGACAAATAAATAATAATATGATTAGCTTTACGTCCCACTAACTACTTTTCTGGTTTTCGGAGACGCCGAGGTGCCAAAATTTAGTCCAGCAGGCGTTCTTTTACGTGCTGGTAAATCTACTGATACGAGGCTGACATATTTGAGCCCCTTCAAATTCCACCGGACTGAGCCAAGATCGAACCTGCGAAGTTGGGGTCAGAAGGCCAGCACCTCAACCGTCTGAGCCACTCAGCACGGCCAGGTGAAAGTCAATCTGGATTTTGTAAGATTAGAAATCCCTCTGTGGCAGATATCTCGCACTCAGGGCCTTGGCCTGCCAAACCGGCCGCTCCCCAATAAGATGGCCTGAAGATATTGGAGGTTCAGCCATGTAACTAAGCTTTCAACACTGGATCCGCTCCCTTTCCTATCAGACGCCTTCTCAGTGGACCCTGTTCCAGTCATCCTTGGACGAGTCGGGAAAGGAGAATCCGCGCTCACTCTGCATCGTTGAAAGTCAGTAAATAAACGCACTGTGGAATGGTTAGGTTAGGCTAGTTTAAGTGAGAAGGCGATTTCAATCGAAAACATCCAGTGGCCCCACAGTTTGGGTCACGTAGCTATTAGCTTGCATTCGGGAGGTAGTGGGTTCGAGCCCACTGTTGGTAGCCCTGAAGATGGTTTTCAGTGGTTTCCCATTGTCACACCAGACAGATGCTGGGGCTATACTTGAATTAAGGCCACGGTCGCTTCTTTCCCGCTCCTAGCCCTTTCCTATCCTATCGTCGCCATAAAAAATAATCCAGAAGTGTGACTTCTATTAGACATGCTTGATCGCTGGATTATAGGATGAGCAAAATAGACAGTCTTCAATACTTCGCAAATGCAAGAAGATATGGATTCCTACCTAACCCTGCCGTATAGGGACTGTAAAACTTGTGTTAAATAGATACACGCATGTACTATAGCTCATTCCATGTTAAGAAAACAATACTGCTCTTATGATAACAGGGTTGCCATATCGAACGGTTCCGCTCAAAACCAATACGGGAAAACGGTGGTACAAATTTGTGAAATTCAGTATTTAAGTTCAAGACAAAAAGCGGAAGAAACTAAGCTACATATTATTTTTATAAATTAAAGGGGACGGGAGGTTTACAGGGGATATTTTTGGTTTGTACAGAAACAAACTATGGCACATAAAAAACCTCAGCAATGACGTGTAAGGCAAATTGGGAGAAAAATAAACAAATAATTTATATGGGCTCGAGAGGTGAGGGATGCATCTTGATTGCATTTAATAAATTTCTCCAGACAATAAAGGCTAGAAAACAGACGCAACAAATAAATACTGTAGATGACTTCACTACAAAAGTGAGCTGCCGGCGGTTCACAGAGTGAGGGACTATACGAGGCTTGTTGCAGTGCAACACAGAAGAAGAAAAATGAAGGAAGGCAACGAAACGATGGCTGTTCCCACCACTGCGCTTCCTCCCTGCAAATGAATTCATGAAAAAGAAAATTTTGTGTAGTTAGTTTAATAACTTACAGGCAAAATGCCTCATCCTTTCTTATCTATCTTTCATAATACATTACAAAGTACAGTATAATATTCCTTAATCACGAAGAATTATGGGTGTCTAAGAGGGGGTGTGTTCACTCCTTGTAGGTCCATAAGACCAATACTGTTTAACTTTACGAACACTGTTTATGTTTCGAGACTGTAGGCATACGTTCAAGTCTGAAGGATGGAAGGGAAGCGAGCGATCTCTATGTATGTATACGAGCTTCAAGGTATCAATTATCCTGTAAATAGGTGCACTTACCGAGCTCGATAGCTGCAGTCGCTTAAGTGCGGCCAGTATCCAGTAATCAGGAGATAGTGGGTTCGAGCCCCACTGTCGGCAGCCCTGAAGATGGTTTTCCGTGGTTTCCCATTTTCACACCAGGCAAATGCCGGGGCTGTACCTTAATTAAGGCCATGGCCGCTTCCTTCCACTTCCTAGACCGTTCCTATCCCATCGTCGCAATAAGGCCTATCTGTGTCGGTGCGACGTAAAGCAAGTAGCAAAAAAAAAAAGTGCACTTAAGGGTTCAACATTAGTGCGCTTACAAGTTTCCTTTTAGTTGAAAGTGCATTTCGCGGATCCACTAGTCGGGAATTGAAGTCAAGACGGCTGAATAACAGGCAGACACGCCATCTCTACACCATAGGGCTTACTAGGAATAAAAATGGTGGCACGTAAAGAAGAATCCCGCTTGAACATTACTCACGTTTCTCGGGATTCTTGATATTTCGGCTGGTATAGTAACAGGAAAGACCGCTCACCAGTCCAAATCCGAATCGCTAAATACTTAGAGCTCAGTGCGGGAGATTTATGGTCGCACTACAATTCTTGCGGCAGTATTCATTGAGTTCGGCCCATAATACAATTTTCATGATTTACAGTATAGCGATGAAAGAATTAAATGATTGTTTGGGATTGTAAGAATCCATCATGACCACCCGAGCTCGCGGAAGGAAGGAGACAAATCATAAATAAGGTAGATACGCTGGAGTGATAGGGCACAGCTCATTTGAAATGTCATAACTCAGGGTAAACAGGCCCGTATATCTTCAATACGCGAGACTCTCATTAAATTTAATTGTGGAAATGCGTGGAGCAGTTAAACATCCGGTGGAGCAAGGCCTGGCCAGGATACTGCAGTTCCCTCGCAAATCAACAGCAGCAGGTGTCTAGTGTAACCTGCTCTTATGCTCTGGAGGCGTTAACTGAGCCGAACGCTGTAAGAAGGCGTACTTTTCACTACAAGTAGCTTTTCCACATTCACGGATGTTTAAGGAAAAAGTTCAGGGTGGAAATCAATCACCAAATGTTAAAATAATGTGCATTAACAGTAGCTGATCATCATATGGCAGTCTGTCAGATGTCAACGGCACTGCACCCTCCAGTAGGCTACTCCTATCTTGACCAGTGTTGCCGATTTAGCCGCCATTTTATAGCTAGTTCTAGCTATTTTGGAATGTCACTTGCTACAAAATTTTGAGTTTAGCTATTAACTACATTTTTAGCTATAAATTTTACTTAAGTGAGCTAATTTGGCTATCCTTTTTAATGCTTTCTTTAGTAATTAGTGGATTTTTGTAAATATTCACGGCGAATGATACACGAGTTGAACTGCATATTCAACTTATAAGCGACCTTTGACGAAATGGTGCAACGGTTATTAAGTACTAGAGATGGGGAGATTCTGAACGAGTAATTCATAATGTACGACTCATTGCACTGAACGATTCAGTAATGATTCAGTGAATGAAATGAATCGACTAGTTCGTGAATCGAAAGCTGAATCGAGAGATGGCAGCCGCAACTCGTTCCTTGGTTCCTTGTTCGTTCTGATTCATATCGCCAAATCGGGTATCCACCATTTTTGAATCAATGACAACTTAAGAAGAAAGAGTCTGTTATTTTTTATTTAACCTGAATTAAAAGTCCAGTTTACAAGTCAAATACTCCTAACCTAACCTTAAAGGAAGAATTTTTTTTTGAAAATAAGATATCACGTTTCAAGTCGCACACTTTACGGAACTGTAATATACGCAAAACTTTCAGCTCGTTGCGAAATATTAGGTTAAGTTTACTTCAAGGTGCCCGTTCCCGTTAACTGTGAACTAACGTGTGGAACATGGCCACAAAAATGTTCATATCTATATATATAAAATAAGAGTTTTGTCTGTACATTGCTCAGAATTTGAAAAGAATGGTATTTCTGTATCGGTCATGTCCACAGTAAAAAGAAAATGCATTTTTTACTTTTCCGTAATGTCTGTCTGTCTGTCTGTCTGTCTGTCTATGTATGTATGTATGTACACGCATCACGAGAAAACGGCTGAGGAGAATTGAATGAAAATCGGAATGTAAAGTCGGGTGATCGAGCGCTACAATCTAGGCTATAAATTATTTTAATCACGCTGAGTGAAATGGTAGTTTAGGGGAAGGCCTGAAATTTTATTCTCAAATATGTATGTTATTAGTGGTCGTGTCTTAATGAAAATCACTAGACAAAGATGGGAAATAATTCGCTACAATATAGGCTATACACGCTGAGAGAAATGGTAGTTTAGGGGAAGGCCTAAAATTTAATTGTCAAATATTTTATTTGTGGTCGTATCTTCATGAAAATTGGTATGCAAAGTCGTGGAATAGGTCCCTATAATCTAGGCTATCAATAATGTTATTCGCACTGAGTGGAATGGTAGTTTAGGGGAAGGACTGAAATGTAATCTATACATAAAATAAGTGTTTTGCCTCTGCATTGCTGAGAATTTGAAATGAGTGATATTTCTGTATCTGTCATGTCCACAGTAACAAGGAAATGCGTTATTACCTTTCCGTAATTTCTGTCTGTCTGTCGGTCTGTCTGTACACGCATCAATAGAAAACGGCTGAAAGGAATTTAATGAAAATCGGTATGTAATGTCGGGTGATGAACCACTGCAATCTAGGCTACAAATTATTTTATTCACGTTGAGTGAAATGGTAGTTTAGGGGAAGGCCTGAAATGTAATTCTCAAATAAGTTATTTATGTTATTAGTATCGATAAATACTACATAACTAACATAACTTAAGTTATGTCGTAAGTTAGTAGTAGTTATGTAAGAAGTTATTAAATTTCCGATCACTTATGTCTTATACATTGTTACCGTACCGCATATAATCAGAGATATTCATGAATTTGGATGTTTGTTACTAAGTCCATATCAGCGCCAAGTCACGAGAAAATGGGTAAACAGAATTTAGTGAAAATCGGTATGTAAATTCTGAGAATAAGGAACTACAGTCTACGATATGAATAATTTTGCAAGACACCCTAATATCACAGAGTCGAAAGAAAACTAATGTGAAGGCCTGTAATATAGAAAGCTCATAAACTTTATCAACAATAACATTACACTGACCATTTTTTGTTGTGATGTGCTTTTTGTCTTCTGTTTCCTCTCATCCCCGATAGATAGGATTACTGCAGCGTACCGAGGTTTTCTTAATTTGCTTGACGTCGCACCGACACAGGTAGGTCTTATGGTGACGATGGGATAAGAAATGAATAGTTGTGTGAAGGAAGCGGCCTTGGCTTAAGGTACAGCCTGGTGGACTGGTGTGAAAATGGGAAACCACGGAATACCATCTTCAGGGTTGCCGGCATTGGGGTTCGAATCCACTATCTCCCGGATGCAAGCTCACAGCTGCGCGCCCCTAACCACACGGCAAACACGTCTGGTCGTACCAAATGTAACAGCCTGCCTGTATATTTGCGGGAAGTAGCTGGGGAGTTGATAACTTTCTTCTTTTGCATGCCATTCCTCTGGTTCATACATTTTATGATATATCTGGTACGTAACACACTGGTTCATCATAGTATTCGAGCTATTCACTCCCTATTCTGAGGCACTGATTGGAATGAGTAGTGTGCATATTTAACGGAATAATGACAGAGGAGTGTTCACGGCAGTCTGCGACCTGGTTATTCCAGCTCTGGAACTTTGGACTCTTAGATCGGTACCGTAGTACTGTTCGTTGAAAGTGAGAAAGTGTGCGGTTTTTCATTTGATCGAGTATTTTATATGATAACATTGCTTTCAATCGCTACATTCCTACTGACGTTTTTGTAATGACCTATGTTGAATTCAGTTAGGAAAACCATCAAGTCAGTCTTTCTGAGAATCCCGTAGCGAAGCACGGGTACATCAGCTAGTCTACTATAAATTTCAAATTCGATTGTCGTGTAGTTTCGAATGGTAGCTACTTAAGTTTGGGAAGGATTATTATTATTATTATTATTATTATTATTATTATTATTATTATTATTATTATTATTATTATTATTATTATTATTATTATTATTATGTGCGTATGGACCCAACGCATCACGCAAAGCTCTAACGATTCTGTTTTCTGAGTTGCCAAACAGTTCTCATCCTTTCTCCGTGGATCCTTTTTCGTTCTTCTGTCCACTTTGCTCCAGTCTTCTTTTTCACTTCGTTCTCTGGTTGTACTTTCCATCCATTAATTTTTTTCCTATAGAGGTTTCTGTCCGCGGTGTCAGTTGAGTTCATATGGGCTTTTTCCAGATCTTTCTTCACTTCCAGTACCCATGGAATATTTTTTAGATGTTCTATGTAGGTGAGAATCTTGTGTGTCAGTCTACTTGCCGGCAGTCTGCGGACGTGCCCATAAAATTTCAGACGTCGTTTGCGGATGTCTGCTGCACTGTTGGAAAGCTCTTTTGTCATTTTGCGTGACCTTAGTCTATAACCATCTTCTGTTTTTCGGGGGCCGAGAATTTTCCTCAGGATTATTATTGTGATTATTATTATTATTATTATTATTATTATTATTATTATTATTATTATTATTATTATTTACGTAGTTATGTAAGGATTTTATTTGGTATAAATCGTGGTCGTATAATTTATTATTTGTGTCTTGTGTAACAAAACATGTGAGGTTATGTCACAACACGTCTGCTGTATGTATATTAATACGAGTTTATTTAATGTAAGAACACGTAATTAATAGTATATGATTTATTATTAACCTGTAAATATGATGTATAAATCCAATGCAATGTTGTGCTACACAGGGTAATAGTCCAGAACAACGTATCTTTGTCACTAGAATATAACAGAACTTACGATCCATTTGTAAATAGGTTAATGGAGACTCTAGAAACTGCGAGAAAACATGTTGTGTCATACTTTTCTAGAAGCCTGTTCAGGCAATGGACATAAAGAGGCAGATTTGGGAGTTGAAGCTCAGCTGTTAGAGACAGTTGCTAGCGAAACTAAAGTAGCCTACTCATGTTGTGATTCTGTTGTGTTGGCAAACGGCTGACATGTCATTGTGACAGTCTTCTTCTTCTTCTTCTTCTTCTTCTTCTTCTTCTTCTTCGTAAGTGTTTTGTTCTAGACAGCAGTTCATTAATGTGTGTGTATGTGTATATAATTTGTAAATGAAATAGTGTACACAACTGACTTCGTGTGTGCGTCTTTGTGGTTACATCATGTTTTAGAAAGAATTATCAAACTGTTCAAAAGCCTATTCACTTCGATAAAGGTAAAATACTATAGCTTGACAATTTATTTAGGGGAGTCTGGAAAATCGGCTGACACTCAAACGGTTAAGAGGCTGAGCTACAAATACGTAGATCGAGTCATAAGTCATGGCAACTATTTTTTTTTTTTTTTTTCGCGAACAGGAGACAACACGAAAAATCTAAGATATGCATTTGGAAACGTACGGTATGTACTTGCGTATGATGCCACAAGATGGTGTATGTAAAAAACATTGTGGGTCAAAGCATGCCCCCCCAAGTTCAGTGTATGTGACAAGGAGCGTTACAAAATGGAAGTCAACAAGCAGGAGCAACGATCGTATATTAAAATAGCAGTTTTCCGTGGCAGAAATGCACGCCAATGCCATGCAGAGCTGCGGGAAGCACTAGTTGTGCATGCCATTACGTGGACAACGGTTTGCTAACAAATAGGACATCGTAACAGCATTTCTGAGAGGGGTGTCACACGTTAGTGATACACATGCAGCGAATGGTATTCAGCGCCTGCCCCACCGCTGGTAACGCACAGTGGAAACCTTGGATGATTATTTCGAAGGTCTGTGACCAGTGGAGACCTGTCCTTTGTACGTAGTCTTGTGTATTTTCTGTCTATAAAATAATAAAACAATGTTTACCAATGGCCTGCGTTCTGTCACTTTCCTTTGAGAATCTCCTGAAGTCAGAATTTGTCTTCAGGTACTATGCATAACTACATGCCCTATATTTCCAAACGCATATCTTAGATTTTCCGTAATGTCTCCTATTCGCGAGAAAATAAAGATAGTTGCCATGACTTATGACTCGACCCTCGTATTTGTAGGCTAATTAACGATATTTAAGCCAACGGCCGTAGCCGTGTTGAAACACCGGATCCCGAGAGATCTCTGAAGTTAAGCAACATTGAGCGTGGTCGATATTTGGATGGGTTGGCACGCGCAGTTGGTGAGGGGTAAGGGAATGGAAGAGCGAAAAAGGAACTGGCCACCCTACCGCACGTAAACTCCGGCTCAGGCACACCTCTGCGGAGGTTCGGACCTGCCTTCGGGCAGAATTCATCCTTACATTACCTTACCTTACCTTAACGGCATTTAAACTGGTGAAAGGTGTTCTGCCCCCTTTAACCCAGGAGCTTCCACTTGTGCTACATTTCTCTTTTCCAACTTTCCTACCTAACTTCACTAGGTCAGCTCTTATCCACTTTCCATCGCTATGGTATTAGGTTTAAGAGGGATACGAAGTATTTTTTACTCTAAAAAATTATATTCTAATCATTGAAGGACCACAATTAGTTATTTTTTCAATTTTTCAATTCAAGATACAAATGACATAATATTGTTGGTTTAAAAATTCGATAGCAGACAATTGCGGTTCAACAGCGTCTGTTTAAGTTCATCACGAGCATATATACAAAGTTGTTGCTAAATTTTTTGGTAAAGGCTGGCTGTGCAACACAAGAGCAGGTTACACCACAATACATATTAAATTACGTTACAGAAATGTAAGGGGCCACCTAGCCGAGGTGGTAAAAGTACGTTCGGTTTTCCCGGTAGGACGTGGCTTTGATTCACTGTCAGGAAGAAGTCGAAACATTTAGAAACGAGATTTGCACGTCTTGGGAGGTTCACTCAGCCTATATCAGAAATGAGTACCAGGTTAATTACTGGCAGCAAAGGCGGCCGGCTATAGGGCTCTCCACTCGCTTAAATGTGGTGCCAAGTAGAAGATTTTACCTCCCACTCTTCCAAGAGCCTTCATGATCTGGCGTTGTTTTGAACAGAAATGACGTTTCAACCTTCACGAGATCTCCTGTCTGTCGTAAGTTGTGACTAAAAGGAGAATCCTAGGGCCTCTCAACGTGGAAAGAATGTGTTGAGAACTACGTGACCATGCTTCCGGTGTCCTCACTTTCAGCCTTCCCATCCGACCTTCCTTGGTCAACTCTTGATCTCTTCTGACTCCAGAGTCTTTCATTTGAACGCCCTTTGTAGCCCTTCCCTTTCTTACAGCCATACCTTCATTATTCGAAGGACTAAACCTATTCTTCTTTCACTCTTGATTGGAATTACAAGTTGTCGGAGAGATTTCACACGCACGACTAGAACAGTAGCAATAATAACAACAATTAGCCTCATAACCCTCACTTAGTCGCCTGTTATCTCTCTGCATAGTTGCAAACTTTAGGCGGTGCCTCCAAAACAACGTAAATTTTTCCATTTTGGTTTCAATAATTGTCTGTATGATTATCCAGCCCCAACAATGGAAGTTTGAAGGCACCAACATCTGGTGAACATTATGAGTTGCAAATGCGATGTTCCTGTAGCCATGCACGAGATTACCTCTTTTTAGAACTTGTATTTCTTTAGGGCAGTTAAAAAAAATTCTCTTCTTGTCATTTTATCTTAATATTTTCTCTTACCGTAATGCTTCATGTTTAAAAATTAAAAGATAATTGATGAATATCTGTGATAACAAAATTAAGTACTTTTCACAGCCATATCAAAGTGGCATCACTTTCGACCTCAGGACACCGTTTATAATAAAAACACACATAGCACCATTTGAGGGTTAAAACTTTTTACCAGAGAACTTCATACTCCAAAGACGCATAGAAAAACAAAAAATTCCCAAAATCCCGTCAAGGGACGAAGATGGATAAGTCCTAAATGTATAGCCTATGCGTACTTCACATAGCACGCCACTATATAATCTTCTGAAAACTTAGAAAAAGTGCATTATTCCCTTTATTGAGAAATTCTAGTTAATTAAGGGTTAGGTAATATAAAGATATAAACGGCCCATTCTTATAGACAGTCTCGCTCTATAAAATGCAGTATACAACCCATAGGCTATTAAATAGGTTCGAGGGATGCCAGAAGGGAAGCGAACCACAAGGAAACAGCCCCAACAGTTGACGTTTGAAGGCACCGACATCTGGTGAATATTATGAGCTGCAAATTATCATTGCTGTATCCTTTTCGCTCTTTTATTAAGTTTTGAGTTTTTAATAGTTCTGTTCAATACATGCCTTTGTTGGCGGGATGTAGTGTTTACAGTGTACTATGTCTTCTGGTATGGGCTAGAATACATTTGTTACTTTCATTGACCGGTCTCAGTCTCATCCTTAGTTTGGATGATATGGAAGTGACCGAGGTATGAGCGATTCTTATAATACCGTTCCTTATACAGCCAGACCCTGTTATGAATGGTGTGAAAATATCGCTCATAGGGTCGGTTGGTGTGGGCTTGGTAGACTGATATGTAATAGCAACTTCTGGCTCAGTGAGGAAAGCAAAGGGAAACTACCTCACTCCTCATTTCCCTACTATGCCTCTTCAGTGACACCTAACTATCTATGACAGCTGTTGGCGGAGCTGTACAGGATCAAACGAGCCTTCGGGCCGAATACCCAACAACACGTTCAATATACAATGGTGGATGATTTTCAAAGGAAAAAGTATCCCTTATCATACAATTTTACTTAACTGCCTGATTCAAGAGTGACCTTCAAAAGACACTTGAAAATTATTACTTAACGAAGTACATATCCTACATTACCGGTTTACAAACACGGAAGCGATCACGAAATCTAGTATGCAAATTTAGTGCTAAATAACGGATGAATTATGAAAGTTGCAATCAGTAAGACCATTAATCGAATTGTACATAAATGTTCATTAAGTTCTACTCCATCATTAACATCATCAACATTCACCGATCTACAGCGCAACTCAAAGAGGTAGGTACAGTAAGCGCGGGAAGTAAATGGGCACATATTCTGAACCTACTGAGGAAGAACAAGTTTAATTTGATTCCAAATATTTTCCATGAACGGAATTCCGCAGAAAGTTTGCAGACAGCATCAACAAATAATAAATTTTCAGATTCTGTCTTTCATCATTTACGAGTATAATAGTTCTACTGAAAGTAGCCGAACAATTATTTTGGTATAGGCTTGAGACTGTCCCATTATCTGTTTTTTTAAATACATGCATACATCATCATCATCATCATCATCATCATCATCATCATCATCATCATCGTCGTCATCATCATCATCGACCGTTATGCCTTTCAGCGTTCAGTCTGCAAGCCTCTGTGAATTTACTAAATGTCGCCACAACCCTCTATTTGCAACTAGTCTATGACCTCATTTAGTTCTATAAATCTTATCTTTAAATCGTTAGAAACTGAGTCTAACCATCGTTGTCTTGGTCTCTACTTCTCTTACCCTCCATAACAGAGTCCATTATTCTCCTAGGTAACCTATCTTCCTCCATTAGCCTCACATGACCCCACCGCCGAAGGCGGTTTATGCGCACAGCTTCATCCATCGTGTTCATTCCTAATTTAGCCTTTATCTCCTTGTTCCGAGTACCCTCCTGCCATTGTTCCCACCTGTTTGTACCAGCAATCATACTCGCTACTTTCATGTCTGTTACTTCTAACTTATGAATAAAATATCCTGAGTCCACCCAGCTTTCGCTTCCATAAAGCAAAGTTGGTCTGAAAACAGACCGACGTAAAGATAGTTTCGTCTGGGAGCTGACTTCCTTCTTACAGAATACTCTGACCGCAAATGCGAGCTCACTGCATTAGCTTTACTACACCTTGATTCAATCTCATTTATTACTTATTACATTTCCACCTAACTGAATCCCTCCCTGCCACTTTATACCTTTCAGCAGATGATCCATATAAACTACGAACAACAAAGGTGAAGGACTGCAGCCTTGTCCAAGCCCTGTAAGTACTCTGAACCAAGAACTCATTCTACCATCAATTCTCACTGCATCCCAATTATTAACATAAATGCCTTTCATTGATTTTAATAATCTCAATCCCATTCTCCTCCAGTATGGTGAAAACCTTTTCCATCGGTACCCTGTCATTTGCTTTCTCTACATCTACGAAACAAAAACACAACTCTCTATTCCTCTCGTAGCATTTTTCAATTAACTGGCGCATACTGAAAATCTGATCCTGACAGCCCTCTGTGGTCTGAAACCACACTGGTTTTCATCCAACATCCTTTCAAACATTGATCGCACCCTCTCTTCCAAGATGCCAGTGAATACTTTGCCTGGTATACTAATCAGTGAGATACCTCGATAGTTGATGCAATCCTTCCTGTTCCCTTGCTTATAGATAGGTGCAATTACTGCTTTTGTCCAATCTGAAGGTACTTTACCAACACTCCATGCTAATCTTACTATTCTGTGGAGCCATTTCATCCCTGCCTTCCCACTATACTTCATCATTTCAGGTCTAATTTCATATATTCCTACTGCTTTATGACAATGAGGTTTATTTACCATCCTTTCCATTTCCTCAAGCGTAATTTCACCAACATAATTTTCCTACTCCCAATGAGCTTGGTTGTTCGCAATACCACCATGAAGATTTCCTTGTACGTTGAGAAGATTTTCAAAATATTCCCTCGACCTCTCCAGTGATTCCCTGGGATCTATTATGAGTTCACCTGAATTACTCAAAACACTGTTCATTTCCTTTTTCCCTCCCTTCCTAAGATTCTTTATTACTGTGCAGAAAGGTTTCCCTGCTACTTGACCCAGCCTTTCCAGGTTATTACCAAAATCATCCCAAGACTTCTTTTTGGATTCAACAATTATTTGTTTCGCTCTGTTTCTTTCATCTACGTACAATTCCCTGTCTGCATCAGCCCTTGTTTGGAGCCATTTCTGATAAACCTTCTTTTTACGTTTACAAGCTGCTCTCACTTCATCGTTCCACCAAGATGTTCGCTTTTTCCCATCTTTACACACAGTTGTTCCTAGGCATTCCCTTGCTATTTCCACTACAGCATCCCTGTATGCCATACAGTCTCTTTCTATATCCTGAACCTGCTTATTGTCCATTATTTGGAACCTCTCACTAATCATATCCATGTACTTCTGTCTAATTTACACGTTCTGGAGATTTTCTACCTTTATCCGTTTGCAAACAGATTTCACTTCCTCTATCCTAGGCCTAGAGATACTTCACTACAGATCAGATAGTGGTCTGTATCATCGAAAAATCCCTGAAAAGCCAGTACATTCCTAATAGACTACCTGAATTTGAAGTCGGTTAACCCTTTAAGCCCCATGAAAAGAAGTTAAAGTTGAAAATTTATGTTATTCACAAGATGACTATACAATAGGTACACAGAATCATAAAGCACACTCAGTTTGTTCGTCACAAATATAGGGTGTCCATACCAGGTGTGGTTTCATCAGGAAACCACTGGGAAGATAGTGCTCTTTTGCACTTCTTGTAATACTCGCCAAAACAGTTTCTTTCATTGTTCAGGCAGAAACCTACGTCACATACAAGACATGCCCATTTGGTTCGGTGGGGATTTGATGTAGTACTGCAATGGGCATAGCGTCGTGATTTACATTTAGTTGGCATGTGGTTAGATTTGTCAAATCGCATTTCTGGTGCCACGTACTTCTTGAATTTGTTCTCCACGCGTGGGGTTTTCTTGCCTCTAGTTGGAGTTGATCCGGCCCCAATTATTCCCGCAACCACTGACATTCGGAAATTTTTCAGAGTTAGTGTGGCACCACCTTTACTTCTCTCCTTGAACAGGATGTAAGCATTCACAATGCATACATCAACGAAGTGCCAGAATATGCGCAACCACCATCTCTTACCTTTACGGTTTACTTCATATAACGACTTCAGCATGTCAGTCTTGTCCATAAACCCCATGTTCGAGTTATAATCTGAAACCATTACCGCACAATTGACAGTAACTGTTGTTCCATCTTTCATTTTTTGTGAAACGGTAGTTTGCTGCGACGGGTCATGAAAGTTTGAAAGATAAAGGATTCCTTTCTTGTCCTTCCAAATACGTGTTACAATGCCACTACTAGTATATCTAAAATCAGAAGCACCACGTTCCAGTTGTTTCTCGTTTACTAAATCTTTTGGCATTTGTACTCTGCCCTTCCTCACCGTACCACAAACATAAAATTTTATCCTTGCAGAGTTTGCATTAGTGCTACGGAGATGAAATAATTGTCAAAATAGACCTGGTGGTTACGTCCCTCGAGCTTGGCAGTGACCCACTGGTTTCAGGTTGAAACCACGTATATTTCATATAGAAATAGAAAATATTTCTATAATTATAAACTGAAATACTCACAAACTTGTTAATTAGGCTTTTTGTAATAAGAAAATGAACAAATACTTACGGTTCAGTAGCACACAAGTTGTTATTTATAATCGCAATGAAGAGCAAGTAGGCAAGACGCCATTACATGAATACCTCCATGATCTAAACACTGTGCGCTAACTCCAAAACAACTTCAACTCCCTTAGATACGTGAAACAGCCAGCAGATAGCTCCAGTTAACAGAGAGGCAACCCGGTTTCTTATGATAACCAGCAGCAAGCCAGGCAAATGAACTTCTAAACATGGTTTCACTGCGAAACCACTAGTACAGAAAGGGTTAAGTTATAGTCTATTACTGATCTGTTACCCCTGCCCTCCCATATGAATAGCCTTACGCTTGAATAATGTATTCGTAACTGCTAGAACATACTAGCACAGAAGTCCAGCAAACGCTCCCCATTCCTATTAGCTTCCATATGTTCCTCATATTTACCAATCACCCTTTCGTATCCTTTAGTTCTATTTCCAAGCCTCGGATTGAAATCGCCCATTACCACTATCCTATCCTTGCTGTTGACTCTGATTACGGTGGCACTCATTGCTTCATAAAACTTGTCAACTTTATTTTCATCTGCACCCTCATATGGTGAATACATTGAGACACGTCTCGTCCTAATTCCTCCAACTGCCAAAGCTACCCACACCATCCGCTCATTTACGTGCCAACAGAAACTATGTTGCGTGCAATAGTAATCTTCATGAACAGTTCTACCCCATACTCTGCCCTTCCCTTTTTAACACCTGTCAAGTACACTTTATAATCTCCTATCTATGCCTCGTTATCTCCCCTTATCCAAATATCAGTTACTCCTAGCACATCCATATGCATCCTCTTTGCTGACTCAGCCAGTTCTACTTTCTCTCATAGGCCCAATTAATATCGATAGCTCCCCATCGAATTCCATTTCGTTCGCCAAGTTGTTTCCAAGGAGTCCCTCGCCTGTCAAATGCGAGTGGGACTCCGTTACTCCCATAGGTCCGAGGCTTGTTTAAAATGTTCTGAGCCCGGCAAATTCGTGAAGCAAGATGCTACCCTACTTACACATAGTCCAAGTGAGGATCTCTCCTCTAACGGGTTAGGGACCACGGTGGATTGTATAGTCCTAGCCGCCCGAGCACAAGAAAGACCATGACTCAGAATATGTCCGAGATGCCCACTCCCATTCCGTAGCAACTGGTATCCCGACTCTCAGGACCACTTACTAGGCCACTCAGCCGTTGCCCGTGGTTCACGATCTAAGACGTGACTACAGTAACCCACACCATGATCCATTTAAAATCCAAATATTGCCTAAAATCCGTCGTCTTCGATAGAACAAAATTACGTTTATTTGTGAAAAGAATTATGGAATTTTTCTTTCACGAACCTGTCTCATGAAATTGAACTACAGAGTGTCATTACGATGAACCTTTTTGAAAAAGCTATAGCAAATTTTCAGCATATTTTCAAATTTTCACTTATTCAGTGCTTTTCAATGACGGCCCTGTTGTGTTCTTTACATATTTTGAAAAGCGGTACGAGCAGAACGCTGTACGTACAAATTACAACTATTTTTAAGAAAAAAATTCAACGATATATCTATATCAACAATGGAACGGACCATATTACAAAATGATATTAATAAACAAGTGAAGCAGGTCCATAGCGTTTTTTAAATTGAAGGGCTAAAATGCATACACAGAAGTACATGTAATAAGCGATTAAAAGAGGGGCTCTCAACTCGTTGGCGACCATGGAGCCCTTACCCGAGTCTGGATTTGTTCCTTATAGCCTCCGTGCGTTGATGGGAGAAATGCACCGCTGCGCTGTGAGTGGTGAACATTGCAAGTTACTGCCACTGGCTTCGTAATGTCATCACGAAGGCAGTGTTACTGCGTTTCACCGCGCACATTATTCCGCTGTCATCTCACCGCGTGCTGCCATGGCCGACTAAATAACAACAGTGGGATTTCAAGGTGTTTTATGCAACAACAATTGGCCACATTATTCCAAACTTGCAGAAAGTGATCATGTAATAAATTTACAAGAAAAACAGTTCGCAGGAAACAACAACAGAGCAATAACTGCAAATGTGATCAGATAGAAATATTGGTTCCCTAGATATCCTATCATTTCACGACAGAGGCAATGTAGTAATTCATGCATTAGTAAGTGCTGATAACAAGATTAGTGTTCATATACACATTCAACAATGCTCTCTTCAGAAAAATATACTTGGTCTATTTCTAATACGATATCATGTCAGCGTAGGTTAATGCTGCTAGGGAGGCGATTCATTTTAAATTTTAATTAGTTTTAAACATAACCATGTTTTGTAAGGAAGGCCTTGGAAACAATCATTATTTCATGAAGGCGAATAGTTGTTTCCATGAAATGTAACCATATTTTAGCTGTTGTTTATGCATTTTGCTCAGAACATGTGACCTCGCATAATGAAAGACCGTGTGAATGGTCTTAACCTCGCATCTCAAACGTAGTGAAAGCGACCTACAACAGGGGGAAGAAAGTAGAGGAACTTTTTCTGATAAAAAGGCTTAGGCTTGATGTTGGACCTATTGAAATTCCTGATAATGAAACCGCATGTACACTATCAAAAATTATTCTAGTTGCTTTACGTCGCACCGACACAGATAGGTCTTATGGCGACGATGGGAGACGGAAGGGCTAGGAGTGGGAAGGAAGTGGCCGTGGCCTTAATTAAGGTGCACCGAGCTCGATAGCTGCAGTCGCTTAAGTGCGGCCAGTATCCAGTATTCGGGAGATAGTAGGTTCGAACCCCACTGTCGGCAGCCCTGAAAATGGTTTTCCGTGGTTTCCCATTAAGGCCACGGCCGCTTCCTTCCCACTCCTAGCCTTTTCCTGTCCCATCGTCGCCATAAGACCTATCTGTGTCGGTGCGACGTAAAGCAACTAGCAAAAAAAAAAAAAAAAAATTAAGGTGCAGTCCCAGTATTTGCCTGGTGTGAAAATGGGAAACCACGGAGAACCATTTTCAGGGCTGCCGACAGTGGGCTTCGAACCTACTATCTCCCGAATACTGGATAATGGCCGTACTTAAGCGACTGCAGCTATCGAGCTAGGTCAAAAATTGTTCATGAGAAGAAAAGTTCAGAATCACTTAAAGTTGCCAACAAGTGATTATTTATATTGTATGTCTGCATTTATAATATGATCAAGTCCACCTCTGTAATATAACGGTTAGCACTACTAGCTGCCTTCCTCGGGGGCCCGGGCTTGAATCCTGACACTACCAGAAACTGGTATATGGTTAAAACGGTGCATGCAGCTCATTTCCATTAGGGGTGTGCTCGAAAAGAAATGCATCACCTCGGGACGAGGAATGAATTTACGGACGTAAAATACGGTATTTCTGTGAGCTTTTGATATTGCGTAATGGAGGACTGTGTAATTTTGTCTATTGCCATTCCAAATCCATTTAATTAGGTTCTAGAGGAAACTATAAAATTTCACACTTTGGCCTGTAGTACAGTACCGTATATTATTATTATTATTATTATTATTATTATTATTATTATTATTATTATTATTATTATTATTATTATTATTATTATTAGTATCTATTAATGCAGCCAACAACAAGCATACGTTTTGACATTAAAAATAATCATCTGAAGACAGCTTTGTAAAATGATTCTTCTTCTTCTACTTATTCTCCTTCTTAATTTATTTATTGGGTTCCGCTTTCGCGTTATACCCAGCCACTAATCGTTTTATCTAGTAAGCCAAAACTATGAAGGATGATATTTATAGTAAAGTGGGGGTGGGGGGTGGAGATAAGTAATTAGATGAAAAAACATACGTAGGTATCATATACTGTGCAATAAGAAAAACAAAACAAAACTTGGGAAAGAGCATGTACAGAGACACAAGGTTCTACTTTTCAGGCCAGTGTGATCCATCACGGTGGCTATCCACATCACAAACATGACCGGATCAACACATAGGGAATGTGGTCTTGGATTCTAATAATGGCTTTGGACAAAAACATAGACCGGGATTCAGCGATAGAGGGCCACTGTAAAACGACTGAATATATGTATGTAAACGTCACACATATTCCAGCTTCTTATGGTCAGCTGTTGACGAAGGTGCCCCTAAGTAGTTCTCGTAATTTCCACCCGCAGCAGCACATTGCTATACACACGGAGCCTATAGGGCCTCCTATGGTCAACTCCTTTTATCTCTTGACTCGGAAGGCATTAGGTTTGCAAGGCCTAGGGAATCTTTCTTTCACTCTGAAACCCTTCGGGACACCTCCCTTTGTTTTGCTGACGCCTTTCAATGGTTGTCACACTGGTTTTTGTCTCATCTGGTGTTAGCCCCAGATAACCCTGAATTGCTTTTTGGCAAAAAGGACAGCTGTATTTTTGATGTGGTAGATACGGCAGACTAATGACTATGGTCCGAATGTTTATGACATATCATATTTTATTTCTTTATTTTAATTCCATGGAAAATACAAGTTAATTATCATCTTATCTACGGTGACTAAAATTATGCAATTTTCACGGATCATATAAAGTCATATTTTGGCTCTTTTAAAGTTTTTTGTCATTTTCCGGTAATTTTCATATTATGGTCATATTTCCCCGTGAATTTTTTCGTGTTTTCGTCATATTTATATATTTTAATTCCATTTTCTCATACCTGCTTGCAGTCGTCTCAAAGACGGATTTTTCTCATCTCCCAATTGTTGCCTGAAATTTCTTACATTATTCTTCTTACAAATATATATTTATGTGAATTAGGAGGGTAAGCTGTATAGAAAAAGACAGATGCGTACAAAGCGACAGAGTAGCGAGCCTCGATTGAACTAAAATGATTTGACGTATTTCAAGTATGGACTAATAACATCTTGCGGTCTTTTTTCCGTTACAAGTCAATGTTGCGTGAAAACAGAAGATCGTTCCTATTTGAAAACGTTAAAATGCATGTAATTTATTATTGTAATTCTTTCTAATCGCCTATCAAAATGTGATATTTATTTCATTATGTGCAGAGTCGAGAGTTGCCTCTAGAATAAATAAATAAATAAATAAATAAATAAATAAATAAATAAATAAATAAATAAATAAATAAATAAATAAATAAATAAATAAATAAATAAATTTAAAATATAATATTATTTATTATTATTATTATTGAATATTCCTGATTTTAAAAGTACATTTTCAATATAATGTAATATAAACACCTGCCAGATCATGAAGATTTCGAAAATGTGACCAAAAAATTACAGGTTTTTGAAATGTGTATGTATCACAGAATGGTGGTGGATGGTGGTGATTACCGTTTTAAAGGGAGGTACAACTGGGCAATACTTCTCTCTTAAAAGTAATCAAAGGAAAAATAAAAGCGGTTCGACCCTTCGAAAAATTAAGTTTTCGATGAGAAAATGGGAAGGCCAAGAAGGCCTTGCAAACCTAATACCTTTGGGATTGGAAGAGAAAAAACGTTTCCCAAGGGAGGTCGGTCAGGAACGATTAAAGGCAAGGAATTTGGCACAAGTGAGTGGAAGCAATGTCAAACTCATAATGGGAGGTTACTGCTTTTTTTTGCTAGGGGCTTTACGTCGCACCGACACAGATAGGTCTTATGGCGACGATGGGATAGGAAAGGCCTAGGAGTTGGAAGGAAGCGGCCGTGGCCTTAATTAAGGTACAGCCCCAGCATTTGCCTGGTGTGAAAATGGGAAACCACGGAAAACCATCTTCAGGGCTGCCGATAGTGGGATTCGAACCTACTATCTCCCGGATGCAGGTTACTGCTATGTGGTCACCTATTTCATTCAACTTCGGGAGGTTGACCTGCGTCAAAAAATTAAACAAATACGTGCCTGAGAGCTTGTACCACTGTACTGTACCACTGGCCATTATTCAACGAGGAAATGGCCATTGAAATTTAACAGCCTCAATGATTGTTGGCAGTATCTGCAACACTGCTGCTCTAGTGATCAGCGTCCCTGACTTCCACGCGGGCATATGGGGTTCGAGGAGCGCCGAAGTCTCATTTAAACACTTTTTTTTTTACATTAAAATATACAATTAGGTCTAGTAACACTTATAATATATTGACGCTTTTCGAACCTGTAACCAGGATCGTCTTCAGAGCAATAACAAAGAATTTAGTGGCAACTGTCACTCCATAGTAATCACTAAATCAGACTCAGACAGACACTGTTAGAAACGCAGTTTATTCCAGCGCCTACAGAGTCAAGGACAAAGATGGAGGGTAGCCATGATCTGCTCAGTATATAGCCATCTCCTTCGTTAAGCAATTTCTATCGCCTCACGAATGATTCTAGGTATAAAATGCTTCCCTTCACAAATGACAGAAGTTGAATAAAAAATTATGTGATGCTCATTATTAGGGCTCGGGTGTTTAGGAAAAGTCATATTTTTTCTTTGTCCCTATTTTCTTGCCTGATTGTATTTTGGTGCAAATCCGGTGATTATCGTCACAATTAAGCGATTTTTATTTGTCATATAAATGCATATTTTGCCTATTTTTTGTCGTAAGGTCATATTTTGAGCTATTTTCGTAGAAATGGCATATTTCTGTCATAATTCGGCGGTCAGACGACAGCTGTAGCTGTGCAAAATCAACTTTTCGAATGCGAACTAGTGTTCACAAAACTGCTTCTCAGTATCACATCTGCAGTTAATACAAGTGGAATACCGTTTGTATAGAATTAAGACCATAGACTTCACTGCTCCTTTTACATGATTTAAATATGCACCAATAACCTTGTGACGTAGAAACGAGCTTCTCTTCTTAAAAGAATGTGTTAAGTGATAATCGGAGTTCTTTCGCGCCTGATGGTTTGAAGACAAATCTTGTCATACACTCTAGTTCCACCCGCGGAGAAGAATGAAAAAGATATGCCAATTTGCACTGTAGGCGCTGCCGCCCTACCATAATGTATTGAAAGACATCTACTTAATTCGTTTCGATGTGCTCAATTTAAACTTTAACGCATTTAATAATATTAATGAAGTCTGGGCTTGAACGTTCCAAAATATTTAAAAATAGATTGATTTCTAGTTTTCTCGTATTTAAAACCACCATTACAGGGTGCAAACATCTTTTGACTTTCAAAATGTTGTGTGATCTGATAATCTTATCGAACCTAGTACCGGTACTTTATATCTATGTATTCACAAATATTCGATAAGTGAATAAAGGACAATAGACTGTGAATAACTGCTAAACATGTATATTCAGAAAATTAATATGAAAGTTAAAGAATTTAGTTAACAAATATGTATCGAAGGAATTGCCCTTTCGATAAATTATATTAAAAATGTCCATATTTAGGTTAATCATTTTTGGGTCATATTTTTTAATTTTTAAGTCATATTTCTCCACTTTTGAGGTCATATTTCTCCACTTTTGAGGTCATATTTGCATGTTTATTTGGGCTATTATTCGGTCTTAAACAACCGAGCCCTAGTCATTATGCATTCCAACTTTATCTTCATATTGTGATCTTTCCTACTTTTATAGACGCCATTCAAACCTATTCGTCTACTAATGTCATTCCAGCGGAGAGATGGCGTGGAATGACATTAGTAGACGAATAGGTTTGAATGGCGTTTATAAAAGTAGGAAAGATCACAATATGAAGATAAAGTTGGAATTCAAGAGGACAAACTGGGGCAAATATTCATTTATAGGAAGGGGAGTTAGGGATTGGAATAACTTACCAAGGGAGATATTCAATAAATTTCCAATTTCTTTGAAATCATTTCGGAAAAGGTTAGGAAAGCAACAGATAGGGAAACTGCCACCTGGGCGACTGCCCTAAATGCAGATCAGTATTGATTGATTGATTGATGGCAAGTTCTGCCACAGAAGACTTCTTTCGCTGGCAAAGACGGGAGTATCTGCGATATTCCTTAACTCTCGTTGCTACCTTCCTACATGCTTTTTCTCCCTTTCTTTCTTTTTTCTTCTCCCTGCTCTCTGTTGGCGATGAGGCAATGTTAATATAAAATACAAGTTGTATAAATAAAGTGTATTTAGTATTGGCACCCAGGTGTCAGATTTCCCATCAACTGCTTATTAGTCGTTTCTAAGATGATTTCAAAGAAAAGAAAATGGCGTACGGCTTTTAGTGCCGGGAGTGTCCGAGGACAAATTCGGCTCGCCAGATGCAAGTAATTTGATTTGACTCTCATAGGCGACCTGCGCGTCGTGATGAATATGAAATGATAATGAAGATGACACATACACTCTGCCCCTGTGCCCGCAGAATTAACACATTATGGTTAAAATTCCTGACCCTCAACGGGAATCAATCCCGGGACCCCTGTGACCAAAGGCCAGCACGCTAACCATTTAGGCACGGAGCCGGACTTCGAAGAAGTATGTAATTTACTGAATATCTTCCTTAATATATTACTACAATCCTCAATACTTCCTACTATAACATTTTTCTTCTTGAAATCCAACTTTATCTTCATATTATGATCTTTCCTAATTTTAAAAATTCCATTCAAGCGTCTTCGTCTACTAATGTTATTCCACGTAGTCTCTCAACTGACAGCTCGGAACATACCGGTTAGACGAGCAGCTCATCTCCTTACTCCCGTCTCTCCAGCACAAAATTTGCAACATTTTGGTAACACTACGCTTATGAAATTCGCCCAAAAAAAATCGTGCAGCTTCTGTTTGGATCTCTTCCAGTTCTCGTATCAAGTAATCCTAGTGAGGGTCTCATACACTGCAACGATAGTCTACTTCGAGTCTTACCAATGACTTATACGCCCACAGTCCCATATTTCTACTACAATCCCTAATTACCCTCAGAACCATATGAAGACAACTAGAACCTCTATTTGCAATCCCGTTAACTTGATTGATCCCACTGGAGATCTTCCCTTACACCGTACTAACATCTAGGTACTTACAGTGATCCCCATCGGTTCTTCCAATCCATCAACATTGTAATTAAAACTGAGAGGCCTTTTTCTCTTGTGAAACTTACAAGCTGACTTTCACCCCGATTACCATCAGACCATTGTCTGTTGCCCATCTCACAACACTGTCGAGGATTTTCTTGTTGTCGCTCACGATCTGTCACTTATTTGCTACTCTTTACAGAATAATATCATCCGCAAAAAGCTTTACCTCTGATTCAAATTCTTTATTCAAATTATATGTAAGAAAACTCAAAGGCCCAATAATACTTCCTTGCGGAACCCCACTCTTTATCATTACTCTAATATTCTGAGCACTGTTTACTATCGTCCTGTTCTGTCAATCACAGCTTGATAAATCTTGCTATTTCTGTTTTGTATAACCACTGACGTGGAAAGAGAGTGAAACTATTTACTGTACGGTTTGAAACAAAAAGTAAACGTGTTTGGTGCGATGCAATTTTGTATTTAATCTGCACATTTCCTAACAATAAGTCCACATGGAAAATGAAAACAAAGGATATAAGATAAGGGTAAAAAAAGAGAGAAGAAAGTTTTAAAATTGAAAATGAGGGCTAGCGCGCCTCGAACCCTAGACGTCTGGATATATTCTACCCCCGCAACCCACATGTTCAAGATCCTAAGTAACTAACGAGGAGATACTCCATCGTGCCGGGAAATCATGTACTTAATCCTCGCAAAGCGCAGGAATTCAGCCTATTTCGATCACATTTTTCGAAATGACAAATACAGCCTGATATAACTGTTCAATGAAGAGAAACGAAGACATGGGTGGAGAAGACTATCCTGGATGTGGAACCTCCGACAGTAGTTCGACATCCACAATACGGAAAACAGAAAACAGGAAAACTTACTTCATGATGGTCGTCAATCTTCTGTGAGAAGAAGCAACAGCAGAAGAAGAAGAAGCAGAAGAAGAAGAAGAATAACCCCTATAGTTATTACTGCACGTTAATCTGCGAGTTCGAACCCTTTAATAAAAAAAAAAACACTTTGCTCATGAAGTAGGCATATTCATGAAAGCCGTTTCCCACGGTTGATAGCGACCATATTTCAATGTGATTTCCTTATAGACATCAAAATGATGGTCAATCATCGAGAATACTGCATTAAATCAAAAACATCTCAATAAAAAAGGAGATGTCGCTAAAGATGTTGACACGCCCCTAAAGAATACATCATGGCCCACTCTGCCATTACGGGAGCCTCAAATTACCTGGGCCATAACTCGTGTGCATGATGACGTGTCCAGTGATTAAGGCTGTGATGTAAGGCTTATCATTGGCACCGGCAGGCCAGCTCGGGATAATCTCTACAATTAGCTTATGCTTGGTTTGGGTGGTCCGAGCCGTCAGCGGTCGTTCAATCATGTGATACCTGCTGCAGATCAGGCCTCGTAACCTGGAGCGCTCCGTACAGTGTGTGCTCACACAACCTGCAGCTTCATTTTTTCTTTTGCTAGTAGTTTTACGTCGCACCAACACAATAGGTCTTATGGCGACGATGGGATAGGAAGGGCCTAGGAGTTGGAAGGAAGCGGTCGTGGCCTTAATTAAGTTACAGCTCCAGTATTTGCCTGATGTGAACATCGGAAACCACTGAAAACCATCTTCAGGGCTGCCGACAGTAGGATTCGAACCCATTATCTCCCGGATGCAAGCTCACAGCCGCGCGCCCCTAACCGCGCGGCCAAATCGCCCGTTCAGGTTCATTTTTGAGTTCGTAAAGCCTACAACAACTACAGCTTCCAACTAAATAATAATAATAATAATAATAATAATAATAATAATAATAATAATAATAATAATAATAATAATAATAATAATAATAATAATGTGTTTAGTAGTTCGTGATGAGGCTTACTCTACTCACGTCCTAGTTCGTGAACCATGGGCAACGGCTGAGTGGTCTAATAAGTGGGCCTGAGAGACAGTATACCAGTTGGTATAGAATAAGGGAGTTCGAACCCCACTTTTGGCAGCCCCGAAGATACTTTTCCGTGGTTTCCCATTTTCACACAAGGCAATGTACCTTAATGAAGGCCAGAGCCACTTCTTCCCCACTCCTAGTCCTCCCTGTTCCAATGCGTCGCCATAAGAGCTATCTGTGTCGCTGTGACTTAAAGCAACTTGTAAAAAAAAAAAAAAAAAAAAAAAGGTATAAATCTTGGACATATTCTGAGCCTGGGCCCTTCTTGTGATCAGGTAGCTAGGACTATACAAACCCAAACCTATTAGAGGAGAGATTTCCACTATGACTATGTGTGCGTACGGTAGCAACCTACTGAACAGATACTTTACAGAGGACGCCCAGAACGTTTTTAGTAGGAGTGAGTCTCACTTGCATTTGACAGGCCAAAGACTAACAGGAAACAACTTTATGAACGAAATGGAGTTCGATGTAGAGCTGCGAATAGTAATCGGGATTATCAAAGAAAGAAAGAAAGAAAGAAAGAAAGAAAGAAAGAAAGCAGAATTAGTTGAGTCAATAAAGAGGATGAGTTAGGATGTGTAACGAGTTAATGGTGTTTGAATAAGGGGAGATACCGAAGAAGAAATAGGAGATTATGAGGAGTTCGTAACACAGATATGGAAATGGAAATCACTGCTATGATTCTCAGTTTAATACGGAACAACCATGACGTTTTTAACGTTAGATGTTTCAGTGTACTCATCATGTAAGGGTGGAGTTGAGGACGTTAATTGACAAGTTTTACGAAGAACTGAGTGGCATCGTAGAGACGCAGAGTCAATAGCAAGGACAAGATAGTGCTAATGAGTTATATTTTTTCCCTCGGGGACATCTGGTGGAGTGATGAAAGAACTCGTTCCTCCATAGGCCTATTGCAAGTTAACATGAAAGTATTCTACAAGTTGAATATCTGAATTCAATGCAAACAAGGACAAAGGTGTTCCAACGACATCTACCTTGTATTTAAAATAAAATAAATACACATATAAAAGCACGAACGCAGCAGAGCAATGAGTCTGAAGAAGAAATCTCGAGAGTAATGCTGGTAACGAAAGTGTGACTTTGTGGTAATAGAGAAGGACAGTCAGAAAGTACATTACAAAGTATGAATTTCCGCCGTAAAGTAGGACGCTTGGTTATCCCACTTTATGGGGTTTTAAATACAGTGAGTCAAAGTGAAACTCATATACCACTCTAACTGGTATGTGTTTATTTATGAATAGAAATGCGGACAATATATGTACATAATTTACGTGTGGAACAATAAGAGTAGTTGGCTAGTTAGCGTATCCGTGAGCTTACCAAGATACAACAAATTTTTTGTAGATATGTTGCTGGGCCATGTCAAAAAGAGGGCAGTATATATACTGTATGATTGTGAATATTGAATTTTCACGACCGCATTGTAATCATGGGGCGTCAAAGAGGACAGTCTTTGAAAGAAGAAAGAGAGCTGATGAATTTTCATAATAAGAGAGGGAAATCACTCTGAAAAATTGGTAACATTATAAACAAGAGTCAAGCAACTGCACAGTGCGTTATAAATACAGCATATAAAACAGTATACGCAGCGTTAGAAATAGACGAAGTAAATAGGAGGAAAATCTTAATTTTAAGTAGTTATAATGCTTAATATATTATGTTTATGCAGGTGTATAATTATATGGTTTGTCGCAATAGCAGGCTTCATAGCCTGAGCACCGCCATGCACAGGAAGACATTAATAAATAAAGTAAATAAATATGACAAGTGAAGAAAAATTCAGCGATTAGTGATCCAATACTTGCTGTGATGGCTGAGAAACGAAGAAAAGATCACATCCAGAAACTATTCGACTTATCTTAAGGAAAAGTAACAGGCATGGACAATTAGCTAGGAACAAACCATCTTTTAGCAAGAGTAATAGGAAGAAAAGGTTGAGCTTTACTGCGGAGTACACAGAAAAAGATTTCGAAAGTGCGGCCAGTATCCAGTATTCGGGAGATAGTAGGTTCGAACCTCACTGTCGGCAGCCCTGAAGATGGTTTTCCGTGGTTTCCTATTTTCACACCAGGCAAATGCTGGGGCTGTACCTTAACTAAGGTCACGGCCGCTTCCTTCCCACTCCTAGCCCTTTCCTGTTCCATCGTCGCCGTAAGACCTATCTGTGTCGGTGCGACGTAAAGCAACTTGCAATTTGCAGTTGCATTCGAATTCTGTAAACCGTCAATTTTTCAGATGAAAGCAAGTACAATCTCTTCGGAACAGAAGAGAATGTTACTTATGGAGAAAACTAAATGAGGTGATGGAATGTATCAATTTATGTTCAAGTGTAACACGATGGAGGTAGTGTAACTCTCAGGGGTGCATGTAACCTGGTGGACTAGGAGGGATGACTTTCCGTGAAGGGAGAATGGATCAAAATGTGTAGCCTACCTAAATATACTGAAAGAGCGTGTACGAGCGAGTGATCAAAAGCATGGGTTATCTGATCGAGTGAAATATTTTCAATATGACGACCCGAAACGCAAAGCTCATAAAGTAAGGATATGGCTGCTGTATAATTGCCTAAAAGTACTCGAGACACCTCCACAATCACCGAGCTTAAATGTGATGGATAATCTATGGCATTACTTGGACGTCATCATAAGAAAACATCATATTTCGAACAAAGATGATGTGAAAAGGCAATAAAGAAAACAGATTCAGGTTACTGAGAAAATTTGGTACAATCTATGTTTAGCCGTTTACGATTCGTGAAAAGTGCTAAAGGGCATCCTACAAAATATTTACTGTTAAAAACATTGTATTATTTGAGATTGCTAAGGAAAGTGTATGAGTTTTAATTTGAGCTGTTTCATACAATTTTAAAAATAACGTATTAATTTTCTTTGTAAGAATAAGAAATAGAAGTTAGTTTATTTTGTACCTCAGTAGAGAAATGTGTCTTTGTTAAACCAAGACCAAGACCAAAATAAAATAACTATATATATATTTTTTATTTTGTTGTCCGACTCGTTGGCTGAATGGTCAGCGTACTGGCCTTTGGTTCAGAGGGTCCCGGGTCGGGGATTTTAACTTTAATTGATTAATTCCAATGGCCCGAGGGCTGGGTGTTTGTGCTGTCCTCAAAACATCCCTGCAACTCAAACACCACACATAACACTATCCTCCACAACAATAACACGCAGTTACCTACACATGGCAGATGCCGCCCACCCTCATCGGAGGGTTTGCCTTACAAGGGCTGCACTCGGCTAGAAATAGCCACACGAAATTATTATTATTATTATTATTATTATTATTATTATTATTATTATTATTATTTTGTTGAATTGAAATAAATAAGCTTCCCCCTAGTATATGAGTGTCATTTTGACTCACTGTAGGTATTTGGTCGCTCATAGGGATGGTCTTTAGGATAGTTTTCACTGTATTTAAATCTGTTTCCCCACTCCGGAGGGGTATGGCACGACACAGCAGTAGAGAGCGCGGGTGGAGAACAACGCCCCCTGGCCAACACATAACTCATGTAATTGCAGCGGGCGCATGCTTGTGGGTAAATGAGTCTAATAACGGGCCTGTATTGTTTGTTCTACCTGAGTTATGTGTAGCGCGTGACGTCACGGCCGGCCGTATTCAATTAGGTCCGGCGCAGCAATCCATTACAAGAGCCCGGGGCCACTTTACATAATAACAAACTAGAAAATATATGGCATGTTTGTTTAACCGGAGAGGAGGTCCCGCACGCCCTCTGGTGGCGAGCATAATAACTGTCCAATGGCAGATAATAGCGCATTCCTGCGGCCGATCACCCAACTTCCGTTCTCAGGTTCAAAAGCCCACAATGGCAATCCTTTCAGTTTTGGTATTCTTAGATCCTCTCTACGTTACGAAGAATAATGTTAACATAGTGCCATCTTGCACCCCTTAACATACTGTAATTCATAAACATTGGCAGGTTCCGTCAAGTGGGAAGAGCAGGCGCGCAAAAACCATGAAAAATAACGTAAGTATTACAGAGGAGTGAAAATGATTAGAATCAACACCATTTTCGATTATTTCCGTTATCACATTACTTTTTACCCCCTGTACGTACAAATGACCGTAAAAATATCTTTGTGTTGCAGCAGAACTCTTCGATGAGTCTCTTGTCTCTTTAAAGTAAATTATAGGACACCAGTAATGAAAATCCACAGCCTGTTTCCAGTCATTCGACCGGGTCAGGAATGGAATGAATGAAGCCCCCATCTAGCGGCGAGGATAGGAATTGTGCCAGCTGCCGAAGCCTGTCGCACTGCTCTTGGGCAATGGTGAATGAATGACATATGAAATGAAATGGTATTGGAGAGTGTTGATGGAATGAAATATGACAGGGAAAACCGGAGTATCCGGAGAAAATTCAGTCCCGCCTCCGCTTTGTCCAGCACAAATCTCACATGGAGTGACCGGGATTTGAACCAGGGAACCGAGCAGGACACCAGTAATATTTTCTTTAAATTATTTCAGTGATGCCACTGCAGCTAATTTAGATTCTTATATCATACATAAGTCCATTACTGATGATTTTCAACCTCTCTTTTGAGAATAAGTAGATCAAATATAATCACATCAACTGGTTCTCTGTTAATTTCTTTTACTTGCGCATTTATATAATTCACTGCACCAACTTTTTACACCGATATCAAAAGGGTGTTAACTGATCACATAAGAATATATAATCTCAACGTATTATTTTACAAATTACGAGTAATATTGTATTTCACAAAAATTATTTAGTCGAATTAATATTTGTATGAAGCGAATTGGAAAAGCAAAAAATGGCGAAAACTAAAACAAACTAAGGCTCTCTTATTTGTACCATCTCCTTTGCGTCCAATAATTTTATACGTCTGTACGTATTTATGGAAAGTATAATACAACACCTATCGGAGTGGATGGTACCTTATGAATCTCCACCTCCTGGACACCAGCGCAGCTGGGCTACTTGGTCAGTTAATCGTTTGAGGAGTGGCACTAGAAGATCTAAGGCCTACCTCAAGAAGTGAGGGTACTTACGAAAACAGACAGAACTTTGTAATTGTGGGGGGAAAAAATACCCAACACATATATAACTGCCAGCTATGCCTTGTCCCATGTACACTTCAAGATCTCATTCATGTGACCAAAGAGGGAATAGCTGTCGCTGATTATTGAATGGACTCAGTGTGACCGTCCGCATTATATCAGTCAAGTGCCATGTATTTTGTGTAATGTAACGTGTGTTAGTTTTGTGTATATTTGTATTGTATCAACGCTCTGACACGAAATAATAATAATAAATATGGAAAACTATTCAAAATTCTTCAAGCAACAGGTCTGGACTGGAAAGAGAGGAGGTTGATACTGTGAGTCTATAAAGGACAGACTACAATATTAGATAGCGGAGGAAGTATTCATACAGCAGAAATCGGAAAAGGTGTAAGGTAGGGTTGTCTCTTCCCACCCCCCCGCCCCTCACCCCGTACATCACCTATTAATGCATTCTTTCAAGAAGCCATAAATAAGTTTAATGCAAATACAAAATAAGTTACAATAAATGGGCACCATATCCTATGCATTCGTTCTGCACATGCCATAGCATTTGTAGCAGACTCCGAGAAGGAGTTGTCTAAAATGCTGAATGCATTGTCATCACCATTGAAAGATTGAAAGATTTAAATATTATTTTTAAGATGAACAAGGTATTAGTTGTAATCAAACATCCCGAACAAATTCACACCAGCATCAAGCTTACGGACACATTAGTGGAACAAGTTACTAGTTTCCCTTATCCAGGAAGTGTGATCTCTGATCACGGATCGCCAACGGCAACAGGTGCAGCAAAGAGATCACAAGGTGAATAGCGGTAGCCAAACAGGCGTTTAGTAACAAGAGAAATCTTTTGATCACTGCAAATTTAGATTTTGTTATTAGGAATAAATTTGTCACATCTTTTGCATGGAGTGTGCTATTGTATGGACGTGAATCCTGCACGTTCTGATATCAGGACTGGAAAGGATTGAAAGCGTTTGAGGTGTGGGTCTGGAGACGAATGCTACGGATTAAATGGATTGAAAAGAGAACAAACAAAAGCATTCTACAAGAAATTTAAGGGACGAGAGAACTGATGCCAACGTTACAGAGAAGAAGAACTAAATTCACTAATACTCATCTTACCAATCTGATGGAAGGGAACATCACGGGGAAGAAAGACCGAGGACGACCGAGGAAGAAACTTCCTTCAAGACTTGGCACAGAACATTATGGTTCCTATTATGAAAGGAAATTAGGAGCTGAGGACAGAGCAAAATGGTTGCATAGACAAGGCATTGCTTTTAGACATTGATGACGATAATGATGATGATGATAATGGAAACTTGATATTTTATACGGAAAAATACGAAGGGGACCGCAAGTTCTAACGTAAAATACGAACCACGTGATTGGTATTGTCAAAGTAAAATATCCAGTGAGTATAGGTGTCATTTCTTAATTCCATACAAATGTACGCACCTTTAAGCTCATCGATTTTCACTACTTGGCAGCAGATGTGTTCGGCTGGGGCTCCTGTAGGGCGGAACTGACCTCACGGCGCTCGGCTGCCTTCATTTTGAGACGTTTTTGATACGCCTTCTGATGTTCAGCACTGGTGGTTTTGGACTTTTTGGGATTCAGACAAGCCGCTTTATTCTCTCGAATGCGTTTTCAAGGCCATCTATTGTCCACCATTCTCGACACCTTAAGAAATAAATAAATAAATGCCAATTTCGCACTTCTTCAGCACCACAATTTTCCCATACGCACACCACTTGATTCTGGATTTACATGTGCATGTATAAACCATTCACACGAATCAAAATGACACCTCACACGACGTGTTTTCGGCGATGACGGGATAGAAAAAAAGCTAGAACAAGAAAGGTAGGCAACCCGGCTCACACGAACGCCGCAACTTGCCCAAACCTACCCTTACCGCCAGTACACGAACTCCGCAACTAGCAGCAGACCTGTGATTTTATCTTGGCCACTTCCCGCAACACATCAGTAAGATAAATATAATAACGAGATTCAATTGCATGTGCTTTCATTCAGAATATATTCTTAAGCTAGCGATAACTTTTAAACTTTGTGCAAAACACATATCAAAAAGTTCAGTCTGACCAATTCAGCATTTTCTACTGCACAATTATCTTCTCGATGTCGTTCTTTCACGAAAGTTTTTGATACTTTAGGAAATAGTTTAAATCCATTAGATATAATGAAGGTAAATAATTACATGATTTACTCTATCACAGTAATCCTTTTTATTAGGCACTTCATTGTAAAAACTTTTCTTGTCAGTAGCTGACTCTATTTAGCCGAATGTAAGAGTCTGTTTGTACTCTTCTCAAGATGAATCATGAGTGTGATTTCCCACGCGCCTAGACAAAACATGATTACTCCCCAGTGTTAAAACTTTGGCATTACATTTCTCCTTCGAGTATCTCCAACCCTGATCACCGGCAGATTTCACTTTCCTATAATGCCTGAATGTAAGGTTCTTAAAAAGTAGGAGTTTCTGACTTCTTTCACTATACATTACTTTTACACTGTTCTCCATCTTCAGTATATCTATCCTAAACAGCTAAAAACACTTTTTAGTACCGTACTTTCTCGGCGCTAGTTTGACCAACTACTATGCTTTTCTCTACTGCCAGGTTCAAGCTAGCCGGACACACTTGTTTTCTACCTGAAGAAGCAAGTTGCGGACACTTCCTCGACCTTTTCTGAATTGCGGAGTTCGTGTCCGCCCAGGCTATCACACGTGAACCGTCACCTGAATGCAGGTTTACAACTACAAGACTCGCAGTCAACTCGCTGGGTACTTGCATTGCGTGGCTCTTGATATCATGATCACAAATGTACGATTGAAAAACACTGCTACAGATCTATGTCCGCTTTCCCAATACGATAAAAAGTTATTTAATCTATAGTAATAAAATGCCGTACATGTTTCGAGAATCTTACTTATTCTCTTCATCAGCGACCAAACATACCATCAAATAATTTGCGGACTTCTCACAATATACTCTGAATAAGTTATAATTAAAGTACCATAAATGTTACCTACATAAAATATTTAAAATTACATAAAAACAAACAAATTTTACATAAAATAAGAATCTTTCTTCTTAACATTCTAATAATACCAATGGAAACAAAGCGTGCGTCATTCATTTAAAAATATTGTCTCCGCTCCTTCTGTTTGAAACTTCCTCCAAATGGCAAATCTATTTCTGTGGCTTGGTTCTAAAAGGGCCAATGTATTTTTTTAAATCGAAATTGAGATATTAACTGATACAAACGCGTTTTATCTGGGCTTGCAACATGTTAAAAGGGCCAATTTCTCTGTTAAGTACTAAACGAATAGTTAACGTTTAATTAATAATGTTAGATTACCTGGCAATTTTTAAAGAATAAGATAGAAAAAATTTGCGTTTAATAAGGTGACTTCCACAAAGAAAGTATAAAGCTATTTAAAGTTAGTTGATAAATAAAATAATTGGAAAACTATAAGAAAAACTTCAACTGCTCATAGCTCCAAAACAGGTTTTTTGACATTGGCCCTTTTAGAACCAAGCCACAGATTTCTGGTATGCTATTTGTTTTACGTCGCACCGACACACATAGGTCTTATGGCCACGACGGGACAGGAAAGGCTTAGGAATGGGAAGGAAACGGCCATGGCCTTAATTAAGGTACAGCCCCAGCATTTGCCTGGTGTGAAAATGGGAAACCACGGAACGGGTGTGATTTAGCTTTCTGTTACAACCATAATGGTTAAAAAATAAATTCATGATCACAGTTAAAGACTCTCAAGATTAATATAGAATCCTTACTACAGGAGTGTTATAAAAATCTTATCTCGAAATGCAACGCCTTCATTAGAAGCCAGCGACGATCAACTCTTACGTCCTTTACCAGCGACGGTTTAAATGAAATACGGAGGGAAGGGCATGATCACGTAACAAACATTTTTGTCTAATCCATGGAATAATAGATCTAATAACAATAAAAAGAGGGAGAATATAATGCCATTTCGATTTTTCACAGCGAAGAAAATGAAAATCCATGGCTTGCTTCCCGTATGAATGAATGAATGAATGATGAATGAATGAATGAATGAATGAATGAATGAATGAATGAAAGAATGAAGGCCCCATCTAGCGGCGGGGACAGGAATTGTGCCGGCTGCCGAAGCCTGCCGCACTCCCCTGGGGCAATGATTAATGACTGGCAGATAAAATGAAATGATACGTGTTACTGGAATGAAAGATCATAGGAAAAACCTGTCCCGCCTCCGCTTTGTCCAGCACAAATCTCACAATGAGTGACCGGGATTTTTACTACGGAACCCAGCGGTGAGAGGTCGGCGCGCTGCCGCCTGAGCCATGGAGGCTGCAATTTTCACACCGAAGATTGCTTCTAATTGTTATATAAGTGATGTCTAAATGTCATGTATTTTTTGCTGTAGGCCCTATTCCTTTTTTTAATATGAAATGTTTAATTTAATTCCGTTCCTACACTAGTGTAAAGTAAGCATTGCTACCGGGATATCTCCTATTTGAGATGTATTTGATAATAATAATAATAATAATAATAATAATAATAATAATAATAATAATAATAATAATAATAATAATTACGGATGGATTATGAAATGCTACTGCAGTATTTCTACATTTTTCTCCAAAAAGTGGTAGGCTATTTACTTGTCATATCTAGCCTCACTGTCTGTACGTCAGAATGTGAGCAAATTGTACGCATTGAATTACGTTTCTAAGAAATGCCGTCAGTCGGAAAACGATTACATTTTACTTCACGTGTAGTTTAACAGAAGCTGAGGAGTGAGGGGAAAAAAAGCGACGCAGCTTTGTCACGCTACTCGCGGGACCAACATCCGCTTCCGCGAAAAATTCCCATCAATCAAGCCCAGTTGAGGTGCTGGCATGCCGAAACAGGTGCCCGGCGAGGGCCCATTGTCCACCTCTATCTGCTGGTCCGTAAATAATGTCTGGCAAGGTGAATACTTCATGTTAGATGTTAACAATATGGCAACAGCCCCATGTACTTCGTGCGTGTCAAAATAGTATGATAAGTATAACTTAAGCGCAGAGAGTGGTATTTTAACGCAATGTCTTACTAATTTAAAGTTTTAACTTACTAAAATGATTACGTGCAAAGAGGATGGAGATATTACCATAATATTGCACTCATTGTATTTATTTTTAGGGTGTATTATTTATCGTTTAGCCTTTAGTACCGGAAGTGTCCCAAGAACAGGTCGGCTCACCTAGTGTTCATGGGCGACCTGCGGGTCTGGATTTGGTATGATGATGAGGTAGAACACACAGCCTACTTCTGCCGAATAACACCAAGGGATCTGCTCCAGGCTTAACGTCACCATCCGACGAACGAATCGCTGTAAAAAGCGGCATATGCCCTTCCTCCATATGAACACTACGGGGAGGTTGGGCATTGAATCCAGGCTTCAGAAATTGTAGACCACCACCGCCCCTACCCAGCCGGCCAACATTCTGATGGTGACATTGTTGACAGGACTTCCATCGGGTAGCACGGTGTCACACCATACAGACTTGGCGCGTCAACAATCATGACCACCAGGAGGGCTCTAGTGCCTTGTATAAATACAGCTGTCTGATTTACTAAAGCAATTGTCAAGTGACCACATCCTACAAGAGTGATAGTTTTAATCTCTCCATTCAATCATAAAATATACATAATTTTAGCTGAACTTCTCAGAAATATTAACATAATAGTTATTTAGGTCACAAGGCTTGAAAGTGAAGTTTCACGATGAGTTAAGATGTTTAAGTAAAACGCTTTTGCCCGTGAAATGTACAACATGTGATTTCACACTATGTTCAATTTATTTTCATTTAAATAATGTTTAAGGAGCCTCCGTAGCTCAGACGGAAGCGCGTCGGCCTCTCACCTCTGGGTTCTGAGGTTCAAATCCCGATCACTCCATCTGAGATTTGTGCTGGACAAAGCGGAGGCGCGACAGGTTTTTCTCCGGGCACTCCGGTTTTCCATGTCATCTTTCATTCCAGCAACACTCTTCACTATCATTTCATCTGTTAGTCATTAATCATTGCCCTAGAGGAGTGCGACAGGCTTCGGCAGCCGGCACAATTCCTATTCTCGCCGCAAGATGGGGGCTTCATTCATTCCATCCCTGACCCGGTTATTGCCTGGAAAACAGGTTGTAGGTTTTCATTTTCATTATATAATATTTATTTAAACAATTATAAGATGAACACATTCTACCATCGACACCATCCTTAAAAAAAACCTATATCATTCAAGAATTAGCCGACAGATGTATTGACTCGCCCACATGACGTAGTGTAGTCATTTGGTATTACATGTTTAAACTACACCTGCAATCGGCCTTGCTTACTTACATCTGGTATTCTGTCGTCAGGTACTGTACCATGCTAAATCTATGACTTGTCATTTAGTCACTCGGTCAGTCCTTGGTAATGCAGAGGTTTCTTTCGCTCTAACGATCAGTGGAATCATATTTAATATATTGCTCGTTCACGTGAACGTAGTTTTATGTAGTTGAGTAGGGCACTAGAAATATTTAAGTTGTGTGTACATTTATATGTGATGAATTAGAGCGCATATTTTTGGGCAGTAAGAGGTTAGAACGTTAAGTTACTGAAGCTAGTAATAAGTATACTCTAGCCTGCGCAATGCTTATGCTATTCCATTTGTATAAACATTAGGGGTACCCCTAGAATTTATGTTACTCTCGCTACAATACGGAAGAGTGGACTGGACGACACATCCTAATAACCAAATTAGTTTGCATTCTAACCTATTAATAACCAAATTAGTTTGCATTCTAACCTATTAATAACAAACTAGTTTGCATTCAAACATATTAATAACCAAATTAGTTTGAATTCGAACCTATTAATAATCAAATTAGTTTGAATTCTAACCTACTAATAACCAAATTAGTTTGCATTATAACCTACTAATAACCAAATTAGTTTGAATTCCAACCTATTAATAACCAAGTTAGTTTGAATTCTAACCTACTAATAACCAAATTAGTTTGAATTCTAACCTACTAATAACCAAATTAGTTTGGATTCTAACCTACTAATAACCAAATTAGTTTGCATTCTAACCTATTAATACCTAAAAATCCGGGGTCCAGATGATGTATTCATAATGAATGAATTGGTTCATAAAGAAAGAGCTTCAGTCCACTTTAGCTACCTGTTGGGAAATCAAAAAAACTATCTGGACATTTTACTATCATAATAGAAATGTAAAATTGTTACTATCAAATAGAGAATGCAAATTAGGGTTACCTCTGAACATATTTCAGAAATTTATCATCAGTAATTGAATTATACCGAGTTTTAAAATCTTGTGTACGGATGACCTTTCTTTATCAAAGAGCTTTACAACTGAGTAGCTTTATCTAACCACACAAAGTTTCTATACAGCCTTTTTTCGTTCACAGAAAAATGTTAGAATATTATATTATAACAAAGTCTCAGGATGAAGAACAGTTATTGAAATGAGACGAAATCTTCCGTGTCGTCCTCTAATAATAATCTTCATTGTCATCTCCTCCTCACACAGTAGGCCAAGAAGTCAGCTCCGTGAAGTACTCCTGATACTCTTCAGATTATCAATTTCCCTCTTCTTAATAGGTATCTTTCCTGTTGGGTACACAGAGTTTATTGGCAAAAATGATGGCACTCGACTGGAGCTACCTAGTCTGAAAGTGTTTATGCTCAAGCCATCAATGGATGATAAAACATATAGTTTCTGTATAACGAAAAATAATAAAATATTTCAGTATACAATAATGATGCAGTTATACAGTCAAACGACCTCAAAACAGTGCATAAAAACAAGAGAGTAGCGCGCCGTTAATCGACAAACATCTAGCGCCTCTATGGGCATTTCATAAAAGTAGGGCATCAGTCCGGACCGACGCCCTTCCTCTACAAAACGCTAACTTCCCACTCACAATATCACAGTGAAGGAGAGGCTCGACTGATCTCTCTTTATAAAACGATCTGATGACCATTCAAGATGAGAACGTTAATGTTAACTCAATTTCGAAAGAATAAAATAATAATATAACCAAGTAAGAGACGGATTACAATAAAAGAATTTAAATGGATCTTGCATTGAAAAATAGTGCATCTGAAGATGGATTTGAAAGTAATATTGTTATATCAATGACTTTTTTCAACTAATCATAAGGATATTGGAACATTATATTTCATTTTTTGTTTCGGAAAATTGGAGATTTAAAAAAATTGATTAGAATAAACGTAGTTGATAGAAATTAGTAACAGTTCTTTATGAACCAATTCGAATGTTAGGTTACTAGTAGGTCACTGTATCGCTCAATCTACTGCTAGACGTAGTTTTAAGGAACTCGAAATATTTATGTTGTTGTGATTTTATAATTGATTGGCTTGTAGCTAAATTTGTGCTACACTATTTATAATTGAAAATTGTGTAAATTTTGGGTGAATTTCTAAGTGACTGCGTTGTAATTATGCTACGCTTCACGTCCACAACTTTCGTATTGATTTCTCTGCGATTGCTTTTTAACTACTGTATTATGTTACACAACTCGTAGGTCATTTTAATTGTCATGTTCGTTTTGGGAATCTTGGACAATCAGAGATCAGGATTGGACACGACTGGAAGCGTTTGAGATGTGGGTCTGAAGACGAATGCTACGGATTAAATAGACTGAAAAGAGAACACACAAAAGCGTTCCAGAAGAAATTCAAGGGAAGAGAGAACTGATGTTAATGATACAAAGAAGAAAAGCTAAAGTCACTGGCCACATCTTGCGACATAATACCTTTCTTACCAATCTTCTAGAAGGAAAAATCACGGGGAGGAAATGTCGAGGACGACCGAGGAAAACATTCCTTCAAGACTTGGCCCAAGAGTCTCCATTATGGTTCTTATTACGAAATGAAACAACGAGCTGAGGACAGGAAAGAATGGTTGCATAGATAAGGCATTACCTTCAGACACTGATGATGAATGTACTTCCTTTAATTCTTCTTTCGTTCGCGTGAAATTCCTTGTTTCGATATAATGTCTTATTACGTTTGGTTTTCATGGAATTGTTGTCTCCTTTTGTTGTTGTTGATTTTGTTGTTTTCTGCTCTATTCTGAGGAGGATTATTGAAAGGTGTTTGGAGCGAATTACGAGACAGTATGTGGATTGTAATCCAAACCAGAGAGGATTTACATTCAGGGATAGCACCAGTACGAATATGCCATTGTTAAATGAAATATTATTGAATCCGGAACACGCAAAAGATGATGCTATAGTGATAGGCATTTGACACTGTTGCTATGATTACATTATATCAACAATTCCGACGAATACTCTTCCTTCAAAACTGAAAGATTCAAATCTCCTGGTAGAAAATTCTACACAAATTAATGTTGGTATAAACAAGACAAAAAGAGTAGAATTCAAGCGAGGTGTAATGCAAGGTGATCCTCCATCGCCTTGTCTTTCCAACCTATCAATAGATCGTGTACTTGACGAGCATTCAGAACGTTCGACAGGGGAGGAGTTTGGTTTTGATTTAGTGGAAGGTTTTGATCATGAAGTAAACTCGTGTCTTAATCCAGAAGTGGTGCAACTGTTTTTCGGCAGAGCCCCAATGAAGGTGAGCTGCACGTTCCATTTTAATCACATACCAGCCCTCCTGCCATTCTTAAATCTCTGGCAGAACCGAGAATCAAACCCAGACCTCCGAGGACCGTTCTGCTACGGAGGCGGGTGAAGGTCTTGATAAAATAACTGTACTCGGGTTTGCAGATGACACTGATATAGTAACCAAAGATAAGCAAGCGGGAACTGGATGAACTCAAATCGCCATAAGGTGCTTTTATGAGATTGCTTTACAGTTAAATTCAGAGACATATCAAGCAAGAGTTATCAACAATGGAACACCATGGTGAGAAGATATTCAGCTGGGTGGAGTGAATATTAAAAGCATCTGCAGAGAGCAACCAATTACATAATTGGGAGATTAATTTTTCTGAGGGGCTGAAGTTCGATCCTGATGCTATAGTTAGAAACCAGCCGACAAACTTCAAATTTTATCGGCGAGTTACTTAAGTCATAACAATAACTTCTCAATAATTACATTTCTCCAATGTTCCAAAACGCTCCATTAAATCTCTTGAAATGCCTGCAAGACACTAATACATTAATCAGAAAAGAAATATTTGTCTTCCCAGCGACACATTTGATGCATTGCCAATACACAACAAGAAAATTAAAGCGGTTAGCTCTATATTGCTAAAAGTGGGACGCATATTTACAACACATTAATAACTGCAGGACCGTACTTTATTCACATGAGACTGCCACATCACCCTCAGCGAGGAGATATCAGATTGTCTGTTTAAACTAGAATTGTATAATGAACTCGCATGCCTTAAAGGAACTGAGGAATCGCGAATACAAGAAAAGGTGTGAACTTCCCCCAAAAGGAAAGGGGTAAGAATTATATCAAGAATATACACCTGCCAATCGATGGTTGGGCGATAAAAGAGCCCACACATATTTAGAGTGGCGAGATGGCAGCAAATGTAAAACATGTACGAGTTCTTCCAGGAAGGTCCCGTTGTAGACACTGCAACGAGTATGAAACCCTTGCGCATGTTCTGGCATCGTGTCATCATGAAGAACTTGTAAGCAACGTCACTCACAGTGATCACCTTCATAGACTTTAGAAAAGCATATGACTCCACAGACCTACAGACACTTTTCAATGTACTCGAAGAATTTAAAGTAGACTGAAAAGTAAGAGAATTGATCAGACAAACTTTAACTGACACTACTTCCAAAGTTAATCCTAACAACTAACATGAGTAAGTTCACTGCCTCTTGTTCAATCTTGTTCTAGAAAAAGTAATCAGAACCTAATGGACGTCATTGCATTTGACAGAAAGAAAAGATGTTCTGTTTTAACTTATCCGACAATTAGGGTTGAGGAAAATGCTAAGGCAGCCACAGAGAATTACTCTAGAGAAGACAAGTATATACGAGCCCACAGTTCCCTACCTGAAGAAAAAAATACGGTGTTATTGGGAATACGGAAGTTAGTAGTAGGATTAATTATAGTTTCCAGAGGAACTACGTTATTCCACCATATTTAGTGGATACTTTAAAACTGTACACAATTAATCTAAATTGAAAATCAGATATAGTTATAAATACACAGAAATGATCAATATTAATAATGCGAAACCACTTATACTGACATTAGCGAGGAATTGCCACGATAATTAACGCTGAAATGCCTACTTTTAATTTATATAACTACTGATGAGAGGAAGTTGAATAAATTTCCATCCCCTTATGATTTAATTCTACTTCGTCGCAATAGTATTGTATGCAGGTTACGCACTGCCACCGAGATATCTCCCAACTACAATGTGTATTTTTGTTTTATTTACCACTCATCTGCTTTTAGTTTTTTAGCATTTTCTTTAATACTTTATTCAATCTGTTCTCTTGAATTCCAATTTTACCTTCATATTACGAACTTTCCTACATTTAAAAAATTCCACTTAAACTTAATGTCATTCCACGCCATCTCTCCCCTTACAGCTGTATTCACAGTTCAAATCTCAGCAACTCTGCGAATAATACAGGACGAAGCGAGGCGGAAATGTGCGGAATTATCTGTCAGTTTCATTGCAGAAACTCTCCACAATCTTTTTTTTTTCCTCCTTGGGTTAAAGTTACTTCCTAGAAATGACTGAAATTAAAATGTCCTGTCATGAAACTGAACAAAGGCAAACTGCAGTATAACAGTTTTATTTCCTTAAAAGTTGCTTTACGTCGCATCGACACAGATAGGTCTTATGGCGACGACGGGATAAGAAAGGGCTAGGAATGTGAAGGAAGCGTGGCCCATTACCCTGGCGTGAAAATGGGAATCTACGGAAAACATTTTGAGGGCTGCCGACACCGGGGCTCGAATCCACTATCTCCCGAATGTAAGGTGATAGTTACGTGACCCAAACCGTGCAGCCACTTGCTCGGTTATTTTATTTCTTACTGTGCGAATATGTGCGTCAGCCCTCTCCTCTCCTACCGACTGATCATCAAATGATTTGTCCAGCTCCGTGGCTAAATGGTTAACGTGCTGGCCTTTGGTCACATGGGTCCCGGGTTCGATTCCCGGCAGGGTCGAGAATTTTAACCATAATTGGTGAATGGCACGTGGACTGGCGTATGTGTCGTATTCATCATAATTTTCATCCTCATCACGACGCGCAGGCCGCCTACGGGCATCAAATCAAAAGACCTGCACCTGGCGAGCCGAAGTCCTCGGACACATCCTGGCACTAAAAGCCATATGCCATTCCCATTTCGTCAAATTATATGGCATTTAGCCTGAATCAGATAATTATTATTGACAGCAGTCGATCACCTGCGATCAGCTTAGTGCTGTCTTGAAAGTTATTATTTTCTTCATCGAGTACAGAAACAGTAAATGATTACAGCATTTTTGCGAGTACCGTGAACTCGCATCAACCTCTGAAGACAAGCGTATCCACTTTCAAAAGGAACCACCCTGCCCCTGAAGGGAGTTATGCAAATACAGGTCGTCCCACCCAACAACGACGGAGGTCCACAGTGAAGAACAACAAATGTTAGGTGGAGCAATTAACGACCAAAGAAGATTAATTATTTGGTTGTAGTTTGATAGAGCGAGAGATAGAGTCTGCAGTGCCCATCAGTCATGGAGACTGGCGCTGTGTTATTACAGCGATACAACTGCACCTGCTATGCAGCCAGCATTTGGTGTAGTTTCTGTTTTCTCGATGGAAATGTCTTAAGTCAACGGTCTCGAGTGGGTGAAATGGGGCAAAGCAATTGTTTACTTACTCTCGTGTTGGTATGCGCTATGGTCGATTCTTTAGGAGTTTTATTTTATTATTTTATTTTAATGAAAATCATACAACAAAGAACATGTCTCCAATTACAGTATACTTTATAAATATGAAATACAGCAGTATATATACTAAATAATAGTATTAATGATGATCATGATAATGAAATTGGGTTAATGATAGTGAGAAATTAAGAAATGAACGTAACAACAAAAGCTTTTCAGTCTGTCTAACACATAACTTCAATATAAATATTACGCTATAACGTACCTGTAAAAACACGATTAAACAAAGACAAATTCGTACGTGTAACTTAAAGAGCAACGGTTTTTCAAACGCCTTGCATTGTATGTTGGAGTGGAGAAAAACCAAGACTCCATTAAGATAAGTTCCAAATTTGAAATTCGAAGGTGTTTGGACAGAAATAAACATAGTTCCGAATACTGAGTGTTACTTGATAGAATCTGATGATGTTCTTTTAAGAACGAAATATGACATTCTTTGTTTAATCGTGTTTTTACAGGTACGTTATAGCGTAATATTTATATTGAAGTTATGTGTTAGACAGACTGAAAAGCTTTTGTTCTGTCCCCAACATTCCCGCATTTCATACATCACACTCAACACTTTCCACCACCACACCATACTCAGTTCCCATACACGCCAGATGCCGTCCATCCTCGTCGGAGTGTCTGTCTCATCAGGCTAGCAATAACCGCATAAAATTATTAATTCGTCAAATCAATTTCTGTTCTATATCTAAAAATTATGCACGAGCGTGACAGTTTCCTACTCGATCTTAAGAGACAAAATGATTTTATCACGGTGTTTTAACAGTAAAAATTAACATCTTTCATTATACCAAACGACTACTAGTTGTACTAGCTCGTTGCCAGTTCCAAGCCTGGAAAAAAGCCAGGAAATATTGTGGCATGACGAAATTTAGCCGGGAGTGACTTAATCGATATTATTACTATATTTTTTGGCTAGGGATCGATTTACTTATATAACTTCTTCTAGCAGGGACTGAGCATTCCGCATTGTTCACGGCACGGTATGGACTGACTTCACCATCCTGCCTGTTACCTGCGGCTGAAATGGTACACCATTTACGCTATAGGTGGGAATTATCAGTTGTGATCCTGTGGTTGACTACGTTCTGTTGGAGATCTTTAGTGCACCTTGAATTCTTGTAAACTTGCGATCATTTTAAATTTGAAAATATTCCTGATGAAAAGATGCACCTAAGACATACAGCTAGTAGTTACAATGTATAACAACATATCGGTATTCAGAAATACTACTGAAAAAGATCCCTAATGAGAACAATATATCAACCTACATGGATGAATATGTGTTAAGGTTCCTATAGGTACCAATGGAAACTCTGACTACTGTTATTTACAAAAATCAGTACAACATTTAAGGATTGTCCCTCTGGCTTGTGTAATTAAGCCAGTCATAGTCACTGATTCTAGATTGTTACTTTTCTCGAAAGTAATCGACGTTCGGTTCGCAGACACGCTTCTTGGCGGCATCGAATTCACCTGGCTGCGTTCAGTGAATCTCAAATTTCGTAGTCGAAGCACTGATGATATCTATAAGGAGAATTTGCCATAAATGCGATGAGATCTGTCCGTTTAATGCAATCAATAGTACGGACCCCATATGCCTCTTCATAAACGTTGAATCTGTTCTCCTTCACGGCGTAGGCAGTGACTGATCAGGCACTGTGATGACGCAAGTTTTATAAGAGTATACCACGATTACAGAATCCCAGAAATTCAACAGAAAAGTGGTACCGTAATAATAGCCGCCGAATCTTCAGTTTGTCATGGAATCTAAACTACAGGGACGTGAATTTTTACTTTTAAAAATTCGCATGCATTCATTCAGAATCGATCCATGGTCACTAAGGTGAAAAGCCAGCAGCTAGATCTCTAAGCCAGGAATCGACGGTGGATTCTGTTGGTAATGACTGTTGTTTTAAAGGTCAAAACAATGGGATTACCAACCCCTCTGGTCGCGAAGGGGCAGCACTGAAGATAAGAAAGAAATTAAATTCTAGCGAGAATAAAGCAATTTTACAGTTTGAGCTTTATGGTTTAAGAATAATGACAAGTGCGGATGAGAATGTCTACTCACAAGATTAAGGAAACCGTTCACTAAGGTAGTCGAATGAATGGTACAAACAGTAAGATTGGAGACATGATGACTGTCGAGTTTCGGCAGCTATTCTGAGTATGGTTTCCCGTCGAGATCTTATAAACTCGTTCCAGGCAAATGCCGGAACAGTTACGTCTCTGTGAGTACAGAATTAACGCTGCTACATATGCAGGTAACTTACAGATGAGCAAATTTTGAGTAGAGTTTCATTCATGGGTCCGAAGTGGCTGCCTTTTTACAAGAGCACGACGTCATCAACATGTAATATGAAATGTGTTCCTAGCCAGTAAAATGATTAAGTAAGAAGAACTGCAATATATTCGCGAAGATCTTCAAACCAGTACATCGTAAGCTGTCTTACTGCAATCCTATAATCATTCTTACGAACATTTCGGGGAAATAATAATGGTTATAATGATTTAACAAATTATAAAACAATAATCTTTAAAAACAAGGAGCGATACTTCCAAATTAGAAACAGGACAGATATTAATAAGGAAGTACGAAAAATGTAGGTGAGATAAGCATTATGTTAAGAAGGACTTCGTTATTATTAGAGGAACAATTTATATATTTATCAATTCTTCTACCGCTTTTCCAATATTGGTGGGGTCACGGGTCCGAACTGTGCTGCACATGTGGGTCTGGCCTGGTTTTAGGGTCGGATGGCCTTTCCCGACGCAAACTCTATGTGGGGGCTGTATTCACTGTTGTGTGTTTCTGTGGTGGTTGGTATTGTGAATTGTTGTGTGAATACGAAGCAAAATATGTCGGGACAAACACCAACACTAAGTTCCGAGCCGTAGGAATTAACCATTCAACCGTACACAGTTAAAAACTCCGGGCCCGGTAGGACATCGAACCTAGCGCCCTCTGAATCGAACGTCAGTACGCTGACCATTCAACCAAGGACACGGAAAATCACGCTAGCCTTTACGACACATAATGCTGATTGTGTTGAAACAAACGAAAAATAAGACGTTATGTCGTTGAAAAAAGAGTGTGATAGAAGAAAAAGGATAAAAATTATACGGGTCTATAAAAAGGATGAAGTAGGCAGAATTACAAGATAACGCTGATTTGACAAGCTGGAGATACAATGAAACAGGGATATACCTACGGAAAAGTGTACGAACAAGTACATTTTTTGACTTGCAGAAGTACTGTATTGCACATTTTAAAATAAACTATTATTATTATTATTATTATTATTATTATTATTATTATTATTATTACTATTACTATTATATTATTATCTAAAGCTGCGGTACGTACAAGCTTATTGACATGAAGCTGAAGCTTTCAGCAGGTGAAGGGAGAAAGCAGCAATTACCCGAGCAGGCGAGCGAGGCTCGAGTAGTGGGCGTGGCTAAGATGTTTCACGATGTTGACTGACGGCGGGATTAAGTATAGCTTACCTGGCTCGAGAAAAAACAAGTGGGGCTGTAAATTGATACATGGGAGATATGCAAAAGAGCGCCATCTGGCCGGGCCAGCCAGTGGTCCCAACTTCGATACCATCAAAACTCTCCGAACAAAATTTAAAGCCAGGAGACTCACTATGTTGCAAGTACGGACGGATCGAGATAGACGACTGTATTACCATTCAGTCCCTTTATACTAGAGGCCTGCATGAGTAAATAAATCTATGGACAATCACCGGACAACTCACGCCTCGATGCGAGTACTGTACGTAATCGTAAATTCCGAATCGCAGCACCGTCGCATCGTAGGCTCATAACGACAAGACTGGTATTGTTTAGGTTAGAGCCACACATAATCCTGCGCGCTGTGAAATAGGATATTTTTCTAGTGGCTTTACGTCGCACCGACACACATAGGTCTTAAGGCGACGATGCGATAGGAAAGGCCTGAGTTGGAAGGAAGCGGCCGTGGCCTTAATTAAGGTTCAGTCCCAGTATTTTTCTGGTTGAAAATGGGAAACCACGGAAAACCATCTTCAGGGCTGCCGACAGTGGGATTCGAACCCACTATCTCCCGAATGCAAGCTCACAGCCGCGCGCCCCTAACCGCACGGCCAACTCGCCCGGTGAAATAAAGTTAGACTTTCTAAAAAAAAGGCTGAAATCACTGTAAAATGAATGGGATTGGCTTGTAAGAGCAGTTGCTTTCCCTGTAGAAGATGGTGACTCTACAATTAGTTAAACTTTATACTCCAAAAGATTCTCATACTCCGATCACTTACAATATCGACATCGAGGTGCGAATATTTCTCGTTGATGCTTAATTTTGTGAAACCAGAAGACGTGTTCGTATGTCTAATTCCCGCACTAGTAAACGCTTCGCGAAAAAGATCTACTTACAATAGACAGTATCAACGGAGATCACATCACGTAGGGCCTACCAATCATATCACTGTATTTGTCAACTCGTATTAATATTGGATCTATCCGAATAAACCTTCAGCTGATTACGAGATATTAGTTGGTTTTTCTGCTTTTTTTTAATGTAACACTAACATATTGAAGTTCTTCGGCGTCACAAGGATGGGGAAGGTCTAGGATTGGGAAGGAGGCGGCCGTGGCTTTAATTAACTACAGCCCCAGCATTTGCCTGGTGTGAAAATGTGAAACCATGGAAAAAGAAAGTTTGTAGCAGGTATAGATTGGCAATTGCCTCCGATGGCGTCAATTAAATATACGAAATACGGCCAAAGTAAAATGTAACTTCTACCGAAGTCCCAGTTCATTTAAGACTATGACAACATGGAAGCTGCTGAAGTATGGATGGTGCCGAGTAATGCACCTGAATGTTACGAAAAAATGTTACTCATAGGGCCAGCCGTGCAGCAACAGCACTTCCTGGCTCAGTGAGTAAAGCAATGGCAAACTACATCTCTCTTCATCGTGCCTCTTTACGGCGCCATTTGAGGATTCAACCAGCCCACGTGCTGATGACCTTACAGACAGACAATAAGGTGCCAATTACCACTACAATACACATCGTTGTAATCGTCTAACAAGTATCAGCATCAGTGCTCGCACGATGTCGTGTATAGTCTCTACTCTTCATACTTGATCTTACGGATACGTTTTACGACTAAGAGATGTGTTATTACTCCCCAGCCTCTTGTAGAAATTGTGAGATGACGTACAGTATGTCCATGGAAATGTGTCTAATAACAAGGTATTCACCGTGCGGTTAGGGGTGCGCAGCTATGAGCTTGCATCCGGGAGATAGTGGGTTCGAGCCACACTGTCGACAGCCCTGAAGATGGTTTTCCGTGGTTTCCCATTTTCACACCTTAATTAAGGTCACAGTGGCTTCCTTCCCACTCCTAAGCCTTTCATATCCCATCGTCGCCACAGGGCTTATCTGTGTCGGTGCAACGTGAAACAAACTGTAAAAAAACAAAAACAAAAAATCCTTTCTGCCCCACCATCGCACTCACTCCAATTGATCAAAACTGGTGTGGCTTGTTAGTCGATCGTCTGGCGATGATGGCCATTATTGCTTTAATGGGAAGTACAACGAGTTAACAGATCCGGCCCTTAAAAAAAAGAAATTAGACCTATCGGCAAAATAAGGGAAAGTACTATGAAAAGTGTGCCCGTGAAGGACTCTTGGCCTCATTAACCGGACGAGAACAAGGGTCGGCGAAATGAAGTCGGATAGTGAGGAAGCAATGCCAGGCTCGACAAGTGGCAGAGTGCTTGCTACTCCATGCTCCCAATTTGAAAATCTATTAGGAAAAGCGATTGTCTCCTGAAGTGAGTGTTGCTATATAGTCTCGGCAGTTCTCAGGATTGATCGCGTAACCTCGTAACCGTTCACGTCATCAAAAATTAATTTACATCGTTGGTCCCAAATAGGCAAATATCATATAGCAGAGTAAGATTTATCACTGCTACTAACTCGAACAGTTCGGGCTTACTCACCAAACACGGTTCAGGATGATTTTATTCCAGTATGAATCGAAATTACAACACGAAACGGAACAAGGAAATAACGGTTAGTGATTTCTATATGAACGCAGAGACAATCACATAAGAGATCTGGTAGTAGAGCAGAGATAAACATAAAATAGCAAAAAAAGTTATCCTTCGCAGTGGTCAAAATCGACTCAGATTTTATTCAGTGACTGAGGTGAAATATTATCGTAAACTTCTTTAATTGTAACGTTTAATTCTTCATTATTTTGGATTCAGAGGTAGACCGAAAATATTTATTTTTCTATAATTTTTAAATTCTATTAGATCTTGCCTTGAAACTGTGCACATCTACTCTTCACTCCCAATCTACACAGAAATCACAACTATTATAATCAACACCACACAGAATGAAATGCGTACTGAACACCATTTACTAATGAACCTGGTGTATTCTGAGGTTGTGTCATCATCATAAAACAGCACTCCTTTATTTGAATACACCACTTCCTTAAAGGTTGTAGTTTCCAAAACTTTTACAGTAAACATATTCACCCTCCGCCAAGCGCGTCTGAGTGACGGGGGCCCAACACACCCAAAAACAAAAGAAACACGAAGCCATGTTAATGAGTACCTTGCACAACGCTCTATTATGCCTACATCAATCAAGTGCTACATAAATCTAACAGGAGGGAAAATGAATAAAACGCCTGAGTAATAAGACAGCAGCACTTGAGATAATACTAACCCTGGTACCACAAAAGAAAAAAAAAAGAACTGAAGAACGGAGCACTAAAATTATCATTGCAAACAACACGAAGAGCAGAATAACATTACAGCTGACACCTAGTGTTAAACATAAAATATACACTAGCATCAAGCGATGATTCATAATATTAATTTTTCCGTTTAAAGAAATACATTTGAAATACATTAACCGGCTAGCTCCATTGCAATAAGCATAGCATATGGTGAAAATACGACATGGAGTTTTCTCATTCTTAACTATGTCGGAAAATGAGCAGAGAAAAGGCATATGGACTCGAACCGGTCAACAGTCTTAATTTGACTTAAGTGAATCCTCCCACGCACTACCCGTGGAACCGATGTTCTGTATTATAGACCGCTTTTAATAACAATAATGATTAACCTCCATAAAATATATTATGTTGGTATGGACGGACATTAGCTAAAGGAGATAATTCACAGGGTTATAGTTCAATTAACTTTTAATCGACTTACAGTATCATGTGCATTGTAAATGTTATAAATGACAGGTCATGCAACACAAACATATGCTGTACTCCAACACTTTTTGATTTTGACAACGCAAGTGTAACCAACGCAATCTCACGGAGACTTCAATGAACGGGTGAAACAACAGCCTACGCCATTTTCAGCTGGTACAATATTAATGTTTACCGTGTAGGCCTACAAGTGCTTTGAATATTTCCGAATATGTCAAAAATCCTGATCACTGAATTACTGATTAGGAGATCGACTTAAGAATTGTCTGCAACGTCACAGGCAAAGACTCTCGGTAAAAAATTTCTTCGTAATCACTAGTACCAGTTATGAAGAAAGGTAGTTCTGTGAAAGTATATTTAAATTTTATGATAGTTAACGTGCAAGAGAATGTAAATTGAAAATATTCTTATAAGCTTATGTGATTATACTGCGAGCCGTAACCACAAGTTTTTTAAACTCAATCAAACCTGAATTTTCTCCCAGAGGTTGAATAATTAACTTTTAAGAAATATAGCCTCCTGAGAAGATACAAAACGAGTAAGAGCCTTAAAAAATATTGCCTTACATGTAATCGACATTTATAACATATTCACGGAAACGATCAACATCATTACCTATAGAGACCAATTACGATTACTATTCCACACAATGAAATTACATCTGGGATAAGTATGCGTTTGACAGCATTTGGTAACATATATTTACGGTTCTTTCGAAAGTTTTGGGACAAACGTATGTGGCATTTTTTGGTCATTATGATGAATTATTCTAATTCCGAAACATTCTGATATATGGTTCTATGTTATCAAAAAGACAGGAGTAGAGAAGTCCTCGAATAGGAACATGCCATTTCAAAGACTGTACTGTAAACTTAGACGAAGGATTAGAAGGTAGACAGAATTACCCGTGTTCGCCTCTTTCACTGCTGCTTATTCGAGGCCGGAGATTGTAAGGGATAAAATTGCTTCAGACACTTTCTAAAAAGAATGGTTCCTAATTCTTAAATTTCTCGCAAGAAAGTCTACAACGAGTTTTCGCCGCCCGGAAGCTGGCAGTGATAGATAACGACAACGCGTGGGGCCCAGGTTAGAGGTTAAGTGGCCATGTGCGAACAAGCCCAGGACCATGTTCGGGGAAATCAGTTAGCGAGGTGAACTTTGGCCCACAGTCCAGTCGAATGAAGGTACATTAAAATTCCGTTACAAGGAAAATGGTTTTTGGAGAAAGCCGGACATCGTAGGGGATTAATTATACACAGTTGTTGGTCGAAATACAAAAAAATGTTCAACAATAATCATTTCATTTCTCTTGCTTTTCTCTCTTCGTAACAGCTCTTCCTATAAATGAACATTTACACCAATTTGTGCTCTTGAATTCCAACTTTATATTCATAATGTATTCATACCTTACAAAATGCCACTCAACCTTTTACGTCCAGCAGTATCACTCCACGCCATTCCTTCACAGACAGGTCGGAACATCGCGCTTCGTCTCTGTACTCGCAAGTCTCCTCAGCCTAGAAATTGCAACGTTGCCGTAACACTACTCTTTTGTCAGAAATCACCCAGCACAAACCGTACTGTGTTCCTTTGGATCATTTTCAGATCTCGAATCAAGTAATCCTAGTGAGGGTATCACAGGCATACACTGGAATCATAATCTACGTATGGTCTAACCAGTGACTTATATGCCATCTTTTACAACCTTACTACAACCCCAAATACCCTCATAACCACGTGAAGAGATCTGAAAACCTTTATTTAGAATCCCATTTATGTGATTACCCCATTGGATATCTTTCCCCATCAACACAGTAATTAAAAGTGAGAGGACATTTTCTCCTGGTGAAACTCACAACCTGACTTTTCACCCCGTCTACCACGTTACCACTGCCTGCTGCTCATCTCACAACGTAGTCGAGGTCTTTTTGTAGTCTCTCACAATCATTACTCTCAACAGTGTAACTTCATCCGCAATCTCTTATTCCAGTTCTCTACTCATATAATTTTCATATATAAGACAGCAAAAAGGTCCAATAATACTACCTTGAGGAACTCCCCTTTTAATCATTACATAGCAACTGTCACCCTGTAACAACTAAACTCGAGATGGACAGACCATTTCATTTTTCATTTTGAGTAGTTCATTCCAGGGCCTCCGCAGCGAACGAGAAAGACGATGTTGAAGACCTAACTATGGAGGGCAGCCATGACCTGTTCAGTGTATAGCCGTTACCTTGGTTAAACTTATTTGGGTGTATAGCTATTTCGGTCATCTCGGGAATGACTCGAGATGTGAAGCGTTTCTGCTCAGTAATGACAGATGTTTCATCAAAAAAGATTTGTTAATACCATGATCACAGCCCGATTTAAGCTACTGTTGTTATCTTGAGTACAGCCAACAAATTACTATATTCAGAGAACCGTTGATATCGTAACCATCACAAATTTTATGTGCAACCCCAAGTCCATGGTATTGTCGTTTTGATTTCACAACTCCTACATGCAATGGCCAGGAATCGTACAGCGGCCACCTTGCTGACATAATAAGACGTGATAGGCCAACCTATACTAGACTTAACTAAAGTTGGCGTCTGACAGGTAAGGTTGGAGGGAGGAGCGCTGCACGTGCCATTTCACGATGTTGCCACATTTCAGCATTCCTTTCTACATGCTCTTACCCCTCGCTTCCGGCTCACTTGTTCCCTCCTTCATTCTGACCGCTGTGATCTGCTGTAGACTACCTGGCCAGGCGGTGTCGTCCCATTTGCGATCACTCTTATACAATCAGGTTCTTATCAGTGACAGTGAGAGGTTTGGCAACTCCCAGAAAGACGAGCTGCCCTGAAGTTTTATCTCCATGGCAACCGCAGTCGCCCCACCCTCGTTTCCATGGCAACCACACAGCCACTCCCTTTATCCCGCCTCGGCAGGCAGTAAACGGACCTCCCTCTAAGAAATGTCAGACACCAACTCTTATTATTAGCAGTATAGGCCGCTACTTAATAAAGATACAAAAATAAATAAATAAATAAATAAATAAATAAATAAATAAATAAATAAATAAATAAATAAATAAATAAATAAATAAATAAATAAATAAATAAATAAATAAATAATGATTTTTGCTAAATGTTGTACGCTGCTAGAGTAACTCGTAGCCTAATATGCAACATTACTATTTATTGTGCTCTTCCGCGCGATTTGCATATTTTAAATAACTATGTTTTCTCGTAAGTATACGTGTATAGGAACATGAATTAGTTCGTTACAATTTTATCCTCTACTATTAACGGTAACTATGGTGCAGGTACTTATCGATCAAACCAGCAGATGGCTCAGCAGTCGTACTCACCTGTAACAAAAGAGAATTTAACATGAAGATAGCAGTTCATATAATGATAGTAATTAGGAGTACATTTCTCACATATGATCAAATCTTTTAAGTACAGAAGAGCATGCGTTAAATAGAAAGGAAAATTCTCCTCTACTGCTAATGGGAACTGTGATACAGGTACTTATCAATAAAACCAGAAGAGAGATTACAAAATATTTCACAAAAAATAAATGAAGCGGATGATGATGTTTATGGTATAAAGTCTGCCAAGAACTGATATTGAGATTGTGCTTATCACAAATGTTACGTCTAAGTCTATGTCAACCTACTCACCTCGTTTGCGTTTCTATTGTAGTTATGAGGATTACTGCGTATTTTTCACGCCAGTAAATCAGCATTCGGACAGAAATGTCTATGCTACAAAGCATGCTGTAAGGGTGTGATTCAGAAAGATGGGCGAGAGAAAGACATAACTTAGTAAATGAAGTACAGAAGATGATAAGAATAAATGTGAGAACGGAGGACAATCAGAACTGTCGACCCATACTAGCATCGAGACTTCTTGTGTTTCTAAATGTGAAGTGTAGAAAGCCCAGTCGGACAGATGAAGACCGATTCGGGACCTTCCAAACATCATTCAATGACAGCAGTCCGTTGGTCGCTGATTGTGGGGTTGTTCACGCACCACGTGCCCGGTGGCGAGAAAGTCCCGGCGTGATGAATGACCCTCGCCCAACCGCCCTGGCAGTGAGTATACCTATTATATCAGCTCGCCCTAACAAGCGAGTAATGACTATCTTTCATTTTCGAGTTGCTTTTCAAATGCAAAACGAAGCTGGCCGCCGGCTCGAGCTGTTGGAGGTGGAGTTCTTCACAGCGGGTGGGCTGTCTATAGCTCAGCACTAACCAAACAGCATAAAACACTAACCAGACTGCTGTCCGTACTTCAGCACTAACCAATCAGCATAAATGACTAAAACCACTGTCCATACGTCAGCACCAACTGAAGAACTGTATATAATACTGAAACAGCTCTCTATACCTCAGTACTAACCAAAAGAAGAACCACTTAACACTATTTCAACATTAAAACAGTTTTCAGGAGGCTCTTTGGCACTATAAGCATACTACAGTGTTACACAATACTGCATACTAATCTCTGTTAACGCGTGTTTACCTTAGTCAATGACTGTCTAAACGCGGACCACGGGGTCTCGAATATGTGATCTCGAAGACAGAGGCTAGACACTTTTCAATGCTTTTCGAGAAAACAATGACTTTCTTCATTATATCATTTTAGAAGAATCTAGGGGGTCTTGAATTTTTCTCGTCATCATCCACAACACTCCAAGATGCTCAGATATACAATAGATCAATTTTCTGTTCGATGTACAAACTGGAAATGAACTTGTTCCTTCAATGCACAGGAAGAACTAGGAACCTGATTTATCTTTTTTCAAATAAATGCCTTCCCAATTAGTGCAAAATTACATTAATTTCTGGTAACAACATTCACATGGAAGCATTTTTGTAAGGGAAATTTTTGCAAACATATGTTACAAACACTTGCTCAAATATTTATCTATTTCGCTGTAACTGGACAGCGATTTTCATATTAATAAACATATTCTATTTTTAAATATGACTCACCACACAATTGGTAAGTGTATGTTCATAACGCATGAGACTTCTGGACGTCTACTTTTACAGGAGAGGGAAAAAGAAGCTGCTGAGCCGCATATTTATTTCCTTTAAGGCACGTCGAATAGACAGTTTCTGACCGTGGAGAACTATCGTAAGAGCCAATACGATTGTTCATCGAAGGAATCTCCTTGCACATACGATAGTATGCGAAACACACAATAGTGTACCCATAAGAAGACTCGACCAAAACAAGTCACATACGATAACAAACTTCAAAATCGTCGTTTCTGCACTTACGACAGTTTACCTCTGACGTCCAGACTTGTGATCACTATAATTTCACAGCATTTGTTGTTTAGTCAAAAGGCGGGCCATGTTTCTCTTCCTGCCTTCGGTTCCCCAATGAAGTGGCCATCCAAACGACTGGTCAGTATAATTATTTTACTAAAGCAAAGTGCAACATTTCAAAGTCCTCACCGTGGTTCTCAAAGCCAGTTATTCCTAAACTCAGTTTTAACTATGATAGCGTAGTGAAGTAAGGTTACTTTGTAAGCCGCTCTTCGACTACTACAAATCCAAATTCAGCCAGATATCAAGCAGTTGTGCAGAGGACAAGAAACCCACCACATTAACTACACGGAGTTGCACACTGTTTATCTTCTCCTCCTCCTCCTCCTCCTCCTCCTCCTCCTCCTCCTCCTCCTCCTCCTCCTCTTCCCCTTACCACGTGCTAGGCTGCCAATTTCAGTTCCTTGGATGTTTCCTCTTCTCTCCTTTCCAATACCCTATCCTCTCAATGTGTTCCTTCTTTCTCTCGTCAGACTCCTTGGCTCAATGGTCAGCATAGTCGCCTTCGGTTTAAAGGGTCCCGGATTCGATCCCCGGCCGGATCAAAGAGTTTAACCTTACATGATTATTTCACCCGTTTCCCCTGGCTCGGGGATTGGGTATTTGTACTGTCCCCAACATTCTTTGAACTCACACACCACATACAACACTATTCTCCACGTTATGCCCATTCAAAGATCGCGTTTGCACTTGTTCGTTGTCCTGATAGTTTTCGCCTTCTTATCCTCCCAAAATCTCTTCATTAATGCACTGTGTTGCATCTTGCGTTCCGTGGACCACTTCCTAACAGTTTTCTTCTTAGGTTCTCCACGAATTCGTACGTGGCTACTATCGTAATAAACGCTCCACGATCTTCTATGATGTCGTACGTGATATTCATTTTTTGGAAGTCCGCCTTAATTGCTTCTAGCCAGTTTATTTTGACCTTCTTTGAGTTGAATACTTTAAATAATCTTTTGGTGAGTATGTCGCTGTCCGTTCAATAGATATGGCCATATAATTTCAGGCGTCTTTTGCGTACAGCATCAGTGAACTTGTCAGTTAATGAGTAGAGGTCCGCTGTTACTTCTCTCCTCAGACAACTTTGCATCAGTGTTATTTTCTCTTTTGCCTTCGAATCCTTCCATATTTAACATTTTATTTCTAAAAATACCTATTTATTGATCTCTTCTTCTCTTATATTATTGTATTTCGTCCTGAACCTTTTCTTGACCTCTTCAATCCAGGTTGTTGACCGACCTTTTCTCCCTAACGCATTTGAGTTTTTTTTTTTTTGAAAATATGTTTCCATCCTTCCTAAAGATATGCCCAAAAATAAGTCTCCTTTTCTATATTCTGATAGAATTCATTATTACTTTATAATTTTCACAATGCTATACTTTCCACCGAACCCAGGATTTTTCAGTATTATTACTTTAGGTTAACAGTTTAATTTACAGTCTTGGGAACTGAATTCCTATCAAGTAGTTGACAACGCGGTACCGGTCATTTAGTTGCAAGCTAGCAAACATGCCCCGTGAGTGAAGTAGGAGCACAAAGATTTCGCTCCATCCTCATTCAAGGCAGCCGTCCTACGATGGGTTTTCCCTTAATCAAATATTCCAGACGAGTGTTAAGGTGGTGCCTTACATTCAGATTCAGGGCGACGTTCCCACTACTAGTCTCAACTCCAGTAAAGAGACTGCACAAGTTTAAGTCCCACACCAAAAAGACAGTATAGTGAAGACAATATAATCTTCAGTTTCTACAGGAAGAAACACCACAATCATTCCGGCAACTGATAATCCTACATTTTCTCCCATGAAAGAACAATCACCACCAAGCATTTTCAATCATCTGGCTCTTCTTGGTTGCCATAGGTTCTCTTTATAGCCATTCACTTAAATTTCACCTGTGTAGTCTCTTTACTGGAGTTGAAACTAGTAGTGGGAACGTCGCACTGGATCCGATTGTAAGGCACCATCGTAACACTCGCACAAATATTGGCTAAACAAGTGTTAATCCGTAGGTAAACACGGGTGCTATGTTCACTCTGAATGCTGTTTCTAATGAAATCTGATTTATGTGCCTGATGTTTATCGCTTTGATTCAAGCTATGGATCTCTCTTAACACTTATTTGAGACTATCTCAACATGCATGATTTGAAAGAATTATACAGGGTCAAAGCAATATACCTTAAATTCGCCCCATCTCGTTTGGTATATGAAATTAGAATAGAGGCTTTCTTTATAAATTACTTACAGCTCCGGATGTCATAGCAAATACAGAAAGCTAAAATTAACTCTTGGAGCAAATGAAGAGGAAGTAATATGAAATACAACTGATGCAGTAACAACAACGGACTGTGCCGGGCTGAGTGGCTCAGACGGTTGAGGCGCTGGCTTTCTGACCCCAACTTGGCAGGTTCGATCCTGGCTCAGTACGGTGGTATTTGAAGCTGCTCAAATACGTCAGCCTCGTGTCGGTAGATTTAATGGCACGTAAAATAACTCCCGCGAGACTAAATTCCGGCACCTCAGAGTCTCCGAAAACCGTAAAAGTAGTTAGTGGGACGTGGTTTGTGATGTCTTAGAATCCCTTCTTTTACACCTTACGCTGGCACAGCACGGCGGTTGGTATAAACCGACGGGCAAACGCAGTCACAAACATCAAACACACCTCCCTCGGACAAACCATTCGCTATATGAAATATATACAGCGATGAGAAAAGAATAGGGTATAATAATGTTTTGGCCCGACATGGGTATGGCGACAGAAATGAATATGGAGAGAAACTGTTGGACTATAGTATCAGAAATAACCTGATAATAAAGAACACATGGTTTATGAAGAGGAATAGCCATAAGATCAACCGATATAGTTGGAATGGACAGTATGGAACACTCATCTATTTTGTAATATCAGACCGATTTTTAAAACAACTAAAAATCCCTAAAACTGTACTGAAGAAGGAACCAAAGATCAGGATTTGGGAACTGGAGGAGGAGGATAAAAGAATGTCATTCCAAGATTGGATAAAAAAGAAGTTGCCTAACACGGAAATACGAAGTGGAGAAGAAGAGTGGGAAAATTTAAAACAGATATTTGTGGAAGCAGCAACTGAGGTATGCCGGAAAACAACAGCAAAGGTAAAAAGAAAGGAGACATGGCGGTGGCCAGACAAAATAAAAAAAACGAACTAAAAGAAAGGATCAAGGTGAAGAAAGAAATGGATAAGGAAAAACAAAAAACATATCAGAGGGATGAGAATAAGATAGAAAGGTTACATGTGGAATACAAAAGATTGAAACTACAAGAAAAGAGGAGTATCAAGGAAGAAAAGGAGCAATGTTGGGGAGAGTTTACCAACAAAACTGAGCAAGATAGTCGAGGAAATCAGAAACTATTGCACAGAGTAATAAAATCGAAGAGAATAAATCGAGAAAACATCAAGGCATTAGAGAGAGAAGATGGATCGATAGTACATGATGAAAAGGGTCTTTAGAAGGTGATGGCAAAGTATTTAAAAACCTTTATAATGAGGATGACTGCTCGGAGGAAGAAGGAGATAAGAAAATGGAAATAATAGATGGAGAAAAAGAAGAGAACCCATAATATGATTGGAACTTGAAAGGGCAGTGAAAGCAATGACCAAAGGTAAAGCAAGTGGAAAAGACGAATTCAATGTTGATATGATTAAGGCAGCAGGAAGCATTGGACTAGAGTGCCTATACCTAGCCCTCAATGCCATATGGACGGATGAAAGGATACCTGAAGATTGGCAACAAGAAAGCATTGTGCCATTGTTCAAAAAAAAATTGGAAGAAATATGAAAATTATAATGGTATAACCCTATTATCACATGGGCTAAAATAATGGAGAAAGTCATAGACAAAAGACTAAGGGATACAATAGAAACACAGAGGAAGAACAATATGGCTTTAGACTGATTAGATCAATAATAGACTTGATATTTACAGTGCGAACGATAATGGAAAAATATCTACAAAACAATCAGCTTCGTATTTTTGGATTTGGAAAAGCTCAATCAATCAATACTGATCTGCATTTAGGGCAGTCGCCCAGGTGGCAGATTCCCTATCTGTTGCTTTTCTAGCCTTTTCCTAAATGATTTCAAAGAAAATGGAAATTTATTGAACATCTCCCCTGGTAAGTTATTCCAATCCCTAACTCCCCTTCCTATAAATGAATATTTGCCCCAGTTTGTCCTCTTGAATTCCAACTTTATCTTCATATTGTGATCTTTCCTACTTTTATAAACGCCATTCAAACTTATTCGTCTACTAATGTCATTCCACGCCATTCTCCGCTGACAGCTCGGAACATACCACTTAGTCGAGCAGCTCTTCTTCTTTCTCTCAGTTCTTCCCAACCCAAACATTGCAACATTTTTGTAACGCTACTCTTTTGTCGGAAATCACTCAGAACAAATCGAGCTGCTTTTCTTTGGATTTTTTCCAGTTCTTGAATCAGGTAATCCTGGTGAGGGTCCCATACACTGGAACCATACTCTAGTTGGGGTCTTACCAGAGACTTATATGCACTCTCCTTTACATCCTTACTACAACCCCTAAACACCCTCATAACCACGTACATGACAAAGTACCCAAGAGAACGAAATTAACATTATATAAACAGTATTTCGTACCAATTGTAACATACGGACTAGAAACGCCGGTAACTAATAAGAGACAAGATAGTAAGATCCAAGCAGCAGAAACGACATTTTTAAGAACAACGGTTAAAAAGACAAGAAAAGATAGAATTCAAAATATTAAAATCAGAGAACAGAAGACACAGAAAGCAAGACTGAGATGGTTCGGACATGTAAAAAGAATGGGAAAGGAACGGGTAGCAAGAAGGGAATTGGAAAGAGAAGTTAAGGGAAAGAGACCAGTTGGAACACCGAGAAGAAGGTGGATGATCAGATATGGAAGGGCATTAGGGAAACTGGATTGGATGTGGCGGAAGTAATGGAGCAGGAAAAGCGGAAGGACAGAAAGGAGTGGGGGAGGCTTGTTAACCACACCCGGGCGACTGGAGAGGGACAATGATGATGATGATGATGATGATGATGGTAAAAGTACAAAAAACAGTAACTGGGCTCAATTACTTTAACATTTTTACTCAGTTACAATTACTAATTACTTTTCAACAAGTAATCAGTCAAATTACAATTACTTCACAGAAAGTGCATCTTTAGGGAATCACTGACTTTTTGTTTTTCACGTAACGATGGAATGATACCAAAGTTTGCAAGGAGACACACATAACTCCATCTTGTGTTTCACAGCATAGAGACATTTGTCCGACTCCTTGGCTGAATGGTCAGCGTTGAGGTCTTCGGTTCAGAGGGTGCTTGGGTTCGATTCCCGGCCGGGACGGGGATTTTAATCACATGTGATTAATTTCTCTGGCTCGGGAACTGGTTGTCTGTGTTTGTCCCAACACTCTCCTCTTCATATTCCAGACAACCACCACAGAAACACGCAATTGTAACTAGGCCTACATCCCTCTACATAGGGTTGGCGTCAGGAAGAGCATCCGGCCGTAAAACAGAAACAGAACCACATGTGTAACACAGTTCGCACTCGCGACCCCACAAGGTGTGAGGAAAAGCGGAAGAAGAAGATAGCATAGAGACATTTAGCGGCTATCATCACTACCCCAGACTAAACAAACTTTCAAAATGATTGCTCCCAAGCAAAGTTTGCATGTCATATTCGTGCTTTCATTATTTTGAGGATAACTAATTCAAAATATTAATTCAAATAGGAAAATGGGGATTCCTTAACGCTTTCCCCGTCACATATTTATTCCCGCTTCATTATCGACTACGTAGCGCCTGTGGGTAGGGGTAGAATAACATCTACGGTACCCCTGTCTGTCGTGAGAGGCAACTAAAAGGAGGACCATAGAGAGCGTGGGTTGGCGATCACAGTTCCGTAAGGTGAGCCTGTCATTGCTTCCACTTGCTTGTGTCAGACTGCTCGGTTTCATTTTTCCTATTAGACCTGCCTTGGTCAACTCGTGTCCTTTCCTGACTACGACGGTATTAGGTTTGCGAGGCCTAGAGAGTCTTTTATTTTGACGCCCTTTCTTTTGCCGATACCTTCATTTTTCAAAGTGTCGGATCTCTTCCATCTTCCATCTGACTGGTGTTAATAGAGGATGATCACTTCCTCTTAAAACAATAACCACCACCGTCTCGACCTCGCAGTACAAGATTATGTAAATCTCAACCAGTAACCACGACAACCTGCGAGTGAATGAACGACCGCTCGTCCTATCCTGGAATATACCCTTAGCGCGACGCCTTGCGACTGCTGGCGCTACAAAGTTTCCAAACTCTCGACGTTATATAGGCCTATATCTATTACTACAATGTAATGATTACAATTATATTTTCAGAAGTAAATTACGAATAATAAATACATTTTTGTGAAAAGTAACAATTAAAAGTAAACATTACTAAATAATGTAACCGTTACAAATAATTCGATTACTTTCACTTAATATATATGTATATATATTACGAACTGCGGACATTGATCGCTACCTTTCGCAAGGTTATTTGTACTTATCTCCCCAGATCCTGTATATGAATCAAGATCAAAGAGAGTTCGTTGTTTCTTGTGTGAAGAAACAATGAAAGGGGCACATATGTTAACAGTGGGAGAGAATCGCTCAGAATGAAATATCTTGACAGCGAATCTAAAGTTCAACACCAAAGTAGCAAGAGCATCCCGAAGGAAAAGGTTTTAAAGAAGGAAGGGTACCAGGAAGAGAATCCTGAATATGCTGCTGGATGATTTTGAGCATCAATTTAAAAATTTGAGTGAGTTCTTACAATTTCAAGTTTTAAACCTGATTTTCTCAAGCTTTTTTTACAATTAATGTTACTGTGTCTGAAAAACTACTTCTGATACACACATGAAACTTTGTGAGATGTTTCGTTATATCTTACTGTCCTTATTGAAGCAGAATCACAGCACAGGTTTGCATAGGCAAATATTTTGTTTAAAAATGACATCTTTAAAAAATAATATATCTCGTTCTTTTGGTATCTATATTTTAATTCTACTTCAGTCCACATAAATAATGTAGAAATGTCAGCTGTAAAAATTTCAGAGTCGTATCTCAATTGGTTCCAAGAATATAGGAACATAATTTTGGCTTATTTAACATTGGAATAGGCCTTTCAAACTCCCCTTAAGATGAAAAGAGAGATACAATTCCACACATCGTCAAACTATCAAAAGTGGATCGGATCGAAAAGACAACGAAATTGTTTTGTATAATCAAAAAGACGTGGTAAAGAAATATAAAATAAGCACTAATGCAAATAATGAAGGATGGGATATCACTGTTTAATATTTAAGACTTTAAAATTCCGGTAGCATGCAAAATGGGTGTATCAAATTAATTTGCTTTACAACAAATTAATACTCTCCTCAGTTTCTAGAGATACAAAACTAGGGGAAGACCCTGTTCTAAATTAGTTCTTGAGAAATTTGTACGTTCAAGACCATATTAAGTTTTGAAATGGCCCATGTTCTCGCTATGATTACCGCCTCTTTTCCGGTGTATGGTGCGTACACTATACCTCGTCAGAACTAGACTCGATACCCGACGCCACGCCCGCTCCACTCCACTTGGGTGGTCTCGCTCCATGAGGTATCGGTTCGCTGATGCTATAAAATATAGCTGTCTTCTCCTTGTTGGATCACTATGCTACTGCCAGCACTCCCCGTGTCCTTCGTTATCTTATTTTCAGCTCTTCTGTCAAACTCGATAATCAAGAATCCGCTGCTGAACTTGTTCGTTTCTGTTGACAGTGACTTGTCTTGTAAGTCAGTTCGGAACAATGTACAATTTTAGTCCATAGGGCTGAATAAGAAATAAATGAAATCACCATAATCCGAACGGAAAGATGTTTATAATTTAGGTACAAGCTCCACGCTATGAGACTTGTTAAAGCTCGTCTCACTAACACGGCACCACGACAATTCCATCACCTTCAACTGTGGACCAAGTAAGTTAAACGGAGTAAATGGTAATTTGATCCGTATGGCCGTCAACACAATGAAAGTTGTGAATAGTTGATTATTTGTTTAAAATAGATAGTGAAACACTATATACAAACAGAGCGTGCTCCAGGTCGATAGAAGTGAACATAGTCATTACACCACTTCTAAAGGCCAGACCGTAAATAACTGTCTTGACCTTATTTCTTGAATTTTGCGTAGGTCTTACAGTTCATCCTCATGAGCAACTTCTTGAACACTCTTAAGTTGACATCTTCCTGACCGATTCTTTCAATGATGATTGAAGAGGAATTCATCATAAGGCAGAATGTGACCGATATGTTTCTTTTTCCTAACTTCAGTAATCCGACTCAATTTTTGTCCCATTTCTCTCAGGGCTACAATATTACTTTTAATTTCGGTTCAACTTCTACTCCAGATCCACTTTTCTTTTTGCTAGTTGCTTTACGTCGCACCGACACAGATAGGTCTTATGGCGACGATGGGAGGGGAAAATCATAGGAGTGGGAAGGAAGCGGCCGTGGCCTTAATTAAGGTACAGCCCCAGCATTTGCCTGGTGTGGAAATGGGAAACCACGGAAAACCATTTTCAGGGCTGCCGACAGTGAGATCCACTTTCAAGTTGCTTCTAACACTTTCTTTACACGCCAATGAAACGTGCGGTTTTCGCGCCCATACAGAAGTACAACAGGTTCGAGAGGTTATGAAGTAAGCTATTTCAAGGCAAGTTCACGAGTTAAAGTCAATGGACAGTAAAATTCAATCAGCGGACGAAAGTGCTTGCAGATTCAGAGAAAAAGGTGTTCTAAATGCTAGAAATGTAGTGATCTATTGTACACTATCAGAATCACAGATGAAGATAAATGTTAACATAACAAAGGTTGTTCTGACCAAACGTGCACAAACGACAAGCTTAATTACAAGTCACCAGTTCCCCTTTTCTTGGAAGTTTCATCACCTAAAACAACAGGTGGAGCATGGAGAATAGTATTTATAAGTAAAACAGGTCATCTGATCAGTAAACACACCAACATTCAGTTCAAGAATAACTTAGTAACATATTTTTGTCAGGAATGTACTCTTACAAAGGTGTGAATCTGAGACAGTAACTAAACGAGGCAGAAAGTGGCAGGAAGCATACGAAATGTGTGTCCGGAGAAGAATGTTGATAAAAGTAGACAAACAGGGAAGAAAATAAATTAAAAAGTCCTGAATACCTAATCCAAACAAAGAGATAGGAAAAACATCTTCAGCTTAACCCAGTTATTTAATCACTATAGGCCTAAACATTTTAAAGAGAGAAAGTTTGTACGTCGAGACTAATGTCTGGGGATTTATCTTCCTTTGTTTCTGTACACAGCACAGTCCCTTGTAATCTGAGTGTGGGGCTAGATTAAAGAGGGCTTTTCAGTCACTGCCTGCTTGCCTTGACTGGAAAATCTATTCCAATGAATTCTAATGTCATGAACGTGATATTGCCGAAGAGTTGCTAATATTGTAAACTTTCACCATTCTCGGAAGAAATGTCTTCTATTATTATTGGACTTAACCTAATTATATGGGATCGGCACTATGTGTAGGCCTAGATTATGCCCTGCTTTACGGCTAGGTGGCCTTCCTGACGCCCAACCCTATGTGGAGGGATGTATCCACTGTCGCGTGTTTTTGTGGTGGTTTGTAGTGTGATGTGTTGAGTGTAAATGAAGATGAGTATTAAGACGAACACAAATGCCCAGTCCCCAAGCGAGGGAAATTAACCAGACGTGGTTAAAATTCCCGGTCCGGGGACTGAACGTGGGACCCTTTGAATAGAAAGTCACTACGCTGACCATTCATTCGAGGAATTGGACACATTCTTGGAATAAACATATAACAGGTAGTCGTAATGTCGGAACAAATCCGGCATAAGAGTGTCAAGATTACGGAGACTGAAATGTGTAGCAAAATAAGAACTGTAAATGCCAGGTCTGAACACTGGTCATCCTGATAACAGCATTATTACGTGACCAGGACTCTCACCATCAATATTTATTAGACAATAAACGTTAGCAAATGGTAGAAAGTGAACCTGATTACACTATTACCACCACGAAAATTATGAATAATCTTACAACGTTGTGTCTGTTTGGGCAGCTGTCGTTGTGGACAGTGTAATTAACAAACACGTGCAAGCCTCTTCACCCAAGAATATGGAATTCGTTCCAAAGTAATACACAACTTCATCACGAAAGCCCGCATAGTTCACAACTAACAGCCGCTCCCGCTCAGTCGGTGGCTACTAGTGATGTAAGGAATGCACTGGCACCGTGCTTTGACACCGGTGCCAGAGACGGCACGGTAGGCACGGTGCCACGATTTAAAATGAACCAGTGCCAGTGGCACTGCCATAAAAATAAGTCTGTAAAACGTTTACAAGAATGAAACGGTTTGTGACGTGAATATTGACATTATTTATACCGTTATTAAGGACAAGAACACACCTCGATCCAGCCCGCTTTTCCATGAGTAAATCGAACAGTATGGCGGACACCGGCGGCTGGCACTGTTGCCGGACGAAGCACTATTGTGTGTGGCCACGTGACTGCCAACGGCACGGCACGTACAGGCCAGTGCTTCTCAGATCCGTGCCGGTGTCAATGGCAGTGCCAGTGCCAGTGCCAGGACAGATCGCTTCTACAGTAGGTACCTACTGGTCACCCCGTCCTACCAAGTGCTGCCGGACCGTGCCACATTATGCTTTATTCTCTTTCGTTATATTACGGATTGTCTTGAATTCCGTGTCAATGGCAGACAGACGAAAATCTAGCCCTTTGTGGAGCAATTTCAGTCCAGATGATAAAAAACAGTACATAGCAGTGTGAGATATTTGTAAATCTTGTATATCGTTCAGATCGATGATAACGTGTTCAAAACGGCATATGCTTCGTCGTACCTGGAAGACCCCTTAGTAGCTAGGCAGGCAGATCTGTTAAAATGCTGGTTGGGAAGAAAGCTTCAGTATCCCAACCTTTATTATTCAGCTGTCCGGAAGGTGTGTGCTGTAGCAATATCCGCGCCTGCCGAAGGTGTGTTTTCGAAAGCTCGTCAAATTTTAACTAACAGACTGTCAGTGAATAAATTGAAAAAAATACTGTTCTTGAATGTGAATGGAAAATTGATTTGAGGGTTATTTTGTAGTATTTTGTATGTAAATTTTGACCAACAGACGAAACAGACTGCCAGCGAATAAAGTGAAAAAATACTGTTCTTGAATGTGAGTGGAAAACTTATTTGAGGGTTATTTTGTAGTATTTTGCATGTAAATATTAATGTAAATTACGGTATATCTATGTGTAGTTCCTTTTTTGTCAATACATGAAGCATAAATGTTTTTATACGAGTCCAATGAATAAGTAGTCATCGTGGCACTGACAGTGCCACGGCACCGGTGTTTTGGCACGGTGACGCGCTTGGCACTGGCACTGTGCACACCAGTGCCAGCAGATGCACTGGAATTTGCATCACTAGTGGCTACAGTTCTCCATACTTTCACCTTCATTTTTCCTGGGTCTTTCTCTACATCACCCTGTTATCGGGCTAAGTTTGACCAGAGGAAGAGATAGAATGACAGGACATTAAGACTCCCAGGACTTGTTCAGGTAGTTTCTAAGAGAAGTGTAGGCGGTAAGAATGGTAGAAGTAGACCAAGACACGAACATGACAAATAGATTAAGTAGACGTAGGATGTATAAATGAAAACGTTAGCACATGATAGGGTGGCAAGGAGGGCTGCATCAAATCAGCCTATGAACTAATCGCCCAAACAACACATCACCCTGCTAACATATTCTTGCCATTCCTGTCTTTCTCCGACTGTCTTTTGAAAACAATCCTTTCTTCTGCCATTCTTACCAAATATCCCATTCATTCTGAATTTTAATAATAACGGCATAGCACCAAATGCTAACGGTCTTAAAATCATCGAAGTGTCAGAATTTCTTCCCGCAGGAATTCTTTACCGTTCTGGAAGCTAAGACACAAGAGTTGACGCACTTTAACACGCTATCTCAGCCGGAATCGAACAGGCCATCTTTAGAACAAAATGTTAACGAGGGTTGTCAGATCATACGTTTTTCTAGCAAGGTTCCCTTGTTTTTCGAAACTCTTATGTTTTTCTATTGCTTATGTCCCGTGACGTGAAGCTTATCATGAAGTCATTATCTTAGCATTTTGAAACTATAATTACCAATGACCTTACGTTAGTGAATTTCACTGCAATATTTGAAAGTTATCTTGATAAGTGGTAAGACTCGGAACAAATTATCTATACTTGAAAAAACAAAACAAAAATTTGTGTCATAAAAAGAAGTAATGGAGTTGCTCAGTTTGGAAGATTATATCTATAATAAGGTATATATAAAGTAGTCTGGGAAAACAGGGGCGGTTTCAGTGGCAGTGTTGACTTTGAAGGAAATGACATTTTTAAGCGGGGCGATTTCTTCTTCAAAATTTCAACAAAATGAGTACTCAATTATTTTTTTGCTAGTGGTTTAACGCCGCACTAACACATCGAAGTTTCCGGCGACGGAAGGATGGGGAAGGGTTAGAACTGGGACGGTACCGTCCGTGGTCTTAATTAAGGTACAGCCCCAGCCAGCATTTGACTATTGTGCAAACGAGAAACAACTCAATATCGTCAAAGTAGGTGTATTTTTACTCAGAATTTCGAACTCTTATTCTTTTGTTGAACAAACTGTTTCATCACTGCATTAGAAGTAAAGTGGTGTGAAGAACCGGTCACCGGAACTGAACTTTGACATGTCTTGTGAAGAATGTTATTAAAATTTAAAAAAATAAAATGTAAAAAAGAAAAGCCTGAAAAGTATTAAACAACACAAGAAGAGCGTTAAGAGAATGCAGTTAGAAAGGTAATTCATGAGTTCGCTTCAAACTACATTGTTTCTATTTTGATTTAACATTCTTTGTGTGTCAGAATACTGATCTATTTTATTATGTAATGCATCTTTAGTATTCCCTAATTTTTATATATTGTGACGACGAAAGCAGAGGGCGGAGCGGGCGGTGGAATGAAATAATGCCTACCAGAGCGACAATACTGTCGGAGCAGCGACAATATGGGCGGGCCAGCAGCGAGAATAACAATAGCACCGGCAAACTGCTGGGCTCGCGATAAGGAAGCTCCTAGAAGAAGCTGGAAGCAGGCGGCAGGAATGATCTGGAATTGGCAACTACTAGAGTCTTCCGCGGGCTTATACCGGGTTGGCAAAAATAAAACTGGTGCGGAAAATATAAGACTGACGCGGAATTGACCTATGTTAATGAAAAGGAGAACAGCCCATCACAGGAAAAGCTGGAAACTGTGATTTCGATTAGTCAATCGGTTGCTGTCACATGTTTGCGTGAGTACGCCGCTGTGACATTACGTGTGAGTGAGAGGAGGAGACGTGTTTAGTGACTAATTGAATGCAACACAAAGTGGAGGTTTCGGAATCGTCGTCCACCGAGATCCTTTTTCAGCTTACGGAACACATGATAATAGCATGGTGCTAAGTCTGGACTGTATGGAGGATTTTACCATACCTCCCACTTGAATCCCTGCAGCAGTTCGGACGTTTGAAGGCCGTGTGAGCTGTTGCGTTATCGTGGGACGAAATCACAACGGCGCTGTTCTATAATTCCCCAACGATGAGGAGGTGAAAGCAGCTGGCTTCAGGTGGTTACATGGCGCTGGAGATGATTTCTGCGCATCCGGAATCGTAAAGTTCGTTGACCGTTCCGAGAAATATTTTCATTCTCTTAGTGACCAAGTGGAAAAATTGTATGTTGTCATAGCCGTGTTGCCTATGTGTCGGTGGTTTCATAAATGGCTATAACTTGGAAGTGTAACTTACTTTTTGATTCGCCTTCGTACATGCTTGAATTGTTCCACCTGTTCCAGTTTTGAAACCCTACCTGAAATCCAATTCTGTTACGCTTCTTCCTTTGTTTCTGTGCAAAATCTGGTAACCGTAAGTCCAGCACTAAACGTTTGCGGCATGAAATTAGCTGAATAAAACACAGTTGTGGATTGAAGTCCAGATCAATCTTCTGGCTCCCAATGGCAACAGCACCGTGCCTCTGCAGGCCTCAACAAACGGAAAGTGGTGGTGATGATCCTCGGTCGAGAGACGCAGAAGCTATCAGAGCTACCGCAGTACGTTAAAATGATCATTAATCAAGTCCAACGAGGAACCATGGTGAGCTCCAACAGCTCTTGGCAGCCAGTCCTGGAGACGGACGTGCATGCCATCGAGATGAGCCTGGGAACAGCGACCGAGGCCAAGCTGTCACTTGGACCATACTCCTGAACGATCAAGCAGTCAACTCCATAGCTGAGAGAAAGAAAAACAAGCGAGTTCATACATTTAAGTGACGTTAAAAGCTTGTCATAATAGTATTAGTCTGAAAAAAACCCATGGCGTTACAGCCCTATTGGGCTTTGGCCTACCAAGCGACCGCTGCTCAGGCCTCTGGCCTGCAGATTACAAGGTGACACATGGTCAGCGCAACGAATCCTCTCGGTCGTTATTCTGTGATTTCTACCGGAGGCACTATCTCACCATCAGATAGCTCCTCAATCGTAATTACGTAGAATCAGTGGACCTCGAATCAGTCCTCAGATACTGGTAAAAATCTCTCACCTGGTCGGAAATCAAACCCGAGGCCTCCGGATGAGAGACACGCACGCTACCCCCAGGCCACATGTTGGCAATAATAATAATAATAATAATAATAATAATAATAATAATAATAATAATAATAATAATAATAATAATAATACATGCCCGGCTCCTTGGCTGCTCAGCATAGTGGTCTTCGGCTCAGAGGACCCCGAGTTCTATTTCGCGCCGGGTCGGAGATTTAAAACGCGCGTGTTCTCGAGGCTGGGCGTTTGCGATCATCATCAATACGCATATTCGTTTACACACAATACATCACACTGCAAACCACAACAGAAATATGCAATGGTGATTACATCTCACCACATAGAGTTGACATGAGGAAAGGCACCCGGCCGAAAAATTGGGCTTACTCCAGACATAGTGCCGACCCCAAGTACTGGAAGAAGAAGAAGAAGAAGGAGAAGAAGAAGAAGAAGAAGAAGAAGATTAGATGCCTCAGATACCGTGCAACACAAAATTCTGAATTGACGCCATTGAGGTTTACCGCGGCTCAATTTTGACGTTCCGTTTCACTTCACCAGATGGCAGAGAAAACATAACTCTGTTGGACAATCTATAGCCGAGTTGTTAATTTTGTCTGTGTCACCGCAGATACAGTTACTCCCATAAATATTCGGTCACTCTGATTTTTTATACACTTTTATTGGACAATTATTCTTACACTATAATGATAATGTACAATACAACGAAACATGTAGGAAAATATAATACAACGTTATAGACACATTGTGATGTAAGTCAAACTCTTCTGGCAGTCATTAGTACGCCATTTGTCGTACATTTAAATATAAGCAATAATTCCAGTGCCGCCTCAAAAATATTTGGCCACTGTACAATAAAGCAACATAAACTCGCCTAATTCACAACTCTGTTACACATTCAGTACTTTGTAGGTCCACCTTCATGTTTTATGACCTCTTCCAGTCGATTCGGCATACTGGCGATAACTTTCTTGATATAATCAGGGCTTAATGCCGCCCATTCTTGTAGCAGTCTCCTCTTCAAGTCTGTGAGGGAACTTGTCGCCCGGAATTGCAGAGCTGCCATCATTTGACTGCACACATTCTCGATGGGGTTCAGGTCGGGTGATTGTGGTGGAGTCTCCAAAACCTTCGGGCAGTTGTACAGCAGCCACTCCCTGACAACTTACGACTTGTGCTTGGGGTCGTTATCTTCGTAGAATTTGAGAGTATGCTGTATACCAAGTTGTTCCGCAGATTATCGCAAATTGTTTTTGAGGATAGCCAAATAGCCCTCTTTTGTCAAAATATGTTCAGTGAAACTCAGTGCACCAACCCTGTTCGATGCAATACATCCCCACACCATTGCACTTCCTCCACCATGTTTTACCGTTGCTTGTAAATTGTAAATTGCTTGCGTTTCCGCCACACCAATTGCTTTCCATCGGACCCAAACACGTTGAACTTTGACTCGTCAACAAATAACACATCCTCCCACCAAGCACTGGGTTTGGTTACGTAGGTTTTGCGAACTCTAACCGCTTCTTTTCATATACCGCGCTAATGAATGGTTTCCTCCTAGCTCTTCTCCCAAGTAACTCATTCCTTCGCAGTGCTCTTCGCACGGTTGCAGTACTCACTTTCTTTCTACACTCCTCTAAGACAGCTGCTACCACTTTCAAAGCACTAATTTTTGGATTTCGTTTCCCATTCCGAAGCACAAACCGCTCCTGTCGTTCTGTCAGCCTCCTTGGTCTGCCAGTGTGAGGAACCGAATCAATTCTGCATTTTTTAATCGTCTGATTATATCTCCCACTATTATTCTGCTATGTTAAGCATCTGCGATATCTTTCTATGCGATTTACCTCTAGCATGATGGAACATCACGAGCTGGCGTTCTTCAAACGTGGTGTTGTGTTGTCTTTTGCACCCTATTTGATACCTGTCCGCAACACTACAGCGAATGACTTCGGCACGATGTTTCTTGCGGCACCGCATTTCTGAACTGAAAGTTTTGCAACGCTATCTGCCCTGTCTCTGTCAATGAACACAACGGCAATCCTGGCCTTTCCGGGTGGCCGAATATTTTTGAGGCGTGTCATTTCACCCATGTGAGCAATATCATTTCTTTTACAGCATAATGCAAATCAATGCTCCCTGATTCCTCTTCGGCATAAGCAACCACATGTAGTTCCATTACTTAGACACACTTGGTTTCACTTCCTGCTCATGGTTGCGTTATTGTCATCACTTTTTCGCGGATTTTATCAGTGGCCGAATATTTATGGGAGTGACTGTACATCGTACGCCGTATCGCTCGAGATAAATTGTCGAATGGACTTTTTTCCGCCCTTCAAAAATCAAACTACCCTTGCCCAATTTGAACTCTCTACTTTGGGATCTGTAGGTCGACACTCTGCACTAATCCATGGAGAGATCTGGACTCATAAGTAGAATCCAAAACAAATGCCATGCAATTACCACAATTAAAACGATAAAACCAGACCCAACTTTGTGGAAAGTTACAGTTGAGCCCTCATATTAAATGGTTTGATCCTGTTCCTCGACATCATTACTTCGTTAAAGCTTCCGAATCATTCAGTAAAGAGAAGAAGTGCACATATAACAGAAAGTGTCAAGAAAGAACACCGACGAAGGAAAACACACAATTACCATAAACGTAGGGGAATAACAGTATGTAACACAGCTTTTCCCTGCCCTTGAGGCGGTAGAGGTGGGATCCCTCGCTGAGTACGAGGGAAACACCGACCCTGGAAGGAAAATCTATTACGAACGAACGAACGAACGAACGAACGAACGAACACAGCTTTTCCCAGAAATACGTTAAGACGAGTCTTGAAAACTGGTTATACATGAAGAATATTTATAATGTTCGACATTCAGATAAACTAGGTGCATAACAATAGAGAAATGTAAATACGTAACTCTGTTTCCTATGGTTTTACTTATTAATTACTCTTCATTCTCAGAACAAGTCAACGATTTATTTTTTGCTAGTGCATTACGTCGCACCGACACAGATATGTCTTATGGCGACGATGGGATAGGAAAGGCCTAGGAGTGGGAAGGAAGCCGCCGTGGCCTTAATTAAGGTACAGCCCCGGCATTTGCCTGGTGTGAAAATAGGAAACCACGGAAAACCATCTTCAGGACTGCCGACAGTGGGGTTCGAACTCACTATCTCCCGAATACTGGATACTGGCCGCATTTAAGCGACTGCAGCTATCGAGCTCGGTGAAACAGCGCCTCTGTTTTCCGGGCTCAAGTAATCTGCCTCCATCACAATACCGACTACTCTATAGGTTAATCCATTTTCAACAGATAAATATCGCACATAACACAAAGTTCGTATTACCTTCATTAATCGCGGACCACAGGACCATGTTTACTACTCTAGTGTGGATTGTTCGTTGCTTCAAATAGTGTTTGTTAAATGTTTTATTACAACATAACCCCATTTTCACACCTCTTCTACCTTTCATAGCAAGACACAAATAACAAAACAAGAAAACATTAATGCATGGATCCGAACATGGACGATTTGCGTCGCGACGTATCAACATTTATAATGATGTTCATTTAAGTACATTCGCCATTGTATAAAATACAACATTGACGCAACAGCCACTAAAGTGATGTATATATGTATGTTGGGTTTTCAGCCCGAAGGCTGGTTTGATCCTCCAGAGCTCTGCCAAAGCTGGCATAGATAACCCAGGCGTCACTGAAGATACATACTAGGGAAATGAGGAGTGAGGTAGTTTCCCGTTGCTTCTCACCGGGCCAAAAGTTGCTATTATGTAGCAGTCTGCCAAGCCCACTGAAATGCATCCACCAACTGACCCTCTGAGCGATATTTTCACACCATTCACAACAGGGACTGGCTGCATAAGGAATGGCATTACTAGCATCGCTCATACCTCAGTCACTTTCATATTGTAAAAGCCAAGGAAGAGACTGAGGCAGGTCAATGAAAGTAAGAAATTTATTATGGCCCATGCCAGAAGACAAGGTGCACTGTAAACACTACATCTCGCCAGTAAAAAGTTTACATTACTCGCTTACCAATACGGTCACCATAAACCAAGATGAGAAAAGCCGGAGACTGCTATCTGCGCACTTTTTAGCGATAAATGTACACCCTAGTGCTGAAGCGGCCGACCTCTGCAATCGTCGAGATTCGTACTGGCAATCTTTGAAATACAAACTATGAATCGCCTATGCATCGCTGTGCGGCGTCTGGCGTACACTTTACGTACTAGTACTGTTGTTATTTACACAGCAAAGCCAAACTATAGAATTCACTCTAGGAATAAGATTCGCATCGAGAAATGTTATATAATGTGTGTGTGACACAGTTGTTGGCTTAAAATGACAAAGATTTAGAAAATTCACATCGATCGATCATATTATCGATTCATTCCAGATTTCATTTCCATTGAGTTGGCAGTACTAACGGAACCGGAAGCGCTCCCTCCTTACTCCTCAAACCCGTACACAAATCTATCGCTAAAAACTGCGCAGATAGTATTGTACACATCCTTTATTCCATACATACATTATAGACCGTTATGCCTTCCAGCGTTCAGTCTGTAAGCCTAGCGAATTTCCTAATTGCCTCCAGAATTCTCTATTTGTAACTAGCTCTGTGGCCTCGTTTAGTTCCATAACTCTTCTCCTTGTACTCTCTACGGTAATGGAAAATAATCCTTGTGCAGTTGCGGACTCTTTCAGACCCTTTCCTTTTTTTTAAGCCTGCATGAATTATCCTACAACAGACATACTCATGTACCCTTACGTGTTAGAAGCTACCTGCATGCATCTTGCAGGTTCCTTGACCTGCTAGCCATGGATAAATTTTGGTTTGGACAGAGGAAGTGACCACTGATAATACAGGATGTTTCTAAACCATGTGGGAAGTGTTCGAGGCGAAAATTCATCACAATATGAGCACTACTTGCACACAAACACAGTTACAGCTACTCGAGGGGAGATGTGTCAAAAAGGGCACTTACCAATAATTCCGAGTACAACTTCGTCTCAACCCGTAAACAATGTTACACTAGGTCCATCCATGCTCAATTTCTTCACACACATATTTAGGAATACCCTAGAACGTTTCTTTTAGCTGGTCGGCAATGAAAATCATGGCGTCTAACCAATCAGATGTTGATATAATTAAAGTATTTGACAAGGCATTCATTTATACTGTTACCTGTCTGGGTAGAATCACTCCAACACGGCTACATCCATCGTATAAAACAGAGAAACGAGAATTATCTGCCTTACGCCAGAGAGTGAAGAGCTGGTGATCTTCCTGTAGATTCATATGGAGTTCTACTTTGCCTCTTTTCTTGCCTGTATGTACCTCTAATTACTCTCTACGCTAACCCGCAGCGGTCGAGATGTTTTCACTCATTTGCAATCAAAATAACAACTCAACCGTAATTACAAGAAACTACCAAAAATAATCACTTAATAACGTGATATTAAATGAACAAGTTCTGACCGCAGTTTTTCATCGTCATCTATTTTAAGCTTGATTATAGGCTACCATATTACAGTCAATCTTTTGGTCATCTGGTCACACCTAGTGATGGTCCATGAAATTATTCAATTATTAAAGAATTAATCAAAGGATTGCCGTAGCAAACCTCTGCTATGTCCCAAGAGAAAACATTCGTGCGTCCGTCTCGGTAAGGCCTCAGCGATGTCAAAAATATACATGTAGTCCCGATGTCAGCCGCGTTTCTGTACCAACCTAATGCATTTATGCATTATTTGTAATAGTATTAAATAATAGTGCTATGGTTTGATGACAGTTTGTGGCACAAGGGCTTTCTACATCAAGCCCACACTGACAACTGATGTACCGTACCAAGCCTTCACTAGAGAGATTACCTAGTTCAGGATCTTCAAGATGCAGGAGAATCTGAAGAACAAGTTCCAGACAGAAGGTCGTAAAGACTTGTGGAAGGTTTAGGTTTTATCTGGCCATTGTTGTAATTAGAACTGTAAAATGCTCTGTGAAGCGCTCGCTAACGAAGGGCGATAAAGGCATGTTCGGGTTTGATTCCCCCTCCGGTTGTTAAAATAACAGAAATGGGACATCGTATTCTGGAGAGAACATGGTTCTGTGGTTTACTCACATTAGAAAAGAAAAGGGTACCATATTATTTATTGGGGTGGAAATGTGGTCGAGGATAAACGTCGACTTTACGAAGAGCAGCAGCATATCGTCCCCTCCTCGATGGTTGTAGGGAAATGTTCCTGTATCATTAAATAATGGCATATACAGGTCTCTCCTACAAACTAGCACCGAACACACGGTGTCTGTACTCTGCGCTGCGGCAGATATCTCAGCCGAACTATGTCGCTCGCGGCCACCCTGCTTTAAGCGTGTGTAGAATCTTGGATGAAATCTTACCTTATAAAAGATGCTGGAAGTGTCGTCCTTCCTGGGTTATACAGGTACTGTATCTGGTAACCACATTCTGGCTGACTCGAGTGAGTTCTGCCACTGTAATGTTTCTGATTCCATTCGTAATATTTCATTTCAGTTCCTCCAATGTGTGAAGAACTGTTCGATAAACTTTTTTTATTTTAGTTCACCCCATAAGCAAAAGTCACAATCTGGAGAACGACGCGGAAATAAAGCAGCATGATCACTATGTCTGCGAGCACTTCCGAGATTGTAAGAAGGGAATCTTCTTCTGTATGAGCAAGGGCTGAAACTTGCTGAAAGCAACCTTCGCGACTTTTCTTTTTCCGTTATCTGAAGCAAGAACGGCGTCAAAATGTCATCCTGGTACGTCTCTGCATTTACTGTCGTCTCGAAAGAAATAGGCCCAATTACATTCGTCTTGCACTAACAGCACATCTTCCAATGAGGGAATTCATAAACACTATTAGTATTTCCTGCATACCAATAGCGAGAGTTAAGATTGTTCACACGACCATTAAGATGAAATCAGAACTTTTACATACGAAAATACGGTATTGCAATGATAACTGTGTCACCATGTTAACAGCTGAGATTCAGACTGGGGACTGATGCTTGCCAGGTCGAACACGTGCAGGCTGCTTGCAAGGTCAAGAAAGATGCGCGCGCCTCCCATAATGCGGCTTACGAATCGGAGAGTAAAACGCCTTTTCGACAGTCTTAGTTTATATAAGATACTCTGTATAAAATTGTCTTTACCGAGTGGAGTGGCCGCGCGTGTTAAAGCGCTACGGCTACAGAGCCAAACTCTGCATTCGGGAGACGCGTGGGTTCGAGCCCCACCTCGGCTGTCCTGAGAATGGCATCTGCCATCATTAATTTTATCTTCATTACTTCCCTCAACTGAGGTTGGCGTCAGGAAGGACATCCTAGCGTAAACACATGCCCCATAAATTAATCCCGCTTCATCCCCAACCCGTATCAAGAAAGAAGACTAAGGGGTAGACAAACAAAAATACTGTATACATAATTTCCTTTCAATAGCTGTTAATTTTAAGCTGGAGTGACGTAATTTTTTGCACTGAAAAGAGGTCATTTAACGTGCCAATAAAACTGTTGACAAGGAGCTCTCGCATTTAAACGCTCTGTGTTGGGATTCAATCCTCCACCTTGTGAAGAGGTGGTGTTGCCTTGGTGTGGTGGCGGCGATATTTATTTTAACGGCGAGTACAACTAAATAACCACAGCATAGGAGGCGCCAAATATTTGTGACATCAGTGTAAGCAACACTTCACTTGGACAAATATAATACGTTGGTCTCATTCCCGCATTCACCGCGAGCTGAAAAGGCCAAGGAGGGCTAAAAGGCCCACTTACATAGTAAATTATGTTATTTGGGAATGGGGTAGTTCTTCAAACCAGTCTTACATCCGTGGCAAATCCGTGCTAACTAGACGGGATACGGTGTCTTAATGGAGTCAGCGACCATTTAGTAGGACGTATGAGTGACGCTAGTAATGCCATTCCTTATGCAGCCAGTCCCTGTTATGAATGGTGTGAAAATGTCGCTCATAGGGTCGGTTGGTGCACGCATTTCAGTGGGTTTGGCAGACTGATGTGCAATAGCAACTTCTGGCTCAGTGAGTAAAGCAACGGGAAACTAACTCACTCCTCATTTCCCTAGTATGCCTCTTCAGTGACACCTAGGCCATCTATGACAGCTAATGGTGAACCTGTTGAGGATCCAACCAGCCTTCGGGCTGAATACCCAACATACAACATACATACATAGTATAATACATGTCCTGCGAACTACTACTTCCTGGAGTCCACCGTTCTGCATCGTGATCTCCATGTCGTCCCATTTGCTGCATCACTTGGCCGAATAGGTGTTCCTGGATGTTTTTCTTCATCTGGGTTGAGTCGAGAGCTGCTCTTGCCACCGACGCTGCACCCCTACTGACAACGTGCAGTTAAGCCTCTCTCATTGTCGTTGGATTGGATGGCATTCCAAGTGTGTTCCGGACATGCGAACACTTGGCACCTACAGCTCATTAAGAGTCTTCCCCGGCCAAGACGACTGCTGTCCAGACTGCACTGTTCGTGGTAGGTGTGACGACATTCTTAGACATATTCCTACCTGGTTTTCTGGATCGAGCTTGAGAACAGACTATTTTATAAAATGAAACACTGAACCATATCGTAATTTAATATGTTCATGTGCTGCTAAGTATGCAATCTCATTCAGATCTTTTAGGATGGTAACTTATTCAAAACTGGACTCAATCGTCTTCGTTCTGGAGTTGGAAGATCCAAGAGTAATCTTCAGAAATGGCACTTCCGTGTCGACACCATTAACTGCGACTGGCGAGAATCCCACACCACGGAGCATCATCTCCTTGCGACACCAAACGCTATTGCGGCTGCACGTCACTGGTCAACCGTGGTGTGACAGTATGATTGTACTGTAATATTCATAACCAGATATTTTGCTTGGTTCTAACTCTAATAAATAACCCATTCATTCGTATTTTTAATATAGACTTATTACATTTAATTTTAACTTAATTTCAGTTGAAATTATTTCATCAGTCAAGCATTCATATATTCCGGACACACACAGGTGATTAGACCTATTTTTAAAATCTCTATATATAAAATAAGAGTTTTGTCTGTACACTGCTGAGAATTTAAAAAGGATGGTATTGCTGTATCGGTCGTGTCCATAGTAGCAAGGAAATACACCTTTTAATTTTCCGTAATTTCTGTCTGTCTATCTGTCTGTCTGTGTGTCTGTATGTACACGCATCACGAGAAAACGGCTGAAGAGAATTTAATGAAAATCGGTATGTAGTGTCCAGGAATAAGTCGCTACAATCTAGGTCATAAATAATCTTATTCACGGTGAGTGGAATGGTAGTTTAGGAGAAGGCCTAAAAATTAATTCTCAAATATTTGTGTTATTACAGGTCCTATTGACAAATACTACAGTACTAAAGTTATTTAGTATCAAATTTCCAATAATTTATGTCTTATACATTTCACCGTAACGGCTATGATAACAGAGATATTCGTGGATTTGGATTTTTGTTGCTAAGTCCATATCAGCGCCCAGTCACGAGAAAATCGATAAACAGAATTTAATGAAAATCGTTATGCAAAGTCGAGGAATAGCCTAAGGAACTACAGTCTAAGCTATAAATAATTTCGTAAGACGCCCTAATATCACAGAGTTGAAAGAAAACTCAATGTGAAGACCTACAAGAAAGCTCATAACATTGAACAACAATAACATTACATTGACCATTGTTTGTTGTGACGTGATTTGTGTCTTCTGTTGCCAGTCATGCCCGATAGATGGGGTTACTGCTGAATACCGAGTATTTTTTTAAAATTAGCTTTACGTTGCACCGACACAGATTAGGTATTATGGCGACGATGGGCTAGGAAAGGGCTAGGAAGCGGCCCTGGCGATAATTACGGTACAGCCCCAGCATTTGCATGGTGTGAAAACGGGAGATCACGGAAAACCATCTTCAGGGCTTTCGACAGTGGTTTTCAAACCCACTACCTCCCTGATGCAAAATCACAGCTGCGCGCCCCTAACCGCACGGCCAACTCGCCCGGTCGTACCGAGTGTAACAGCCTGCCTGAATATGGGCGGGAAGTAGCTGGCGAGTTAGATAACTTTCTTCTTAAGCATGCCATTCCTCTGGTTCATAAATTTTCTGATACTACTAGTACGTAACAAACTGCTTCGAGCTATTCAATCCCTACCCTGAGACATTGACTGGAATGAGCAGTGTGTATATTTAACGCAACAATGACAGAGGAGTGTTCACGGCTGTCTGCGGTCTGGTCATTCCAGCACTGGAACTCTGGACTGTTAGATCGGCATCGTAGTAAGATAATGTTCGTTAAAAGTGAGAAAATGTGCGGTTTTTCATTTCAGCGAGTATTTCATATAATAACAGTGTTTTTATTCCGTACATTCCTACTGACGTTTTTGTAATGGTCTAAGTAAACTGTAGTTAGGAAAATGACAAAGACAGTCTTTCTGAGAATCCCGTAGCGAAACAGGGGTACATCAGCTAGTTCCGTATACTCTGTAAAACAAATTATATTTGTAATTCGTTTCGATTAGGTTAGTTTTGTATCTCGTACGTAATCTTAGAATCGATGCCATAAACCGCCTGATAAACGGATATACTTTTTTTTCTTGCTGTTGTTTATCCATGTTGTTGTCTTAACCTTGTCACGATTCTGGCGGGCTGAGTGGCTCAGACGGTTGAGACGCTGGCCTTCTGACCCCAACTTGGGAGGTTCGATCCTGGCTCAGTCCAGTGGTATTTGAAGGTGCTCAAATACGCCAGAATCGTGTCAGTAGATATGCTGGCAATTAAAAGAACTCTTGCGGGACTAAATTCCGGCATCTCGGCGTCTACGAAAACTGTTAAAGTAGTACGTGGGAGGTAAAACCAATAACATTATTTATTGTCCTGTTTCTCTACGGGGTCGGTTAAGAAGTGATATGAATCTTCGTAGCGAGATTTTACGACCGGACGCGCTTCCTGACGTCCTCATCAGAGGCTTTTGGCACGCAATCTGGTGCCCTGCCGGCCAATATTTTGATGGTGATTTTTTCGACCAAAGGGGCTCGAACCGGCTAAAAAGAAGTGTCAGACCATATAGACTTGATGCCTTGACAATCAGGGCCACCAGGAGGCTTCTTGTTGTTTACATCCAGAAGTGACGCAATATTTCATATTATTTTGCAACAATGTGTAAGGTGTCAGCCTCATGATTGCACATTAAGGTGTCAAACCTGGCAGAGGCAGTCACATTTTTGAAGGGCCTATTCGTTACTCCATACCATACGACGTCGGCATGTAAAATATCTCTGCTGACACGTTCTCGACAAAATTAATTAAAATTCACCAGTAAGTCACCAAATAAGAGTACTGGTTTCTCTGTCACCCGGCTGCCCATAAGGTAACATCGAAATTGAAAAACAGGCAGCCTAAATGGAGTCAAATCAAACTGCTTGCACACGGTAGCTGGGACCGTAAAATTATTCTTAGCTACGACCGTAGCCAACGTTTTCTGTCATAGTTACCAAAGGTAATACACGGGATTTTATTGTTCTTGTACTTGTGGGGGACTGACTTTCTTAAAAGCGCTGAAAGTTTTTACATCACCAACTCAGTCTTTTTTTTCTTTTTTCTTCGTTTTACAATTGGCTTTACATCTCATGGATACAGGTAGGTCTCATGGCGACAATAATAATAATTTCGTGTGGCTATTTCTAGTCGAGCGCAGCCCCTGTAAGGCAGATCCTCCAATGAGGGTGGGCGGCATCTGCCACGTGTAGGTAACTGCGTGTTATTGTGGTGGAGGATAGTGTTGTGTGTGAGTTGCAGGGATGTTGGGGACAGCACAAACACCCAGCCCCCGCGCCACTGGAATTAACCGATGAAGGTTAAAATCCCCGACCCAGCCGGGAATCGAACCCGGGACCCTCTGAAACGAAGGCCAGTATGCTGACCATTCAGACAACGAATCGGCCACAGCGACAATGAAAAATGTATTTTAGTGCCGCGAGTGTCCGAGGACATGTTCAGCTCGTCAGGTGCAGGTCTTTTGATTTGACTCCCGTAAGCGACCTGCGCGTCGTTATGAGGATGAAATGATGATGAAGACGACACATACACCCAGCCCCCGTGCCAGCAAAATTAACCAATGATGGTTAAAATTCTCGACCCTGCCGGGAATCGAACCCGGGACCCCTGTGACCAAAGGCCAGCACGCTAACCATTTAGCCATGGAGCCGGACATGGCGACAATGAATAGAATACTCCCACCCCCTAGTTCCGGATCGCCTGGAACTGGGAGAGAGTAATTATGTCTTGCAATTCTGATAGTCTACATGCATAATATTCTTATTACATTTAAATGTATCTACTTATCCCTTAAGTGCGGCCAGTATCCAGTATTCGGGAGATAGTAGGTTCGAACCCCACTGTAGGCAGCCCTGAAAATGGTTTTCCGTGGTTTCCCATTTTCACACCAGGCAAATGCTGGGGCTGTACCTTAATTAAGGCCACGGCCGCTTCCTTCCCACTCCTAGCCCTTCCCTGTCCCACCGTCGCCATAAGACCTATCTGTGTCGGTGCGACGTAAAGCAACAAGCAATATATATATCTACTACTTTAAACATTATACCTAGACCTAATTACTATTTCCACCTAATTTCTAAATTGTAGTTTAGAAAAAATGAAAACTTTTTTTTTTTAGGCATTAACAGTGTTATATTGACTATAGGACAACATGTACCTTACCTTGACTATTAATTGGCGCGAGTATTTGTTATGAGTCCGAACAGATTTCTCCTCAGCTTACAATAGACACCGTGAATTCACGACCTACAGCAGCTGAGTAAGACACAGTTCATCTATTGCAAGCTAAGCAGATTCACATGTAATTTAACACATTAACATTGACAATAGCACTACAACCATGATTCTAAACGTTGACCTTGTTCTTTGTTTCTTTTCATACTTTTAGTTAGTTCTAATCTCTTATCATTTCCTTCTGCCATATACTTCTTAAAATACAAACAAACTCTGCTATTCATCCTGGTGTGATCCATTCTTCTTTTAACCATTTAACTATTGCATAGAATTCCTTCCCTTTTCCTATTTTTAATTTATATTCATCACCAAAATACTTACTTCTAAGTGCATTAGTTCCGCTACATACTCTGAATAGATGAGCCTCTTCCATTATTTCTCCACAGAGTATGATTTTCATTATGTTTCTCTCTCAGCCCCTTATTTATATATATCCCCATTAGCCAACACACCACACATTTTAGTTCTCTATTTGGGAGCCTTTCCTTACAGACATATTTTGAATAATTTCACAAAATTCGGATAATGTTCTTTCAGTTTCACAGTCTGCCCTAATCATCTGTTTCTCCATGTCCTTCACTCTGATCGTTACTTTTTTTGATGAATCTCTTCTCATTACTGTGCATCTCTTTACCCCAGTATTCTTCCATTCCTATTCTGTCTAGCATACTTTTCACTTTCGTCAGCCAATAATCATCATCTAGATGTTTCATCTGGTGTTGGTATGCTAGGTTAAATATTTCCCTCCCATTTTCTCTTCTTAATCTTAACCAATATTTTACTGCTTTCCTAGTTACATCTGCTTGGATGTTGATACCTTTGCATAGTCTTCTAGCTCCACTATTTGCTGTACATTCTGGTATGCCCATTAGTATTTTACAGAATGTATTACTTATTACATCTAGTTCTTTTTTGTCTACTTCGATACCCCCTATTTCTGCTCCATACAGTGCTCTTGACATCACAAGAGCATTTAAAATATTTTTGTGCAACTTGTATTCAATATTTGGCATCTTCCTCTCTAAAGACCTTCTGCATGATAAAGCGGCCAATCGTTTCTTTTTTTTTTTTTGCTATGGGCTTTACGTCGCACCGACACAGATAGGTCTTATGGCGACGATGGGATAGGAAAGGCCTAGGAGTTGGAAGGAAGCGGCCGTGGCCTTAATTAATGTACAGCCCCAGTATTTGCCTGGTGTGAAAATGGGAAACCACGGAAAACCATCTTCAGGGCTGCCGACAGTGGGATTCGAACCCACTATCCCCCGGATACAAGCTCACAGCCGCGTGCCTCTAACCGCACGGCCAACTCGCCCAGTCCCAATACTTTCATTTTGGTACTTCTTATTTGTTCCTTCCACATCCCATTCGATGTCATTATAATTCTTAAATATTATGATTTATTGGCAACTTCTAATGCTACACCTTCTAACCACCAGCGCCCTGCGTTCCTTCTTAATGTATTTCCTGTTTTACAAACCATTACTTTTGTTTTCTTGACATTTATTTTCAAATTCCATGTTCTGCAATATTCAGCAGTTTTCTTAAGACTGCTTTGCATACCGACTCTTGTTAGCGACAGCAGAAGGATGTCATCTGCAAAAACTAGGCCAGGAATTTCTTTATTATTTAAGCAGGGGCTTGTCCTATCCTCCTTCCCCTGGCAGTCCATTACATCATTAATAAAAAGTAAGAACAATATTGGTGGTAATTTACATCCGTGCTTAAGTCCGATATTCGAATGTATCCTGCCTACCATTAGATCTTCCTTTACCGAGCTCGATAGCTGCAGTCGCTTAAGTGCGGCCAGTATCCAGTATTCGGGAGACAGTAGGTTCGAACCCCACTGTCGGCAGCCCTGAAAATGGTTTTCCGTGGTTTCCCATTTTCACACCAGGCAAATGCTGGGGCTGTACCTTAATTAAGGCCACGGCCGATTCTTTCCCACTCCTAGCCCTTCCCCATCCCATCGTCGCCATAAGACCTATCTGTGTCGGTGCGACGTAAAGCAACTAGCAAAAAAAAAAAAAAAAAAAAAAAAAAAAAAAAAAAAAAAAAAAAAATCTTCCTTTACTTTAATCGAGCATATCACTACTGCATATAGTTCTTCTATGGCTTCACTCAATTTATTCGCAACAACAGCACGCAATCAAACGCTTTTAGAAGGTCTGCTGAAATAAATATATAATTTACATCCTTTCCTCTTTAAATATTTATCTGTTATTGGTTTAATTAATTATAAATATATTATCTGTGGTTTTCATTCCTTTCCGAAATCCTGACTGGTACTCTGAGAGTATAGATTAATCTTCAGCCAATGTCATAATACTTTTTGCCGAAATACCGGTGTATCGTCGCCATAAGACCTATCTGTGTCAGTGCGACGTAAAGCAACTAGCAAAAAAAATATACCAGTGTAAATCTTATTGAGTGTATCCAACAAGGTGATACCCCATAGTTATTCGTGTTTGATCTTTCCCCTTTTTTTATATATCGGGCATATTATTCCTTCTTGCCAACAACTTGGAATTTTTCTGCCATATAAGATTTTGTTAAATATTTTACTTATTATGTCTAGCATCTGGCTGTTATTCCCTCTTTCTAGAATTCATACGTAATTCCACTGACAGCACCGGATTTTCCTCCCCTTTTTCCAATGTGTCTAATTCCTCACCTGTGGTTATTATATCATCTAGTATAGGCAGAGTGAACCCCACATGTCTCAGTATGCCAGTCTCAGTTTTATTCCTTTCCCATGTACCTTTACCCCCTAGCAACACCTTGAAATACATTAACCACTCCTCATCGCTTATGGTTACTTGATTATTGCTTTTATATTCTTTACATATTGTACTTCTTTTCCATACTTTCTTCATTTTATTTTCTTCACAATACTTATATAATAATTTTACCTATTTGGCCTGTCAGTTCCTTTTATTTTCACTCATTTAATGTATTCCTTCCTCTTTTTACAAAAATCTGCTCGTAAATCCTGGGATCCCTCATATCTGTACATTTTTAATGTTATGGCGACAATGACATAGGAAAGACCTAGGAGTGGGAAGGAACTGCCGTGGCCTTAATCAAAGTACAGCCGCAGCATTTGCCTGGAGTGAAAACGAGGAAACCACGGAAAACCATTTTCATGGTTGCCGACAGTAAGATTCGAACCGACTCAGTTTTATGGCGACGATGGGATAGGACAGGGCTAGGTCTAGGAAGGAAGCAATCGTGGCCTTAATTAGCGTTCAGCCTCAGTATTTGCCTGGTGTGGAAGTGGGGTTCGAACACACTATCTCCCGAATGCAAGTTCATAGCTCGTGACACAAACAGCTCAGTGTGGAGTTGGAAGTGAAGGACCTTTTGGGCGTGAACCCCGTCCTCCGCTGTCACGCTACCAGCCGCCAGGTGTTTGCGCGGTGACGTCACGATGCAGGTGGAAAGCGGCGATATGCCTCAATTAACTGTTGGAGCTATTTAGTAGCGAAGCTAATCTCGCTGAGATCAGTAATTAAGTTATTTGTTATTGAAACAGATCCGTCTGTATGTTGCCAGGTGATGACGGTCCTCGTTACTTCGTCATGAGCCTCTGGAATGTGCCTACATCATCAACTTCCTCCTCATTCCCATCGAACTCCCAGAAGCAACAGCGGTGTCAGGGATCAAATTCTGCGCGTTGCTAACCAGAAGCTCTTTAATGCTGGTCATCATGTTAACACAACAGTTTCCCGCCAGTGATCTCCTTACAAACTAGATGCACACATCAGCCGTGTATTTTTTCTAAAGACTTGTTTTGCTTGCCGAGTGGATATTACGTGTTTACTTTATCAGTCGCAATATAATAAGACCACATAATGGACTTTACAACTAGATGTCAGACTGAAAATTTCCCCGCACTTACTGGTCTTCATTACCTCGAATAAAACAAAGAGCATTCAATACGTATAAAAACGAAATCTACAAACACCAGGGACAGCATATACAGCCGTAACCTGTGATTAAGCCCTGGTTCTTCAATCATAACTCTAGCAGAAGATAAAAATAGTGGCACAGTATCAAATGCATAAGATGGCTGCTATACATTAGGCTTGCGATATTAACTCTGAGGAGCTGGCAAAGTATTATCTGCGCACTTGTTAACAATAGATTTGTGTACGGGTTTGAGGAGTAAGGAGGGAGCTCTCCCGATTCCGTTAGTATTGCCAACTGAATGGAAATGAATTCTGAATTGAATCGATAATATGATCGATCGATGTGAATTTTCTAAACCTTTGTTACCTTAAGCCAACAACTGTGTCACACACACATTATATAACATTTCTCGATGCGAATCTTATTCCTAGAGTGAATTCTATAGTTTGGCTTTGCTGTGTAAATAACAGTACTAGTACGTAAAGTGTACGCCAGATGTCGCACAGCGATGCATAAGCGATTCATTGTTTGTGTTTCAAAGGTTGCCAGTACGAATCTCGAAGATTGCCGAGGTCGACCTATTCAGCACTAGGGTGTAAATCTATCGCTAAAAAGTGCGCGGATAATATCAAATTCGCAAGATGGCGGCTACGCGCAACTACTTCTGGTACCCTGAGGTAATAGAATGACGTTACCCGTTTCGCATACCTTTTCGTAGCATCCAAAAGTATGTGGCGTAATATTTTTGAGCAGATGACCATATTGTGGATGAGTAGTTTACTTTTTTCGTATAACCGGATGCCACGTTGCCTACTTTCCTATGAAAGGGTGATGACCTAGCAATTTTAACAACAACCATCACTGAAGACTATTATTTCATAACTCTATGAGTTTGAAAGAGTCCTAATCCTTATGTGGGACACGGTGGTGATCGGACCGACTAACTACATCTGCCATCAGGATTCTTGTTAACCAGGGTAACTTCCGCAGCCACCTGTTTCGCATAAATACTGCTGACTATCCATCCTGTAGCCTACATGTGACGGTACGTCGTTGGCGAATCCAGACCGTCTGTTCTTCCATTGCAGGAGATTTCATCCACTACAGGAACCTTCCGCAAATCATTTAACAGAAATAGGCCATCTTCGTGTGCCATCTCCTCTTAGAACGCTGGCAATCATCCCGATTTTAGATGTTCCAGCCCTGAATAACTCAATGGTGGTACAGTTATATTGAGATTATTATTATGTGCTGGATTATTACTAACAGATACAACACAACTGGGAAATATCCCGGTCGGAATGCTCGCCTACAGTAGTGTGATAATGAAGTAAACTTTAAACTAGCTTAACATTGTAACTCCGTCATATACAAATTCACACGTACATTAGGTAATTCAAAATTTTTACACCATTAACTTGCCGTTGTAAATACAACACGTTCATATACAACGTTCATATACTCTAGATAACACACAAGTATGAAGGATGAGTTCTCCACCTAATCAATACTTTATTGTACATAGTTTCAATATTATTTACATAAAAGGACAGTACCTGTTTCGGCCTGTAAATAGGTCATCTTCAGCTGTTGAAGAACCTGCTTAATAGCGACTGTACAGAATAAATACTACTAAAATTAAAATTAAACAAGAATGCCTTAAAATAAATATGAATGCCACTATTCTAAAAACTGGTGTAAAAGCAATTATTATGTTCCATATGGGACAAATATTACAGTGACATTTCGTGGATACCTTTGGTCTACATCAGGGCCTCTCAGGGTGCATGCGCCTGGTGCATGCACTGTGCAAAAGACGACTTCGCTTGGTTGACCAGAGTGCAGACCTCCACTCCTCGATTTGGAGCAATAGCGCTGTCTCTCTCTTTCCCCACGCCTGTCTCGCTCGCTCCCCCTGTCTCCCTCTTCCTCACTTGCTCCGTAACGCTCCAAATCCGAGCTGAGTTGAGCCGAGTTAAGCCGAGTTGAGCCAAGCTAAGCCGAGTAGTGCAGATACGAAGCGTTGGTCCGAGCCGAACCGAGCGGGACCGATGCACTGTGCACAGGACCTCTGCGCCGCTGTTTGCACGCGTGAGATTTTGGGCGTTTGAAAGGCCCTGGTCTACATAACCAAAGTTGTAATTCAAGAAGACAAACTGGGGCAAGGAGCAAGGGATTGGAATAAATTATCAAGGGGAATTATCGATAAATTTCCAAATTCTTGGAAAATCTTAAGATAAAATTAGGTAAACAACTGATAGGGAATCTGCCACCTGGGCGACAGATCATTGACGATGGATTGATTTGACTGATACTTGTCAGCAGTCTCGGATACAGGGTGCATGATGCACTGTACACAACCCATTTTGGCACCCCTTCCTATTATATACAGAATGTGCAGGAGAACAATGAAACTCGGTATGTAAAGATTAGGACAGTTTTCATCTACAAAATAATCATATGCAAAGTTAGATTATGGAGTGAATTGTTGGTGGTGCTTTGGTACCCACTTCGCACGTTTGAAATCACAGAAAAATAGTTTTATGGTAGCCTAACAGAAGTAGCAGAGAAGAGGGAACTTTCACTAATGCTTGTCAGAGACCCAACAACCCACCTGAAGGAACATTCTTACATAGAATTAAAATGTGAGACAGTGTAAAACCGGGAAATGCAACCATTTTCTTTGTTACTAATAACCAGCTATGATAAGGCAATATTTAATATTGTCTCCGATAGAGCTCGCATCATGTGTAGCAACACAGCTGCCACATTAGGATAAAATAAGAAAACCGCGAGATTTGAAACTGTCATGGACTGTGCTGGTTGCGATCAGTCTGCCTGTCTTTGCTGCGAGTCTATCTCTAACCTATCTTTCGTGTTTGTCACATTGTAGCAGAGTCCACGGAAAGAGTTGCCACTGCGAGACCACACTCCTCTCGAGTGGACTCTTATCTATCGCCGCGGCGCATTGTCCGCACGGCAAGGAGAAACGCCATTGTGTATAATGTGCCGACGTTAATAATCCTGTTGAGTGCAGAGTGAGGTGGTTCGAACCGCGCCATGTTGAATCTCTCACCTACTGTATCTTCCGCGGGAAGGGTAAACACAATGCTTTATTTTAATTTTTGGTATAATATTTTTTTTGGTCGTGGCTTTACGTCGCACCGACACAGATAGGTCTCATGGCGACGATGGGATAGGAAAGGCCTAGAAGTTGGAAGGAAGCGACCGTGGCCTTAATTAAAGTACAGCTCCAGCATTTGCCTGGTGTGAAAATGGGAAACCACGGAAAACCATCTTCAGGGCTCCCGACAGTGGCATTCGAACCCACTATCTCCCAGATGCAAGCTCACAGCAGCGCGCCCCTGACCACACGGCCAACTCGCCCGGTTAATAATAAATTATTAATAAGCGTAAAACCATTCATTATAACCTGAATACAGTAGTTAATACAACCACTGACTTTGAAAGATCTAGTATCTGCGTGTCAGCAGCGTAGGAATACCGCGTGTACATTAGTGCTGTCATTTGAAAAGCATGGACGGGCGTCGTCACATCGCTTGAATGTGTGAAATTCGTGAGTTATGAGGTGGCACAAAATCCAAGGCAATGAGTTAAATAAACAGTAACATTACGGTAAATTACACCCAAACTTCAATGTCTTCCCCATATCGGGACCAACCACCCTTCAACCTGTATTTTCCCATGGTAATTGCACATCATATTCGAGGATTTTTCTCTAAAATTATTTAATTTAAATAAAAAATAATAAACTGGCATTATATTTTTAGAGAATAGCACTTAAAATTATTATGTTTTGGCAAACTTGGTATCACCAAAATTTCGAGTCCTGGGCCTAGGCCCAACGGGCCAGTCCATAAACCCAGCACTGCTTGTAGGTGTTGAAGTCATTAACCATAGCCTACTATTAAAAGATACAAAATATAAATGGACCTACTTTATTTTTTCCAGGTACGCAAGTCTGAAATTTAATTTTAAAATACACAAGGTCAGTAAAGTAAACAGTTATGTACAAAAAATATTCGAATTAATTACCTGCGTAGGAGTGTCACTAGTTTCGTGACCCAGTACATTAGCATACAACATGAATGTATTGCGGGCGCGACACAGATCATGCCGCGCAGACAGGTTATGTTACGTGGCGCGCAACACATTTTGAGCGATCTGCGCAACGAGCGCTGTGATCTTCTGTCGAAGGTCAGCTTCGTTCTGAGGTCTTTGTCCGTTCTCCAATGTTTGACGTAACCCGCAGGTACACGTCTTGAGGGCAATTTGCGGGCCATGAGAGTGGTCTACCATGACCATACCAGTAATTGTTGAATGTTTCGTCTAAAATATTCCCACACCCATGACAGCCCAATATGAGGGAGTAGTATCATGTTGAAAAACAATGGTGTCTAGTACCCCATCTTGCTATAATTGAGGGTGTACAAAAATATAATACGACTAAAAGCAGTACTTTAATGTACTTAGTGCAATATATTACTTACCTTATTGTCGTGTGATCTTTATGCACTATCCTAGACAATATTTATTTCCTTTGATTTTTTGCACATAATAAGTTATTTTATCTATGATTTTTCATTAATCCACAAAGAAGAGTAAAGAATGGATAAGGAATGCAGGCGTAAGAATTGTGGATGTTGCCAGGGATTCTAGAGTACGAGAGCGGAGTTGGAGAGTTTGAGTGAGATAATTAGGAATCTCCCGGAAGACAGGAAGGAAAGTAGGCCTCCTTCAAACAACGTACTGGATACGGTAGGTGTACAAGAGGGATGGTAAGAAACGGGGGAAATGTTTTAAGAGGAAGGAAATTTCAAGCTAAGGGCTCTATTCAGTATCAGAATTCAGGGAACTGCTGCTGAGGAGTGCCGAAGTACGAGAAAAGAAAAAGTTAGGAAAGGGAAATGTAGAGTAGACGATAGAAAACGAAAGCTGTAACAGGGTCATGGCAGGGAGAAAAGGGAGGAGGAGGAGGAAGCAGCTTATGGAGCCGGCAGAAAAGGCAGAGGTGACTAGGAGGGGATAAAATGAGGTGGGTAGGGGTGATGCTCTGGTCATGGGGGACTCCATTGTTAGACATGTGGGGAAAGTGTACGGTGGAAAGGGAACCAGAGTAGAGTGTTATCCATTAATTAGGTTAAGGCACATGTTGAGGAAAGTAGAAAGGGAGGAGGGAAAGGGGAAGGTGGTACGACATGAGCACTTTCCTTCGCAAACAAAACTGGTCCTATACCTTCTCACAGATCACACCACACGGTGACTTTAGGGCTGGCTCGTTCCAGTTCGTAGGAGAGGTGCATATTCTCATTTCCTCAAATAATAGAGTTATGTGTGTTGACTCGGCTACTAACTCGAAATGCGGCTTCATCCATGAACATCCAGCGATGCAACATTGATAGTCTGTTTGAAAAGTTGACATGGGCTGTGTAATCACGCTGCGTCAATGTTTGCTGTATGGATGCATCTTGACGTACCGTCTGACAATCTTCCGACATGCAGGCTTACTGCAAGGAGCGTGATTCTCTGCGTACAAGCGGCGCAGCGACTTCCATGGACTCTGAATGTCTTCCTCCCTGTTCCTGCCACGCACTCTTCCACCTGAGTGAGGCATTGGCAGACCATTGCCCAGGATCAAGTTGAAACATTATCACGATGTCCCGATTGGAAGGAGCTTGGTGACAATAATTGAATGGAAGAAAATCTTAACGGTATAAGTGACATTTAAAAAAAATGAGCTGAGCTCCGGGAGGATGTATCCTTTCACCAGCAAAGTGATAGCGGTAAGATTCTGCACTCTAGTGATGGGTGGTATAACTACAAATCGCATGCATTATATGAGTGTTAAGATGTTTAAATGCCTTTTTCTCTGAATGAACAAAATGCTACTTATACCGTTATGGTTTTGATCCATTCAATTGTATTCGCATCTAAAAGCTCGTTGGGTTCATGTAACACTCGAAAATTTCGCGTACCATACGGCACACTGCGCGCGCTGTTGCGGCGTGACCACCATATTTGTTTATTATGGAAGCAAGCGCCGCCACGCGACTGTAGTATGGAAACCTTCACTAACCCCAAATTTACATCCTTCCCACTCACATTGCAATAACTGCTCAAAGTTATGTACATTAACTTAGTGTATATAACGGTTTGCTTTACGAATCAACCGGCGGTATTTTTTTTTAATCGATGGGAGGGACAATTCTATACCCATAATATTAAAAGAAGCATTCTAACAGATATGGCTGGAGGGAGGAGCACGTACCATTGCACGGTGTTGCCACATTCCTGCAATCCTTCCTCCTTCCCTTCGCTTTAGGCTGACTTGTTCGTTCAGACTGCTGTGTTCTGATGTACGTAACTCAAAAGTGAGAGGTTTGGCAACTCCAAGCAACACAACCCGGCCAGCAGGCTTATCCCCATAGGAACCGCAGTCAGCCCGCCTACCTTTCCATGGCAAGCATACCCTCCCCCCCCCCCACACACACACACACCTACTCCCTTATTCCAACCCAGTGAAGGGACTTCCCTCCAAGAAAAGTCAGAATGCTTCTTTCAGTATTACGACCTTTCCCATAATAAATGCATTTCATTTCTGTGGTTTCATAACTTTCAGTATTATCGGGGATCATTAGACAGAACAGCTGATAATCTTACTGACGTGTTTGGTAAACTTCCCCTGTGTATTTTAAGTCCTAGCATCGAAAGAACTGAACAAATGAAATGAAGAATAAAATAAATAATGACAATCTACGAGATAAAAAATAAAAAAAATCCTGATCTTCACAGGTTAAATTCAACCTTCATTCATTTTAACAGTATTTCTGTCAAACTTGACCAAGTCTGTAGTGTGTCACACTGTAAATTAAAGCTATTTCCTTAATAATTGTTGATACAGATCACCAACAATCCTCTGAACTTTTATCATCCCTGAAATTACAGGTAAAAATCTCCCTCCAGTTGCTACAAAAAAATCTTAATTGAAGCCTATAACAATTTTCGACTATAAATCTACAACTTAAGAATCAAATTATTATTTATATGATTATAAATCGCAGTAATTCCTGCATTACACAAATTGCAGTTGAGGAGTAACAAATCACGGAGATGGCGTGCTGAACCACGGGGGGTAATTATACGCTACAGCTGTTTACCATTTCGAAACAATTAGTTAAAAACAAGCATGTAGTTGAGGAACATTAAACCGCGCAAGGTCAAGCAACGGAACACATTTCATCGCTCAGCTCGTGACACTTCCACAATATTTAGGACTATGTTATAGATCACTCTGACGATGAAGAACAAGCGGCCTTTTGGCATCACATCCATGAAATCCGTTGAATTCACAGTGTATAAGTGAGTAACGATTTAAAACAGGTGGGGAAAATAGCAAAAAGGTATATGTAACTGTAATGGCGCCATCGGTTAGTTTTTATTTTATTTTTTACAATTCGCTTTACGTCGCACCGACACAAATAGGTCTCATGGCTATGATGGGATAAGAAAGGGCTCGAAGTGGGAAGGAAGTGGCCTTAGATGACAGCAAATCCATAAGGGATAGCTGTCCTAGAACAAAAGGTACGATACTGTAAGCGTAAGAGCCTCCGCGTCGGCCTCTCACCGCTGGATACCGTGGTTCAAATCCCGGTCACTCCATGTGCTGGACAAAGCGGAGGCGGGACAGGTTTTTCTCCGGGTACTCCGGTTTTCCCTGTCATCATTCATTCCAGCAACACTCTCCATTCTCATTTCATAGCATCTATCATTCATTAATAAATCACTTTGGGAGTGGCGACCCCATCGTACTAACAGCCTATATCTGCTTCATTCATTACATCCCTGACCCGGTCAATGACTGGAAAACAGGTTGTAGGTTTTCATTTTTTTCACTGTAAGCGTATCAAATTGATAGTATGTACTTAATGACATTCCGATTTTCACACTGCTTATCCAAGGATAAAATTTAGCTGACATATTTTTTAAATTTTTAAATTCCCCTGTTGAACAGCTGTCCCAGACGAGGAATACTTCATTTTTCTTTGCACATACCATATAAATGGTGATTTACTATTGACAATGACTTACGTAGAGCATCTAAACAAATATCAATGCATATTGAATTTTCACGACCGCACTATAATCGAAACAGACTTTCAACCTATTAGGTCTGTAACGTACATTTAGTACGTGTTGAAGAGATGTTGTCCGCCTCTGTGGTGTAGTGGTTAGCGTGATTAGCTGCCACCCCCGGAGGTCCGGGTTCGATTCCCGGCTCTGCCACGAAAATTTGAAAAGTGGTACGAGGGCTGGAACGGGGTCCACTCAGCCTCGGGAGGTCAACTGAGTAGAGGTGGGTTCGATTCCCACCTCAGCCATCCTGGAAGTGGTTTTCCGTGGTTTCCCACTTCTCCTCCAGGCGAATGCCGGGATGGTACCTAACTTAAGGCCACGGCCGCTTCCTTCCCTCTTCCTTGTCTATCCCTTCCAATCTTCCCATCCCTCCACAAGGCCCCTGTTCAGCATAGCAGGTGAGGCCGCCTGGGCGAGGTACTGGTCATTCTCCCCAGTTGTATCCCCGACCAAGAGTCTGAAGCTCCAGGACACTGCCCTTTAGGCGGTAGAGGTGGGATCCCTCGCTGAGTCCGAGGGAAAAGCCGAACCTGGAGGGTAAACAGATGATGATGATGATGATGATGATGATGATGATGAAGAGATGTTAAGTACAGAACAGAAATGGCCAACCGGACACCAGTGGGATCCGAACCCACAACCTCCCGATTTCGCGTCGGTTGCTCTAACAATAGGTTGAAAGTCTGTTTAGATTAAACAAATATCCTTTAAAAATGAAACGGGAATACCAACACGAAGGAAGAAGTTAACTGAGAATGTTGTGATAGATCCTCGTGCACCGAAGAGCAACCCAATCTCCAGCAACTGGCGGGTATGTCTTCCAAGAACTTGAAACAGCACTTCCCTGGCGTAAAAATAGGACACCATGGAAAAACATTTCCAGGACTGCCGACAGAGGAATTCGAACCCACTATCTCCCTAATGCAAGTTGACAGCTACGTGAATAAAAACGCGGAGCCACTCTCTGGGTGATCGGTCATTTGTTTATATATATATATATATATATATATATTTGTAGTCCAGCTCAATGGCTAAATGGTTATCGTGCTGGCCTTTGGTCACAGGGGTCCCGAGTTCGATTCCCGGCAGGGTCGGGAATTTTAACCATCATTGGTTAATTTCGCTGGCACGGGGGCTGTGTGTATGTGTCGTCTCCATCATCATTTCATCCTCATCACGACGTGCAGGTCGCCTATGGGAGTCAAATCAAAAGAACATGTCCTCGGACACTCCCGGCACTAAAAGCCATACGCCATTTCATTCATATATTTGTAATACCGATAATGATTAGCTTGCTTACAAACATGGCTATCTTCATCTGATGTTTTCTTTTTCAGGGAGAGAGCAAAACCTGTTTAGGTATTAAAAACAATAATTGAGATTCAGGGAAAGATTAAATGATCGATTAAAATTTAATCGTGCCTAGAAGTTTTAAGGAGGGTACTTATTGTGAAAGAATACCTATCGGAGTGGTCACGCTCTTAACGCACTACATCTATGGAGCCAAGCTCTACATTCGTCGTTCAAACCCCACCGTCGGCAGTCTGTTTTCTGTTGTTTCCCATTTTCACTTCCAGGCAAATGCCGGGAAAGTTCCTATCCATAGGCCACAGCTGATTTCTTTCACCTCCCTACCCAATTTAAATTCATCATCATTTATTTCATCTTCATGAACTCCTCAACCGAGGGTGGCGTCAGGAAGGGCATCCGGCCGTAAAATCATGCGATATAATTTCATCTCACCTCATCCCCGACCCGTATCAGAAAACGGGACTACTGGGATATAGACATACACTTATTGTGAAAGAATACCTAAATGTAGTTAGCTGGACTTGTAAACAAGACGCAGACTCGACCGTCTTCGTAACAAATCTAGCCTATACCTTTCCATAGACTCTTCAAATGAGGTCTTACGATGTTTTCTTCAAGGATAAAATGAAGGCTATTGAACATTGGTATTATGTTTTATTACGAAGTAACTAAACCAAACAATATAAAAATTGAACACAATTTAATATCTGAAATATAAAATGTGCAAAACGTTCACTTCCATATTTTGTTTGAAGTTAAAGCAAATTCTTCACAAAAACTACTAAAACCGACAGAACTCCCCCGTTAACAAGGAGTAAAACATCAGCTGCTCAGTATTCACGTTGCTGAATCCAACTGTGATTTGCTGTTTGTCACAAAGCAATCATGTAGTTGGTTGTGGTTTTTTTCTCCTTTTTCTTTTTTCTTTTTTTTTTTTTTTTTGCAATTGCAGGTACATATTTCAACACAATTTTAACACATTTCTGGCTGTTTTTTTAATGTGTCGATCTGAAAATCATAGTCTTCGTAACAAATGTTATTACAACCCATGTAACTCACCCCGTGAAAAAATGAAGAGGCCATGTTTGTAACCAGGCTATTCATCATGTGTTAACGTTCATTAGCTTAGTATATTATAAAGGACAACGGCAGGATTACTGATAAAAGTAACCCCTCTTGTCATAGCCAGGTTCTATTCACACAAGGCTGGCGATCATCATGGAGTGCTTATTTCTACTTTGTGATTTCCGTATCGTGGATGCTGAACCACTGCCGGAGATTCCGCGTTCAGTGTAATCTTCTCCATCCACATGTGTCTCTTATAGCTTGCCTCTTATGATCAATTGTATGCCTTTGCTGGCGAGATGTAGTGTTTACAGTGCACCATGTCTTCTGGTATGGGCTAGAATGAATTTGTTACTTTAATTGACCTGTCTCAGTCTCATCCTTGGCTTTGACAATATGAAGGTGACAGAGGTATGACCGATGCCAGTAATACCATTCCTTATGCAGTCAGTCCCTGATATGAATGGTGTGGACATACACTGAAGAAAATGGAAACTGCAACACCCAGAAGGAGTGGTGCTACATTGCTGCAATTGAGCATGCAGGACGAGTGTTCGGTTGTGATTCGATGATTACACTTTCAGGTCCCTCTGACCGCAAGTTTGGACAACAATCAATACAGAATGTGTCCACCACGAGCTGCAATACATTGATGAATTCGTCGAGGCATGGAGTCAATAAGGCCCTGAATCGCTTCCTGAGGAATTGTGGCCCATGGTTGCTGCGCCGCACGGGTCAGTTGTTCCAGAGTTGTGGGTGGCTGAGGACGGTTGGCCAGTTGTCGACCCATCAAGTCCCACACATGCTCAAAAGGACTGAGGTCCGGGGATCTGGCGGGCCATTCTAAGATAGTCGTGGAGAGCTTCTCTGGAGATGCATGCAGTGTGAACCCGGGCATTGTCCTGCTGAAACATCCCATTAGCAATGTTCGCCATCATAGGGACAACCACTGGATTGAGTACCCTATCGACGTACTGTCGAGCAGTCATAGTGCCCTCAACAAGCACTAATTGTGATTTCACATTAAAGGCAATAGCTCCCCAGACCACAATGCTTGGTGTTGGCTCTGTGTGCCTCTCGACAATAAGATCTGGGCGGCCCTTCTCCCCGGTACGTCGGCGCACACGATTCCAGCGATCACTGCGGGCAAGACAGAAGCGCGATTCATCACTGAAGACGACCCTATGCCATTCGTCGACTCACGTCGATCTTTCTCGACACCAGGCCAGCCTTACACGTCGCCGTTGTGGGGTCAATGGAACACCTTCTGCAGGGACACGGGCTCGTAAGCCAGCTGCACGCAGGTGATTACCAACTGTTTGTTGTGTAACGTGGGGTGCCACAGCTGCTCGAATTTGCGCTGCTGTTGCATGGGGTTCCATCTGGGCCATCCGAATGATGCGGCCATCCTCTCTCACAGTTGTCTGTCGCGCTGGGCCTGTGCCAAGTCTACGAGTGCGGGTACCTTCATTTGACCACTGCTGCCATACACGTTGTACCGTAGATGCCTGTCGGCCAACACGTGCAGCGACAGTCCTTAGCGATAATCCAACCTCACAAAGCCCAATTATCCGAGCCCTCTTAAACGGCGACAGTTGTTGATAGTGTGCTCTTCTCTGTCGTCGAGGCATGTTTGACGGGAAACACTTCACTGCACAGACTGCAAGTCAACTACACTACACCAGAGTCCGCATACTGGACTTGATTCCTCCGTGACCAATCACGTGGGGAGACCTGTAGCAACAATCCAATGGGTCTGAAACTTTGATCGTTTACATACCTACATGGATCGTTCCATATCTTGAAAATAAACACAAACGACCAATGCCTTCATGGTGTTGCAATTTCCATTTTCTTAAGTGTATCACGCATAGGGTCAGTTGGTGCATACATTTCAGTGGGCTTGGCAGACTGATATGTAATAGCAACTTCTGGCTCAGCAAGGAAAGCAACGGGAAACAACAGCACTCCTCATTTCCCTAGTATGGGGCCGATGACCTAGATGTTAGACCCCTCTAAACAACAAGCATCATCATCATCAGCATCATCATCATCATCACCATCATTTCCCTAGTATGCCTCTTCAGTGACGCCTACAGTATCTATGACAGCTGTTGGCAAAACTGGGGAGGATCAAACCAGCCTTCGGGCTGAATACCCAACATACACAACACATGATCAATTGTATCAAAGTTAGGCCACGCAAAAAGCCACAAGTTTTGAGCACCTTAGAGGATTCACCAGGACACCTGCTCTGTCACTAATAGGCTATGACTACGTTGAATGATGAGAAAGGTGTTGAAGTGACACACTGTGTAGTAACTCAGACAAGTGACTCCCACTTAAAACAAACAGTCGTCTTCTCATAATTTGTACAACACTGTGACCTTTGCTTGTGGGCTCGCTCCGGCAGGTTTGTGACTTCGAACGTCTTACCAGTGGTCGAGGGAAAAATACTTTAAATGGAATGTCTAATGCAATCACTTGTTCCAAAATAGAACATACACCATTTCAACATCGATCGGAGCAGAAGTTAATAATAATAATAATAATAATAATAATAATAATAATAATAATAATAATAATAATAATAATAATGATAATAATCTAAAAATCTTAAAATAAGCCACTACAATACAGTGGTGAAATCATAATGTCTTTAGGCAAGTGAATATCTAGTTTTGAATTATGGTTTAGAGAAATGTACAGTATTAGAAAGAAGAACCATGAGAGAAATCCTAGGTCCAATGAAAATAACAGAACAATGGAAATTAAGAAGTAATAATGTAATGTACCAGAACAACAGGTATTTTAGTACGTTTGGGAGAAAAAGTAGACATAAAACTGGATACAAGGGGCCAGGAAAGATTTAGAAAGAAATAAGAGAAGAGGGAACTATGGAAAGCAAGATTTTTATAAAGGTTTTAAGAATGGATGGAGTCCCAGGGAGAATTAATTGAAATTGACATGTCGACCTTAGCAGGCTTCATCGTGAACAACAACAGCAGCAATAATAATAATAATAATAATAATAATAATAATAATAATAATAATAATAATAATAATAATAATAATAATAATAATCTACGGACACATTTTCAGGATGTCAGATGACCGATTAACAGAAAGAATATGGAATTTCATCAAAGTTAAGTCAACAAGGCCGAGGTGGTTCCGGGAATATAAAAAGGACATAATTATGAGAGAGATCGGTGTCCCAGAACGTCAAATTAATGACAGCGTTAAATTTAGATAGACGGTAAAGAACTATGAAGGTTTTAAGACCGAATCAAAACCCAAAAGAAGGAGAGGACCTCTACCCGAAGAGCATATGAAGGCGCTAGCTGATGGGCTCAAAAAATACTGGGAAGATGTCAAAGCTGGAAGAACAACAAGATATGAAATTGGTTGTTATCGCGCATACCACTGAGGAATAAATAAATAAATAAATAAATAAATAAATAAATAAATAAATAAATAAATAAATAAATAAATAAATAAATAAATAAATAAATAAATAAATAAATAATCGTATGGCCTCAGCTGTCGAGTTACAGACCTTATGAAGTGGTGTCGTACGGTGGCCCAAACACCAAAACAGCTTGTAGTTTTACGTTGCTGTTGATATTATTATGGTACCTCTAGTTTTACGCTGAATCCGAATTATAGGAACGTGGCTTTTCAGTTCAAAAATCCCACGTGCCTTATGATCCTCATCGTCGAACCAACCACCGTAGCCCTTTGCATTAAAGTGGTCACAATGAAGGACTGACCTCAGCCCCCGTGTGTTGTCCAGTCGAATTTCCGCGGCCACTGATCCAAGATCGACAGCAATGACGATAATTTTAAAAAACGCATCTTCATCTTCCCCTTCTTCCTCCTCCTCCTCCTGCCGTGCCATCTTCTATCGAAGGTTGGCAATTATCATGGCTACCCTAATTTTTGAGTCTGCCTCACGTTAAAGCGATATCGTGCTCATCACGAACCAGTCCATCAAGTTCTTCAGCCACGAGATTCTTCTTCGGCCAGTTCTCCGCATCACGCGTCCGAAATATTCAAGTTTCCACTTCTTATGGACAGCAGTATTCGGTCTTCTTGTTTAGTCATTTGGGTAATGTTTTCAAACATCCGCAGACACAATTTTCGTTACACGAGAGTGACATATTTTCCTTCTTCTTCGAACACTTTTCCCATACCATAGTGGGGCCATGGGTGCGATCTGTGTAGCACATGTGGTCCTGGCCCAGTTTTACGGCGGCATGTCTTTCCGGAAGACAACCCCACGCGGAAGGATGTAGGACTATTCACTATTGCGTATTTCTGTGGTAGTTGGAAATGTGGTGTGTTGTGAGTGAAAGAAGAAGTATGTATGAAGACGAACACACACTCCCTCCCGAGCCAGAAGAATGAACTAAACGTGGCTAAAAATCTCCGGCCCAGTCAAGAACCAAACCCGGGCCCTCTGAACCGAAAGCCACTATACTAACCTTTCAGCCAATGTGACGGCCGACAAGATTATTATATTCGAATATATCCTAGATAAAATTGATTAACCCATCTTTATTTAATGTTATTCAACACCTGAACAAGACTGTCACTATGTTCTGAACAGAATGAGGTACTAGGGGATTTCTAGGTGCTAGGCTAAGCAAAAGGAAACATAATATGGATGTGCGCCAGCAGGGTTGGTGCTAGACCTAACTGGTTAGTTAACTAAACATGGCTCTGGTTGGTGCGCAAGTCAGCGTTCTGTTACGACAGCTACCATTTGATAACAACTCTTCTTTTGCAGATCATTGCGGGATTAAGGGCTCTGTTAAGGGCGGTGCTTTGTTGTGGACGAGGCATAAAATGCCCAATGTTCTCCGGAACATACAGATTTCAAAGGTCTCAACGACGCTTCACTATAGGCCTACTGTACGTGCTTGTGCGATACAAGTTCTGCTACAGTAACATATTATTCAGTTTGTAGAAAGTAGGCCTAACACTCCTCTAGCAGTTTTAGTGAAGAGGCACATCTGTTGAGAGTATGTAGGGAAAAAGACTCACTTATATTCAAATACCTGGATAGTGATTCCAAAGCAAAAATAGAAAGAATTTCATACAAATATAATACTATCAAACTAAGAGCAGATCGCACAGGATAAGACAACAAAATGTTGTTGAATATTTTTCTGAATGTGGCAAAATAAAAAAATAAAATGAAGCAAGCTATGATTTACGTAATGAAGGGTAGGTAGGGTGCATACATGTTGTCCTAGCTTATGCAAACCTGTTTAATAACTAGGCAAAAAATAAATAAAAATGACAATTTGGTGAATGGGTGTAAATGTTTAATGTAGTATAGACCAACTAAGTGTAAAAAGAAAACGCATGCATGTATGAAAAGAAACTGGATTATAACAATTGACTACTCTCCCCAATTTCAGGTGATCCGGAATTAGGGGTCGGGAGTATTGTTCTAGTAGTTTCAGTACCGTACAATACTTTGCCGTAAAATACTTCAATTCCTGTATCCAAAATGCAGTAATCACACAGCTTAAATATTACATATAGCAAATACCTTCAATTGAATGCGTACCTACAGTAGATGTAACGAAATCTCACGAAGGAATTATGTCGAGCGTGAATTCAAGTCTAGCAATTCTAGTTTTGGAAAGTCGAGTTTAATTGGCACCGCAGTCGTCTACTACCACATTGACGGCTGTGATTCTGAGAGCTTTTTATTTACAAGAATACCATTAATTTCAGAGCCAGCCAGAGCTTCATTTAATATTTCAGCGTGGACACAGTACTCAGCCTTGCAAACAACGATTTGAATGTTATCTTCTCTTCAAATTTCGGCCATTTCCATCAAATAAGAAATGTTCTTTTCTGATGTACTTTCCGTCCAGGTTTATGTCACGATGCTAGTACAACAAAGTTCCTGTCGTCGAAAACCAAGAACAAGGTAACATTTCAATTAATATGTTAACAGCTAGAGAATAAAGAGAAGTTTTTCCAAGCTAACAGACGCTGCTCGACACCTGCTACACGGATGTCGCTTTCCATCAGATGTTATCATGCAAATAAGTGAAGATAATGTTCCAAACACGCCGTGTATTAACAACTCCCGCATTTCGAGACGTCCCAGGCTTTGTTCCCATCACAAGCTTTTAAACCTCTGAGAAACAGTTCTTTAAAATGCTTGTCACGAGTCAGCGAAAGTAAATCTCTCATGCATAAAACAAGGGTGCCCAGAAAACAAACATGAGCGCACCAAGGCCACCGATAGAATCAGGCAAGGCGTTGGTAATGTTAACATAGTCACTGAAAATAACTTCATCCTTCATCAACAAAGCGCTGTCTCTACCAGCACACTGTCATCATCATCATCATCATGGCCGGTGAGTGCTTCTTGTAGGCCTAAATAAGATTGTGCCTTCGATTCTGGTCGCGATCGGTGGATTATTTTTGAAGACAAAAAACCCACACAATGTTGTATCGTTCATCTAGATACTGATAAGAAATTTGGTGAACATATTAGATATTTACTAACTGAGCGAATGGATACGTGGTTAGAGTCAAGTAACTGTGAACCTGTGCTCTGGACACACTGGGTTCGAACCCCACTGTCGCCAGTTCTGACGATGGTTATCCGTGGTTTCCCATTTTAACACCAGAAAAATGCTGAGGCTGTACCTTAATGAAGGCCACCGTCGCTTCTTTCCCAGGCCTAGCCCTATCCTATCCCATGGTCACCATAAGACCTGTCTGAGTCGCAAAAAAGATAGCAAAAATAGTTTACTCCGTTTTCTCGGCATTCTAATTTTTCCATTCAGAGTGTCAGCTTCACTACTAGAAGATATGTCTGCCGTAACTACGATGGCGCGATTGTTCGAGTGGTTGGAACGTAAAATTATACACGCAATTCTCCCAAACTCAAATCATTTGCATTTTCGTAGCTGAGATAATAATAATAATAATAATAATAATAATAATAATAATAATAATAATAATAATAATCCCTTTATGCATCAGAAACTCTGATAATTGGTGGCAGATCACAAATAAAAAACATCCAAAACAAGACAGGAAAATTCTCAGGAAAATTCTAGGACCTAAATGCGAAAATGGTATTTGGATGAAAAGGAAATCACAGGAAATCTATCAGGTAACAAAAAAAATCAGACACCATTAGAAAAAGATTAAAATTCTATGGTCACCTGATTAGGATGGATAACAATAGACTAAAGGGGCTGCCTGGCCGAGGCGGTAAAGGCGTACTCGGTTCGTCCGGAAGGACGTGGGTTCGAATCCCCGTCAGGAAGTCGTAAAATTTAAGAAATTAGATTTCCACTTCCGGAGGTGCATACGGCCCTGAGGTTCACTCAGCCTACACCAAAAATGAGTACCAGGTTAATTCCTGGGTGCAAAGGTGGCCGGGCGTAGAGCTAACCACTCTACCCCATCACATGCCGAGGTTAACAATGGTGGAAGCCTTTACCTTCCACTCCTCCAAGGGCCTTCATGGCCTGTACGGAGGTGACTTTATTTTATTTATTTTATTATTTTAACAATAGACTAACAAAGAAAATAATAAAACTCGCAGTATCTCTCAAAAATCACAACAACTGGCTTACAGAAATAAAGATCTTCAGGAAATTGGTATAACTGAAGAAATCTTTCAAGATAGAAAATAATTCAGAAATCTCACAAATTTGCTGATCAACCTTAAGGACAAGCTACAAGGTGGCGGAAGAACGTAAAAAGAAGCACAGTGAAAGGATGAAGAGATTTGGGGAAGACAAGAAGAAACGTAGTTCTAAATAAGTTCACACGCGCTTAGTTGGGCATAATGAATGAATGAATAATAATAATAATAATAATAATAATAATAATAATAATAATAATAATAATAATAATAATAATAACTGCATTTGGGAGATATCCTGGTGGCATTGCTTGAATTAAAATGTTTGTAAAATACTTATCAACAAAATAAAAGAATAATAATGCTGTAAATAATTACACGAAAACAGAATGTTAGAAAGAATTATATAAAAGCAAGAAATATAACGAAGAGTAAGAAAAATAAATACATTAAAACAAAACAAAAGGAGATGACAATTCTACAGTTACTTACGAATAGTGTAACATAATACAAGGTGTGTATCGCAAAGGCAACGTGACGTAACACTGCGTGCATACGCATGTAAACAGACATCTCGAGAAGCGCCACGTAGTGTTGAACACACGGGGCTAAAGCAGGTTAGTCTGCTGCGGCCAGTCGAACGTAGTGCGCGTGAAGACTCGTGTCACGGAGCAACGCATAAACATCAATTTATATTACAAATAGGAAAAAACGGTTATGGGAACGCATATGATGTTGGTGCAAGTGTACAGAAGTCGTAAGCAGAAAAATGTGTTTACGACTGTTTCTAACGCTTTCAGGATGGGCAGGAAACACCTGATGATGCGCCACGTTCTAGTCGACCGTCAACAAGCAGAAGTGCAAAAAACATCAAGCAAGTGCGGATACTGGCACAAACTCGGTGGCCGTCTCTGAGAAAGATATCATAGGAATTAGGGGCTGACAAGGACAATGTGAACACCATCTTCACAACAAATGAACGACAACAACAACAACAACAACAACAACAACAACGGAAGATCTGTTCTGCGTTTGTACCGCGCACATTGACTGACGAGCAGAAGGCAACACGGATAGTAATTCCTGAATATTTCATTGACAAGTGTGACCGAGATCCATCTTTTCCGAAAACTGCTAACATGTGCAAATGAGAGCTGGTGCTACCAGTTCGATCCGTGGACCAAGCGACGATGAATGGCATGGTTCCCCACGCGTCAAAAACATTCGCCTCCAGAAGTTCAGGTTAAAGGCACTGTTGATCATCTTTTTCGACAGCAATGGCATGATCCATATCAGGAATTCGTCAACGGCACAATCTACTAGAATGTCTTGAAACGGTTGCTGCTACGCATCCGGAGTGTTCGGCCAGAGTTGTACAGGACTGGAAAGTTAAGTCTCCTCCACTACAACGCCCGCCCATACACACTGTAATCCATGCGCGCAACTTCTTGGCTAAGCGGCGTGTAACTGTTGTCGAACATCCATCGTACGGTCCAGGATCTGGCACCTGCAGACTACTTCCCATTTCCCCGCATCAAGGGAATCCTGAAAGGCACACATTTCGCTGACATGCCAGACATCATAAGACGTGTGACATCACTGCTTCGATCGATTCCAAAAGACGCCTTCGCTCTCAGATTCCATCAGGTGTATTCACGTTTCCAAAAGTGTACTGTAGCCGACGGAGAGTTCTTTGAAGGCGACAAAAGGTATCTTGTTTGTAACTTTTCGTTGTGCTATGGTATCATTCACCTACGTTTTTAGACACACCTGGTAATCAGAAGCAGCCGCATAGAAATTAATGTGAATTTTACACCAAAAGAAAGTTATTACCTCACATGTAGCGTAACATAATTACAACGCAGTCACCCAGGAATACATCAAAGACTTACAAAATATAATGGAGGGATATATTTACCAGTGGCGTGTACTGAACCCCATCTACAATGTAGATACAATGACGATACAATGTATCGACAAGGTGGAAAATAAAAAATGCTCAGTTGTGAACTTTGTATTAACATTTTCTAATTCCTTAAAACGCTTTGTATAATGTTTAACAAATTTCGAACATCTAAGCCAAGCCAAGTACAGCTGTCTCGACAATCCGCTCGCACTACCGCAGTTCAGCTTCTCCAGCGAGCTGGGTTTCTTTGCCGGTGCGATAGAGAGCTACCGCCAGCGAATTTTAAGGTAGCTTGAGTGACGCATGCACTTGAAGCTTCCTCGAGGCGAAGCTGTGGCCCCTCCCCTAACAGCAGTTTACCGCGACAGGCCAGCTAGCTTAGGTAAGAGGTGTTAGTTTTATTACTTGACACTCGAAGTCTTCAGCGCCACACACTAGAGACTGCAAGAAAAATATTTACACCTAAACAGTATAGCCACTTGCACATCGTCTTGCTAATAAAAACAGACCGGGCGAGTTGACCGTGCGGTTAGGGGCGCGCGGCTGTGAGATTGCATCCGGGAGATAGCGGGTTCGAATCCCACTGGCGGCAGCCCTGAAGATGGTTTTTCGTGGTTTCCCAATTCCATACCAGGCGAATGCTGTGGCTGTACCTCAAATAAGGCCACGGTCAATTCCTTCCAACTCCTTGGCCTTTCCTATCCCATCGTCGCCATAAGACTTATCTGTGTCGGTGCGACGTAAATCCACTTGCAAAAAAAAAAAATAGAGCCAGTGTATGAAATCAATTGTAATATAGAAGAATATATTTTAGTCTTGGGTTTCAGCATGTATACAGTTATTTCGAGCAATTCATTGATGGCACGTGTAGTGTGTGTTCCGATAGCCGCAGGAAAATATTTAGGTTGCCCAGCATGACCACAAAGCCAAGCGCGAATGGTTATCTGTGATAGTAATATATAGTGAGTTTTTGTAATGTTCCGCTTGGATTAGGGCCGATGACCTAGATTTTAGGCTCCTGTAAACAACAAGCATTATAATCATCAACCTCTTGGATTATAGGTGAAGGTTTCGAGAGTTCTGTGGCATTCTCATGAATATAACGTGTGTTATACGTCGTGACAAATGATTTCCCTCGTTTGTTGTTGATGCACGTACACTCAGTATGCGAGTGAAACTACAGTATGAAACTTCAACGACGATAACATACCAGTTAAATTTTGCTGATTAGTTTAGATTAGGCTTTATAAGTAAAAAACAAATAGTTAGTCCCAGTAAATTTTTGTGAAAAACATAACTGTACTATCACGAAGAGTCACCGGATGAAACTGTAAGTACATTGTTTAAAATCTGCTATAGATTAAGTTATGATGGTGTCGTCACTGCTGTGAATATCAATTAAGAAGTACAGTATGTGCGAGCGTGTGGTTGAAAATATTCTTGAAAGATCTTTCCCAGGCAGACCCTTCCACGAAAAATGCAGCCTTATAAAATGGTAATGTTGACTTTAGAGAGTGTAGTGGGGCTACGATTGTTCATATTTTTTTAAAAACTTTTTTTGTAGCTTGGGTAATGAATATGTTCTCCGCACGCCACTGATGTTTAGGGGTAGCATGCCTGCCTCTTACCCGGAGGTCCCGGGTTCGATTCCCGGCCACGGCAGGGATTTTTACCTGTATCTGAGGGCTGGTTCGAGGTCTACTCAGCCTACGTGATTACAATTGAGGAGCTATCTGACGGTCAGATAGCGGCCCCGGTCTAGAGATCCAAGAATAACGGCCGACAAGATTCGCCGTGCTGACCACACGACACGTCGTAATCTGCAGGCCTTCGGGCTGAGCAGCGGTCGCTTGGTAGGCCAAGGCCCTTCGGGGCTGTTGCGACATGGGTGGGGGAGTTCATAGCGTGGTGAGCTGATGTGAAGAGGTGTGCAGTAAGAGAAACAGACACCTACTTCCCAAGACAAGAGCATTCAAACAGATGCAGTTAAAATCTCCGACCTAGCCGTAAATCGAACACAGGACACTCTGGACTGAAAGCCACGACGCTGACCATTCAGCCAAGGAGTCGGACTTATTATTAACAGAATGTACCTTTAATTTTTTATTCACAAAATACGTTATTTTATTTTTTAAATTTCATATTTCCGCGAAGAAAATTGAAGAACTGCAGAGGAATGCAGGTGTAGGTAGTATGGGTGTGAGTCGGGCGTTAAGTAGTATGAGGGAAGAGATGGAAAGTTTGAGGGAGATGATTAGGATTCTATGGAGGGGAGGGGGGAGGGGGGATGAAAGTTGGCCTCCCTCAAACAATGTGTGGCCTTGCATTCGGGAGATGGTGGGTTCTATCCCCACCGTCAGCTGCTTGTATTTTACCCATTTTCACACCAGACAAATGCTGGGACTGTACCTTGATTAAAGCCAAAGCCGCTTCCTTCCCAATCCTAGCCTTTCCCATCCTCCCGTCGCCGAAAACCTTCGATGGGTTAGTGCGAAGTTAAACCAGTAGAAAAAAATAGCCTATATTCGTGCAAAATTTCGTGAATTTCTGTCCACTGGTATAGATGTGCAGTTGTTTCGTAAGACAGACAGACAGACAGACAGACAGACAGACAGACAGACAGACAGACAGACAGACAGACAGACAGACAGACAGACAGACAGACAGACAGACAGACAGACAGAGTTTAATTTTTATATACAGAAATTTATTTATTTATTTACTTATTAGGAGTAAGTTAATACGCGCCGTCACGTGCGATTTCCTCCTTTTATGTTTTGAGGGCCAAACTTGTTTCGTGCACAAAATGCCAGGTGAAAAAAAACCGCTATTATATTAATACATCTCACTATTTTAACACTACGCCTGAGCATAACAGAGAGCCTGAGGAAGTCTGAAGTTTATTGGTCATGAGAAATTTATTGTAAAAATGATTATTGGCCTTTAAAAGAGGGCGGGTGAAGCGGATGTAAATAACCATTTAACAATCTGTTTGTATACATTATATGATCAATGCGACAACTTATTACCTTGGAGGGTTCTGTTTTCTTTTTTTTGTGCATGCTGTGCCGTGGTTTAGCCTGTCTCTCGAATTCCAGGCTGGTCCTAGCCGCCAGTCCGGAGTCAGGCCCAGCAGGGGTTCGGATAATTGGCTAACCCCGAGGGGGCCTTAACCCCCAGGGGGGCCAACTCTCTGTTTGTTTTTCCTCTCCCCCCTAGCTTGTTCAAACAGAGAGGCAGGGAAGGGAAGTATTGGACAGGTAGAAAATGAATACAAAAAAAGAGTTTCTCTCCTCAAGAGCAGCAATAATCAATTAACAGGCTCGCGCAGACCTGCAGGCTGCTAATACTACTCCACATAACCGGTTCGCGCCTGTCTCGCCAAAATCGTAATATTCTTCCTTCCCCATGATGTCAGGGCTTTGCTCTCCCCGACTGCAGTCGTCGGTCCATCAATGAGCGGTGGTCAGTCATGCTGTGAAGCTCCGCAACCATTCTAGGAATCTTCCCTTCGAGCTGGTTGGGATATATTTTCTTACTTTCTTTATTGGCCGTTATAATAATAATAATAATAATAATAATAATAATAATAATAATAATAATAATAATAATAATAATAATAATAATAACAATAATAATAATAATTGTTCCGGAGGTACACCCGTCCCGTGCATTTAAAACTAGCGCCCTGTGGAAGGCCCTCTAGATCAGGATATCTGAAACTCATTTCGGAAATAGTGTGAACATTTCTCAACTGATGTCGCTACTATCAACTTATGTTGTGCCCTCTGGGGTGAAGATGAACTATTAAAATTCAAGATAAATTTTGTGTGTCAAGGTTTCCTAAACTGGAATGTTTTGTGTTTGTTTTTGATGTTCAAATGTTATCAACACTTCTATTTCTTCCCGCCAACTTAAGGCGTTGGCCAATAAGAAATTTTGTACATTTATTTACGTACCAATCAAAATTTTCTGATATTTATTAAACTGACCAGTAAGAATTGGGAGTGGGTCAGGGCCTTGGCCCACAGTTTTCTGGAACTTTCCTTTCTGCTATGAAAGCCGGGGGCTGGTGAGCCATTTTGTCTTAGAGATCGCTCCAGTCTGGAGTGTGTACGTGACGGAGGTAGGGGGAAAGACTCCCTCATCCATCTTCGGGAGGTCAACCCGCTCAAGGTAATGGCAGCTTCGACTTAACTATGTGATAGTCTTTGAAAGCTAGCTCGAGGGGAATGTTTCAAATCTTTAGTGATGTAACTTTTATTTTCTGAAATGTAAATTCCAAACAAGTCAAAAGAACTTAAGCGAAATCAAGGAATAGAGAGTGAGGTACCCTTTTGTATTCCCTCTCAACTTGATCTTGAGGTGACTATAATTTTGTAAACTTGAAAATCTATCTTGTAATTTCTGCAACTTAAATATTTTTCTCCATCTAGTCACCTCCGTAGTATAGGCTTAGCCTCTGTAACGTAGGGCCATAAGCCCAAATAGGGTTTTATGAATTTCATGTCAATTTTAAGGAGCGCAAGTGTTCGTCTCGTCACCATTTTGATTTTCGGCGAGTAACTTTAACCTTTTGTTTTTACCAAAGCCCAAGTAGAATGGGTACTCGTTACTCCTGTTACAGTTAACATCATTCATTTCATTTTTAGGCAATTAGACTGTTGAGCAGTCAAGACAGTGAATAGGCCTACTGCTTGTTTTGTTAAACGTAGGTTGATAGGCCTGAAACTTGTAAACCTGTAGAGCGAAGACGCTCCTCCACTGATGTAAAATTTAGGAGATCCGTCTCCTTGACTGTTGGTTAAAAGGAGCACGAGTGCTCATAAAAATTTGTAATTAGGGAGCTTCAAGCTCAGGTTGTTAATTGGATATTAATTGATTATTCTGATTGTCCTAACATTATTCTGTACCCGATAAACTATTTGCTTAGCAAAGTGTAAAGTTCAAAATTTGAAAAAGAAAAACACAAGATAAAAGGAAGAAATATAGCTCAAATGTTAAAGCTTTAAATTAATCTTCTTGCTCTTCTATATCCACCCATTCATGTCCGCGCCTTCTTTCACCTCTGCGTTCCACAGAATCCCCGGAATAATAATATAATTATTATATAAATATTATTATATTGGTTTTAAGTCACATTAACTACTTTTACAGTTTTCGGAGACGCCAAGGTGCCAGAATTTTGTCCTGTAATTTTTATATGTGAAGCCTCCATGGCTCAGGCTGCAGCGCGCTGGCCTCTCATCGCTGGGTTCCGTTGTTCAAATCCTGCTCACTCCACGTGAGATTTGTGCTGGAAAAAGCGGAGGCGGGATAGGTTTTTCTCCGGGTACTCTGGTTTTCACTCGTCATCTTTCATTCCAGCAACATTTTCCAGTACCATTTCATTTCATCTGTCAGTCATTAATCATTGCCTCAGAGGAGTGCGAGAGGCTTCGGCAGCCGCCACAATTCCCACCCTCGCCGCTAGATGGGGCTTCATTCATTCCATTCTTGATCCGGTTGAAACTGCAAACAGGCTGTGGATTTTCATTTTCAATTCTTTTACGTGCCAGTAAAACTACCGACGCGAGGTAACGTATATGAGAACCTTCAAACACTACCGGACTGAGCCGTGATCGAACCCGGTTGCTTGCGCTCAGAAGGCCAGCGTTCTACTGTCTGAGCTACTCATCCTGGCTCTTTCTTGGTATGGCTAGTGATTAACTACATTTTTGATATCCTACAAAGGTAGCCGGGGTTCGAAAGTCCGTGCCACACAGAACTCCGAGTGTTTATAATTTTGAGTCCTGGGTATGACGTTCAACGAAATCCAAAAGAGTGTCAACCGGCATAAGTGCCTCCCCCCCCCCCCCACACACTTCTCTAGTAAGTACCAACAGCCTCTTCGGAGGGTGGATAAGTGGGTGGAAGTCAAGGGCACCAACATTCCCTTGGGGTGAGAAATGGATCAAAAGACGGGTGAACCAATCCCGTGGTCAACGCCACAGGATGCGGAAAGAGATAACGTTGCTCTCGCTTTCCCAAAAACCAACAGTTCTACTTTACAGTATAATGATGCGTACACAGAGCAACTAGTGGAGGAAATGGGCTGTTAGTGGTGGTGATTATTGTTTTAAGAGGAAGTACAACTAGGCAGCCATCCTCTATATAACACTAATCAGAGAGAAAAACTGGAAGGGATCCGACACTTCAAAACATGAAGATATCGACCAAAGAAAGACAAGGGCCACGAAGGGTGTGAAAATGAAAGACTCCCTAGGCTTAATCTTATGTGGAGTTGAAGACTGGGATTGCAGAACTGCTGCAATAGCAACCTCAGGGTTGGCAACCTTAGAAGAAGGTATTTTAGTTTTATGATATTGCGAATCTGAGTTATAGTAAAGACGTTTAACTCCGTGATATAATTACTGTCTGCGGACCACTGGGTCCCAAGTTCAATTCCCGGCCCAGTCACTGGATTTTAACCACGTAGCTGTAGCTCGAAGGTTCTATTTCAAACATTTTTCCACTTACACACCACACTTCCCTCCACTAGACAAACATGTAGGAACAAGGGCAAGACAGTACTCGGAATGAGGAGATAACGGCTAAGTTAGGAATGAAATCGATTGATGAAGCTGAGTGCATAAACCGGTGGAGGATACGTTACCCTGGAGAATAATCGATTCGGTTATGGAGGGTAAGAGAAATAGAGGGAGATCAAGACGACGATGGTTAGACTCAGTTTCTAATGAATTCAAGAGAAGAGGTATGGAACTAAAGGAGGCCTGAAAGGCGTAACAGTTTATAATGCAGATGTATGTATTTTAATAATAATAATAATAATAATAATAATAATAATAATAATAATAATAATAATAATAATAATAATAATAATATCATTTATCAAAATCTGATCACTCAACTTTCAGAACACAGCGATTTAAGGATAATTTTGTTTGCGAGCTCACAGGATAAGTACTTGAAAGAATCTATCAGTTCAAGGTTTGTTTTCGTTACCTGGCATTTGATTTTTCTAAACATTTTTTATTTTAAACTCTTTACGAAACTAGACTTGGAAATGTTGATTTCCATATCACACTCGGTTCAGTTCTCCTAATTTCCAACATAATAATATTAATGGTTTTACACCTCACTCACTACTTTTACGGTTTTCAGAGACATCGATATGCCGGTTATTTTGTCCCGTAGGAGTTCTTTCACATCCTAGCAAAATCTACTCACACAATTGGAGTAACTCGAAATACCAGCAGACAGAGTCAGGATCAAACCTGCCATTCTGGACTTAAGAGACACAGTTGGAGAAAGTCCTCAGAGAATGGAGAAACGAGTTGGATACAAAAACGATGGTAACACATTTGTATGCCTGGCCTTGCTGACGATGTAGTGCTCCTTGCGAACAACCTCCTAACAGCATTGGAACAAATAGAAGTACACTGACTTAGCAAATGCCATGGGATAGTCAACTAATAGCGTGTGGGGCCTCCTCTGGTCCTACGAACTGCAGTGAGATGCCGTGGAAGTGAATCGATAAGTCCCTGGTAGTTCTCTGGACGCAGCTGACACCAAATCGTTTGCAGAGCGACCGCCAACGCTGGTCTGTTCGTGGGTGCAGGATCCATGGCACGGAGCCTGCGTTCCAGGACATCCCAGATATGCTCGATAGGGTTCATATCGGGGCTCCTGGGTGGCCATGGCAGTCGTTGGACCTCCACTGCATGTTCCTGGAACCATTCTCGGGCGACGTGGGAGCGATGTGGCGGCGCTTTATCATCTCGAAACACCGCAGAACCATCTGGGCGCTGGAAGGCCAAAAATGGGTGGAGATGGTCTCCGAGCAGCTCAACATACCGCGTACCGTTCAAAGTATCTTCCAGAACAACTAGGGGGCCCATTCCATACCAGGAAAATGCACCCCAGACCATAACAGAAACACCAGCGCCCTGGACCACACCTTCGAGGCAGGCGGGATCCATCGCTTCATGTGGTCTGCGCCATACACGGTGCCTCCCATCGGCATGGTGCAGTTGAAATCGTGATTCGTCCGCCCATATCACGTTACGCCATTGTTCCAGTGTCCATTCCTGGTGACTGACGACAAATGCGCGTCGTTGTGCCCTATGACGTTGGGTTAACAGTGGCACCCGTGTGCGGCGCCGGCTCCCATACCCCACAGAACCCATGTTTCTACGGATTTTCCACTGGGAGACGTGTCTAGCACGGCCTGTGTTGAAATGAGCCGTGATTTGTTGCACGGTTGCCCGTCTGTCACTATTGACAATCCGTTTCAGATGTCACCGGTCATGGTCATCGAGGGTGGTTGGACGGCCGGTCGTTCGTCTGTTGTGGACGGTGACACCCGCATTCAACCATTCACGATACACCCTGGGCACGGTTGATCGTGAAGCCAAATTCCCGCACCACTTCCGAAATCGCACTTCGCATCCGTCGGGCACCGACCACCATACCCCGTTCAAACGGTGTCAGCTCACGACGACGTTCCATGTTACACCTGTTACATGCTCAGCCACTGCTCACAAGGTCTCCTATACAATTGCCGCTGGCACAGGGGGCGTGTGGTGCGCAGACAACACACCTGCGCTCCGCTATCCCATGACATTTGCACAGTCAGTGTATTACAAGACGTACCCGCAAAGACTGGCCTGAGGATCTCATTCGAAAAGGCAATGTACATGGCCTGAACTAAAACGGACAGCTCCCATTCCATGTTCTCAGGCTACACGGCCATGCGGTTAGGGGCGCGCGGCTGTGAGCTTGCATCCGGGAGATAGTGGGTTCGAATCCCACTGTCGGCAGCCCTGAAGGTGCTTTTCCGTGGTTTCCCATTTTCACACCAGGCAAAAGCTGGGGCTGTACTTTAATTAAGGCCACGGCCGCTTCCTTTCCACTCCTAGGCCTGTCCCATCCCATCGTCGCCATAAGACATATCTGTGTCGCTGCGACGTAAAACAAATAGCAAAAAAAAAAAGAAACACACCAAATGTGTCACCAAGTTTATTTTACATGCCGATATTATACGCCATGGAGTGCCGAATGGACTTTTTCTGCCCTTCAGAAATCCGACTACTTCAAAGGGTTTGAACACCCGATCTGGGGAAGCAGAGGCCAGCACTCTACCACTGATCCATAGAGGGAGCTAATAATAATAATAATAATAATAATAATAATAATAATAATAATAATAATAATAATAATAATAATCCATAACAGTTATCGTGCTACCTTGTGCCACGAACTCTCTCCCCAGCCACCAGAATGAGATACAACCAGTCAGGACGTACCATCGACCACCGTGATGATCACCCGCAGGGCCCCAATATTAAAGAAACGCATTAAATAAGTTGCGAGCCAGACCCAGCGGGAACAAAGGGTCTACCACTCATACTTAAAACACAGGGTGAATTCTTTCCACCAATGACAGAAGTTCACGTTGATCTCAAGAAATAAATTCATAATTACTGTACAAATAAATATCAAGGTGCAATACGACAGACATTAATTTATCAACGTGGACATTTTCAAATTTATACAGAATACGGGGAAAGGAATAAAGGCTGGTTCTGCAGAGCGATATGTTTTTAGGAATCCGGCAACATACCCGGATTCTGGTGAAAAACAATTTGCATTCCCATTCTGAAGAAATGTGAAGATCACCGCACTATCGCTCTAGAGAGCCGCGTTTAAAAAAAGTTCCTTAAGATCATTCATAAACGAATTAATGGAAAACTCCAAGAAATGGTGGGAGAAACAAAATGTTGATTTCAAAATCGCTTTGACACTACAGAAGCCTTGGTGACTATACCACTTCTGATTCACCGAGCGAATTGGCTATGTGGTTCGGGCCATGTACCAGTGAGTTTGCGCTCGGGAGATGGTGGGTTCGAACTTCACTGCCAGCAGCTCTGAAAATGGTTCTCCCTGGTTTCCCCACTTTCCACACCAGGCCAATGTCGGGACTGTACTTTAATCAAGGCAACGGTCACTTCCTACTCTGTCCTATTCCATCATCGACATAAGACCTGTCTGGGTCGACGCGAGGTAACAATCAAAGGCGAAACAAGTGTTCTTGTTCAGAAACGTCGATATGCTGGACAAATATACCGGTATTCGCATGCTCTGTGTACTTTCAGAAAGCTTTCGATAAAGTCAACCACATGAAACTTTTCGGAATCTGAGTTCGAGTGGTATTGATTAGAGATGTGCCAGTATTACTCACTTACTTACTTCCTCTTAATGGATTAGGCTAATAGCCTCTTCCGACCTCAGATTTCATTCCATCTCTTCATAGGACGACCAATATCTCTTCTTCCTGTAGGATGGTATTCCAGGGCGAGTTTTGGGATTCTGTCGTTATCCATCCTCAGAACGTGGTTTTGCCAATTTATCCTGTTTTGGAATATTCTTTCATTCATTGAGAATATATTTAATTGTTGTCTTATCTCTTCATTTCGTATTTTATCTCTTATGGAGTATCCTTTCACTGATCTTAGGAATCTCATTTCAGATGATTGTATTTTATTCCTATAGCTTGTTTTATCTACCCATGTCTCACTTCCATATAGCAAAGTTGGTACAGCCATAGTCTTATAGAATTTAAGTTGAGTATCTTCTCTTACTTTTCCTTTCAGTGTTCGGCGAATTGTCCCACACATATATTGAAATCGATGAAGCTTCTTCTTCACCTCGTCATCATCATTAAAAGATATTTCACAACCAAGGTACTTAAAATTTGTGACTTGTTCTACTGGTTGATTGTCAATTACTATCTTCGCTCTGATAGGATATTTCCCTTGCCACGCCATAACTTTGGCTTTGTGCCAGTATTATTACCAATAATTATCAACAGCAGACAAAGCCTCCGTGGCTCAGGCTGCAGCGGGCCGGCCTTTCACCACTGGGTTCCGTGGTTCAAATCCCGGTCACTCCATGCGACATTTGTGCTGGACAAAGCGGAGCGGTACAGGATTTTCTCGGAATTCTCCGGTTTTTCCTGTCATCTTTCATTCCAGCGGCACTCTCCAATATAATTTCATTTCATTTCATTAATCATTCATTAATCATTGCCCCAGAGGAGTGCGACAGGCTTCGGCAGCCGGCACAGTTCCTATCCTCGCCGCTAGGTGGGGGCTTCATACATTCCATTCCTAACCCAGTCGAATGACTGGAAACAGGCTATGGATTTTCATTTTCATCAACAACAGACTGCAGCTGCTCGACTCAGAAATGTATTATGAGACAAAATGAACGTCTAGAAGGGAGTGCGCTTTCGCCGCTGTAGTTCAATATACAGTGACTGACAGAGCAAATGCAACACCAAGAAGGAGTGGTCAGAACTTTATGCCAATTGCAGGGTAGACTGACGTCACTGAGGTATGCTCATGATGTGAAATGCGCCGCTGTGCTGCGCACGTAACGAACGATAAATGGGACACGGCGTTGCCGAATGGCCCACTTCGTACCATGATTTCTCAGCCGACAGTCATTGTAGAACGTGTTGTCGTGTGCCACAGGACACGTGTATAGCTAAGAATGCCAGGCCGCCGTCAACGGAGGCATTTCCAGCAGACAGACGACTTTACGAGGGGTATGGTGATCGGGCTGAGAAGGGCAGGTTGGTCGCGAAGAATGCGTGCAGCATGTGCTGCGGCCGGTGGCACACCCGTACCTTCAGGGGCTGCCCAATGCTCTGTTTCAGCAGGATAATGCCCGCCCACACACTGCTCGCATCTCCCAACAGGCTCTACGAGGTGTACAGATGCTTCCGTGGCCAGCGTACTCTCCGGATCTCTCACCAATCGAACACGTGTGGGATCTCATTGGACGTCGTTTGCAAACTCTGCCCCAGCCTCGTACGGACGACCAACTGTGGCAAATGGTTGACAGAGAATGGAGAACCATCCCTCAGGACACCATCCGCACTCTTATTGACTCTGTACCTCGACGTGTTTCTGCGTGCATCGCCGCTCGCGGTGGTCCTACATCCTACTGAGTCGATGCCGTGCGCATTGTGTAACCTGCATATCGGTTTGAAATAAACATCAATTATTCGTCCGTGCCGTCTCTGTTTTTTCCCCAACTTTCATCCCTTTCGAACCACTCCTCCTTGGTGTTGCATTTGCTCTGTCAGTCAGTGTATATACAGAAACCATTTTTTTTAAAGCTTTAGAAGATGTAGAAGATGGGATAATGATAAGCTGTCAGACCATTAACAATCCCAGAGATACTGTGCTACTAGCAAATACGTATGAAGGCATACAGGTGTTGATGGACCAAGATGCCACACTGTGTGCGAACAGTATGGCATGACGACGAACTCCAACAAACAAAAATTACGGTGATAAGCAAAATCGCTGACTTAACACCCAGAATGAAGGTCAGCAAACAGTACGGTACGCTAGAAAATTTCACCTGTTTCCCATCTGGGATGTCCTGTGTAATAAATTAAAATTGAGATCCTGAAAAAAAAAAAAAAAACAACAATGTTTGAATCTAGAAAACTAGACAGGCATTCGTAAAATTGAGAAACAACTTTTGTAACTTACATATAAATATACACATCAGAACTAGTATGTTGCGATGCTAGATGTAGTCTGTCCTGTATTATCGTGTAGAAGCATGGACTCTCACGGAAGAAACAACTAGGCGAATAAATACTTTCGAGCAGCATTCTCCTGCTAGCAAATACGTATGAAGGCATGAATGCCATAGTGTGTGAACAGCGTTACCGCTCCGAATATCATGAGTATATTAGTATACCTCAAATGCAACTCTGCTACGCAGAATGAATAAAGGAAAGGAGACCACAGAAAAAGAGATGAAAATAACAATTATTTTACGCAGAAAATAATCCAGGAGAAGGCGGAATTCACGGCTCAAAAATATTCGACAGTAGTCGGGCATGATATCTTCGTGTCTGTTCTGAACTAGTACCAACTACGTGTTGTGAAAGAAGACGACCACCAGCGTTCACTGAAGAACAGTAAGGAGAAGCAGTAGTAGTTTCGTATCGAATACCATGTCTACCTAACAAAACCATCCTCCACACTTCAGCTTCATCCCAACGTTGAACGAGTTTCTCTATACCATCCACTCTTCCACAGAACCAGGAAGCGCTTCATTGGTGATGGTTACTCTTCAGGACTTTCTTCAGTGGACCAAAGATGTGGCTGCTGCATGTAGAGAGATCCTGGCTATAATGCGGGTGATCTATAAGACTCCAATGAAACAAGCACACACAGACCATTGTTGCTTTGGCAGCATACTAACGTGCGTTGTCACGGATCACAAACACACTTCGTGACAGTTTTCCCGGCAAAGAACCTTCTGTACAAGAATTGACTCATGCCGCAAATGTTGCTTCAACTTGGACGCGTGTCAGAATGACCACGTTCTGAGCTGCTACAACAAACACACCACCGCCCATTGCTGCCAAATCTCTGCTGATTCGTTAGTTACTTACAGTGTTTCAAGCTTTGTCTATGTTTCATTTGAGCATCTTTTGTATTTCAGTCTAGTACGCAGCAGTGCTTAACAGAAGCGGGGGGAGGGCTAAAGGGGAGGGTCGTAAGGATAAAACATTAAGACGGGAAAGAAAAGAGGACATTTGTCTCTCATGTTCAAACGAAGCAGACCACCAAGCTAGACTAGTGAATCTAGTTCAATTAAGATAAATGTTTCTAGATGAAGACAACAGACAAAAATGAACATGGAAGAGAAAATAACACCGTAATACAAATGATAAACAGACAATGGTGTCAGTAAAAATGACAAAACTTTAAGGGGAATATGGGACATGAAATCAAACGAATCAAGTGGAAAGTCATAACATACCTAAGTGTGTGGAATCAAAATTATTTTTAAATCTACTGTACTTACGGGCTAACGTGAATACGACGATAAAAGAAGAAAATTACAATTAGCATCGATGGTTTCCTTGAATAACTGGGAATGTAATGGCGAATAAATTGGTTCAAAACAATATTCTTCCATACGAAATAATGGCAACAATATAGGTATCCTTTTTCTGAACACTGGTCGAAGGAATAACAGTTACCCCTCTTCAGTCAGCTATTCTGCGGGTTTGTTTCTTCCCCTATTAGCTAGGACAAGTTACAGTAGGCAATAATTAGATAATAGCGTCAGCAGTGAGCAATCAGTTCTCGTTTTGTTCATTAGATGTAGCATGTTGATTAGTCATCTTGAAGGAGCAATAATATTAAGGTTGCTTCTCGTAAAGCTAAAGAAAGAAAGAAAGAAAGAAAGAAAGAAAGAGAAAAGGAAAGATTTCTGAATGAGAGTATCATAAAGAACTTTAAAGGGCCTTCAGAGTCGAGACATAGACGGAATGCGCAAAGCCTGAATAATAATAATAATAATAATAATAATAATAATAATAATAATAATAATAAGGGATAATTGCAGAAATGTTGAAAACAGTTGTGAGAAAATGACTTACGCAATTCAAGAAATCATAAGAACATTTGGAATACTGAGAAAATTCCAGAAGACTGGAAATGTGCAGTAATTCATCCACTGCACAAGAATTAATCAGATATAAACAATTACAAAGGAATTTTCTTACTATCAGTTGTCTACAAAATTTTCTCTAAAGCCCAGATTAGAAAAACAAAACGACCACCTCAATGGAGAATATCAGGCAGGGTTTCGAAAAGGAAGATCATGTCCAGAACAAATCTTAAACCTAAAAACTATTTTACAAATTCGTAAAACAAAACAAACAATAATTAACTTTGTTGACTTCAAAAAAGCTTATGATTCAATAGACCGACAGACTCTATTCAACATACTTGAGGAATTTCAAGTCGACACAAAAACAGGGGAATTGATCAAGCAAACTCTAACAGGCACGACAGCGAAAGTTAAATGATTAGGATGAAATTTCAGAGCCATTCGAAATTACAACAGGGGTCAGACAAGGCGATGGATTATCACCACTACTATTCAATCTAGTTCTGAAAAAAGTGGCTCGAGAATGGAAAAATGAAACTAAAGGGATCAATATTGGTAGATTTCTCAAAAACAAAATTCACCTTGATTGCCCCGCCTTTACAGATGACTTGGCAGTCCTTTACAACAACAAACAAGCAGCACTCCAGCAGTCCGCAGAAAAACTTCACTAAATAGCGGCAAGAAAACAGGTCTGCAAACTTCATACGAAAACAAAGCATATGCCAGGTACAAAATCAGGATTTAACAACCATCCTCTAATCACTAGATATGGGAAAATCTCTCAAGTAGATATAAATTCAAATACCTAGGCGAAATTATACAACCAAACGGGATAAATGAACAAGCAAACAAAGAAATAATTACAAAATTAGGCTACAAAAAGCATACACAGTTGTCTGCAGCAGATACAACAAAAAATCTATATCCCAAAACGCAAAATCACGACATTGTAACACAGTTGTCAAACCAGAACCCCTTTATGCATCAGAAACTCTGATAATTGGTGGCATATCACAAATAAAAAACATCGAAAAAACAAGATAGGAAAATTTTCAGGAAAATTCTAGAACCTAAATGCGAAAATGGTATTTGGATGAAAAGGAAATCACAGGAAATCTATCAAGTAACAGAAAAAATCACAGACACCATTAGAAAAGGAAGATTAAAATTCAATAGTCACCTGATCAGGATGGATAACAGGCTAACAAAGAAAATACTAAATCTCGCAGTATCTCTAAAAAAATCACAACTGGCTTACAGAAAAACAAAACAAAGATCTTCAAGTAATTGGTATAAATGAAGAAATCTTACAAGACAGAAAAAAATATCAGAAATCTCATTAACAAACACAAATTTGTTGATCAACCTAAAAGACAAGCTACAAGGTGGACGGAAGAACGCAAAAAGAAGCACAGTGAAAGGATGAAGAGATTTTGAGAAGTCAAGAAGAAACGCTGTGCTAAATAAGTTCACACGCGCTCCTTAGTTGGGCATAACGAATCAATAATAATAATAATAATAATAATAATAATAATAATAATAATAATAATAATAATAATAATAATAATAATAATAATAATAATAGAACATGGTGAGTACAGGAGACGGCATGTGGAAAGTATTACGGAGACTATTCAGAAACAGAGGATTAATTTTTATGGCCACGTAACACGAATGAGCTCGCAGACATTGACCAACCAGATCTTCTCCTACTTTGTAAACAAGAAAACCATGGGACCCTGGCTCACCGAAGTTGAAAAAGACCTTCGAGAACTGCGGATCATACCTGAAGATATCCAGGAACGCGTTCTTCTCCAGAAGAAAGTTCGAGCATACCACAATTCCAAGAAAAGCCGAAGTTGAAAATAGATAAGAAGTAGACTGATGAAAGAAACGAGGCTCACAGAAAGCGAATGCGGAAATAATGGGATGCAAACGGCTGAAATAACGTGGTTCACAACCGGCCGGCCGAAACGAATAATAATAATAATAATAATAATAATAATAATAATACCGAGCAAGTGCCCGCGCGGTTTGGGTCACGCAGCTAACAGCTTGCATTCGGGAGATACTGGGTTCGAACCCCACTACCGGCAGTCCTGAATATGGTTTTCCATTATTCACACATTAATTAAGGACACGGTTGTTTCCTTCCCATTTATATCTCTTTCCTACCCCATCGTCGCTATAAGATCTATCTGTGTGGATGCAACGTAAAGCAAATTGTAAAACAGAAAAAAAAAAAAAATCGTTACAACAAATAATCATAAAAACACATGTTTTTGGCTTTAGGTCCCACTAACTATTTTTACCGTTTTCAGTAACTCTGAGGTGCCAAAAGGTTTTCCCGCAGGAGTTCTTTTACGTGGCAGTAAATCTGCCGACGCGAGGCTGGCGTATTTGAGCACCCGCATTGAGCCAGGTTCGAACCTGCCAACTTGGAGTGAGAAGGCCAGCGCTCTACCATCTAAGCTACTCAGCCTAGTTTACAGCCATTACACGACTTCCTTCAAGTTCTCCCCCCCCCCCCCCCCCCGCCTTTTCTGGCTCGATCTTACTCGTTATTCTTCCACTATTTTTTCTCCTTGGCTTCTCTTCGAACAGATACTTTACCGTCACAATTTTCCTTCCGAACACATTTCTGTTAGCTATATCTTCCACCTTGATCCCACATTTTCTAGTTCCGATGGGCCCATAGAACTTGCGTTTCTATGTTGACCTCGGAGACCGAGATTTTGTTAGCTGTCCTTTCTAGTTGAATTCTTTTGACGCATCCATAACAACCATTCTCCTGTTCTTCAGTGAGGGTGAGATATTTTCGATTTTATCGCATAATTATTAGTTCGATCTCATGCGGAATATAAATTCGCTGGCTACTGATATTTTTGGGGTCCCGGGTTCTTCCCTAGAAAAAATATTTCCTTTCTTTTCTCTTTCTGATAGTCAATTCATTGCAACTGTCACCATACCGAAGTAATACGAAAAAAACACATAATCATCACCATCAGAGTATCTCTAAATAATAATAATAATAATAATAATAATAATAATAATAATAATAATAATAATAATAATAATAATAAGGGATTCTACTCCTCTTTAGCATCTCAAACTAAGGAAATCAGATGTTTTCTATGCATTTTTGTAAATACTGGTAGTAAAATGTGAGTGGTAATATTGTGATCATAATGTCAGCTTCTCCAGTTTAACGTGAAAATCTAACGATCGAGAAGTGGGTTCCTTTCATTCTAAAAATCCCAGGTGTAGCTGTAGACATTCAAATCACAGCTAGCTTGAGGAGAAGTCAGCGACAACCTAATTATGTTACTGGTTTAACGTCCCATTATAACTACTATTACGGTTTTCGGAGACGCAGAGGTGCCGGAATTTTTCCTCAGGATTTGCTTCACAATCTAGCCCAGGGGTCTCCAATTAGTAAGAACTCAAGGGCCACATTGGAAACCTGAAGCATGACTGCGGGCCACACTTTAATAATAGGCCAATTTTCGTAAAATTCCGCAAATAGGACAGAGGTAGCAGTATACAAAATTGTATGAAATTGAAAGGAAGGTGTAATAACTCTAATTGCTTAAAACGCTATTTTACAAATCCATAAAAGGGTGAAATTAAGAATAATGACTATTATACCCAGGACGATTGAATTTGGAAGAAGAGCACCCAGCAATGTCGGTTCATTTGAATGAATATTTGACTAATTAAAAAAAGTAAAACGAAAGACAAACTAAAATTAATAACGTAGTTAAAACAAAAAGGACAATTTAGTGGGAGTAGTGTGAAGGGCATAATGCTATACATTCGCAAGAGCCTAAAATCCCAACAATGTACTTCCAGGAGTACTTCCCTGAAAATGTTCACTGTGTACCAACCAATACTGCCAATGTGAGAAGAGCAAAGAAATGAAACCGCTTCTTACACCAATGGCTTTTAAAGTATTTCTTAGTATTCATGGCATGATACGTTGAATAAAAAGTCCACAGTGAGGTTGGAATGTAACTTAGTTCAAGAATTGGTATGGATCTATGGATCCCAAGGCCAATTTTATAATTGTTCAGACCTAGAACTGGTATTTGTGAGGGCTCATTTTCCGGCGAAGCTTTGACTTTCATTTTACTAAATCAAAGAATCTATTCAGCACAAGTGAATACTAAAAAACAGGAGATAATATTCAAGAATGAATTAGTTCTGACTTTGGTCTATACAGGATATAAAAATGAATACATTTTTGAACGAGCTATCAAATAATTTTCGTAAATTTTTCTTCACATTTCTTAAAATGCATTTATAAAGTCCTCGCGGGCCGCAAGAAATAGTTTCGCGGGCCACATGCATCCCGCGGGCCGCCATTTGGAAACCCCCTGATCTAGCCCAACAAGGCTGTCGTATTTGAGCACCTGCCAATACAATTGGACTGAGCCGGGATCGAACCCGCTAACTTGGGCTCTACCGTCTGAGCTACTCAGCACAATTCTCTTAGAATATATCACCAGTTTAAAAAGCGCACAAGAAGTAGAAATGCATAATTTTGATTGCGTAAAAGGAAACAACGCCATCTACGTTACTTGTTACAGTCGGAATTAACATTAATGTGTTTGCATGACTTTACTTACGTATTTGTACTCAGTACTTTGAATTTCATACTTAGAATATTTTGCTATGAGTAAATATTACCCAGTTAATTTGTGAATGTATTCTCATACAACATTACAATAATAATATACATCCTTTGATGAAATACAAAGGAAAAAAGGATCACCCGTATGGGCATTCATTCTTTCTGTATCCACTAAAAGATTTTGTTCTTTTGTGGCACGTCGTTAGCCGATACTTTTTTTTTTTTTTGCTAGCTGCTTTACGTCGCGCCGACACAGATAGGTCTTATGGCGACGATGGGACAGGGAAGGGCTGGGAGTAGAAAGGAAGCGGCCGTGGCCTTAATTAAGGTACAGCCCCAGCATTTGCCTGGTGTGAAAATGGGAAACCACGGAAAACCATTTTCAGGGCTGCCGACAGTGGGATTCGAACCTACTATCTCCCGAATACTGGATACTGGCCGCACTTAAGCGACTGCAGCTATCGAGCTCGGTGTTAGCCGATACTTGGTACACCTTTGAATACATAGTACACATTTGATATAGATGATATAGATGTTGCTTCCCATAGGTACCAACTGATGAGCCCAACCTAGCACACGAGGGCGAAACGCTGGCAACCAGGAATGAGTTACCTGGAAAATTTGTAATGTCCAATAACGGACCATTTATATTGGTATTATAGTACACATTTCTCACTCGGAAATCTACACATGTTCACTAATACTATTTTTCCTGTCCGACTCCAAAGAAATTAAATATATTACAAAACCGCCGTATTAGTAGTCTATTTTTATACTATTGTGTATCTTAGCAGCATATAAATTTCAGAATATTCTCTATTTTCATGAGTATTATAAAAAACTACTTCTTGTACGCTGCATACAGAAAATTAGGCACAATCCACTATTTAAAATATAATAATTGTACAATCATTATTTTGTAATAACCACACATCTACGTAAGTTGCAAAATTTCGAGTATTATTGAATTTATTGATTACAATTATATGAAACTATGTGGAACAACTGTGCATTAAGCAATGTTTTAACAATACCAGTAAATAAACGTTTCCATTCGGGATACGAGAATCTTGAAAAAAATCATCAATAAATAACAGACTTTTTTTTCAAAACATTATTGAATATTGTTTGAAAAACTAATTGTGAGCCTATATCTTCACAGTGGGGTCTACCCCTTATTCAAAGGCAGCTATCCCTTTTGAATTCTCCCTCTCTGAAGTAAATTATTTATGAGCACCTGATTATTTTTTCTACTACCAGCGAACTCGTCGATGAAATGTTCATAGTTCTTGTTTTTCATCACCTGGTGTATGTTAGACAAGCCGCTCCTCTTTATATATTTTGGTTAAGAAGGAAGAAGACACCGACATACCGTCAGCCAATAGCGATATCCCGGAAAACAAAACTATCATATCGAAAAAGGTTGAAAATGACGGGTATCAAATGTATATTTCTTAGCTGTAAGAAATGTACAGTAGGTGTTGTTTTATTCTAAGAATTAATAACGAAACATTAAGGCAATAACTTATTACTGTATGCAATTATTCAAAGCATACAAACATGTTCTTGTACCGAGGTTTTATGTATTAAAAAGTAGTATTATACAAAATTTGCCGCCCCCAAAGCCGCCGCCTCAAGGCACGTCCCTAGGAGGCCTATATTATAAATCCGCCCCTGAGTATGCGATAACAAGAAATAATACGCTAACCGCACCATGATTAGCCTACGTGGAGCCATTCTAAAGCTCTGTGGCGTGGAGACTCACCAATACCTGGAATTACATTCCTATCAGCGCAGGGAAGCGCGTGCTGTGGTACCTGCAGGGAGGGGTAGCGCCAGCCTGCTCGTATCGTTCGTTCGTTATGTAAATGGACCGCTGGCCTGGGTGGCCGTGTGCGATGATGGAATATTCATGGCGGCTGAACTGATACCGCTCGAGTTAAAACAAGCTCACTGCACACCGGTGATAACTAACATCAACCCACCAATAAACATTACTTAAGACAAGGGCGCATTCTGTCGCTTGTAATAATAATAATAATAATAATAATAATAATAATAATAATAATAATAATAATAATGGAAATACGATGTTACCAGACAATTCTTGGAGAAATAAATAAGCCAGAAATAAAATATCCAATCGTCATTTAACTTAAGTCATTTCATTTTATACCACAACATGTAGAAAAAACCTCATACCAATAAGCAGAGCCCTGCGCGGATATACAAAATAATATCCGCATTCGCACTTCCTTCATCCGCATCCGCACCCGCTAAATGGTTATCCGCGGATAATTTAAATATTTAACTACAGTATATTACACTCAAGGTATTGAAACGGATAGATCTGTTAACATAATACAATATGCCTGCTTGCATCCGAGAGATAGTAGGTTCGAATCCCACTATCGGCAGCCCTGAAAATGGTTTTCCGTGGTTTCCCATTTTCACACCAGGCAAATGCTGGGGCTGTACCTTAATTAAGGCCACGGCCGCTTCCTTCCAACTCCTAGGCCTTTCCTATCCCATCGTCGCCATAAGACCTATCTGTGTCGGTGCGACGTAAAGCCCATAGCAAAAAAAAAAAAAATCCTAGAGAAACACAGGGAAGCAGCCTATTTCGTTTACGCCTTCTGAAATGACAAAGACGGCAAGATAGAAGGGAAGAGTTACCGCGAGGAAGAAAATACGGACACGGAACCTCATGCCTTCCCTGATTCGAGAAGCGCAAAATAGGGAAGAATTATTCCATGACGGTCATAAACCTTTTGAGAAGAAGAAGAAGAAGAAGAAGAAGAAGAAGAAGAAGAAGAAGAAATCAAAACACTAACGAAACTCGAAATGGAAAAAGGCGTGTCCTGGAACGAGCATTATATAATTTTGGACAGAAACGTTTTCCCACCGAGCTCGATAGCTGCAGTCGCTTAATTGCGGCCAGTATCCAGTATTCGGGAGATAGTGGGTTCGAACCCCACTGTCGGCAGCCCTGAAGATGGTTTTCCGTGGTTTCCCATTTTCACACCAGGCAAATGCTGGGGCTCAACCTTAATTAAGGCCACGGCCGCTTCCTTCCCATTCCTAGGCCTTTCCTGTCCCATCGTCGCCATAAGACCTATCTGTGTCGGTGCGACGTAAAGCAAATAGCAAAAAAAAAAAAAAAAAAAAAAAAAAAAGTTTTCCCATTTCAGAGAGGTTGTAGCCTCACAAAAATGCCATGTAATTTCTTCATTTCGAATCACTTTACTTCAGAGTAAATTAAACCATATTTAAAGCAGGATCGATTATCTTGTCAACCCAACAAGGATGTATCGAAACGTCCTTTGAATCGAAAGCAGATGAATATTTTGGTACGGTTCTGAAGCACGTAGCAGAGATTCTCATAATTATAACAAGAATCCGAAAGAGCTTTGCTCGTGTACTATGAAGATGAGTTACACGACGTGGAGTTCAACGCCAACCTCTTCCAGATATTATGAATATTTTAATGCATTCTTTTTATATCCTCGGAAACGCCGATGTGTCAGAGGTTATTTTTCTTGCAGATGTAACTTTTACGAGCACCCTCAAATACTACCGGACTGAGGTGGGATCGAACTCGCCAGCGCTTTCCCGTCTGAGCCATATCGTTAAGGACACCTAGGCAAGAAGTCACCAAAAGTCACATTTTGGTTTATCACTTGTTTGAATAGAGCAGGGGTAGCCAAACTGTCGATCGTGAACTACCAGTAGCTTGTGGGCGTATTGTCTGGTTTCAGTGGCGACGATAAGGACCCTGCAGACCCCGCGGGGCGGGGGTCCCATGGCTTATGAGGGGCTCATGACTGTGCTGTATCAGTTTTTTTCTAAAGCGTAAGCGATGCATGATTTCCTGTTTCGTTCTGCCCACACACTCCACTACTCGCTAGTTTCACCCAGTTCACCACTGCTCTCTAAGGAGAGGCATACTGACCTAAAACTTGTAGCCTACTATGCGAATCTCATCCCCACACTCAACTCCCGAGTTCAGATCCGAAACCGGACTAAGTGATAAAAGGGATATTATCAGTTTTAGCCCACTTAAGTCAGAGCGTTCGTGTGCTGTCTGGGTCTGTGGCACTGGCTGTTTCTTTTTTTGCTAGTGGTTTTACGTCGCACCGACATAGATAGGTCTTATGGCGACGATGGGATAGGAAAGGCCTAGGAGTTGGAAGGAAGCGGCCGAGGCCTTAAGGTACAGCCCCAGCATTTGCCTGGTATGAAAATGGGAAACGACGGAAAACCATCTTCAGGGCTGCCGACAGTGGGGTTCGAACGCACTATCTCCCTGATGCGAGCTCACAGCCGCGCGCCTCTAACCGCACGGCCAACTCGCCCGGTGCACTGGCTGTTCACCTCTCCGTTCCTTCGTTTCGAAATTTGAAAGCGATAAAGAAGAAGTAGAGAACTATACTCACAGTTAGAGTTCTGATCAATTGCAGTGGAATGTGACTAACTCTACAGACTGTAACGATAAGGCAGGCCAAACTTTCAGGGCACATTCCTCGCACTTAAAACAATATAATATGTTATATGGACATGGATTCCAAAACGAGAACGAAGACTCTCTGCATCTTGTACCAGGATTCATTGCGAAAGCGAGATAATGCATGTTTCAATGCTAACGGAGGGCATTCTGAACATTTTCTGTAAGATAGAGTTCCATGTGATATGCTGGTTCGTTCTGTTCCTGAGTTTTTCCTATGACTAATGTACTATGTGTAGCCTAGTTGTAGAAAATGAGTTCTAACATGGAAATAAAGCGTTTCCAGACCCAACCAAAAACCAAACCCCAGCCCCGAAGCAACCGCTGCTCAGCCCGAAGGCTTTCATATTACGAGCTGTCGTGTGATCAGCACGACGAATCCTCTCGGCCGTTATTCTTGGCTTTCTAGACCGCGGCCGCTATCTCACCGTCAGGTAGCTTCTCAATTTTAATCACGTAGGCTGACTGGACCTCGAACCAGCCCTCACAAGCAGGTAAAAATTCCTGACCTGGCCGGGAATCGAACCCGGGGCCTCACGGAAAGAAGCAGGCACGCTACACCTACACCGCGGTGCCGGCATGTTTATTATTATTATTATTATTATTATTATTATTATTATTATTATTATTATTATTATTATTATTATTATCTATAAAGCATGTGCTCTTCTTATACATGCAAGAAACGATTAATAAACAATCATTTTCTGTCAGCATTCTGCAATTTGACATAACTCACACAATGTGAAAACCGATCAAATATTCCTTACCTCCAGTGATTTCATGATCCGAACTTAGTAGCTCAGACGGTATAGGGCGCTGGCCTTCTGAGCCCAAGTCGCCAGGTTTGATCCCAGTTCAGTCATATGGTATGAAATAAAATGACGTGTGGCTTTTAGTGCCGGGAGTGTCCGAGGACAAGTTCGGCTCGCCAGGTGCAGGTCTTTTGAACTGACTTCCGTAGGCGACCTGCGCGTCGTGATGAGGATGAAATGATGATGAAGACAACACATACACCCAGCCCCCGTGCCAGCGAAATTAACCAATGATGGTTAAAATTCTCGACCCTGTCGGGAATCGAACCCGGGACCCCTCTGACCAAAGGCCAGCACGCTAACCATTTAGCCATGGAGCCGGACAGTCATATGGTATTTGATGGTGTACGAATACGTCACCCTCGAGTAAGTAGATTTACTGGCACGTAAAAGAATTACTGTGGGACTTTTTTTTTTTGCATATTTTAAAAATTGAGGATAAAAATACTGTCACTCCTAACTCATAAATTATTCCTGGTTTACATAAACTTATTATTTTTTATTTAAAAATTGCTTTACGTCGCACCGACACAAATAGGTCTTATGGCGACGATGGGATAGGAAAGGGCTAGGAGTGGGAAGGAAGGGGCCGTGGCCTTAATTAAGGTACAGCTCCAGCATTTGCCTGGTCTGAAAATGAGAAAGCACGCAAAAACATCTTCAGGACTACCGACAGAAACCACTATCTCCCGAATGCAAACTCACAGCTGCGCGCCCCTAACCGCACGGCCAATTCATTCGGTTTACAATTACACTTTCTCCTATTCTTTAGTATCTTCATGAGTCTAATGGGCACTAGCTACTATAATAGGAGTGAAAACAACTTCAAGTTTGAATGATTTCTGTATTTGTTAAATCTAGCGCAATTTAGGGTAAAATTTTGCTTAATGTTACGGTAATTTCATTTGCCTGGCGGCAACACTGCTCATATCGAAGATCTAGTCAATATTTGTCCAAGATGCCTGAAGTGTTTCACTGGTTGCATTTCTTCTCTACGGCAAAATGGACCACCTGTGGGTGTTCACTTATCATCAACATTTTCGTCTTTTTGAAGTTAATTTTCAAATATGCAAAAAAGTAGCGATATTTTGTGATTTCCCTGTGAGAGCACTTGAGTGTTCGCTCATTAGAACGTGAGAACGGCCCACGCTAATGAACGAGTTTGGCCCGCTAGACTTTGTTTTATAGAAGCACGAGCTTTGGTAATTGATTTTTAAACGCTGTTTTGCATGCAGCCAGACTGGCGGCGGGGAGGAGCCGGCTGTGATTTACCGAGGCGGGGGAGGGCTTAGATGTTACCCTCTCACTGGAGTATACGAGATATTCGCGTCCTGTTCAAGAATGTGGACGTACTTTCTCGCGAAGTACTCTGTTTAAACCACCAGCCGGCGGCGAGAGATTCGCGCTCTGTTCAAGAATGTGGAAATACTTTCCCGCTATGTATACCCTCAAACCACTAGCCATATCCCGACTTACCCAAGCAGAGGGATGGTGTGACACAAATAAACGATGCGCAAGCTCCCAAAGAATGTAGAAATACTTTCCCGCTAACTACACCTCAAGCCATCAGCAATACACCGCCTTATCTTAGCAGAGGAATGGTGTGAAACAACCGAATGATGCGCAATTTCCTAAAGAATGTGGACATATTTTATCGCTAAGTGTTTGCGTTCTGTTCAAGGATATGGATATACCTTTCATACACCACTTTATCTTAGAAGGGAGTAGCGAGACTATTGACTGATGCGCGAACTCCCCAAGAATGAAACCCTTTCTTTATTGATAACAAATACAACAAGCGTAATACAATTAACTATCCTAAGACGCGGAGGATAACAGTTCAAGGAGGGTGAAAAGTAATTTAGTGAGAAAATAATTTTTCCACTGGCTTACGATCCTTAGCACTCTGTACGATTTGGGTTCAACCAAAAACGTGCACAAGTTTAGTTCAAAACCCCGCGACGACATCATTTTAACAGCAGAGGGCAACTAGAAGCACCACAACCAGTAGATGTTACGAGTCCGAGCCAGAGCAATCCACCGAGCCACCGCAAGCTAGAGATCTTAACGCAGAACTACGAATACATCAATAATTAAAAGATCTTATTATTAGAGCCAATGCCTCACAACGTTGAGCCACCGCAATTTGCCTGAAACTTTACTGTCATTACAGTAACTAAATCTCTAATAATAATGTTATTTGCTTTACGTCCCACTACTTTTACGGTTTGTGGAGACGCCGAGGTGCCGGAATTTAGTCCATCGGTAGTTCTTTTACGTGCCAGTAAATCTACTGACACGAGGATGACGTATTTGAGCACCTTCAAATACCACCGAAGTGAGGCAGAATCGAACTTGCCAAGTTGGGGTCAGGAGGCCAGAGCCTCAACCGCCTGAGCCACTCAGCCCGGCAACTGAATCTCTAAATGAACCATTTCGGTTCATCGTCATCTTCGATTAATAACTTTTCCAGTTCGGATGACGTCATTTTTCATGAATGAAGCTAAGAATAACGAGGTCACCAGTACAAAGGCCGCGAGGTCTGTACAGGTGTTAGTATTGTAGAAATAAAGGCCAACTGCCGGGCGGCCAGCAATAATTCGAGCGGTGCAGGGGCGACAACGAGGACGGGGCGAGCGGCGAGGAGAACAACAGCGCCGGTAAATTGTTGAGGCTCGCAATAAGGAACCTTATAGAAGAAGCTGGAAGGTGATTAACAACGGACCAGGCAAATGCTGGGACTGTACCTTAAATAACGCCACGGCCACTACCTTCTCAATCCTAGCCCATTCCCATCCTTGCGTCGCCAAAAATCTTCAGTGTGTTAGTGCGACGTTAAACCAATAGCGAAAAAAAAAACCCACCACAACAACAAACAATGGACCAGATGCCAAAAATGAGTTGGAAGTGGACACTAAATAATCTTCTATGGGCCTTCATAAAGAGCGTAAACGGCGCATGGCGGTCAGTCTGGAGTCGGTCTGGAGTCAGTCTTGTGTGCGTCAATTGCAACTGAAAGAAAGCAGTTACGCGGCGATCGCGAGGCCGTGGCGAGTCATTCATCGGGAGTGAGTCTGTCATACGGCTAAGCGAAGTTTGTACGTTATGAACTGTTCTCGAACAACACTGCCGTGTTGGATGCCAAGAGTTCGACCCCCTCCCCCAGTGTGCAGTGCCGAGTTAGTGTTTTACGATCGCAAGAAAAAGCTGTACCGAGTGGAAAACTCAAAAGTGAGTGAACGTGTAAATAACTGTAAATAGTAGTTAATTTTAGTTCTAAGGACCATGATAACCCGCAACAGTATTTGCAATTAATAATGGAAGTTGAATTGGGTAATCACTTTCAGAATGGCCGAGGGAAGGAATTTTACTCATTTCCATCGCGTTCCCCTAGGCAGAGAAGCCAGGAAGTTTGCCAAGTTCTACTTCATCTTAAAACAACAATTCCCGCCGCAATCACCAGGTAGAACGAACCTCATTACAGCTTCTCTTGCCACGCTTAAATCGTGACCGAGCAAGGAATCAAACATAGGCCATTTAATAATAATAATAATAATAATAATAATAATAATAATAATAATAATAATAATAATAATAATAAAAATAATAATAATCTCATCTATCACGTGCAAGCATTTTTATCTGAAACCATTTAGACCGCCCGCATGTCAATATGACTCGAGCCCTTGTGATAGTCTATCACAGAAATAAGATCCAGCTATAGTTCACAATTTAATAAATGACAAAGAAACAAGATCTCTCTTGGGTGACCTTACACTAAATTTCTATTTAACTTTGTCGAGTAAATATCAAACGTGTTACCAGAGATCTTTTACATTCCGACATCGTACGACATGCAGTGAAGAATGGATTTTCTTTCCACCCTTAAAAATTGCGACGACTTTTGGCATTTTTCAACCCCTCAATCTTATGGCCCCTACGCCAACTCTACCGCTGATCCACGACCGGCATAATGCTGTAATAATAATAGCGACCTCGGGTACTGAACGTAAGTCCACTGAATTGACCTAACCAGAGTAATTTATTTGTCAATGGTCCGTCTTTACAACCAAATATCAATACCATAGTCAATACTCAATACTCCTAGAATCGAAATAATGAAATATGTGTAAGCGGATTGGAAATTCGTGGACGGGCTGCGAGCTTTCTCGACCTCAAAAAATCCACCGACCGCGACTAGGCACGGACTTACACCTTGGACGCAAAGATATGACAAAAGAAATATAGGCCTACTCACCTATAAAGACATACAATCAGTCACAAAAGTCTACATACACCATCTACAATTTCAAATATACGATTTAAAAGGATATTTGCCTGTTTAACCCTCGTAAACTAATTCTACACAATTTAATCATCTATTCTACTCAGTCATGTCGTGTTCAACAAAATACTTCCGGGAAAAAAGAAGAAATGGCGTATGGCTTTTAGTGCCGGGAATGTCCGAGGACAAGTTCGGCTCGCCAGATGCAGGTCTTTTGGTTTGACACCCGTAGGCGACCTGAGCGTCGTGATGAGGATGAAATGATGAAGACGACACATACGAAATTAACCATACGGTTAAAATTCCCGAGCATATCTGGCCTGAAGTCGGAGAAAAGACTTCGCAAATATCGATTCACACAGATACTTTGAAGGATACACTGAAGAGAGCATGGTCCGAAATAACTCCATCGATGACAGAACATCTTGTGTTATCTATGCCTAGAAGACTGCAAACTGTCATGGACGCAGATGCTGGTTCGACGAAGTATTGAGAGTGAACACTGGTATTGTATGTAGATATTTGTGAGGTGCTACCTTTAGTTCTTTTTCCATTTTTGTCACGAAATAAGTAATCGAATGTTTATTTTTGTTATGACAACGTTTATGTCACTGTAAAGAAGCAAGGTGATATAAAACTTCCTAATATTTATTTGTGTTTCTTGTATAGATAGAACATTTACTAGGTGTATGTAGACTTTTGTGACTGATTGTATTTACTCCCAGACAAATAAATTTATGTCTTGCCTAGATCTGTGGTGGTAATAAGGTAACACAAAACATTTCACTCTATTATTTAGGAAGAAAACAAAGTTTTCCATTTCACATTTAAGAAATGAATAACAAACTGGATTTCAAACGATGTGGCTAGTTCGATTGTCTTGAATCGAACTATGCGTGAGCGCGATCAGATATGTCACAAAAGGGTTCTTACGTTTATAAATGCAGAAACGAAGACAACATACTGAGGCTAAATCGTTACCACAGCACGACAGCGACACTTTTGCTAACAGATCTGAAGTTTCTGGTTTATTACGTAGAATGTAATTTGTTGACTTTGACTCCACAGCCGAACAATACATCATAATTTGTTCGTGAAGTTACTGCCCCAGCGGAATTTACAAAGAATGTCAAAGATGACAGCCAAAGTAAATAATGAGAAATGCACCGTTTAGTCAGTTGTTAGGAGGGCGAGGTCATTAATAGCCATAATTAGCAGCATGTTTATGCTAATGAATATAACGAGTCGTAAGCTGCAGCAAAGGGACCGAACGAGGGTCACAAATTATCATCACCTACGATGTGGAATGTACAAAACAGAAATAATGACAGTTTTATCACAAATCTCCTAAACTGTCAACGGCTGCCCTGGTAGAAAATGTTGAAGAATTTATATTTCTTAACCTTCAAGTGTTATTCAACAACAGTTCAACTTTTCATCCCTCTTCTTTTTTTTTCTTTGACTGCAAATTACAATTTTTATTTTGAATAAACTTTATTCCGCTTACGTCATACTGGCAAAGCTTACAATAAACTTAAGTTAATCATATTTTGAAAGTGCAAAAGATAGAGCTTTTGCAACTAAAAAAGACAAGCTTTAAATATCATTAATTTATGTGATACTGAAATGTTAATAAAAATTCAATACATTCCTTTAAATTTCCTTAAAGATGATCAAGCTCATCACGTCCACATTACATATAAAAAGGGTTACAAAGGATATTATAGAGAAACTTTCATAGCGTATAAGACACACTTCATTAATCACTATAACTCCCTCTCTGGGTCTGTGGTAGAGTGTCGGCCGCCAGTTCATAGGGAAGCGGGTTCAAACCCGACAAAGGTAATTGGAATAGCAAACATTCACAGATCCTGGTGTTAACAAATAGTAAATATGATCTGTAATTTAGGGCAAGCCAGGGAAACAATTTTACCAGACGGGAAAATACCCCTTTTCCGAAAATGACCAGTCTTTTGAGGAGCTCGAATTGAGACAATTGTAGTAAACTGACCATTTCTCGAGGGACAAAGGGGACGGTGAAATTCTGAAACGTTTAAAAATTGAAAAGTTAAATTTCATCACAAATAACGTTTAATTAATTTGGTATTAATGCAACAAATGTATAAAAATGTTACTGCCATCCATTTTTAATCCAGACTTTCAAAGATCATTGATTCACATTCTTCCTTGAAACTAACAACTGTAAAGATAATTTCAAAATTAATGAAATTGCAAACAATTCTATGACAAACAAAAATGCCTTTAACAAAGCATTTTTCAAATCGAGCAGTTACGTTTTAGTACAAATCCTTCTGAATTATTCATATAATTAACAGAAAAGTTCTTATTATTCTGTTTCAATATAATTCGTATAAGAACTTACTTAAAAAAATTACAGACTATGATAACTAAGACTGAGTTTCACTACACACGTGCTCCTACACGCGGCCACGCCACCGAATTAGACAAAAACAAGAATAAGAAGCCGAAAAAATGATGCGTTAGTCAGTCGACAGCGCGGTGGCATTTGGAAACAGAGATCAAGACGATTGCGAAAATACGGATATCTTTACAGTGGGTCAAAATGGCTAATCCGGGACGACCGGTAAGGTAACCTTTCGCCCTAGTTAAATTCGCACTCAGCTGATATATTCCGATTACAATATTCTGTTGATCCCAGACTACGCAGCCGACTCCGATGTAATAGGTTCAACGTAGGAGCCCACTGGTCGCCTTCTAAGTTTTTTTAAACACTATGTAGCTAAATGCTTCCTTACACATCACTGAACGTGCTCTGTGTGACGCCGGCTATGCATCCGAGGGTATTAGAACAGGCACAATGCGTCAAAATCATAGACGTGTTATCAATCAGAATGATGCTGCTACTAAACACAAACCTGTTGTGTACCTAACATAGTGATACTACTCGCAAGTAAAGGCGACCCAAGGTGTTCCCCCTGTGATGGTACTAATCACAAGTAGTTTCATGGTTCTAATTCAATTATCCCTTGGCCGCCACTTTTAGTGAAATCAAACGGGCCCACAAGTTTGGGCATTCCGTCACAGAGATTTCACGGAAGTTACATGTACCCAGGTCCACTGTTAGCGATATTATTACAAAGTGGAAACGTCAGGGAAGCAATGAACCCACGACTGAATCCTATAATTGGACTGATAGATAGGGACGGCCGAATTCGAAAGCGTACTGTACGAAGCAATCGTCAGCTATTGCAGAGGACTTTTGTTGTGTATCGGGAACAGAGGTCGGTGACAGAACGATCCGTCGGGAAGTGACAGGACTCCGTTTACAGCTTCGTGCTGCTGCCTGGAAGCCGCTCATCACACGAACGAATGCGCGACGACGCCTAGAGAGGGACAAACAACGCCATCTTTGGTCTGTGGAGCAGTGAAAGAATGTTATATTGAGTGATGAGCCACGGTATCTGCTCTAGCACTCAGATGAGGAGTGTGGGCCTGGCGGATACCAGGTGAACTGTATTTACCTTGAGTGTGTAGTAAAGACAGTGAAATTCGGGGGCGGTGGTGTGATGGTCTGTGACTGTTTCTCCTCGTTTGGGCTCGGACCAGTAGTTTTGGTTGATGGCACAGTGAACGCAAATGGTTTGCGAAAACATTTTAGACAATAGCATACTTTCCACATGTTGCAGCATTCGGAATCGGACCTTTTCTGTATCAGCATGATAATGCTCCGGTCTACAAAGCAAGGGCAATGGAATCAATGTTGGAAGATAATCACGAGGACGTGCTGGACTGGCCTATTCAAGGCCCCGACCTGAACCCCATCGGTCATCTTTAGGATGAACTAGTGTGTCGATTGCGTACCAGAACAATTCGCCAAACACCCTTGCAACAACTATTCACCATGCTTCAAGAAGAACGGAAACAACTTCTACTTGCAGTGTATCAGTAACTAACGATGGTAGAAGAAAGGCGGACATAAAATGCAGACTAGCACAAGCAAGGAAGGCCCACCTTAGGAAAAGAAATGTGCTCATTTCGAACATTGATGCAGAAGTGTTTTTGAAGACTTTCGTCTGGAGAGTGTGGTTGGAAGTGAAACATGGACACTAACTACCTCACAAAGAAAGAGAAAGAAGCTTTTGAAATGTGATGTTACTGAAGGATGCTGAAGATGCGATGGGTAGGCCAAGATGGAATAACCAAGTAAGAGATACGGAATCGAATAGATCAGAGGAATACTATTTCGCCAGAAGAAGAAACAGAATGATAGGATACATCTTAAGACACCCAGGACTTGCTCTGTTGGTTTCTGAAGGAAAGGAATTACAGAAGACAAGAACGGTAGGTAGGAGTAGAGCAAGGCATGAAAATGACAAACTGATTAGAGCAGATATAGTAGTTACGTAAAAATGAAAAGGCTAGCATAGCTGCATCAAACCAGCCTACGGTGAGATAGTACATATATCACACAATCGCACTGTATTTAGAAGTGACAAATATTATTGTCAGTAATCGATTTATTATTATTATTATTATTATTATTATTATTATTATTATTATTATTATTATTATCATTATTTCACTTGTGTATTTATTCGTAATATTTTAAACTGGAAGGTCTCCATATGTGATATGAGTAATTTGTTTTGTACAAACAAAGAGGGGAAACCATTGTTATTTTAATTTGGAAACTTTGTATGACTCATGCGAGCATTCCAAAGTCTGATGAGGTGAACTTGTTATTGTAGTCGAAAAGTTACGATGACTCGTGTGAAACAGCCCAGTGTCCGTTGATGGTGTTATTGTCTTGGGTCCAGGAAGAGATTCAGGGCGTGGTCTTGACTAGAGGACCTACTCATGATTGGCTGGCCAGGATGAATATAGACGGATCATATAAGAGGAAGGAGAAAGCTGATGTCTATTTAGGCATGTGATGATACGGCAAGGAGCACACTGGTACACTTACAACTTCCGATACGGTACTGGAGTGACACTGCTGCACTGTACTGGACTGGAGTTCAAACGTTCGTGGAACGTAGTCCTTTTATGTTCGTGGAACGTGGCTGACCTACAAACTGTAGAGTGCTTAGGCACTGGGTATTATATCACTTTGTGGCTGCCTGGTATTATATGTTGGTGAAAGCTATCTCAGACTTTCCATAATTTATGTTCAGGAACAACAAGCGTGTGTTGCTTAAGTGAATATATCATTAAAACAAGTGTTACAATCAGTGAACACAGTATGAGATACAGTATCTGTGTGACATAATAAGTGCCAATTATGAGAATCTACAAGTCGTGCTGATACACCGAGATAGTGAAATGAAATGAAATGGCGTATGGCTTTTAGTGCCGGGAGTGTCCGAGGACAAGTTTGGCTTGCCATGTGCAGGTCTTTTGATTTGACGTCCGTAGGCGACATGCGCGTCGTGATGAGGATGAAATGACGATGAAGACGATACATACACCCAGCCCCCGTGCCAGCGAAATTAACCAATTATGATTAAAATTCCCGACCCTACCGGTAATCGAACTCGGGACCCCTGTGACCAAAGGCCGGCACGCTAACCATTTAGCCATGGAGCCGGACAGAGACAGTGAAGGGTACTTATCTACATATATGAATGTTGTTAAGCAGACTAACTGCAAATAGTGGCTTAGTCCTCGCTTTCGTTTTCTTTCTGTTTTCATTGTTCTTGTTGTAAATATGGAGTCCTCCAGCAATATTTTGTGTGTGTATTATATGTATACTTTGGTGTGTTGACGAGGTGCTCATGCACGGATTTTATTGAGAATATAGTTTAGAATCAGTGGAGTTATTGATGAACTTAGGTGCAGTTCCTACCTATTTAGTAGTTTTCAGAATGTTAGGTAAGGCCTGAAGCAGATTTACCAGTACGCAGCTTTTATGTACACGCCCTGGGAGAAAAAGAAGTATTATCATGCTCTGTTAAAATTCGAGGGATCCATTCTGGTGAACTCTGGCGCCCATACTACTTACATTTCTATTCATTATTTTTGTTAATGTAATTTATTTCAATTATTTTATTAAGTTTTCAGTAATTTTATTTATGATTATTTTATTATTATTAACAGTAAAGTTATAATGGATTGTAGTGTTTACAGAACATAGTATATTTAGATGCAAGAATTAATGTACAACATTGCATTTTTTACAGTTAATTTGTAGTCTTTTTAAACAATGTGAACATTATTTCATGAATAGTAATGAATGACTGTCTTTTAAAATTGTATGTAACATTTCTAGTAGCTGAGATAAAAATTTGAATTTAACTTAATTTAAGCTAGCAGAACATGAACCTCCCCCATTAAAATACATATCTTTAGTGATAAATAAGATGGGCTGAATGGGAATTAAGCCCTTGAGGACTGCCCTTCAGCTTCAGAAGTACCCAATTTCAATCGTGTCCCTCTATCTAATGCCATACATTACTATTTTTTTCTAAAGTACCCGCTGGGGTGGTGGTGGTGGTGGTGGTGGTGGAGGTGGTGGTGGTGGTGGTGGTGGTGGAGGTGGTGGTGGTGGTGGTGGGGAGTTCTTGCATAAATGCACTGTATCACATTTTATTGAAATCATCCTACGACCAACATCAACAACACGCTCTACAATAGTTGTACTTCTTAAAACAAAAATCACTACCATATACAGTCTCTAATATACTCCTAAGAAAAAAAGCATATGTCTTCCTGATTGTTTTACCTACCATAATACTTTTCCCCAACTTTTGCACGACTAATTACACTTTGAAATATAAATGACTAGTGTTAAAGAAAAGAACTTAGAGCATGTTGTTCATACAGTATATCAAATACACAACTATTAATGATTCCATGCAAATATCTTCCATACTGTTACAAATGAACGTATTAAACTTATTTAATCGAGGATGATCCAGTTAGTACATACGCATATACACTTATAATTTTATTCGACAATGACTGACAACACTTCATGTAATTACTGGCTATTTACAAAAATCTCTTGTGCTCAAAGTGCATCTTCGGTCGGCAGTCTTTACCTGGGACGGCAATCCTCCAGAATCTTGACTGACAGGTTCCTACTTTCACTTTCCCGTCACTTCGCACGCACTACTGGCACTTCACACCGCAGTTCTATGTATTTGGGTTCTAAATTACGTCTGTTGGCTATCACAGCGCACAATGACAGAACACTTGGCTCGACTACAGACAAGACCGATAACTCACGTGACAGCTCCACCACACTGAACTCTCAGTTCACGAATCGTGAATTGACTACTCAACACTCGCCACAACAACACAACATAACACCAACTCTTCGAGGCGAGCCTGCTTTTATGGACCTGATACGCCCAGAATACGAGTGTTTTAGTTTTGCCTTCCAGAAAATGCACGGACACACCAGAAGAAGGAGACAACAGAAGCACGCCTGTTACGTACCCGCAGAGTGGCCGGTAGCTCCCCACCCTAACTCACTAATCACTTCCAGAAAATACGAAGAGGGCTTCAAGAAGGCTGACAGTCGCATGATAACATAACAATATGTTTTGAATTATGATAAAAACCACGTGTAAAAATGAAAGTTATGGAACATGATGACAGAGTGAGACATGGCAAATTACTTTCATAGACAGTTATAAACACATCTCTTGCAGTAGTGGAGATAATTCAATTTGTTGCTACATATTAAAGAGGAAAGCATATTCTATAAACAAAAATACAATATGAGCATCATTTTTAACAATTTGCTTTACGTTGCACTGACACAAATAGATCTTATGGCCAGGGCTGCCGACAGTGTGTACAATATCAACAATGCAACTGTTTGACCCATAAAGATATACCTCACCATCTAGTTAGCTATTCGGAAAGATAAAGTTCTGTCTATTACCCAAGCCTCAGAGAGAGTATTTTCGTACAAATCTGTTTACTTTTGGAGAGGCTGCGAAATCTAGCATTTATTAGACTTTTTTTCTTTTTTTTGTAATGTGGAGTTTCATTACGATGCTAAGCGGAAACTTGATGCAATTTTCTTGTCACTCCTGAGTAAAGGTTGTTCACACAAATGACCCAAGTTAAGTTCATTGGTATCCAACACCAAGTTTCCTATCACCAGATACTACCCCAGTATTCCGTTACAATGGCAGAAATGATTGTCCAAGAATCTCTCCTCCATAATACACGCCATTTCGAAAGTGACCTAATCTCCATTTCGTGAAGCAGGGAGCAAGGTTGTCAACGCCCCATTACCCGCGTTGTTTATCCTCTCAGCACCTCACCTCCCCAGGCTACGGAGGTGTAAATGCCTGTAAATCACGGAGTAATTTCACTTTGAGTTAACGCTGATGGCCTATAACTCAGAATCAGTGAAGGAAACCCAGTAATTACTGCAGCGTGTTCCTGCTCGACTCCATTCATCACCAGCCTGCACTGTGGGAACCTGCCCAGATCTCTTACGTCACATAATTATGTCGCAGCAGCACGAGACAGGAACTGCGACCCCCTCAAACAGCGCGGCTATTTACTCTAGAAGACAATGTTTCTTACGGGAAATATTTTAACGAAAACAAATACCGACTTCACTAAGAGAGAGCATCCACCTGATAGCCTCCCCTCTCAGGGAAGCGAAATGATCAGCCTCCTAATTACTTCATATGAACAATATATCTTTTATCTGTTGTTTGGATGTAAGTGGGAGTTAAAACTCAAGATTAAAACTGCTCACCATCAGGCGGATTTTCTCTTTCGTATTTTATTGTAAAAAGAAAATACAATACATGGCATTTCAAGTCAGGGAGTATAAAGAGTGTCTAACAATCGTCAATAATGATCGGAATGATTGTGTCCGCGATTTTGTTAATAAATACTTTCATGTGGATATTTCTAGCCGAGTGCAGCCCTTGTAAGGCAGACCCTCCGATGTGGGTGGGCGGCATCAGCCATGTGTAGGTAAATGCGTGTTATTGTGATGGAAGGTAGTGTTATGTGTGGTGTGTGAGTTGCAGGAATGTTGGGAACAGCACAAACACCCAGACCCGGGGCCACTGGAATTAACCAATGAAGGTTAAAATCCCCGACCCGGCCGGGAATCGAACCCGGGACCCTCTGAACTGAAGGCCAATACGCTGATCATTCAGCCAACGAGTCGGACATGGATGTTGTTTATTCGTAGGAAGTTCAGCGTCTCCTTATGAAATGACTCTCTAGCGCCAACCTTAAGTCCGTGACTTTTCAATTTTTAATCTCATACTGCTTTCCGAGATCCTCAGTGCATGGTTCAAATATGGCCTTTTCTTCCTCACACACTAATCGAGAAGCTGGTGTTCATTTTCCTCGAATCATACATTGGGATCAATCATTAAACCCGTACCTTTCACCCGGTCGATGACAACAATATCAGCTCGTCTTGTGGATCCATTTCTGGAAAGACATCCTACTTCTTCATACATCTCCAAGTGGTGGTGTTTACGAAGGCTTCCAGTAATCAATGTGCGAACTGTATTGTGCCGATTGATTTTCATCAGTTCTCCTTTACAACAGAACTCTTAACAGATGAGGCAAGGCGCCTTCAAGGGAGAGATGTAACTGGGATGAGATTGCGGGATGTATTAAGGCTCCTTCCATGGAGGGATCAAGCTGGAGTAATATTACAGTACATTTTAATAATTGCTTCTGACCATTGTCCGCATGGCATATCTCTCTTATTTCATTTCTTCCAGTGGGAAAATAATATTATTCCATTACTCCTGGGCGGTAATGTGCACCAACTTCTAAAGGAATCTTCACGGAGTACTTTTCGGATGAACTTGGGAAGAGGGTTTTCGAGATTTTCAACTAGTTCCTTGCTAAGCGGCAAGTGTTCTCAAGGCAATAGGCGATTTTAGTACGGAGCTTTCTAGTAACTCGACGCTAAATGAATTACCTCGTAGGAGCGCTTTCAACAACTTTTGTAAGACAGTCCTCAGCAAATGACTCCTCGGAGAGACTGTTTGAGGCACTGCAAACGCCATCCAACATTTTTGTTGACATTTTCAGTTTTCGATGCTCCACGACATTTAAACATAGGCTATATAGGCAATATGATTTTATTCAATTCAAATTCGGCATCGAGTTCATCTTTAGATGTTAAAAGCCACAATACTATCAACCACACTCTATAATGTTTTTTAGACGAGAATAATGATGATACAACTTACAGTTTTTCAGCTTGTCGAAAACACGAAATGTAACACTATAGCATACCTCTAAAAATAGACGATTGTTTCTATAGGTATGTTACAGAGTTAGATTTCAGGTTTCCGACACACTGAAAAACTGTAAGTTGTATTAACTGAGTCCACAATGAAAAAGAATGACTTCCTTCTAAACAAACAAAAAACAAATACAGAATAGTGAAGAGACATTAAGACATTCAGTCCTTCACTATCTTGTTTTTTTATTCATTGCCTGAAGTATAATATGAGTGGTTTTATAATTTATATTGATAGCAAATTACTTAGATGCGAAGCTGATCTACCACCATAAAATCAATCATACTGGGGAATTCCTTTAAGAGAACCAATCTGGAAGTCAAAGGTAAACATTTCACTACCTTTACAGGAGAGCAGAAAGAAGGTTCTAACGGGCGTATGTTATTACCTTTAAGGCAGATTAAATCGACAGTTGTGACCATAGTAAACTATTGTAAAAGTCAATACGATAAGGAGTGTGGCGGACGGCACAAGGCTGAACTGTTGTATGATAACTTACCACTGTTTATCGCTGGATTCTCCTTGCACATACGATAATATCACTGAGCTTATCTTCATGACTGCGAAACACATAATAGTGTATCCATAAGACGACTCGATCAAAACAAGTCACATACGACAAAAACCTCAAAATCGTCGTTTTTAAATTTACGATAGTTTGCCTCCGACATCCAGAAATATGCATGTTTTATATTGATATAATTTTTTTTTTTTGCTAGGGGCTTTACGTCGCACCGACACAGATAGGTCTTATGGCGACGATGGGATAGGAAAGGCCTAAGAGTTGGAAGGAAGCGGCCGTGGCCTTAATTAAGGTACAGCCCCAGCATTTGCCTGGTGTGAAAATGGGAAACCACGGAAAACCATCTTCAGGGCTGCCGATAGTGGGATTCGAACCTACTATCTCCCGGATGCAAGCTCACAGCCGCGCGCCTCTACGCGCACGGCCAACTCGCCCGGTATATTGATATAAATACCTACAGAATGTGTCAAAGCTGCTGGCTTCAGAATTAGAAACATTGCATTTTTGTGATGAGTGAATTTCTTATTATTAATAATAATAATAATAATAATAATAATAATAATAATAATAATAATAATAATAATAATAATAATAATAATAATAATGTTACTGTTTTTACGTCCTACTAACTACTTTTTGACAGATTTCGAAGGCACCGAGGTGCCGGAATTTTGTTCCACAGGAGTTCTTTCACGTGCCATTAAATCTACCGACACGAGGCTGGCGTATTTTAGCACCTTTAAATACCACCGAAATGAGCCAGGATCGAGCCTGCCAAGAAAGGCCAGCGCTTCAACTGTCTGAGCCACTCAGCCCGACAGTGAATTTCTTTTAAGAGTTCGGGGTTATTTAACAAAATATTATGAAGTTGTTTACAAATAAAATACTTAAAATGAGTCTCGACAAAAATTGCTCGTATAATTCCTATAATAAAACAGTTCTTCACATACATATTCTGTGTTCAATCGAGAAAACTGAACGATTCCACCTTCTTCGTCGGGGCGTCTTCGTTTTAACTGTCTGAAAAAATCCATTTGCTCTTTCCCATAATCAGATTTTTTTTTCAGGAAAATAAAACACCGTGTGAATGACACACTACAAAACCAAGCCAACACTCAATAAACCCAGCGGGAAAAAAAGAAGAAAGTGGAAACCCAGAAACAGGGATTTTCCTGTTCTCTAGCATTAACCGAATAAATTGTGAAAGATAACATGAAGCAAAGGACATCCCGAGTGCATTCTAAGATGTAACCGAACAGGGGTAAAATATTCCAAATGTTGAAAATTATGTTCTCTGAGTTAAGGACATTTTTTCATGTTGTGCAAAAATTTCAGTCTTGTAGCTCAACGGGACGTATTTTTAAATATGTCCTTACATTTGTTGCAGCATTAGAAAATATAAATCAGTTTTTAAGATTTTTATTCAGATATTCCCAGTTTTTAGAGAATATTTGTTGCGATACTTTAATATGCTTTCCTGTTATCTCCACAGAAATGTTATTTCTCCAAACGTTAAGATAAACATGTATAATTTAAGCCTGAAAATTATCACCTCGATACCATCAGTAGTTATGCTGTAATATGTAGTTAGGCCTATTTCATACAATGAACTTTTGCCATAACTGCACTGCCGCCGTTCTATCAACTGAGATGACTGCACTCTATTATATTTAGGAAGCTTACATTGATCACTGAGAGCCTCCGTGGCTCAGGCGGCAGCGCGCCGGCCTCTCACCACGGGTTCCGTGCTTCGAACCCCGGTCACTCCATGTGAGATTTATGCTGGACAAAGCGGAGGAGAGACAGGTTTTCTTCCGGGTACTCCGGTTTCCCTGCCATTTTTCATTCCAGAAGCACTCTCCAATATAAGTTCATTTCATCTGTCAGCCATTAAACATTGCCCCAGAGGAGTGCGACAGGCTTCGACAGCCGACACAATTCCTATCCTCGCCACTAGATGGGGGTTCAATCATTACATTCCTCACCCAGTCGAATGGCAGGGAACAGGCTGTGGATTTTCATATTGATGAATTGTCTCAAATCATAGATTCTGTACATTTTACAATCTAATAATGAATTCTCGGTTACATCCCAGTTACAATCAATCAATCAATCAATCAATCAATCAATCAATCAATCAATCAATCAATCAATCAATCAATCAATCAATCAATCAATCAATCAATCAATCAATCAATCACCACTGATCTGCATTTAGGGCAGTCACCCCGGTGGCAGATTTCCTTACAGTTGTTTACTTAGTATTTTCTTAATTTCAAAGAATTTACAACATCTTCCTTGGTATCGAACATCTTCCTTGGTAAACTATTCCAATCCGCAATTGGTCGTCTTTAATTCCAAATTTATCCTCATATTTTGATCTTCCTGAGCTACTTTGAGCTGCTCGTCTCCTTTCTCCCAAGTCTTCCCAGCCCAAACTTTGCAACATTTTTGTTGCGCTACTCTTCTGTCAGAAATCACCCAGAACAAATCGAGCTGCTATTAAAAAAAAAAAAAATTGTTCCCAGTTTACGAATGAAGTAATCCTGGTGAGGGTCCCATACACTCGAGCCACATTCTAGTTGGTCTTACCAGAGACTTATACGCCCTCTCCTTTACAACCTTACTACAACCCCTAAATACCTTCATACCATGTGCAGAGATCTGTAGAATAGAATAGAATAGAATAGAATACTCCCGTCCCCCAATTCCGGATCGCCTGGAGCTGGGGAGAGAGCATTCGTTTATTGCAATTCCTTGAATTATGATACATGACTTACAATACCCTCTTACAATTATTGGCTGTTACTATACTGAATATGAGTTATTTTATCCTAGACATTAACAATATTATATAGTCTAGGACAACATGTATCTTCCCTACCTTAACTTACTAACTGAACGAATTTTTATTTATTACGTTATAACATTAAAAGAAAAGTTAGAATCAAAATGACAAATTTACATTGAATATATACTACATCTAACCTGAATCTGTCTGGTCGCGACATCCCCCCTGGTGAGGAACTCCTACCACCCTTCCCAGGGATGTCACGACCAGACCCGTCTCATGAGGCTCCGAAATCGAAACCTCATAGATCCCTTAAGTTGTCAATATTGTTTCCTCACCACTCCTTCGTGTGACAGCCCACATGTGTGCGGATGACCTAGCTCAACATGTAGGCTGCCTCGCCTGTATTCTACTGCCGAGACGGAATCCATAACTCGGCTCATATTTCGCTGACTGATTGACAACTTGTTTCCTCTGGTTTAATATTGTTCACACCTTACTCTAATCTACACGTGCAGGAGTACTGAGTCAACACTATGCTTGAGATAGGATAGGCCTATCTCCTCCTATCCCAACTCTACTATACTACAGCAGCCAGAACAAACTAACAATCCCAAAGCAAACTAAAAACAGGCTAACAAACAACCTCATTGTAAGGAACACATTACTGCTAACATATTAATGAACTAAATCTACTAATTAGAAATATACAATTCCTAATGTATGAAACAGCACTGAACAACTATAAGAGAAACATACTGCTAAACTATAACCATTGTCGCCCTTACTTCTTAGCGACTTAAAGTCTATAATGTTCTGTAAAGTTGTATTATATACTTATATGGTTAGAAGATATCGTTCTTATAACTCATACACATCTGCTATTTCAGAGATCTCTTGTTGTACAGTCGTCATATTGCTTTTCTGCTGCGCTTCTAACTTACATTGTCATCATGTTTTGCTTATTACATTTTTCTATTTCCATATTACCTCTCATTCCTCTAATAATACTTATAGTTACAAATTACTTGTCTATCCTCATGCTCATCTACATACATTTACTATCATTTACTAACACTGGTATTACTTTCAGTTATTGCTAATCTCATTTTAATTTCTTACACGACCTGATTGTAAGGAACTCATTACTGTTAGCATGCTGCTGAATTAAATCTGTTACTTAGCAATATACAACATCCAATATAAATGAACACTGAACAACTACAAGAGAAACATAGTCCTAAACTTATAACTATAGTATTTCCGAGATCTCTTGTTGAACAGTCATCATCGTGCTCATGTATATTACATTTACTATCATTTACCTGTACTGTTATTACTTTCTGTTATTACAAATCTCATTTTAATTTCTTTCTTCCACATGCTTCTTAGAATACAGAAAAATTTAGCTAGTTTTCCTGGGGTAATCCATTCTCTATTTAACAGTTTGGTTATTGTATAAAATTCTTTCTCTCTCTCTACTTTTAATTTATATTCATCACCAAGGTATTTATTTCTCAGTGCCTCCGTTCCCTTACATGTTCTCAGTAAATGAGCTTCTCCCATTATGTCATCACAAAATAAACACTGATTTACGTTATGTTTCTCACTTATTCCCTTATTTTTGTATAAACCCAAAAGCCACCACAACACACCTCTTAGTTCCCTATTTGTGATTCTATTTTTTCTTATTGACATATATTGGATAATGCCACAGAATTCTACTAGTGTTCTTTTGGTTTCACATTCTTCTCTGATCGTCTGTTTCTCTATGTCCTTTACTCTAATCGTTAGTATTTTAATGAAGCTGTTTTCTTTACCGTTCATCTCCTTATCCCAATATAGCCCCATTCCTATTTTGTCTAGCATACCTTTTACTTTCGATAACCAATAATTCTCATCCAAGTGTCTCATCTGGTGCTGGTAGGCTAGATTTAATATTTCCCTCCCCTCTCCTCTTTTTAATCTTAACCAGTATTTTACTATTTTCTTACTTATGTCTGCTTGGATGCTGATATCTCCACATATAGTTCTCACTCCACTATTTGCTACACATTCTGGTAGGCCCATTATTATTTTACAAAATTTGTTACTTATGATATCTAGTTCTTTTTTATCAACTTCTATACCCCATATTTCAACCCCATACAGTGCTTTTGATACCACAAGGGCATTAAAAACATTTTTATGTACTTTGTATTGCAAATTAGGCATCTTCTTTTCTAAGGCCTTTATACTTGATAGGGCGGCCACACCTTTTATTTTTGCATGGTGTATCTGTTCCTTCCACAACCCATTCTTTGTTAATATTATTCCTAAATATTCTAATTTATTTACAACTTCCAATTCAACACCATCTAACAGCCATCGCCTTTCATTTCTTTTTAATTTATTTCCTCTTTTGCAAACCATTACTTTTGTTTTTTTGGTATTTATTTTCAAATTCCATGTATTACAGTATTCCACCAATTTTTTGAGGTTACTTTGCATACCTGCTGTTGTTAGTGAGAGCAGCAGGATGTCGTCTGCGAAGACTAGACCGGGGATCTCTTTATTGTATAAGCAAGGGCTAGTATTATTCTCTTTCGCTAGGCATTCTATTACATCATTAATAAAGAGCAAAAACAGTATTGGTGATAGTTTACATCCCTGTTTAAGTCCAATGTTCGAGTGTATCTTTCCTATCATTACATCTTCTTTGACTTTAACTGAACATATTACTTCGGCATATAGTTCTTCTATGGCTTTAATCATTTTCATTGACATTCCTATTCCGGCCAGCTTCACAACGACAGCCCGTCTGCTGACTGAATCAAAAGCTTTTTGTAGGTCTATTGCTGTAATGTATAGTCTACCACCTTTCTTTCTTATGTACTTATCCATTAACGTTTTGATTATAAATACATTGTCAGTAGTTCTCATTCTTTTCCTAAATCCTGATTGGTATACCGAGAGAATAGAGTAATCTTCTGCCCATTTCATAATTCTTTTCGCTAAAATCCCAGTGTAGATCTTGCTTAGTGAGTCCAACAATGTAATCCCCCTGTAGTTGTTCGTATTCGTTCTTTCTCCCTTTCTTTTGTAGATCGGGCAAATTACTCCTTCCTGCCAAGATCTTGGAATTTTTTTTTCCCTCAAATATTTTATTGAATATTTTAGTTATTATTACAATCATCTGACCGTTGTTACCTATCTCTTTCCAGAATTCATGCGTAATTCCATTAGCAGCACCTGATTTTCCGCCCTTCCCTTTTTTCATTACATCTAGTACCTCGTCTGTGGTTATTATATCGTCTAGTATAGGCAGCGTACACTCCATTTGTCTCAGTATACCAATTTCGTTTCTGTTCTCTACCCATGTGTCCTTACCCCCTAATAACCCCTTAAAATACGTTAACCATTCCTCATTAGATAGTTTTACTTGATCATAGCTTTTATAACCCTTACATATTGTGCTAATTTTGTTCCATACTTTCTTTGTTTCATTTTCCTTACAGTACTTTAGTAATATTTTCGATTCTTTGTCCTGCCATTTACTTTTCTTATCGCTTATTAAATCTTTGTATTCTTTCCTCTGGTTACAAAAATCTACTCGTAAGGCCTGAGATCCCTCATTTCTATACCTTTTTAAAGCCTTAATCACTTGATTTCTCTTCTCCTTACACTCCTCCGTATACCATACATTTCTTTTATATTGTCTACTCTTACTCACAACCATTTTTTTACCAGCTATTTCTATTGATCTTTCAAGCATTCTTATTGCCTCATCTAGGTTATTATCCTCTATCATATACTCCATGCCTATTCTCAGAATTTCAAAGGTTTTACCCCTATAGTAATCTCTAAATTGTTCTCTCTTTTCCTCATTCCACCTGTATCTTACTAATTTTTTCTGTTCATAGTTAAAGAATTGTTTGTCTACTTCATTATCTTCCTCTCTCTGTAGCCGAATAGCAACTGGGAAATGATGAGACGCTGTCCAATTTTTTACCTGGATTTCTTTAATAAGAGTTAAAGCCTCTCTAGATGCCAGTACTAGGTCTATAACACTCCCTCCTGACTCAACTATATATGTTAGGTTGCCTGATTCATCTCCCGGCCATCCCCCATTTAAAATGTACAATTCCTCTATCGCGCATATTTCTAATAATTTCTCTCCATTTTTATTACACTCTTTGTCTTTGCTGCTCCTTTTTTCTATTAATAATTCCCCGATTTCTTTATCGTATAATGGATTATTTAGGCCAACCCTTGAGTTAAAATCCCCCATTATAATTATTCCTGCTTCTTCATTTAGTAATTTTATCTGATTTACTGCGTCGACGAGTTCTTCAAAGAAATTTTCCTTCTCGAACGGGGACCCCGATGGATGGTTATAGCCAAAGCCAATAAACATATCTCTCCCCTTTTGATTTCCTTTTTTTGTTTTGACCCAGATCATGTCCTCACATCCTGATTCCCATATCTCCACTTGTTTGCAAATTTCATCTTTTGCGATAACTGTTATCCCTCCTGGGTGACGCCCTTTCGTACTCCTTTTATATTTTGTTTTACTCCAGACCTTAAATCCCGGTATTATCACATTTTTACTAGGCGGCAACCATGTCTCTACTATACCAATAATCTCACTCTCTCTCATTAAATCTATAAATTCATCATTTCCCAGTTTACTTAGTATACCCTCTATGTTGATTAATCCCACTACCCAGTCTAGTTACTTGTTCATAGGTATATCTGCTGCTACCAGGGCCTTGCTTCTCGTTATTCGTGGTTTTTCTATTTGTATAATAGATCCACTTGGGGAACTAATTATTTCCTCCTCTGACCCTCTAGCTTCCTCTGACCTAGTCAATCCTTTCTTTGCCCATATGTCCTTTAAATTTAACGCTGGCTTACGTTTCTTTTCTTCTTTTCTCCCTGCGGTGTCTTGCTTTCTCTGGATCACATCTCCTTCTTGGGTAGATCTCCTGGGTTGGTGATGTCCGGTTTCTGTCGTCACAACATCCAGTTCGTTGTCCTTGCTTGGTAGGATTGCACACGTACCTGTTGACTCAGGAGTGCTGGCGTCGCTCACTGTACTGCTGTACTTCCGCTTATCTGACGTATCAGGACAATGCCCTAGCTCACGTAGTTGACCAGCTGTCCATGCCCTGCTCCACGAATCGTCTGCTATAATAAGTCTGTTTCCACGTATAAAGGCTTTTAGTCCCGAATGCCTAGCTTTTCCTTGATGAAAGCGTAGTGTTCGTACATTCTCCATTTCTTCTTTGTCTAGATCTTTCTTTATCCATATCTTCGTGCCTTTCAAGTTTCTGCTATTTTCCAAAATTTTACGGGCCTTCAAACCAGATACCATGCAGACTTTTACTGGTCTTTTTCCCATATTTCTTCCTAATCTGAAGGCGTTATCAATATCACTATCATTACACTCTATTTTCAAATTCTCTCTGATTAGAGAGAGTACTCTATCTATCAAGTCATTGGAGTTCTCTCTCCCTGGTTCTGCCAATCCGTAGATTATTATGTTTTTCTTTCTCGCTTCTTTCGACCGTGTTTTTTCTTTTTCCTCGAGTTTCCTTAATTTTTCTTCTACCTCCTGTGCTTTCTTCTTCAAACCATGTATTTCATTTTTGTTTTGTAATACACTCTCTTTAATACCCTTCAGTTCTGTTTGTATAAATGATTTCAAGTCCTTGAAATCATTTTTCTGTTCTAGTAGCATTTCTTTGGTCTTTTCTGTATGGCATTCTTGCATGATCTCTTTAATCTTCTCGATATCGTCCCATGTCAGTCCTGGGCCAGGGTTCATCTCCACTCCGCCAATCACTAATAGTACCATCACTACAACTAATGACACTACTGTATGAGTGATGTTGATATCGTTTTTCACCGTTTGTAACGATTTCTTCCTACATCGGGCCTGCCATCTGCCTATAGCACATCTGTATTGTTCAATTGACACTCCCATGCTCGCGCACTCCTGTACTTCCCGCACGTTCAGCACTACGTCCGTTCACCTCGCTAGCTGAATTGCAACTGGAGAGATCTGTAGCCTTTATTTACAATCTCGCTTATGTGATTATATTAAACCTCTATTACAAAATAACTTGCATTCGGTTGATAGAGGATTCGAATCCCACTGTCGGCAGCCATGAAGAGGCTTTTCCCGTGGTTTCACATTTTCACACCAGGCGAATGCTGGGGCTGTACCTTAATTAAGGCCACGGCCGCTTCCTTCCTATTCCAAGCCTTTTCCTATCCCATCGTCGCCGGAAGACGTATCTGTGTCGGTGCGACGTAAAGCAAATTGTCAATTAAAAAAGTCTAAGATAAAATCAAACATTAGATTTTCAGAGAAAACGGAAATGGAGTTAAAACAACACAAACATTAAATTATGCTAACAAAATAATTACTGACCTTTTCCTAGTACAAAAACCGTAACATCTGATGTCCCGCTAATGGGAGACATGACGAAAAAAAACGATGTCTGGTCACCCTAGCGTTAGCTTTACGCTCGGGCACTTTTAACGCCAGTAATTAACCTGGTGCTCATTTCCACTGTAGGCTGAGAAAAATCTCTTGTTACTTGTATCTTTTCAGAAGGACAAGCCTCGTGCATGCCGTCACGGCCTCGAGTAGGCAACCCGTAATTCGCCCTTCATCTATGACAGTACAGCAATACGAGTGGAATGTTACAAGTAAAACTGTGTATGAAGAGACCAATGTACGCCAAAATTACCCAGCACATGTTTGTTTGGGAGTTATACGAGGTACGATGACTAACAGGACCCAAGAGCCAATTTATAAAGTAAGATATGGGCCGATGACCTTAGTTGTTAGGCCCCTTTAAACACCAAGCATCATCATCATTTTCATCATCATCAAAGTAAGATATGTCTGTTTCACACAGTCCTTTATTTATTAAAACATATGAGAGGACTGGGGAGGGCGCTACAAGCTCACCAAGAACTTGTACGACATCATCTTATGAAGCATTATGAACTATTAACTTGCAGTTTAACTTATTTCATACTGTCATATGTTTACGTTCTGCAGAATAATATGGAAAGATTCACGATTTTTTTCCTTGTTTGTTTCAGTAGCGTAGCCAGGATTAGCCGTCTGAGGGGGGTGATGGGAAAGAAAGGCAGAGGGAAACCACGGAAGCAGATCGTTGAAGAGGTAGTTGAGATGGGATGCCAAGGTTATGGAGAGATGAAAAGGATCGCAGAGAGAAGAGATCAATGGTTGCAGCGACAAGGCGAAGCCTTTAGATGATGATGATGATGATAATGAAGGTGCTTGTGCGTGTGTGGGGCGCGCGTGCAAGACTTGGCATTATAAGGATACGGACACAAGTGAATGATGTTGATATTCAGATTGCGGTACACTACAAAATCTTACATTAAAATACAGAACAAGAACAATATGATCAACGTCAACAATTTTACAGCTAATTGTATGTTCAGTTTACAAATTTAAATCCAACTTCCGAGGCATCTTAGAAAATAGATTGAACATATTTGTTGATTTTACAATTATGTCTTTGTGAATATTTAATTGATGGTAAATTTATGTTTTTTATAAACATTCCATTCCGGGAGGGGGGGGGGGTTTCTAACCCTCAGTAACTACTCCCTGGCTACACCCCTGGTTGGTTTGTTTGTTTGTTTGTGTTTGTTTGTTTGACAAGGGACAGTCTGCAGTGCTCTGGATGCTCTGCAGCCTACAAGCTTATTGCATTACTCCGTTTGGAATTAGCACCAATTCACAATTCCTGTATTCTTAAAGTCCAGTCTGTATTCAGTTCCTTCGATTCTATGTCTGTATTCCGAAATACCTATCGTACTTCTTGCGGGCTACAGCCTCGTATGTACAGATTATATGATGGGTTGTTTCTAACTCCTTTCTGCATAATCTGCATTCTAGGTTGTTCTTTAAAATTTTCATTCTATTCAAGCGCTTTTTCACAGGTGCATGTCCTACGAGAAGTGCCACTAAGAATCCTAACTGACATCTACCGCACTTAAGTAGTGTTTCAATCGTTCTCTTACATGGTCCTTTAAGGCGGATTTCCGCAAAACAGCCTAGCTTTACCGCAGAACTTCCTGTTTTCATTACCGAAAAATTGTTACCAGCAAATATTAAAAACCACCACCGCAAACATACAGTGTACATCAGCTTACCTGGCAGAGCAGCACACAGCTTGCCTCGGTGAAACACTTATCCTAGAGTGGGATAGGCTGGAGCCGATGTGCAAATCTTTTTACGTACTCCAGTAGTTAATTTGGCAGCAGTGAGGTTAGGGTCTGTTAAGATGGCAGCAGTAAGGTTAGCGATGTTTTCTTGTCCGAAAAAGTGAGGTTAGGGTCCGTCAAGGTGACAGCTGTCAGAAAGCACGTGGCCTTGTTTGTAAACAATGTGACGTCACAGTCACGTGGTCGTGGCGTCATCAACATGTTGATACTTGTTCCACAATTCAGTAGTAACAAGATGATTTTCACGATCACATGTAATTATTTTTCTTTTACAATGCACTGTGTTAAAGCACAGATAGGTTTCAATTTGCAATTGCCTTAAAGGTTCCGTAAACTCGGATATAGAAGGACGGGATTTGTACAATTGTTGTTTAAAACGTCGATAAAACGACTCCGCACCATTTATCGTTCTGATTTCACCCGTTCGTACACTGGCCCATAAATTAGGGAGAAAGCATCATCACTTACATAGATTTCAAGTACATAGCCTAGAAATAAAAATAACTGGTTGTGTTTGGGAGAGATACTATGCAACTCTACGAACCCATCCCCGACTGTGCTTGGAAGTAGACATCTTATAACCAAACATATATTTCAGAAACTTTCCGACTTCTGATTGAGGATTGGTATACTCAGAACGAAGTCCGAGTTCAACTATCTTTCGATACCATTCCTGACCTAGGTGGAAATTGTAGACTTTAATGTTAACGCTTGGAAACATGTTCTGTGCCGCCACATGAACTGCAACTTCATTTTTTTTTTCAATTTGCTTTACGTCGCACCGTCACAGATAGGTCTTATGGCGACGATGGGATGGATATGAGAGACCTAGGAATGGGAAGGAAACGACCGTGGCCTTAATTAAGGTACAGCCCCAGCATCTGCCTGGTGCGAAAATGGAAAACCACGGAAAAACATCTTCAGGGCTGCTGACAGTGGGATTCGAACCCGCTATCTCACGGGTGCAAGCTCACAGCTGCACGCCCACGGCAGTTGACCCTGGTGGTGATGGTATTCCCAGAATCTACGTACTCCTGGAACGCTCTTGACACAGTGGAACGCCCAGTGCCTGCACGACTTCGGAGATGGACCCATACGCCTGATGGCCAGTACGATGTCTGACGACATTGCAGTCACGTGCCACTTTGCCAAAACGGCAGCTATCTCTCAATCAATTGTTCATCAGCGTACATTGAAAATATATTATGCATATTTAATACACCGGACCCTACCAAAGTGCGAGTGTGATGAAAACTCAAACCATGCAACACAATTACCTTAAAGCGTCCACTGTGAACTTCCAACGAAAGCACAGCAGGTACACCACTAACCACTGATCCAAACTATTCTTAGAAATGTAGCTCTATTGTGAGCTGGAGAAAAATTTCGATGTAAACTGTGTATATAATTTTCACTATCTCTGTCAAGGCATTGTAAACACCGGTTATTTTTCACGTGAGAAACCAAGAAACTGTTCCGAGATGAATCTAGCAAACACGGAACAAGTACAGAAGAACTGGACAAAGTAGTTGTTCTGATAGATGTTCTACGGCAGTAAAAATATAGGCCCCTATCCGGTGAGAGAATAATACGTTACTCGGTTCCTTGGCTGAGTGGTCACTGTAGTGGCCCCGGGTTTGAATTCCAGCCGGACCGGGTATTGTAACCGGGTATCTTTAATTTCTCAGGCTTGGGAACTGGAAGTTTGTGTTCGTCTTAATACATTTCTCTTCACCTCCATACAACACACCACACTGCTAATCATCACACCACAAACACGCAATAGTGAACACACCCCTCGATATAGGGTTAGCGTCAGCAAGGGCATCCGCTCGTAAAACTGATCCAAATTCACATCAAGTACCAACCCTGATAGCCTGGAAAAAAACGTCCGATATAACCAACTTCTTTACAACCTGAGGAGATTCTTCAAGGAGTAACAGATAAAAGGCAATTCCTATTAGAAACGGAACAAGTCTTCAAGTAATTTCCTTTTCGCTACTGGATGAGGTTTGATTCCCGATCGACCCTGCATTGGTTAGTCTCAAATCTCACGTGGCGTTAGGAAGGGCATCCGGCCTTAAACCCTCGACCAAAACCAAAATGAGCCTGGGTGACTCCAGCGACCCCAGAAGTAACTGGGAAAAGCTGAAGAAAGTTTAGTTTTTCCTTTTTTGCGAGCTGCTTAACTTCGCCCTATTATACAACCTGTGACAGTAAAGTTCGGTGAATGAAGTCAGAACGGTCGATCCGGCAACACTGGCGATACACAACGCTGCACCTGCGTAGCAGCATGTTTTGACCACCTGCTCCCAACGTTGTTCAGTTGAGCATCGTGTGTGTGCTGTGTAAGACCTGTTTGATACAGTGCGTGTTTAGTGCGTTGGTTCTGAACTGCGAACAGGAATATGAACGACCAAAAGATCAATGTACAGTTTTGTTTTAAGCTTGGCAAGACACCGAAAGAAACGCATGCGATGCTGGTACGTGTTTATGAAGATCAAGTGTACGAGTGTGTGTACGAGTGGTTCGCCTGTTTTCGAGGAGGCCGGTAAAGTGTTTCTGACAACCCCCGTAGCGGAAGACCGGTGACTGCCGTCAGTGACGGAAACACTGAGAAGGTGAGGACATTAATCACGAACGATCGGCGATTAACTGTGCGCATGAACTGCAGATTAACCGAGAATCCGTGCGACAAATCGTTATCCAAAAGTTAGGGACGAGGAAAACGTGTTCTCGTCTTGTGCGACATCACTTGACTGACGATCAGAAGCAGGCACGTTTAGAGGCTTCACAGGATTTTGTCGAAACGGCGGATGCGACACCAAATTTCTTGAACTGTATTGTCACTGAAATTGAAACGTGGTCTCTCAGGTACGACCCTGAAACGAAACGGCAATGCATGGAATGGCGTTCTCCGGGATCCCCTTGTCGGAAAAAGGTCAGAGCCGAAAAGACTCGCATCAAACTCGCTTTGAAAGGAAAGAGATCTGACGATATTCCTGACATACAACGAAACGTGACGAGGCTTTTGAACACCATCCCAAAGGAAGCCTTCTTGCAGAGTTTCCAGGACATGTATCGCCGATCTCAGCAGTATTGATCCTAAAAAATTAGACATCATAAATGTCTTTAGATCCATATTTTACCAACATACTTACCAAAAATATGGACCTTACATCAATTGATCTAATATATAACTCTTTAAATACAGAGGCCACTCCCCACTTAATTAAACTCTATAATAAACCCAACCATCTTATTAATAGTTATGGGAGGGGACTATTTCGAAGGACAGTAAGGTCATTGTCGTGCATTATTCATCTATGTTGATAGTACAGGACTATTCACTATTCACCGAACTTTATTGTCACAGGTTGTATATATTGTCCGGCTCCATGGCTAAATGGTTAGCGTGCTGGCCTTTGGTCACTGGGGTCCCGGGTTCGATTCCCAGCAGGGTCTGGAATTTTAACCATCATTGATTAATTGCGCTGACACGGGGGCTGGGTGTATATGTCGTCTTCATCATCATTTCATCCCCATCACGACGCGCAGGTCGTCTACGGGTGTCAAATCAAAAGACCTGCACCTGGCGAGTCGAACTTGTCCTCGGACACTCCCGGCACTACGCCATTTCATTTCACAGGTTGTATGAAAGTTCTGTGCTACGTTGGGATGGGAAAGGACTATGACAAGGAGGGTAGCAGTCGTGGAAATTGAAAACTATCTTTAGGATTGCCAAATGCAAGCTTACAGCTGGCTACAGGATCCGTACCCGGTATTCAGGCGAAATACAGACTATGGTCGTCTGACGAGAAGTCGCGTGGATACGGGGTAAACATGGCAGCTGCGCATGCGCCTATCTCAAGTCGCAATGCCTGACAATACACATCTGTTCCGTCCGTGGTGATTCTTGCGAATTGGGTTGCTGTTGTTAAGTTTCAAAGTGGTAGGGCAGTTGTGCCTTACTTACACATTGTATTGCATAATGAACAATTTGATTATAAATATGGATTGATTCAAAGAGCTCGCATTGTCTATCACAACTGATGTTTGTAGCTGAGAGTGTACAGTAGTATCTGTTACTCGTGCCGTACACGCGTGCACGAAAACGGTGTTCCGATATTTTAAAAAAAGCATGGCGGCGTCACCCCTCCTCCTCGCTTAATGCACTGCTCTCCATGGCTAAATGGTTAGCGTGCTGGCCTTTGGTCACCGGGGTCCCGGGTTCGATTCCCAACAGGATCGGGAATTTTAACCTTAATTGGTTGATTTCGCTGGCACGGGGGCTGGATGTATGTGCCGCCTTCATCATCATTTCATCCTCATCACGACGCGCAGATCGCCTACGGGAGTCAAATCAAAAGACCTTCATCTGGTGAGCAGAACTTGTCCTTGGACACTCCCGGCACTGAAAGCCATACGCCATTTCATTTCAATGCACTGCTGCAGGTAAACAGCCCGTTACAAGACTTTGTTGTAATTGAAAGGGACACAGTGGGGCTATAGCAATAAACATACTGTGCCTTCAGCACTACCCGTTCATTCCCATTCAATTCTTTTCGGTACTGGAGTGAGGCAATGTTGATTGTTTATGTCGGGACACCACTTCCGTTCATGCATATCAAACTTTCTCTTAAAACGATGAGGTGGCAATGCCTTCTTTACCTGTTTTGAAGAAATTCGTTTCATACCATTTTACAGAAACTCTTTAATTAATAAGAGACAAATAATATTTTATATAAACGTTTCTCTGAGAGTGGCAACGAAGAGAGAGATTATATGACATAAACAAAGTAGAATACGAATATTACTGTTTCAGATTTTGTATCATAAATCGACTTTCTTTGTATGTACCATAAAAACACTTAAAATACGATGAATGCTGAAGACAACTTAGAGAGAGAAAATCTCTCGATATCCTTTTCATCTGTCAGAGCTTTGATATGAAACTGTTAGAAGAATTTTTATTTTGATGGGCAAAGAAGATATCTTGAACGTATAAACTAGTCCAATTCTATCAGGGCCTCTCAGATTTAAGGTCGTCTGATTACATTTGATTATAATTTCTACAAGCTCTTGGAGATTCTGCAAGTTGACAACTTTGTAGTAAAACCAGAAATGCATAAACTATATTTGAAAATAAATTATCAATATAAAAAGAAGACACGTCTCCCAATTTTGACTAGAGATAATTAAGCATTTCATAATCAATCGTATTTCTCAAATCAAATGCATGAGAAAATTTGCAAGCAGAAATTGTGCTTGTATAACTAGGAAGTCACGCGATGTGTGCCTAGTGACGACGTGAAACTGAATCATCTTGTCTCCCATAAGAACAGGCAGTCCCAGAGTCTTCCCCAATCTGATAGGAAATTTATTGGTTATGTCATTATGAATAAGCTACCTGAAACTTACCACAGCATTAACATTCATAACCCTAATATAAATAAGAGTCCGTGTGTCTACACCTGCCTGTTTATAAGCCAATCATTGGTGCATACATTTCCATAATATCAATTGCATTAGAATAACGTAGATATTTCAGAATTGAAGAGTGAGTGCTATAACAGTTCAGCGACCGTAAAGCCGGGAAAGAAAGGCGACTGTTCCGCGATAAGCTATTTTAAACTTTATGGCAAGTGACCAATGTGATCAAGTAACGTCAGTCATCTCTATTTGGCGTATTTGACGTAATACTTTTTGCTAGTTGCTTTACGTCGCACCGACACAGATAGGTCTTATGGCGACGATGGGATAGGAAAGGCCTGGGAGTGGGAGGGAAGCGGCCGTGGCCTTAATTAAGGTACAGCCCCAGCATTTGCCTGGTGTGAAAATGGGAAAGTACGGAAAACCATTTTCAGGGTTGCCGACAGTGGAATTCGAACCCACTATCTCCCGGATGCAAGCTCACAGCCGCGCGCTCCTAACCGCACGGCCAACTAGCCCGGTTTGACGTAATAATGCCACTGTTTTTACGTCCCGCTAACTACTTTTACGATTTTCGGAGACGCTGAGATGCCGGAATTTTGTCCGTTCTTTCACGTGCCAGTCAATCTGACGTGGCTAACTTGTCTGAGCACCTTCAAATACCTCTGGACTGAGACAGGATCGAACCTGCAAACTGGGGCTCAGAAAGCCATCGTCTTAATCGTCTGAGCCACTCAGCCCGGCCGTATTTGATGAATCTGGCTAGTCGTCATGTTATTCAGAAGAGGAGGGAGGCGGCATCTGAGGGTGTCCAAATCCGGTAACTCCGAGTCGTTGGCTTAAGCACGTTAAAGAACGCCCGCGAGAAAAAAATGTCTATGCTACGGCATCTGTTAAAATAATAATAATAATAATAATAATAATAATAATAATAATAATAATAATAATAATAATAATAACGATTTAAACTCACTAGGGAGTGCTTCTGACTAGTTCCTTTTTGGATGCTCGCTTTTGTTTCCAATACCTCTTGATTCCTGCTGTTAGTTTTCGTTTCTTTCCTGTGAAAGAGGATTGCGAGATTTAACAACTTTTGGTACAGGAGACCAAGAATTTACCAACTTACAAAATTTAGGGCGGTCTGAGGCATAGGTATCAGAAATCCCAGCGGAAGCTAAGATCTTTACTTCACTGAGCCACGTGCTACCGTCTTGTAGCTTTTGATGAGCGAGAAGAACTTCGTAAGCTTGCCGTTGTCGATTCTCAGAAGGTGTCCGTAGAACTCCAGCCACCTATGTCGCATCCTAGTGTCAGCCGTTTCCAACCGTTGGTACAGTTCAAAGTTAGCTTTCAGCCGGTGGGTTCCATCCGGAAACACTGTCCATGAATTTTCCGGCAGATACGTCTTTCAATTTCTTGCAGGTTGTCCGTGGTGCCTTTCCTGTTCATCAGTAAGGTCTCCGCAGCATATAAGAACTGAGGTCTGATAACAGTTTTCTAATGGCACATTTTGGCGTTCTTCAAAATGCATTTCTTGTTGTAACGGTTTTGCAACAGTTAGTATGCTGCGTTGAGTTTCGCACATCTGTCTAAGATGGGGGATCCGTCTCTACCTTTGGGGTGGACCCATTCACAAAGATACCGGAATCGATTAACTTTTCCTATCTTTCTATAGAAGATTGGATTCGCAAGTGATAGACTAATTCGCATCTAAGATCTTCGGTTTTATTTCGCGGAAAGAGTAAGTTACCTAATACAATTTAGCCTACGAAGTTTAGAACTTTATAGACAGTCAACGTCAAAACAATATCCGATTATTTCAGACAAACTGAAAACAAAGTAGCCTACATTTAACTTACATTGGTCGAACAGCGCGTTGGCCTGGCGACAGGAAGAAGGCAGAGAAAAAGGGTGATACGAAAGAGAGCCTTCCTTCCGTTCCTACGTTTAGCCGATGAAAATCCCTGATGCTATCATTCCAATCTTCATTTTCGCTGCTAGCAAACAACCACTTCATGATGCGTAATATTTGCCCTCAACGCTGTCTGTCACTTTCCTAATATAAGAATTTCACATGTTTATTGGGCAAATGTCCATTTATCTCCTAGATCCATTGGTAATACAAGAGTAAGTTGTGTACAAAGCAGCTATATTAGCACTACTTTCTCGACAGACGTTTAAGAACACTGCTCCCCAGTACCATAGGGGTTCTATTTCTAGTAAGAAAATAACATTTAAATGCGAGTTTTCCATTTAAGGAGAAGTGCATGGCCCTGAAGTTCATTAAGCCTACCCCAGAAGTACAAGATTATTTCCTTGGGGCAGAGGTGGCTAGCTACTATATCCCATTTAGTGCCTAGAGAGACTAACGGATAGGGGAAGTCTTTACCTTCCACTGCTCCGAGGCCTTCGTGAAATTTGAAAAGGGAACACTACACGGCGTAATGTTACTGGCTTTCTGTCGGAATCGCAAACCTTCGCGGGACATTATGTATTCCGAAAAATTCTTCTGAAGTAGAGCACCTTTCCCCCACTGGCAGCTATTTGAATTAGAATTTTGATTCAGCCCTTGAAAGAGTTTAAAATCAAGGTCATAACTGAAAGAACGCGACGAGACACGCAATACGCACCCTAGGCTGAGATTTCGTGCAGTAATAACGCGATGAAAATAGCGTTGAAAACTCATATACTCACATGAAGAGAGCTTGCATGGACGATCCGGAAACCATCGAACAAACAAACTGCCTAACGAAGGAACCAAGTGGAGAGGCCGGCTGAGGGCGGGTCTGACAGCTGTCTGTCTGTCAGTAAACCAACTGCACTCTACCTGTGTATATAATTAACCAGATACACGCGAGGTCAGGGTTGGCTGGATCGGAGGTTCAAATACTAATACTACTATTATACAGAACCAGGATCACTCGTCTTTTGATTTGGCATTACGGAAAACAATGATATTCGTTGGTTATTAGTCCTTTGAATTTCAATAAGTTTTTACTCCACGACATAAATGATGCAATCTATGGGTGTAATGTAATCCCTGGACAAAACTTAAAGAATTGATTCTTCAAACAGAGAGAAGAAAATAGTATATTGCAAGAATCTACCATTGCTAATACCCTCTTCTATTACAGGTAGTGTAGTTCAACAGGTCTTAATTGCTGGAATTAAATCTGAGATACTTCTTGCATTTGTTACACGTGTAACCATGTCCGGGATAAATAGATGTTGACCTCAATATGTTATTTAACACGAACGAATTATTTCCATAGTTCCAATCAATAGTAGCCGTAGATGATAGGTTTGTTTGAAGTTTCAGGCATGGTGGTGCTCCCACACATTCTAATCTTTGCGTCCGCAGGCAGCTCAATGCACGTTACTTTTTTATTATTACTTTTTTTTGCTAGTTGCTTTACGTCACTCCGACACAGACAGGTCTTACGTCGACGATGGAACAGGAAAGGGCTAGGAGTGGAAAGGAAGCGGCCGTGGCCTTAATTAAGGTACAACCTCAGCATTTGTCTAGTGTTAAAATGGGAAACCACGGAAAATCATCTACAGGGCTGGCAACAGTGAGGTTCGAACACACTAGGTATTTCCCGAATGCAAGCTCACAGCTGTACGCTCCTAACCGCACGGCCATCTCGACAGGTCTTCAAATGATGATAATAATAATAATAATAATAATAATAATAATAATAATAATAATAATAATAATAATAATAATAATAATGTTATTTGCTTTACGTCCCGCTAACTACTTTACGGTTTTCGGAAACGGTGAGGTGCCGGAATGTAGTCCCGCAGAAGTTTTTTTTACGTGCCAGTAAATCTACCGACACGAGGCTGACGTGTTTGAGAACCTTCAAATACCACCGGACTGAGCCAGGATTGAACCTGCCAAGTTGAGGTCAGAATGCCAGCGCCTCAAACGTCTGAGCCACTCGACGCGGCCTTCAAAGGAGAAAACACGTCTATCCACAAGGAAGACTTCTGTAACAATGTTGGTCTGAACTTGAAAATACTTCACCGTTGGTCTCTTTTAAGTGGTACTGTCGGTCACAACCGGATGAGTCACTGTGCGATAGCTTTCCGAGTGTGAAGCGACGATGCCACCTTAGCTCGGAGTACCTATCTACCTACTAATCGTTTTAATTTCGTACCCACCTCCGCAATTCTTACTCCCAACAATGAGTCTACGAGTCTCCTAGTTAACATAATATCCTGCACCGTTCGCGTAACACGAGCAAGATACAATAGACACTTTATAAGACATGCTTCAAGTCCATTTATAATTTATGGAGAATATTATTGCGACTCTATATCTTCGCTGCCAGATTTATGACATACGTCTTAAACGTCAGAGATACATCTAAAGTCAATCCTGGAGTTATGCAGTGTATAAATTCTTAAGGTTACCAAGGGTATAGGCTACAATTAGCATACCTATTGCAAAACGAGCAGCACGCAAAAGTCTTGTGAGGATTTGGATGGAGACACCCTCTATGAAATGATATATCAAGGGCTTTAAAGGTCAGATATATGCGTGGTTTCAGCGCCTGAACGTACGGCTCTATAGTTAAATGGTTAGCGTGCTGGCCTTTGGTCACAGGGGTCCCGGGTTCGATTCCCGGCAGGGTCGGGAATTTTAACCTTAAATGGTTAATTTCGCTGGCACGGGGGCTGGGTTTATGTGTCGTCTTCATCATCATTTCATCCTCATCACGACGCGCAGGTCGCCTGCGGGAATCAAATCAAAAGACCTGCATCTGGCGATCCGAACTTGTCCTCGGACACTCCAGGTACTAAAAGCCATACGCCATTTCATTTCAGCGCCTCGCCTATTTTTTCAGAGGGCAGCAAGACGCCAGCCGCATAACTACATTTCCTTGATACCATTACAGTAAAATCAGACGTGGATCCGCTGAAAAAGAGAGAAACTAACCCAAATCCCTGTGGAAGCCCATCATTTACTTTATTACTTTATGTGTAGCCTAATGCCTCTTGAGTCTTCCTAAAAGGTCTGTAAGTGTCTGGAGAGTATGTGTATATTGCTAAGAAATGGTGTGTTAGGTAGGCCTATCTGGTGCTGAGTACACTGCTAATAAATGTTGTGAATCTGACGTCAGGATGTCAAAGATAAATTCCAGGTAAAGGCCATCACGCCAAACTGCATTAGAGACAGTTCAAAAAAACTCTCTCCCTCTCTCTCTCTCTCACACTCTCTTACCATACTATTCTCATATCCACTTTCAATATGAGCCGTTCAGTACGCAGGTTCTTAATGGTCTAAAAGCAAAAGCCACCCCTGAGATACTACTGTATGCTATATCGATCTTTTCGGAAATTTCTAAGCGACACTGAGGCATCTTATAGGGCAGTAGATAACCCTTTGTGAGAGGCAGGCCTATTTGTTAGTTTTTAGTACTGGTATAATATATGCTTTTTTGAACAAGAGTGGAAAATTACGAGTCTCCAAGATGTTGAAGGAGAAACTAGTGAGCCAATTAATTACTAAAGGTCGACAGTGACAGGAATTCAAGGTAAATGCGATACACAGGCCTACCTGCAGTCTTTCCAGATTTTAAGCTACTGATCCCTTTCAGAGTTTCTTCACGAGTGAAAGGAGTTGAAAACTACTTAGATTATTGTACCGAACATTTCTAAGGTTTCAGTTATGTTCTAAATTTCCTCGTGAACATTTTCCTCCCAAAATTCCTCGTAGTAAAACTGAGAACTCCACGTAGACGGATTAGAATGCTACGTGATTTTTTCCAAATAAACACATTATAGGGCCTATATTCACCAGGGATCTTCTACCTCCCGACACGAACGATGTAGCGTGCTAAGGAATTTCCCCATTCTGAAAGCTGTTTAGTTTGATTTGGGACTCGTCACAAGAAGTTAATACATAGAACACTGGCGCCAAGAAATTCTTCTTCCTGGATCATATGGCTTGAGGAAGATACAAAGTTTCAACAACAATAATAATAATAATAATAATAATAATAATAATAATAATAAATGTGTTAAACGTGTCTTTACTTTCCACAGGATTTTTTTTTTTTTTTTTTTTTTTTTTGCTATTTGCTTTACGTCGCACCGACACAGATGAGTCTTATGGCGAAGACGGGACGGGAAAGGCCTAGGAATGGGAAGGAAACGGCCGTGGCCTTAATTAAGGTACAGCCCCAGCATTTTCCTGGTGTGAAAATGGGAAACCACGGAAAACCATCTTCAACGCAGCCGACAGTGAGATTCGAACCCACTATCTCCCGGATGCGATCTCACAGCTGCGCGCCCCTAACCGCACGGCCAACTCGCCCGGTTTTTCATAGGTTTAAAGAGACGCCAGTGTGTTGGATACTGGCCTGAAAAGAGTTATTTAATTTACAGGCAAGGATGTCTCATGAATCCTGCATTTTAGAACACGCTCGGATTCCAGTTGACAGTGCCAGGACTCGTCGCTACGTGTGCAATACCGCATATATGATAATGCTTTTCCTATCCATTGTTTTCGCCGGGCGAGTTGCCCGTGCGGTTAAGGGCGCGCAGCTGTGATCTTGCATCCGGGAGATAGTGGGTTCGAACCTCCACAGTCGGCAGCCCTGAAGATGGTTTTCCGTGGTTTCCCATTTTCACACCAGGCAAAAGTTGGGGCTGTACCTTAATTAACGCCACGGTCGCTTCCTTCCCACTCCTAGCCCTTTCCTATCCCATCGTCGCCATAAGCCCTATATGTGTAGTGCGACATAAAACAACTTGTAAAAAAATCCCGTGTTTTCCTTAAGACTGGTCACGCCTCCCAGCCACATACGGATATGCAGTCCATCACAACAATCTTGGCTGTGTTCGTGTTCCTACGCTAGTGTGTAAAGGAAAATTAACCTTAAATACCGCGTGGGCGGAACAAAACTGTCCCGGTAAATATAAGACTGACGCAGAATTGACCCTTGTTAATGAACTGTCCATCACAGGAAATGCTGGAAACCGTGATATCGATGCCTCAGTCGGTTGCTGTCACACGTCTGCGCGTGCGCATCTGCCGCATGCTCATCGTCTCGACGCTTTAATGCACACAAAACAGTACATTTGTAAGGATACAGATGCAGGTCCTTTTTGATAATGTTTCGATACGATGATCTCTTGATTCCCACTTGCAAAGATAAACGGCATTGAGATTTCGTCCGACTTCGTTCGTTGACTCGAGCAATGTTTACACAAGTAGGCCTCCATTACGCAATAGTTCGCAGAAATACCGTATTTTACATCCGTAAATCCATGTCCCCGTCGCGAGGTGGTGCTTTCAAGCACACCCCTTATGGAAATGAGCTGCATCCACCGTTTTAACCACATACCAGTTTCTGACAGTGTCAGGATTCAAGCCCATGTCCCGTGAAAGGCTGCCAGTAGTGCTAATCGTTATATCACAGAGGTGGACTTGATCATATTATAAATATAGACACACAATATAAATCAGAAAAAGTTCCTCTACTCTCTTCCCCCTGTTGTAGTTATCTCTCCCTACGTTTGAGATGCGAGGTCGAGACCATTCACACGGTCGATCAGTACGTGAGGTGACATGTTCTGAGCAAAATGCAAAAACAACAGCTAAAATATGGTTACATTTCGTGGAAACAATTATTCGCCTTCATGAAATGATTGTTACCAAGGCCTTCCTTAGAAAACATGGTTAGGCTATATTTAAAATTGAATAAATTAAAATTTGAAATTAATCGCCTCCCTAGCAGCACTAACTTATGCTAACATGATATCGTATTAGAAATAGACCAAGGATATTTTCTGAAGACAGCATTGTTGAATGTGTATATGAACACCAATCTCGTTATCGCTACTACTAATAAGTTACATAAATTACTACGTTGCCTCTATCGTGAAATGATAGGATATTTAGTGAACTCATGTTTCTTTCTGATCACATTTGCAGTTATTGTTCTATTGCTATTTCCTGCGAACTGTTTTTCTTGTAAATTTATTACATGGCCACTTTCTGCAACTTGGAATAACGTGGCCAATTGTTGTTGCATAAACCACTCTGAAATCCCACTGTTATTATTTAGTGGGCCATGGCAGCACGCGGTGAGACGACAGCGGAAATGTGCGCGGTGAAACGCATTTACAGTACTTACACTGTTCGCCGCTCGCAGCGCAGCGGTGCATTTCTCCTATCAGCGCACGGAGCCTATAGTTGCGGTTCTATTCGTTACAGAGCCCGTTTCGCGCTATTTCGCCACTAAGTTTTGCATTCCAGACTTAGCTGGAGGTTTTGCCAAAACACTTCCCGTCTTAATCTTTTGCGCAAACAGTTCCGCACAGGTTTTCCACGAATCGTTCTTCGCATAACATTCGACAATGAATACGCACCTCCGGAAACCGTAAAAGTAGTTAGTGGGACGTAAAGCCAATAATTGAACACGTGCTGTTTCATCGTGAGCATTCAACTGGTCAGTAAACACGCCTGCTCCTCTCACTTACACACAGCAACGTACTCGAGACAAATCTTCATGTATATAGAACTAGTATTTGTACCCGTTCTTGGCACGGGAATTTGCAGTGGATCACGTGTTTCCTTCAGGAATTTATGCGAACTAACATGGCTGTATTCACACGTTTAATGCGACATGTTAAAATATTTTCCTACGACAGCCCGGGGCAGTAAAGAAAATATGATGAAGTTGAACAAATGAATGACGACCATTTCCGAATTTATGGCACGGTACAGTTCCTGGTCCGAAGTTGTGCGAAGTTCTCCATGGTTCTCAGGTTGCATATTGTATCTCTGACCACTTGCGTGGCGCTCTGACGTTGATAATGAAATGGTGTATGGCTTTTAGTGCCGGGAGTGTCCGAGGACAAGTTCGGCTCTCCAGATTCAGGTCTTTCGATTTGACTCCCGTAGGCGACCTGCGCGTCATGATGAAGACGACACATACACCCAGCCCCCGTGCCAGCGGAACAAACCAATTATGGTTAAAATTCCCGACCCTGCCGGGAATCGAACCCGGGACCCCTGTGACCAAAGGCCAGCACGCTAACCATTTAGCGATCGAGCCGGACTTTAACACAGTAATTTGCTATTTAACTTATGTCAGTTATGGCGTAGCTTTCATGAAAGTAAATAACATCACACGATGTTGTCAAATAACGCCTTTGGATATAAAATGGGAAATGACTTACTAAATAAAGCCATTTTCAATCGACTTCTTCCAGATGAGATCACTGTATTTTATTTTTCTAAGCCAAAGAACTCTCCCTCACAAAGTACTATCTACTTTTCAGTGCTTCTTAAATGTTTTATATTCGTTTGTAATGACCAACGTCTTGTTCTTCTAAAATAAGGATTATATTATCATGAATCTCATCTCATCTCATAATCTCTATTACATTTTCTGCTGCGACAAAAAAAAAACCCGCCATATCAGCAAATGAAGGGTCGTTCAACACACATTATTATTATTATTATTATTATTATTATTATTATTATTATTATTATTATTATTATTATTATTATTATTATTACAACTATACAATTGATAAAATGAAACAACGACCACTAAAATATATTTTCGGCGCCCATCGCTGTAATTACATTGTATTACGTAAAAATACTGTAAAATAACAATAAAATTGCAATTTGCCTCATTGAACACGGTAGGAGAACAAATGGAACGTTGATGATACCTCTCTTACTATCTGCCCTACCGAAAAGAGTACAATGGCTCTTTAGTTTTTCCCGATACCCACCTTGAAGTGACATGCACGACATGCCCCACGGGCTTGGACTAAAAATCCAATTTTTCGTAACCATCTGCGTTATTATCCGTAGTACGATAAATACGTACATGGCATAAAGGAACGGAAATACATATTCTTAAACGTTTGTTATATAGCCTACAGTCTTTCGATACACCTAATTTCAACGAAAATATCTGAGAATAAACTTCTTATAAATACCAACTCTATGTGGTTACCATGACATAAAAGCACCTGATAACACAATCCGGAGTGAGCAGATTCCAAATAAATAGTTTGGTTGAAATAATTCCACCAGTTTTCCACCTTTAGGAATATACAAACAGATAGACACCAAAGGAAAGGTTCTACCTCATGTTTCCTCGGTGTTCAGATACATTAGGTGGGGTTAATTTTCAAGCTGAGAGAAATATTATGCATCCTCTGAGTTTCTCCTGTTATGGATCCTTCAAATAACTGCAGGACCGAGCTCGATAGCTGCAGTCGCTTAAGTGCGGCCAATATCCAGTAATCGGGAGATAGTGGGTTCGAGTCCCACTGTCGGCAGCCCTGAAGATGGTTTTCTGTGGTTTCCCATTTTCATACTAGGCAAATGCCGGGGCTGTACCTTAATTAAGGCCACGGACGCTTCCTTCCAATTCCTAGGCCTTTCCTATCCCATCGTCGCCATAAGACATATCTGTGTCGGTGCGACGTAAAGCAAATAGCAAAAAAAAAAAAAAAAAAAAAAAAAAAAAAAAAAAAAAAAAAAAAAAAAAAAAACTGCAGGCGTGCGAGGGTGTCCGTCACTGGCTGCAGATCATGAAGCCCGTAGGAAATAGTATTTTTCTCCGTCATTTGAAGAGCAAGCGAAATTATGTACATAACAAAAATTACTTAAAATGAAGGGATGTTTCGCATATTGTCCACAGATTTTACATATAATCCAGAGCGTAAGATGAAATTGAAAAGAATCCTCTTTTTGTCTCTCTATAAACCCCCAGTCTATTCAGTGATTTTTAAATGATATGCATATCGAAACCTGCTCCTGGATAAGTAGACTCTAAATATGAAGTTTGGTCGAAATATAATGAACAATGTAAGAGAATATTGAAAACATGTCTTCTGGTCTTCTATAAACCGCCAGTCTGTTCGGCGATGTTTAAATGATATGCATATCAAATCTTGGTCCTGAATGAATAGACTCTAAATATGAAGTTTGGTTCAGATATGATCAATAGTGTAAAAGAAAATTTTTAAAAAAAACCTCTTCTAGTCTTCCTATAAACCCCCAGTCTATTTAGTGATTTTTTAAATGATATGCATGTTGAAACCTGCTCGTGGAAGAGAAGATTCTAAACATGAAGTTTGGCTGGGATCTATTCAGTCCTTTTGAAACAAACAGACACCAAAGCTAAAAACTACTGATGATCTCGGATTGTCGTAAAACGGATAAATATATCCAAATTTGGCGAAATAAATATCAATACAGACAGCAAACCACTAGAATTCTATTTAAAAGATACATCATACTACAAACTAGCACAGAAACACGCAATAGTGAATACATCCTCCACAAAGGGTTGGCGTGAGGAAAGGCACCTGGCTGTAAAAACGGGCTAAATCCATGCAAAGTGCCGACTCCAGGTCATTAGGAAAAGACCAGGAAGAATAAGAAGGATCATTACAGCGGCAATAAAAATAAACCATGTTCCTCTTCGCGCGTGTAAGCAAAATGTTGTATTTAGATATTCATTTATTATTATTTACCCGGTGGAAACCTCCATCTTTTTTACGCGTGGCGAAAATTCGTGGCACAGATTTATGGCAAAACGAGAACGAAAGCCCCCATTGATCGTGTATGATAATGCCGTTTTAAGGGACCAATACCAAGATCATCGGCGCCGCTGGGATTAGAGCAGCCGGTCATCTAAACTTAATGTCAGACAGATAGGTAGATGACCTGCCAAAGACTGGGACACTTTTTCCGCCTTTACACTAGATGGTTACATTTTAAAAACATGTTTTACTATAGAGAACGTGTTCCTCCCTGTGAAATTAACCCAGGGTAAACCTTTCCAGTTAATGAGAAGAGAGAGTTCTGGCCAAGAAGCGCCTCCCCAGAGTTCGGAGGGGCGGGGAAAGAGGGAGGGGGGGGGGGACTGACCCGGAGACGCCCAGACATTCCAACCTAAGATCGTTTTTGACAGCTAAATGTATACGGGCTAAATGGAAGTAATTTTTAAAAGCACACAATACATCAAATCGATTCCTGTAACAGAGTTGGCATGGCAATATGTCTTGAGCGCCTGTCCAGTCATTAAAGACCCTGCTGTCCCATGCTTCATAGGCGCCCACGGCTACCGGTGTACACCAACCCTCAACAAGCACTCTCCGGCCAGTTTAACATCCAGGGGCACTTCAGGTCAACATTTCCCAATGAGTATTGATAAGGAAACAGAGACGAAGAGTCAGCTTCCTCCCTTTTTTTTTTTTTTTTTCCTCCCTTGACCAGTAGTACAGCACCATCGATAATATTACACAAGAAGTTTTCTGACCAGAGTCCGATTCCTTGGCTGAATGGTCAACGTTTAGGCCTTCGGTTCGATTCCCAGTCGGGTCAGGGATTTTAGCCGCTTCTGGTTAACTCGGGGACTGGGTATTTGTGTGTGTCCTAACACACTCCTCTTCATACACAACACACCACATTATCAACCACCACGCAATCACTGAATCACACCTCCACATAGCGTTAGCGTCATGAAGGGCATCCGGCCGTAAATCAGGCTGAAATCCATATATGCGCCACAGTTCGCACCAACGACCCCACCAGGGTGTGAGTAAAGCGGCGGAAGAAGCAGAAGAAGAAGACGATTTCTAATCAGAATTCTGAGCTTAAGTACCAGTAACAAAACTTCAGATATTTAAAACTGACAAGAAGTTATGGTCCAAGTTTATTTAACGGCATATCCCATAAGCTCATAACTTACAGAAACAGTGTTATGTTCACAGGATTTGTTGTTTCTTCCACTTGTCCCACACTAATCGTATCATATTAAACTTAATGACTCATAATAATAATAATAATAATAATAATAATAATAATAATAATAATAATAATAATAATAATAATAATAATAATAATAATAATAATAATAATAATAATAATAATAATAATAATAACTGGAATGAAAAACTGAAAGATCACAAGCTATCGCCAATAACACTGGGAAGAAAGAACAGAGATGTTGAAATAAATTGTCCAGCATTTGCAGATGATTTTGCCATACTTTCAGAAAACCTGAAAAATGCAACAATACAAGTCAATCTCTGGGAAGAAATAGCGAACAGAACAGGTTTAAGAATTTCTGCAGATAAAAAAACAAATTAATGACAAATATAAAACATGCTTCAGATGTTCTAATAACAGAAATTGGTCAAATAAGGAAGGTAAAGAAATTCAAATATTTGGGAGAAACATTTGAAGAAAATGGTTTGGAAAACTCCTCTGTAGAAGAAAGGATGCACAACATGGAAAGAACATACGGTATAATTAGGAACATATACAACAAAAAGTGTTTATCTAAAAACCTCAATACACAACACTACAACACAGTAGTCAAACCGGAATGTCTATACGCGAGTGAATGTCTAGTACTTAATTACAAGACGAATAAATCAGAAGTACTGGAAAGAAAAATTATACGAAAAAACTCGGCCCGCAAAGAACTACAGAACTCTGGAAATCTAGAAGTAATGATGAAATACACCGGAAAATAGGAAATATAACAGATACCATGCGGAAGAAGCGATTGATATTTTTTGGACATTTATACAGAATGGATGACAACAGGTTGACCAAACAGATCTTCAAATATCTTTGGAACAAGAAGTCAACAACAATCTGGATTCATGAAGTCAAGAAAGATTTGGAAAGAGAAGCATCAGCAACAGAGAGAGAGAGATTTTTTTTTAGAAAGGAAGTGTTAAAAATGGAAGGATTCCAAGGTAATCTGAGGAGAGGAAAAGGAGACACAGTGAGCAGATGAAGGAGTATTGGAGGAAGAAGAAGGAACAACAAAGGATGAAGCACTGAAATTGTCACGTGGTCCCTAGAAGACCCTAACGTAGAAAGAAAATAATAATGATAATAATAATAATACCATACAAAACAGTTACACAGCCAGAAATAACATAGCAAGTGCAAGCATTTTCAAAAACAATAATAATAATAATGTTATTTGTTTTACATCCCACTAATTACTTTTTTAAGGTCTTCGGAGACGCCGAGGTGCCAGAATTTAGTCCCGCAGGAGTTCTTTTACGTGCCAGTAAATCTACCGACACGGGGCTGTCGTATTTGAGCACCTTCAAATACCACCGGACTGAGCCAGGATCGAACCTGCCAAGTTGGGGTTAGAAAGCCAGCGCCTTAACCGTCTGAGTCACTCAGCCCGGCTTTTCAAAAACAAACACTGCAGAAATAGAGAGATTACTCAACATTGAAAGAAGAAGAATCAGAACGTGCACAAACAAAACCTACCAACGAAATGGACACCGGAGACTAGCTTCTAATGAAACAGTCTATAAGGAAATGGAACCAGTAATGAGTACAAGCAGGAAGAAACGAATCTCATTCTTTCGACATCTAATCAGGACAAAAAAAAAAAAAACAAAAAAAAAAAAAAAAAAAAACCCAGGATCATCTGGAGGATTATTGAAAAAATTATGAAACAGTACGAGGAACATTTGATGGATTACAGAAATCAAGGGAGATATGAGTAAAGTACAATTTACAATAGAAGATTTAAAAAACAAAACAGACAATAATCAAAAACTCACAAACAGACAAACCAAGATCAACAGGCGGACAATAGGACGGGTGATTTCAGACGAAGAAAGAAAGTTAAGATCCGAGAGAATGAAGTATTGGGCTAATGGAAAACTGAAGAACCCTTTGTATAAAATTGACTAAAGTGGTCCAGCGAAGGCCATAAATAAATAAATAGATAAATAAATAAATAAATAAATAAATAAATAAATAAATAAATAAATAAATAAATAAATAAATAAATAAATAAATAAATAAAAGCCTTATGGTTTTAGAGAAATTTTGTACGTTGTCTGGTGTGAATATTGGAAACCACGGAAAACCATCTCCAGGGCTGCCGAATACTGGATACTGGCCGCACTTAAGAGACTGGAGCTATCGAGCTCGGTGGTGGTTTTAAGAGGAAATACAACTAGGTAATCATCCTCCCTGCCGGCCCCGTGGTGTAGGGGTAGCGTGCCTGCCTCTCGCCCGGAGTTCCCAGATTCGATTCCCGGCTAGGTCAGGGATTTTTCTCTCGATCTGAGGGCTGGTTCGAGGTCCACTCAGCCTACGTGATTTTTTTTTACAGGTTGCTTTACGTCGCACCGACACAGATAGGTCTTATGGAGATGATTTGACAGGAAAGGGCTAAGAGTGGTAAGGAAGCGTCCGTGGACTTAATTAAGGTACAGCCCCAGCATTTGTCTGGTGTGAAAATGGAAAACCACGGAAAACCATCTTCAGCGCTGCCAACAGTGGCGTTCGAACCCACTATCTCCCGAATACTAGATACTGGCCGCATTTAAACGACTGCAGCTAACGACCTCGGTGCCTACGGGATTAGAATTGATGGTGACGGTGAGATGGCGGCCCCGGTCTCGAAAGTCCAGAATAACGGTTGAGAGGATGCGTCGTGCTGACCACACGACCCCTCGTAATCTGCAGACCTTCGGGCTGAGCAGCGGTCGCTGGGCAGGCCAAGGCCCTTTCAAAGGCGGTAAGTGCCGTGGGTTTTTTGTTTTGGTTTCTTAATCATCCTCTCTGAACAAATTAAGTGGAAACAAAAATTAAGCGGCCTTCGTTCGATTCCTCGTCATAATACACATCTTCATTCACATACAACAGACAACACTACGAAACCAACACAGAAATACGAAATAGTGAATTCATCCCTCTACATACGTTTGGACCGAGCTCGATAGCTGCAGTCGCTTAACTGCGGCCAGTATCCAGTATTCGGGAGATAGTAGGTTCGAATCCCACTGTCGACAGCCCTGAAAATGTTTTTTCCGTGGTTTTCCATTTTCACACCAGGCAAATGCTGGGGCTGAACCTTAATTAAGGCCACGGCCGTTTCCTTCCCACTCCTAGCCCTTCCTTGTCCTATCGTCGCCATAAGACCTATCTGTGTCGGTGCGACGTAAAGCAAGTAGGAAAAAAAAACATACGTTTGGCGCCAGGAAGGGCACTGGACAGAATCCACCTTAATGCCGACTCCATATAATTGGGAAGAGAAAGTCTGTTTGACGTGCAAACAATCTTGACAGGGCAACACCAGCATAATACAGAGTGTGGAAAAACACTGAATACTCAAGAGAGAAAAGGGAGGTAAAATTAATATGTCATATGCGACGCCGGTACGCACCAAGTTCAAGAACGAGTCGTGCAATATTTGCTAAATGGTCCACTGCGGAGTTCTGCAACATCTCCTTTGTGAAATTTTGATGCACGGACACTAAATCGCGTACCTCTATTTAAGCTATCAAAGGTCGTGGCTCGTCCCGATTGTCTGTACCGAAAGAATGTTCGGTATCCATCGACCTGGGTTACATTCCTCGTGAAAGTTCTGTTGTCTAACATCGCTCACCCCTTCTAGAGAAACAACCAAGGCTCACTGCTTGGACAGGGAGGCCAGGTAGAGGTCAGCGGTCCGATAGCATCGCGCTACGGTATACCGTGTCGCTATTGATTAGGCGCTGCTCACAAACGCTGGGCTGGAAACAGCGATACACTACACTGCTATTAATGAAATTAAACATTATCTACATCAGTTGTACAATGACTTTTCATCGTTGCTTCTCAGGTTCAAATCTCTACAAGTGCGAGTAAAATTTGTGTTGGATAAAGTGGAGATATCTAGTTTTACAAGTCCTGTAGCGTAGCCGGGGTGTGTGGTAGTTACAAAATGATGGTAGAATACAATGAAGATGCTTGCATGACTTGTCATTACAAGGACACTGATATAAATGAATTACAGATCTGTTGGTTCTAAACTTATGTCTCTGGATGTTTCTGTTCATTTTCCTTTTGTAAAAATTCAATGGGTGGAGGGAGTCTAATCCCCCAGTACGCCCACACCCCGGCTACGGCCCTGTACAAGTTATTTCCATTCGAAGATATTTTTTAGCATTTACTTTTAGTCATGACGGAGAGTGCCGCTTTTCAGCAAAACTTGGCGCTAGATGGGGCATGATTTTACATACGAACTACAAATTCCTGATATTGTTTTTCTTTTTTTTTTTCTTCTTCAAAGATCACAAGGCAGAGAGCGTCGTGTCCGTACGGTGCTACTTCTTTCTACTATGGGTAACCCAAAGATGGTCAATAGCGGATATATGCCTCTTTCCAAACATGTTTCATTTAGGGATATCGTGATAATTGGTCTCGTGTTACTATATACCGAAAATGAGTCTGATAGTCTGTGTTTTTCCGGAGTACATAATAGGGAGTGTATGAGTAGGTGCAGACACAAAAGAGGGTCGAAGGTGTTGAAGACTTAAGGCCTGTTTTAACACACTACACCGAGAAATCTGCGATGCACGCCGATAAATGTGCGACCGTGGCGAGTAAACATTGTCCACACACTAAAAGAGTAATGCAAAATGAGGACTAACCCATGCCAGGTGTTTTTCCTTCCCGTTTTTTTTTTCAATTTGATTTCCGTCGCAGCAACGATGGGACAGGAAAGGGCTAGGAGTGAGAAGAAAGCGGTCGTGGCCTTAGTTAAAATACAGTCCCAGTATTTGCCTGCCCCTCCCCCCCCCCTCCGTAGGGTTGCCTGGTTTCGGGACCGCAAATAAGGAACACTCGTTCGATTCCAGATAGCAAATAAGGAACACTTTCATTTTCTTGTTATAAAGCGCTAAATTAAGACACCGTAGCCATGATCAAGAGAAGAGACCAGGTTTATATCAACAAATAAATACCAATACCGGTTATAATATAACAGCGTCGGCGTGAAATATGTAGGTACTTAATTTATTACAAACTAATAATGCGTTAGTCTTTACACTGAAATGAACATTTCACAAGTACTTGTCATTTAAAGATGCAATTTGTAACAGTTTCTTATTCAACAAAACTTTCTTGAGAAATTCCTTACAATTCTCATCATAGTTGAAGTGCACAAGAAGTTCATTTTTATTAAATCTACTAAGCATCTGTTTCTGTCACATCTCCATTTTATTACCATTACGATACTGAAAATATTCTTTCAGTATACACCCACTAGTACCGCTAGCACACTGCCAGAGACGCGGAACAAAATGAGGAAAAACCGTACTGTTCCGGGCAAAACCGTACATCTGGCAACACTATGCCTGGTGTAAAAATGGGAAACTACGGAAAATCATCTTCACGACTGCCAATAGTGGGGCTCGAACCTACTATCTCCCAAATGAAAACCCATAGCAGCACGAACCTAACCGCACGGGCAACTTGCTCGGTAGTTGTGTTTTCACCACCCTCAATAACTAGGACTATGCGGTCATATAACTATAGAAGGTGGTGGGGGTATCTTTCATGGCACCTCATTTATAACGTAGCCTATCAGTACCAATACTCTTGTTGCTTGCTGCTTGTTGTTTAAAGGGCCTAACATCGAACCCTCGAACGATGAAGGATAAGAATAAGAAGAGGAAATTGCATTTAAGCCTTCACAAACTACATATAAATAGTTGATCGAAGCCTTCACAAACTACATGTAAATAGTTGATCGAAGATGCTGGATAAGAAACCACATGTGCATGGCTTGTTATGATTTATATCAAACCTTTGGGTTCAAACGTCTGACACATTTTCTTTTATATGAATAGCGCTGTTTGCACACTACAAAAAATATCAACATTAAGTCAAAATGACAGATGCTTTCATATTTCTTCTTATAACTTAATATTTTTAGAATAATCGTCTCTAGTGTCATACAAATAAGAACGACACCGAACAATTTCAATAAGCCATTCTGTCATATCAGAAAATATTCTTTTATACTTGAATAGTCAAGTTTCAATGTTAACAAAAGTTTCCGATAAAATTCGTAATCGTAGAAAGAGCCAAGTGTTTATTATTAACTCTTTGACAAAGGACAAATACGTCTTGGATTCGCTGAGGTAGTAATTGAAGCTAGAAATGTTGTTTACCTCGCGCAAGGTAAGTGAGAAACTCTTATCAGTCAGTCACACTGATCTGCATTTAGGGCAGTCACCCAGGTGGCAGATTCCTTATCTGTCCGAGAATTTGGAAATTTATCGAACATCTCACTTGGTAAATTATTCCAATTCCTAACTCCTCTCCCTATAAACGAATATTTGTCTCAGTTCGTCCTCCTGAATTCCAACTTCATCTTTATATCATTATCTTTCCTACTTTTAAAAATACCACTCAAACTTATTCATCTACTAATGCCATTCGACGCCATCTCTCCCCTGACACTTCTGGACATACTGCTTATTACAAGGCATAAATTTCACTGTTATGATCCGTACTGAAAATGACTATATATGAGCAAGTACAACTTGAGGGTCCACCTATTCAATACACAAAATAATCCACTGATTACTATTTCATTATCTTGCTTGTAACAGTTCTTATAAAAGTATGCTTACCCGTAGAACTCTACAAGGTTTATAATCTCTTGAAATCAAGATCAATTCAAGATTCCTTTCTACAAGTATTTTTTAAATAAGTGTACTTATGAAGTTCATTACTTGTAAGCAAGAAGTTGTAGTTTTAGGTTTTATCGACTTAAATGTTTTAATCAGTGTATTCTAGACAGGATAGCTTAAGGATCAAGAGTACTCCTTAAAAACCTGTGTTTTAATTTAGTTTCAACTTTAATCCTACAGTAGATAGTGGCTGATGATGTCCAGATATCGGATGAAACATGTTCTGCGAATAAAAGGATAATTAAATAATAATCAATGGATTTTTTGTACCTGTATAGGTGGACCCTCAAATTGTACTTGCTCATATATACCGCTTAGTCGAGCAACTCGTCTCCTTGTTTTTGTTTTTTTTTGCTATTGGTTTTACGTCGCACCGACACAGATTGGCCTTACGGCGACGATGGGACAGGAATGGGCTAGGAGTGGGAAGGAAGCGGCCGTGGTCTTAATTAAGGTACAGCCCCAGCATTTGCCTGGTGTGAAAATGGGAAACCACGGAAAACTATCTTCAGGGCTGCCGACAGTGGGGTTCGAACCCACTATTTCCCGAATAGTGGATAATGGCCGCATTTAAGCTACTGCAGCTATCGAGCTCGGTCGTCTCCTTGTTCCCAACTAGTGTAGTGTGTGGCGTTCCATTATAAACAATGCATTCGATTTTCCACATTTCTTGGCACACACTTCACATTACACATTTCTAGGTGTAAAGGGTAACAGGCCTTACAAGGAACAAATCTACAGGCATGTAAACAGAAACGCTACTGCATCGGATGTAGACTATAGTTGCTCAAAAGAATTGAGTGCATGGTATTGTACAGTGCGCACCTCACATTTAATATTTTATCACACTTAATTGTAATTATTATTAACATATAATTCACCTCCCATATAGATACAGTATTTAAAAGATCCAAAACCTTGAAACACTGGATGGGGCACCAATATCATGTGTGACCCTCTGTAAGAAAGTTAATTTGGACCGGGCCTGGTCTTGTAGAAGTAACAGGACTGGAGATGATGTGTGACGCAAACTCAGCTCTTCTAGAACAACTTCATCTCAGCCTTCCACGAGCCCAAGATTGAACGTCTCTCAACAATGAAAGCCCACCCCTTGATGAAGCTTAAAAGCAGAAACAAGCTTGTCTAGGCTGAAAAGAAAGAAATCTGAGGAGAGTCTATTTCTGAAGGTTTGTCAAGATGTCCTGTCCTCTTGTGTTTTCATGTTTGTTGTCATTTACTCCCTCTATCTACCCACACTGATCTGCTAATATCGTCCTTGCCAGTTTCGTACCTGCGATGGCTGTAAGTACAGGAGTATAACCTTAAATTCAACCTGGTGAGGAGTATTATTGTTGACCAATTTTCTATGAGTTCATGGGCCTAGTGAGGAAACATGTTTCCCTAGTTCTGGGTTGTCAGCAAGTGTAGCAGGTCTATGTTTGCCATGTCAGCCGGTCTAACACCATCCAAAACGAAAGATCAATTAATATGACTACATAATATTACAGCCGGGCTGAGTGGCTAAGACGGTTGAGGTGCTGGCCTTCTGACCCCAACTTAGCAGGTTCGATCCTGGCTCAGTCCGGTGGTATTTGAAGGTGTTCAAATACGTCGGCCTCATGTCGGTAGATTTACTGGCACGTAAAAGAACTCCTGTGGGAATAAATTCTGTCACCTCAGCGTCTCCGAAACCGTAAAACTAGTTAGTGGGACGTAAAGCCAATAGCATTATTATTATTATTATTATTATTATTATTATTATTATTATTATTATTATTATTACGGCATATAAACTGTTTATTCAATACTGTATAATATATTATAACAACAATCAAGTTAATGTTGAAAAGTGAGGATGGAAAAATGACACATAATGACAAGGAAAATGCCAAAATCATGGCAAAAAATTCATTAAACTTTTGAATTGTGAAGAACCCCAGGAACATTGACCAATTAATTCAAACACGCCCATCAAGACCCCGCCTGAACTCATAAACCCCCTCAACAATCCAAGAGGTGGAAACAGCACTCAGAGATTTGAAAAATTATAAAGCATGCAGAGAAGACCAAGTTTTTGCAGAAATGTGCAAATATGCCAGCGAGACAGTTCAAACATCCTTACACATGGCCCTAACAAAAATCTGGATAACAGAAAAGGTCCCCAAACATTGGACCACAGCCATAATCCACCCACTCCATAAAAAAGGAGATAAAAGCAAACCAGATAATTACACAGGTATCTCTCTCTTAGACTGCACTACAAGATTTTCTCCAGAATCCTATACAGGAGGGTCAAAGAGCAACTAGAGGAAGAATTAGGTGAACACGGTACCAAGAAGGCTTCAGACCTTTAAAATTAGCCATAGCATATTATCAGAAACAAAATTAACCTCTTGCAATAACCTTTGTGGACTTTAAAAGAGCATACAACTGTATCCATAGACCTTCAATGTTCAAAATCTTAAGAAATTTTGGGCTCCATCCAAAATTAATCAAATTGATAGAACTCACCTTAACCAACACTAAATCAAAAGTCAAGTTCACAGGGGAATTCTCTGAGCCATTGATCATAAAAACAGGTTTAAGACAAGGAGATTGCTTGTCACCGTTCAACTCTGATTTGGAATATACAGTATAATGAGGGAATGGTACAAGATTAACCCAAAGAACATCCAAATTGGAAGACCCAAGGACAACATAAGTTTAAAAATTGCCTAGGATTTGCTGATGACCTTGCTCTCTTGCCCAACAACATTGAGGAAACCAGACAACAAGTTCTATCACTACAGGAAATAGCACAGAATTGGTCTTGGAATATATTTTGAAAAGACAGAAATCATGTTAACTGACCCACCACTCATAAACAAAATTGCCATAGGAAACCAAGAAATCAAAATTGTAGATAAATTTAAATATCTGGGAGAAATCATAACATATAACCTCGATGAAAATCCAACATGGCATAACAGAATAAATAAACTGACCAGAGCAATGTCACCAAGAATACCTACAACAAAAAGGGCCTGTCAATAGTAACAAAATTGAAACACTACAAAACAGTCACTAAATCAGAAATAACATACACAAGTGAAACCATCTTTAAAACAACTAACACTGCACAAATAGACATAATACTCAAGATAGAGAAAAGAATCATTAGAACGTGCATTAACAAATCATACCAAAAAGATGGACACTGGAGAGTAGCTACTAATGAAACAGTCTACAAGGAAATAGAACCAGTAGTGAGCACAATCAGAAAGAAACGCGTTTCATTTTTTGGACATCTAATCAGGATACCAGAGCACAGGATCATCACAAGAATAACAGAAATATTATGGAATAGTAAGTGCAACATTAAGCAGATTACAGAAATCAAGGAAGATATGAACTACAAATTACAGTGGAAGACATATCAGCTAGTAAAGACACACACGGCAACACTCAGCCGTGAACCTTTTACAATTTTTTCAACAAAAAAAAAATAAAAGAAGACTGTGGACTCACCTCATAAATACGGGTCTGATAACAATACAGCTGTATACTCTATGATAATAGGCCTACTATAAACTTTCTACAAAAATATTTAATGTCCTTTGAAAATGATTAAGTCACTTAAAGATCATTGTTACCATTCTACGACTTCAAATTTGGGTTGCCTTTAACCAGATTCCATTCATTTTGATTTTGTACCTCAAGGCCATAATTTTAGCCATAGACTTTCATATTGTTTCTATAAATAAGGACAGTTTGGCTATTTTAAAAATGTTTTAAAGATTTCAATGTAAGATTGCACCAACATTACTCATTTTTCTTTAACGTATTTTTAAACATGTTTTAATTGTGTAAATTGTATTTTGGGAACTTATAACAAGTTTTCTTCATTTTTATAACACATAAATTTCTTTATGAAACACTTTGACTAGAGTAATCAGGATGCTGATTTTTATCTTTTAGGCATGAGATTACGGCTGATGATGCCCATACAATGGGGGAAACATGTCCCATTAAATTAGAATGAAAGATGTAAATCTTAATTTTTAAGAACCCAATGTGTACTGAATAGGTGGATCTCAATAAACGTTTCTATCATTGTTGAATTAATGTACATTTCAATACGGACCAGTCATGAGATTTGTAACATGTAATGATTAAGATATGCCGACAGTGCGCTCTGTTTGCTGTTTCGCAGGGGCAAACATGAGGAGCTTGAATTCAGGAGGGGCGTGCTTGCGCATTTGATGCACTCGGTGAAACAACACAGAGTTGACCATGCTGGAAACTCGGCTCGTGTGTTTGTTCCAGTCAAGAAGCTAACTTAACAGTAATCGCTTGCAGTGTTCAGTGGTGATTGTTATGAGGGTGTCTTGTGCCTGCAACAGCTTTATTGTTGCTAAAGGGAGATTCAGTTATGATGGAGGACAAAAGCTGCTGTGCTACTGAGGACATATTCAAACATTCATTCTCTAGCCGAACTATTGCTGCCAAGATACAAATCATAGACAATGGGAGACCCACTCCTAGTATATCAGCTATGGTAACAGAAAGAATAGGCAAAGTGTTTCATTTTAATGATTTCTGGTACACAAATGATAGATGGCTGTGTGGCTGAAGGAAATTGTGTTCCTTGTATTGCTGGCCTTGCCTTTTATTGTCAATTGATACAAATGTTTGAACACCAAAGAGAGTTAGTTATTATGTACCTACTAAAGAAACAACATGAACAGTCTGTAGACCATATTAATTCCAAAATAACTTTATTGAAGTTCAATAGCACTAGAATAGAGGAATCGCAACACCTTACCTTCATAATTAATTGGGACATACATATTGAAAAAATAAAGAAAATGGGTATATAGTTAGTTGTCTAATAAATGCTGTTTATTTCCTGGTGGATCAAGAGCTGCCTTTTAGGGCCCAGGCAAAAATCTTGTTCAACATTTTACAAACTAAAATTGATGATGTAAGATATTGTGCTCTCAAAGTCAATGAATTAAAGAGATTTCTGAATGACAAACCTGATAAATTTTATTTGTTTTGGAAGCAGTGCACAGATGAACATGCATAAGTTTCATCAAATGAAAATTAAGTTGACGTTAAAATGCTGCAAATTGGTGATGTGGAAATTGACAAACAGAAATCATACTGCAGACTGTATTGTAATGTACGGTACTTGGATACAATGGTTCAACTGTTTTTCCAAACTGAATAAGCTCTTTTGGATTCTGACTTGTTTGAAACATACAATGACTCTTTCCCTGCTCGGCCCTATGAGTCTCGGGTTAAATCATATGGTAGCTACTTTAAAGTGCTGGTTGTTCTTTGTTTTAAAATACTATTTGTTCAGGGCTTCGACCTAGAAAGATCTTTTGCCCCTACTTGCACCATATGTGAGGAACCTGCGTGTATTTTGTAAATGGCGTAAGTATAAAGCGTTGAATGTGAGGAAAGGAACATTAAGGATGACATAAACACCCAGTCTCCAGGCCATGGATATTAATCATTTACAATTAAAAACCCCTGATCCGGCCGGGAATCAAACCCGCGGCCACCGGGTGACAGGCGGACACGTTGCCCCCTACACCACGCAGCCGGACCAACGTGCTGGTACTCAAAACCGAGTTGTTGGCCATCTATACATCAACAGAGATTAAGAAGTCCTGCATACTAGATTTTTATAGATATATAACATGTTCAGGATTAAATGTGGCATTATCTTAAGTATCCTGCTCATAGCGCCTCTGTCGAACAATCTTTCTCAGCAATGAAATAGACAAAAGTTATTTAAGAAGTATGCAAACACAAGAAAAATGATCAAAATTGTCATTAATTTCAACTGAGAAGAACCTCCTGGAAAGCTGTACGAACAATCCGGGTTCCCCTGATTCTGTTATAGAAATTTTTTCTGCCAAAAATTGCCGAATAGAGCTGTGTTACACGAAATTATATACTGGTATGCAGATGTACACAGAGGACTGATGTGTGTAAGTTTAAAAATGCATGCTTTTATTTAAGCTTTAATACCCATCCATTGTTTTTATCCATGTTTCTACAAACTTCCGTGGTAACACTTTGATGAGGGTCAAGCATTGCCACTGGTTGTCAGATGTCCTAATTAGTTAGGACACACCCCAGTTTCCAGATAAAATTCCTTTGTCCCTCATCAAATTTTAGCGGAAAGCAAAAGGGCCTACATTTAGAAAAGTAACATCACTTCAATATCTTTGTCATCGTCTGTAATGTTGTAACTTCTTTGTAATGATGAATAGTTTAGTGTAAATTTAATTTATTCAATAATGTTTGGTGAATCTTTAACACACTGTTATGCTCTGCTGTGCATGGCTGAAACATGGAACAACACACATTAAATTTGATTACTGAGCATGAAGTTTTGTACAACTAGTGCCAAATAGAAGAGAATACACTAGGACCTTTTTACATATAATTAAAGACTACTGCCATGTGGAGGGTGCTGGAATACTAATTTCAAAGTTGAATGTTGAAACTGAAAGTGATAGTGAAATTGACACTCCTTCAAATATTGGTGATGACAATCTTGGTAAGAGTCAATCACAAATTGTCATATCAAGAGTTCAAGCAAGTTTTAAATTCTGGGAATGAAAAATGATAACTTCTTGAAAATATAGCAAGTATATAAATATGTATAAACTCCAAAAGTATATGCTATAAGTTAAACTGACAATAGAACAGATGAATATTAATGTTTTATATATGGAGAACAAACTAATTACTGTAGGTTGATTATAATTTTCCTTGATTGTAATTCATATCATGTGTATATAATGTGTTTTGCCCTCTAAGGGGCACATAGAACCAATATTTAGCACAGGACTTCTTGTTCTACTTATCTTGCCAAAACTTCCTCATCCTTTCACTATGGGCTTGTGTCCAAGCATTTTTGAGTTTCAAGTTCCTGGCTGCTGGGTTCTTGAATGTGAACTTATGTGAATTTATTTTCTGTCTGAATGTGGTCCCTGTAGTTGAACAAGAGGTCAAGATTAATTTCTGCAAGGTCACTTTGAGTGTCTACCAACCAGAGTAATTTGGTTTGTCGGCTTCTGTTATGATGAAGATATTTTTGGTCAGTCGAGAATCGTCCATTCGTGATGTATGTCTGTAAAATTTCATGTGCCTCTTCTGTGCAACTGAGGAAAATCGCTCAGTCATAGAATACAGTTCTTCTGAGCTTTTACACATCCAGATACTGTCTTGAATACTGGATCCAAATATCTTCTTCAGTATCTGCCGTTCTATTTTCTCTATATCCTTGATGTTGATGGTTAAGGATGATGTCTCAACAATTGAAGACATGCTCGCAAAAACGGTCTAACCCTCAAAATTAAAGAAATTGAGTTAGGTGCTGCTATCTATTGAGCAACATGAATAGTAACTATTCCTACATACGCTAATATCAGGAGGGATCATTTAGAGGAACTACAGTAGGTGAAAATTTGAGTGTTTAACCTGAGGGCCTTTGTCAGAATGCAAAAATGGGCTAACCCCTATAGAGCAGAAATTAAACAAGTGTACGCAACATTGCAGGCTTAACACTGACATTGTGGTGTAGTGTGGTGGTGAACCAATGATTGAAACAATGAATTTGCCGTTTGCAGTGGTAAAGATGACACATGACATGTTTATCACTGCTTTGCCTTTACTGGATAAGATAACGAAAAGAACAGTCTCTGATTCAAAGCAAAAGGTATTATTAAGCAAGATTACATGTTGTAAAATCAGTAAAGACGATCCATTTAGGTTACTTTTCAAGTACTCATACTCTTCTATTGAAGATTAGGATTCTGTAGATCTCAGAAAAAAAGTACCTTGTAGACCATCATTCGGTATTGAACACCTACCATGCAAGTACGATAGACCTAGGTCTGTACTTCCAGCCAAAATCAAGGATATTTTAGACTTGTTGGATTACATATCCCCTCTGTATCATGCATACTACAGAAATCTTGCTTCCCACGCATGTAGTCCCGTTCAAGAAGAAGAAGACGATCCACTTTTTGATATTCCTGATTATGATTAGGTTAAGGTACAGGATTAAGTACCTGTAGGCCAACCTCATTATTGCATTTGTTGATATATTATGTATTATTTGTTTGTAACAACACTTTCCTTATCTATATTATATAATTTATTGCCAGAATTATTTGTATTTCCCTTCCATTTATCACAAAGTCAGGTAGGTATGTTACAAAACTAACACATGTACATTGAGTATACAACTTCCCTTAAGTTCATTTAGCTACTGCATCGCTAGTCTGCAATAAAACAACTTAAAATTGCTATGAAAAGATTTTCCTGAATGTATACTTTGATTTGATGTGCAATACACCAGGTAAAATTAATGCAGTATATTTTTTTGTGTTCCGTTTGCAAAACTTAAATTTTCTCCTTTCAAGCAAAGTGAGGGTTAGACCGTTTTTGCGAGCATGTCTTCAATTGCAGAGAGTGCTTCTGGGAGAACATTTTTTTTTTTTACAAGTTGCTTTCCATCGCACCATAGGTCTTATGGTGACGATGGGATAGGAAAGGGCTGGGAATTGGAAGGAACTGGCCATGGCCTTAATTAAGGTACAGCTCCAGCATTTGCTGGTGTGAAAATGGGAAACCACGGGAAACCATCTTCAGGACTGCTGACAGTGGGGCTCAAACCCACTATCTCCCAGATGCAAGCTCACAGCTGCGCGTCCCTAACCGCATTGCCAACTCGCCCGGTGGGAGAATAACTGTTGGAGTTTGGCTTTAGTGGAAAGCGATTTCTCATTCATATTTATTCATTCACATTTATTTTTTAATTCATACAAGGGCTTTTGATTTTACTGTTAGCCTGGTGTGTGGCTTGTGTGTAACTTTATCACTATCCCTTAAGTGTAAACTTAAGTATTGATATGCTGGAAAAAGTGTCAATCTTTGGCAATTCTGAAATCTAGTAACCTTGCCCTAGTAGGGAGGCATGCATATTCTCGTTTAGAGCACGTTTTATTTTGCTATGTGTATATACGTAATTTATACATTATGAGGAGTATATACAAAGAAAAGAAACATGCTGTCAGTGATGCAAAAGCAACAGGAACACAACAAAAGCACAAAATTTGTAACGTGGGATTTTGAACACAAAATTATAATTCACTGTGTGGCAGATTAATACCGTGTATAGCCAACTCAGGCCTTGAGGCATGCTTTAACATGACGAGGCATACTCAACACCAAAGAAACAAACTTGTTTTGGGGCAGATTATTCCACTCTTGGACAGAAACTTCAGTCACTTGCTGAATGTTAGCAGGAGGTTTAGGACAATGGGCAACTGCTCTTACCAGTTCACACCACGCATGTTCCACACATTTCGTGTTCAGAGAATATGCCAGGCACATCACTTGCTGTATGCCTTCCATCTTGAGGAACTGACTGACTATTCTGCCTCAAAGGGCACAATCATTATTATCCACTACTGTAAAGCCTCGCCCACAGTAGCAGCAAATCCTGTAACTGCTGGTTGGAGGATGTTGTCTCTGGGTACCAGAGCACTCATCATACCCTGGATGGCATTACAGGCACATGTCAACATAACAATATCACACCATAAAACATGATGGTGCTCCACGATGAAGGGGTTGTTCCACCTCTCACTGAATCGTTTCTTCTCCAGACTCTAATACTCCTCTCCAATATAGATGCAAGCTTATGGTGACCTTATCAGAAAAGAACGTACACTTTCACTGTTCCCGATGCGAAAGGCTCAGTTCTTGAGGAGCTTTTGTACAGGCCTTCTTGATACCAGTCTTCTGTCATGCAGCTGATTTACCACTGTCTGATCTCAGGTAATCCTCCAAAGATCCTGGCAGAATGAGGTGGCAGGAGCACTGGGCCTACACCGTACTGAAAGCAACAAATATCGATCATTCCACAGAGTTGTTTTGCATATTGTTGATCAGCAACCATTTGTGTTTCACTGAACCTTTTTCCAGACTCTGGGGACATCACTTCAACTCCCTCCAACACGAGCGGTGACATTCACTTGTCGCCATCCGTTCTGCAGCAATGTCACAATTCAAATGCAGTCAGTAGGAAAACTAAGGTTTCTTGCCGTGTGTACAACATTCCTACAAGCATTGTCTGTACACCACCGACCTTAGAAGTGATGATGACAAAACGATAGATACAACAAATGCCTCTTATCAGACAAATATCAAACCTTATCTGTATTTAACCGACCGACTGAGCAAACAAGCAATGATCTACATTTAGGGCAGTCGCTCAGGTGGCAGATTCCCTATCTAATGTTTACTTCGTCTTTTCCTAATTAACTGCAAAGAATTTTGAAATTTATTGAACAATCTCCCTTGGTAAATTATTCCAATTCCTAACTCCTCTTCCCATAAATGAATATTTGGCCCAATTTATCCTCTTGAATTCAAACTTTATATTCATATCACAACAACAAGCTAACTGACGATGGTGGTGATTGCTGTTGTTACTGTTTTAATAAGCAGCAAAACAATGTGGTCGTTAACCACTGTTAATCCGGAAGATAATGAAGACAATTAATTAAATGAGAAGAAAAGCTGTATGCACGATCATTCAGAGAATGAATAGAAAAAGGTATCATTAAACAATGTGGTGAAAGTCTAAGCTTCAAATGTATCAATATTGCCAAGCCGAAAGAAAACAAAATGAGATGACCTACTTTTAAAAACATCACTCAAATTTATTTGTCGCTCATGGTGCCAATAATCATGATTTTTACATTCTTCACAAACTTCAAACATCTCCAGTACAATACTGTACTAACAATCTGATGCTATTACCGTACGGTACCCCTTGTTCTAGGGCAGCTGTCCCTTGTGGATTCTCTCTCTCTCTCTCTAGTTCTATGTTAACCGTGTACATAACAAAAAGGACAAAATCTTTTATTTCCAATCCCATATCTCTGATACATTTTTGTCATGTGGGCTCCAATAATGGAGATATTTTCACATTTATGTTTTTATTGCTAAATCTGTCAACAATGAGCATTGCCGAAGTGAAAATTTTGTTCAGTCATCACAACAACAAACTGACGATGGTGGTGATTGCTGTCGTGATTGTTTTTATAAGCAATAAAACCATGTGGTCGTTAACCCCTGTTAATCTGGAAGATAATGAAAACAATGATTTAAATGAGAAGAAAAGCTGTATGTATGATCATTCAGAGAATGAGTAGAAAATGGTATCATTAAACGAACGATGAGGTTGGAAGTCTAAGCTTCGAATGTGCCAATAATGCCAAGCCGAAAGAAAACAAAATGAGATGGTCTACACTGTTCTGAGCACCTAAAACTTAACAGTACCATTACATGACTCAATATTCTTGATTAGTTGAGATGTCTCTTCTGCTGTTACTCATCTCTGCTAGATGGCATTACTGCTGCAATTACAGAAACTAACTCGTCAACGACAGGTACTCAATTGCCAGTCATTAAGCCAATTTAAAAGCACAGCCCTACCTATTCATTTCTTCTATAGAGCGTTCCAACCTTAAATTGCAGTACAGCGTAGATGGAGCGCGTGGTGCGAAATTGACTAGTGAAGACCACGCTCGAGTGTGACTCAAACAGGGCGTGACAGTTCCACATTTTTCGTTTGTAATTTTGCAATTTTACGTTCATTCATTCATAAATTCATATTTGTAGGTTGGTAAAATAAATACAACATACCTTAATCACTGGCGTTGCTCTCAGACATTGGATGTACACCTTCTATCATTTCTGCAAGGCCTGATGTTCCTGCTTTGGATGAACCGCGTTCGGGAGACGAATTTCAGGATGATCCGGACAATGAAGAAAGTCGTATTAAAAACTTTTCATCATCGACATCGTCCTGTAATTCGTCTGCTTTCCACAAATCTCTTTAATTTTTCTTTATTCGTTCACGTAATTTGCCCAATTGTCTTATGTTTTATGGCATTAAAATGTTAGTTCAGCATCTGGAACAAAACCATGTTCATTACCCGCGTGGACTAAGGCAAATCACATTCCTCGGCTTTTCGGTGGCCTAAGTCCCGAAGTCACCCCTTCAATGGTGGCCTGCCGTGCTCTTTTCATTGTCGTATCCTTCCATTCTTTTGTCACTGTCTGCCCAATATTTACCCATGATTCATCTGTGTAAATTATAGCTTTATTTTGTGCCCTTAAACGTTTTATCACCCTGAGATATCTGTGCTTCCAACTAATAATTTCATCGGTTTCAGTGAAACCTGCTTTATTACCCCGTCTTAAATAACGGTAGCCTATATCATATAAGAAGCGATACAATGTAGTTTTGGAAAATCGTAGCAAAGAATATTCTCTATTTATCCGACTGAAAATCACGTTCAATGTCGGTGGTATGTTAGCAATAAAAGAGAGTGAACCACCCGACGCACTCCACTTCGCACAATTTCATCATATTTAATTTTCCTTGCATTTCTCTGCCGTCCTGCTCTTCTTTGCTCTTTTTTTTTTGTGGGAGTTCGTAAAGGACCATGTGTGTGTTCCTTCCTTATAGCATAGATTGTTCTTTCGGAACAACCTGTAGCTTTAGCTGTTTCACTGACTGTGCTGCTCATATTCATAGTCTTTAAAAATAATCCAGGACACTCGTTATAATATTGCGTTCTTTTCCCCTGAGTTTACCTACGGAACGTTTCTTTTTAATTTGACGATCCATTGTACATCCTTCTGCACTTTTTCTTCGAACTAAGGACCCCTCGCACGAGCACGAACTGACAACTACACACACTACATAAACACAACAAACACAATCCACTTGTCCTGAAGAACTATACATTTATCACTGATCTTGTCCGGCTCCATGGCTAAATGGTTAGAGTGCTGGCCTTTGGTCCAGAGGGCCCCAAGTTCGATTCCCGGCCGGGTCGGGGATTTTAACCTTCATTGGTTAATTCCAATTCATTAGAATTCATCATAGGTAGGGCCCCATTCTTATAGACGCGCAGGTCGCCTATGCGGCGTCAACTCGAAAGACCTGCACTCGGCCTCTTCGGAGGCCACACGCCATTAAATATTATATATCACTGATCTTTATTTAATCACTCTTATAATACTGATTAAATGAACACCACTGCACACGGCTGTCAGTATATTTAAAAGCTCAGCCAGCCGAGTCACTCGTGAAACGTAAACAAACGAGACGTTCTCCCTGTCATAAATTAAGAGATAACGAGATAAGGACTTGAGGTATGATTTAAAAATAACTTCGATATCCGAAGACCGTTTGCTTTGCTTTAACCACGCCATGATCCTTCTGCACTTTTTCTTCGAAATTAGATCTCCATGCACGAACACGAACTCATGAACCACACAAACGAAAGACACTTTCCCTCAAGAATTGTACATATGTCACTGATATGTATTTAATCACTATTATACATACTACTGACGAAATGACCACTGCACTGCATGCGACTGTCTGGAAATGTTAAAAGCGCATGTTTGGGAGATCACTACCGGTACTTCAGCCAGCCAGCCAGCCAGCCAGCCAGCCAGCCGAGTCACGCACGAAACCAAAATTCAAGGAGATATTCTTCCTGTCACAAATTAAGAACTAAGCAAGATAATAACTTCGGGATTGTTTTAAAAATAACTTACATATCTGAAGACCATTTGCCTCGCTTTGACCCCCCATGTAAATTCAATAGGAAAGACACTGGCCAGCGACTGACTTTTTCGTGCCTGCACATAAAATTCCCTGAACATAACTAAAAATAAACGCATATAATGCATTTTGTTATCATTTAAATTTTAAAATAAACTTACCTACATCGAGCTGAAATATTTCTTTACCATCAGTGAAAAAATTAGGTAACTAATGAATATAAAATATGAGTTATGATATGATAAGTTCTATGCAATGAAGATTTTGCATTTGGCGAAACTTTCCAGTATATTACCATTTTCACCCTAAATTATTTTTTTACATTTTTTTTGTTAATGGCATCAAATGCGCCTTGAAATTCTGTACATAACACGATATTCACCCATTTTAATCGATAACATTGTGATTTACGGATATTAGGCAAACCCGCTGCGTTAGAGTAGGACAGCGCTACCCGCAAAACATGGGAGAAGGAAAGAGACGGAATTATCCCATTACTGCTGTACTGCAATTTAAGGTTGGAACGCTCTATAGTGTATTAGATATCTTCCTACAAAATTTGCAGGTTGCCACAAGGACAAAGAGTATCATAACAAATGGATATTATTTTGCAAGAGTTTCTTTTTAATATTTATATGAAAACCGGGTATCTTCTGGGTGGCTGTTAAGTTCTATAGGTATAGTTTCTGAAGATGGCCATTGACCCCTTTAATTCGGCTGTTACAACTGAGTGGAGAAGGTCAGTAATTAATCCAAATCTTTTCAAGAAGTCCAAGAGTAGAAGGGGAATAGTCCCACAAGCACCGATCATGACGCCAGTGATGCTTATGGATTCAAGCTTATATTTGACCTTGTAGTACGGTACGTGGTTTCATAGATTCGTCTTATTTCCAAGGTCAATTTCTTCAGGTTGGTCTTCATTTGGCTCCAACAAGATAGACAGGTTGATTATGTAGCCAAATGTACAAGAGTTGATGGGCATCAGGCATCTGATGGCATGATGGCGAGTATGGCACAGCAGTTTACCACGCGGACAGGATCGTAAGACATGCGCAAGTGTTTCTTTCTCCCTGTGACAGCATCAGGCTGGTACAGAGCATACGGCTGACACATTCACTGCACGTGAAGCCCTTGTGTTCCCTAATCCATTTATTAGATGGTGTATGTTGCTTAAACTTGACATTGTTGAATAACGTTACAACAGAATTTCAATCCCTCGTTATTCCCCTGGGCTAGATGCATTGGGTCAAATAGAACAACTGTGTGACTATACGTCATCTGATTACTCCAACTTCTCAAGCTGCGTAAAAGGCTTAGATTCTAGAGGCATCTACATTTAGTATTATAGTTACATCACTGGTCCACAGCCATACAAACTCAGAACAACACAGGATAACCAAAGTGTGGACAGGCAATGAATTGAAGTTGTTACCACCTAACTTACAGAAACTCTCCCCAGGATCATGCCTTCAAGCTAGAATATTTGGAAGTCACAAATAATTCACATAAACAGATCACAAAGTTAAAAAGGAAACAGCAGTTCCCTACCTCAGTGTCGATTTTCTTGTACTCAGGGTCGTCTTCGTCAACCTCAAAGTAAAGCTCGGTGGAGGTGATGGAGACCATACCAGGCGCAACGATCCCAGGAGCAATTAAACGTGCCTTTGTGCTGATATTCACCGGACCTGTAAGGAAGAATGCATACCAACACTTAAGAGACTTGTGAAAAGGTGTTTGGGAACAAGAAGAAAAACAAGATGAAAAACAAGAAAATCAAGAATGAAGATGATCAGAATTCATAATTAAAGCATGTTTACATCCAAGATTTACTATTTAATTGTATTTAAGTGTTTGAGATTTGATACAGTATTTTGTAGCAACATGGTCAAAAATATGCACAATATTACAAAGGAAAGACAGAAAAAGCACATGCAAATCTCAATACTATTTGAGAAAGCAAAGCTTTCCTTGCTGTTGTTGCTATTTGTATTAATCACCACAACACAGACAGATCCAATGGCAATGACGAGACAGGAAAAGGCTCGACTGGGAAGGAAGTGAGCATGGCCTTAATTAAGGTACAGCTTCAGCATTTGCTTGGTCTTCAGGGCTCCTGACAGTGGGGCTCAAATCCACTACCTCCCGAATGCAAGCTGACAGCTATGTGACAAAAATGGCATAGCTAAGTCACGTGGTAGATGCAGAAGCATAGCTTTGCATGAGCTAATTGATTTTGAAACTGATTTCTAATGTGGCATTACAAGCTACAATTTGATTTGCAATAGGCTTGGTATAATTTTGAACATTGATCATTACAGAAAACCTCTATGGTGATAAAATTCTAAGGAGAGTCAACAAAATGGGAAATATCAGCACAGAGGAATGAGTATTTGAACATTCATCTTATTATTACAGGGCACTTTCAAAAATGTCTCATCACAAAAAACAAAACCCTCTTTTATTCAGCAGATAATAAATTATTTTGTATTTTGACTTGATTTTCCAATTCATCCCAGCTCCAAAACAGTTTAATACCAAAAGAAGGCACAGATCGTGAAGATATAATCTAGAGTATTTTTGAACATAATTTGTTCCATAAATGCTTTTTAAAAAAACCTTAGAAATGACTTGAAGATGACTTACTCAAGAATTACAAGACTTTCCCATAGAAAATAAAATAGTGTATACTGCCAGAACCTTAAGGATACACGAAAGATGTACAAGTTATGAAAGCATGGTAACATACCAGTTAGATCAACATCCAAGTCACGATCATCAGCCAGAAGTTCACTGTCGTCCATCAGATCGTTGGACTGCATTTGTTGCTGCTGGGATCGAGATGCTGCAAGGTGTGCATGGAATTCTTCACGGGCCTACAACAACATAATTTTCTTGTAAAAAGTGTTCTAGACTATTTAGTCAAGTGGCAGCAACTTTGTAGCAGGCCTAATACCCTGAAAATATTCTTAAATATTGGATATATAGTATAAAGTTTAATGGGTATAGTATATGAAGTTCATGGAGGACTGCATGACTGAAGATATGAGTTCAATTTCACGTCAAGAAGTCGAGAAATTTAAAACAGGACTTAAAAAAAGCTTTAGAGGATAGCTATCATTTATCAAACATTTCTATATTGCAAAAATATTTAATCAGTTGCTGGAATTGGCTGACAGAGAGTACACAAAACCTCGTTTATCCAGCCCTCATTAATCCAGATCTCTGGTTTATCCAGATCGAAAATAGTAAAAATTTATTTTTACTTGTACAGTATTTCTTTTACGGGGTTGATTCTTCTTGAATGTCTTTTCCACCAAGGATAATTAAGGACAGGAATTGGAAGTAAGTCAGCCATGGTCTATCAATGGTACCGTCCCGGCATTCACCTGGAATTGAGAATGGGAAAGCGTGGACTCTTCTGAGTTCCTTGACACATCTGCACATATTCCCAGATGCTCGGACGTAGATGTGAACGACATAAATAACTGGTTGAAAAATGACTGTAATTCAAGCTGCAGCATAATGATAGATGAATAAATTATTGCCTCTTGTTCCTCGGCAGGTAATGACGAGAGTGATGGTGATTTTGAAAATGAAACTGGTGCTCCATCAGAAAAAACAATGACTCATGGAGATACAACAATGCAGCTGGACAAACTGATGGCATATTTAGAATCCCAGACTGAAACCACACACACATTATTTTAGTGCATAAAAAAGAGTCGTCAATGTAACAAAAGTGTTCTTATAATTTTTTGTACACTTGAAAAAAGATATTACTGTACAACTTGTGTTAATATATTATATAACATATACTATATTTATTTTTTAGTTTTCCGGATTATCCAGATTTTCGATTATCCAGATCAGTTCCGGTCCCACTTAATCTGGATAAACAAGGTTCTTGTGTACTGTCAAGTAGATTCATAGTAATCCGGTCACTGCCCAGCAACTGCCTTCAAAGACCGTTGTAGTTATTAATCAAATTTTCATTTAAGATTTTCCTTTTTGGCAACCTCCAAATGGGGAAGCAGAAATAAATGCATTTCTCTCTCTCTCACTCTCTCTCAAATCCCCCTCTATTCCTTTTGTGTTGACTACCCATTGGATCTGCCAAGCAGACAGCTTGTTTTCTCACTGCCACTTCACAGATTCCATGCATGGACTTCAGCACTTATCCAGAGGAGGACTGAGAGGACATGGATGTCAAACTGCAATTGATGAGGAGAGAGCTCATTTATGTGAAGACAGCAGTGTAAGGAAATATGGAAGTTTTGCTTAGCCCTTAGTGTTTTCAAGTATGTCCTTATCCCCTATTTTTATTGCTACCTCCTTCCACACTAACCGACCATTTTGTTTTTCACAATAGTGTGTTCTTAGTCACCAATTGTGGTCTTAGCTGTATTTCTTTTAGATTACAAGTTAGCAGTTTAATAAAATCTGAAAATCCATACAATTAGGATGAGGATAGTGACATCTGTCTGCATCAATTTAAATGAGTAAGATGACAATTTAAATACTAGGGACAATTATTTATGGATGCTCGTAAAGTCAGGTCTGACCTTCCATGAAATTGAATATCAAACATGGTGTAAACCAGCTCATAAGGGAAGAGGTGTTATTATTTATAAAGACTACACTTCAGTTAATTACTGAATCTGGCACCGCAATGGACTCTCTCGCTCTGAATGGAAGGATGCCCTCAAAATCACATATAATGTTGCTGCAGTCTGTTGGCGTTGCCAGAGTGAGATCGATATCCTTGGCTTTCCCCGCATGATGAACCTCTTTGCAATGCTTGTCACCACACCATCCATCACATTGTACTTTGCAAATATTTTTCAAGCAAAAAATGACATACTGTTGCAAAAAGAAAAATCTTCTAGGGGTGCATTTTATTTGTCTGTGTGAGTCAAGCAACTATGTCACTTCTTAGAACAATATGGTATAAAGATGGATAATGACTCTTCCATACTAGAATCAGGAAGTGTACATGTTTAAAGGATGTCCTACCTGCAGAATTGCATCCTCGGGGGCTCCATGCTCCAAAGCAGCTTTTAGAGTAGCTTCAGGATGGCTAGATCCCAGTGGATTGTGCACGAACCTCTTTCTTCTTCTCGCATCATCTTCCCACGAGTCTAGCTTCCAAAACTCACTCATTCTGTTAAACATGGATAAGGTGATCAATATGCATCCATCACAAATGAAATATACTATTTAAAAAGATACCATATTGTTTTACACAATGCCCAAGTATCATAGTAACTACATTAGTGTTGATGTTTCAGTAGTAGAGTCTTGAATAAATAATCTAAAAACATTGTATCTCCAGAAATCTACATATTTTGGAAGAATAAAAATGTTGATAGAATGTACATTTTGATAAGAATCAGAAAATAAAAAATTGATGATATTTTCATGCACATAGAAAACTCTATTGTGATGCAATAATTAAAAATTGAAAATTATATAACAGAATATGGATATATGAGGTATAAGCAATAATCCACTCTCAGATCATTTGGAGTTATGATGCTTTGTAACTAACTACATATCTGAACTCATGTCCAAATTTTGAATTTTTGAGGTTTTGTATTAATAGAAATATGCACATTACTACATGCATTGTTTGGTTTTTTACCATTAGTACAAAAAATCTATATTTATTGTATCATGAGGTTCCATACACATTTGATTTCGATGGTTACTGGAAATGTGAGCTTTTGGAGTAACAGCAATGATATGTGATAATAAAACTGTTCCATTGTCAATCTCCATGCAGTTCGGTTTAGGAAAGGTTATTTCAGTGAGGCTCAACTTGTAGAATTCCAGCAAGAAATAGCATATAATTATTGTAGATTCAGGAGGTCAAATTGGCTATACTGCTATTAACTCACCAAGGATTTTAATTGGCTAGATCATGGGAAAGTACTGTAGAACTCAAGAGAATTAGAGCAGGTGAAACATTATCTGACTCTGTAATGATTAGGTATTGGATTCTTATGTTTCCTAGGTTTTTTTTTTTTTGCTAGTGGCTTTACGTCACACCAACACAGATAGGTCTTATAGTGATGATGGGATAGCAAAAGCCTAGGAGGTAGAAGGAAGCGGCCATGGACTTAATTAAGGTACAGCCCAACATTCGCCTGGTGTGAAAATGGGAAACAGCAGAAGACCATCTTCAGGGTTGCCATCCCGGATGCAAGCTCACAGCCGCGCGCCCCTAACCATACAGCCAACTCGCCTGGTCTTATGTTTTCTTCTTGTAATGTAAATTATATGATTAAAGAACTGTTATATCTACCGGGCGAGTTGGCCGTGCGGTTCGAGTCATGCAGCTGTGAGCTTGCATCCGGGAGATAGTGGGTTTGAATCCCACTGTCGGCAGTCCTGAAGATGGTTTTCCGTGGTTTCCCATTTTCACACCTTAATCAAGGCCACAGCTGCTTCCTTCCCATGTCGGTGCAATGTAAAGCACATAGCAAAAAAAAAAAAGCAAAACTGGCATCACAGTTAAGTTTCTTTGCAGATAATGTTATACTGTATAGAGTAGTAAGTTAAGAGGATTGTGAGTGGCTGCAAAAAGACCTTGTTGATCAAATGGACAACCGACACTGGTATGATGGCAGACAGATGGAAAGTCAACTTGTATGTTTTTTTCAAGAGAAAGTCCTCTATGTTTTAATTATGTATGATGTTAGAGTAGAAGTACATCATTGGGATCACTCTAATTACCTAGGTGTTCATATAAGGAAAGATCTTCTTTGGGGTAATCACATTAACGAGGATTTAAATAAAAGTTTCAGATCTCTTCATATAATTCTGAGAGTATTTAGGGGTTTATGTAAAGGTGAGGGCATATAAGTTTTTGGTAAGACCCCCAGTTAGAGTATGGTTCAAGTGTATAGGACCATACATATAATATGACTTGATACAAGAACCGGAAAAGATCCAAAAGAAAGTAGCACAATTTGTTCTTGGTGATCATATGAGTAGTGTTAAAAAAGTTCCAAAGTTTGGACAGGAAAGACTTCGGATTTAATTTTAGTAGACCAACTTGAGTGAAGTTTTTAAAGGTAGGAAAGATTGAAGATAAAGGCGGAATTCAAAAGATCAAATTGCGGCAGATACAGTATTCAATAAATTTTCAACTTCTTTGAAATCATTTAAAGGACAAGGTAAACAAATAATATGGAATCCACCACCTGGGCAACAGCCAGTAGCGGCGCTAAGAAGCTCCCCCACTCCCCCCGGCAATAATTGAAAATGGGCCCCTCATTTCCTGATAAGGAATGTTACAAGTTTATTTCGTATTACTAGGTTGTATATTATTACAATGAACAACAACAACAACATCCATAATAATAATAATAATAATAATAATAATAATAATAATAATAATAATAATAATAATAATAATAATAATAATAATAATAACAACAACAACAACAACAACAATAAAGAGAAGAAGAAGAAGAAGAACTTACTTGGCAGAGAGAGGGTCCGTATAACCCCAAGCACCATGCTTATTGGACATGATGTTACGGACCTTCTCCAGCAAGCGGCTAGCTATCACATTGTCCCTTCTTCTTGCAGCTGTGATAAGGTGGTCACACATTCGTTCCTCTTCTCGGCGATCCAGAAGAGTTTGTGCACACTGGGACTACAAAAGCAATGCATACATATAAATCACACTATAATATTTTTACATTAAGAAATGCCACCAACAAAACAAATTAACTAATGATATTAGAGTTACTTAAGGAAATGAAAGGTGTATTTAATGATGTTGCACAATTCACTGTGATCAATGATATTGCTTCATTACAACTGATCCCAGGTAATCTCTCATGTTATAAACTTATATGAGAACGCCAGCTATTGCTAGCACGTTTCGGTTTCTTGTTCTAATATATTATTAAAATAAACCCACAAATCTCAGTTAGACAAATGAATCACTTGGGGTTGAACCTGGAGTGAATCATCTTCTGCAGTATCCCTCCCCACAGCCCGTGTTAAAACAGACCTGAATATATCTTACCTCAAAATCTGCATGCTTTAGGACGTCATCAGCTCTCATCCTATTGAGAATAAACTCTGCTTCGTTTGCTACTCTTACGATGTGGTCCTTCATTGCATGCGACAGTAGCCTGCCAAAAACAAGATAAAAAATTCTAGCACCAGTTGCAAAATTTAATAAGAAAACAATGACAAAGTCAAAGATTGCAACAAGAGTACAGCAGAAAAAGCCACAAAAATACGAAAACCACAATCCACAATTTACAGTGGTTGTATATGAAGAAAACATTGTGAATGAAAGATACGTTCCAATAGATTCCAGTAGATTGCAAGTAAGGCGTTACACATACTGTAGCCTACACAACTGCAAGTGAACACCAAGTTTATATTTATTGTGTAATGAAAAACAGAAAACTAGGAAGGAGGTACAGAACCCATACAGCGACACTTCAGAACAAGAAAAGGAAATAACAGAGGATAGATACAACGGTATACTCCACCTCTTCAGAGATGGTCTCTCTCCTATTCCATCACTGTTCCTCAAAAACATAGGACACAAAAGGAGAAAAGGAATCAATTAGGCTCAATATTCCAAAGTGTCCCTCATCTTATGTCACCTATAAGAACTTTATCTTTTCATCTTTTCTCCCATTTTTCCTGAGTTTATCTCCCAGAAAAGGCTCCCATAAGGAAAGTAAATGGCTACTTCATTGATGAAGCTGGAAGTAGGAATGAGGTGGTTGAGGGAAGGGGGACTGAAAGGAAATAGCTCTTGAAGCAGCACAAGCAAGTATGTAATTTTACACAACAGTTGATATCTTGAACACAGCCATGGGACTTTACGTGGAATGTGAACTGTAGGAACGTGATTTTTCATTACAAAAATCACAGATGTATTGGCCGGGATTTGAATTGTCACCTTTTTGGTTATATTTATTTATCGTATGGCTTTTAGCACCTGGAGTTTCTGAAGGCATGTTCAGCTCGCCTGGTGCAGGTCTTTCTATTTAACGCCCATGGCCAACCTGCATTTGATGACGAGGTAAGGAGAGGCTGAAACCCAGAATCGGCACATAGCCTACTCCTGTTGAATAACACAAAGGGTCTTCTTAAGGATTAACATGGCCATCCAGTGGACAAATCAGTCAACAGTGTCATATCTCCTCATTTTGTATGAATACTGTGGAGAGGTTTGGAATTTAATACAGGCTTTTGACATGCAATCTAGTGATTATGAATTGTATACCACCACCTCTCCTACCATGCTGGCCAACATTCTGATGGTGACATTTTTTTTCCACCAACAAGACTTGAATCAGCTAATCACGGTCTCAGACCATAGAGACTTGTCACCATAATGGTCATGGCCACCAGGCGGGCGTGACCTTGGTGAGAAGCCAGTGATGATGTCACACAGCTATAACGCACCCAGGCCTATAAGGAGAGAGTTCATTTATGAAAGCAATGCCAGAACAAGCAGAGTTTGCCCTGGTTATTTAGTTGCACGAAATACACACTCTAATTTTTGTTATAGTATTAAGAAAATAGAAGCCTCCATGGCTCAGGTGGCAGCACACCAGTCTCCCACCACTGGGTTCCGTGGTTCAAATCCTGGTTACTCCATGTGATATTTGAGCTGGACAAAGCAGAGGAAGGACAGGTTTTTCTCTGGGTACTCCGGTTTTTCCCTGTGATTTTTCATTCCAGCAACACTCGCCAATATCATTCCATTTCATCTGTCAGTCATCAATCATTGCCCCAGTGGAGTGCGACAGGCTTCGGCAGCCGGCACAATTCCTATCCTCGCCGCTAGATGGGGGCTTCATTCATTCCACTCCTGACCCAGTCAAATGACTGGAAACAGGCTGTGGATTTTCATTAAGAAAATAATCCTCGCTTACATCTCACAAATGATGGACTTCAAGAGTCAATACAAATGCAAAAATAATACATCCTGTGGTATGATCATTCACAGTTTGAAGTCTAGCAGTTAGGATAAATGTATATAAATAAAATGAGAGTTTTGTGAAAATTTGGTCAGAATTACAGAAAATATGGTATTTGTGTGTTAATCATGTCCAGAATAGGAAGGTATGAAAATTTTAAATTTCTTTAATGTATGTGTGTATGTATTGTACCCGTCTAAATGGTGCATGATTGAATTTGGGGAAGCTGGAGTAATTTTTGTTATGGAACATTGGGTTACAAGCAAGCATACATCAGCTGTTACCGTGCCGTGCCGCTGCAGGCGGACGTGTTATGTCACCAGACTGGTGAAGGCCGCCACGTCACGCATTACGTCACTTAGCGAGCCGACCGCCGAGAAGGGAAGGATACTCTGGATACATCTGCTTGCCGGTGTGAAGGACGAATTACGTCACAAGGAGGGCGACAGCCAATGAACATCGAGGAAGGTGCTGGAAGGTCTTGAGATTATTCTAGAAAGAATTCGAGGAGAAGTCTCTAAGAAAAATCTGAAGAGAACAGTATAGTTTTTACGACAGAATCGAACGGAAGAGTCTCTGAGGAGAAGTTAAGTAAGACAGTCTTCAGGAGGAACATCGTATAATTTCAACCATCTAGCAAGAAGATGAACGTTCGCAGATATTGTTACTTTCTGCCTATTTCTTGTATGGCACAGCCACTATGTAATTTGAGTGCTAATTCAACTTTTCTTCAGCCTACTTCGGTGTAGAGCGAAGTGTTATAGCCGCACGATTCACCGGGTGGAACTTGAGAAACCACAGACAGTTTGTGCGCTCACTTAAGCCAAGTGTTGCAGTGGAAATTCATGGAGTATCTCTTTGGATATTGTAAGGGAATTGAGCTATATAAAGCGAATATTCGAAAGGAAACCTGGCCTATAGAAGGTCAAAATACTAGTAATAATGTTCTGTCAGTTTCAAGACTCACTGTAATCTTGTTAATGTGCCCGGAATTTGAAGCTTGGGGTACAACTGAACCTGATCGTACATCATTGTGCCAGTTAAGTGTCATAAATAATTTAATAGAATACAACTAGTGTGGAACCACTTTTCTTATACAAAATTTTAGTTTCAGCTACCATTGTGAAGAGGAACCGACAGCATGCAACGAACGCGAGGAAAATCCTGGAATTTTCTGGAACGTTGTGGGAGTGATACAACGCTGCTGTTCATAGCCATAGTCATCATGGGTTAAGCCAAAGTGATCATGCCAGTGCAATGACCTTGTACATCTGAGCCTCCGTAGAGCAAGAAAAGGACGCTGACGCCCATAGTTGCATCCCGACGCCAAGGACTTCCATCGGAACCTTAAGTACCATTGTAAAATTTCTTCTCTTTCGGTAGATGAATAGTAGATTGTATTCTTGCTTAGAGTAGTGTAGTTTCATTTGGAAATGTTGTATTTTAATGGTGATGGTGGAGTATTCATGTATTCTTTAATTTATGGTTTCTACATTTTCAATCTTTGCATTTCCTTAGAACAATGTTTGTATTTTTGATTCGAAGATAAGTAATCCCAGTTGTCAATGAGTTACATGATGTCATGTACAATTACGATCCTCAAAAGGAATTATGGGAGATTAAGACCTAAAAAAAAAAAAAAAAATAATAATAATAATAATAATAATAATAATAATAATAATAATAATAATAATAATAATAATAATAATAATAATAATAATAATAATAATAATAATAATAATATTAAAATATGGTTATAATAATCACGACGAAGAGGATAAAATTAAATATCAGAGTAAATACCAGTAAATCGAAGTCTTAATGAACTATTAGTTTATGTGATATAATTGATATCAGAAGGGATGGGCATTGACGTGTACTAGGAGCAGCTCATCGAGAAGACGTTTCTAGGAGCCATAATAGGAGGAATAAAAATAATTCCTTATAATAATAATGAAAGTTGGGTATTTGACTGGTTGTTGAGAATAAAAATGTACGGTGTTATGATGGTAGATTTTACGATGAAATTGACTATATGGGACCATTAGGGCGCATATCAGTCATAATGATTATGGTGAATGATAGTGATTTATAGTGATTAGATAATATTTAGGGACTAATAATAGTTCATTCCTTCGCTCAACAACCGATATTGTATAACGTACGACTTGCTTATTATTAGCCTTTCCTGGGGCTCACAGACGCATCCTTCTGATGATGGTGGTGATAATTATTTCTTTGAGATCAATTTAGTCATCCTATGTCGTCTTGTAACAACAGTCTTAGTGAATTCTGATTATGATCGATTCATGCTATAAGGGTCTTCAATAAAATTCCTTCGCTCAACAACCGATATTGTATAACGTACGACTTGCTTATTATTAGCCTTTCCAGGGGCTCACAGACGCATCCTTCTGATGATGGTGGTGGTAATTATTTCTTTGAGATCAATTTAGTCATCCTATGTCGTCTTGTAACAACAGTCTTAGTGAATTCTGATTATGATCGATTCATGCTATAAGGGTCTTCAATAAAATTTGAGAGGAGAATATAATAATAAATGATGATAATAATAAAATATGATAATTTCAGCTGTATGATAAATCTGCCTATAAACAGCTGTTGTGATTGAGTTATTCGTGAATATTATTCATGTCTTTTCAGGAATGTTTATTCTTTTTTATATTTTATGTGATTTATTGGTCAACGATGTTGTTGTTGTTGATTATGCGTGGTGTTACGTGATGCTCTATCCATCCATAGAATACTAGTCAGATAGAAATTGTTGATATAATTTGCAAAGGAATACAATCGAGCGAAGTCTGCGAGAGGGGAGAAATGCGCCAAAGAATTTTTCAAAGAATTTTTCAAAGAATTTCTCAAAGGAATCTCTCAAAATTGTATAAAATTTCTCAAATTGTAAAATATTTCAAATATGTCAAAGTAAATTCTTAAGAGAATTTTCTCCAAGTATGCCAATACAATTTAAATAGAAAATTTGTCGCAGATGTGTTAAAGTAAAAATTATTTAATGAGAATTTGTGAAGATTAAAACAGTAATGAGAAATAGTTATTTTCATGTTTAATGTGGCATTGTTTCATTGATGTTAGTACGATGGTATTACTAATTGCACGATCAATCAATGTTACAGAGAACTGCTTCGGTTGGAGTTCATTGGAGATATTACTAAATCCCATGAAGCGACAAAGCATGTCAAGGACTTATAGTTATTTGTAAATGAGAAGATCAAGCAGTTGAATTATGTTGAAGAGATGTTAAAACAATTTTTTTTTTTCTTTTGGTGCTTTGTCCAGACTGAGTTTTGTTTTTATATTTTAATAAATGAAGTGGTTATTTTGTTCTGATTTTTATTTCACATTATGCCTCCTATCCAGTCACCAATGGCCCTGTAAATAGAAATTTTCTGAAGGTCGGTCCCGTTAATAGCAAATCGGCCCTGCGAACAGTCCACCCTTTTGGGACTCTCGCTCCGCCGACTGAGCGACCCTGGAGAAGGGGACAGTATGTATGTATGTATGTATGTATGTATGTATGTATGTATGTATGTATGTATGTATGTATGTATGTACGTACGTATATATGCATAGCACTAGAAAGCAAAAAATCTGTATTTGAGGTCAGGAGAGAAGACACTATAATCTAGGCTATAATTGAGTTGCGCTAGGTGAAATCTGTAGTAGTTTAGGGGTCTGAAAATTAATTCTCAGATATCTCCATTAATATTCATCCTATTGAAAAATGTTAATTAAGAAAAGTTGTAGAAAATAACATTCTGATTGTATGACCAGTACAAATTAATCCCATAATGAATCATTACAGAAATAATTATAACTTCCTGTTTTCTTTTTTTTTTTTTTTTTTTTTCACCCTATCGTTAATGTTAATCTTACCAAAGAATCCTTTGTAACAATGAGAGAAGGAATACAAAATTCTGACCTTCCCAACCTCATAAATTTTTATTACAGCAGAAAGGTAACTGGTCCCAATATTAGAATGTATTGTAGGTCCTAATTATCTGTTACATGCTATCGGTTGTATTCTTCTGATGAGACCAATGCAATAAAATGGAAGAATAATTAATGTTACCATAAATAAAACAATAATGTGATGCATAATAATTATTCTTAACTGAACATACAGAATAAGTGTACATAAATACATACCGTCCTTCATTGATCAGTTCTATAAATGCAAGTCCTGCATGCTTCTGAAGTGAATTCTGCCATTCTTGAGAACACAACAGCATCACCAGCTCAACAACAGAGTTGCTGTTCTTAAACGTGGTAAGTCCTGTAAAAGAAACATGAACCAAGGTTTTAAGTTGATAAGTTACAAGGTCCAATCAATATGCTGAACAACACCATAAGAACTCCTATTAGGATACTACATTCGATGGCTAGAGACTGTAAGTTTTGGAACTGATGGAATCTTGCCCAGGAAAAGGGTACTTTTACATGTTAGTAAATAAACTGGCTCATGTTCTTGCATTTAAAAGGTGACACATACACCTTCCAGGGTTAAGAATTTTTATTTTATTTTTTTCCTTTTTATTATTATTACTAGCTGATGTACCCGTGCTTCACTACGGGATTCTCAAAAAGACTGTCTTTGTGGTTTTCCCAACTGAAGTCAACTTAGGCCATTACAAAAATATTGATAGGATTGTAGCGATTAAAAGCAATGTTATCATATAAAATACTCGATCAAACAAAAAAACAAAAATTGCACATCTTCTCACAGTACTAGGGTGCCGATCTAACAGTCCAAAGTTTCATTGCTGGAATGATTTGACCGCAGACAGCCGTGAACACTCCTCTGCCATTATTCCGCTAAATATGCACACTGCTCATTTCAATCAGTGCCTCAGAGTAGGGATTGAATAGCTCGAATGCTATGATGAACCAGTTTGTTACGCACCAGTAGTATCAGAAAATTTATGAACCAGAGGAACGGTATGCTAAAGAAGAAAGTTATCTAACTACCCAGCTACTTCCCACCAGTATTCAGGCAGGCTGTTATACTCGGTGCGACCGAGCACGTTGGCCATGCGGTTTGGGGTGCGCAGCTGTGAGCTTGCATCCGGGAAGTAGTGGGTTCGAGCCCCACTATCTACAACCTTGAAGACGGTTTCCCATGGTCTCCCATTTACACACCAGGCAAATCCTGGGGCAGTAACATAATTAAGGCCAGGGCTGCTTCCTTCCCACTCCTAGACCTTTCCTATCCCATTGTCGCCATGAGTCCTGTCTGTGTCGGTGCGACGTAAAGCAAATTTAAAGAAAACCTCGGTATACAGCAGTAATCCCATCTATCGGAGATGAGTGGTGGCAGAGACACAAAGCACATCACAACACACAATGGTCAATGTATTTTACTGTTGACCAATGTTATGAGCTTTCTGTAGTGTAGGCCTTCACATTTAGTTTTCTTTCGACTCTGTAATATTAAGGCATCTTACAAAATGAATTATACTGTAGCGTAGAGTGTAGCTCCTTATTCTCCGACTTTACATACCTATTTTCATTAAATTCTGTTTACCTATTTTCTCGTGATGGTGCTGATATGGACTTAGCAATAAAAATCCAAATTCATGAATCTCTCTTATCATATCGTAGCCGGCACAGTAAAAATGTAAAAGACATTTGTCGATAGGACCACTAATAACACAAATATTTGAGAATTAAATTTTAGGCCTTCCCCTAAACTACCATTTCACTCAGCGTGATTGTAGCAACTTATTCCCCGACTTTGCATACCAATTTTTATTAAGATAGGACAACTAATAACAAATATTTGAGAATTAAATTTTAGGCCTTCCCCTAAACTACCATTACTCTCAGCGTTATAAAGATGGTTATGTGACAAGTGATTACCCCGCAACATCATCGGAGAACGTCAGAGAACGTCGAAAGTTCGAGACTCAAACCCATATCAAACCGACCTGGGAGTTCCGGCCTTATCTCAACGTAATATTGGCAACTTCCAGAACGTGTTCCAGCCCCGTTCAGCCTGGTGAACTGGGAGCACGGGTCATCAAAAGGCGATGTTGAAGACAGCAACTATCAACACTAAGGTGATGTGCACTTTGAAATGCATTTTCTGAATAAAGAACTATTATTCAATCTATTTAAAAAATTTCTTGTAGATAGGACCCTCCTGGACCAAGCTCTAGCTAGAAACCACCCAGAAATGCCCTGAGACCTATTTCGTGCTAACTTTAATATTAATTCATAAAGTCAGGCTATTTTACTGGTACAATAGGAAAATGGGCACAAAAGAAACAAATGGAAAACTGGAAAAATACTCCAGGATGCAGGCTTGCAAAGGAACTGATAAAAGGACCAACCAAGGAGCATACTAAAGAACTGCTAAAACTCAGCAGAGGAAATATAAGATGGGTAGTAGGACTGTTACAGGACACTGCCATCTGAAAAACCACCTACATAGAATCGGCGTAATAAGAGACAATATACGAGGCGTGTTTTTTTAAGTAAGGTCCGTTTGAAAATAAGTACACAACGAAAGGTTATTTCAAAAAAGTAAATTTATTTTCAGAAAGTACATATTTCACTCTATTTTTTGACATAGTTGTCAAGTTTTTTCAAACACTTATCATACCTCGTAACCAATTTTAAAATACCCTCTTCATAGAAACTTCCCGCCTTCTCCGATAAGCAAGAGTTCACTGGCGTTTTCACGTCGTCGTCATCATTGTAATGGTTGCCACTGAGGTGATGTTTGAGGTGGATGAACAGATGGTAATCGCTCGGCGCAAGATCAGGACTGTAGGGTGGGTGGTCTAAAACTTCCCAGCCAAAACTGTCCAATAAATCGCAGGTCTGACCTGCAGTGTGAGGTCTTGCATTGTCATGGAGAAGGACAATTCCCTTTGTAAGCATGCCGCGTCTTTTGTTTTGAATCGCTCTGCGTAGCTTTCTCAGAGTTTGGCAGTATGCTTCTTCATTGATAGTGGCTCCTCGTTGCATGAAGTCGACCAACAAAACACCATGCCTATCCCAAAACACCGATGTCATGATTTTGCGCTGGGACAGAGTCTGTTTGGCCTTCTCCTTTACAGGCGAGTGTGTGTGTCTCCATTCCATGCTCTGTTGCTTCGATTCAGGCGTGATATGCAAAACCCATGTTTCGTCTCCAGTTACGATCTGACTCGAGAAGCCGTCACCTTCTTCGTCATAACGCATCAAGAACTTCATCGCACACTCAAACCTTTGTTTTTTGGTCCTTCGTTAGGAGTTTCGGGACCAAACGAGAGCACAGTTTCCTAAACTTCAGGTGTCCAGAAACAATGTTGTAAAGCACTGATCACGACACGTCAGGAAATTCGTTTGAGAGACCTATTATTGTGTAGCGCCTGTTATCACGAATCTTCGCATCAACTGAAGCCACCAAATCGTCTGTAATCAAAGAAGGGCAACCGGAGCGCTCCTCATCATGGACGTTGTCACGGCCATCTTTGAATTGTTGTACCCAATTACGCACTTTGCTTTCACTCATAACAGTATCACCGTACACTTCGCAAATCTGTCAATGAATTTCTGTAGCAGACAGGTTCCTTGCTGACAAAAACCGTATTACTGACCGAACCTTACATGCGGCGGGCGAGTTGATAGCCTTAAACATTTTGAAAGCACAGAACAGAACCGTACAGGTTAGCTATAGAGCTGAAACTGAGCACAGTTATTCCCGAGGCATGGCGGTACACAACGCACGCGCTCGTGATATGCGCGCGAACTACTAGTGTCTACAACAAAACGGACCATACTTAAAAAACACGCTTCGTATTTAGGAAATGCAATGAAGCAGAGGAATCAGCTGAACACATACTTTTTGCATGTGAGGCGCTGGGTAGAATCAGGCTCTCCACTCTAGGACTACCAGGTGAAGAGAGAAAAAATCCAAGAAGACCCAATAAGAACAACCTGCAGCTTTGTGAAGGGAGCAGGTATATCTAGGTGGAAATGAAGGAAAAACATGGTAGCAAAAGATCTTAGAGATCGACGCTAATTAAGAACTAATATTTAGAGGCCCCATGAAGAAAAGAAGAAGAAGAAGATATATGAACATTCTGGCCGTGCCAACTCGCTTATTTTTGAGGTGGAAGTGACAGCACTCATTTTAATGTTTAATACATTGTCCAGTCCTCTAGGTTATTCCTACCTAACATAAATTAAATATAATTTCACACTTTAACAAGAGAAGTCACATTGTATTATAATAGAAAACAATAACACAATAATATAACAATGCACTGTTCAGTGCGGCAGAACGAATGGACGGAACAGCTTAGCACCAACGTTATCAGTTTTTGTTTCCACTTTCTACAGTGGTAACACGAGCGGAGAATGTAGTAGGATGCATCCCAGTGTCGAGGGGAAAGGGGCCTTGCTTGGCGCAGTAATACTTGCCTAGCTGTTAGAAGAGATTCAAGGCATAACCACTGCATGGAGTGTTAACAGCCCACCCGCTCAGCTTTGATGGTGGCAGACTGCTGCAATAGAATTCTCGCGACATGTTCAAGTGAAGAAACAAAAATATTAAACATTAATTTTAAAGAATATTTGATTTTTATATTTTCAAACTGTTACCAGTGCTAATAGTGGATACTAGCACGCTTCGCCACTGGGTTCCAGTATAGATTTGCGATGATGTGGGTGTCTCGGCTGTCAAGACCAATCTTACTTAGCACTTCAATCAGTCTAATGTGCTGTAATGTGTTTTAATTTAACAAATGCCTTTTTGTAATCGATAAAACATTCATACACAGCCTTGTTCATGTTCCGGAAATGCTGTACCAGGACCTGTATACAGCACAGGTCCTGAGGCTCCTCTCCTGTGCTTCATCATACTGGTGGTGATGATCCTACTGGTCTTCTACACATCTTTGCATGATATTGAGTTGTTGTTGCAGCTATTGCAGTACCTCGTGGATAGCCGCGTTGTCTGCTGGTGGACGTACTTCTCCTGCAGGGGCGCCCGCTTGTACCGATTAGTTCGCCTGGTTATGGGCATTCCATTCTGTGTGTGCCCCTGTGTGATGTGGTAGCACGTGGTAATCGCAATGGCTGAGCAGCCTGCTGATACTGGTCGTTGGGCAACTTTGCGTGTGACAAACTCTCACTTTGGGAAACAATCGAGGCTTGCCTCAGCATGGAATGGCTGCAAGCTGTGTTGTTGTTGTTGTTGTTGTTGTTGTTGATATTGTCATTGTCTCTCCTCCTGCTCCAAAGCTCTGCACTCTCTTAACTCTTTTAGGTCCAGGGTGAGCGCATGATTCAAAAAGATTGACTAAAGTCCACCTTTGTCACTCCACTGAAGAAGACCAATGCAAAGTGATGCGAGCAACACTGTACGATCAGTTTGATGAAATGTTTCTGAAGATCATCCATGACAGAATCTATGCGAGATGTGAGGAGACACACTCAGAATCACAATCTGGGTACAGGAATGGTTTTGGAACAAGGGATGCGCGTACAATACTTCACAAATTTGGTTTTTAACATGTGTTTTGGACAATGTTTTAAATGAAGTACATCAACTTAGGAGAACTTTTTACTATATCTCCCACAATATTTTATGCATTTTAAGGACTACATTTTCAACTTTATTAATCATTCCACAATATTTGTGACTCATTCTTCCTCTTGATGTTTAAAATGCAACATTTTAACTTAAATTCCTATCGATATATAAGAATGTAAAATTCACTGTGTAATATTTGGCTATTTTACATGTCTTCCTATCATATAATCTAATGCAGCTGAAAATGGCCAAAACCAGGCTGAAACATGTCCTGATCACTAATTTTGTAATGTTTTTTGTAATTTTAAATTGTACATAAAATATAATTGTATTGACTAGATGGACAACTAAACTTCTATTTTATTATAAGGCCATATATGAGCAGAGTAGGTGGCTTGATAGAAGCACTAGCCAACCTATGACAGCATAAGCTCTAGATCAGATTTGAGCAAACATTTTAATACACACGATTTCATTTATTTCAACCAATTTTTTTTAATTTGGCAAAAGATTTTATTTATTAAACTAGCTGATGTACCCGTGCTTTGCTACGGGATTCTCAGAAAGACTGACTTGGTGGTTTTCCTAACTGAATTTAACACAGGTCATTACAAAGTCAGTAGGAATGTAGCGATTGAAAGCAATGTTATCATATAAAATACTCGATCAAATGAAAAACCGCACACTTTCTCACTTTCAACGAACAGTACTATGGTGCCGATCTAAGAGTCCAAAGTTCCAGAGCTGGAATAACCAGGTCGCACTGCCGTGAACACTCTTTTGTCATTATTCCGTTAAATATGCACACTACTCATTCCAATCAGTGGTTCGGAGTAGGGATTGTATAGCTCGAATACTATGATGAACCAGTGTGTTACGTACCAAATATATCAGAAAATGTATGAACCAGAGGAATGGCATGCTAAAGAAGAAAGTTATCTTACACCCCAGCTACTTCCCACCTATATACAGGCAGGCTGTTACAGTCGGTACGACCAGGCGAGGTGGCCGTGTGGTTAGGGGCGCACAGCTGTGAGCTTGCATCCAGGAGATAGTGGATTCAAACCCCACTGCCGGCAACCCTGAAGATGGTATTCGGAAGATAGTGGGTTCGAGCCCCACCGTCGGCAGCCCTGACGATGGTTTTCCGTGGTTTCCCATTTTCACACCAGACAAATGCCGGGACTGTACCTAAATTAAAGCAACGGCCGCTTCCTTCCACTTCCTAGACCTTTCCTATCCAATTGTCGCCGTAAGACATATCTGTGTCGGTGCGACCTTAAGCAATAAAAAATAAAAAATGGTATTCCCTGGTTTCCCATTTTCACACCAGTCACACCAGGCTGTACCTTAAAGCCAAGGCCGCTTCCTTCACATTACTATTCATTTCCTATCCCATCGTCGCCATAAGACCTACCTGTGTCGGTGCGACGTCAAGCAAATTAAAAACAACCTCGGTATGCTGCAGTAATCCTATCTATCGGGGATGAGAGAAAACAGAAGACAAAAAGCACGTCACAACAAACAATGGTCAATGTAATGCTATTGTTGATAAAGTTTATGAGCTTTCTATATTGCAGGCCTTCACATTAGTTTTCTTTCAACTCTGTGATATTAGGGTGTCTTACAAAATTATTTATATCGTAGACTGTAGTTCCTTATTCTCAGACTTTACATACCAATATTCTCAAAAAGTCTGTTTACCCATTTTCTCGTGATTCGGTGCTGATATGGACTTAGTAACAAAAATCCAAATTCATGAATATCTCCGATTATATGCGGTACGGTAACAATAAGACATAAGTGATCGGAAATTAAATAACTTCTTACATAACTACTACTAACTTACGACATAACTAAAGTTATGTTAGTTATGTAGTATTTATTGATACGACCACTAATAACATAAATAACTTATTTGAGAATTACATTTCAGACCTTCCCATAAACTACCATTTCACCCAGTGTGAATAATATTATTGATAGCCTACATTATAGTGACCTATTCCCCGACTTTGCATACCAATTTTCGTGAAGATACGACCACTAATAAAATAAATATTTGACAATTAAATTTTAGGTCTTCCCCTAAACTACCATTTTTCTCAGCGTGTATAGCTTATATTGTAGCGACTTATTTCCCATCTTTGTCTAGCGATTTTCATTAAGACACGACCACTAATAACATAAATATTTGAGAATTAAATTTCAGGCCTTCCCGTAAACTACCATTTCACTCAGCGTGATTAAAATAATTTATAGCCTAGATTGTAGCGGTTCATCACCCGACTTTACATTCCGATTTTCATTAAATTCTCTTCAGCCGTTTCCTCGTGATGTGTGGACAGACAGACAGACAGACAGACAGAAATTACGGAAAAGTAAAAAATGCATTTTCTTGTTACTGTGGACATGACCGATACAGAAATACCATTCTTTTCAAATTCTGAGCAATGTACAGACAAAACTCTTATTTTATATATATAGATAATTAATGAGAGATTTGACTGTAAGAAATAAACTAAGTTAAATTACAGGCATACATCTAATTCTGTGATTAAGACACCATCTTTTTCATGACATGTTCTAAACATAATACAATAAAGATAGCTAGCATACCTACACCTTTCTCATCAAACTTCATTTTGTAAGCTCGGGTTGCTACTTTTCACATAAAACTGTTTCTCAAATGTCCAGCTGAGGTATGTCCAACAATTTCCTAGTCTACCTACCAATTATATCTACTGGAAAAGACCACGAATCAAACCCGGCAGCTCAAAGCACCGGTCAGTAATGTTAACCTTTATACCGTGGTGACTAAACTTATTCACATAAAACTATTACAGACAACAAAACAATAATTTTATTACGACTTTCAAAATATAATTTCCAAATAATAAATTTATAATTTTAACCAATCTAAAGGATTATATATATAGTAAACAAAATGTTCTCATAAATAAAAACTGACCTTTCCCCTCCATGAGTAGCTCCTGGCCGTGGGAGCCGACGAGGGTCTTGGAGAGGAACGGAGCGAAGTCCACCATTATCTCGCGTAGCAGAGGGCACACCGAGCCCAATGCCATCTCCAGTTTCTGTGTGAGAGAAGCTTCTCTTGATGGTGTCGGTACCGGAAGATGTTCCATCAGAGGTTTCATCGGCAACTCGTCGGGCCGAGCCTGAGTGGGTGCGGGGCACAACCCATCTGGAACACGTACGACGGAGATCTCGCCCTGCGGTTTCTCTCCACGCTCTACCGACAAACCCTGGGCAGTCTGGATGTTACCTTCTGCATCCACCAGGCCACCTGCAGAAAATACATAATAATTTGTCTGATAGCTCAGAAGCCCAAACCATATCACTGGGATCCAATGAAAACAAGAATACACATTTACCTACTCAGTTTTACACCTGTCAATTAAGTCCTAGTGACATGAAGAATTATTTACATGTATTGAACTAGAGCTGTTCAAATCAATGTGTAGACTTGTTCTAACTCATTTATATGTGATCGACCTTGCTAAATATTTCAAAGTCTGGACTTTTTCGAAGCTTCCTGCTTGAGCACTCAGGTCAATGTGTGTTTGAAAGAACCAAACTAAAATAGATGCTCAACTTCACTGAACAAATGAGCCTACTGAATTGTCCATGCTCTCTTATCACAGAACAGATTACAAACGAGCAGCTCAGAAACTTCGTAGTTCAAGGGTCTCACTCGTTTCTCCACTAATTACCATGTTCAATGGCTTTCGGCACATCTTATTTCATTTTTGTGTCATCAATGCATATATAACACTCCTAATGCACTCAAGCGAAATAAAAAGAAGACAACAACTCACAGTTTGATCACGTACTGAGTTGCAGAAGAACTGAGTGGACTGGTATACTGAACCTGTCCTGAGTTTTACGTTTAGGTTGACACACACAACTCACTGTTCAAATATGAGTGGAGCAACAATGAGCTTGGTTCAGAGTCTACCCAGATTCATTCATTAATGAGTCTCCCTATGCTCATTCGAGCAGCAAGTTCATTTCCTGTTCAAACTAGCTGAGCAGTAGAAGTGGAAGGTATCATCTGATGGAATGAGCCCAGACTTGTTCTGTTAAATACACATCACATTAAACACTGGAGATAATTTAAAATACAAGACATTCCTATACTGCCACTACAAAACTTTACTATTTTTTTATATAATCATCTTTCACCCCCATTACTTATGACTCCTTTTGTACTTGTGCAGATGGAGTAACAGTTACTCGACTTATTAATTTTCTAATGTTGTAACTGTTAGGTTCTTCAGCCTGTCAAAACTAACTGATGAATAAATAAAACTTAGAAAACACCTGAAAAAGAAAACATACAACAGATTCTACTCGAAAAAGAAACAAAATTAATCTGTTATTATATGTTTTCTATTTCAGGTATTTTCTAAATTTTGACAGGCTGAAGAACCTAACAGTTATAAATTAACTGAGTCAAAGCTGAAAAGAAATGTCTTACAATAAATAAACCAAAATGAAACCACCACTTTATTAATCTGGAGCAACAAAATGTAGCTCACTGCAACATGTGTATTTGACAGAATGTAGTCCATTAACAGGTAATGTTCAACTGCACTGGCAACACAAATGGAAGAATAGATGATTTCAGTTTATTATCCAAATTCAGAGAAGTGGAACCAAATAACAAATTGAATCAGACTGGATGACATATAACTAACAACATAACAGATAGTTTGATGAGTGGATATACACTAGTAAGACAGATTATTAAACACATTATGAACAAAGTACATCCCACAGAGAAAATTAGTCGTTCTTACCTCTGGAGTGAGCCATGTTGTGGAGGTTACGGTGGTCCTCCTTGGTGCTCACCGGGTCTCCCTCTTCATTGAGGTTCACGTCCGTCCAGCTCTCGTCATTAGAGAGAGGTTTATTGTCATCTAACAAGATGTCGTTGCCACTCTCCAGATCTACATTGGTTTCTGTAGAGTTCACCTCCCCGACTGAATCCATGCTCTGCAACCAGCGCTATGTGAAACGGTACAATAAGAGAGAACAGGGTCTCCGTACCCTTAGCTTCTGCGACAAGTGATTGACTAACTGATTGACTGACTGACTGAAGAAGTACTTGAAACACTTGATAACTATTTCTGTTCCGACAAAGCTTACCAAAACTGAAGAGCCATAAAGAAACTTACACGGAGAGACTGACTGACATGTATCCATTTGGCTAGAACGTAAATACTGTAGACTGAGCACACTTTGCATAGATGCTGATAGATATTTATAGAACTACTTGAAGACCAAATTCCAAACTGAAGACCACAGACACTGCATGAAAAGTACCATCAATTCTATTCTTAAATTAGAACAGAAAGTAAGTTAGAGAGACTACATAAACAGAAGGACAAAATGAAAAAACATATTATTCTTGAGTATCCGTTTCCTTCCAGTTAGCCTGCCATTGATTAATTAACCAGTCAATCAATCAACTGATCAATCAAGTGTCCTGATGCTTATCCAACAATGACTTATACTCCTTTCATAATATTGCACATTACATAAAGAAATTGCTAAAACTTGGTAGCATTATAGTTTTGTTATCATGGTTTGTATACAATACTAAGTTCCATAAAATCTGTGAGTGTACAACTGAATGAAGTGACTTTCTTCCTTTGATTTAAACACGACATTGCAATAGATATTTTGCAACTTTCCGTATGCAATATAAAAATTATGTGAACAGATACAGAGTACACTGATGAGTGTGGGAATGTGATAAGAAGAGCAAAAGTAAGAGAGAGCATCGCCTTTACTGTATGAAAGAATATTTGCACACAAAAGTATTTCCAGAACTCTGAATTTAAATTACAGAAATGCAATACTGTATGTAATTCAAATGAAGAAACACTTTCATTCTAAAGAGAATGTATAGTAGCCAAGTTTTCTAATCAAACATAATATGAAAAAATGTTTTACTCTGCACTAAAGTTATCATGTGATATTAGCTAATGAAGCAGATGAAGACTGGTGACTTTCCATTACTTACGCTGACCCACTGGGTAAGGTTACCACTCACACTTTTGTCCCAGGTCGAAATCTGTCCACAAAATATTGCTGTTTTTAATAATTTCCAAAATTGTTCTTGTTTTCAAACAATGAAAATTATGTGTTCACGCAATAAAATTCACGTTGATTCTAATCGCAAACTTTCTAGTGACATGTCACGAATTTGCAACAAAGGTTGCTACTTTAAGATCATTTTTCACCGGAAAAAATGTGTGATTTTGCCAGATCAGTTTGTCTGAATCTCGTAGTAATTTAAGTTGATATAATAATAAAATTATAGTTAATAATTAATGGCATGTGGCCTCTGGAGTGGCCTGGTGCAGGTCTTTCAAACTTGCCCCCATGGGTGACCTGCATATCTATGAGGATGGGGTCTACATGATTAAGACAGCACAAACATCCTGTCCCTGAGCCAGACCAATTAACAAATGAAGCTTACAAACCCCGACCTAGCCGGGAATTGAACCCAGGACTCCTTGGACCGAAGGCCAGTGTGCTGAGCAGTCAGCCACGGAGCTGGATATAAAATTATAACAATAGTGAGTAATAGTAAGATTAGCAAGAAGGTCATTAATAGCAGCACTGAATTATACTGGAAGATACGTTCTCATTCTCTTTTCAAATAGAACTTGTTTCTTCAATGGAGCACGTTTTTATTTCTCATGTGAAGATCCGTTTTTAAATGCTGTTCTAACTGACACTTTATGAAGAACCTAATATGTCTGGCACACACTCTGTGCATAGCACGATTGTACTGTCACTTGTAAAGGCTTCATCAATCGAAATCCAATCTTTTAACTTTGACGCTAGTTTGGATGTGAGCGATTCACTAACTGTGACTCAGAATATGGTTTGAGCAAGTGTTTTCTTTCACAGGTTGTTTCTGCCAAGCAGTCAACCCAGCTTCAGGGCAACTTTCACTTTGTGTCTATCTTCGTAGTAGCTGCAGCGATATGTCATTGTCTACCCTTCACACTGTACCATTACTTCATCAACACAGCTAAGGAATGTGATTCTTTGACAGAAAAATTCACTTTAAATTATTGAATTATTTGTAGATGTTAGAAACATACAGGCTTTTAAAACTATACATCGACGTAAAATTAGTAAAAAAAGAATTGTTTTCTTTCAAATGCGCAATATCCTTTAAAATATTTAAAAATATAATATTTATCAAAATATTTATTATGCATCAAAATATGTAAAAATATGTAACTTTAAACTCCTGGAATAATGAACGTTTTAGTGTGATTCACCGACATTCTAGCTCTTCTTGTAGCTAGATATATGGGAACAGAATACGTAATTACATATAATCCGGGCTCTAGTGATCATACTGTGGAAGTGACATGTTTCCCCAGATTTCTGGCAAAAAATGTGGTAACCTTACCATTGGCCTTCTTTTCTCCTCCTGTGTTCATCCTGAACTCCTAGACTTTACCCCCATATTCATGTCTTATCTTTTTGTCTCTTTTTCCCCAAATCTCACAGCAACACTGAAGATATGTCAAAATGGCCATTCAATAAGTGTTGATGTGCATCTTCCCGATGAAGCTAGGAACCAGAAACGAGTTCATTGTGGCCCAAGAAGAAATAGAAAAATAGAAATGGTAAAAAATACAAACCTGAAATAATGAAAACACGAGCTCATATATGAAAAGAGGGCAGAGTATGAAGAAGTAGAGATTGTCCTAGTCCTTGTTGCATTTTCATTTCTGTTCTCGTCTTTTTTTTTTTTGACAAGTTGCTTTACGTCGCACCCACAGATATAGGTTTTATGGCGACAATAGAATAGGAAAGGGTTAGGAGTGGGAAGGAAGCGGCCATGCCCTTAGTTAAGGTACAGCCCTAGCATTTACCTGGTGTGAAAATGGAAAACCATGCAAGACAGTCTTCAGGACTGCCGACAGTGGGGTTCAAACCCACTATCGCCCAAATGCAAGCTCACACCTGTGCGCCACTAACCGCACGGCCAACTCGCTTGACCTGTTCTTGTCTCCCCCTTTCTGCTGATCTCAATTTTCACTCTGACCTGTCCCTGTGTTTGTCTCATTATATGTTCCCATCTCTCTATATATAACTTGGTTTGGACACCTGTTCGTTCATTTGCTTTATGTACAATACTCTCCATTTATTACTTTAACTTGTACCATGGTGATCATAATTAGCTTTTTCTACCGGAGTATAAGTGAAAATGTTTTTCTGATATTGTAGTATAATTTTTTAGTCTATATAAGTCTTGGTGGTTAGGGTTGCGTAGCTGTGAACTTTCATTTTGGGAGATGGTGGGTTTGAATCCCACTGTCGGCAGCCCTGAAGTTTGTTTTCTATGGTTTCCCATTTTCATACCAGACAAATGCTGGGTGGGGCTGCACCTTAATTAAGGTCATGGTCCTATCTTCCAAATTCTAACCCTTTCCCATCCTTATGCCATCAAAAACCTTCAACGTTAAACCACTAGGCTTGGCTCTACATCATTCTCAAATTAGGCCTTTAAAAGTCAAAACAATGTACAAAAATACTACACAGATCCAACAAATTATAACACAAGTCCACTGGAACTAAAGGAAACAACAACACAGGCAATAAATAAACAAATTGTAACTGATAATATTGTAAAAAACCTGAAATAATAAAAATACATGTTACTAGAGAAGACAGAACAAAGGTGTAGGACGGCACATGCAGACACAGGCCACCTAGAAACATGCAGTTTACCTTGTTAGAAAGGAGGTTAGGTGGAGGAGCTCTGCTGAATCTCGGCACACCTTCTGTCGACTCTACATCATAAGGGTGGTTTAAAGAAGAGGCTCTCGACCGTGTGCTACCCTGAAGTGTTAGTAAGAGACAGAGAACAGGAGTCAGAGATAGAAGGAGAAACACAGAAACTAGCCAGTCTGTAAATAAAGAGAAGTACATCCAGGAAATAAACTGCATTTTATATCAAATTCTTTTGATTTTGTAGTTCAACAGCTGCTAATGTTGCTGAGACCACAGATGATGAAAAGCAAAGATTAGTTGTGGTTGAAGGAATCTTATTCAGTAGAATATTTTTCTTGTCAACCTCAGGTGAGATGACCACTAGGAAGAAACATGCACCACAAGTCCATAACAAGGACCATAATGGATCAATGACCTCCATTTCTATCTGTTCTCCTCTTTGAATACTCTCAGCAAATCAACAACTCTTCTCTCCCAGTCCTTCTTTCACTTCTCCTTGGCCTACCTGTTGGTCTCCTTTCATTCAAGTACTGCTCTTGGATTTCTTGCTTTCTCTCTATTCTATGCTGTATTTTCTCCATTTCCAGCCTGTCCTGTATGTTTTCTTTATATGATACTTACTTGTTTTCAAACCCAAAAGGCTATCATGTCCATTATTTTAGGTCATGAAAGCTTTATTTTCTATGCGAGTAACCCCTTCCGTGTATTTTTATTATCTTCTTTCAGCCTGTGCTTCTTCATTTCCTCCCTCACGGGTTTCTCTTTCATGTCTATCTGCCTCTGTGAGGCCCAGTGGTATAAGCGCATGTAATATTCCACATTGTGAGGTCTGAGTGACTGAATTTTTATGAAAGTTCTGATACAGGGCCAGAGCACCATATGTCAACCTAATCCCCAGCCCCACCCCACCCCCACTATATGAGCACCTTATTAATTTATGATTTGTTAATGTCAGATATAATTACTTAATACTAGTAATAAATGGAATTTAAAAGAAAGTCTTACTCAACTTAATAAGTAAATAAATAGAGCTCTGAATGGTTTCAATTTTTGATTGGTATCTTAAAAAGAGATCACAGCAATTGTTATCACGGTTGCTTGTAAATCATCATTCACTACTTTGACAAGGTTTTGTTGAGATATTAAGGATCTTTTTAAATGATAATGTTATTGCTTTTACATCCCACTAACTACTTTGGCAGCTTTCGGAGACGCCTCTTTTTAAATGACGGACTTTGTCTTTTCTGATTTGTCCACTCTTATTCACAAAGTTTCTTGGCTCATTTTGTACTGCAATATCTTTTTGACTTGTTCTCTAAAACAGTAATGGTTTAATACAAATTAAACACAGTGTTTTATTCCAGAATTCACAAGAAAAATGTAGTGGTCTTCACTTCTCCTAAAATCATCTGTGTTCCTCAGTTATCTTGATTGAAGCCAGGCCAGTTTCATTTAAAAAATGTACTACTTATTGTAGTATACTGAACCAAAAGTCTATAAACTCATGCTAAGGATAAACCTGCAACACCTGACTATTATGTGACATACTCAGAAGCTCGTCTCAGAACATCCTGTTGACTGCTGGCGCTGAGACGGCATGCTTAGATTAGAGTAAGCTAGCTGATGGTGCTAGAAGCTAATAGTTTCCCAGGTTGGTAGATTTCATTACATATCCACTGTCTAGACAGCAGACTCAAAATGTCAGCTGAATCAGGACAATCTGTTCAAATATTATTTAATTTTAAGTTGGACAATATTGGGCTGCTATAATGATAACAACAGGCTGCATGCAGCCCATGGGTTGTACACAGCTGTTGTAGGTCATACTTGGCTCATACATGGCTTGTTGCTGTTTGACAGTGGTCAGCAATTGGCTGCACAGAAACAACTGTTGATCTTGGCCTTCAGATGGATGGTATTTTGATACTGCAGAGTCCTCCACAAATTGAACACCAAGGAATGTTTTGCCATCCGCACAAATATAAGAAATAAATTGACAAATACAATCACAGAATCTAGATACTGGAACTGACCAACTTTGCTAGGATTGCTGCCACAGACTAAGAATTTTCCACATATTTGCATTTGAAATTCTTGTACTCAGTTTTCCTTACACTGAGCCACACACTGCAGACTAATAGATAAACACAAAAAAGAGTTTGTGCCCTATAAATTAAGGCACTTTGATCAACTTCACTGTATTAAAATATGCAGACATTATCTATGAAGAACAGGAAGCAGGAACATAGTGAAATGTTACGAGCTAATACACCATATAGGTACTTTGTGACTTGCAGAGTGTACACTCCAAGAAGTATTGTTTAGAAGATAAGCATGCACTGGGATTGAAGTGCATGTCCAACCACCGCAACAAGTTAATCTTTACCACAATCAGTTAGAGAGGTACACTAATTTCAAACCATGCATTTTACAGAACTAGAAAATGTAACATTGAGATATAGCAGGTTAAAAACAATAGTAGGTTATGAAATACTTTCAAGTTATATTTAAAAGTTCCAAGAAAAATCTCCCGTTATATTATTACATACTAACACCCTTCATTTGCAATGAAGACATTTATCAATCTAGTGTGTAAAGAGATCCTTTCCATACCAGTGTGGACAATTGAAGGGTTCTGTTTTTTTTTTTTTTTTTTTTTTTTTGCAGGAGAGCATTTTCAAAATTTGATAAAATCCTAAAATTGAGAGGTAAGCAGGGTAGCAGATAACAAGTTTTGATTATAATATCTGAACATGCCACCAGATGTCACCCAAGGATTATTAGAGACATCTGCTGAAAAGCATCACAGCCAGTAATAAAACTCAAAATCACACACAGCATGGCTTTTCACTATCTGTGATGGAACCCTTCAACTGATTTGAAACTACAAAGTGAGGAAAGGTTCACTAATATTAATTTCCCACTTGAATTTTTGTACTACCATCACTGTAAGTAGAAATATCAAATTTACAGTCTGAATTATTATTGTTAAAAGTACAGTGTTCTTCTCTTGTGATAAGATAACATTACTGTTGCCAAAAGTCTTAAACACAGAAGGTATCTCATTTCCAAAGCTGAAGTGGACATGACAATGCATAATTGGACAATTCCTAAACATAATTATAGACTTGGTAGTCTTTTGGTTTTGGAATGAATTTAACTGTAAGAAAATTCATTTTCTGGGCACACATTAAATAATTAAAAATAATAAGAGAATTCCAAAGTTTCAAGAAAAGTACTGTTACCAATACAACATACATAATTTCTCTCTAAATCTAGTTGCTACATTCTTGTTGGGTTGATTTGAACTTTTGAGTTCCTGTAACTTTACTGGTAACTACATCAGTTAACAGATAGAACTTACTATTCTCTCGAGTTCAATCTCAGTGGAGCGAGCTAAGTCATGTAGTCTATGTTAAAAAACTTATACCCACTCTACACTATGTTATAGTTGTGTGTTTAAGTTAGTGAAGAAACATCAAGTACTAGAACTCACCTTAAGAGATGGGGGCCCACTCGAGTGAGTATCGTGGTCGGCAAGAACTGACGAGTTGTTCTCATCCACGACTATGACCTCGTACTCGCCATCCTCTTGTGACAGCTGCTGACAGAGTCCTCTTTGCTGGACTAGAACATTACAGAAAACAAAATCTCATCTTGGAAAAGGATATAAAGCATTTAACAGCAACATGCTAAAGCTTTGGTAACAGGGGGAGCTATTCCTCATTCTAGAAGGAAGCATCTTCCTAAATGGACATAAGTTTTTGGTGTTGGTCACGCACATTACAATCCAGCATCATCAATCAAAGCTTTTGCTGGTACTATTATAAAATGTTTCCCATAATCTTGTAACTCATCATAACAAATTGATGATGGAACTGGAACATCTAAGTTTGTTAGAAAGTTATGTGTTTATTACATCCATAATAGTTTTCAACTATATCAATATGCTACTAAAAAGAGCTCTGGAAGCTATAAAAGATACCATGCTGATTTTCTTTTATCAACCAATAGTTTCCAGTATGGAGAGGTCACAACAACGTAACAGCACCGAGGACTTAACACTTGTCAATAATACCAAATTATACATGCAAATATTTCACTTCAGAACATTTTCTAGACCTTCTGAGAAGCACAGTGGGGAGTGCAGCCAGGCACAGAAACATTACAACAGGCAGGGTGATGCAACCAAACATGCAAACAACACAGAAAGCAGTACTGGTGGAGAAAGGAACACACGGAGCAGATACCAGTGCCTTAACCATAGCAAGTGCCACGCCAGTGCACTGTGCCATCATCACGTCCCTGTGCAGAGATGCAAACTATCGTTCCCTAATGATGAGTATGGCAAGTAAATATGGATGAAGAGTAACAACCAATGAAATAAGAGCATATATTTGTAAGGATGTCACAACAGATGTACATTATATTGCACAGCATAGAATCTCTTTTAGGTATTAATTATACTTCTCGTTACTATAATTTGCTTTATGACACACCGTCACAGACATAAGATGATGGGATCGGAAAGGGCAAGGAGTGCGAAGGAAATGACCGGGGCCTTAATTAAGGTGTGCCTGGTGTGAAAATGATAAACCCATCTAAAATCATCTTCAGGGCTGCCAACAGCAGAGTTCGAACCCACTATCTCCCGAATGCAAGCTGACAGTTACGGGATTCAAACCGTGCAGCTACTTGCTCAGTAAATACACTTCTAATTTAAACTCAATGCTCTTTAACTTTGTTGGGATCCGACTAACCACAATCTCTGCCTAGTAACACAAACACAAATATTTTGTATACTGAATTCAAAGAGCAGAAGCTAATGAACATCTGTTATCTTACTGACATAATAAGAATGTCTATCTGTACAGTCATTTTTATTTTTTTTGTTGCAATCTTGAGAAGTTTGATATTATACATAATGTGGAGGCGATATCCATAACTTTTGAAAAAGTATTTTCTGTCTGTCTGTTCTCTTTGGACCGAATACACACAAATACTGATAATTTGTTGCTTTTTATTTAATTTAATGAAACTTGCAAAGTATTAAAATAGAGGTGTCTAGAATTTCTCTGCATTTAGTTTTATCCCAGACCGTTAAGTAGGAGCTGAGAAATACAGATTAACCTCGAGAATACCCCCTCCCAGCCAGAGATAAGCCAACAAAGAGTTCAGGTATGTCCCTTGTGGCCCACTGATACCAAGCCACAGTAATTTTGTTTGCCTTCAACTTTTTAGCAATGGAAAATGTAAGTTTAATTGATCTCACAACCCCTGGAGTTATATATACCTAGTCACAGTTCTTTCCTTTGAGCTGATTAGGTTTGTTTGTAATATAGTTATAGCAATATTACAGGAGCCAAAACAGGAAATGTCAAATTTCTCCATAAGAACATAATTTGTAGTTATGGAAAACGCAATATCCGAACTTTTATGTCTAGTATTTTTTTATTTTACAATTTGCTTTACGTCACACCGACCCAGGTAGGTCTTACGGTTACGATGGTATAGAAAAAGGCTAGGAATGGGAAGGAAATGACCGTGGCCTTAATTAAGGTACAGACCCAGCATTGGCCTGATGTGAAAATGGGAAACCATCTTCAGGGCTGCCGACAGCAGGGTTCAAACCCACTATCTCCCAAATACAAGCTGATAGCTACGTGACCCAAACCGCACAACCACTTGCTTGGTTAGTACATTTTTGCCATACAAGCAATGATAATGGAGGTAGTCATGAATTTAGATTTTTATACCATCGCTGACATGGAAATATTGTTCAGTTGTCAGGGTACAGGGGAAAGGAATTATAAAAAGGTTGAAGAAATCTAGAGTTCAGATGCCTTAATATTGCCAATCCACAAGAAAATTTTATGTCTTCAGTCTCTATCTCTCCTGCTGCCACTTATCCTTGACAGTACTGCTGCAATTGTACAAAAAACAAACCTGACAATGATGATTATGGTTTTCCATGGTTTCCATTTTCATATCAGTCTGTATCTTAATTAAGGCCATGGTGGCTTCCTTCCCACTCCTAGCTCTTTTCTATCCCATAATCGCCATAAGACCTATTTGTGTCGGTGCTGTACTTCAGTACAGCAAGTACTGAATGAACTAATTTTCTCCCATGCAATTTTTTTTTTAAATCAAAAATTAAGTCATATTTGAGAGAGAGAGAGAGAGAGAGAGAGGAACAAGAAAAGGAACATTAACAGGACAAACTCAATGGCAGACAGTATGGGAAGGGAGAGCACAGAAAGAGGAGACAAGGACGATAAGGACGGAATATGAATAAGATCTGGTCATGACATTCATAGATCTAACACAGGCATACAGTAGTGTTCCCAGCAAGAAGGTTTGGGAATAAAGATGTTGATTTCCATAGCGAACCTGAAATATTTGTTCTAAATGAGTTGGTCCGTTATTGGACATTATAAATTTTCCAGCTAACTCATTCCTGGTTGCCAGCGTTTCGCCCCAGTGTACCAAGTTGGGCTCATCAGTTGGTAAATGGCACACCCACCAAGACGCATGGCTACTGCATACTGTGGAGGCCACTGCGTAGGCTATTTGGAGCCACCGGCAGTGCCAATGCCAATGCACGGTATGCACTAGCTATTATTTTTTTGCTATTTGTTTTACATCGCACCAACACAGATACGTCTTATGGCAACGATGGGATAGGAAAGGCCTAGGAAGTGGAAGGAAGCAGCCGTGGCCTTAATTGAGGTACAGCCCCGGCATTTGCTTGGTGTGAAAATGGGAAACCACGGAAAACCATTTTCAGGGCTGCCGACAATGGGACTAGTACCCACAAACTCTCGATTACTGGATACTGGCCGCACTTAAGGTATGCACTAGCTATGCATCTTGGTGGGTGTGCCATTTACCAACTGATGAGCCTAACTTGGCACACTGGGGCGAAACGCTGGCAACCAGGAATGAGTTAGCTGGAAAATTTATAATGTCCAATAACGGACAAACTATACTGGTATTAAGGTTTGGGAATCCATAGTAAAAAAGAGACTGGGTACACAAACTGTATAAATGGTGCAAGTAATGTACAACAACTATGTCAGCAGCGTACAGACTTCGGCTGGAAAGACGGAATGGTTCATAAATGAAACTGGACTAAGACAGAGGAGTGTGCTGTCACCTCTTTTATTTCAAATACTTATGGACATTATTGTAATCTTACTATATGCAGATGATAATGTGGTCTGGGGAATATACAACAAAGAAGTACAAGAACAACTTGATGTGCAGAACAATAAAATTGAAAAGTATGGTATGAAAATCAAAACTTAGAAAAGCAAGACCATGTTGATATCAAGAAGAGAACAACAAGGGAATAGCAAAGTGAAAGTTGGTGGTCAAAGCCTTGAAATTGTTAAGAGTTTGAAATGCCTAAGGAGCGAATTAAAAAACGAATACAAGGCTGGACCATGGAGATTAGCAAGAGGGTGCAACAGGGCAACGAATTCTAGCAGAGTGTAAGAAACCCTATCTGGAGTAAGGAAGTAGCAAGGAAGTTCAAAGAGATGATGTACAAAATGTATCATGCACCCAAATTGATTTATGCGGCTGAGACCTGGACAATGACAGGTAGAGAGGAGAGTAGAATTCCAGCCAGCGAAACGAAATACCTAAGAAGTATGATAGGAAAGACAGAGTGAGAAACAAAAAATATCTAATTCCTCCACGGGAATTTAGAATTTTCCAGTTAGAAAGGACATCAGAACAGAAAACCTAAATAAGAGAACTGATAGGAATAAACTAAGATAGTTTGGACGTTGAAGAGGAAAGAATACCAAAACAGATGATGGAGATGAAGTTCGAGGGAAAGAGAGTGAGAGAGTGACAGGGAGACCTAGAACAAGGTGGATCGATACAATAAAGAGGAAAGCAAGAAGAAGAAACCTGGACTGGGACAAAATGATGGGAGAGGAATGGTGGAGAAGTGACATAAATGCCCCAATCCAGAAGCTGGATAAAGAGAAAGGAGCAGGATGATGTTCCTTTCCAGTACTGATATTATCCCATTGAGATTCATTTCTCGACCACCTCTGTAGTGTAGTAGTTAGTGTGATTAGCTGCCACCCCTGGAGGCCCGGGTTTGATTCCCAGCTCTGCCACAAAATTTGAAAAGTGGTACAAGGGCTGGAACGGGGTCCACTCAGCCTTGGGAGGGCAATTGAGTAGAGGTGGGTTCGATTCCCACCTCAGCCATCCTGGAAGTGCTTTTCCGTGGTTTCCCACTTATCCTCCAGGCAAATGCCGGGATGGTAACTAACTTCAGGCCACGGCCGCTTCCTTCTCTCTTCCTTGTCTATTCCTTCCAATCTTCCCACTCCCTCGCAAGGCCCCTGTTCAGCACAGCAGGTGAGGCCACCTGGGCGAGGTACTGGTCATCCTCCCCAGTTGTATCCCCCGACCAAGAGTCTGAAGCTCCAGAACACTGCCCTTGAGGCGGTAGATGTGGGACCCCTTGCAGAATCTAAGGGAAAAACTGACCCTAGAGGGTAAACAGATAAAGAGGAAGAAGAAGATGATGATGATATTAATTTCTCCTTTCGTGTTTGTCCCATGAAGTAATCTGTATTGTCTTTATATTAAGTGCCTTTTTGCTCATCATGCAAGATTTTTAAGATCTTTATCTACTGATGTGTATTCATGATTGGATTCTTTATGATGTTCACCTTGCTCAACGTTTTCGAGAGCATCCACATCAATATAGATTGAAACATTCATTCCATATATTTGTCAGAACTTCTACAATAAAAACAAACCCCGCCTCCACTCACCATCCCTCCCCCTTTCCCCACCATCGTTGCACCCCCTCCCCTTCCCCTTTCACTCCTCCCATACTCGCAAACACATCTGAGCCAACAATGGACACGATCATATGAACAGGACCGTTAACTTTGAGAAGGAAGACAACCACTTATTAAGTAAGTTTATATAGTTTCTTCACACTTATTTTTTTACTTATCAGCCCAAGCTTCCCATACAACCTCATTTTTCCATTACAGATTGGAACTTCATTGATGGTTTCCACTATGGTCACATACAGTTTACCAGGCATCTGTTATTTCCTCTAACACAGCTTCTCAATTTTTTCGCTGCCCTCCTGAATATTTAAAATAAGACAAATACACATAGCCAACATTGGAAACAATCACTGAGAACGGGACTGCTAAAATTGAGAAGATCAGGCCTTTCAAGAGTGCTACTATTCTAAATATTGAACTTCACTACCAGTTTTCCATCACATGTCACAAAAATTTCACCTGACATGTGTTTGCTCTCAAAGTTAGATTCTACCGGGCGAGTTGGCCATGCGTGTAGAGGCGCGCGGCTGTGAGCTTGCATCTGGGAGATAGTAGGTTCGAATCCCACTATCGGCAGCCCTGAAAATGGTTTCCGTGGTTTCCCATTTTCACACCAGGCAAATGCTGGGGCTGTACCTTAATTAAGGCCACGGCCGCTTCCTTCCAACTCCTAGGCCTTTCCTATCCCATCGTCGCCATAAGACCTATCTGTGTTGGTGCGACGTAAAGCCCATAGCAAAAAAAAAACCAAACTTAGATTCTCACGTTTTTCGCTCCCCTCTTAACTGTTCATGATGGAGACTCTACAATGACAGACTGTCAATTTTAAATTTTTAACACAGTAATTTTATCCTGTTTTTTAATTGTATCACACTGCAAAATTTTTACACTAAGATGTCCACAATCTCACTATATATAAACTTATTGTTTGTTTCTGTCTCATCTCATTTGTTTTCATTTTTTTACATAGGTTTTAACACACTTTTTAATTTCAATTATGTAAAAATGTTAACTTTTTCACTGAAGATGTCTCAAAAGAGTTGATTATTACTCCGTCTAATGATGGAAATGTGTATATATTGAATGTTTTTTTTATTTCCGTCACGTCTCTTTTGTTTTTCACTTGAACCTTCATCATGTTTTTAATACATTTTTAGCTTCTATTATGTAAATAACTTTTACCCCCTTTTTTCACTCAATATGGTTGAAATGAATCAAAACATGTTTGATTTTTATTATACCATCTAATGATGGAGATATATAAGTACTGAAAAGTGAAAACCGTCAATAAAGAATGATTCTAATATCTTGTAATGTTTTTATCACCAAAGCAATGACAGGAGCAGATGTCTGTTGGACAGACCATCGACTTATCAAGATCAGTTATGAATTTTTCACTATCCCCTCAGAGGAGAAAACAATGGAAGAGCTGTAAACGCGCTTTTGATACCATGAAATTTGGAATTTCAGAATATGCCTCACAATATAGAAAACTGCTTTATCAGACACTATTGGAGGAGTAACATCAGGATGTAACACAACACTGGGAGAGCCTGAAGACCACTATTCGGGATGCTTGCAAAGAAACGATTGGTTATAAGACCATGAAACATCAAGATTGGTTTGATGAAAATGATGAAGAGATTGAAGCATTGATATCAGAGAAGGGAAAGGCCTTGCAAGCATGACAAAAGGACTAGAACTGCCTCACAAAGAAAGAAGCCTTTTGTTTTGGCAAAGCAAATATCCAAAGAAGAACCCGTGTGCTCAAGAATACATGGTGGACAACCAAAGCAAAGGAGCTGCAATATCTAGTAGACAAAGATTTGCGACAATTCTTCCAAACCACAAAAGATATTTATGGTCCCACCACCTTTGGTAGAAATCCACTCTGGTCCAGTGATAGGAGTACACTTCTAAAAGATCAGTTTTGAAATAGAAATGAACATGTTAATATGTGTTTATACACAATGAATAGACTTTTAACGTTCGAGAAAATGGGACTTGGATATTAATATTTTAATGGTTTTAGTGCATAAACGTGTAACCTGTTAATCATATGACATCTAGCTAAAGAGGGTCCAATGGAGCAGAACATAGCCTTCTGAGTATTTTTTTTTTAATGTGTGTTTAGTTTGCAATTTAAATTGTAAAATATATTTGTATTGACTAGGTGGACAAATAAATATGAAGTATTTCCTCTACAATTTGCTTAATGTCACACCGAGACAGATAGGTTATATGGCGTTGATGGGATACGAAAATGCTGGGAGTGGGAAGGAAGCGGCCGTGGCTTTAATTGAGGTGCAACACTAGCATTTGTTTGGTGTGAAAATGGGAAACCATGGAAAAGCATATTCAGGGCCGCTGACAGTGGGAAGCTCACAGTTGCACGACCCTAACTGTATGGCCAACTCGCTTGATATGAAGTTTCATACGATTGTAAATGTCACTATGGAATCAAAGTTTATTGTATGCAATAGCCTACTCCTGTCGAATAACATCAAGGGGTCTGTTCAAGGCTTAACACCTCCATCTGATTGATGAATCACCGTCAACAGCGCCATAATGCCCTCACTCCATGAGAGTCCGGTTCCATGGCTAAATGGTTAGCGTGCTAGCCTTTGGTCACAGGGATCCCGGGTTCGATTCTCGGCAGGGTCAGGAATTTTAACCATCATTGGTTAATTTCGCTGGCACGGGGGCTGGGTGTATGTGTCGTCTTTATCATCAATTCATCCTTATCACGCCACACAAGTCACCTATGGGCGTGAAATAAAAAAAGACCTGCACGTGGCGAGGGAACATGTCCTCAGACACTCCCGGCACTAAAAGTCATACGCCATTTCATTTTACTCCATGGGAATACTGCGGAGAGGTTTGGAAATGAGCATAGGCTCTTGGTATGAAATTTGGTAATTACAAATTGTATATCATGTTTCCTATCCTACCCAAAAATCTTTTTCCACCAACAGGGCTCGACCCAGCAAAGTACGTTGTCAGACCATACACTCCTCATGCCTCAATGATCATGGTCATCAGGTGGGCAATATAGTCATATACTGTAAGTGTTAGCAAAATAGGTTTGCAAAGCATACAATTCTGATTGTGTTGTCAAAATGTTATTTTCAGAGAACAGTGTTGTATGCAATTTTAAAATAGAACTATCGGCCAGCATATTTCTCCAGTGCACATGGTGGCCATGATCGTTAAGGCGCTGAAGTCTAAAACGGTCTAACACCGAGGTTAGCTGGTTCGAGTCCCGTTGGTCGAAAAAAATTTCACCATCAGAATGTTGGCCGGCAGGGTAGGGGAGGTGGTGGTATACAATTTCTAATCACTACATTGCGTGCCAAAAGCCTGGATTAAATTCCAAACCTCTCCGCAGTGCTCATATGGAGTGAGGGCATATGACGCTGTTGATGGTGATTCATCCGTCGGATGGGGACATTAAGCCTTGAGCAGACCCCTTGGTGCTATTCGACAGGAGTAGGCTATGTGCCAGCACCGGGTTTCACCCTCTCCCTACTATCATATATCACGTCATTCATTTCATCTCTCATTAACTCCTCTGATGAGGTTGACGTCAGGAAGGGCATCCGGTCATAAAAAACCGCCACGACAAATTCATCTCACCTCATACCCGACCCCGTAGGGAAACGGGACAAGGGTTGGACAAACAAACACATAAGGTCATTCTTATTCATCATCATCATCATCTAATTGCTCTGAGCTACCCATCTATTATCAGCAGTTAATTATAACTGTATGGAAACAATAATAATTTTATGGCAAAATGATGATTAGCAATTATCATGATTAAATTTAAGATAAGTTAATTGATCATCATACCAAGTTGAGTTGAAATCTCTCTGGTTCTACCCAAACAGTTCCCTCGATAGTGTTGAGCTTAGGGATAGTGAAAGACTTTATTTTCCATTCCTCCAGGGCTATCATAAGCCTACACGGATGATTTTGCAAGATACATTATAGAACACTACGCCTAGTAAGAGCAGGGTGATAGACAGTGGTGGGAAGAGTACAAGAAAAAAGTAACTGGGTTGAATTGCAGTTACTTGAGAAATATTTTACTTGGTTACTTTTTTTAACAAGTAACCAGTAAAATTACAAATACAATTACAATTACTTTACAGACTGCTACTTTTGAGAAAATCACTGACATTTGTTCACATAATACCAAGTTTGAAAGATAAATAATTTAATTTTGTGAGGGTTTTCTTACCACAGAGATATTAAATGGCTATCATCTATATACGAGACTAAACATGATACCTAGGTATTTTCAAAACTATCATTTTCCATCATTTTTGTTTTAGTTAATGGCTTAGCATTTCAAATAATTTGCCATTTACTTTGCAAATAAATGAAATGGATCTTAAGATTCTCACAGCTAAGCCTAGACTTTTTGAAGGAAAGTACAGATTTGCATTTACTGGAAAGGTGCCCTGCAGGGGCACATGAAAAAATACCTATGTTTAATTTTAAGAATATTGTTGGTATTAGAATGATGTCTTGGGAAATACCTCATCCAGAACGGGTGAAGTTACTGGTTCTGCTGTAGTAAAAGTAAAAAAGTTATTTTCATCAGAATGTAACGATTACTAGAAAGTAATGATTAGTTTTATTTCAAGAAGTAAATTACAAGTAAAATTTACATTTTTTAAAATGTAACAATTACAAATAAAAGTTGCTAAGGATGTAATTGTAACAAGTAATTTAATTACTTTCACTCAATTACTTCCCAAATCTGGTAAGGAATATTGGGCAATTTACTGCAAAGATTCTTAAACGTTAGAACTTTCACCAACACATTTAACAACGAGAAAGGAGATGAGCTGCTCGACTGAGTGGTATGTTCCGAGCTGTCAGCGGAGAAATGGCGTGGAATGACATTTGTAGACGAATAAGTTTGAGTGGCGTCTTTAAAATAGGAAATACCACAATATGAAGATAAAGTTGGAATACAAGAGGACAAATTGATTGATTGATTGATTGATTGACCCTTTTACGCTAATTAAAACATAACGTTATATGCAACTGACATCCAGATCCATACCAACTTCTGTTCTCTGTACACTGATAAGATATGTGTATGACATTTCAACCTTATAGCACTAAAATTGTGACTCAAGGAACTCTTAGAAGGAAGAGTTGCATAAAAATTTAGTTTTAAGAAAGATGTAGATAAATATTTTCATGCAATAAGAGACGTGAAAACTAGATTAGAACTTATAAGCTTTTCAGTCTGTTAAAAGCACTAAATCAGTCACTACTGATCTGCATTTAGGGCAGTCGCCCAGGTGAGAGATTCCCTATCTGTTGTTTTCCTAGCCTTTTCTTAAATGATTGCAAAGAAATTGGAAATTTTTTTAACATCTCCCTTGGTAAGTTATTCCAATCCCGAACTCCCTCCCCTTCCTATAAACCAATATCTGCCCCATTTTGTCCTCTTGAATTCCAGCTTTATCTTCATATTGTGATCCTTCCTATTTTTAAAGACACCATTCAAACTCATTCGTCTACTAATGTCACTCCACACCATCTTTCCACTGACAGCTTGGAACATACCACTTACAAGTGATTATTCTAATTTTGTTCCATATTGAAGATGATGTATATCACAAAAATTACAACAACATTTATTGAACCACCTATTCAATACATTCCACGGTGATATACATACCACTTAGTCGAACACCTCGTCTCCTTTCTCCCAAGTCTTTCCAGCCCAAACTTTGCAACATTTTTGTAACGCTACTCTTTTGTCAGAAATCACCCAGAACAAATTGAGCTGCTTTACTTTGGATTTTTTTCAGTTCTTGAAACACTTATAACACTTACAATGTCCAGACTCATAGCTAAGTTATTCTGTTATTCTTTTTACTCAGTTGATTACGATAAATATCCACGTCAACCTAACAGTACATTGGTTAGTAGGAGATATAAAATTTTAAAATCCCAACAAATCCACTGTATTAGGGAAATTGACATAGCCTCACACAGCTGTTAAGTCATTTAAGTGGACCCCTTTAAAAAAAATCATGCCCCCAGACATTTTAAAAAATGGCACAATGTGACATAACATGTTTCTTGTAGAGCAAGGTATGGGGGAATCTTACAATGCACAAAACCAAAGAGGATTTTTAGTCGAATTTCTGTTAAATTTCACTCACAGCTATTCTTAACACTCTGAACAGAATACAGAAAATAGTTTGTTCTGCATTCCTTATGACTCAAGTTACTAATATGACAGCAGTTTAAATAAACAGTAACCTTCTTTATAAGAATGATGCAACAATGCAAAATAACAAACATGATGAGGTGTTAACAGTTTAAATAGCTCTTCAATACAGCACCTTACCAAAACAAAACATGTACACAAATAAAAAAAAACCTATCTGAATGCTGAAGAAGAGCAACAGACTGCAGCAATAGCAGTAGACTTGGCTATGGAAACAGGCACCAGTTCTGTGAAGGGAACAGTAGAGTAAGATAATATGACGGCTTTGCAGTTACCTGGATGATTTCTATGATATCTGGTTGGCACGTGATTGCTGTTGTTGTGGTGGTTGTTGTTGTTGTTGTTGTGGTTTTTGTAAAAGGGATTCCTGTGGCGGAGGAAAGGCTGTTGCACAGGGACGGCATTAGGATGAGACCCGGGAAGGAATTGAGGATACACGTGATGAGACCACTGTGGGAACAGAGGTCGTGCTCCGCCTTCTACCGGTCAGCGTCCAGAGAGAGCAACACCATACCCCCCATTAGTTCACACAAGAAACTTATAATAGGTCACATTCAAAGTAGATTTACAACAAGTTGGAGTTCGAGCCTGGCACTTTTATTTCTTTCACTGAACACTGTAATTCGTTGGCATACGTATAATCAAGAAAGCAATATATAGAAAGATAGAAACATGAAATGGAACATACAACAGGACAGACACAATGACTGGTCATCAGTAGAAAAGGAAGCAACAGAAAGAGAAGATAAGGACACATATAAGAACACAAACGGGTGAGGACAATCTCCACATCTTCATGTACTACTGTCTTCCCTCATCATTCTTAGTTCTTTTCTGCCCTCAATGAGCTTATTTCTGCTTAACCGGGAGGGTAGATTTCAATATTTGCTGAGGGGCCATCTTGACAGATTTTGTTGAAAAAAAAAAAAAGTAAGAAAGCAAGATAAATGCAGGAAAAGGGAAGAGACATAAAATAAAAGTGAATACAGGTGGTAAAACACAATGAACAAGGAACATGTTTCTTTCCATTATTTACTTGTAATAAACTTCATATTGTGTTCCATACTGACTTAGAATTAAAATAATTAAAATAAGGTAAAATTTATTTAATAAGAAATTGTATTGGTCGAATTCACCGAATCAATACTTTTACACAAACATTTTATAGAACAGGTTCTGGTCCTTTTCGAACCTCCTTCAGCTAACAAAAATGAAAAATAAAATTCCAGTTTCAACCGGGTCAGGAATGGAAGGCTGCCGAAGCCTGTTGCACTCCTCTTGGGCAATGATTCATGAGTGACAGATGAAATGAAATGATATTGGAGAGTGTTGCTGGAATGAAAGGTGACAAGGAAAACTCTAGTACCGGGAGAAAACCTGTCCCGCCTGCACTTTGTCCCGCACTAACCTCACTTGGAGTGACCAGGATTTGTACCACAGAACCCAGCAGTGAGAGGCCGAAACGCTGCTTCCTGAACAACAGAGGCTTTCTTCAGCTATCAACACTGAAAACTTTTTTTTTTCACACACACTGCTTGACGTTGCACCAACACAGGTAGGTTTTATTGCGACGATGAGACAGGAAAGGGCTAGGAGTGAGAAGGAAGTGGCCATGACCTTAATTAAGGTACAGCCTCAGCATTTGCATGGTGTGAAAATGGGAAACCATGGAAAACCATTTTCAGGACAGCCGACAGTGGGGTTTGAACCCACTATCTCCCGAATACTGGATACTGGCCGCACTTAAGCGACTGCAGCTAACAAGCTTGGTATAGAATAAAATTAATGGAGTAAAATGAACAAGACAATACCATATTATACTTCAGAACTTGAAATTGTCCTCTTGAAACTGAATACACATAACTGGACATTTGAGCAAAACATTATTATAATGATGAATTAAAAAACATCCAAAACAGCACCAGAATATTCATTCCTGAGTTAAATATTGTAAAAGTGTAATAGATCTGTTAATATAATCTTCATATCAAAGAAATGGTATGGTAATTTGAAAATTATAAATTAAAATATTGCATATAACCTTGCCGAAAATGTGTGGGTCTTAGATCTCAGATCCTACTTACTCTAAGGCAAACAAATGTGCGTTCTACATCAGATTTTACTCCATTTCATTTTGACAAGGTTATATGCAACTAAAATATTTCACAATATGAAGACAATATTAACAGTTTTATAAAACTCTTTTGGAATATTTAACTTAGGAATAAACATTCTTGTGCTGTTCTGGAACTACATGATGTTTTTAACTTCTTTTAATCTTTCATGGTTCACCATTATAATGTTTTTCTCAAGTGTTCAGTTATGTGTATTCAGTTTCAAGAGGACAATTTCAAAGTTTTTAAGTATAACATGGTATTGTCTTGTTCACATTTAAATGTCTTGTTCATTTTGCTCCATTAATTTTATCAATGTTGAAAGATGAAGAAGGTCCAGAAACAATCAAAACATGGTCTATAAAATGTTTGTAAAAAAAAAAAAAAAAAGTAACGATTAGGTGGATTTGACCAATACAATTTTTTTATTTTCCATTATTGATATTGGCCTGTTAGGTTGCTTTTCTCCTTCTAAGTTTGTCTGCACTCCTTGTCTTTTATCACCTATATTCCTTTTTATGTTTTTCTCTCTTTATCAGCTTTCTTCTTATCGAACAATTCCCATATAAAGAATGAAGGTCTGTCACGATGGCCACTCAATGAGTCCTGAAGCCCACCCTCCAGATGAAGCTGGCAAGCAGAAATAAGACCATCAGAGCTAAGAAGAAGTAGGATTGATGAGGAGAGAGAGAGCCTATTTACTTCAAGAAGTGGACACTGTCTTTGTCCTTTCGTGCTTTCTTCTTTATCCTTGTCTACTTTTCTGTCACTACTTCTTCCCACACTGACTCTCATTGTGTTTTTCCTATTACATTTTTTTTTTTACTAGTGGTTTAATTTCACACTAACATATCGGAGGTTTTCGGCGACTCAAATATGGGAAAGTGCTGGGATTGGGAAAGTAGTGACTGTGCCTTAATTAAGGTAGAGCCCCAGCATTTGCCTGGTGTGAAAATGGGAAACCATAGAAAACCATCTTCAGGGCTGCTGATGGTGGGATTCAAGTCCACGATCTCCCAAATACAAGCCCACAGCTCTGCGACCCTAACCGCGTGGCCAACTCATTCAGTATGTGCTATTAAGTATTCACTCTGATGTTCCTGTCTTTCTATATATTACTTCACTTGCCACTTACTTATTCCTTTCCATCACGTATATTCAAGAAATATTATTTGAAAGGGAGTAATTGATCTTTGAGCAAAGTGCATTGCAAAGCTCAATATATCCGCTTCATCAGGCCGAAGCTTCAGATCCTAGGAGTACAATTAACAACTTTTCACAAAAGATGGACTGAAAGTTGAAATTCTCAAAACATCTACCACATGACAGTGAAAACACAGATCATGAAAAAGGCAAGTAATAAATGTTTACCAACTCACTGATACCTGTTACTGTGGTTTCAAGAAAAGTCTGAGGTACCATTAGGTAAACACAAAAAAATTAATAAAAACATTAAAGTTCACACAATACTCCACCTTCTTATTCAGACATAACTCCTGAGAAATTATTAATATGACTGAAAGAAAGCAGAAGATTGGATGTGAAATTGTATAATATATTTTTACTATTTCAAATTACAACAGGACACTCAAACATAAGAAGGTCTCCAGAACATGCTTTCTTTAAGCTGTTATAATTCCATGAAGTGAAAACCCTCTGAAATATCAACTCTTGAACAATGGAAAACGTAAAAGGTCATGGCAAAAAATAAGGGACAAAGTAAAAGTCTCCCTCCAGTCTCTCTGATCCTAAAGACAGTGATTCGAATATCTTTACTTCACATATTTCTCCATTTAGTTTGTAAAAATATCAATGGTTCATTCATGTAGTGATTACAATAGATGTTGACAGAATTACATTAGGTTGATTCAAAAGTAAGAAAAAGCTGTTTGGCATTGTTTAAGAAGGGTTAACTGCCAGCTGAACACCAAATAGTTTGCTTATCCCAGAAATTACTGCATTGGAAAGAACACTAACATGGGGGGAAAGGACAGCCTACTGAGGAATCTCTACATTTTCTTCTACAAACTATGTGGAAAATGTCTATGAAGGTAAATTGTGACCTGAGATCCTAACTTTTCCATAGATGAGTACACATTCAATTTACAAATCAGGTTCAATTCTTAGTTCTCTAACCTGGTATAAGTTACTGATATTTTCAACTTAATATTGTAGTAAAGAAGCACTTTCATTCGAGAAATATTCCTACAAAATATAACTGATTTCAAATTAAGAACTTAATCAAATATTTGGGTAGAACAGTATAATAATATGCTAACGACAGAGATGTAAGAACACAGTTATTAATACAAATCATAACTGGTCCATACTAATTGGTATAATATTCATGAGATACTGTCCATATGGTGACGGATTATCTGGATGCTACTGAAAAATCAGTAACAATCATTTCACAGGGAAACTTCAAATGGGATTCTCACCACTTGATCTTCCCAGCTTCAGCTTGCAGTGCAGGTCTAACCTACTGGTCAACTTTTGCACATTTTCTCCTGTAACCAAACAAGGACAAATCATTTTCTTATGTCTACTTTGGAAACAGTCAGATCTAGTGTTACTGGCTGACAATCTCAACAGCCTTGTCACCATGATGTTCTTTTCCTTTGCAGTTGGCCAACGTTTGGTACCAAAGAGTGCGACAGGACTGATGACGATTTCAGATGGTCCTTCATCTGGCAATTACATGCCACATCTGTGTTTGCTGATAATTTCATTAAAGCTGCATTAATCCTGACGTCTCTTTGATGATTGGCCATGATCAGCACAGAAATAAGATATTTAAACCACATGAGCTGCAGCAAGTCCTTGTCTTCAACTTGGATCCTTCTGATTTTTTGAGGGTCTAATGTCAAATACTGTGTTTCCCTTTTATCAAGTCACAGTCCATAATGCACCAATCAATCAGTCTGTTCTTGGATTTGACAATGGAGAGCGACATTCATTCAATTTATCATCAAATGGAAATGTCTCGGACATGATCAAATGATAAATGCAAAATTACAGCTATCTGCCCACATTGTAGCCATCTAGAAGAAAGAGAATAAAGCAATGGTATTCGATCCTACCATTTACTTCGAAAGGGACCTGCAACAGGCTCAGGATGTTAATCTGGAAAAGCAAGCAATGTATATGCCATGTCTGCCATATCTATCAGCCAAGTATAGTATTCCTCTTGGTCAAAGGGGTTGTCAGAGCCTTCTTGTTTGGATGCAGAGGTACCCTGCTACAGAACACAGCCACTACCTTCCAAAATTTGAAAATTCTGTTTTATGACATGGAAAAATCGTAAGAGATTCTCTACAAAATTTCCAACAAAAATGAAGTACAATTTCAATATTGTAATTACACAGGTTACTTGTTTTTAAATTTAAATATCTCTCTCTCTCTCTTTCATTTTATTGCTTATCCAATCTACTAACTTGATTTAGATCAAAACATTTTCACTACCTACTATATAAGTTACATAATATTTTAGAATTTTGGGAATGTTTGATTATGATTTAAAATTAATATAAAGGCTGATGAAGTAGGCTTAGGTCCAATCATCATCATCATCATCATCATCATCCATACACCTCTTCAAACCATGGGTCACTTTCTTGATTGCACGTTGTCTATGTAAGTGTACGATGGAGGATTTGATGACGTCAACAACTGAAGCATATGATGTGGAAAAATACTGGTCACAAAGTAATATTTAATGCAAGTTCTCTATCTATCACTCAGAGTTTTTATAACCAAGCATTGACAGTTATGATGTGACAGTTTAAAGTACCAGCTAAATATTTAATCTTGTATATTTATACTTTTTATGTTAATCTTGTACTTTAAGACTGATGTAGCTTCTGACATGTTTCAATAAAATAAATCTATACAGTTGCAGACGGGGCTAATGCATGAGGTCTGGTGATTTCTGGCCATCACTGATTATTATCTCAGTGAGTAAGATATTTCTTCAGCTTCCTTCAACTTATTGCACACAACAATGACCTATTTTGACATACTATCTCTTTTCATTTCATCTCCATTCTATAATTTTAGTTCACTCTTACTGATTGTCATCATTAGCCTTCATCACAGAGTCTATTCCAATGGGAAAATCTCTGAAATCATTTGTTGACTTGAACTAATATAACAGAGTAATTTTCCACCAAAGTCTACATGCTCTACTCAGTACTGAATGTATCTGTGACCGTATTAAACAACATAATATAACTACAAAGGAAATGTCTCTTTGCTACAATTTATGCCTGGAAAAATATCAGCACAAAATATCAGGGTGATGACTGTCCTGCAGCTATTCATCACTAACTTGTAGAAAAAAAAAAACTTTTTAGTTCACAGAGAAAGATATTAATACAGTAAGGGCCTCATATATAGAAAGGAAAATACAGTAGATTATGCTCAGCAGTAAAAATAATGACGGGACTGTAAAATCAAAGATGGCTGCTCTAGAAATAGGGAACAGATACAGCCAGGCAGCATAACCTGTAATTTCAACCACTAAAATATCTCCAACATTCATTTCAAAAAATCATACACTAGAGATTTTAAAATAATAACTATGACAATAAAAATATTAAAAAGGGAAAACTAGAAATACAATTCTAAGCTGAATTAAAAAAAAGGACAACACGATAACTACAAAGTCTAAACAAGAATATTTCAAGTAATTGTAGGAAGAGATGGGTGTCAAAGAGGAAATCAATCCAGTGCTCTTTCTTATGTGGAAATAACATGACTGAGGAACTGACGAAACAATAACCACAGTTTGTAGATAAAGGGAAATTGAAGAGTATAGCTAACATATTACCCAGGCTTTTCCTTAGAATAAACACCAACTCTTGGATTAAGAATATATTAAGCCAAAAATAAACACAAAAAAAACTCATGTGAGACACCCATGTCTTAAGTATGGTGCAAGTCATAAAGGGTAAGAAAGAAAACAGGGCTCATGCCTCAAACCAGAGTTACAGAACAGACATATCCGACACTAAGGATATGAACATAAATGACATTTAACATGACCTTCCAACGTCAACATGCTTTTAATCCTTTCTGTCATATTAAAATATGAGTTACCACTTTGGTTTTAATTCAAAATTAAATTAACGATGCTATGGCAAGGTTTCTCATAAATAAGAAAATTAAAAGTCCCAGGAATACAAGTCCATCTCTGAATAATGAATTTCCAGTTTTAAGAAACATCCCATGAATGACTTTTTCCACCCACAGTGCAAGACCCTAAAAAATAACGCAGTTTGACTCTTTGTTAATGTCGTATTATCATTACATCTCCAAATAAATACCCTTATCTCTGGTATGGCATGTGACCAAGTCTGTACTCGAGTCAGATTTTACAGTCATCCTTTATTTGACCATAACTTAAACCTCGCAAGAGACCATATCACAGTGCATTGTCTTAAATTTAAAAGGTATTCATGTTTAATTAAATTTAAACACTGGAAAGGAAAGCAATACATTCTGAAACAACAAATAAAGAAACACTTAAAAATGCTAGAACCAATGACAAAAGGCTTCTTACATTTCTTGAAAGTGTTCTAGTGGAGTAAAAGTGTGAAAATAAATTGACTGTGAGAGAATAACAGCATGTAGAAGGGAGTCAAATTGCACAAACTGTCAATGTTTTAAAACGTGTCAATCAGGACAGTCCTTAATGCAGTAGGTCTACGCATATTCATCTTCTAAAACTATCATTAATCAACTCTCAAATTCTATAAAGCAGCTTTCTCTTCAAATAGTATGATGGAAAATTCATAGGTGTACCTGGCTAAAGGATTTTGAATTGAGGAGGATCCTGAAATTTAAACAAATATTCATTTTTCAAAACACAACTGACAATAAAGAAGTCGCACACATTTTAAAATCCTGTTAGCAGTTAGAATAGATTGAAAAAATAACAATAATCACATTTGTTTTACAATGTTACCCAAAAAAAACTGCAGTTTTCAATGGCCTTAGAAAGTACTGATGTGGCAAATATGCTACAAAACTCATTCATCACCATTTATGCAGTATTAGTTTTGTCAATAGTTTGCTAAACAACCTTTAGTGATAGATAATTCAAAATTCATCAGATTATTAAAAATAATCACTTTGCAATTTCTACCTCCAATGGGGAATTGAAACTGATCTGAATACTCTTTCTGCAATCAATATGGTACTATCTCATGCAAGAGCACAGATCGACACCGAGTACGGTATGAATCCACTTTAAAGGAAAATCAAACTTCACTTCTCATCTTGCCTAGCACGCCTCATTTTGGTGCCGCCTTTGGATTTGCGGCTTCACTATATCCACATAACCTTTGGTTGTGCTACTTGAGGATCCAACCAGCCTCTGAACTGATAACCTAACAGACAGACTGATGTCTCGGTCTCATTTATGGCTGCGACAGAATGGATGCTGTCAAGGGCGCCCATAACCGGGGGCAAGGTGGGGTTGCGGCCCCCCTCTAGCTCTCAGGGAAAGGCAAAAATCTAGTGTAGTCACGTGTTTTCCTTTCAAGAAAATGACTTAAAGGTCAGTATTACGTAAAAGTGGTAGTACCGTCCCCCACCAACAGGCAGGGGATACCGTGGGTTATTCTACCGCAGAATAGAAATCGCCATTTATCTTCCCAAATATTAAAATTACTACGTACCCCCAGGTCTGGGCCCCCCTCTAGAAACTCTCATATGGACACCCATGGATGCTGCCAAGGTACTGATGTTGCCAAGTAATGACATTCCGAGTACGTATAGATGTCTTTTCACGAGAGTTTAATCCTGATGAAAAACATGATATGTCCACGCCTCCGCCAAAAAAAGAGTTGTGATTCGCTGAGCGTGTAGTAGCGACCTCCACCCTGTCAACGTCTCATGTTCAGACGTACAGGGCTGCGCATCGCATACGACAACAGTGCGATGATCTGAACTTTCGAATAAACGACTAAACCTGGATTCTGTTCACTTAGTTTATTGAACACATTCACGATGCACTGCCTATGGTCACTTCTGAGTGGTTTTCCTTTTTGTGGTTCATGGTCCTACCTCTTGCTCCATTTCTCTCACTATGAATACTGACTCTGACTGCTGCTGCAAGATGCAACACCTTATCTCCAAGCTGTACAGCTCACTATGAGAAGACTTCCTGTATTACATCATGCCTTGTGCCTTCATTTCTCGTTATTTAATCACGAATTTATAAAAACTAAACATATATATACACCGGTACATATGACAGCCATATTTTAATTTAATTACGTACTCTTCGACTCTCTGAATGTAATAAATTAAAATAAAATAAAATTAATTCAACGCACTACTCTTCTTCAAGCTCGTGTACAGTGGAGTGAGTGCGATGGTTGCTTCTCCAATCAACTACGTCTATGTCCATGTGCAAAGGCAAGGTGCCCGCTTATTTGTTTACATCAGGATTAAACTCCTGTGAAAAGCGATATAGTGTGTTTGAATGTTGTCATAGAGCCGGTCATGTTGCAACAGCAATTTCCGGCCCAGTGAAGAAAACAACAGCAAAAGCTTGAACATGCAATGGTCGTCAAGCCGGCCCCGTGGTGTAGGTGTAGCGTCCCTGCCTCTTACCCGGAGGCCCCGGGTTCGATTCCCGGCCAGGTCAGGGAGTTTTACCTGTACCTGAGGGCTGGTTCGAAGTCCACTCAGCCTACAAGATTACAATTGAGGAGCTATCTGACGGTGAGATAGCGGCCCCGGTCTAGAAAACCAAGAATAACGGCCGAGAGGATTTGTGGTGCTGACCACACAACACCTTGTAATCTGCAGGCCTTCGGGCTGAGCAGCAGTCGCTTGGTAGGCCAAGGCCCTTCAAGGGCTGTAGTGCCATGGGGTTTGGTTTGTATGCGATGGTCGCCAAGTTGGAGTAGAAAATTATTGGTTCTCCACATGGTAGTTTGGGAAGGCACATTCATTGGACATTACTGAAGTGTTGTTTAACAGCGCTTGATGTTTACTATAAAATACTAACAGTGACATTAGTGAAAGAACTTGAAAAAAATATACAGAAACTAAGTGCTGAACTTAAACAAAGTTTCCTTAAACTGGAAGAATAATCCTCACATCCTTTCTTGAACAAAGTTTTACAAATTAGTCAGCACTGTTAGAAAAAAATAAAGACATACAAGTTCACTGTATTCATTTCTTTCCTAACAACCTTAAAAACTTCTGCCCCAACAATACTGTCTGGGCAAGACATTTTCCACAAAAAATCCCAGTGGTAGACACTGGTACTACTTACTCCAATCTTTTGCAGTGTTGCTAAAACCACATAATGTTTGGTGGTGCTATTTGAGCATCAACCCAGTCCTTACACTTAAAACACTGACGCGTATAAAAACCCCTCCCTCTATACAAACTGTGGGAGTTAGGCTACAAACATTACTGCATGACCGTTCCTTCCTGCTTTGTTGTGGAACTCTTTCTCAGCATTCTAACGTATCAGTTGATGTGAGCCCAAAGCTCATTCTCCTGATCTCACCCCATTTGTGTGGGAACACTCGAAGAGCCTGGGTGTACAAGAAGAGCTTGTCGCACCTGCTTACTCTCTACAGCACATGTCTCAAGTCTTTGAACATGTACACCAAGCAACAGTACTTCATCGCAGAACTTGTATTGTAGCAGGAGACAACACTTTTCAACAGTCGTATAGGATTACAATTACATTGAAATGTAATAGTTTTGTTCTCAGTGATGTCAAAAATAACCTAAATGATCAGTTTCCAAATGACTCGCTGGCTGAATGGCCAGCGTATTGGCCTTCGGTTCAGAAGGTCCTGGGTTTGATTGCTGGCCGGGTCGGGGATTTTAACCTTCATTGGTTAATTCCACTGGCTCAGGGGCTGGGAGTTTGTGGTGTCCCCAACATCCCTGCAACTCACACACCACACTTAACACTATCCTCCACCACAATAACACGCAGTTACCTACACATGGCAGATGCCGCCCACCCCCATCGAAGAGTCTGCCTTACAAGGGCTGCACCCGGCTACAAATAGCCACACAAAATAATAATAATAATAATAATAATAATAATAATAATAATAATAATAATAATAATAATAATAATAATAATAATAATAATAATAATAATAATTTATTTAATTTATTTAATTAATTTATTATTATTATTATTATTATTATTATTATTATTAGTTTCCAAATGTATTTGGTCTCTTCTATTATCCCCAGAAGTTTGAATACTGAATTTTGTTATAACCAGTATACTATTGGCATTCATGAACGGTACCCTTGTTACTTGTATCCTCCTTCAAGGTTACTTCCTTGAATGTGGTCCCTTTACAAGAAATACTACAGCCTGTTAGCAGATGAAGATAACAAACATGAGCTCATCTGGTTTCAACAAAATGTGAGGAATATTGCTTAATCAGTACCAACTTACAATGTTGTTCACAGGCTAGAAGAGAACAATGAAACTTTCCTTTCTATCCAACACATTTCAATATCAGTTATCCTAGATACCTTCAACAGATCATATCTATACAATGGATTTTCCTCTGTAGAAAATAATGCTAAGTAATAGAATTGTTTAATATCTGTTACATGTCCAGCATTTCTACAGCAATTTTCTATATTCCACCTGGTAGACATATTCTCCTCCATCATGCAAGATATTATGACCATAATAATATATGTAAAATTCAGCATATTATCCATGTTCTTAAATATGAAATTTGTGTATTTTTGTAGCAACAGTCTCAGCAACCTTCAAAATATTTTAAAACTAGAAGTACAGAATTAAACATGCTTACAATCGGCTATAACTGATAGTGTCTAACGAAGGGGCCAGCCCAGTGGCATGTGCTGTGTTCAAGTGCCCTCTGAGCAGGTGTGTGCGGACTGGTGTGACGGCAAGCTTGAACAACCCTAATATCAACTAATATTATACTTCAGCCTTCCTTCCAATCAAAAAATCTTTGACCTTATAACAAACGTGTTAGTTTAATTTAAATATAATTGGCGAAGTCTTTTTAATTCATTACTTGCCAAGGTCAACAAGTTTTATTTTTTACCTACCTAGCAGTATGCCTTCAGGCTTTGTTGCACTGATGATATTATTTCATAAACACAACAAACATATTAAACACATATGAACTTATCATTTGACATTCAATAATCTGAAAGGAAAGTCGATAGTGATGAGTTTCTCCTTGGTAGTTACAGGATTAAGCTGTGTTTGTAGTTATAGTTTGGCCTCCTAATATTAAAGCTCTTTATTATATATTATACAACATGCAGCCATCAGACTTGCACCACTAACAGTTGAGATAACAGTGGCCTCCATGCTGCAGAAATGAAGTTCCCAGAAAATGAGAAGAGAGAAGAACTAAAATAAAAAGATCCATCAAGAAATCCAAGCAACGCAACTTCTCTGTGAAATCATAGCTACAGCATGGTTAAAATGGTTCGGATGCATAAAGAGAGTAGATCGAAACAGAGTAATAAGAGAATGGCTAGGGGAAGAACTGGAAGGTAAGAGACCTGGATCATTCAAACAAAATGTGGAAGGAAGAGGAATGGAATCATGTAATGTCCAAGAAGAGCAACTTTACCTAGTTGACAGACCGCACCTGTGCAACTGGAGATGAAGACTGTACATTAATACAAAGCTCTAAATATAGAGAAAGTGGACATCAATTTTAACAGGTTTAATAACCAACCTTAGGATTTTATTCCTTAAATTATTTCCATGTGGCAAGAGAACACTTTCCTTGAAACTGATTATGGAAATCTCCAGATCCACAAAACTTAGGAAGCTGAAATAAGAAACATAGGTTCAACTTTTTCTCTAGAGGTGAACTACAAAGGGATTTTTTAAAATTAACCTTCAGTCCTAGATTTAGCCCCTTTGACACAAAAGCACAGGCTATAGAGTGAATCTGTCAAACAAGGACGAGACAAAGCCCTTATGTCTTATGATGCAAGGACCAAATCTCATCACATTTTAAGGCCATAAAACCAACCATTTTCGAGATACTGGCACCACACTGTCACCGCCTACGGTCAAAGTGCTTGAGAGCAGATGTGACAAACTCACAAATGAGGTGATCACAAGCATTATATAATTCTGCTTGGGCAGACAGCATAAGACATTCAGAAAGATTGCAGAAAGAAGATATTATTTTGTGAGGGAACTTCACAGCACCCAGGGTTGGACAACATAATTTGAACGGCAGTAGAATGCAATTGTGACTGGCTGTAGGCAATGGAGCCTGCCATTATAATGAGAACTCCTCAGGACAAGTGTGACTGGCAAAAGGTAAGGGGGCCTGTCATTATAATGAAACTCCTCAACGCAAATGTGACTGGAACTATAAAAAAAAGGACCTGCCTCTGTAATGAAAACTGCCCAAATCAATTGTGACTGGCAGTAGGAAATGGGACCTGCCATTATAATGAAAGCTCCTCAACCCAGACTTCACGTGAGAAATTATGTATGACGACCTCCCCGTGTTGTATCTCAGGTAATGCTAAGAGCAAAGCAATCTGACAAAATCTTACTACATGTATAATATTTTACCCAGAATTTCATGTACAATTCCGTAGAGATGCACAGGTACAAGAGCTAGTCTAACATACAAATACTGTATTTTTCCACATAATGGATGCAATTTTCCCCCAAATTTTATGACATAATTCCAAGGAATATCTTTTACACAAGAAAAAATCTGTAATGCAAAAATGAGACGCATTAAGACATGAACCATCTCAAACGTGACAATCTTGTTGTTGCTTGTTGTTTAAAGGGGCCTAACATCTAAGGTTATCGGCCCATGACACAATCAATAGTATCAATAGCAATACAGCAAACCTGTACTGACCACAAACAATGCATTGATGGTTTTGCCACAAGCAAGTCAATGATTGATCAGCAATCAATCAATCAATGATCCACATTTAGGGCTGTTGCCCAGGAGGCAGATTCCCTATTAGTTGTTTACCTAGTCTTTCCCCAAATGATTTCAAAGAAGGTGGAAATTTATTGAACTTCAGCTGCTGAAACCACATACATACAGCAGAGTGCTAAGGAAGTTATTGCTCATAATAGGCTGAACTATTATATTCCACAACGAGTGTTTGTACAAGTTTGTATGTGTGTACAGAATTGGCTAGTGCTGTCAGGAGATTATTTCATGAACAATTCTCAGGTGTCTGAGCCCAAGTCACACTGCAATTCATAAATTACACTGACAGGAAAAAAAAAATTAGTACACCCTCTTAGAGTTTTCCAATTCACTCAAGATTTATTGTTGAAACAGTGCATATGGAGTACATGAAATGATTACATTTACAGATCAATAGCTCAAGCGGTACTGAGGTAGGAGGTATCAATCCATGCCGAAACACTCATATTAGTACGTGGTGTATCTTCCATGGGCGGCAATGCAGGCGCTGATTCTGGCATCCATTCGATCATACAGATGGAGAATACTGTCTTGGGATACATTATTCGACGTCTGTTTGACCTCAATCAATCAATACTGATCTGCATTTAGGGCAGTCGCCCAGGTGGCAGATTCCCTATCTATTGATTTCCTAGCCTTTTCCTAAATGATTTCAAAGAAATTTGAAATTTATTGAACATCTCCCTTGGTAAGTTATTCCAATCCCTAACTCCCCTTCCTATAAATGACCTGTTCATGTAGTTCTGCAAGAGTTGTGTGTTGATGAGTTTCACGTGTCAGATGTCGTCCCATCGTATCCCACATGTGCTCGATGGGAGACAGGTTCGGAGATCATGCTGGCCAGGGAAGTTGCTGCACATCTTGCAGAGCATATTGAGTTTCACATGCAGTGTTTGGGTGAGCATTATCCTGTTGGAACAACCCATCACCTTCCTGTTGCAAGAATGGCAAGAGAACGGGTCTTTCAACATTCTCCATGTACTGAGTGCTGGTCAGCGTTCCCTCCACAAACACCAAAGGTGAACGAGAGTTGTAGATTATCGCACCCCTGACCATAAGGCCTGGGGTGGGGCCAGTGTGTCTTAGACGAATGCACTCTACGAGACAGTGCTCGCCAGGTCTACGTCGTACGCGCAAACGACCATCACTTGCATGCAGGCAAAATCTGCTTTCATCGCTGAAGAACACCAGTTGAGCCGTGCATATCAATGCTGTGGCGTGAGTGGAAGACGGACTAGAGGTGTGCGTGCCCGTAGTCCCACTGCTAGTAATCAGTTGGCAACAGTTCGTGTTGACACTTCTGAGCTCAGAAACCCTCTTATCTGTGCTGTGGTAGCTGAACGATCTGCCAATGCTGCCCTTGCAGTACGATGATTTTGGCAGACGTCTGTGCTGCGTGGACGTCCAGTACCTCGTCTACGGGTGTGAGTGTGTTCACGTAACCATTGTAACTAGCATCATTGCACAACTGACGCAGCACGTCCAACTTGTGTGGCAATTCTCCAAAAGGACCACCCTGCCACTCGGAAAGCCACTCGCTCAGTTGGCTGTAGGAAGCACGAGTGCGTCTCCGTGGCACGGCGCCTGTTTGCTTCCCATGTTTACATCACACTGAGCCTTCTGACTGTAAACATTCCCTATTAAAGGGTACACGCAGATGGCGCTCTGGCAGCTATGTCACTACGCTTTCTGTTGGCAGATGACATTGAAACCATTATCAGTACATCTACTATCCCCCAGGTAGCATTTGCCATCATCGGATCAAAATCAGTGTCGTCTTTCCTGGTGTATTAATTTTTTTTTTCGGCAGTGTAGATATCAAATTTCAGAGATAGTTCTTAATGATATTGAGCATTGCCTAAAAAATTTCCTTCATGTCTTTCTCAGCAATCAGAAATTTCTTACAGCTCTGTACAAATGGCCACAAAGTTACTTGAAATGAAGGAAAAGAGTTCCAATATGCCCTTGTTTAAAATGGATGAGTACATTGTCTTTTTTTGTAATATTATTAACCAGTGAATCTCTTACTGGTAAAGCATGGACTCACGTAGCCATCAGCTGTGAGTAAAGGTTCTACAGCCCATGAGGCCTGTGCTGCATAAGAAATTCATAGTCTGTTTACTCAATATTTCATTTATTATTGTATAAACCAGATTAGATTTGATTTGATAGATTTCTCCCTTCTTCAGATCACTGCTGGTCCCAAATGACATTCTACGGTATGTCTGTGAAACAGAGTTTGTAAAATAAAAACCCGTCCTGAATTGATTACTGTTTGATAAGTGCTTTTGGGCTAACGCCATCTAAAACAATACAAATTGCTATGATCTTTGCATCTTCAAGAAAACATGACAGTTACATAATAATGTTTATCATGCTAATTATTCTACTATTATTGTTGTTGCTTTTAATAAAATAACAGAATATGTACTGAAATGAAATGGCGTATGGCTTTTAGTGCTGGGAGTGTCCGAGGACAAGTTCGGCTCGCCAGATGTAGATCTTTTTTATTTGACACCCGTAGGTGACCTGCGTATCGTAATAAGGATGAAATGATGATGAAGACGACACATACACCCAGCCCCAGTGTCAGCGGAATTAACCAATTATGGTTAAAATTCCTAACCCTGCTAGGAATCGAACCCAGGACCCCTGGGACCAAAGGCCAGCATGCTAACGATTTAGCCATGGAGCCGGACATAATATGTACTGATTAACCCCTTAACAGTATTAATTTTCCATGTGTTGCATATATATTTTTTTACTTCAATAATTTTTCCTTACTAACAAAATGTTCAAATATTGTCAATGGTTCGGGATTATTCCCAAAGTTAGCATGAATCCCACTACTGCCGTTAAAATCAAATCTGTTATGCAGCCCTCCAAACATAACCCAGTCAGTCAGTCTGAATGTCTTAAATTTCTTCACATTCGCATCCGTCATTGTGGAATTTATCACTCGATTCAGAAAAATAATTGTCACTTTCATCTTCACTTTCATCGCAAAGCAAGAGCATTTGTTCAATATCACTGCTAAATTACTTTGTTTACACTCAGGGGTTATAGCGCGGATGCCATACTGCTTCGACTGCTGACCACAAGGAAAACATGAATTCTACATGGAATATGATATTCCATGGAAATAAAATTTAGCACTTTGTTGCAAAGTAAGGCCAATAGATGTCTGAAGTACCTATAAATTTCTGACGCTTATAAGCGGTTGACGCAAACTGTAATCAACACACAAACTTGGATGCCGCTTATAAGCAGTTGATGCTGGGAAGGGGTTAAAAGATATGAAATTTCTTGTTATGATTCCCTCTGAGGTTGAAAAGCAAAGTTCTTTGTGAAACATTAATTTAGTATTGAGTGACAAATCCAAAAGATTTTCATCTATAAATCTATACATATTACAGTATTTTTTAAAAAGTCACCAGTAGGTGTCTATTTCTGCAGGCTAATCTCGAGAACCACATTATGGATTTTGATACTGTTTTCACTATTGTAGAAAGCATTTATTGAGGAAGATTCAGTCAAGCAGTGGGGGTTTTAGTGAAGGAACATGAAAAAAAAAAGTGGCCACCTGAGCGCTTGCTTGCTTTATATTTTCTACACCGCCAGCAATAAACTCAAAGTATGTGTAGAAGAATTACTGAACATGAAAAGCTCTACAAAAATTTCTGGATGGTACATACCTATCTGTAAAATGTAGCCCTCAATATGCATTTTTATGTAATGTAGTTTGCAGTAACAATATCAACCTTAAAGTTAGAAAACTTATTTCGAATTTAATTGTGTAATCCTCTCAAAATAAATTGGTCATTCACTTCAATAATCTCCTAAAGATAAAAATACCCTCTACAATGCATAATTTTCATGTGTGTAAGTGAAAGCCCAGGAATAGTTTAAATTTCATATGGGAAGAAAGGAGTAAGCTTGGCCAAAGCTGGCCTTGGCAAAATGTCGCACTAAGCTACATACATACTTTTAGTATAAAAACAACTAATGTCATCTACAAGGAAATCTTATGAAGCCTATCACTATAAATTCAAAATTACTGTCATGCTGAGCCCAGGCTAGTTATTATTTCACACACAAAAGTTCTTCTATAGCCAACCTAAATTTCATCAATATCATTTCATACACTCCTTGATGAAAAAAAATTGTACTTTTACTGCAATTCTACAGATGTTACCAGCACAGAGCACAGCACACACCTGTGGGCACATTCACGCGCTAGCCCCTACTCTATGGTCTTGAGGAGGATTTTTATCTGGCAATTTGAGAGTGAGGTGTCAACTACTACATCAACTGCAACCTGAGAGGATGATAATAATAATAATAATAATAATCAGAGAGGTGCAGTCAATGTGCAAGTGATGCATTGCCTACAGGCTGTGCACCTTGCCTGCTGCTAGAGGTAAGCTTGCCTACAAATAAAATGACAATATCAGTGCATTAACATATTATTAAGTTTACATGACAGGAGAGTTGCCATCACCATTTACTTCATAATCATTACAGCCATCATCATCATCATCATCATCATCTGCAGTTTCCAGCTGTTGGCCAGGTCTGCTTCATTACAGCCATATATCATTCAAATAGTTTGCTATACTGTCAACAAAATATGTTGAAATTTAATCTTAAGAAATGTAAAATAACATTTAAAAAACAAAAGGAAAGTGTATTTCAGTATGGATTTGATAACAACAACATTCTAACCCCCTATTTCACAACTAAATCTCATATGTCTATGAAAGCGCTGTGAATTTCTAGGTACATTTTAAAACTATTCTACTCCTTGGAGAATTGTTCACAACTCCTTAAATAAAAAAATTTAAAAAATTCAGACAGGTATACAAGATCTATCATACTCTGACCACTAACAATACATCCCATAGCCCAATTGAAAGAATGAAGAGATCACTAAACTAAGTATATATTGATGTATTTAATTACTCTTTGTATAATTTGAGAAATCACTTGCACAATCTCCCTGAGCTTACTTGATCTGTAATCTGTATGATTTTTGCATGTTTTTTCCTTATGCTCAGTTGATTCTTCTCTTATTATTTGCACTGCTTTGTTTTTGTATTGTAAAATGGTATTACTGTTCATGAGTTGTTGTTATTATTATTAATTTTTGTTTTGGCAATCTATGGCCACATCTGACAATTCTTGCAGTATTTTTAGCCTTCTCTGACTTCACTCTCTGCCAGTATCTATTCAGCCTTTCTCCTACTTCCTTTTTCTGCTCTTCTGTATAGGACCTCCCTTTTCTCACCCCAGTCTGCTGGAAACTGCAGAACGTTTTGACAAATTATCTAAATTTATTTCTGTCCATGATCTAATCTTCTGGAACCCCTATCTTTGTCAAGTCCAACCTCAATTCTCGAAACCATTTCAGATCAGTCTTCTTTTTCCTGAAGAATTCGAAGATTCTCTTCTTAGTCTATTATTGTCCATCCTCAATAAGTGTCCACAGAAATGTAACCTTGTCTTTCTCATCAGTTCAACCGCTCCTTCTGTTCTTTGATACAATTCTTTTGTTAGATCTGAGTCTCCTCTTTCCATTTTGTACATTTGGGCCCAGAATTTTTCTTAGTATTTTCTTTCTCTTTTCTGAATATTTTCAAGCCCATCTTTCCCAATCATATCCAATGTTTCCGCTGCATACAGGCACTCAGGTGTAACAACAGTGTCTAGATGACTCAATTTAGCCCCATATAATAATATTATTATTACGTAGGTTGAGTCATAAGTCATGGCAACTATTTTTTTCTCGCAAACAGGAGACAACACAGAAAATCTAAGATATGCATTTGGAAACGTATGGTATGTACTTGCGTATGATGTCACTAGATGGTGTATGTAAACAACAGTGTAGTTCTCAGCACGCCTCTAATTTCAGTGTGTGAGTGAGAGCATCACACAATGGAAGTCAACAAGCAGGAGCAACCATCCAGTGTGTGAGGGGAACACTGTCAATGCTATCTATCTAGGTATTCTGCCTTATGGCAGGTCTTGTCATGGGATCAACCTCTTCCACTGTTGCCTGTCCTGCGCCAAGTTTTTCATGTCTGAATATTTATTTCCTTGGATATTGTCCAACATTTGATATTTTTTCCTTCCTCTTCCTCGTTTGCCTTTCACCATTCCTTCTATTCCTTCTTTCAGTAAACAGTCCCTCCTCAAACAATGTCCGATCCAGTTCATTTTTCTCCTTCTAATGGTTTGTAACATACTTCGTTCTTCTCCAACTCTTCGTAATACCTCCTCATTCCTTACCCGGTCTTCCCATTTCACTCGTTCTATTCTCCTCCATACCCACATCTCTAGTGCCTCCAATCTTCTCTCATCTTTCTTTCTCAATGTCCAAGTCTCTGCGCCATACAGCGCTATGCTCCAAATGTAACACTTAGCAAGTCTTTTCCTACTGTCAATGCAGTTTATTACAATTCCTTATTGTTGTACCAAGTGCGCCATGCAGTGCGAAACAAACGTCCAGATCTTCTGGACAACGCCATAATCCTACACAGTAACGCGACAGCTTACAGAGCAGCCATCGTTCAGCATCGCTTACAATGGTGGGGATGGGAGGTTCTTCCACACCCACCTTATTCGCCTGATCTGAGCTCATGTGACTATGATCTAACCCCAAAGTCAAGAAGCCATTAGTTGGACAATGGTTTGCTAACAAAGAGGACATCATAACAGCATTTCGGAGAGAGGTGTCACAAGTTAGCGATACACATGCAGCGAATGGTATTCACCGCCTGCCCCATCGCTGGCAACGCACAGTGGAAACCTTGGGTGATTATTTCGATTAAAAATTTATTCAGCTTGAATTTGTGCGAGTTTCATGGCTGCTTTTGTTTTTGTGTCCAAGGGAAATTTTTCAGTTTATCAACTCTTTCAAGAATTTGGTGGGTTAGTCTGGTTTCTGGAAGCCTCTTAACATGTCTATAAAATTTTAACCTTCATTTCCTGAAGTCTGCCGCAATATTAGATCATTTTTCTGAGGATTTTCGGGATTGGAGGCGGTAACCTTCTTCCGTGTGTCTTGGTCCTAAAATTTTCCTCATGATTTTTCGCTCTTCATTTAGAATATTTTAGAACTCGCCCTTTTTATGAAGCATTAGAGTTTCCCGTGCATATAAAGCCTCAGATTTGATTACAGTATTGTAATGTTGAATCTTAACGTGGAGAGACATACATTTTTTGTTGTAGATTTATTATTATTATTATTATTATTATTATTATTATTATTATTATTATTATTATTCCTTTGCTGGTGGGACCTAGTGTTTATAATGCACTATGTCTTCTGGTATAGGGTAGAGCAAGTTTGTTACTTTTATTGATCTGTCTCAGTCTTATCCTTGGATTTGACAAAATGAAAGTGACTGAGGTAAGAGTGATGCTAGTAATGCCATTCCTGATGCAGCCAGTCCCTGCTATGAATGGTGTGAAAATGCTGCTCATAAGGTCGGTTGGTGCATGCGTTTCAGTGGGCTTGGCAAACTGATGTGTAATAACAACTTCTGGCTCAGTGAGGAAAGCAATGGGAAACTACTTCACTCCTCATTGCCCTAGTGCACCTCTTCAGTGATGCCTAGGCCATCTATGACAGCTGATGGTGGAGCTGCTGAGGATCCAACCAGCCTTCGGACTGAGGATTAAACACATTATTATTATTATTATTATTATTATTATTATTATTATTATTATTATTATTATTATTATTATTATTATTATATTATTATTATTATTATTATTCTTTCGAATGGGCCACCAGAGGACCACGTGCCAATTTCAATTCCTTCTTCTTTGTTCTTTCCTTTTCTTCCAGTACGCTTTCATCTGTTCACTATGTTTCTTCTTTCTGTCTTCAGACCACTTTGAACCAGTCTTTTTTACTTTCCTACCTTGGAATCCTTCTATTTTCAATACTTTTTCCCGAAAGCCTTCTCTATTATTTATTTCTTCTGTTGTTATATTGTTTTTTTCTAAATCCTTTCTTACTTCATTGACCCAGCTTGTCGTTGATTTCTTACCCCACAAATATCTGAAAATCTTACTGGTTAATCTACTATCTTGCATTCGATATAAATGTCCCAAAAACGTAAGTCTCCTTTTCCTCATTACATCTGATATATTTTCTATTTTTTTTATATATTTCAGCATTACTTCGTAATTTCCAACCTTCTGCTGTGTTTTGTGGGCCTAATATTTTCCTCATGATTTGCCTTTCTAGTATTTCTAGTTTATCTAAATTATAGTTTAATGCCCGACATTCGCTTGCATATAGGCATTCTGGCTTCACTACTGTGTTGTAATGCCTTATTTTTGCATTTTTGGATAGGCATCTTTTATTGTAGATATCTTTGGTGACACCATAAGCTCTCTCCATTTTATGTACTCTCTCCTCTACTGCAGATTTTTCTAAACCATTTTCTTGGATTATTTCCCCTAGATATTTTAATTTTTTTACCCTCTCTATTTGGCCAATATCTGTTTTCAGAAATTTTGGTGCATCCCAAATATATGTTAAAAATGTTGTTTTTCTGCAGAAATTCTTAAGCCAGTTCTGCTGGCGATTCTTTCCATTATAGCAGATGTCACATTTTCAGAAAGTATTGCAAAGTCATCTGCAAATGCAAGACAATTTATTTCGATCCTTTTGTTTCCTCTTCCTAACCTTATCGGTGAAATGTTGAGTTCAATAAGTTTTTCGTTCCAAATTCTCACTATTTTCTCTAGGACACAATTAAAAAGAATTGGGGATAGTCCGTCGCCTTGTCGTACACCAGTTTTTATTTTGAAAGGCTGTGATATCTCTCCCAGAAATTTCACTTTAGAGACTGTGTCTGTAAGTGTTTCACGGATTAGATTTGCCAGTTTAGACTTTATGCCAAATTCTCGAATTATTTTATATATAGTTTCTCTGTCAACAGAATCAAAAGCCTTTTTGAAATCTACAAACATGACTACAATGTCCTTTGAATTAAGTAACCTGTGGCGATTATTATTATTATTATTATTATTATTATTATTATTATTATTATTATTATTATTATTTTTTTTTTTCTTTTTTTTTTTTTTTCTTTTTTTTTTTTTTTCCCCTAGTCAGAAAGCCTGTTAAGTATTAAATCAAGCAGTGCAACTTGTCTAGGCAAAGATGCAATCTGCTTCATCTCACACGACTCTCATTGAAATACTACATTTTTAAATCTCATTCTAATGCTATGCAAGTTTCTTTTGCACCCTTGTGATGAGTTGTAGATGATCTCCATTTCTTTCAAATCAAACCTGATATCATAACTAGCATCTGGCTATGTTTGATAACTGTTCAGGAAGTAAGGGATGATTAACCACCAGCCACGATGTTCCCACTAACACTGTATTTTTGCTTGAAGTATGCGGGCCCATATATACTGTATTTTTCTTTTCTAGATTCACTCTATGTGGATGCTTAGCATCATCCTCTAAATGTCAGATCAATTACAACAGCACATCCCTTCTTTCTGTCAATCATAATTATCTCTAGTCAATGTACATAACCTCCTGTAGCAAGGCAATGAACTTTCTCATATTTGTCCAAGCCTGATTCCTTTGCTATTATCCTCCTGACTTAAAGATGAGAGTTGTTCCTTAGAAGTTCTCCATGATGGCAAGATTCCAGAACAAACCAAACCTTAACTGCACTTTCAGGTATTTCCTGTCATTACTCAAATCAAAAGACCTGCACCTGGCGAGCCGAACTTGTCCTCGGACACTCCCGGCACTAAAAGCCATACGCCAGTTCATTTTTTTTTTTTTAACTACAAAATTGATACTATGATGGCTGTTGTGACCTACGAGTCGAGAGATGCAACTCACCAGAGTCATATCTTACGTAGTTTTAACTCAGGCAGCAAGAGAAGAATGGAACATTTCTTTGTTTAATGATATAGAAAGAGCTGCACAACGTTTCTCACCTGGAGGACTGTTACTGTGGTGCGAAGTGCCATTGCTTCGTAACGCTGGCACAGGACTGGGCGGCCGTGGTACCAAAGGTGGCTCCAGAATATCACGGTATTTAGACACCATCAGCACCGAGATGAAGTACACGATGGCCAGGGATAGGAACTGAGCTTGTTTCGTCTCCTCCTGCCGCACCAGTAGGAACAAGACATCAACATTATTAAACTTGAACACCCTTATTGCATAGAACTGCACACCATGAGGTAATTCAACAGCTGAAGTAATTCTGCAAAGGCTATCAAAGTATTCATCAAACTTGTGCAGGTACTCACCACGTCACGGTAGATGACTGCTCGCAGTCTATTCACATCCATGTCTTGGAGAAGTTTCTCAGGATCCTTGACAGGACTTGATTGGCTTGCCAGGTTCTCCACAATGTTCTACAACAAACAGTACACATTTTAGTATAAAACTACAGGAAGAGAATTATTTCAGAAGATGGGATAATGCTAGAAGTGCTTGAGATATGAACATGGAGGAGAACAGGAGGAGTTAAATGGGAAGATAGGGTAAGAAATGAAGAAGTTATACAAAGAGTTGGAAAAAAAAGTTCCATGATGCATAGAAGGAGAAAAATGAATTGGATTGGACATTGTTTTAAAAGAGAATGTTTACTGAAGGACAGAATATAAGGAATGATATATGGTAAAAGATAAAGAAAAATAAATCAAATGTTGGACAACACAAAAAAATCACTGAGAAGAAAGTTTATCCCACAGTAAGACCTGCTTTTTGGCAGAAAAACCTGGATGATGATAATTTCAGAACAAGATGCAGTATACTGTATTGCACTTTCGATAAATTTCCACTTCTTTGAAAATATTTAAAACGCTAGGGAAACAATTGATAGGGAATCTGTCACCTGGGCAACAGCAGTAAATGCAGATCATTGATGACTGGCTGATTGATTCAACATTCTGTAACATTAACTCACCCCCAACATTTTCACTTATTCACAACAAATTTTTTGAACAGCTACTTAAGAACATTATTAAAGTTTTCATGAATCACTGGTAAGTTCCCAGAAAAGAACCATAATTTAATTTCATAGATTGATTTTTTTTTTACAATTGGCTTTACATCGCACCGACACAAATGGGTCTTATGGCAATGATGGGATAGGACAGGAGTAGGATTGGGAAGAAAGCGGCTGTGAACTTAATTAAGGGACAGTGAGAAACCACAGAAAACCATCTTCAGGACTGACAACAGTGGGGTTTGAACCCACTTAGGGCTCTCTAAAAGACTAGGTATGCTCGCCCGCCATTATGGTTCATTCCTGCGCTACGTTGGTAAGGCAGTTGACCGCCCCAACCTTGTATATGCTTCCTCTTTACTGTTCTCCAAGCTAGAAAATAACGCTAAACTAACATACTGTAAAAATACTCATTCTCAGCATTACTCAAACGGTTACTCAACATAAATATTAGTATATTTCGTACATTATTGTGTAATTTTCACTCGAGACGGTGATTATAAAAGCAAGGCCGTTGATAATTTGCCATTTAATAAATAAACTAGGCATGTACTCTCACTGGATACATATTAGAAAAAAAACCTTACTAATAAAACAGTTTTATTATTATTATATTATTATTGATAAGTAGAATAGGTTGTTCGTAAGCTATGCGCCGCGGTACCGTCAAATGAAATTAGGGACACCGTGGTATTGATATAGGCTACTGTCATTCTTAAATCGAGGTATTTGACGTGGTAATCGGTCAGTGACGAAGATATATAAATTGTGATATAATATTTTGATACCATATGATCTCAGTTGGTATTTCATACCTGCGTGAAATTGATTCAGCGCTATTTTCAATGTTGTCGAAATAATAAGAATATTCTTCGAACAAAAATAACGCTGAAATGTGATGTACGAAGACGAACACACCCAAGTAGCTGGGATTCTTTAAGTTTATTCCTGTCTTCTAAAATGTAGTCCCTTCTCTTATTTAGTAGTATTTAAAAAATACATTCTATGTGCAAAATAAACTTAATTTTTGGTGAGTGTCATGAATCTCATCTGCTCATGCAGTTGTAATGAACAGGGAATTTTAGTTTATTCAACCAAAAATTCATGAAACAGTCCGGCTCCATGGCTAATTGGTTGGCATGCTGACCTTTGGTCACAGGGTCCCGGGTTCGATTCCCGGCAGGGTCGGGAATTTTAACCATAATTGGTTAATTTCGCTGGCACGGGGGCTGAGTGTATGTGTCGTTTTCATCATAATTTCATCCTCGTCGCGACGCGTAGGTCACCTACGGGTGTCAAAACAAAAAGACCTGCATCTGGCGAGCCGAACTTGTCCTCGGACACTCCCGGCACTAAAAGCCATACGCCATTTCATTTCATTTTTTTTTCATGAAACAAATGTTATATTATTATAAACTACATTCGGGAAGAAAATAGGAATAGTGTAAATACTTCTATAGCTGAATCTTCTCTCCCAACCTGAATTATTGCACTGATAATCAGATACCAGTGACTTGTAAGGGGAGTGACCCAAATATTGATCATTTTGACTTTGGCAAAGTTAGCAGTATATTTTTTCACAGAGATTCCTCTGGTTTTAGCAGAAGTAGTATTATTTTTCAACACGACTCACCTTATTAAACTTCAAAGAGTTACAACATTGGTTAACTTGCTCAGGCAGCACATTTAAAAAATATACGATATTTAAGTAATACTTTACAAATTGAAAGTCTCCTTTTATTACAGTATTTAAAAAACAATAACATTCCATTCCTTGTTTACATTTTTATCTTTTCCGAATAATACCCATGCATTTTACCTCGTTTCCGTACATTCTTGTTAGTCAGCATAGGACCAAATTTTGAAGAAGTGTCTAACATTTTTTCGTTTAAATTGCAGCACGTTGGAGAACATGTACTGGTAGATTTATCATTCAAAATTTTCTCCGTTACAAGATTTGCACCATTTTGCATTGTATAATGCTTATAGTCCTATAGAAGACCTCACAGTTACAAATTAATGTCATAACTTCTCAACTGAATTTCCTTAGACTACCCAAATTTTGTAAAAAAAAGTACGAATGTTTTAGAGCCTGATTCAGAAAGCTCATAGTTTAAAACCTGTCAGCAAATAGGCCTACCACAGATCTTGGTTTTCAATAATGTATTTCTTGTACTACGGTACCACCAACATTAAACAAATTATTTGTTATATGAAGTTAGTTTTGACAATTATTGTAATTGTGGTGTTTGGATGTTGAACTCCTGTTGCCGCACTTTGGGGGCAGAACTGAATATTGAATGATCAGTGTGACTGAATTAAAGAGGTGTAGGCCTAGTAATGTCAATGGGAGCTGGGTGCAAGTTTAAGTCAGCAGCTGAAGTAGGTGTAAAACAGAGGCAGTGGAGGAATAATACAGACCAGAAGGGAATCTTAACAACCTGTATCCCGCAGTAGAGACACTACTACTACTACTACTACTACTACTACTACTGCTACTACTACTACTACTACTACACCCACCATTATGTAATAAATATCCCCACGAATATAGCACTATTCTGTCCATGCACGCAGTGAATAAAGCAATACGTTCAATGTGACGAAGCGAGCGCTCGTAGGAGAAATTAGAGTTTGATCACATCGCCCAATGCGCATGTATGAACCAAAATGGCGGCTAAGCATACCCATCTTATAGAGCCTTAAACCCACTATCTCCCGAATGTAAGCTTGCAGCTGTCAGCGATTGATAATATCATTACAAGATTTGAGCTCTTTAGGCTGCAAAATTACCAGTATTTTCCTCAGAGTGGCAGAAGGCTCATGGGTTGGAATATCAAACCTCTCCAAGACATTGGCGACTACTGCCTCTGCAAGCCTCCTTTGAAGCACAATGCAGCGACAGCACTCTAGGGAAGATACGTAAAAAGAGCTTGGATGATAGTCCTTCATTGTTCAGTATGCACTGTTCAAACATTCTAGCTTCATAACCAAGCGGAGTGGCCGTGTGTGTTAACGAGCTACAGCTACGGAGCCAAGCTCTGCATTCAAGAGACAAGTGGGTTCGAACCCCACCAATGGCTTTCCTGAGAATGATTTTCTGTGGTGTCCTATTTTCACTCCCAGGCATATGCAGGAACAGTTCCTATTCAAGTCAAATGGGTACCTTGTTAGCCCAGTAACTGGATACAACTTACATTTCATTTTTTCAACCTAACTATATTTTTTTTTTTTTTTTTTTTTTTTTGCTAGGGGCTTTACGTCGCACCGACACAGATAGGTCTTATGGCGACGATGGGATAGGAAAGGCCTAGGAGTTGGAAGGAAGCGGCCGTGGCCTTAATTAAGGTACAGCCCCAGCATTTGCCTGGTGTGAAAATGGGAAACCACGGAAAACCATCTTCAGGGCTGCCGATAGTGGGGTTCGAACCTACTATCTCCCGGATGCAACTATATTTCTTCTTCTTCTTCTTCTTCTTCTTCTTCTTCTTCTTCTTCTTCTTCTTCTTCTTCTTCTTCTTCTTCTTCTTCTTCTTCTTCAAATGGTATTTACATTGCCCCTCTTCCTAATGACTGGCATTTCCTTAGTGTATGAAGTCACTTATAATGTTTTAAATATGAGTAATTTCTCTATAAGTAAATTAGTAGTCATTCTAGGGAAAATTATTTTTTCAATTTTCCTCTTCCTCCTCCTGACACAAGAGATGTACTGTATGTCACTTCTGGGGCAATCCTTAGATCTTCGTTTTGATCCACTCTGATGCTTCATACACTCCCTGACAAAAAGTTGAAGTGCCCAGAAGAAATGGTCAGATGTCAACGTCACTTTGTACACGTACACACCATCAGCAGGTATGTAAATGATTAAAGTTGCAATTCTCTGTGACAGGTAGAATGGCCACCAGAGTGCATTAATTTTGTTCGTGTTTAGTGTTACTACCAGGCCTGGTAGAGTATATAAGGGGTGTGAACAGTGCCATATGTTGAGTGATCACTGTGAAGGACACAGAGATGCCGCGTATTTGTGTGAGACAGCACCTGCCAGAGTTTGAAAGGGGCCTATTGTGGGTCTCCATTCGGCCGGCAGGTCATATCATGCAATATTCAGATTTGTGGGACATTCAGATGTGACAATGGCTCCATGTTGAACTGCATGGGAACATGAAGACAGGCATACGCATCGTTAAGGTTCCAATCGACGATGTCTGACCACCACAAGGGAGGATCACCATTTTGTGCCACAAGGATATCATAACCCCTTCACATCTACGCCTGCCATCCGAGAACAAGTAACAGACCTTCTAAAAGAATTTAACTATCCGAAATTTTTTATGTATCACTGTTTTTGTTATATGTCTTTCTTCTTTGTTATTTTAGCTCATAATGACCTCTAGGCTAGGTCAAAACATGTCCTAGGTAGTTTTCTAAAAACTATGTAGCTTTTTAAACAGAACATTTATTAAATGGCAAATGTGTATTGAACAGGTGGACTTTATATAATTAAATTATTTTAGAAATTCATCTTAGATATGTAAAGTGAATACGGAACTGGAATGAAGTTCATTACTTGTAAGTAATAGACTCCCTGCAACATTCTGTGTCATTCTGCACCATTGGTCGGAGACTAGCAGCAGCCGGACTAGAGAATTACTATCACTTGTGTATCCCTTGTTATCCGAGATTTTTTATGTATCACTGTTTTTGTTGTATGTCTTTCTCTTTTGTTATTTTAGCTGATAATGACCTCCAGGCCATTAACACCACAACACAAACAGCTGTGTTTGTAGTAATGAATGGCATCGCATTGTGTTCAGCGATGAATTGCACTTCTGCACTACCCCGGATGACCATTGTCTGCGAGTATGGCGGTGACCTGGGGAGAGGTCCCATTCTTCCTACGTTTTGGAGAGGCACAGCAAGTGTTGCTCCCGGTGTCATGGTGAGGGGAGCCATCAGGTATGACTTCAGGTCACGGCTGGTAGTGATCAAAGGAGCTCCAATGACACGACGGTACGTCACGGACATCCTGCGTCCTCACATGTTACCTCTCTTGCGACAGTATCGTGGTGCCAATTCTCAACAGGACAATGCTTGTTCACACACAGCACTAAATCTATGACAGCTCAGTTAGTCAGTCTTTGGGAATACAGTAGTTCCTATCCCTCTAATGTCACTACTACTTTCCAGATAACTTGGCGGGAGAGGAAATGTGTGCGGTATACAGGAAGGAAGCAGGCAGGGTTTCTTGACAGCCAATCTTATTCATTCAGTACAGGTGGTACTCACTCTCTGCTTTGTCTTGCACAACACTTCTGTGCTGATTTCTCTCCATCTAGGCCTCTCTTTATGTATAACAAACTGCTGAGATTTGTGAAGACAAGTATACCCCCTGAACAATTAACGTATGTTCTATTTAGAATTTGTCCCATTGTTTTTTCATTCATAGCACTCCAAATTCTTCTCTACAATCCATCTCATCCTGTCAGTAATTTGAGACTCCTGTGATAGCTGTAAATGGACCACTGATGTGCCTGTTGCTCGCCCATCTATCAACTACCAACTGCAAGAAACAAATCTAACACTGCCTCGCCCAAGTGCAATCATACTTTGAATATATAATACCTTGTCGTTAAATGCTCCAAAGGAAGAATCTAAAATGCACAAAATTAAGGAGACTTACTCTTATATACAGACCGAGATTTTGTGTTCAATAGCCACATGTATGGAGCAAAGATGGTTTGGGGGTCAAGAGGTTTTTGTGTGTATCCAGCTTCCAAACTGTTCTGGAGCTACTGGCCTCCCTATTTAAGGCAGGCCCGATGAGTGCAGAGGAGTGCAGTCAATTCAGTCTGAGAGCAAGTGTTCTCATTCCTGAAACGCCTCGAACTTTCCGCGAGAGTATATAAACTGCTGATTTTCGGGTCTCCGCGCCACTTCAGTAACATCTTTCAGTGTGTAAAGTATGTAGCAGGGGGCGGGAAGCGCCTCTTTCTTCGGGCAGCAGTTCATCCACAAGGTAATGGCCGTTTAATAACTTCTTTTCTTGCTAGCTCAGCAGTTTAACTCTCGGGGCAGGTCCGAAGCCTTTTACCATGTAACTTTCCCTTAAAATGTAAAGACACTCGATATCAATTCTATCTGCTTAAACTATAAATTGGGATAGAGAGTGCTTAACCCTCTCGAGCTCCCACTCATATTGCTGTGAGGTGAACTTATTTTCTCAACCGTTTCTTCCAGTCTAGCGTAATGTAAATTGTCTTCTCATATAAGTCACTTCTTTAGGATGGGATTAGCCCTTGCATTAACGGCCTAGTGCCAAGTAGGTTTTAAACAAAATGGATTAGGAGTGCAAGAACGCCTCTTCTCAAGTTGATATTTTAGAGGCCATATAATTGACCTGTTTCCTTACCTAATAGGCCTCAGTAGGTTGGGTATTTTTTTTATTTTTTTTAAATTTTTTTTTTTACCCCTGTTTTCATGTCCTTCGAGGACAACTTGAAAGTGGAGTTTGGTGTGGCCTTTGATAGGCCCAAACTTAAGAGCAGGTAGCTCTTTCTTAAATTTTGTTTCTGCGCGCCTCGAGGAGGCTTTACGGTGTAATTGGGAGCAAGTGCTCCTGAGCATGATTGGGGTCTTCTGCCCCTTTGTTGAATTGTGTATATTGTAAAGTTGGGCTTATAGCTCAAGAATTGTGTGTCTGGCTCTCGGAGCCCAAATCCTGTAATCATTGTAATTGTACATTTTCGAATTGTGATTCGGCTACTGAGTACCTGTTCTATTTGTTATTTCTTAATCTTTAACAGAAAATATAACCTTGTTAAATTTCATCTTAACTTTAATTTCGTATTTTGGGACCTGTTCACCCTCGCACCTTCTTTCACCTCTGCCGTTCCACAGATACCTCGGAATAATAATAATAATAATAATAATAATAATAATAATAATAATAATAATAATAATAATAATAATAATAATAATAATAATAATAATAATAATAATAATAATAAAGTGAGCTAACGAAGACGATGTGTATCAAGCGATAAATGAGCAAATGCTACAATGTAAAGTGAGGCTTATCGTGGTCCCTAGTTGGCTGATTAGCAAAGTTGAATGAATGAATGAATAATAATACGGTAAATTCCCGTGTTACTGGTTTTATGTCCCAGTATCTACTTTTATGGTTTTTGGAGACAGCAAGGTGCAAGAATTTTGTCCACATGAGTTCATTTCTCCCTCTCTCCCATCCATGTACCCTTCACAGAGTGTGGTGGCATGTCAAGTGCGGTTGCAGAGTTTGTGCCATGCTCTTCTATCCTGCATTAGATGCGTCGCTTGATGTAGAGACCTCTCAACCAACTACTTCATCTGGTCAATCCGCCTTGCAGGAGCTCTTCCTCGGGTCCTTGTTCCTTGTACTTTGCCCTCCACAATCAGAAGAAGATTAGCCAGGCCTGTTTGCAACACTTTGGTCACATATCAAGGAGAACATTGCATGCCATTGCAAAGCGCCTCCTGATCTCATCTGAGCAGGCCCCGTTGTTCATTATTAGGGCACCGAAAGAAACACATCTGCTCACCACCTCAAAACCTCCTATTTGTCTCAGGTATGACAAGTTGTTTGCCCGGTCCATAATCATGGGCTTTGTCTTGCCAATGTTGATCTCCATTTCCTATTCCCCGCTAGCTCTTGTGAGCCACTCCATGATAATCTCCATCTCCCTGGCGCTCAATGCTATGAAGAGGGTATCGTCTGCATACTTCAAGTTGCTGATCGTCTTTCCTCCTATTCGAATAACTCCTTCCCAGTCTTCCAGCACCTTCCTCGTAATGTGCTCTGAGTAGAAGTTATAAAACATAGGCGACAGGATGTACCCTTATCTGACACCAGCCTCGCTATTTGCTTTACGTCGCACCGACACAGATAGGTCTTATGGCGACGAGGGGATAGGAAAGGCTTAGGAATGGGAAGGAAGCAGTCGTGGCCTTAATTAAGGTACAGCCCCAGCATTTGCCTGGTGTGAAAATGGGAAACCACGGAAAACCATCTTCAGGGCTGCCGACAGTGGGGTGACACCAGCCTTGGTTTTGAATGGTTCTGAGAGAGCATCAGTGATGCGAATATGTGACCAGTTGTTACCATAAAGTGCCTTGATTAAACTGATGTGGTGTTCTGGAGTTCCATGTCCCACAGTATATCCTAGAGTGCTTTCCATCTCACTCTGTCGAAGGCTTTCTTGAAGTCGACAAAGAACAGAAACATCTCTATGTTGAAGTCCCTGGCTTTTTCGATAATCTGACATATATTGTCTTCTGCCCTTCCCAGGAACAAAGCCTCGTTGTTCCTCTGTGATCTGTGGTAGCAGGAAATTTCTGAGCCGCTCAGTGACGATGTGGAGGAGGACCTTGCTAGCGTGTGGTATCAAGGCCACAGTGCAGTAGTTGCTGCAATATATGGTTGCTCCCTTCTTGTAGATGGGGATGAATCTATCTACATGAGGCTGGTGTTTTTGAATACCTTCAAATACCACCGGACTGAGCCAGAATCATACCCACCAACTTCAATTCAGAAGGCCAGCACAACCTGTCTGAGCTACTCAGACCAGCTCACCAACAATGAATGAACGAATGGCTAATTATAACACATTGATAATTGTGCAGGAACACAAACACTTCTAATAACTGTGCAAACTGACCTTGGGTGAGGCCTGAACTCCTCGTATCAAAGATTGCAGATGAGCTGACTTATTGCTACTGTTCATAGAGGGTGGGCTGACAGCAGGAAATGGACGGCTGCGCTCCTTGCACTCCAGGCAGTTACGGACTGCACATGTACACACCTGTCACAGATTGTGGAAAGAAGATATATTAAAAAGTTCTACGAACATATATATATATACACACACATACAAAAAGGTGCTTAAAAAAAATAGGGTAACAAGAGCTTGCATAGAGAAACTTTATTATACAGACAGATAGAAGGATTCACAGTAGAAGGGCACTCATATGCATTACTATTTAACAAAGTCACCATTTTTGTTGAAACAGTTGTTCCAATGATATACCAAGGCATCATTACCACCATGGAAGAAATCAGTGTCCAGTCCCTGAAGCCCTATCATGACGGTATGCTTAACGGCCATATAGTCGTTAAATCGCTTACTACCTAGGTACTTCTACAGCATTCTAAAGCCAACAGCATGCATGAATTGTTATGGTGCTAACTGTCAGGTCCAGTAATGTTCTGACATTCCCTGTTGCAATAATCAGAATCTTCGAATTCTTCTCTTTAACTTTTTTGACAGCAAATTGGAGTGAACATCTAGGTGCAGTTTCCCAGCCAGCCTACATATCCTCGGGGGTTTTCCTATTTGGAGTCAGCAGCGGTGATCCTAAATAGGCCTGCCCAGACACAGATGTAGGAGTGGTGGTGGTGATTATTGTTTTAAGACGAAGTACAACTAAGCAACCATCCTTTAATAACACTAATCAGCGAGAAAAAATGGAAGGGATCTGACACTTCAAAAAATGAAGGTATCAGCCAAAGAAGGACAAGGGCCACAAAAAATGAAAGACTCTCTAGGCCTCAATATCTAATATCATTGGGGTCAGAAAAGAACAAGAGTTCACCAAGGGAGGTTGGATAGGATAGATTAAGGTGAGAAGCCTGGCACAAGTAAGTGGAAGCACTGCCAGGACTCGGCTAAGGGCCCAGTGGTTGCCAAAGCATGATCCCTAGTTCAGAGCCCTGAGGGCCCCTTTTAGCCTCCTCTTATGGCAGGCAGGGGATACCGTACCGCCCCCACCCACAAGGGGACACAGATGTACGACCGTATCCCGGGTAGTCACAGAAACTCAGGAAAAGTGACCATCACAAATCTGCCACCAACATGCAGGTCCACACTAGAAGCTCCCAGTTACACCCGTAACCTGCTTCTGTCATCCTTATTCCATTACAGTAACAAATACCATAAGCGTACTTTTGTTTAAAGTGGATCAGAATTTGTCAGAAATTGATGATCTTGGAGCCTTACACAGCAGCACATGGAGCACAAGACATGCGGGATCAGACAGAGGAATTGCAACGGACTGCTGGAAACTAGTTAGCATTTGAGGTGCACTTTTAGAGCCAGTCTATTTGGCATTAGCCAGTTCCAGCTGCACAACCACTGGGAGCTAAGCAATGGTAGTGGTTCCTCTTCCATCTGTTGGGCTCCACTCACCATACCGCCATGTCAGCCATTGATGTCTTTGCTGTACCCTGGCAAAGGGCCCATATAGGTAGACCATGAGGACCAGGTTTATTAGAAAGCTGTTACTCCTCCGCATCTTCCTTTCCCATTATTTGCAAAATGGGGTCCTGGTGGAACACATAGTGAGCAGGTCAGTGTGGAAACAGGAACAAATAAAAAGATGGAACAAGGATAAACATAAAATCATAAAAGGACTACGATAATCTCCACATCTTCATACACTGCTGTCTTCCAGTAGATAGACTCTCTCCTCATCAAACTCTGTCTTACACCCATTTCTTCTCAGTCCTGGCAAGCTTGTTATCCTATTATGTGCTCCTGTTCTTCTATACACGACTTGATTTGTCACCGTTTGTTCTTTTCCATTACTTTCAATGAAGAATTAGTGTGCATTTATCTTTTTACATGCTTTGTAAATTTCACAAACAATTTAATGGTTCATGGTGTGGGTTACTGCAGTCACGTCCTAGTTTGTGAACCATGGGCAACGGCTGAGTGGCCTAGTAAGTGGTCCTGAGAGTCGGGATACCAGATGCTATGGAATGGGAGTGGGCATCTCGGACATATTCTGAGTCATGGCCCTCCTTGTGCTCAAGCGGCTAGGACTATACAATTCACCGGTGGTCCATAACACGTTAGAGGAGAGATCCTCACTTGGACTATGTGCAAGTAGGGTAGCATCTTGCTTCATGAATTTACCGAGCTCAGAACATTTTAAGCAAGACTCGGACCTATGGGGAGTAATGGAGTCCCACTCCCATATGACAGGCAAGGGACTCCTTGGAAACAACTTGGCGAACAAAATGGAATTCGATGGGGAGCTATCAATATTAATGGGGCTTATGGAAGAAAGAAGGTAGAACTGGCTGAGACAGCAAAGAGGATGCATCTGGATGTTCTAGAAGTAAGTGATATTCGGGTAAGGGGAGATAGCGAGGAAGAGATAGGAGATTATAAAGTGTACTTGACGGGATTTAGAAAGGGAAGGGCAGAGTCTGGGGAAGGGCTCTTTATCAGGAAAACCACTGCACGCAACATAGTTTCTGTTAGGCATGGAAATGAGCGAATGATGTGGCTAGATTTGGCAGTTGGAGGAATCAGGACTAGAATTGTCTCAGTGTATTCACCATGTGAGGGTGCAGATGAGGATGAAGTTGACAAGTTTTATGAAGCATTGAGTGACATCATGGTCAGGGTCAACAGCAAGGATAGAATAGTGCTAATGGGTGATTTCAATGCGAGAGTTGGGAATAGAACTGAAGGATACGAAAGGGTGATTGGTAAATGTGGGGAGGATATGGAAGCTAATGGGAATGGGAAGCTTTTGCTGGGCTTCTGTGCTAGTATGTGTTTAGCAGTTACGAATACATTCTTCAAGCATAAGGCTATTCACCGCTACACATGGGAGGCTAGAGGTACCAGATCCATAATAGACTATATCTTAACAGACTTTGAGTTCAGGAAATCTGTTAGGAATATACGAGTTTTCCGGGGATTTTTCTATGATACAGACCTCTATCTCATCTCTAATGAACTAAGTATCTCTAGGCCTAGGGCAGAGAAAGTGAAATCTGTCTGCAAATGAATAAGGGTAGAAAATCTCCAGGACGAGGAAATTAGACAGTAGTACATGGATATGATTAGTGAGAAATTTCAAACAGTGGACAGTAAGCAGATTCAGGATATGGAAAGTGAATGGGTGGCATACAGGCATGCTGTAGTAGAAGCAACAAGGGAATGCCTAGGAACAACTGTGTGTGAAGATGGGAAAAGGCGAACATCTTGGTGGAATGATGAAGTGAGAGCAGCTTGTAAATGTAAAAGGAAGGCTTATCAGAAATGGCTCCAAACAAGGGCCGAGGCAGACAGGGATTTGTAAGTAGATGAAAGAAACAGAGCAAAACAAATAGTTGTTGAATCCAAAAAGAAGTCGTGGGAAGATTTTGGTAATAACCCGGAAAGGCTAGGTCAAGCAGCAGGGAAACCTTTCTGGACAGTAATAAATAATCTTAGGAAGGGAGGGAAATAGGAAATGAACAGTGTTTTGAGTAATTCAGGTGAACTCATAATAGATCCCAGGGAATCACTGGAGAGGTGGAGGGAATAGTTTGAACATCTTCTCAATGTAAAAGGAAATCATCCTGGTGGTGTTGCGAACAGCCAAGCTCATGGGGAGGAGGAAAATTATGTTGGTGAAATTACGCTTGAGGAAGTGGAAAGGATGGTAAATAAACTCCATTGTCATAAGGCAGCAGGAATAGATGAAATTAGACCTGAAATGGTGAAGTATAGTGGGAAGGCAGGGATGAAATGGCTTCATAGAGTAGTAAAATTAACATGGAGTGTTGGTGGGGTACCTTCAGATTGGACAAAAGCAGTAATTGCACCTATCTATAAGCAAGGGAACAGGAAGGATCGCAACAACTATCGACGTATCTCACTGATTAGTTTACCAGGCAAAGTATTCACTGGCATCTTGGAAGGGAGGGTGCGATCAGTCGTCGAGAGGAAGTTGGATGAAAACCAGTGTGGTTTCAGACCACAGAGAGGCTGTCAGGATCAGATTTTCAGTATGCGCCAGGTAACTGAAAAATGCTATGAGAGCAATAAGCAGTTGTGTTTATATTTCATAGATCTAGAGAAAGCATATGACAGGGTACCAAGGGAAAAGATGTTCGCTATACTGGGGGACTATGGAATTAAAGGTAGGTTATTAAAATCAATCAAAGGCATTTATGTTGACAATTGGGCTTCAGTGAGAATTGATGGTAGAATGAGTTCTTGGTTCAGGGTACTTACAGGGGTTAGACAAGGCTGTAATCCTTCACCTTTGCTGTTCGTAGTTTACATGGATCATCTGCTGAAAGATATAAAATGGCAGGAAGGGATTCAGTTAGGTGGAAATGTAGTAAGCAGTCTGGCCTATACTGACGACTTGGTCTTAAAGGCAGATTGTGCAGAAAGCCTGCAGTCTAATATCTTGGAACTTGAAAATAGGTGCAATGAGTATGGTATGAAAATTAGCCTCTCGAAGACTAAATTGATGTCAGTAGGTAAGAAATTCAACAGGACTGAATGTCAGATTGGTGGACAGGTCGATAATTTCAAGTATTTAGGTTGTGTAGTAAGTGAGATTGAATCAAGGTGTCGTAAAGCTAATGCAGTGAGCTTGCAGTTGCGATCAACAGTATTCTGTAAGAAGGAAGTCAACTCCCAGATGAAACTATCTTTACATCGGTCTGTTTTCAGACCAACTTTGCTCTACGGGAGCGAAAGCTGGGTGGACTCAGGATATCTTATTCATAAGTTAGAAGTAACAGACATGAAAGTAGAAAGAATGATTGCTGGTACAAACAGGTGGGAACAATGGCAGGAGGGTACTCAGAATGAGCAGATAAAGGCTAATTTAGGAATGAACTCGATGTATGAAGCTGTATGCATAAACCGGCTTCGGTGATGGGGTCATGTGAGCCGAATGGAGGAGGAGAGGTTACCTAGGAGAATAATGGACTCTGCTATGAAGGGTAAGAAAAGTAGAGGTAGACCAAGGCGACGATGGTTAGACTCGGTTTCTAACGATTTAAAGATAAGAGGTATAGAACTAAATGAGGCTACAACACTAGTTGCAAATGAAGGAATGTGGCGACGTTTAGTAAATTTACAGAGGCTTGCAGACTGAACGCTGAAAGGCATAACAGTCTATAATGATAATGTATGTATGTATGTAATTTAATATTTCAATCCTAATTTTCACACTTTTCCCACATTTAATGTATGAAATAGAAAGCATAAAAGGGGTCACTCACCAATCGTAAGCACTGTCTGAGGATTCCTCCACTAGACATGTTCTTCTCTGCTTCTAGTTCACCAAAATTGAGTGAGCTGGCAAAGATGAGGACATCTGCCATGTTGACCAGTCGCTGGAGAAAGGACACTGCTACCTCGATGGGCATGCCCTGAGTCGGCTCGATCACGTCCAGCTCGCTCTGGGGGATGTTAAAGATACGTTCAACTAGGTCATTGCAGTATAATAACACAAACAAAAATGCATGTTGGGATCAAACCATCTACCCTGAGAACAAAAAGTCATTAAGTGACTTTGCCAATATGACCAACCACTTTACAATAAAAATGTATGTTATAGAGAAGAAAACATCAACACTCATACCAGAGGTTTTCTCTGAGCAAGGCAGACTTCTGTATTATACTTTTTGTATATCTAATAATAATACACCCACTCTGATGTCGTACACACGAGGAGTCCTGTAGTTGGTTAGATCCCGGCTGATCACCTGACCGCATTACTGCAGTACAAACAGCAGAAGAGTAAATTTAATTGTTGTATTCAGTATAATGTAGAAATGGAGCAGCAAGCAGAGTTGGATAGATATAAACACACTGTATATAAGCCAGCGGCAAGAGTGATGGGAGGAAAAGATTTTACGTTATATTAACATAAATCAGACAGAACCTGCGCAATGTTCAATGCAAGGTGTGGAAATACATTTTCAAATAATGAGGGAAAAGTGTATCCGACATGATGCGTCATAAATGTGAAAGTAAACAAGCAAATCATATACAAATATCCAAAGCGCGATAAAAGAGGACATTATGATAGTGTGTATGTGTGAAAAAAGTAAGCTTGAAATGTAATTCATTATGGGAGTGACACTAAACCACATTCCATGTCCTCCAGGTAAGTTCTGTGCAGTTCGGGTGTGTGAGTGGGATTTGTCTACTTGAAGTTTGGCAGTACTGGCTCAATATTTTCACCACGCTGGCGTGAAAACGTAAGGGCCTTTTGTTCATCTCCAGTACGTACAGTATATACAAATATGTGTATAATGATATGTTTGTACAGTGTGATTCTTTTAGCTTTATACATTCATCCTGTCAAAAATTCTTTATTTTCTTAGGGCTTACCTGTCAGATAAGGGCCCCTACTTGCCGATATGATGTCTTACAGTTACTGTTAATCTAGCATGTTGGCACTATGTCGTAAAGATTTTTTCGCGACTTGTGAATTTATATATATTGCCACTGCCGCTTTGTGAAAATCACTTGTGTTACATTTGCGGGTATAGGTAAAGCATATTTTCTTTTTCTCTCTGTTTGGGTAATATCAGGTACTCTATAAAGATAAATTCAGTTGAAATGACATGAAATTTCATTATCAACCTAACCTAACTCAACCTATCTTGTCACAACTTTGGTATAGTTTGCAGACTTAGCCTTTGTGCATTCTTATTGACTTATGGCATATGCACATGTAATATATTTGCTTGTGTGTACATTACTGCGTGGTTTCACTTCAGTCCGACAAGTAACAGCAAATTTCAAGAAGGGAGCTGAATTATTTACACAAGGCAAACACTGAAGAATAGTAATACGTATATCAAAATAAAGGCAAAAATATATCAAATATAAATGGGATTTTATTTTTTATTTAAATTCATTTACTGAAAAACACAAGGCAATTACAATTTATTTTTCCACATAGTTTCCTGCTTTGGAAACGCATTTGTCCTAGCATACGGGCAGCTTTCCAATGCCCTCATCATAAAAAGAACAGGGTCATGTCGCCAGCCAGTTCCGCACTAAGTTTTCCACTCTCTCGTCATCTTCAAATCATTGCCTTCCTAGATCATCTTTATTTAAGCGGTCCGAACAAATGGAAATCGCAGGGTAAAAAGTCTGGGCTGTAAGGAGGATGATCAAGTGTAGTCCAGTGTATTTCCTGTAGCTTGGAGACAGTTAGAGCTGCAGTATGGGAAGATGACCTGTCAAATCGGTTGGTCTTGACTTTTGCGGTGATATGCAACCCTTGCCTTGTTCAACAACTCGCAGTAGTAAGCAGCATTGATTGTGCATAGCTCATGCACATCGATCGTCGTCAATAATGTCTTTAACCGCACAAATGTTTTCGTCTGTAATGCTGGTCCGAGGACGGCGATCGTGTTGATTTTCCACACGTTCCCATCCTTCCTTGAACATTTTATGCCAGGTAAACACACGTGTCCTTGACAATGTTTGATCACCAAACCGTGCAGTCAATCTCTGGGAAATTTCTGCCGCTGTAACTCCCTTCAAGAGCAAAAAATTTTATAATTATGTGTTGCGCAGTGGAGGAGTGCACCTGCTGCTCTGAAATCGTGAGTGTTACTGATGAAACAGCAGGAAATATCTAACAGCACGCCCTTCCCACTCCTAACAGTCCCGTCTAAGCATAGCAGAAGCACGGGGCCAGTCCTACCAACTGTTTATGTTCAGAAACAACAATCCCGTTTATATTTGATCGACCTTCGTAACATTAAATTGAGTGAGGGTGAGAGAGAGTGTTTACTTAATTCCTCATTGAGCCTGAAAATCAACTTAATTATAAATATCTTGACTGATCATTTACTTGGTTAAGGGAACCTCCATTACTGATGAATTGAGTTTAGTGTGTTGATGGGTATGTCTTATGATTTCAATATGTAAATAGTCAAGTTGGCAGCCATGATGAGTCATAAAAGAAAGAATAGGGTGGCAATATTTGTTTTTTAGTGTATAGCCTTACATGCCAAGTACTATAGACATTTAGTTCTAAGTAGATAAAGTAGTAATGATAACGCTCAATAAATGGCAGTGCTACTCACTCAATAGGGATACATACATCTGAAGTCATTTCAGGGGTGATGCCAGAGGGGGCGGGGTTAGAACCCCTCCACGGAATTTTTACAAAAATAAAATGAACAGAAACTGACAATCTATATACATAAAATAAGAGTTTTTCCATAATGTCTGTCTGTCTGTCTGTCTGTCTGTCTGTCTGTCTGTCTGTCTGTCTGTCTGTCTGTCTGTCTGTCTGTCTGTCTGTCTGTCTGTCTGTCTGTCTGTCTGTCTGTCTGTCTGTCTACGCATCATGAGAAAACGGCTGAAGAGAATTTCATGAAAATAGGTATGTAAAGTCGCTACAATCTAGGCCATAAATAATTTATTCACGCTGAGTGAAATGGTAGTTTAGGGGACGGCCTAAAATTTAATTCTCAAATATTTATATTATTAGTGGTCCTATCGATAAATACTTCATAACTAAAGTCATATAGTATTAAATTTTTGATCACTTATGTTTTATACATTTTTACCACACTGGCTATGATAACAGAGATATTCATGAATTTGGATTTTGTAGTACTGTTTGTTAAAAGTGTGAAAATGTGCAGTTTTTCATTTGATCGGGTATTTTATATGACAACATTGCTTTAAATTGCTACATTCCTACTGACGTCATTGCAATAGCCTATGTTGACTTCAGTTAGGAAAACCACAAAGACAGCCTTTCTGAGAATTCCGTTGTGAAGCACGGGTACATTAGCTAGTAAACAATAAACTAAATAAACATCCAGAGACATAATTGTAGAACCAACAGATCTGTAATTCACTTGTATCAGTGTTCCTTCATTCGTGCACCTCCATTGTGTTCTACCAACATTCTGTAACTACAAACCCCCCCCATCGGCTGATCCTGGCTACGCTACTGTGTCATTTTAACCAAATGGAGGTCTTCACTCACACATAAGTGTGAGAAGGAAACAGTGAAAATGATAGCCTCAAAATATTTGAATGTATTGATGTCCTTACACTTACATTTGGCGATGTTGCCGAGGCCAAAAGAGGAAGGAGCCCTCCGCAGGCTATGATGAGATTGTCTGCCAGTTGAGAAATGAGGTGGACCGTATTCACAACAAAAATGGCATTTTCGCTACTATTTACAAAATCCAACACTGATTTGGTCGAGTGGCTGAAACAAAAATATTAGAAACAGTAGAAAATAGTGATTTGCACACAAATTATCTTGAAGAGAGGAAGAACACATAGTAATATTACATGGTATTTAGGTACACAAATCATTTGTACGATATCAAAGAATAGCAAATACAAAATATCAGGGCATATTTTTCTAGGACAGTAATCTGGTTTTAACAATTCCATCTTAAAAAGGCATAACCAACACATTGTTAAAAGCTTTTATATGAATGAATCTTTTCACGTCATCTAAAACTTGAGACCATGAATGGTTTCAGAAGGGCAAATTCATATTACTTCTAAATATTTATACAGTGACCATTTTTATGGCCGGATGTTGCCGGATGTGATTCAGACTTTAGGGGACAAAAGTAACAAGTCCGCACATGTTAATCTTTACCTGCATGCTGCTACTTCTCATTATTAGCCAGCAGAGAATTAAGTTTGAAAAAACAGGTAAGAACAATAAGAACTTAACCACCTTTTAACATTTCATCAACAACAGCTGAAAACAGCTGAGATTGGTTGGGGAAGAAACCGTCACTTTTTCTCACTTTTCGGGGGAAGGAAAAAGTATATTTCTATGAAAATACATCTCTAGTCTTGCTTATTTTGTTCACAACAAATACCTTCCTCTATAAATGTGATCAACAGTTTGAAATGAAATTTGCAGAACATGTTTTTAGAAATAGTGTTTTTTTAAATAGATAGTTCTTTTCTTCACTCACTAGCCGTTTTCAAGCAATAATTCACAGGATTTATTTCTAAAATATAATAATCATATGTAAGTATGATATTGGTTTGTTTTAAGAGGAAATTTACAAATCTATGTTAACAGCAGTAGTAAAACATGAGCCACTAATATATCAGACAGCTTTCCAGTCAAAGTTGGTGTCCATCAAGGTTCAGCCTTATCACCTCTACTCTTTATCTGTGTAAAGGACACAATTACTTGAGACTTACAATGCAAAGTTCCATGGAACTCACTCTAAGCGGATGATGTCGTGCTTGCCAGCACCTCCAAACATTGTCTGCAATACCAGGTCCAAGCCTGGAATGACACCCTCAGCAGATTTGGCCTTCGCCTTAACATCAAAAAGACAGAGTACCTAACAAATCAGAGTGACAGTGATACTGAAGTCAATGGTGAATACCCACTGAAGACTGATGCCTTCTGTTACTTAGGATCTCATTTAAGTAGTAAGACCAACAACAACGCTGAAGTGTGAGTAAAGATAAATGCTGGATGGAGGTGGTGCAGGGAGGTAACGAGAGTGCTCTGTAACAAGTGAATGCCGATACAAATTAATTTTTTTTGTAATATCTGAAGCCATCCTTTTTCAGTTTTGACTCAGTTAATTTATAAACTACCTGAAAGAGAAAACATATGGTAACAGTATTACACCTTTACAGCTGTTACCATATGAGACAAGTAGAGCACCACATTCATGTTATGTAGATGTTGACGCAAGTGTAATAGACTAGTATAACTTGGAAACAATATTCTCTAACCCATGGGTAAATAATGGACATATCAATGATGACTTGTGAGGTGTGGCTATGAAGTTGTTTACATCTATTAGTATTAGTATTATTTACGTAGTTATGTCCGGACTTTATTTGGTATAATCATGATTGTATTATTTGTGAGGTTATGTCATGAAACATCTGCTGTATACATATATATGAGTTTATTTAATGTAAGACCATGTAATTAATAGTACATAATTTATTTTTACCTATATATATGATGTATTATCCAATCCAACATTGTGCAATACACTGTAATAAGTCTAGAACACCGCAAATTGCGACTGGAATTGTGTAGAAAATTCCTTACATTGTAAATAGGCTATTGGAGACTATCAAAATTACGAGGAAACATGTTGTGTCATATTCTTCCAGAAGCCTAGCCAGGCAACGTATATAAAGAGGCAGTCTTGGGAGTAGAGTTGAGTTGTTTTAATGAGACTTGTGTGGAAGTCGTGAACTTGTGTTGGATTCTGTTGACATGCTACTGTTAGCAGTCAAATGTTTGTTGAGGTGGCGGTTCAGTAATGTGTGTAGAGCATGTATAAATAACTTGTAAATAAAACAGTGTACACAACTGACAGCATTTTCTGTGCGTCTTTGTGGATACATCAATTTTGATATTAATGTTGTGTTGCTCGATGGGAATCTTTCATCTTGACCACATAATGACTATTTGATGTAAGATTAGCACCACTCCAATAAATGAGAAAATGCGTGAGAGACGTCTCTAGTCCTGTGGCCATATCATGCATGAAGCACTTAATACCATCGTCAATACTGCTTATCACCTTAATGCCAGCGGAACTCAACCGATTGGAAGACCAAAACAACGATGGTAAGATGCCATCCACACCGGCATAAGAGCCTTCCACCTACAGAGTAATGATGTTTCCGATCATAGGAAATGGAGTTCCTTGATCTGTGGAGTTGACCCTCCACCAGCAGGAAGAAGAAGCAGAAGAATTATTCAATCACTTAATCACTTAGGTTTTTTTTCTTATCTGTCAAAACTAATGGAAGATTATGCAATATTAGAAAACCCCAGACAAGAATATATTTTTGCCTAATTTATGAGCTGCTCAATTAGGCAGTATGTTATGAGCTGTCAATGGAGGTATGGCGAATAAACTTGAATGGACTCAAAATAAACTTTCAATGTATTAGGTCATGTTCAGTACATACTGAAAAGGTCAGTGGTGATTACTGGAGTGTTTAAAACTAGGAAAGATCGTAATATGAAGAAAAAGTTGGAATTAAAAAGGAAAATTGGGGAAAGTATTCATCCATAGGTAGAGATTGGAATAATTTACCAAGGAAGATCTTCGATAAATTATCCAACTTCTTTTTCAAAATCATTTAAGAAAAGACTAAGTAAATAATTTATAGGGAATCTGCCACCTGGGCGACAGCCCTAAATGCAGATCAGTGGTGAATGACTGACTGACTGAAGAAAACATTTAAGTAATACCAGAATTATGTTTTTTCCTGAAAGAACGTCATCAGATTCTATCAAATCACTTTTATTATGTGTAAATCATTTCAACTGTGTTTTTCTTTCCTATTTTTTGTGTGTGTGCGTGTGTGTGTAAATGTTATTGTTTAAGAATGTGCAATAAAGTAAACTTCTGTCCTCATCCCGAGGTGGTGCAGCTCTTTTCAGCACATCCACAATGGCGGTGAGCTGCATGTACCATTTTAACCACATACCGGCCTTCTTGCCATTCTTAAATCTCCAAAAGTACCGGCAACTGAACCCAGGCCACTGAGGACGGCAATTCGTAGTGATAGCCATTTTTACCCTACAGAGCTGGACAGAATGGGCACTTATTATGAACAAGTACAAAACTAGTGCATGTTAAAAATCTGTGTTCAGTGCCTTAATAAATGTGAACTTTTTTCTTTAAACTTACCTTACTGCACTCTGTCTATTGCATGTGTTCTCTTAGCTGTTAATTAATACTATTTATACATCATCATCATCCTCATCATCCTTTTCCCTTATCCAGCTCCTGCCAGGCAAGGGCATTTATGGAACTTCTCCACCCTTCCCATCCCCCTTCCAGCATTCCTCTCCCATCATTTTGTCTCAGTTCAGGTTTATTCTTCTTGCACTCCTCTTTATTGAATTGATCAACCTTGTTCTAGGTCTCCTTCTCACTACCTTTCCCTTAAACTTCATCTCCAGCACCTATTTTGGTATTCTTTCTTCATCCATCCCCTTTACATGTCCAAACCATCTTGGTTTATTTCTATCAGTTCTCTCATTTAGCTTTTCTATTCAGACTTCCTTTACCGAGCTCGATAGCTGTAGTTGCTTAAGTGCGGTCAGTACCCAGTAATCGGGAGATAGTGGGTTCGAATCCCACTGTCGGCAGCCCTGAAGATAGTTTTCCGTGGTTTCCCATTTTCACACCGGCAAATGCTGGGGCTGTACCTTAATTAAGGCCATGGCTGCTTCCTTCCAACTCCTAGGCCTTTCCTATCCCATCGTCACCATAAGACCTATCTGTGTTGGTGCGACGTAAAGCCCCTAGAAAAAAAAACAAAAACCTCTTTACACTTCCCTATTCCAGACAAGGTTTCTTACACTCTAGTAGAATGCATTGCCCTGTTGCACCCTCTTGCTTATCTCCATGTCTCGCCTTATATTCTGCATTAATTCACTCCCTAGGTATTTGAAACTCTCAACAATTTCAAGGTTTTGACTGCCAATTTTTGCAATGAATTGTCTGTGTCTTTCTCCTGTTGATATCACAATGAACTTGCTTTTCACTGCATTGATTTTCATACCATACTTTTCAATTTTATCATTCAGTGCATCAAGTTGTTCTTTCACTTCTTTGCAGTTTGTTCCCCAGATCACAATATTGTCTGCAAATAGTAATAATTTCATCTCCCTAATCTCATATGCTTCCTTTATCTCCTTTACAATTTCATCCATAACCACTAAAAATAAGAGGTGACAGCACAATTCCCTCACAATCCCCTGTCTTAGACCAATTTAATTTCTAAACCATTTCGTCCTTCCAACCGGAGTCTGTACAATGACAACTCAGTTGTTATACATAGCTTGCTCCATTTCTACAATTTGTGTGCCCAGTCTCTTTTTGACCATGGTTTCCCAGACCTTCTCCCTGGGAACATTATAATATCCTTTTGTTAGTTCTATGAAGGTCATAACCAGTTCCTTTCCATATTCCCAATACTTGTCCATTAATTGCCTCAAGCAGAAGGTTGGGTTCACTGAAGATTTTCTACTACTAACACCATACTGTTCAAAGTGTTTTAATAGAGATGGACAATATTCTTCTCAAGAACAAAACAAGTCACGTTCTATTGTTAATTAAATGTTTTCTAGTATTTCTTTAACCTTGCATTAGTTCTGACACACTGGAAAACTTACTAAACTGAAACTGAAAAGAAAATGGCTCCTACATTTTAATACAAATTAAAGTCAAATAGTAGGCCTACATACACCACAAATGTGTTCTGATTAAAGGTCGATATCACTGAATTTGGGAACTGTTTTGAGTAGAACTAATAATCCAACGAATACCATATCTTAGCACATTAAAACGTTTAAAAGGTTGACAACTTAGTTTCTTGTTCCTCAGTACGGAGTGAATCTTCCTCATGCTTCCCGCATAAATAACAGGCAAACATAGTTCCTTTTAACACAGCAACATGTGCCTTGGCCAGTTTAACACATCAAAGTAGACTTTATTCATTTATCCACTGACAGATTCAGCTTATGACCAGCAGTAACAAGGTTGGGAATAGTACAGGATGCAGAAACATCAGACAAAATGGGACACACTGTGAAGAGTGTATGAACACGATGGCTTGTGGCATAGCAATTGTCTTCTTACTATGGTGACTGCGGTTTGAATCCCATTCAATACACAACAAATTTAAAAAAAAATCACATTCCATGAGAAACTGGCTTCCCATGGCAATGATCATGATATCAAGAGTCATGCCTTTTTCTATCAAGAGAGTAGGGCATTAAGGATGGTATATGGCTTGAGGACTAGTTAGTTCCTAATTAAAGATTGCCCTGGCACCCATCCGCTTTGCGGACACCAACCTAAAGCTTGGCAACTATGATCTAAGAAGTGTTTCCTAACAAAAACTTAGGCTTTGAAGAGAAATCCAGACAGATATCGCATCATCAAATCTAGGAATGAAGTAGACTACCAGAATATTCAGGTCATAGGAGAACTAGCCAGCAACAATCAATCCTACATAATGTGCGGACACTCAACCTTTGAGAGTGGGTGTGTCATGATGCAGGATCAACATACAGAGATGGGGCTTCCTACTACCTGATGCTGATGTTCAGTACCAGTGTGGTGCTTTGCAAGATGCAGACTTGCCCACAGCTATAACATTCTTTTTCGTCACTTATTGTTGTGACGATTAGCTACTAAACATGATGCTATACCACTGTCACCACCAGTTCTCATTCTTATGCCCATTGCCCATGGCAATTTTTTTTGTAAAATTTGTTGTACAACTCATTTTATAAAAATATAACAAAAACAAGTTGTGTTGTTCATGGTAAAATTATTTCATAAAATTCGTGGAAGCATCAGGATGGCCATCTATGAACTATGAAGATGTGTATGTGATGTCAAGGATTGAGTTTGAATCCTTGTTTATCTTTGCCTTCACATCAACCTGGCTTGTGTTCCACCCGTTGCTTACGCTATTATACAAGGCTGGGAAATGAGCAATGAGAAGTGGGGTCACCGAATTTAGTTTTCAGTTCTCCCGCTAGGATCGTCTTTCTTAGAGATAAGTTTTGAATGTCTTCTTATGTTCAGCATGGACCTCGTGGCAAGTGCTTGTGAAAATTCGCTAATGTATAGCTAATTACGATAGTTACGGAGAAACCACGTGTTCTGAATGTTGCTTATCATCCATTTTTGTTGTAGTAGTGCAAATAATTATGAATATCATGCCATGTTTGAAACATTTCAATAAAATTTATGGTTTCATTGAAGCTGTTCCTGTCACCAATTTCTTCTGGGCTTACTTTCTCCAAACTCCTTAGACCAGCAGTAGTGTCTGTCGAGAATATTACTTTAGCCCTTGCAACTTTAATCTTTTCCAAATTTGTAGGGTATACTACATTTCTAGTTAATTTCCGCACAGATTTCGCTACCAATCGTTTTTTCAGGTGGTACAGCTAGTTCGCATGTTCTGCATTTACCAGGTTACCATTTGCTTTAAAATTCCTGCTCACATGTTGTGAACTTACATTTCTTTAAATATGGCCAGGGTCAAAACTGAAAAATATAGGACTGCTGGGATCTAATGGGCGCTGAAGTTGATTTACAAAGTCTGCCTCCTTTCCACACAAGAAGTGAAACATTGCCACATTCACTTGACAATTGTCTGTCACAATTCGGACGACTTGGAGTACACAATCTTTAACAGCCTGTAAGGTCTCGCGTGTTAATTTGGCTAGTATAATATGACACAGGAATCCTGTAATGTGTGGAAACATCTTTGAACATAATGCAGAGCAATTTATTAGCAAGTTTATCTTCAAAACCGACAGCATCTCCCTCTGCATAAGTAATTCCAAGAAGCTTATCCAAATTCCTGTCATAGACCAGCTTTGATTTTATTACCATCTCATCTATGATTATAGAAACTACCTTTTCATTATCATGCTGTAAGGATTTCTTTTCTGTAATAAAACGAGCACGTACCAAGGGAGTAATTCCCGTCTCTCCTCTGGAATGGCTAATGTAAGTTTTTAAAGTTTTTGGTGTAGTAGGTGCAACGTATTTAGACACTTTAGGAACAGGTAACCTTTGAATGAGCTACGGACCTTTATAGTATTCTCTCTGAATTTACTCTTTTGTTTACAAAAAGCTTGAATCTGCTCCAAATCACCTTGTTCAGCTAGTCCTGTAATTTTATTTAGTCGACTGTCAAGTCCATGTTGATATTTTTCTTTTTTGAGTTGATGCATCCTTTCTTTTAAAGCAGTAATAATATTTTTCTGCTTCATTACAAGTGCTCCTTGTTTCCTACATTTTATAACTATTCTTTTCAGTTTCAAACCTACTTTAGTGCAGTATAGTTTAATAGAACACTGTGTGCCTGTGGTTTTATATAATGGTTCACTGATAATTACAGGTGGAGGGTCATTCTCTTCACTGGCTGTATATATAGTTGGTTCCACATGAATTTCAATTTTCTTAATTTCCGTCTTCTGTGGTCTTCCTCATATCTGGTCTTTCTGTATGTGACTGTGTGTGTCAGGGAAAACCTTGAAATACGGATGGAATGACGTACGCAAATAGGACTTTGAGTCCTTAAAATGCCTACAGCAAACGGTGGAATGTATGCTAGGTTTCCACAGAGATCTCAGTCTATTTCCTTGACGACAAACTGCCAATCACCATTTAGGTTCCTCGTCTTTCGGAAATTTGTGAAATGAAATACCACATCATTTTGAGGTCTTTGATTTACAGTAAGGAACACTACAGTACACCGTATTTTTTTTTAGTTTATCCGATGTTTGCATTACGTAAATACGGCGTTAATTTTGAGTCACTAAATTATAATCACCTGCACTAGCACAAGAAAGCTCACAAAGTACAAAATTACGTCTTGACATGCTCATGAATGTTTGAATGAGTACTTCGCCCACACAATTTTATGACTAAGAAGAGCGGACCTAGCAGCAAAATGATGCGTTTCACGAGCCCGAGCAGAAACCAGTTTCACGACCAGCGAGGCCTTGCATTTCCCAGCCTTGTATAATAGCGTAAGCAACGGTTTGTAACATTACAAGTTATAAATCTCATTTTACAACCGTATTGGATTTCAGAGTAATAAATTATTATATGTAAAAAACCACCTTTCCAATACACAAAACCCTTACATTTAGGATGAAACCATTTATGTGATTTCAGCATTCCTCATCATGATTATTCTTAAAAAACAGCATCATAGTTTATAATAAGAGCTCACCCTGATATGAAAAACTGTTTTCATCATAAACAGTCTAATGCAATCGAGCGTAGATATAATGAACAACGATTTTTAAGAACATCTAATCACTACATACTATTTTAACATTTTAAGTCATCCATTCCATTTTACATTTTAAGCAATTTTAATGATCAATTTTTGTTTTAATAGACACATATAATCTTATTGATTATTTTTAAAGTGTTAAATTCATATATTTTTATCAATGTATATTAGACATTCTTTTGTGATATACACCAGGATCAGGGCCCTGACCCATCAATGATTTATGATATCTATGGCTGATGATGCTCACTAAGATTGAGCGAAACATGTCCAATTTGTAACTAAATGGTTTCATCCTAAATATAAGGATTTTGTGTATTGGAAAGGTGGTTTTTTACATATAATAATTTATTACTAGCAACGGTTTGACCGAACCTTTGACATAAATTTGGTGGCTGAGTTTTCTGCGTCCTTTCTTGCATTACTCTTGTGATACATTGGCGTTTTAGTCTCAAACACTTTCAGCTTCCTTAGTCCACACAGATCCTGCCATTTTAGAAGTGTTTGTTTATGTTTATGAACAAGCTTCACAAGCTTCTCGCATCGTAGCGCCAGCATCATCGTCATGTCAGCTTTGCTAATTGGTTCATTTTGCAAAATTAATTTTACGGAATTGAACATGTTCTATTTTATGACAAGTTTCATCAGAGGTTTTAAAAAACTGGAATTTGACCATGAGCAACAGAAATTTTCATCATCATCAATGTCCCAATTAAATTAAATTAAATTAAATTATTGTACTATAAATTTAAAGGAAAATTTTACTGTGAGCAATAAGCATTATATTTTGGTGGGCAACAAGAAATATTACTTAATAATTCATCATAAGTTGCAGTTTTCTAGACACAGTGAACATTTTATAATTTGTATCCGAGTATGTTACATAGGTACACAAATTAAAAACACAGTAAAGGTACATTAAAAGTACCTATGAAAAAGATTTAGAAAACTTACCAATGTGGATTAAAGATCAAATTGCATAGTTAAGGAGGATGTCATGATATTATGACCCAAGATTAAGAGATCAAAGCTTAAATTCAGATGATCAAACTGTAACCTGTTGAAGTGCCAGTTTGAATGCCAAAGCTTGATAAGGGAACTCCTGCTGGTGATCACGATAAGCAAAAACTCCTCTCTCCACATCAGTATTAAATGGAACATAATGTACACTCACCTTCTCCACACCTGAATATCTGTCTCCAAGGAGAAAAGAACATCAGAGAGCAGACGCTGGTGGATGTATGACCACTTGAACTCAGGTATTCTGAATGGAGGTCTGGTAGGACCCGGGCTGAACATAGGGCGAGAAGAGTTCTGAGGCACCTGACATGGCTTTTGTCTTTTCGATTCTGTAAAGAAATTTGTTTATTATTGGATCATAAGATGGTAACATTTTCCTGAGATACAAAATATTGTTAACAGAAAATAATCTAACTGTTTCTATGCTCACTGATACCAATGTGTCACCTGTCATTGTGTTTACCCTGTTATGTGTTCATATTTATGTTTTTCCCTGTCTATCTTTGTATAACTTTATTTGTCACTTGCTCTTTCCTCTCCAATACTTATTTTGATCTGCTAGGTTTCTTTCCTCTTTGTGTGTTTGCCCTTTGTTCAGAGATTTTTAAATTCATATTTTTTACAATATTGCTTTATGTCGCACTGACACTGAAGTCTTATGGTGACAATAGAATAGGAAATAGCTAGGAGTGGATAGGAAGTGGTTTTGGCCGTAATTAAGTACAGCTCCAGCATTTGCTTGGTGTGAGAATGGGAAACCACAGAAACCCACCTTCAGGGCTTCCAACGGTGGAGTTCAAATCTTTGTCTTTTACCACCTGTATTCAGCTTTCTTCTTATCCTACATTTCTCATATCAAGAATGAAATTCTTTATCAATGTCATCAATGACCTGCTGCATTTAGGGCTGTCACCCAAGTGGCACATTCCCCATCAGTTGTTTACCTACCCTTTCTTAAAAGTTTTCAAGAACTTAGAAATTTATTGAACATTTCCCTACATAAATTATTCCAATCACTTGCTCTTTGTCCTCATCATCATCCTCTTGAATTACAACTTTATCTTCATATTACAATCTTTCCTACTTTTAAAAGCTCCGCTCAAGTTTATTCATCTACTAATGTCATTCCACACCATATCTCCACTGACAGCTTGAAACATACCACGTATGTGTCTGATATCCCTCAGATATTTTGAACTTCGAGTACTGAAGACCACACAAGTTTAATAGTCTATAAAATGAAGAAGATCTGTTTTAGTTTCAGACACACAAGTTTTTAAGACTGACTAAGTGATAATTTTAGATTGTTATTTATCAATACTTTTAAACAAATTCAGTGTTTGTCTATGTTTTTAGATGTTATGTATTGCTAGTTTTAAGACACCACAGTGTTACAACACTAATAGTCTAATATCACATTGTAAGAATATACAGGCTCTACAACTAATTGTTTTAAGGTTGAGTTAGGCTGATGATGCCCATTAAACAAAGGGCAAAACTCGTGCCTTAGAACTCTGTAGTACTATGTAAAATTCTAACCACATAGATTGTGAAATGTATTGAATAGGTGGTTCAGGGTGAACTTTAATAAAACCGACAAACTGCAGGGACTTATTCCTGACTGGAAATGGAGGAAAAAATGTCCTATGAACATGTGTCCGGAAATGCATCGTTGCAACGGTAAATGCCACTGACGAATGACATTTTACCTGACTACTTGCAGTGTGTTTCTTCTGTTGCAGATAGTGTGATTGAACCAGCATACTGTCGGAAGCAGAATGATCCGGTATTCATGTCGGGAACAAGCCGAGATGGTGTTTGTGTATGGCCAAGCCAAAGGAAACGGTCGAGAGGCAGCACGGCTATACCAAAACAAGTACACTCACAGACACCAACCACATCACACAACGTTTCAAGCCATTTTTGGACGTTTGTGTGATCATGGGTCCTTTCAGACAGACGAACATGCAGGGAGGCGGCAGACTGTGCGTACACCAGATCTGGAGGAACAGGTTCTACAGGACATTGAGACGAACCCTAGTACAAGCTCCAGGCAAGTGGCACGGCAACATGGTGTAAGCCAGACTACGATTATGTGTATGCTGCATGACAACTGTTATTATCCCTATCACCTGCAATGAGTGCAAGGATTACCAGCAGTGGATTTCCCTCTATGGGAAGGATTTTGTCGATGGTTTTTGCACCAGGTCATCACGGTTATGGGATTTATGTCATCAGTTCTCTTTACCGATGAAGCAACCTCTACCAGAAATGGCATCGTCAATCTGCATAATCATCTGTGGACTACAGAAAATCCCCGGGAAATGGTTGAAGCATCTCACCAGCATCGGCTCAGCATCAATGTTTGGGCGGGGATTCTTGGCAACCACATACTTGGACCAGTTATTATTCCACAATGCCTCAACGGAGGAACGTACCTGGACTTCCTGCAGAATACTCTGCCTGGATTGCTTGAGAATGTGCCTTTGGCAATAAGACAGGTTATGTGGTTTCTGCATGATAGAGCACCACCCCACTTCTACATTACAGTTCGCCAACACCTCAACAACATCTTCCCCAGCCGCTGGATAGGATGCGGAGGCCCTGCTGCATGGCCTCCCAGATCACCGGACTTAAACCCCCTGGATTTTTACCTCTGGGGACATCTGAAAAGCGTTGTGTATGCTGAACCAATTCCTGATGTGCAGATCCTTCAACAGCGTGTTCACGATGCCTGTGGCGCTATTCAGCGAAAGACCAGAACGTGCAAAAGAGTGAGGCAATCCATGATACGATGTCTGAACGCATGCATTGCAGCAAATGGAGGCCACTTTGAACATCTGCTGTGACGTGCATACGATTCAGCTATGTACTGTATTCCGGGACTATTTGTTGTCGTTGCACGCACACCGTCCATTTCCGGACACATGTTCGTAGGACATTTTTTCCTCCATTTCCAGTCAGGAATCAGTCCCTGCAGTTTGTCGGTTTTTATTAAAGTTCACCCTGTACATACAACATAGTTGAGCAGCTCGTCTCCTTACTCCCAAGTATTCCCAGTCCTAAGTTTGCAACATTTTTGCAACACTACTCCTTGACTTTAAATTAAACACTACTCCTTTGTTGGAAATCACCCAGAACAAATCGTGCTGCTTTCCTTTGATTTTTTCCAGTTCTCGTATCACGTAGTTAAGGTGAGGGTCCCATACACTGGAACTATAGGAGACTTATAAACCCTCCCCTTTACATCCTTACTACAATTCCTAAATACTCTTATAACCATGTGAGGAGATCTGTAACCTTTCTTAACACATTCACGCTCATCATCTGAGCTGGCTATTTAAAGGGATGGCCCAGCTATTCCAGCTGATAGAGGCAGAGCAAACAACAACGAATTCTTTTCACAATAAGTTCTAAACTAAACAAGATATGGAAACAAAATTTTCCACATACCTTAATAAAGTCCTCTAGTATCTCCGTAGGGTGTGGTAGGTAATGTCACACTTTCCTGGGTGAATGGGAACACCACACTTTCCACAAAAATAGCGTGTTTCACTAATAATTTTATTTTTGAAGCACACTTTGCACCTTCTTGAGGGGAACTTCACTTTATTTGATGGTGGAAACTTCAAGAGAATATGCTCTTTTCTCTTCCCATCTAACCTAAATGGTGGATCCTTGGCCGATGCCCTTTTAGGCGGCAAAATCGCGGGATGTTGACTTGGAGCTGATGAAGTAGATAGAGCTGAGATGTCGTAGAGAGGTGACTGTACTTGTATGTCGGGTTCACTTTTTTGCCCCCGTTTGAGAATTTCCTGGTGTTCCTTTAGATCTTTTGGTACACCCCTATTTGACCGTATTGTTCCACATACGGCAGTGTTCTGTTCCTGTAACTGTTTCGCGAGTCCAACGCTATTGTAATAATTGTCCATATACAGTAGACTGTATACCCCTGGCCAAGATATTTTTCAAGCAGCTGAGAAACTGTGCTTTGTAAATTCGCACCACTTGCATCATTTATATTGTCCCTACACGCCATGGTTACACTTCAGAACGCGATTATACACACGCTTGTGCAATCACAAACCAACTATGCAGCTAGTTGGGCCAGCGCTAGGCTACCTTCAGAAACAAAACAAAAGTGCATTGGGAGGGTAAATTGGCATGGCCTTGTGTTTTCTGGTGAGTAGAAGCATTCATAAGGGTATTACCTTCATCTCTCTCGCAAATATTTGTGACCAAAATAGATCCCAGCTGCATAGGAACGGCTCCAGTTCAAGGTTGCGCTTATCTGGGCTAACTCGGATACGGTCCACAGCATGGTCACGCGCTATAAGCAATAACTCGGATACGGGCGTGAATGTGTTAACAACCTTGTTAATATCATTACCCCAATGAAGGTCATTCCTTATATTAACACCCAGGTAAGATGATCCCTCAATGCTCTCCTGACGAAGCTGGCAAGCACAAACAAGCTTGTCATGAGTTGATGTACAAGAACCGGGACTGATGAGGAGAGAGCCCATCAATACGGGGTGTCTCACCCAGGAGTCGTCAGGTGCCTTCCTTCTGATGTTTCTGAAGATATTTTCAATTTAATTTTTGATATGTATAAGTAGAGTCAGGACAATAAAAAACTGCTCATCCTATATGTCATGTGATGTGCAGTGTCAATTGAAAACTCCAGGTAGGTTCTCCCTGGATACAAAATGTTGTTTAAAGTGTAATTTTATGTACCCAACCAATACGGCAACCTCAAATTAGTCTAGCATGATATTCTGTTTTATTGACGGTGACAGTACAGCTTCCCTGGTCATGCTGCCTTTAGCGCACCGTCCTGTCTCCAAACTACTGTCATACAGCCGCTTCTGAAAATACTAACTATTCCTCTTGTACTATCACCGTCATTAATCATTTTTAACAGAATATTGCAATAGACCAACCTGATTGGCCACATAAATTTACACTTTAAATAGCATTTACTCTGCAGTGAGAACCTAAATGATGATTTCCATTGACACTGGATGTCGCATGATGTGCCTGATGAGCAGTCTTTTAATGGGCTGACTCCACATACACATTAGAAAAACAAAACTGAAAATACGAGAGCTGTTGTTTTTTCAACCTCCAATGAGCTATAAACAAAAGACACATTCACATAACAAAATGATTTTATCACCAGAAGTTTAGCAGTTTCATACTTCTTTTTCAATATAATCACCAAAACAATTTAGGCATTTGTTGTATCGTGACAACAGCTTTCTCATGCCTTCTGCAAAGAAGTCTGCTGGCAGTGAGGTAATGTGCACTTGGACAACCACCTGAAGTTCTCCGTTTGTACACCACAAATGGAGGTTTATGATCAGTGAACTTTATACAGAAATCCCAGACATTTCAAGGTCTTCTCTGTTCACAATTGTAACTCTACATTTAGGATACTGGAAACTTTGGTCACGTTAGGTGCCAACAATATTGACTGACGATCACAAAACTCAGTGAACGGCGTCAGCTGTAATGTTTTCATGCATTACCATAGCGAGGGGAAAGAGTTTTTAAAGTCTATCGTTACTGGTGATGAAACCTGGATCCTGTATGACACTCCAGATACCAAAGAACAGTCTAAGCAGTGGATGCATCGTTCTTCTCCAAACAAGCCGAAAAACTTTAAACTGACACTGAGGAACATGGAACAGCTGCCGTTTTTTTGGACCATAAAGGTGACTTGTTGGTGGATTTTATGGAGCACGAGGCTGTCGAGACACATTATCACAATGGCAGCAGACTTCTTTGCAGAGGGCATCGGAAAGCTGGTGTCACAATACGACAAATGCCTACATCGTTTTGGCAATTATGTGGAAAAATAAGTATGAAACTACTGAACTTTTAGTGATAAAATCATTTTGTTATGTAAATGTGTTTTTTTAATTATTTTTTTTATCAGAGATTAAAGAAAACAGCCTTCATATGTATTCTGAAACACCAGAGAAAAGGCTCCTGACGACTCTTGGATGAGACATCCAGTATGTTCCTTTTCATGTACCTATATTTCTCTACATGACTTGATATCCGTATATCTGTTTATCTTTCTCTAGACTTACATTCTCCTAGGCTTTCTTGTGCCACTTCCCCTATATCCTTACCAATATTCCTATATTTGCTCCCCTAGCACACAGCTATTTACCTTCTACTGGATATCATCCAGTTCTTTGATCAAAAACTCTTGAAAAGGATCCCACAGTCTTGATCATCTCCTAATGTATGGAAAATACTGTTATGCTGTACAGAGAAATAAATACAGGATTATGAGTGACTGCAAAAACCTTGACAAAGTTGTGAGATGGACAGCAATATTATGGTAAACAGGGTGGAAAATCAGGTTGTATGTTTCACCAAAAGGAAAATCCTCTCAGTAATTACTGTGTTGTTGGAGTAAACGTATTGTTTCTCATGGGAATTACTGTTTAGTTCATAGGTGTTAATATAAGAAAAGATCTCCATTGGGGTAATCACATCAATGGCATTGTAAACAGATTTCTTCGCACAGTTATGAGGGTATTTAGGGGTTGTATAGTAGTAAGGATTTAAAACAGAGAGCGTATAAGTCACTGGTAAGACCACAATTAGAGTATGGTTCCCTCATCAGGATTACTTGATTCGAGAACTGAAAAAAAGGATCCTAAGAAAAGCAGCATGATTTATTTCAGGCTATTTCCAACAAGGGGGTGCTGTGAATGTATTGCAAACTTTGGTCTGGGAAGACTTGTAAGTAAGTAGACAGGTTGTATGTGATACAAATTCTTATAATTGTATGTTTCAAGCTGTTAGTGGAGAGATGGCATGGAATGACGTTATTAGATAAATAAACTTAAACAGAGTTTATAAAAGTAGGAAGGATCATCATAATATGAAGATAAAGTTGGAATTCAAGAGGCCAAATTGGGGCAAATATTTGTTTATAGGGCAAGGAAGTTTAGACTGGTATAATTTACCACGGGGTAAAATTCCAACTACTTTGATATAGTTTAACAAAAGACTTGGTGAACAACTGATCCATAACTGCAGATGACTTTGATTGATTGATTGATTGATTGATTGATTGATTGATTGATTGATTGATTGATTGATTGGTTGATATTCAAACTGCACTAATGAGCATTTTAAAAAGAATTGACTTGTAGTTCAAACTATGGTCTTCTCTACCAAGTAGCTAACATGACTATCGTTTCAACAGGCAAGGAGGGGAACTACAGAGCAGAGTTTAGCAACCACTGCTCAATCTAAGAGGACATCAGAACTGGATCACACTGTGCAAGTCTTGGTAACACCAATCAGAGAGAGAAACAAGCTGATACTAGTGCCACTAGTGCCGCCACCCGAGAATAGCATGGGCAACTACTCAGCACTGTAGCAGTCATTACGGCGAAGGGCAGTTACATCAAGTAACTCTATAGTCCAAACATTACTGTATGCGTGTACCAAGTTTTACATCAATATATTTTTATTCATCAGATATGGTTGATATTCAAACTGCTTAGAATATATACTCAAATAACTTACCCACCCTGTATATTTATCTTTTGTGTCCTCTCTATCTCTGATCTACATTCATACACTTGTTTGCATCCTTTCTTTGTCATAATGAGCTTAAAGCCTATTGCTCAAGGTAAAATGTTTCATAAAATTTGTTGTACAATTAATTTTATAAAAATTTGGTGAAAACAAGTTGTGTTGCTCATGGTAAAATTATTTTATAAAATCCGTTGAAGCATCAGGATGGCCTCACTCCTGAACTAGGATGTGCATGTGCTGCCATCTATCGATAAACTTTAAAACCAAGAATCAGCTGTTCAACTTACAGTGTGTTTGAGAGTATTGCTCCAACAAACAAAGCAAAACTTGCTGCTTTAGCTGCAATTATATATTGTACAGTGGTAAAAAGAAAGAAAAGAAATGCCAGGAAATGCTGGACTCGGGTTGGATCAAAAGAAGAGAAGAAGGTAGAGGATTGCTGTCCTTGGTTGAAAATTAGTTGAGGTCAGAAGACCAGCATTCATTTAAGAATTCGGCGATTGTGTTTTCTGCCCCTCTTCTTGCATTTCTGTTGTGGTAAAGTGGCGTTTTAACTTCGTACAAACAAGGATATTTCTGGTATTCGTCCAGTAAAACACTAACAGCTTTCTTAGTCCATCCGGATCCTGCCATTTTAGAAAGAAGTGTTTGTTTACAATCGAGCTTCACAATCTTCTCACGACATAGCGCCAGCATCATCGTGATGTCAGCTTTGCTGATTGGTTCGTTTCATAAAATTAATTTTACAGAATAGAACATGTCCTATTTTACGTAAAGTTTTATAAAAGGTTTTATAAAACTTGAATTTGACCGTGAGCAACAGAAATTTTATAAAATTAAATAATTGTACAATAAATTTGAAAAAAAAAATTTACCGTGAGCAACAAGCATAAGTTCAAAGAATAAGTTGATAACAGAATTTCTAACTATACAGTGACTGAAATTATGAGTATCAGTAAGCCTTATTAAATAAATGAGGCTCTGCATTATTTAATACAGTATTATATATAAGTATAGGACAGGAACAAACGAGTGTCAAATCAAGTCAAAGATAGAGACAGGGGGTAAATAAGGAAGGAACAGCCTTGACCTCGGCCATTACAACTACTTCTGTGCTATGAGATAACGACAGGAAGGCTTCACTGGGATCACAACCTAATGCTCTAGGTTCAACAATTTCCTGTTTGTCATATTACCTTATTTCTCCAAATCCAAGACAACGTTTTTTTCCTCAGGATCTCAGGTGTCACGGGTCATCTTGCATTAGCGACCTAACAGTAATGAACACCACTGGCATCTACCATGGTAATCATGCTGCTCCCCTTCACTCCCCTGCGCACAAAACTTGCTGACCATCACGTACCTGATGCTTAGTATAATTAGGCCTAACAGTTCTTTAGACAGCAGGAATATTTTCATGATGGATCATTATTTTGTAAAGACATGTGGAACAGGCAATGCTGGCAAATTTTCAACGAGTTCTTGTCGATACTATGATGCTAATTTAAAGTTAATGGTTATTAAACTCATGGAAATAAAGACTAATTGGGCAGCCACAATAAAATACGGTATAACTAAACCTGATGTTTGGCATTAGCGTGCATACAAAGATAGTGTCTAAAAGTGCATACTGTACAAGAAAGACATTCATATGAATTCACAAAGTAATTTTAAAGCCTGACTTAATTTTCTGGAAGGAAAAAGTGGGGGTCGTCTACGATTCGGAAAAATATGGTATGTGTCTTACTTTATTATTTCCACCCGTCTCTCTCTCTGACTTGATTTAATATAATGTTATAACATAGGTAGCATCACAAAATTCAGGTCAACAGCAATTTAAAAGTATACATACCAAAATGAACAGGATCCACCTGGGTAGATGTAGATGCACTGTGTGGGCGTTTCTGTGGAGAAGACAACCTCTGGGTGGGAGGCACTTCTCCTTCCTCCTGACTACTAACAATGAGGGGCGTTTCCAACGTTTTGGGAGGGATTACATCATCCTCAGGCTCGGCCTCCGCCTCAGGCTCGCCCTCCGCCTCAGGCTCGGCCTCCGCCTCAGACTCGGCCACTACAACTACTTCTGTGCTATGAGATAACGACGGGAAGGCTTCACTGGGATCACAGCTTAATGTTGTAGGTTCAACAATTTCACTAATATTTGGCACTTGAGAAGAAGAATTATCTTGAGAGTCTTTAATACTATTGTCAACAACACTACTACTTTCAACTACTGGTTGAGTTTCGTTTGTTTGAACTGTGGTGGTTATCCCACCTATACTGTCCTCCACTTGTGAAGATTCTGCACTCTCCACACGGGGACCTTGCTCCTCTGGCACTATTGCATCCTCTGACACAGAAGGTTCCTCTACTGGCACACAAGGTAATTCACTAACAGGGCTAGAACTAACAACAACATCCCCTTCCCCAACTCCAGCGTCAGACAAATCCCGAACTTGGACACCCTCTTTTGAACACTGTAGTATACTCTGATCTGCTAACACTAAAACACTTGGTTCATTATTTCTAAAGTCGCCAGATCCTAGCTGATTATCAGAACTAACTTCACTTTCGACATTTTCCTGCACGTCCACAGTTTTTTCCTCTTCACCTCCATCTAACTCATTTTCTTTCTTGTCGGCGGTTAGTTCCGTTGTGTCAGTAGGGGTCAGGTATGCTTCTGAAGTGTCACTGTCACCTATTTCTCTTTCCACCTGAACCGTCACTTCACGCCTAACAAGATCTAAAGACTCCATTTCTTTTCGATCACTATCATCGTCCTTAGTCTCGCCTAATTCCTCAAAACTTTCATCTGCCTCCAAGGAACTAACAAGAGAAGCATCCATCTCATTAAGAGGTGATGCTAAAGATGCTTCAATCTGATGTTGTGGTTCTAATTTCTCCTCTATCTCTACTAACTCTATACTACCCTCAGAATTGTCCCTCCTTTCAGCAGATTGAGCAGTTTCAAGCACTGGGCTTTCATTAATTTCTTGAACATCTTCACTTTTTCCTACAGTATCTGTTGGCTCTACCTCCTCACTATCCTTTGTACTGCTGACCTGATCAGTTTCAGTATCACTATACAACACTTTCTCTTCAGGCACCACTTTTTGCAACTCTGCTACGTCCTGCACTGGAGTGTCAACACTCAACACCTCCTGCTGGACAGCAACTTCCTCAGGTGATGGCGAGGGGGTAGACGACTGGGCAAGTTCATCTTCCCTGTCTCTCACCGTAACATCACTGTCCAAAGCAGTTGGAGTAATGTTTGAAGTCACGCTAGCTTCCTCAGGTTCGAATTTGTGTTCAGAGTCTGAGCGTGGATTGTCTTCTATTGCGAGGGACGAGGTCTCTGCCTTGCAGACTTCACTGTACAAGTTACAGGTACTGGAACCAATGGAGAGAGCATCCCCAGTTCCCTTCTCCTCTTCCAAGCCTAGATCACTCCCACACTTAGCATCCTCATGCTCTGGGGAGTTCAGTCCACACGAACACACGGGTCCTCCTTCTTTACTCACGTCTGGCAGCGCCAACGATGGATTCTGCCATGCTGCCACAGGGGGTCGAGGGTGATACCCATTCGTGGTCGTATGCTGCTGGTCCCAGCCAGAAATGGTGCTGATGGGACGTTGCTGACGAACTGCAGGATCTGTGATGTTGTCTGAACGTTGACGTTCATAGTGTTCGTACATCTGAGCAAACTGCAACTTGAATTCTTCATAAGAAACCTGTAAAAATGAATAAATGATTTAATAACCCCACTTCTGAATTCTGGTTAATCAAGAACAATGTTAAAATGTATCAACATTAATCAGAAATAATGATTACAACAACAAATTTACAGAGGACTGCATCCCAGATGAAAGAACAAGAAATTATCCCATAGGTGATCTGCTGTGGTGAGGAATTGTGTGAAATTCTGAAAATTGCAGGAAAGCAGCCTATTTTCATCACATCTGCTGAAATGAAAATTATAACCTGATACAGCAGATTATAAAAAGCAAGACAGTAGGAAAATGTGGATATGGGTGGAGAAGATTATCCTGGGCAAAGAACCCTCAACAGTAATACAACATCCATGATATGGCATACAAGAAGAAGAAGAAGAAGAAGAAGAAGAAGAAGAAGAAGAAGAAGAAGAAGAAGAAGAAGGCGATAAAGATATGAAGAAGTGAAGAGACCTACCTACCCCCTAACGTTCATAACAGCACAGATCAAATTGCTAAGATCCTCCCCAAACACACAATAAAAGGAGTGTCTGCACTGTCTCAAAACTTGAATATCGCAGCCCTGTATGGCTTAACAGTGCACATACTGTGAAAGTTGATGTCCAGCTGAATGACACAATGAGGATAATATCAGGCACCATCAAATCAACACCTCTGAAATGGCTGTCAGTGTTATGCAACATCCATCCCCCTCACATATAAAGAGAAGCAGCTCTGCTAAAAGAATGGCAGAAATGTCGCAGTGATCCTCAATTGCCCTTACATTAGTACTGCAAACTTCAGACTCAACAGAGGTTGAAATCCAGGAACCCATCATGGAAGCTTGGTGAAAAGCTCATCAACTTACATTTCGATGCTCATCAAGCCTGGCGTGAAGAATGGAACTCATCAAACCCCGACCACCTGGGTTTAAAGTCAACTGTTTTCCAAGAATTCAGCAGTAACACAATTACTCATTCAATTATACTGAATTGCGTTGTATGTATCTATATATACGTACTTAATTTCCCGCAACCGATGCAAATACTGGATCTTCAGGATATTCTCCATTCTACTTTGGCGTTCGAGACTACAGTGCATGACCTTGAGTGTGTCGCGCTGATCACCGGGAACTGGCAGTTTGCTTTTATAAATCTATTCGTCTTCGACTTCAACATATTGATAGATCTTCATATGTTGTTCGATAGTGTTGTGACTTTGTGCCTGATGGTGTGTAAAAACTGACCCATTTAACCGTTCTCCGCTGTTCATAAACATTGTGAAACTTTACCTATCATTGCGTGTGCCGTACCACCATTCATAAAATTACGCACTGTTTTCTTTTAAGCGACTCACAGTTTCTACCCCCATCATCATTTTATATTGCCTCTTATACCGATCCAGAGTTCACTTAATCTTTTTCTTTTTCGGCTGACGATGACCTGGACTATGGTGGAAACCGGTCCCAATTCTAATTACTATTAAATAAGAATGTAATCACTACATTTCTTTCTCTTATGTATTGAATAGGTTGAACCTCTTTTTCAATTATTCAATTTTAACACCTGGGTTTAATCAATAATCCATGCAGAGCTCAGCCTGGTTTCAACTTACCGAGAAAGGAATGGACATCTTTAAACAGAATCAGGACAAATCATGGAAGATGTAAATTCTGGCTCTTCAAATGGGGAAAAACTACAAGTGCACTGTGTGACTGCGATAACGTGCCTCATACCATCCAGCACATTGCTATGGAGTGTCCAAGTAGAAGGTTCCATGGATCTATCCAAGAAATACATATTGCCACTGAAGAAGTAGTGACCTTGCTGCGTACACTGGACATTGTAGGTAATATTTGGTTTGTTAAAATACAGTCTGACATGTAAATATTTTAATAAGTTTATTGTATGTTTCCTGTGTATCCTTATTTTTGCCATATGAAATAAATAAAACAAGAATTAATTGTCCTGACTACTACATCCTGGATATACATAATTCCCTGCACTTACAGCAAGGAGTACAATGAGCCAATTAACCAATCCACTGGGACTTGCATCAAAGAGGACATAGAGAATATCAATCTCAACTAGATAGAAACTGGTAATTATCATATGGCCTCAGCTACCGCGTGCAACCATTTGAATCTGATGCCATCTTGCTGCTTGCTCGTCAATTTCAACATTCGTTTTACTCCAGGCCTACTCCAGGAATACTGTGTAGGAGGGATACTGACTGGAGGGTGATTGGGGATTTAAATGAGACTATGGAGTGGGTATGTGGGAAACTGGGAGTGAAATTTCTAGATCCTAATGGGTGGGTAGGAGATAGGGATCTGCGCTCGGATGGCCTTCATTTAAACCGCAGTGGTACGTATAAGTTAGGAAATTTGTTTGGAAGGGTAATAGGGAGGTACATTCAGGGAAACGGGATGGCCTAGGGAGCGGTGATAAGGGAACAGGGAACTGGAAATCAAGTAGGGATGACATAAAATTGTTAGTGTTGAACTGTAGAAGTATTGTAAAGAAAGGAATAGAATTAAGTAATTTAATAGATATATATTTACCAGATATTGTAATAGGAGTTGAATCATGGCTGAGAAATGATATAATGGATGCAGAAATTTTCTCACGGCACTGGAGTGTGTATCGTAGAGATAGGATAGGAAAGGTGGGAGGGGGAGTTTTCATTCTGGTGAAAGAAGAATTTGTAAGCTACGAAAAAGTTAAAGATGAGACACATGAAATTCTAGGTGTAAGGCTCATTTCTAAAGATAACAGGCAACTTGATATATTTGGAGTGTACAGATCGGGAAAGGGTAGCACTGATGCGGATTCGGAATTATTTGATAGGATAGTCAGCTATGTGGGAAATGACATGGAAAGAAATGTGATTGTAGCGGGAGATCTGAATTTGCCAGATGTAAATTGGGAAGGAAATGCGAACGACAGGAAGCATGACCAACAAATGGCAAATAAGTTAATATGGGAAGGACAGCTGATTCAGAAAGTGATGGAACCAACCAGAGGGAAAAATATTTTGGATGTGGTGCTGATAAAACCAGATGAGCTCTATAGGGAAACTGAAGTAATAGATGGTATTAGTGATCATGAAGCTGTTTTTGTGGTAGTTAAAAATAAATGTGATAGAAAGGAAGGTCTTAAAAGTAGGATTGTTAGGCAGTACCATATGGCTGATAAAGCAGGTATGAGGCAGTTTCTAAAAAGTAACTATGATCGGTGGAAAACGGTAAATAAGAATGTAAACAGACTCTGGGATGGGTTTAAAGAAATTGTTGAGGAATGCGAAAACAGGTTTGTACCTTTAAGGGTGGTAAGGAATGGTAAAGACCCACCTTATTATAATAGAGAAATAAAGAGACTAAGAAGGAGGTGCAGACTGGAAAGAAATAGAGTTAGAAATGGCTGTGGAAGTAAGGAGAAATTGAAGGAACTTACTAGAAAATTGAATCTAGCAAAGAAGGCAGCTAAGGATAACATGATGGCAAGCATAATTGGCAGTCATACAAATTTTAGTGAAAAATGGAAGGGTATGTATAGGTATTTTAAGGCAGAAACAGGTTCCAAGAAGGACATTCCAGGAATAATTAATGAACAAGGGGAGTGTGTATGTGAGGATCTTCAAAAGGCAGAAGTATTCAGTCAGCAGTATGTAAAGATTGTTGGTTACAAGGATAATGTTGAGATAGAGGAAGAGACTAAGGCCAAAGAAGTAATAAAATTTACATATGATAACAATGACATTTACAATAAGATACAAAAGTTGAAAACTAGAAAAGCGGCCGGAATTGATCAGATTTCTGGGGATATACTAAAGACAATGGGTTGGGATATAGTACCATATCTGAAGTACTTATTTGATTATTGTTTGACCGAAAGAGCTATACCAGATGAATGGAGAGTTGCTATAGTAGCTCCTGTATATAAAGGAAAGGGTGATAGACATAAAGCTGAAAATTACAGGCCAGTAAGTTTGACATGCATTGTATGTAAGCTTTGGGAAGGCATTCTTTCTGATTATATTAGACATGTTTGTGAAATTAATAACTGGTTCGATAGAAGGCAATTCGGTTTTAGGAAAGGTTATTCCACTGAAGCTCAACTTGTAGGATTCCAGCAAGATATAGCAGATATCTTGGATTCTGGAGGTCAAATGGACTGTATCGCGATTGACATGTCTAAAGCATTTGATAGGGTGGATCATGGGAGACTACTGGCAAAAATGAGTGCAATTGGACTAGACAAAAGAGTGACTGAATGGGTTGCTATATTTCTAGAAAATAGATCTCAGAGAGTTAGAGTAGGTGAAGCTTTGTCTGACCCTGTAATAGTTGAGAGGGGAGTTCCTCAGGGCAGTGTTATCGGACCTTTATATTTTCTTATATATATAAATGATATGAGTAAAGGAGTGGAATCGGAGGTAAGGCTTTTTGCGGATGATGTTATTCTCTATAGAGTGATAAATAAGTTACAAGATTGTGAGCAACTGCAACGTGACCTCGAAAATATTGTGAGATGGACAGCAGGCAATGGTATGTTGATAAACGGGGCTAAAAGTCAGGTTGTGAGTTTCACAAATAGGAAAAGTCCTCTCAGTTTTAATTACTGCGTTGATGGGGTGAAAGTTCCTTTTGGGGATCATTGTAAGTATCTAGGTGTTAATATAAGGAAAGATCTTCACTGGGGTAATCACATAAATGGGATTGTAAATAAAGGGTACCGATCTCTGCACATGGTTATGAGGGTGTTTAGGGGTTGTAGTAAGGATGTAAAGGAGAGTGCATATAAGTCTCTGGTAAGACCCCAACTAGAGTATGGTTCCAGTGTATGGGACCCTCACCAGGATTACCTGATTCAAGAACTGGAAAAAATCCAAAGAAAAGCAGCTCGATTTGTTCTGGGTGATTTCCGACAAAAGAGTAGCGTTACAAAAATGTTGCAATGTTTGGGCTGGGAAGAATTGAGAGAAAGAAGAAGAGCTGCTCGACTAAGTGGTATGTTCCGAGCTGTCAGCGGAGAGATGGCGTGGAATGACATTAGTAGACGAATAGGTTTGAATGGCGTCTATAAAAGTAGGAAAGATCACAATATGAAGATAAAGTTGGAATTCAAGAGGACAAACTGGGGCAAATATTCATTTATAGGAAGGGGAGTTAGGGATTGGAATAACTTACCAAGGGAGATGTTCAATAAATTTCCAATTTCTTTGAAATCATTTCGGATAAGGCTAGGAAAGCAACAGATAGGGAATCTGCCACCTGGGCGACTGCCCTAAATGCAGATCAGTATTGATTGATTGATTGATACATGCCACAGTAAACTGATCCCTCTTGGACATCTATGGCTGAGTTTGAATTTTGTTGGGTAAACACCAAATGTGTCACCAGAGCAGTGTTGCTAACTTATATTTTCAAGATCTGCTAAATACTACAAAAAAATCTGCTAAAATTCCGCCAAGAAATCCGATCTCAAATAGATAGATAGATAGATAGATAGATAGATAGATAGATAGATAGATAGATAGATAGATAAATAAATAATAATAAAAATAATAATAATTTTAAAAAGTAAATGTCTGCACTCACCTAACCTGTGAGTTTCACTGGGTTTTACCCCCTGCCTGCGAGGTGGCGAGCTAAAACTTGTAGGCGTTTTAGTGCTAGGTGCAAACTAGGTGAATCCCCTACCTCAAGGGCCACACACAAAACAGGCCAGTTCATTAAACGGTCTTCCTCCATAGCATAAATATAAATGCTACTCTCTCACAGTTTCATTATCTGTCATCATTCATCAACTAAGAGAAAAGTACCCTTTCCCCACGCATTACAAATTTATGATACCATGATCTCATAACATCAAATCTAAATAACATGTTTTCCTCATGTGACTGCTAGCTCCTGATAAGAAATACGGAATAGCTTGGAGACAGACTGGAGTACAAATTTTAAAAAAACAACGTAAAATGGATAAAACATTAAATTCCACTATAATAAATCTAGAATTACGCCAAAAAATCCGCTGTCCGCTAAATTATATATTTCTCCGCCAAGAGTCTTCTAATTCTGCCAAATTTAGCGGAAAATCCGCTAAGTTGGCAACACTGCACCACAGATCATATACATGCCGAGATTGTACAACAAGGAATGTTGAATGGACTACCTTTGCCGGGTTTGAACCCGCTATCTTGGGATGTGCAGGTCGACAATCTACAACTGATCCACAGAAACTGGTGATAGTTGAGCATGTCTTATCTTCATGCCATGGTGTGCTCTGAGATGTTCGAGCTCTCACTGGTATGGAGCATGATTGATGATTGATACTACGAGATTCTTATTAAGTTGTTAGAAACTTTTGGCACCTGATAGTTGCATTCAGCTTACAGTGGTTGCAGTCACATACAAACCATGATACAATTCAGACTTACAACATCAGTTTAAGTCCACAACATTTGATAAAGCCACGTGTGCAGCATTAGATAAAATGACGTATTATCACTCACTCCTAGTTCAAAGAAGGACCACATGACTGGTCTGCCATCAAGTCAACTGTTGGAACACTAAAACATGAACTTACCTTAGAATGGACAATGGCTAAAGTATCCACCCACACTCTCCAACCACCATATTCATGTTTTATCGCATGGTGAAGCAACATCCGAAATAAGGAATATACCATGTCTGAAATCTTCTGTTCTTCAGTATTCTTTGGATGGATGTAGGCCATAGCAATCAGCCATTCCTAGAAAAAAGCAAAGACAATAAATGAACGGATAATACCATTATTATTTTAGACCCTTAAAAGAAAATTCATATAGAGAGAAACATAATAAGAATACACAATAAGATAAACATAGTGACAGGTCATGTCCTAAACAGAAAGGCAGGGACATATGAAGAAATATATAACATGACGTACATATTGACAGGTCAGTTTGGGAAGAGGAGGAAACAGAAAGAAAACACAGCGGTGAATGACTGACCGACTTGATTGATCAAGGACAATCACCACATCTTCATACACTGCTGTCTTCAAACAGATTAGCTCTCTCCTAATCAATCCCATTTCTCCTTCTTGTTCTTTTTTTTCTTATTCCTGATACACTTCTGCTTCTGCAGGTCATTCATCTTCTACCAGTCTAGTAATTTAATTCCCAGACTGTACTTCCTACACCCACAGTTCATCTCACTATGCCCATATCACCTAGACAATGAAGTCCTCTTCTTGGATACAACCTTGCTTCTGCCTTTGTCCATTTCTGGATATCAAATGCAGCTTAGCTACACTTCTTGGATCATACCTTGATTTATACATCCTTTTGTCCAGTTTCAAGCCTTGTGATGGTTTCCCAGAGAAACACCCAGAAAGCTTCTTTCCATCCTTCCCTGACAGGTTAGAAGTTGGTTGAACTGTTTTTGAGTTGGGGATCATGTCTCAGTATAATATATGAGAATGGGTCCATTACTTCCTTCTTGATGTTAAAGCAGATAAAAAAGCTAAATGACCAATATGTTTTTCAGGTACAGTAACCATTGTTGTTCTTCTCTTCATCTCTTTATCCAGCTTCAAACATGTAGCGTGAAACAACAAATTCAGAATAACGCAGTTAGAAAAAAAACAAGTCCGAAGCAGCTTAGAATGAATGAATGAATAAATGAATGAATGAATGAATAAATAAATAAATAAATAAATAAATAAATAAATAAATAAATAAATAAATAAATAAATAAATAAATAAATAAATAAATAAATAAATCAATCAATCAATCAATCAATCAATCAATCAATCAATCAATCAATCAATCACTGATCTGCATTTAGGGCTGTCACCCAGGTCTTTGGGGATGTAGAGCTGTCATAAAACGATAAATGTAACATGGAGAGATAAAATATCTAACTCCAAGTTCTTGTAAGAATGAAATAGAATAAGTCTCTTTTACAAATAATCTGAAATCAATGCTGTGTATGGTGAAATCATACAATGATGCACCACTGAAAATTAATAACAACTGTATAAAAGGGCTTCAATGAAAGAAAGTGACCATGAAGAAGACCTAGAAAGTCCCTGCTGAAACAAGTAGTGCAAAATATCCATGCAAATAAATTGTACATGGTCCGGTGGAATGAATAGCCTGATTTGAGTCATGTAGTACAGCATCGCTGTTCTGCCTGCCCGAACTAAGTATGCAAGCGCTGCACTGAGGAAGGAGTGCCATTCGTAAGTATGGCCTTGTGGAGTTTGGAACATCAAGCATTCGCCGTTGAAGCGTATTTAAAAAAAACGAGTCTCCCATTACTGTTCAGCAACTCTTTCGTCGCTATTTCCAGTTGGGCCGACATCATAAAGTCCTGGATCATCGGACGATTGTACGGTGGGTGCAACAATTCAGGGCTATTGCATCGTGCGCAAAGAAGAAAAGCTTCGGGTGATGAAAGATACAGCAGACCCCGGAGAAAGTGGAGAGATCATAATTTATAACTTTCATTTCCGTGTTGACTTACGTGATAGGAATCAGTTGAGAGATGTTCTGTCATTCAACATTTTATACAATGTGTATCATTTATACCTTTATAAATGAAGACTAGTTTTGATTCTCTTGGAATCATCATCAGTTCAAACAAATGCATAAATCAGAAAAGTATTACGAGTAACACACATTTTACATAGAATGTGCCTTAAAAATACACTTGAAATGGTTAACATGAGTTGCTTGTCATAAAAACATGTTGAATTTTGAATGACTTCCTTAGAGTCTAAGTCAATAAATAATTGAGCACGTAAGCACAATTTTAGACCATTTAAAAAAAAATTATGTAAAAACTTGTGGTTGAGGATCATATAAAGTTTATTCAAACCAAAGTAAATGGCATACATTGTTCTTTGATTTCAATGTGTGTTTCAATAAATCTTTCTATTAGTTTTTATGTTCTGTTTTTTTTAATATTCTACTATTCATTCTGGTCTTGAACATCTTTGAAAGACGCTGGATAGCCTGAAAATATTTCATGATAACTAGTCAGTCCTAGGACTGCAAAATACTGAACTAATACACTCACCTGCCAGACAGACATCTGTAATACCGTCCTCCGGTTCTCACGGTTGTTATTGCACAGAAGTGTCATGTCGGAGAGGAAAAGTTTCTTCACATCCAGCAACTGTTCTGTCTGCTTGGACTGGCGTATGAGGGTGGCAACAACCTTCAGAATCACTGTACATCCAAGGTCATGTTAGTCAAAGGATTGTTCAATTAATCACTTTCAACAAGGTTTACCAAATAGAGACAAAAGTATTTGGGTATTGATGATAATACAGTTAAATCTCTAAAGGAAAATTTCGTGAGCTTTCCACATGACAACAAAGATGCAGAAGAAAATGCATACATTGTCGTTGCACCTGCAAAAACCACTATGTGAAATATTTTTGCTTAGAACATTGGTCCGTAATGTTCTGTCACCTAAGGTTCAATACTGTGGGAATATTGTCAAGGAATTCTCCCTCTTCATAATATATGTGCTGCGGGTCAGTATTTCTCCAAAAATATTATCATATAGCAGTGTTTGCAGGTGAAACAACAGTATAATTTTCACTTATATGAAACTAGATCCTTCGCCCATTCAGCCCTTGAAGGTTTTTTAGGCCTGCGAAGATGACTGCTGCCTATTCATGGTCTATAAACAGAGTGGAACACCAGGGGGAATTGTTGCCTAGTTGTACTTATGCTTTAAACAATAAACACCACTTCCATCAGCACAGAGTGGAGTGTCACACTGCCAGCTACAGGATAACTTATTCACTGCATTTCCTGCCTCTCATGTTAGTTGTTTCACTTGACCTCACAGGTTAAGTAAACATAGTTCTAATCACAGAATGGGACTGAAATCCTTAGGTGAGCTGGAAATCAAACTCAAAAGATAGACATTTCTCCTACACCACAGGAAACTCATTATAAGCAATAACAGATTTCAATCATAGTCAGAAATATGATAGAGTGGTCCTCCACTAAACGATAACCAAGAAATGACTAACTTGTAATGATTTTGGTATCCCATTCTCATCTTTCTGCATCACAAAGTAATGATAAATTTTACTTAGCAGATCTCTCATTGATGGGTCTTGGTAGGTATCCATTATTACAAAGAAGGAGGGAACCTCTCATATTAAATCCACTATTTTGCTTTCCATTTTAAAAGATAGGTCATTAAATTCATTCTGCATATTTGGAATCACACATACTTATCTGCCCTTTAAGTTTATTGAGCACTTCTTGTAAAACTGAATCATATACAGCAAGCAGTTATATTACAAGTGATAAGCTTCACAACATAAACAACATACAGAATGTTTATACGGAGGTGTAATAATCCATTATTTAATGAAACTCGATCAAGCTCTCTACCAGCATTCTTGCCTTCCAACTGGCACTCCACTTTAATATTGATTCTCATTCTTCAAGGAAGTGAAGTTGATCTATAGAATATTTAGACCATCCCAAAAACCATATGAGCTGAACATGTTTGATCTCCTACGAATGTAAAAAGAAATGTTTAAATGTTATGATTCCAATAGACTAAAACTGCCATCTCAGTATCGGCATTATCTCCATTCGACGTGGACATCAGTAGGACGTCCCATTGGATCTTTAAGACAAGAACGACCAGTTCATTTACAAATTGTACAATATGTTATATATATTAGTGTAAATTGTGCAAAAAATAGTTTTTAAGAATAGTTCTAGTTCTAGTTGGAATAGGTTGTAAAAATGTACAGATGTTTTAAACCCACTTGTATCATGCCGTTCTCATTACCGGCATTATGAGAGTTGACAGTCAATGTTATTTCCATTGGATGTGAATATGAGTTGGACGTCACATTAGAACTTTAAGATATGAATGAATGGCTTGTTCACTCCAATATGACCTAATGTCTTGTACTTCAGTGTGAATTGTTATGTAAAACATATTGATTTATGAATAATCCTAGTATAGCATACACTCAGAGCTCTGACTTGGAGATATATTTCATGGCTGATGATGCCTGCAATGACAGGCGAAACATGTACCAACTCAAACTTAATATAATGACAGTGTTATAGTCCTAAAGACTTAACTAGTATTGAATAGGTGGTTTCATTAAATTAATTGTTTAACATCTAATAATGAATTTCAAGCCGTTATATACCGAGTGTCTGACCTAAGAGATGTCAAGTGCCTTTTCTCTGGGGTTTTGAAAGATATTTTTAATTTCATTCTTGTAGTGTGTAGGTAGAGTCAGATCAAACAAAGATGACTGATAGCACAACAAGAGGAATAGTTAGTATTTCCAATAGCAGCTGCTGTCTCACAGTAGCGTGAAAACAGTATGGTGCATTCGAAGACAGGAAAGCTGCATTGTCACCGTCATTGCATATCTTTGGCGGAATATCGCTGCTCTATCAAATTATACTTTAAACAAAATTTAGTTTGCAGTGAGAACCTAAACAGCATTTTCTGATAGCAATGGATGTCCATTAGATATCTGATGAGCAGTCTTTGTTTGGGCTGACTCTGCGTACACATTCCGAAAACAAAATTGAAAATATCTTCCAAAACACCAGAAAAAAAAAGGTACCTGACAACGCTTAGGTGGTACATCCGGTATAATGCTAATGAAATTTCCACTACTACCTTCCGCACTACATATGTTTTCTCTGTATCCTTCAAATGATATAATCTGCCATTATAAGAGTGAGAGTAACATTAAAAAGCCTGTGTACTACTTGGCATCAAAATGGCTCCTGCTTCTTTTTCATCGTTTTGAGTTCTTCATCCAGCGTACCATTGCCCACTACATAAGACAGGAGTTCAAATGTGTCTTTGATGTTCTGTGCATATTCCTTGCTTTGTTTATAAGTTTCCAATCACAGTGACCATCTGCCCAAATGTGCTGTAGTTTTTTTGAACCTCTAACTCCAAAACAAACAGCACTATCCATGATAACCAATTTATTTTGAGTTTTAGTTCTGATTTTTTAGGTGTATAGTAATGTAGTATGAAGACTAAGAGAAGTGTATTAAGATCAACACTAACACTCAAAGGAATTAACCATATGCAGTTAAAATCTCTGGTCTGGATGTAAATTGACCCCACAGTCCTCTGAACCAAAGACCAGAACTGTGACCATTCAGGCAGGATGCCAGGCTATTATCTTAATAAATATTGCCTTAAAAACCTCGATGTCATAGGACCAATTGTCATAGCTAGAGGCACAATTAGATTTCTTTGTTGACTTTTGTAACACACTCAGAATCAGTAAAGATCATCCATGCTGTTGATGTCACAGCACTGAAGGGATCTATCAGGATAGTGACACACCACCTACACTCAAAATTGTGTTAATGCACTCAATGTGATGAAAACCATAATTCTCTTTGTCTCCAACCGACATTGACTCTTAATTCTTAAATTAGCTGTACGATTCTGGATTCTTGTGGTCATCAACATCACGAAATTGAACAAAATGAAGGACAGAAGCTGAAGGAGGGACTATGTTTGCTGACTCATTGAAGATATAGTAGTATAGCGTGGTATATTGATAATGACCAGAGACAATAATGCAGACAATTTTACAGTTACTACTTACTGAAAACAATATCATTAATAAAGAGAGCTATGATGTAAGATCACCAAATTGAAAGCCGACACCACGTAAGTAGCCATAAGTACGAAAATATACTTACTTGGGTTTTCAAGTCTGAAGTGGGACTCAGGCTCTGGGTGTCTGGTATACAGGATCTGCTGGCTGATGTGCTCCGTCATGATCTATCAATCAAGAGGAATGCATGAACTAACATCTAAAGATAATTAACATGACTGAAACAGTAAATGGAATTATCTAGCAGTAAAATACCTCGTATAACACATTGTATGTTGGCAGCGTGAGGGTTTCTTCGTTTAGCAGCAGACGTTCGGCCAGAAGAGTATACAGGTTGTGCGGGCTCATCACATCGTACTTCCGCCTGTAGATAAATAAAAAGTGTTCAGTACCGAGATCTCAGTTGTTACTATAAATGAGTGGTGAAGGAGAATGAGAGTAATATAAGTGTGATGGAGTACTTGATCAAGAGACAGGCTGTATTCATGACAAGAGGGTAAGAGAAGACTGTTCAAGAAAGTGGCAGCTCAAGTCCCAAGTACAATATTGTTTCAACCACACTAATCCATTCACCATAAGCACACAAAAAGTTGAACTTCTATAAGCTAATCAGCCGGTCAATACATTTTACAAAAATCTGATCACCCTAATATTAATCCATGTTTCACTTTTCTCAAATGCTTCTTCACTGAATTATAGACTACAATGATCTGAATATTTATTTAGTATAGCAGTTTAAATGCTGACTTTCCATCCAGATGTCTGATGTTTGAATCCTGATCAATCTCAAGTTGGAATTTTCACTCAACCCATTCATGTCACAATAAATAGCGACATTGTTGATTGTGGAATCAGATTTAATTTGAGCATATCTGTCACACAAAAACATACATAAAATACTAACTCATCATCATCATCATCATCATCATCATCATCATCATCATCATCCTAAACCATCTCCAGTTTCCCGGGTGTGATATATGAGCCTCCTCCATCTCATCCTGTCCTTGTACCATTCTTCCTCCACCAACTTGTCCCAATCATGACCTCTCAGCATTACATCGCTCTTAACTAAATCTATCCATTTCCTTCGTGGCCTTCCCACAGGTCGTCTTCCTTCTACCTTTCTGTCAAATTCCTTCCTTGCAGTTCTGTTTACTGGCATCCTCTTCATGTGACCAAACCACTTCAGTCTTCAGTCTAACTAATGAAGATAATTCACTCAACTTTTGCATGCATGCCACTGAAGGTTATGACTTACCCATACTTCATTCCTTAAATGATTGCTGGCTGTGGTACAAATGTTTCTTTTAAAAAAGAGAGATCCATGTACTCTAAAAGCATTGCGCATTCAGACAGTGGGCAGAATCTAAATTTTTCGTACGTATTTCTGAAACACCGCTGTATCCATGAAATGGAAATACACTCAACTCTCGATTAACCGGGATAATGTACGGTTAAAGGCTTCTCAAATAAGTAAAATCGCGGTTAACCGCAACGAGTTAAAAACAGAACAGGTGTAGTGAAAGTACAGTTAAAATTATAATAAATGATACTATTGAACTGTTTTTTATTAACTTACCCAATACGTTGCAGTAAAAGTAGCACTTAGCACAATTAACAAATGGAAAAATAAACAGCACTTTTCGTTGAAACTAATAAGGCAAAGAAAAATATTCAGACTACCTAACTTTACTGTTTCTGAAAATAATAAGTGATGGTTTTCTGCTTTTGTACCGAGAAACACTTTTTCTTTATTTTGCGTCTCAAGTTTCTCAAAACAAGATGATGATAGCATAATCCTGGCAATATTATCCTGACCCTTTGTAATTCTATATTACTGTAACTCCTAACATTCATGCATTTTTAGTGTTTTTGATATCGCGGTTAAGATGCAACGCGGTTGATCCGATTACGGTAAATTGCGAGTTGAGTGTATATCGGGATTATTGCCTTTATTCTCATATTTCCCATCACTATGGTTCTTTTGTGTCACCGGCCACGCACATTGGAAGGATCTGGCACACCACTTTCACTCTCACTTTCCTGAATGCTCTTCACACTCTAGTAAATTTCACTGTTGCTATCACAACCCTCAAACTCTGATCCATTTTACCAAATATTTTTATTGCCATAATTGCCACCTAAAACACTTATCCACAAGTGCTTTCAAATTCTCATCGTCATTACTGCAATACCGGTTCTACAAGCATAATAAATACTGAATGCCAATGAAAATAAACTGTTGTTCAACCATCCCAGTGTCACACAGAAATACAGACAGCATTGTTTGCCAACAGTACTTGCCTGTAGATCTTTACAGTGTGTAATGTGAGAACTTATACTGCAAACGGAATCTAATATATGGAGTTACGTGAGACACTGTGTCGATGCGAGCTGAACTCATCATTTGATTCAAGCACCAAAACACCACAGATCGTCAAATGATGGGAATGGGTTAAAGATATCATGTGGCAAAAGGAAAGGGCATCTGTCTCAAACACATAACCAAATTCAAAATGAGCTAGGGTGGCTGCAATGACTTCAGAAATGCCTGAGAAAAGCTAAGGATGGAATGTTTATAAACTTTCATTATTTATTGCATAGTTTTTAGGTATGTTCTGCAAAAAGCACAATATTTTAAATGGTGTAACCGGTTACAAAAGGATGAATGGATACACACAATAATCAATGCAGAGTGGGCGAACCAAGAAGGTTGACAAAATGTGGCTGAAGTGACTAAGTGGGAAGGTGTTTGAGGGAGTTGGTTGTATTGTTCCATGTAAGTGGGCTTCACTTGATGTTGTCTTGGGTCAGAGACAGTACTTGGACCTTTCATTAAAATATAGAGCTACAAGTGGAATGGAGCGAGTCCATACAAAGACACAAGTATTCCAAGCCATAAATATCCCTAAAAGTATTGTGTTGTGCTTAAATAATTGATTCCAATGAAAATAATTAACACCACCACCATGTGCTCAAACAAGAATAAAATAATGACATTATTTTGAGAGACACAATTCGCCATGCATTTTGTAAATGGTGAGTTTGTCCAATATTGTAAAGTGGAGCCTACACTATCATTATTATTTTTTATTTTTTTATTTATCGATACGGCCACCCGCGGGCTATGTTTACACAATCTTCCTTCTGTCACGTAGACTGATACCCTTTTCTTTACACTCTCGCCAAAGATTCTTGAGTCATTGATTTTTTCTTGGTCGCTCTTCCACCGAGATGTTCCATGGCTTTGTATGTTGCTCTTCAGATGCATCCCTCATTCCCACGACCTTCTTCCTAAATGATGTCCTTTCTTTTATATCCTCCTCCTTGTTACCTATTTCTGCCAAGTAATTGTGCACCTGTGTAAGCCATCCCGGTTGTTTTTTCCACTTTTCCTGCAGAAGAAGTATCCTGTTGGCCAATCTCTCAGGGTTCATTCTTTTGATATGCCCATAAAACGTCAGTCTCCTTTTCCTCATCACAGTCGTGATTATTATTATTATTATTATTATTATTATTATTATTATTATTATTATTATTATTATTATTATTATTATTATTATTATTATTACATACTAAATTTTGAAGAACGTTAGACAATTCATAGTTCATAATTCAATAGTTGAGTGCAAAACCTAGCAATGCTTGCTAATAACAGGCTGTTCACACTACAATACTGTAGTAATAAACACATACTACTACAGAAATAAAACACTTTTATTGGTGCTTTTTCATAATATTATCACTTGAAAATTACCAACAAACACCTTTAATAATGCTGAAATAACAACAACATGTTAATAAAACATCATCAAATAAGACTGATGCCTCCATATTGAAGCACCAAATCTGTGACATCATCCCTGTGGAACTGTTGAATGTAGAAGGCTGGAACTATTGAGTTGGCCATGCTTAGGCTGATGGATGGCAGAATACAATCTACTCTCAGAGAACTACAGGAGATAAAAATGGCTGCGCAAATAATGAGATTTGCTATTTACTCAGTATTTTGAGTACGGTATGAAATACTGTTTTAGGACTTGTGTCACAGTTAGGGATTATCACATCCTGTATTATGAGCAACTTGCATATTTTGCTACATATGGTCAAGTACACAAACGTTGATATTAACGTCCCCATCATACAGCAAACAGAATCACTTTTTGTACCTAGAAATTTATCCTGTCAAAGAATTGCACCAGTGAACAAGATGTAGACTACTCAAATTGTGGATTATTAAATCACTGTGTCTGCATGAATAAAGATCTAACTGTGCTTACCAAGCTCATGGTGTATCATGCTGTTGCAATTTTTAGACTATTTTATTGAGGATGAGTGTTCTCCCATGATGGTAGTATAGTAAGTGAAATTGAATCAAGGTGCAGTAAAGCTAATGCAGTGAGCTCACAATGGCAGTCAACAGTATTCTGTAAGAAGGAAGTCAGCTGCAGGACTAAACTATCTTTACCGGTACACTGGTCTGTTTTCAGACCAACTTTGCTTTATGGGAGTGAAAGCTGGATGGACTCAGGATATTGTATTCATAACTTAGAAGTAACAGACATGAAAGTAGCGAGAAGGATTCCTTGTATAAATTGGTGGGAACAATGGCAGGAGGGTACTCAGAATGAGGAGATAAAGGCTAAGTTAGGAATGAACTCGATGGATGAAGCTGTACGCATAAACCAGCTTCAGTGGTGGGGTCATGTGAGGGGAATGGAGAGGATAGGTTACCTAGGAGAATAATGGACTCTGTTATGGAGGGTAAGAGAAATAGAGGAAAACCAAAGCGACGGTGGTTGGATTCAGTTTCTAACGATTTAAAGATAAGAGGTACAGAACTGAATGAGGCCACAGCACTAGTTGCAAGGAGAGGATTGTGGCAACGCTTAGTAAATTCACAGAGGCTTGCAGACTGAACAATGAAAGTCATAATGGTCTATAATGATGATGTATATATGTATGTTTATTGTTGTGAAACTTGAACACCCTATCACCAGGACATTGGTAATTGAGTATTTTCACCAGGAAAAACTTAGATCTTAATGAAGTGGGAGGACTATGTCACTAGCCTTCCAGTTCTCAAGAAAGTGCACATCAATAGTACAGAAGCCTCCATCATGGGCCATCAGCTTAGTCAGATAGGGCTTGTCCACCATTTGACTGATAACAGGTTTCCTCACCAAATCCATTACAGTGAACTCTGTTCTGGCACAAGATCTCATTGAGTCCCTTTGAAGAGTTACAACGGCCTACTAAAACAAATAATGAACATGACAGGTACCAACTTCCAAACCTGGGATGTACTTGCTGAAGAAAATGAATCTGCAGATCAGAGAAGTCTATGATTCAGTAAGAAGCCCTTACAGAAAGTGAATCATGCACAAATGCTAGAGATAAATTCTTGTGAAAAATATTTTCTGGTAAATTGATTTAGCTTCCTTTAAAAGAATATTGTCATTACAGGATAAAAGGAAATATTTTATTTTCTAAAAATTTAGTTGCTCACTTGTGGGTGCTGCGGCTGAGGAAGAAGCCCAGCAACTTGAGAGCCTGCAGGCGAATGAGTTGACTCTCAGCGGCTAGGAGCTTGAAGATCGTCCGCACACCCTGTTTCACATCAAACGCAGGCACCATCGAAGCAGGGTGTTCCGATATGAGGGAGATAAGCATTTGTAGGACATCATGAAGGTTCTCATCCTGAAACATGCAGAAACATAAACATTTCTCAATAATCCCTGTACAGGACTACCAAACAAATATTTTATAAAAGAAGGAGATGATGAAAGGGTCTAGCTTAATAGCATAGCTTGTTAGGCACTAGCTTCTTCAGTTCAAGGTTATGGGATTCGATCTCAAAATATTTGGTTGGAATATAAGAGTGCTTAAGGAAATGCATATTTCATTTTTTCCATATCATTTCACAATTTCAAATAGTCTTTAATCTTGGTCGAGAATGTGGTTCTTCACTCTTCAGATAACTTCACATCTGCTCTTCTTCTCACTCTTTTTGGAAGGTAAGTACCTAGGGACTGCAGTTCCAAGTGGTATCTTATAAATACAAATTATCAGCATTTCTTTGAAAAATTTTTAGTAACTAATGGAGGTGGATACTTCATTATTTATGTATATGACACAGGTATAAAGTATTATACATATATGAAAAGTAGTAATCTGTTTCATTTTCTTGCTACAGGGATTGACAAAGATATAATGAACAATCACACTCAGCATGAAAATATAAAATTACTTGTGAACAGTGCAGTCAAGAAGGGAAAGATGACTAAATTTGCTCAATTTTGTTGTGAATAGCAATTTGCTATATCATTCCATATCTGTATACAATGCAGTCGAGGGTTTGAATTTCTTGACTTCTGCTTCTGTGTTCCCTAAAACATGTTCCAAGCATACACTGTATGTATTTTTCTTTAAAATAATAAACGCTACATCATGCAATTAATTTAATTAACTTTCGTAACCTACAAAATGACAGAATGTGCGTAATGTTCGAGAAAGTTGGCGAAGTATGTGGTGCGGTCCAAACACCACCACGTGCAAGGTAACGTGATACAGAGTGACATGCACAGTCCAGGGTTAATTATTTTGAGGTTACACTCAACCATGTATGAGAGAATAACTTTAGCGACCATTCTGAACTACAAAACTTCAACCTACTCTAATCAAAACACAAAGGTGGAAATTTCAACATTTACACCACCTTTACACACTTAAAGATGTGAATGCCAGTCCACTTCCTGAAGGATTTTAATTTTGTCTTCATTAGTAAGCAATTTCAAGACTTTTTCCTTATCCTTAACTAGGCTAACACAAGACAAATATGCAACATACTAGTCAACTTAACGTGATTATATTCCTAATCTGTAAGTAGGCTATCATGTGACAATTGTTTTTCTACCCTTCACTGAACCATTCAACACAGATTAAATTTCTAATACTCATAAATGGAACACAAAATACAAACATAAACAGGCTCATTGGGTTACAAAGTCACTGCTAATTGGCAAGCAAAACAAAACTTTCCTGAGCTGACGGCTTGTTCCCTCAAGGTGCAGCTTACCCTGTGAAGTTCAGGAACTGAAGCCCTTTTTCTGTTATTGCGCAACTTTCTCTGACCTGCCTCCTGTGGAGAGAACTCTTACCTGTGTTGGAAATCATATTCCTTTCACAAGGGATGACAAAGAACATTTCCAGGGCTAGAAAACCTGTGATCATACTAAGCAGTAATAGCAAACATTTGTGATGTGATAAATGAAGTACTTTACACAGATTTAATACGATGGGAAACAAACTTTGAATTCACGATGTACTAAGTGAGAAAATGTGTAAATGAAAAATGCACTTACAACGTTTCACTGTAGTTACATAATATTAATAACACAATAACGTTCAATTAAATCTCTTGGTAGTTAATATTTGGGATAAGTGATTCTTTAAAATGGAGTGAGTAAAGTCGGATAGTAAAATGTTTACTTTTTAAAGATACAATCAAAGGTTCCACCTTTACAATACGAAAAAATGATATTTAATTAGGGTGACATTAACAAGTGTCAGGACCTGTTTCGTCCTTCTTTTTGGACAACTGCCGAAAATACTTGTACGATGAGTAAAATAGACAAGGTCACAAATACACATTAAAATATTATTCAGGTTACTGAATGCATCAAGTTAAAATACAAGATAAAATTTGAAGAATGTCCTTAAAACGCTGGAGTTTAATTGCTTTTTTGTTTTGTTGAAATGAAGATAAAATTGTTGAACACACGTAATAGTTCCATTAAAAATTCGATGATTGAGTTCTTCTTATGTTGGCATGATGATGTGTTGTTGATAATTCTTAGTTAATGTAAGACAAAAGCTAAAGGTTTCCACCTATTCAATACTATTTATTGTAACCTTAAAAAGAGTCACATATATTTGATGAAAGTAGTTTTGGTCTTGCTAGAGACCATCATCAGTCAAAAGCAATAAAAGTTAAGGCAAGAAATGAATTATAGATAAAATTTATGAAGCAAGCATGTGTTGTTGATATTCAGGCAAGACAACATGGAATAATATGAAATTTATTACCTATAATTCTTAGAGACTGTAAGCGCACACAAGAAGAAAGGTTGTGCCGTAGTTGAATATTCCTAGAATGGAAACGACGGCTATTAGTAATGTTAAAAGTAGGTAAGGTTGAAGCATCTTATAATGACGAGTGGAAATGAATTAATAGACGACACATCTGCCTTACATCCTCGTCTGCCCCAGAGAGGTGAGGCCCGATGCGTGTGTTCAATTGAGCTCCAGCATTTTACGAACACTCTTTGAATTTTATCATGTATTTTAACTTGATGCATTCAGTAACCCGATTTGTATTTTAATGTGTATTTGTGACCTTGTTTATTTTACTCATCTTAAAAGTATTTTTGGCTGATGATGTCCAAAAAGAAGGATGAAACATGTTCCAACATTTGTTAATATCACCCTAATTAAACACAATTTTTTAGTACTGTAAAAGTGGAACCTTTCATTGTACCTCTATATTTTATACTATTGACAATACAGGCTTTGCAAATTAAATTCATTTTATGAAATATTAAAATATTATAAATACATTTTCTTTTACATTTTTGTCTTGTTTCATTGTTTAAGAAGAGTACCTATGCACGATGTTCTCGTTAAATATTTTTTTTATACCTTACTTTGAAACTTATCTAATGAACACTTATATTGGCAATTTATTGAAAGATGACATTCATGAATATTCTAAGACTTATGATATTCACATAGATGTGATGCACATAGAGTGTGTCGATTTCACACATCTGTCTAGTTTCATACTACACATTGCTTTAGTGTATAATCTAGTTTACTCAGCTCACAGAGGAGAGAAGGAGACTTACCTCATGCATTGTAGTGAGGTAATTAAGGATGCTCTGCAGCTCATCATCCTTCACACCATTGCCAATCATAATAAGCTGCTTTAAGAAGAGTAAGATGTAGGCTCTTATGGCTAGGATATCCTTCTGGGGTGGTCTTGGTCCATCTACGAATCACACATAACATTCTCAATTAACTGACTGGTCTGCCAGCTCGAAGTTGAACTTAGAGTGATTAGAAGCAATACTTCTCTGTAGAATATTTCATAAGGACATACAATTTGATAGCCTACAAAATATGTCCTATAGTAGCACAGGATGAATATTTAAAGTTTCTGTATATATGGTTACATTACTTTCATGAAACAAATTCTTCTATCAATCTATCTATCTATCTACCTACCTAGTATAAGGGATTTCATTCACCCACCCACCAGAAGGGAGGGATGAGCTATCAAGTGGGAAACATCCATGCTCTGGCCAGGAGGTGGGCTGAGTTCAGAGGCTTGACACAAGGAGGAGTTAAGTAAGAAAGGTATTACAAGTTCAGAGATGGGAAAGAATGATTTCTTGGAAGGAGAATGCCCTTTCTGTCCTTAATGTATACTTACGACTAGTTTTACATACTGTCAAACTGTTATGAACTTGTTATGAGCAATCACGTATCATTTTCATTCTTGATGTAGTTCAGTTTCTTCATGAAACATAGCCAAAAGTATACAAAAAAAGCAGTCAGCCCAAGATGGTTTCACAGTATGTATGTTTTAGAAGTTAACAGGTAGACTTTAAGATAAGGCTATTAATAATCAACAGTAAGATTTATTAACAAAATAGGGGATGTGAAAGCCGAGTGATGTGACTGGCTTCGCACCAAGGCAGTTAAGGTCTGAATCCCAAACAATGCATGAGGGATTAAATGAAAAATCATATACATGTGGTTCAGATTCCACATAAAACTGGAGATCCTGTGACTATATCATGTTAAGCTTTATGCTTACTAAACAAACAGGCATAGTGTATTGGTGGATATTTAAACGGGGGGAAGCAATGCAGTAAATCAAGTTAGAGATCACATATCAAATCAAATGTCAAACATCACCTGGTGATGTATTATTGTAGTATGTAGGTTGGGTGCAAATTTTTTCTCAGTTTCATTTATTAGTGCAATTGAATGGACCATGAGAGTTTCCCCATTTCATAAAAGTGAAAAATCAGGTTGTAAGTTTCAGAAAGAAGAGAAGTCCTCTTCATTTTACTTACTGTGTTGATGGGACGAGAGTAATTCTTGGTTACCACTGTAAGTACCTAAGTGTTAATATAAAGAAAGATCTTCATTGGAGTAATCACTTCAATGGAATTGTAAATAAAGGTACATATCTCTTCATATGGTTATGAGGGTATTTAGGGGTTGTAGTAGGGATGTATAAGTGACTGGTAAGACTCCAGTTAGAGTATGGTTCTACTGTATGGGACCCATACCAGGATTACTTGCTAAAAGAACTGGAAAATATTCAAAAGAAAGCAGCACGATTTGTTCTGAGTGATTTCAGACAAATGAGTAGTGTTGCAAACTTTGGGATGGGAAGACTTTGGAATAAGAAGACAAGCTGCTTGACTAAGCAGTATGTTCCAAGCTGTCAGCAGATACATGGCGTGGAATGAGATTAGAACACAAATAAGCTTGAATGGAATAGGAAAAATCATAATATGAAGATGAAGTTGGAATTCAAGAGCACAAATTGGGGTGAAAATTTGTTTATAGGAAGAGAAATATTAGGGATTGGAATCATTTACGAAGGGAGATATCTGAAACATTTCCAACTTCTTTTAAATCATTTTAAGAAAAAAACTAAGTATAAATGCAACACAGTGATTATTATCCCTGATCTTGTTTCAGGAAATAAGACTAAGGGTTAGTTATAAAAGAGAGAGAGAGAGAGAGAGATCATTATTATTAATTTTATGAAAGACTATGTTTTATTCAGCTTATCTGAAGAAAACAGTCCCATGATTTGCCACTGAATATAAACATTACTATTAACATCAGGGCAAATTATTGCAAATTCTCTGATCTGCTGAGAGCTGATCTTGTTATCAAATAACTTACATTCCTAGCGAGCACATAATTACATCTTATTAAAAATAAATAATTACAAAAATACTAACCGAGGCCTTTTGGTGTTATTCCACTCTTGGCACGAGGGTTTGTCACCCAATAATAATACTTGAGTGTATGGACCGTCTGCAGCACTGTTGAGACTCGTCGCACATTGGAGTAGATCTGAGTGTCTGCCAAGAACTCAGTTGCCAGGTAGGAGTAGAGACGAGTCTGCACAGGAGCTGGAGTGTAGATCCACAGGGCAGGGTTGAAGAGCACGTGATCCAGCAGCTGCCACGTGAGGAACGAGAAACAGAACAACTGCATCTTAATTGACGACCCTGTCCAGTGGCGCAGCCATCAGGGGCATAAAACAGGGAGACCCTACCATAAGTGATCTTAAAAATTGACCAAAGTTTTAATCTCCAGTTGTCCTGGTACATATTCCGATATCAATTTACCTAATCCTAGCCTTTACTATCTACTTGCTTAGTACTACAAAATCCAATATTGATGTAGTGGTAATGAATCAAAGCATGGAAATGATTTTAAAATTAAATGTTTTTGTAAAGGTATTATTTGCATGGGATTAAAATAATCAAAAATGTAAAAGTATAAAAGCTTTTAACTGGATGTAATAAAATCTTAGAAAAACAAGAAATATGGCAGAACCTTACAAGCATAAGAAATGTAAGTCCACATATCTGACATTTACAGGCCTTTAAAATGTCTTATATTATTTGTTGGAATCAAATTTTGTAATTTTGAAGAAAACATTAAAATAATACAAGAAAGAAGGAAACCAAGATTGTAGTCTATTTGGTAATCAAACTAATAAGAATAAGAGACAGGCATGTATGGTACGTAAAACAGGTATCATATAGCTTGCCCACCTGCAATGAATACGGAGAGAAATATGGCAGGAGGTCAAGTTGTCCTGTGGAAGATTTCCCTTGATGACACTGATAATGTAATCCTATCAGTCAATGATTTGAAGGTTTTAATGATATTCATCACACCGACACAGATAGGTCTTATGGCGATGATGGGATAGGTAAGGGGTAGGAGTGGGAAGCAAGCAGCCGTGGCCTTAATTAAGGTACAGCCCTAGCATTTGCCTGGTGTGAAAATGGTAAACCATGAAAACCATCTTCAGGGATGCTGACAAAAGGGTTTTAACCCACTATCTCCCGAATGCAAGCTCACATTTCTACAATACCCCACAGAACATTAACTATAGGAAACACACAGGAACAGAATGTACCAGCATACCACATGGAATGTTCAAAATGCCCTCCGCTAGCAATGATACATGCACACCCAATATTGTAGGGATACACCAAAGCATCTGGAATTCAATGCAGCAGCGGGTTGATGCATGTATCAATGCCAGCAGAGGAAAATCTGAACGTTGGAGGTAAGAAAGAGTTTCATGTGGCCCCCATTATTAATGTACGAGGTGGGATCAAATATAAATGGAATTTTATTTTTTCATTTAAACTCATTTATTGAAAAACATAAGGCAATTACAATTTATTTTCCCACATAGTTTCCTGCTTTGGAAATGCATTTGTCCCAGTGTATGGACAGCTTTTTGATGCCCTCATCGTAAAAAGAACAGCGTCGCATCACCAGCCATTTGTGCACAAAGTTTTCCACACTCGTCATCTTCAAATCGTTGCCCTCCTAGAGCTTCTTTAAGCGGTCCGAACAAATGGAAATCGCAGGGTGATAAGTCCAGGCTGTAAGGAGGATGATCAAGTGTAGTCCAGTGCATTTCCTGCAGCTTGGAGACAGTTAGAGCCGCAGTATGGAGCCGTGCACTGTCAAATTGGTTGGTCTTGTCTTCTTTTGCGGCGATATGCAACCCTCACCTTGATCATCAGCTCGCAGTAGTAAGCAGTATTGATTGTGTGTCGCGCATGCAAAAAAAATCAATCAGCAAAATGCCTTGTCCAATCAAAAAAAATGGTTGCAAGAATCTTGCCAGCTGACAGTCGAGTCTTGGCTTTCTCTGGTGCTGCCTCCCCTTTCCTCCGCCACTCCTTACACACACGCATCCTTGACAATGTTTGATCACCGAACTGTGCAGTCAGTCTCTGGCAAACTTCCGCCGCTGTAACACCTTCACGAGCTATAAATTTTATAATTACGCGTTGCGCAGTGGAGGGTTGCACCTGTTGCACCGACATCCTGAACATTACTGACAAAACGGCAGGAAATATCTAACAGCACACTCTCCCCATTCCTAACGGTCCCGCCTAAACATAGCAGAAGCGCGGGACCAGTCCTACCAACTGTTGATGTTCAGGAACAAAAATCCCATTTATATTTGATCGACCTTCATACTGTACTATGTAGAGTTGTATAAGAGGAGTTCTAAGATGGAAATAAAGTGTTTGTGGACCAATGTCTGTATCTTATTGTTACATCCTGTATACAGATGGCCAAGATTTCATATTATTTCAGCTTCCATTATAAATTCTCATATTTTGATATATTCATGTACTGATGATGTTAGTAAAATAGGTTTGTAGAACATGAAATTCTGTTCATGTTGTCAAAAATGTAATTTCCAGTATTAAATGTTTTATGTGAAAATGTTGTTCATACGGTTGGTTGGTGCATGCATTTCAGTGGGCTTTGCAGACTGATATGTAATACCAACTTCTGGCTCAGTGAGGAAAGCAATGGGAAACTACCTCACTCATTTCCCTAATATGCCTCTTCATTGATACCTAGGCCAACTATGACAGCTAATGGTGGAGCTGTTGAGGATCCAACCAGCCTTAGGGCTGAGGACTGAACACACACACATATACATACATGTAAGTTTAAAATAGAACTGTTGGTATATTTCTTACAGTGTATATGCAAGGTCATTTCTATGTCATAATTAGCTAACTCCTATTTTTAAGCAATTAATTTTACAGCAAAATGATCATTACAAATTTACGGTACGTTAATTGATTGTTCACCCAATTTTCAGTGAAATCTTTGCATCCAACCCAAGTAGTTCCCTGTTAGTTTAATCGGGTGACGGTGTCAAGGAAAGTCTGGATTACGGTGTTACAAATGTAGGAGACACAGGGTGTCGTAAGAGATAGCTACATAGGAAATTAAATCACAATGCTTTGTTTAGTTTTCACATGCAATGGGAGATGTTTTAGTCTAGAAATCACTTGTCCATCTGCCTGCTATGCAGCATTATGATAATTAATTCCTCACACATAAATCTAAGAATTCTAAATAATTTCTAAATTAAAGATATAAAATATTTCTATGTTTTGGATCATTACCACCAACCAGTTCTGTGCAGAGCAAACAACAAACTAAGTAGTACGGTAAACAACTTCTACTCATCTATTTTATTTATCCAAATAATCCTAGTTACAGGACTTGAACTGGCTACAATATTCTTTTACTTCTAATATAGATTAAACTTATTCTACTATCATCAAAACTACTTCAGCATTACAAACTGTGACACTTGTCTAGTAAGAGGTTGCTAAGTAGTACACATGCCTTTAATATTCCCCACTGATACAGTTCTCTAATAGGAAGTTACCAGCCATCATCAAGATTCTACAAGAATCCCATCAAGAACCTGTTTCACACCGTCCCTCTCTCCTTCCATGGAATAAAATAAATGGCATATGGCTTTTATTGCCGGCAGTGTTCAAGGACATGATCGGCTCGCCAGGTGCAGGTCTTTTGATTTCACGATCATAGGCGACCAGAGCGTCATGATGAGGATGAAATGATGAAGAAGATAACAAATACACCCAGTCCCCGTGCTAGCAAAATTAACCGATGATGGTTAAAATTCCTGACCCTGCCAAGAATCGAACCTGGGGACCCCTGTGACTAAAGGTCAGCATCCTAACCATTTAGTCATGGAGTTGTGTGAATGATAAGGTGCAGAAGCAATCTTCAATGCAAATAATTCAACAATCAGCTTCCACTATAGTAGAGTATCGACCTCTGAATCTCAAGATCAAACCTTGCAGATGTACCCTGGTTTTAGAAGGGCAGAAATAAGTTCTATTCAGAGCACCATGTCATACAACATCAGCATGTAAACGATCTCTGGTGATACATTTGGTGTTTACCAGCTGATTTGGATGCATGATATCCTGCATTTGAGAAATGATGAGTTTGAACTCCATTGCCATTTTTACATCAGGTAAGGTAAGGGTGTATTCTACCTGAAGGCAGGTCCAAACCTCCGCAGAGGTGTGCCTCAGCCGGAGTTTATGTACGGTAGGGTGGCCAGTTCCTTTCCACTCCTCCATTCCCTTACCCCCCATCAACAGTGCGTGGCAACCCATCCAAATTTTGACCACACCAAATGTTGCTTAACTTCGGAGATCTCACGGGATCCAGTGTTTCAACATGGCTACGGCCGTTGGCTGTACATCAGGCTGTACCTTATTAAGGCCATTGTTGATTCATTTCCTAGTCCTAACCTGGGCCTATCCCAATACCATTGTAAGACCTGTCCGAGTTGGTACATCATAAAACCAAATTGTGTCCGGCTCGTCACTTTTATTTTTCCTACATGACTTTCCTTGGTCAACTATTGCTTTTTTATCCCAACAGTACTAGCCTTGTGAGGTCTAAAGAGTCATTAATTTTCACCTCCTTCATGTTCCTTCCCTTTCTTTTGCTGATATTCTTTGAATGAACTCTTCTTTAAATCAATAATAACTTCCCTTTAAAACCATCGTCAAAGAGGCATGATACTGACTAAGCAACCCTGAAAAATAGTTTACAACTAGTTTACAAACCAGGCTCCAGTATTTAAGTCCCAGCTGTGCAAATATGAGGTGCAAGAATAAGATTATTACTAAAATCATTATTGCAAAATCATAGAGTTACACTTGTTCTAATGTGCATAACTTATGCAGTTACATGGTAACAATAGCAATAAATTCTAACTTTTTACTGATCACTACAGCTCTCAATAACAGCTGCCTGCTACTAAGCTAGAAGGTGACAACTGTGGCTCAAAACACCAACTTAAGGGCCTCACCTGCTTGAGAAGTAGTTCGCTGTTGGAGCTAAGACACGTCACCAGGTACTTGGTGAGGCCGAGGAATGAACCCAGCACCTCCGTAGTTAGATGGTCCCGTGACGATCGCTGCAGCATGAAGCTTATCACCAGGAAGCCTCGGTTTTGGATCATGTGCTGCTGCACCGTCTGGGAGCTCTCTACCAGCTCGCAGATGAAGCCGAGCAATTTAGAACTACAACAGTAAAGTTAAGCTTCATCACTGTTGTTCATGGAGAAGTATACAACAGTAAAGAGAAAGACAGGCTGTCAACCTACCACAAGGAGGCATCTCTCTTAGTGTCAGTGGAGCCAACACCACAGTCATAGGGCATGTCCAACTGTGAAAACAACGGGAACAGCACTTGGATCCCTCCAATGGAGTTGAGGGTGCTATGGATGGAATGAGTAATGACGGCCTTCACGTCCTGCAATTTATAACGTTACGACATCTTAGCAGAAGTTCAGTGTATGCATATACATAAGATGTAACCAAACTGGATAAGGGAAGTGTAAAGAGGACGCAGCAAGGACGTGAAAGACACAGGAGTTAGTTTCAAAGAAGTCACGATCAGTCAGAGAGAAAGAAGAATGAGATAATGGTGCAGGCTGGCAAGTGGTCCCAAGGTTAATGTGCAGGGCAGTGAGGAAAGGAAGGTTGCAGTTGGATCTGGGACAATCTCAGCACATGAAAAGTGGTACAAACAGGTATACTACAGTAAAATATTGTAAAAGTATGGAGAGTTATCTGAGCCAGTTATTTTGAAACCCTGTAAGTCAAATGAATAATTAATACTGTAGGGGATAAATGCGGCAGGTTATCAAGGTACTTAAATCAACACTCAGCATGTTTCTTTATGGAGTTAATTCATTTAACTGCTATTTACATTTCTTTACAAGTTCAGTCATGATCCAAATTTTTCACACGTCACAGTTTGTACTCACAAATATAATAGAACACATCGCCCTCTGGCATGTTGAACTCCCGCTTTTCAACACACCCTCATTCACAGAGCAGTTCATCACACAGCTCACTGTGTAATTAAGAGTGTCTTATTTACTACTGATGCACTTCCAAAGAACTCGTCGCTGTCTTATGACTGACTTGTAGTTCACATGCGGCTGACTCAAGACTATATAAGCTAGCAGGAGATCTCATAATTTCCATTTCCAGATCATTCTGGGTGCATTCTCTATTGTTCCAGCTAATTCTAAGGAGCTTCCATATTGTGAGACTCAATGATTGGCCATCATCACCGTCCTCATTTTCCTTGTCTAGTTCAACCGTAAAACGGTTCCTCTCCAGTTTTCTCGATCATTCCACCACTCCTCATTTATTAATGTGCTCCAATCCATGTTGCGTTTTCTAAGGCTGTCCTTCACTAAATCCATCCATCTTGTTCTTGGCCTTCTCAATCTCTCTTCCCCTCCAGCTGCAGTTCTGAATTCTGTTTCATCATCCTTTCATTGTTCATATGTTTGGTGTGTCCAAACCATTTCAACTTATTCCCCTCTACCTTATCATTCAACTTCTCTGTTTCAATTGCTTTCCTTATGTCTTAATTTTAACTCTGTTCCTTTAAATCTTCTGAACCATGCTCCTTGAAGCTGCTTGGTACAATAATGTGTTGAATTATATTGTTCATCTGCTCAGAAAAGATTCACGTATCAATTACTAATGAACTGCACCGAGAAATTCAGAAGAAAAGCATTTATATGAAACTACACAGAAAATAATTCTGAAATGAACATCCTTCTCAGTCTGCCCTCTGTCCATGATATCCCAACCATGCACACATTCCTCCAGAATCTTTGAATTTCCTCTCCCTTGAGCAGGTATCCTTCATTTATATTTTTCTCAAATCCTTACGTTTCCTCTTTTGCATTCATTGGAAGACTGCATAAGTATGCTCTTTGTAATACCATATTTAAAGACCACATTACAATGGAAGATTACTATCTGATAGGAAAGTTACAAACTATTCACTCAGAATACACTCTATATGCTCTTGAAAATGCAGACGCTGTGAAAACTGTAAAACTTAGTAGGACGAAAAAAACCAAGAACATTATTATTAAAATGCAGAATAATGACAAGTAAAGCTGAAATTGAGAGATCTAGCTTAGATAAACCAGCACAAGAAGACCTCATTTTAAGTAAAATAATATCATTAAGCATATGTTTCACAGAATATTACCTGCAGCATTAGAGCATGTGGCGTATGAACGAAGTACGACACATTGCCCTTAGGGGCTGACTGAAGACACAGTTGGCTGTCGGTGGCAACAGGATTGTACATGAACACAATGGCACTGGATAACTTCCCATCATACAGCACCTGCAAGTCATCAATTACAATTTCACCACATTCTGAGAAACCAGAAACATTAAAATTTCCTCAATCAAGATTTAATAATATCAGTTTATTTGCTCATTTCCTCACAGTACAAGAAAAAATATTAAACTGAAACAAATTCACAAATGCTCAGGTAAGAAAGACAATGGAAGTTAAATATATAGAGTATGTACATGCAACAAATTCATGTCATTAACTGTCTTAATTTTGTAAAACAAATCAACGTTCTTAAAACTAGCTTAGTGAACAGTTCCTCTGTGCATGGAAGAAATATCTGAAGAAAAGATACTTTTACAGGTAACTGAAATCAGATTAGTATTTGAATTTGAATACTTTTATTTTTTTTTACAACAGTATTTTTAACGTCCACACCAACTGCTTCACAGTCTAATAGTTAAAGGAACCCACCCTATCAAAAACTGCTACAACTGCTGTTCTACCAACAACTCTACCTTCTTTATAGAACTAGAACTGTTCACATAAGTGAATAACCTTATCTAGATTGACGAAACATACATGTAAATGTCTATTTCTCTCATAGCATTTTTCAATTACTTGACGCATACTGAAAATCTGGTTTTGACAGTTCCTCTATGGTCTGAAACAACAATGGTTTTCATCCAACTTTCTCTCCACCTCCTTTCCAAAATACCAGTGAACATCTTGCCTGGTATACTAATCAATAGGGGCCAATGACCTTAGATGTTAGGCCCCTTTAAGCAACAATCATCATCATCATCATCATCATCATCACCATCATACTAATCAATGAAATATTTTTATAGTTGTTACAATGCTTTCTGTTTCCCTGCTTGCTTATTCAATTCCTTGAGCATAATTTGATCACCATTCTTGTTCTCCTCCTCATGAACTCCATTGATCGCGGCATCAACAGAAATATTTTCATTTACACTGAGAAGATTTTCAAAATATTTCTTCTATCTATCCAGTGATTCCTGAGGATCTGTCATGAGTTTTATCTTATTTATCCAGCACACTATTTAGTTCCATTTCCTCACCCTTTCTAAGATTCTTTATTACAGTTCAGAAAAATTTCTATGCAGCTTGACCAAGCTTTTCCAGGTTATTACCAAAACCTTCCTATGATGTCTTCTTGGACTCCACAATGATTTTATTTGCTCAGGTTTTTTTATCTATGTACAATTCCATATCTTGTTTGAAGCTATTTTTGACACTCTGTCTTTTAACATTTACATACAAGAGTTTTATGTGGAATTTGAAGAGCAGACTATGACATTTCATTATTTAAATTTTCCCATTAATTGACTGGGATGTGAACTACAGCTGTCTTGGGGAGAAGTTAGTGACTAGTGTCACTCTTCTATCATACTTCCCCCGAGATATGGCAATACTGATGACGATGATGATGTCAGGAGTTTAACGTTCCTTCAAGCATCATATAGGACCAATAAAGTTGACAGTGCAGTTTGTGTAACATAGCTGTGATTATGCATTCAGGCAGCCCTGAAGATGGTTTTCCATGGTTTCCAAATAGTCACTTCCTTCCCAGTCCTAGAACTGTCTTATACCTCCATCGCCATAAAATATTTCTTAAATGTTGCAAAATTAAACATTAGAAAAGAAAAACCACTTCTGTTGTGTTGTGGTTAGTGTGATTAGCTGCTACCCCCCGGAGGACCGGGTTTGATTCCTGGCTCTGCCATGAAATTTGAAAAGTGGTACGAGGACTGGAACGGGGTCCACTCAGCTTCGGGAGGTCAACTCAGTAGAGGGGTTCGATTACTACCTCAGCCATCCTCAAAGTGGTTTTCCATGGTTTCTCATCTTCTCCTCCAAGCAAATGCTGCGATGGTACCTAATTTAAGGCCATGGCTGCTTCCTTCCTTCTTCCTTGACTATCCCTCCCGATCTTCCCATCACCCAACAAGGCCCCTGTTCAGCATAGCAGGTGAGGCCGCCAGGGTGAGGTAATGGTCATCCTTTCCAGTTATATCCCCCCCCCCCCACTCAAAGTCTCACACTCCACGACACCGCCCTTGAGGTGGTAGAGGTGGGATTCCTCGCTGAGTGTGAGGGGAAAACCAACCCTGGAAGGTAAACGGATTAAGAAAGAAAGAAGGAAAGAAAAGCAGCAATAACCTAATGAGTAACATCCCTTTTCAATCCAAGAGAGGGACTGGGTTATTTTATTGGACTTCAGAATTTATACAGGCCCCAGTTTTATTGCTGAATGCCCTTTGTGACGTGTAACCTATATAAAGGATGTATTCCCTATTGGATGTTTCTGTGGTGGTTAGTAATGTATTGTGTTGTATGTAAAGGAAGAGATTTCCATTATGACGAACACTCAGACTCCAAGCTGAAGGAATGAGCCATACGCAGTTAAAAATTCCAATCCACCCGGGAACTGAAAGTGAGACTCTTTGAACCAAAGACCAATATGCTGACCATTCAGCTAAGGAGCCAGACAAACCACCGAATAAACATAATTAGATAAAATAACTTCTACCTTATACGTTTTCACAATGGCGGTTATTCAGTACCATGCACAGAGAGAGTGTTACCAAAACTGTTAAGTTTTGTGTTCGATATCTGTCCACCTGTCTGCCTTCTTAATGGGATGATTGTCAGACACCTTTTAATCAATCATTATAAACTGAAGTAGGTTTTATGGTCAATATGATCTCAAAATCAAGGAATTGACCAGAGGTTTTCAGGAAGACTGGAGAGAGAATTTACTTTACTGTGAAAAAAGTATTCATTTTGAGGTAAAACTGAATGACCTACTACAATAGAGTCCTGCTTATCTGACATAAACGGGTCAGTGAGGTGGTGGATTGGAGGGAACGTTGCTTAAAATGGAAAAGAAAAATCAATATCGTGATTTGCTTAAACATGTAATGATACAGTTGATATTTATACTCACTGTACAATACAGTTAAACAGTTAAGCATAAAAGGTTGTTAGTTCAGCTTTAAATTTGTTTCTAAAAGTTTGTAATAGACTTTGCTTGTCTGCTGACTGTCTTTTTAAATGCCATTATGTCACCTATTCTTCATAGAGGTCTCACACATCAGTGCTGGGGATTTCTTGTTGCTCCACATATTTCAGTGCTGCTTCAAGGCCTTTCAATCCTTCATCAGGTATTATTTTGGCACCAGCTTCTTGAACTACACTCTATTCCTGTGGTTGTCGTAAGAGGCGACGAAAAGGGGCCCAATGAGCTCTTAACTTGGAAGAGTGGGTTGGTGGTCACGGGGCCCTTAGCTGAGTCCTGGCATTGATTCCACATGTGCCAGGCTCCTCACTTTCATCTAACATATCTGACCTTCCTTGGTCGACCCCTGTTCTTTTCCAACCCGACGGCATTAAGTTCCCGAGGCCTAGGGAGTTTTTCGTTTTCAGGCCCTTTGTGGCCCTTGTCTTTCTTTACCCAATACCTTCATTTTTTGGAGTGTCTGATCACTTCCATTTTTTCCCCTTCCTCGTAAAACAATAATCACCACCACCACCTCCACACCCGTTCTTTTTCTGTTCCATTGTTAACAATGCCGACAATGTCTTCATCAGTCACTTCAAACTGGCCATCAAGGGCAAATCACTCACTGAGGTCTTCATCAATCGTATCTGCACATTTAGAGATTTGTTTCAACAATTGTCCATGTTTTCTGCGCTAATTTCCTCACTATCAGAATTTTTCTTGGACTCCTTGTTCTTTAACAACATTTTCCATGATTTGCAAGTTGTGTCGGACAAAACAAAATGTCTGATAAGCGAAGGTCGGTAAAGTGGGACTCTACTGTACTACAGAAATCTAATTTTGAAACTTCTGTGTTCTATCCACTTTTTCCACGAAGCAAATTATGGTAAATGGACCATGAGGAGTTCCATTATTGACAAAATTCAAACAAATTTTATTTCACAGTCTATAAAGCCATGTATCCATTTCTGAGCATGTACACTGACTGACACAAAAAATGGATCACCTGAGAAATGTAATATTATAATGACATAATTTTATTTGAAGCATTTCATCCAGGAATGACTTCTGTTTTCTGCATAATGGAGATGGTAAGCATTTCTTCAAAAGAGGAGCCATAAAACCTTCTCCCTAAGTCGTGTGCCACTACTTTGTTCAAGGCATTGAAGACAAATGGGTTTTATGACAGCAATTACGTTCAGTAAGGTGGGCCAATACAACAGGGCCAGCTGTTTTCAATTATTCTAACCAGCAATTGTCAGTGACTGCCAATGCACTCTTATGAATATTACAACAGTTTACCGATTGGTTCTATGGAATAAAGATGCCGCTCAGTTAGGATGAAGTGTACAGGCTGTAGCCTTGGTGGATGATGGGAGAAGCTTACACTATGTAGGAAATATTCTCGGGGTATCGTATGGTCCTCCTGATTTTACAGGACTGTCAAACTATTGCAGTTCATGCCAAAAAATCCAAAATGTTAACATAAGTGAATGAACAGTAGGGTGAAGACTAGAAGAGGCCAACATGAAGTCAAGATGTCTTGCATCAGGACCAAAGCTCCCACAAGCGTACAAAGTAGAACAACTGAATTTTGTGAGGAAGTATCAAGACTGGACTACAGAATAGTGGAGCAAGGTTCTTTTCTCAGATGAAAGCAGATTCAAACTCAGGTCTCCAGACAGCTGTGAAAGGATCTAGAGGAGACAGGGTGAGAGGAATTCACCAGCTTGTTTCTCCCCATGAGTGTCATTAGGAGGTCCCATAATGGTATGGGCAGCATAAAATATACTTACACCCATACTGAACTTGTGCTTGTCGATGGTGGGGCACCCAGTGAATGAGATTCTCAATGAACATGTAGTGGTTTTAGCTCCATTCATCAGTGAAAACTTTACATTCTTGCAAGACAATGCACTCCCACATGCTACTGGATGTGTCATGCAGAACCTTCATGACGTCAGAATATGAACTCTGGTTTGGCCAGCACGTAGCCCACACTTGCAGTAAATCCCATTGAACATGCGTGGAACATCCTTGGTCAGAGATTTCAGAGTCACGACATTGAGAACTGAGCAAAAACTGAGGGAAATTTTGGTTGAAGAATGGAATCTCATTCCTCAGGAGGATTTGCGTGCACTTGTGGACTCAGTACCAAGACATCTGCCAGAAGTGACTCGAGCAGAGGGTGGAAACACAAGCTTTTAGTGTTTTCTCATGCTTTCACATTTCCAGTGGCCATGTAAAGTGTGGTTTGTGTGAAGTGCAATTTGACCGACAATGAATGATGAAGAAAATGGGTTGGATTTGATGATAATGACTATGGAAGAGCATTTTTAAAACATTTCATGTAATTTCATAACCAAAATGGTTCATTTTTAAATGTGTTATGTTTTAAATAACACAATTTAATAAATTAAGACATAAAAATACTAGTGAGTCAAATTTTTTTTAAAAATGACAAAAATGAAAGTGATCCATTTTTCATGCCAGTGAATATTATGATTTCAATACCACTGAAATGAGTAGAAGCATGGCGTTAACAGAGAGATCAAAAACAGTTATTTCACTGTATAATGAATAGTACTGGTCTTGACACACAATATTAGTTACAAAAATGACCTTGTATCTGAAAATTTATCATCGTGTTACATTTGCTCTGTTAAAATGAGTATCTTCTTAATTAACAAAAGTGCATACATACCTCAATCCATTTATATTCTCTTCATTCTATGACAGGTTGGTTTATAGAATAATGTTATTGAAATCTTCTCTCAAGAGAAGCCTATTGTCTTAAATACTAAACAATTTCTGTGATATATTTTTAAATACTTGACAGTCTTTCAGCAACATACAAGGAAAATGGTTCTAGAGGGGAAGAAGAAAGGAAAGGGCATTGGAGTTTCTATGAAGCTGCAGAGATGATATTTTTATGGAAGTAAATAATACATTCCTATTCGAATTCCTCCATTCTCCACCCACTTACTGACTAGATAAGCATATAAAATGATACATTGTTAAAAACTGCATTCTTCCTCTGAAATATTAAAAAGCCACCCACTGTTGTCAGCTTAAACCAGTGGTTGAAAACTGTTTCCTGTATTATTCACAGCACACTATACTTTGTAGCGAGTTTCTGTGGCACAATAATGTAAGAGTTGGTAACAATGCTGGACATTTTATCTTATGTGTGCACAACTTACTTCATGCAGGCAGTTGTTTGAAGGCTTGCAGTAGCAATGTTCTGGCATGTTTTGAGATATTGTATCACAATTTATAACTTTCATGCGTGTTGACGTTTGACTTATGTGATTCAAATCAGTCGAGGGATGTTCCACCATTCAACTCTTTATATAATCTGTATCATTTATACTTTTAATAAAGATAGTTGTACAGGAAATGTGAGTTTGTCTGTCAATCTACCACAGATTGAGCTTTTGTGTAGTAAACAAGCTTATTGTAAGACATAAGCGAACAACCCCCATAAAATAAAATTACAAAAGCTCTTGAATAATTTTCTCTGATTCCTTTTTGAAGAATAAAGTTTTTGTGATATTATTTTAATTTTACCAGCAATATCCAGAAGTCATCAAAATTCTGTGACATGCCTAGGGAACTCGTGGCACACCCTTTAACCACTGGTTTAAATTAAGCATGTTTCCCTTTGAAAGTATTAAATTCTCCATTATGTCCTATATTTTTTTTTAATGAAATAAACTTTAGCTTAAACTTAACTTTATAAATTATTATGCTGTATTTAACATACAACTATAGGTCTATTCAATTTAAATTATAGCAATATTAAAATTATCTACTGACCCTCAACACCCATGCTTCATTTGCTGATTAAAAAAAAAAGGCTGAACTCAACAGACTTCATTTAGAGTATGTCCGACTCGTTGGCTGAATGGTCAGCGTACTGGCCTTCAGTTCAGAGGGTCCCGGGTTCGATTCTCGGCCGGGTCGGGGATTTTAACCTTCATTGGTTAATTCCAATGGCCCGGGGGCTGGGTGTTTGTGCTGTCCCCAACATCCCTGCAACTCACACACCACACATAACACTATCCTCCACCACAATTACACGCAGTTACCTACACATGGCAGATGCCGCCCACCCTCATCGGAGGGTCTGCCTTACAAGGGCTGCACTCGGCTAGAAATAGCCATACGAAATTATTATTTATTTAGAATATGATCTTGTTGACCATGATTTCCCAAGCCTCTTAAATGAACTAACTTTGTAGCTAGAGCAGATACATTGTGTAGTTTGGATTTGGACCAGTGGTTATCCTGAAGATGGTTTATCTCCCCATTTAAAAGTGGAGTTGGAACCTTACTGAAGTCCCAAAATAATGTTATTAGTTTTACATGCTACAGTACTAATAACTTTTACAATTTTTTGAGACACCCTGGTGCTGGAAGTTTGTCCTGCAAGAGTTCCTTTACGTGCCAGTAAATCTACTGACACAAGGCTGGTACAGGCCTATTTGAGTCACTACAAACAGAACCATACTAAGCCAGGATCCTTATTCTTTCCTAAGTAAGATCAAGGAATGGAGAACTTGTATCTGAAGTGCTAGAGTAAGTTTTCTTGAGCATCACTACAACCAACTTTGAAAGTGGCATAATGAGCTCTGCGAGAAAATTCCTAGTGTGTGCACCACTTGGCTTCATTTCAAATGTTTATTTGACTGGTTAGACGTGTGATTTTCAGTGCTGGCTTGTAAGGAGAGAGAGAGAGAGAGAGAGAGAGAGAGAGAGTGTGTGTGTTTTTTGGGGGGGTTAATCTTCCAGTGGGTTGAGCACCGACTGGGAAGTTTACCACAAAGGTTTATCAATTTAAACTTATCATCCTTAGAAATGTATTTAAACTAGTGGTAGAAAAAGCATGGACATGGAAATCCAATCAACACTTTTAAATAATTTAGCTTCCACAACCCCTTCCAAAAAAAATCAAGGCTACTGTACTTCGAGTGAGAGTGCATCAGATGCAAAATCCTAATGTTGTGGGTTCAGTTCTTTATGGAGTCCAGAGTCATTTTTATTTTTGTTCCATGCTTAACATCTCTTCAGCATGCATTATACGTACTGAAATGAAATGGCGTATGGCTTTTAGTGCTGGGAGTATCCGAGGACAAGTTCGGTTCGCCAGAAGCAGGTCTTTTGTTTTGACTCCCATAGGCGACCTGCGCGTCGTGATGAGGATGAAATGATGATGAAGACGACACATACACCCAGCCCCCGTGCCAGCAAAATTAACCAATTCATGTTAAAATTCCCGACCCTGCCGGGAATCGAACCCGGGACCCCTGTGACCAAAGGCCAGCACGCTAACCATTTAGCCATGGAGCCGGACATTATACGTACCGTACTGAACATGACCAATCAACTCTGATACACTTCCAAGATCTATATGAGCTTGTGGAAACTTTTCTGAGATAAGCATCCCCAATAATTCTTTTGTCAGCCCATAAACCCTGGTATAAAGTCAAGTTAGGACAGGAATTATTAAAGAAATTGGCTATAAGGAAGGACGTGGAGGTAATACAAGCTGAAATATGTTGCATATGACTGAGAAGTACTTTGTCAATGATACTTATACACTGTCACAGTCTGAAGAAAAGAAGAGGAGATGTGCTGGTCGGTGTCTGCAATCCTCTAGATCTTCACAGCACTACATAATATCTGAAGATACACATGTTAAAATATGAGGACAAAAGTTTCACTTCATGCCACTACTGTCACACAACACATCAAACTAGAGCTTGTGCAAGTGGTAGCTTCAACTACTACATAGCAAAAAAAAAAAAAAACATCATGAATACTGTGTACGATATACAAATGAAACACACATGTTTGTTTATTCCAGCAGCAACAATGAAACTAATGCACTGTTAATTTGGAGCAATTCCAGTGATATAATGTAACTGAGAGATAACGATCTCATATTGTCCAAAGAGACATCATCAATATCTTGCCTGAACCAGACATCTAAGAGAATACCCTTCACAACATTGTTTTAGATGTGCTTAAAAACACACTCTGCATACTGTTATTAATACCTCCTACAGGTTTTACTTAGAATTATATTACTTTTGTAACTACAGAAACTTACATAGAGCTAAAAAGATATAAAAAATACTTTCTTCAGCTTATCCCAGTTATTTCTGGGGTCCCCGGAACTACCCAGGATCATTTTGCTTTAGGCCAGGGTTTTAAGGCCAGATGCCCCTCCTGATGCCTTATGAACTTGAGATGAAAATCTCAACCACCTCAGCCTTCCGAGTGGGAAGCCAGCAACTAAGCCACCGAGCTAATCACGTTCAATAATAATAATAATAATAATAATAATAATAATAATAATAATAATAATAATAATAATAACAACAACAACAACAACTTTAAGAGAAATTTCTGAACCGAAATCAAAACAGGAGTCAGACAGGGGGATGGATTATCTGCCTTACTATTTAATATAATTCTGAAAAAATTGATTAGGATATGGCAAAATTAAACTAAAGGTATAAATACTGGTAGATGTCTCCAAAACAAAATTCACCGTAATTGCCTACCTAACATTTTATGACGATATTGTTATCCTACACAACAACAGACAGGAAGCAATCCAGTCTGTAGAAAAACTCCATGAAATAGCAGCCAAAACATGACTTTAAATTTCTTAATAAATTTAGTTATGCACAGTATCACTAATAATTTGTTGGTAATTTACACTTCACAGACGTGGGGTATACCAAAATGAATGTAGTAAGATAGTGAACAAGTATAGGGGCAGGTAACAGAACAAGATGTACGAAAGGAAAAACGTATTCCATCACGTTCTTCATGAAATGCAAGGGGGATGGTCATTGTTACATTTTTCCTGAGACTGATTATACTGAGTGAATAGAAGGACAAATATCCAAAGTATTCTCTGTCCCAGATTTTAATGGGAGATATTTTAAATTTACAAAATAATCCTTATTAAGAACTCCAGTACTGGCTTGAATGACTTGGAACATAATGTATTTTTGATTTTTTTAAATTACACATTTTACAAGTACCTACCAAACCAGCAGGTTGTACATTAGTACATCATTGCTTTACAATCCATGTGTGTTGCATTGTCAAAATATTCAATAATCTAAAAGGTTTCTACCACTTTCAGACACCAAAACTACAGTACAATAGATTTCCACATTTTTATGTGCACAGAGTCACTCCAGTGCAGCCAACACAAAATAACCAAAATCTGATACAAGAATATTTGTGAAAGCAAATAAGTAAAGTAAAATAAAGTAAAATGAAACTACATTCAAAGACAATCCTATCTGCAAAATCTATAACAAAATCTAAATCAAAATACTTATGAGAGCACAAAAATAAAATAATAGAGAAAACAAATGAAATAACCAAAAAGGAGGGGGGGGGGGCAAGTAATTCTAAACAACTGGAGTAGTCTTCAAGACCCGAGTCTTTACTGACAGCTAAAAAAATATACAATGACAACTAAATCTTTAAAATCTTTAAAAAGGGATAAAGCAAGAAAATAAATTTATTTTCAGATGATGATAATAATAATAATAATAATAATAATAATAATAATAATAATAATAATAATAATAATAATAATAATAATAATAATCCCTTATTACAAAATAGTAGGGTAAAGAAGAGGAGTTTAATGAATAAGAAAAAATTCAAACATGGCCCACAAATGCATATTTTTCGTACTGCCCAGTTTTATACAGAAAGTAACAGTCACTGTGAATGGATCTAAGACTACTCCAGCTTGGTGAGATGGAACTGCCTGAGAATGCAGTGGTGCGTAAAGAAAAGAGAAGCTTACAGAGAGCAAGTTGCCGTCTTGCATGCGCGAGGCTGCTGACTCACTCACCCGTTTGTGATTGTCGGGCAGGCTCAGCGTGCACTCATTGTCAAACCGAAACTGGCACTGCACAAGGGAGGGACACACACATCATACACTCTACATGATGCACAAATAAGGAAGTGGACTCCGTTTGCTCTGTCACTTAAATTACATTAACGTACAAGAAAAAAGCAGCATGAAGTAAACATACAAGAAAAGTTAATTATTACAAATTTCATTGTGATCCTTATTAACAGTTATCAGTTACAAAATACTTTGTTATTTAAGGTCAACCTAATCAATACATATTTCAGATGTTCCTCTGCTTTCAAAACTCATCTGTTTGAACAATTTGGGCCATAATGACAAGAACATCAGAAGATAGGAAAGTATCCAGTTTGTTTTGCAGGAACATCTATCATCCGAGTCATAATTTATTTGTCAAGTCAGACAACGTGTTGACCATATCATAGTTAATAACTACATTTTTCAGCATCACAACTTTGAGGTATTCACTTCTATTTGAAGGATTTTATCAAGCCAAGGCCTATTTTATTTTAAAAGTTAAATTGCTCTTCACATTCACCGAAGCATAGTGTTTTCAAACAGGGCATTCTCTTCATCGGGATGCACTAATTTACAAGGATTTCCTAAGATATGCAGTGCTTTTAATATGTTTTGGCCCCATTCCATTGCACAACATACATTCTATAACATCACACCCGATGAAAATGCACACCTCCCTTTGTGATAATTAATCAAACTATTGCTTATGATGCAACAGTGGATTCAGGCACTTAACACCATATTTGTTTGCACTGTTTTTAACATGACATTCTTTTAAAAAAGATATTAACTTTAAGAATTTTTAAGAAGGGTCAATATTTTAAATGCACTGGTTAAAACATGACATTCCACTTTTCTTCAAGAGACATTAATTTTAATGATTCTCATGAATGTTAAAATTTTCTAATGCATATTTTTAAATGTATGTCTAGTAGTTAGAAGAGAATGATTATTCTTTACCATTAATTATTTGTCAGCTGAAGATGGCCTGAAACAAACCGAAACATGTACTGACCAATTTTAACTTGTCACGAGTAAAACAAGTATTGATTTGATTGACCTTAAATAACAAAGTATTTTCTTCATGAAAAGTTGCAGTCTTCAAGGAGAAGAAGAACTTCACATAGATTTGTGTCCGGATATTCAGACCTAGAGTCAGTGTTTTGTTGTTGTTCATATGACAGATATAGAGCAGTTATCTCACCATCAAAGATCTAGCAATCCAGTAGAGCTTAGACATGATAATATGCTTTTGAGCTTTTGCCGTGACAAGAAAACAAGGTGAAAGCCCGATAGCTGATAATCATATCTGTCTCCTTACTTTATTCCATGCTGCTTATGCCATGATTACAACATACAATGCATTCAAATTATATATCAAGTACTGCAAAAAGTTAATGTCAATGAGACATAGTGAAGCAGAAATCAAATGGAGAACACTTGCAACTTACCTACCACAACCTAAGAATTCTATAAATAAATTTATTTTATATTCTAATACAACTTAATAAATACCAAACTATTTAGGTACAGTGATGGTGGTTCTGAAAGCTATTCCCGACTATCTGAATAATAGCTGAAAACTGTCTGTTAGAATTAAGATAATGTTCTCACCAATTCCAATAACTGGACAAATTCTCAAGTCTCAAAACAGCCAATGCATAATAAAATATGAGCACTGACAGCTAAACTGCAGCAGAAAAATTAAAGATCTCTATCAACTAAAATCTCTATAGAGATATGCCCAATTATTGAAATAAAACTTATATTTTTGAAGTTACTCTGCATTGAGCTAATGTTAAGATCTATTTACATATAACATAGAATTTCTGACCATTTGGCTGTAATCTGCAACATCTCTAGATACGGAATGGGAAGATAAAAACAACATTCGGGTGATCCTAAACTGAAAATTATTGCTGAACGTCAGTGCAAACACCCAAGTACAATCTACAGAATGAATATGAAATAAGTTTGGATCTTCATGAAGATGATTAGAGTTGTATTCCCTCTTTAAAGCATTTGAGCAATTGTTTGAAAAAAAAATGTTGGCATTACGGTCATTTGGCATTCGGTTTGTGTCCATCAACTATCTGCCTAATTACCATTACTCTTCATCCTGTGAATTGACTGTGTGACTTTACACCAAAGCCATGGACCTTGCTCTACACTGATTCCTGGGACAATCTTCAGGAACTGGTTAACCAATGGGAAAAAAAGCTAGAACAATTTTGGGTACAACTTAACATTACAAGCACTGAATATCTAGCTAGAGTGTACTGTCTAAACAGTCAGCACAATCCTAGTCAAAGGAACACCACTTGTGAAGTCCTTAGGTTTTCAATATCTCAGCTTCTTCATGATGACTAGCTTTCATTGTATCAGCTTCCTCATGACGACTAGCTTTCATTATCTCAGCTTCCGCATGACGACTGACAAGACACATTTTTTTTTTTTTGCTAGTGGCTTTACGTCGCACCGACACAGACAGGGCAATGAATGACACACTCTTGGATGCACCTGAGTACTTATTAATGTTGCCTAGTCGATGTGGAGTCAAGGTCACAGATTACCATAAGATTCCACTGTACTCGAAATCCATGCTAAATTGATGCTTGTTGTTTAAAGGGGCCTAACATCTACGGTCATCGGCACCCATGCTAACCTGCACAGTTGTCCGCACAGTAGCATTGTATGAGGCAGAAGGTTTGCCTACAAAAGAATGGCACGGGCAGATGTTCCATACAATGGAAATGAGTATGCTTCACTGGTTTCTGGGTATCACAAGGCTGGATCATATAAGAAGGGGCTGCCTGGCCGAGGCGGTAAAGGCGTGCTCGGTTCGCCCGGAAGGACGTGGGTTCGAATCCCATCAGGAAGTCGTACAATTTAAGAAACGAGATTTCCCTGAGGTTCACTCACCCTACCAGAGTACCAGGTTAATTCCTGAGGGCAAAGGCGGCCGGGCGTAGAGCTAACCACTCTACCCCATCACGTGCCGCGGTTAACAATGATGGAAGACTTTACCTTCCACTCCTCCCAGGGCATTCATGGCCTGTATGGAGGTGACTTTGTCTTTTGCCTTTTTTTGATCATATAAGAAATGAGAACATTCAGAACACTTTTGAAATTGCTCCCATACAAACAAGGAGAGAGGCAAGGCTATGCTGATATGAATACATGCCTAGAGCTGATGCAGAATCCATCGTACAACATGCATTCATGCTCAACCCTAACGGACAGCAACTTAGAGGAAAACCAAATAAATGGTAGTTGTATTGCCTGCACGAGGATATGAGAGGTGCAAGTACCCGCCCTACAGATGCTTCAGACTGAGTGAAGTGGAAAGCATGATGTAGAAAGATGTACCCTGATCCTCAATGGGAATAATACCCTGGAAGAAGATACTTTTGGAAGGAAATAGAAAATTTAAAAAGCTAAAAAAAGATTGGATTTCTTAGGAAAGTGAGTGATCCTTAAGAAATGAAGCAAGAAACACTGACACATTAGATGTTGTTGATGCAGTCTTATTTTTTGCGTGCTTCACTTCTTGAAATATAGAACTACTGTATTTTATTAGCTGTCCGGCCACGCGGTGTAGGGGGCAACACGTCCACCTGTGACCCGGTGGCCCCGGGTTCGATTCCTGGCTGGGTCAGGGGTTTTTAACTGTAATTATTAATATTCCTGGCCTGGGGACTGGGTGTTTGTGACGTCCTTAATTTTCCTTTCCTCACACACAACATTCCACACTACCGCCATTCCAATTACACGCAGGTTCATACCATATGGTGCCAGTAGGGGCAAAAGATCCACATGGGTCGACGCCCTGAACAAAGAGCAGTAAAAAATATATATATATATTAGCTACCATACTTGGATTCTCTGTATTGCTAGGCAGAATATTGGTTTTGAACTGAACATTTCCATAATCTCACTCTTTCTCTCAATCTTTTGATTGTCGATTACTCTCTATCCTGCCTTCCTGAATTAGCCGATTTACTTCTTCATAAGAGTTTCAGTTGATTTCCTTCTTGACTCTGTCAAAGAACGTTGTTCTTGGGTGACTTCTTCCTCTTTTACCTTCCATCTGTAATACCATTAGTACTCTCATATTATGAGGTAAAAATGTAGAAACGTTTTAATCTTTCAATCAATTTGCTTTACGTTGCACTGACACAGATAGGCCTTATGGCGACGATGGGATGCGAAAGGGCTAGAAGTGGGAAGGAAGTGACCATGGCCTTAATTAAGGTACAACCTCAGCATTTGCCTGGAGTGAAAATGGGAAACCATGGTAAGCCATCTTCAGGGCTACAGACAGTGGAGTTCGAACCCACTATCTCCTGAATGCAAGCTCAGAGCTGTATGACCCTAACTGCATGGCGAACTCGCTCGATTTTTAATCTTTCACAAGAACTATTGGGTCGATGCATACGTTCATGCGGTATTCTTTTTGGCTGGCAACAATGCGGTGTGAAGGGATTGTTTATCGTTATTCCATTGTTTTAACTGAGTTTGGAGTTTGTGTGTTGTGAAACACAGGTTTTCTTGACTGTGAATGTATTATTTGTGTATATTTCAGACAAATGGATATGGAATGTCAAGTTGAGAAAAGCGAGCATTTCGGACACATTTTAGTCTTTGAGTTTAACCAAGGATCCAGAGCAGCAGGAGCTACGAGAACAATTTTTGAAGTGTAAGGACATGAGGCAATTGCTGAAAGAACAGCACAAAAATGGTTTTCCGCTTGTGATAGGCACAAAGCATTCCTTTCAAACACTGTCACCGGTGATGAGAAATGATACCTGTATGTCAACAAGAAGAAGAAGAAAGAGTGGCTCAGCCCATCAAAAAAAGCAACTCCCCGTGCCAAGGATAGTGTCCATCCACAGAAAATCATGTTGTGTGTTTGGTGGAATGAAGTGGCATTCTTCACCATGAATTTCTTCCGAAAAATGTAACGATTAACTGTGCTGTGTATAATGACCAGTTAAGATGGCTTGCCGTTGCTATTGACAACAAAAGACAAAGACAACAACCAGTCTTATTGCTCCATGATAACGCTCGTCCACATACAACGCAACTGATCAAAGATGTGATTGCTGAACTTGGCCGGGAACCTCTTCCTCATCCTCCGTATTGGCCTGACCTTGCCCCCTTAGATTTCCATCTTTTCCACTCTCCTTCTTACCACATTCAGGGGCAAGTGTTTCCTGACAAAGCTTCTCCTGACCAATGGCTAACAGATTTCTTCCAGTCAAAACCAAAACAGTTCTACAGGCGAGGCATTTAACTGCTACCTGAATGTTGGCAGAAGGTCATAGAGAGTAGAGGTGAATACATCACTGAGTGATTGTGATTCACAGTGCATGACAGTGAGAGTCAAATAAAATAAAATCTATATATATAAAATAACTTGTCCTGACTGACTGACTGACTGACTGACTGATTCATCATCGCCGAGCCAAAACTACTGGACAAAAAGAAATGAAATTTTGGGGATATATTCATATTAAGATGTAGGTGCTCACTAAGAGAGGATTTTTGGATATTCCGTCGCTAAGGGGGTGAAAAGGGGGTTGAAATTTTAAAAAGAGTGTATCTATATCTCAAAACTTTAAAAGTTTACAGATGTAAAAATTGGTATTTAGAATCTTCTTTTAAAATAAGGATACACGTATTTTTTTGTTTTCTGAAAACACCAATAGGAGGGGTGAAAAAGGGTGAAAATGGGGAAAAATGGTTGAATGCCTTCAATCAGGATACCGGTACTTATATCTCAGAAACTGAAGATAGTACAGACCTGAAAATCGGTGTTTGAGATCTCCTTTAAAAATAAAGAAACACGTATTTTTTTGTTTGTGGAAAATCCAATTAAGGGAAGGGGGTGAAAAGGGGGTAATATTTTAAAATGAGTGTATCTATATCTCAAAACTTTTAAAGGTTATAGATGTGAAAATTGGTATTTAGAATCTCCTTTAAAAATAAAGAAACGCGTATTTTTTGTTTTCGGAAAATCCCAATAGGAAGGGTGTAAAAGGGTGAATAATGGGTTGAATGCCTTTAATGAGGCTACATATATTTCAGAACCTGAAGATATTACAGACCTGAAAATTGGTATTTGGGATCTACTTTAAAAGTAAAGAAACGCGTATTTTTTCATTTTTGGAAAATCCAAATATTGGGGGGTGAAAAGGGGGGTGAATTTTTTAAAATGATTGTGTCTACATCTTAAAACTTTAAAATTTACAGATGTAAAAATTGGTAGTTAGAATATTCTCTAAAAATAAAGGAACACGTATTTTTTTGTTTCCTGTAAATCCCAATAGGAGGGGTGTAAAAGGGTGAAAAATGGGTTGCATGCCTTTAATGAGGATACATGTATGTCCGAAACGAAATATATTACAGAACTGAAAATTTGTATATGGGATCTCCTTTAAAAACAAAGAAACACGTATTTTTTAGTTTTTGGAAAATCCAATTAATGGGGGTTAAACAGGAGTGACAAATTGTGGTGAATTTTTTGAAAGACTATATCTACAGAATATCTCGGAAACGTAAAATGTTACAGACGTAAAAAGTGGGTATTTGGAATCTCCTGTAAATGTAAAGAAACATAGGTGATTTGTTTTTGGAAACTCCACTTAAGGGGGACTCAAAAGGGGTGAAATTTTAAAATGAGAATTTTTACGGTATATCTAAAAAAACTTAACATGTTACAGAAGTGAAAAATGGTATTTTTTTATCTCTATTAAAGAAACGTGTATTTTAGTTTTCGGAAATATCACTTGGGTGGAGGGGGGGGGGGTAAAAGTGACTGAAAATGGTGTTGAAGTCTTTTAATTAGGCTACTGATATATCAAAAATGAAGATGTTACAGACGTGAAATTTGATATTTTCAATCTGCTTTAAAAGTAAAGAAACACCTATTCTCTTAAAATCCTATGAAGCCGGGGGGGGGGGGGGGTGTGAAAGAATTGAAAAATTAATTGGCTTAATTGTATGAGAATACATCTAATAAAAACTAAAGTTGTTACAGACGTGAAAATTCGCATTTGGATCTCCTTTAAAAACAAAGAAAAACGGGGTTTTGGGCAGGAAACCATCTTGGAGGGCGGGAGTGTAAAGGAGTTGAATTCCTTTCATGAGGACACATGAATCAAAAACTGAAGAAGTTAGAGTCGTGATAATTGGTATTTAGAAGATCCTTTACTATCAAAGAAACAAGTATTTTTTGCGGGAAAGTTCACTTAGGGGGGGGGGGGGGGAGTAGTGTGAAATGAAGTGAAAAAAGTAAATTACTTTTATGGGGATACTTATATCTCAAAACTGAAGGTAATAGACGTGAACATTGTTGTTTGGAATCTCCCTTAAACATAAAGAAACAAGCCTTCTTTTAATTCTTTTTTTTGGGGGGGGGGGGGTTGGCGGTAAATAAACTTAACGGCGGTGGGGTGTAGAAAGAGGTGAGACCAATTGATTTTACTGTTATTAATGTACTTATAAGGATCCTCCGTTGCTCAGGCGGCAGCGCGCCGGCCTCTCACAGCTGGGTTCCGTGGTTCAAATCCCGGTCACTCCATGTGACATTCGTGCTGGACAAAACGGAGGCGGGACAGGTTTTTCTCCGGATACTCCGGTTTTCCCTGTCATCAGCCATTCCAGCAACACATAATAGTAATAATAATAATAATAATAATGTTCCGGACCGTCGTCAAATGTGCGGACCGCGCTGGTAACGGCTCCTGGACGGGTAATGACTAAGAATGCAGTCCGGCCGCGGGTTCAGTGCCGCCAAGGCACCCAATATGACACCACGCAGGATCTCCTGTGGGATTTTTTCCATATTAAAAATGATTAAAGGAAAAGATGGCAAAGATTTACGGACCCAACTGACCAGGAGGAATACCTGAGCCTAGCCCGGGAAGTACGAAATCGATTGCTGGAAAGGAAGATTGAAAAATGGGAGGAAACGTGCTGTAAAATAATAGAAAACGAGTCAGATCGGGAATTTTGGTGGATTCTCGCAGAAAACGAGTCAGATCGCGAATTTTGGCGGATTATATATCTAAAACAATAAGCATTCAATTATAAATTTCAGTATAATACCGTAGCGAAGCACGGGTATCTTGCTAGTAAAATATATAAGAACCACACGAACTTACGCATCGACCCAATACGAAGCAAATGAAGATGTATATATGTCCATTGTTTGTTTGTTTGTTTGTTTGTTTGTTTGTTTGTTTGTTTGTTTGTTTGCTTGTTTGTAGGCTGGTAGGATCCTCTACAGAGCTACTGTCAGCTATCACAAATATTCTAGGTGTTACTGAAGAGGCAAGCCATGGAAATGGGGAATGAAGTAGTTTCTGTCTGCTTTCCTCACCAAACCAGAAATTGCAGAACGTATCAGTCTGTGACTTCTTCACACCATTCATATAAGAGACTTACTGCAAAAGGAATGGTTTTACTAGCATCACTTATAAATGAAGAAGTTATTGGCAATTAAGCTAGTGCTGATATGCGGGTGGACTGGGAGAATGCTTGCTTAGTTTCCGAGTGGTAGGGACAGAGTGCACTGTCAGGCAGCACAGCAAGCATGGTTTGCGGTAAGCATTACAGACTATAAATTTCATGTTAGATCCATATTGACGGTTGAACTTCTTACAAATTGTAAAAACTGTGTTGATTATCCTCATAGTCAATATTACATCCAATTAAGATGAAATTTTAGACAGACATGTATCGAGCCAGCATAGGGACATCCTCAGTAAAATATATGTAAAAAACTAAAAACATTAGAACACAATATGAAGTGCTAGTTAAAAGGTTTTTCCTTAAAAAACATGACACAAATTAAAACCATGAGGTGGTGGTCGTTAAAACAGTTTTTGAGCTGGAGGCCTTTTTGTTGCAATATACTTGTTCTTCCCTGATGCACTTCAACTGATATCAGTACGCTGTTGACTTAATTATTATGTTCTGTCATAGGCTGACATATGTAATTTGTTATTGAAGTTGAACGGTCTGTTTTCTAGTGTTACATAGCCCGCTTGTATTATCCGTGTTCTCTGACTACGGAGTCAGCATTACTGCAGAGAACAATTGGGCTTTTTGTATTTTATGGTACAGTTAACTCAGAACGCTATGTGCAAAACAAACTGCAGCCATTTTTTTGGAATGTCGACTGCAGAAGAAAAGCAGTATGCCCACTTTCAGCAGGATATGGCCACTGCACATGGATGCATTAGAACAGGTGTTCAATAAGCATGGACTTCGGCTCTTTCATTCTCCCGATTTAAGTGTCTGTAACTTTTATTTGAGGGAACTTTAAAACAGAAGGTGTACAAGAACAATCCACATACTCTTGAACTCTGGAGAACAAAATCAGATGACTGATACATGAAATTTCAGGGGCAGAGATATGGGTATTTCAGATTATTTTACGCTGATGCATTGTTTGTATCAAGAACAATGGACATCATATTCAACAGCTGCCTTGACGAAAGGTAAGGTCTACATTAGTTTTCAATTTTGATTCTTCTTCTTCTTCTTCTTCTTCTATGACCGCACAGGATCACTTTAACCAAGTCTCTTCGAGGGTACTGCTTGGGCCTTGGAGTCCTCTTAGTGTTTTTTTATCTGTTTTGACCTTTGTGTCCTTTATAGTGTTGAAAATATTTCTTGTGACAGTGAAATGGATGTTTATGTCCTGGACTTAATTTTAGATTATCTCATAATTTAGGCCTACCATAATAAAACTTAACACCCTGCCCCCCACACTGGTACAGCTTACCAGTGAGTCTAGCAATGGATAATCTGTTCCTCCAACATCCCCTACGTAGCGTGGTAGCTTTTCACTGTCCCTCCCTGCACCTCTGCTACTTTCAGAATGCCAAAGCCAAATACGAGATCAAAGTGGTTAAATAAAAGTAAAAAACTTGTTCTAGCCCATACACTGTAACTAACCAAAGATGAATCTGGGAAAGAAGAAGATTATTATTATTATTATTATTATTATTATTATTATTATTATTATTATTATTATTGTTGTTGTTGTTGTTGTTGTTGTTGTCCTTGAAATTTCCTGTTGTTGTTGTTGTTGGAGAGTTAGTGATTGAATTGTCTACGAGCACAAAATATCTAGGAGTGACACTTGACTCCAAGCTCACATTCTGGAATCATATTCAGAGAGCGACAGATAAGGCAGTAAAATACATGACTGCACTTAGTATACTGATGGGAAATATTAAAGGTCCGAAATCCAGTAGACGACGCCTTCTCATGTCGATGGTTCAGTCAGTGCTCTTGTATGGCTCTGAAATCTGGGCTAAATCCTTGAGATTTGCTTGGTATCGGAGAAGGATAGTTGCTGTACGAGAGCAGCTTTACATAATGGGTGTGCATACCGCACGGTTTCCGAACCTGCAATCCTCACAGTGGCAGCAATAAACCCAATAGATCTATTTGCATTGGAGCAACAAGAAATCCGGCGTACCCAAGGAGAGCTGGGAAAAAATATGTGCAAAGAAGCGTGCCTTCAGTCAATGGATGAGGTGATGGCAACTCAGATGGGAATGTGACCCTCAGGGTAAATGGACCAAGCGACTGATACCATGCTTGGATATCTGGGTTGAAAGGGTTCATGGTGAAGTCAACTATTACCTCACGCATCTTCTAACAGGGCATGAATATTTTCAGAAATTCTTGCATAGAGTGGGTGGAGCGAGTGATGCAGCATGCATATACTGCGATGACATCAATGATGTACTTCACACCTTCTTTGCGTGCGGCCATTGGATGATAAAGGGATGTGTGGAAACTGATTTGGAAGAACTAACACCAGATAGTATTATTATTTCTGTGATGCTACGAAACCAGGAATCCTGGGATCATGTGGCACTGTATGTGGAGGACGTCCTTCATCAGAAGAAGAGGGATTTGGAGGCGTACGAACGTTCATAAAGAAGAAATGAAGAAAGAAGAAGTCTGAAGGAGTAAGTAAGCATGACATCACCTTGAAGTAATATGAGTGCGGTTCCAGGGTGATGATACACATCATGGGAAAGGGTGTGTGGTTTTTAGTGGGTAAGAATCCCACTCACTTGTGCAGTGTGGACCCTTCACAAGTGTCTTTTGAAAATTTTCCACAATGCCTCGTAAAAAAATTATTATTATTATTATTTATTATTATTATTATTACGTGCGTATGGACCCAATGGATCACGCAAAGCTCTAACAATTCTGTTTTCTGAGTTGCCAAACAGCTCTCATCCTTTCTCCGTGGATCCTTTTTCGTTCTTCTGTCCACTTTACTCCAGTCTTCTTTTTCACTTCGTTCTCTGGTTGCACTTTCCATCCATTAATTATTATTATTATTATTATTATTATTATTATTATTATTATTATTATTATTATTATTATTATTATTATTAAAGGAGCTTAAAATCTCGGTCATTAACCCCTGAAATCTGAGAAAGAGGTATCTTTCAACTTCCTAAAGAGAATAACTTCAGTCATTTTCTGAACTGTCCAAACATAATCTAAATTTACCCTAAATATTTCCTTGTTCTATGAAAAGTGGGGATTAGTAGTTTTTGCACTGCATCCATGATCAAAAACTTGAATCTTCAGGTAAACAGTACAATTTGAAGTGATACTAATACCTGCAGAATATGATAGCAATGGTAGCATCTTCATAAACTTACGTATTTAAGAGACCTAAACAATATTTAAAGATGGTAAAATACTAAACTATAATGTGCTAATCTTTTATATGAAAAGTTTTCTGAAACTGATGTACTTATAAAACACGACAGATTATTTAGTTCAATAAAAAAATCAACAAAAACAAACTTGAAGGAATATTCATCCGTATCGTGTACTGGAACACTGTGGATCAAACTGTACCAGCATTGTTCTTCTTGGCTTTTTGATCTCAAGAAAACGCTATTCTTATGCAACGCACTATTTGCTTCATTAAGTTATTAGTCCATGGACTTCTTGCAAGGTGTCACCATGGACACTTATCTTGCGTATAACAGATAAATAACAAGATCACTGCATAAGCTTCAACCTGAAAATAGGTGGCAAGTTTATTAACTGTGTTTGAACGTAGCAACCGTAACTGAATATATGAGTTTGAAAATCAGTCAACATTTATTAGCACTGAGTAATGCTGACTATCTCATTACCAGTTACCTCCAAATGTGTAAAGTTACAGCAGCCATCTTGGTTAAGAATATTGGAAAATTTCAACAAATTTCAGCAACCTGTACATAAAATGCATAAAATAATAACACGGTCCAACCTGGGAAAGAGGTGTGACACACAGATTCCTTTCAATGTTTACATGTGGGTAGCTGAGCTAGCGTACATTCCCAAAGTGAAAATTGTATATGCCCAAATTAATATTTAACTCTCAGTCTGTCGCGCGTCAGCCCTTCACCGCCATCTTTTTTTCGCCCAGTGATAACCCTCGTTGAAGTCTCCTAAAATGTTGTTTTTCACTGTATCTTCTGTTCCTTTGTTAAACTATAAATTATGGTCGATATTATTTATATTTGCTGCTTTGTTTATGAGTGAAGTGTTGATAAACACAGGGTCAGTCGTTTAGACCGTGGCACGCCTTGTAAGAAAGGTGACATTTTTGTAGTGATGGAGTGTTTTCATTCAGCAATTCCGAGTTATACATTGTACACTTTCTTTATAGTTGGCGGATTTCCTCGATTTTACGAACCCTTGATGAGGTATTACCGAGGACTTAGATCTCGATTTAGAGATCCGTGTTGGAATAGAAATGGTTCGTACTAGCTTTCTGAAAATGAGGAATCTACTGTGTGAGAGAAGCCTCAGCTTGGAGATACATCACAACTTCGTCAGATGCTACGTATATTCAGTGCTTCTGTGCGGCGCTGAAAGATGGACTCTGGAATTTAATACCATTAAAAGAATAAATGCCTTCGAGGTGTGGGTGTTCTGAAGGATGTTACGGATCTCCTGGACTGACCACGTTTCCAATGCTGCCGTACTTAAAAAAACGCATGAGTAGGGAACCAATGTTGATGTGTACAATCAAGGAAAGAAAGTCAGCCTTTCTTAGACATATTATGAGGAATGAAAAGCAAAATCTACTTAAATTGACCATGCAGGGTAAAATTGATGGACACAGGGGTGTCGAAGGAAACACTCTTAGCTGAGGAACTTACGGGACTGGATTCTAGTAGACTGATGAGGACAGCCGAACATCGTACAGACTTCACTGTGATTGTGGCCAACCTTCAGTTATGGAGAAAGTATTACAAGAAAATGAAGAACGACGAGAGATCCTTGACAAAGACAAAATTATTGGATATGATGCAGGGGAAGAAGATATTTTGCAAGAATGTGATCATAACAAGGACACTGAGAATCAATTTTCTGATGAGGAAGCTAACGTTGGGAGTGATTTATCAGATACTGATGGGACTTTCATTTTAGGAAAGCATAATATGAAAATATGGACAAATTTACCACACAACTCTTTTACCATCAACATGTTCTAGTTTACTACACAAACAGGAGGAGGGGCAATAACAATCCTAAGAGAAAGAATAAGTCGTGACATTGTTTGAAACAGTTTGTACTCAGTTTTTTCAATCCTCTTTATGACTTACAAGGCTCTATTAACTATGTATACAATGCAGCACAAGGCCCAAGGGTGGCGAAACAATTGACATGTGATCACCACCGTTGCAAAATTAAGCACGCCTCACTACAGGTTAATGCTGTTCATCAACACTGAAAGTTGTAAAAATACACACAGTGTTGCGAGATGCAGTAGCTTGTGGCTGAGGTGAGGTTCAGATGGATGAATCACAATCATACAGTCAACTATCAGCTGACGACAACAGGCTAACAATTTGGAAGTAACATGGAAGACACAGCGTAAACAAAAACCTCCACTCAAACAGTAGGGTGATTGTGAAAATGAATGCATCTGGTGACACAATACATGTGGTTATGTTTACGAATACTATATTCTTAACTAGTAACTAGATTTTCCATTAACATTGGGTTAACATGTCAGTGCAATGAATGAACTGCAGTATGCTTATGACACTGCATCACTTGTTCTTACAACAGAGAAGCAGAATCAGGCAATAGGGTCAAGAGCGCATATGATGTCTTGGCCTCACCATCTTCTTGCTTCTTGCTCAACCTGCCCCAGGGACAAGCCTCACAGATTTCAATGTGTCTGCCTAAGACGTGATTCTGGAAGAGGATGAACACTTCTCATACTTTGGGAGCATCTTGTCTACACAATGCACCTCAGAAGAGGATGCTGTAAACAGACTCTGTGCTTCTCATATGACATTTGGTTGGCTATCCAACCAGAGGAATGAAGACCTAACATTTCATACCAAACTCAAGGTGTATAAAGAAGTCATCATTACAATATTACTCTATAGATATGAAACTTTGACCCTGTACTGTCACGATATCAAGAAACTTGAGCATTTTCATCAACACAAACTTCATTCCAACTCAAATATAAAATGGAAGATCCATGTCTCCAATCTCATAATTGTTGAGAAGGTATGCATTAACACTGTACAAACCTCTATCATTGGCCACTGACTTCGGTGAACTGTGCATATCTGCAGTATGAGCGACACTAGGCTTCCTCAGCAATTCCTGTATAGCAAGTTTTCCTCAGGCATAAGACCCCATGGTGCCCCCCCGAAGTATTATAAAGACCAGCTTAATCAAAACCATGATCGTTGCCATAAGACCTATCTCACTATTTACTATTTCACTATTTCACCTATTTCACTACCAGCTATGTATTGTACTTTCTGTTTTTATCCTCTGTTTCAAAACGATTGTGTCTCTTAGCCATGTTGTAATATTTTATGTTTTTTTCACACTAGTTTTAAGCCTATTTGATTTTCCAAATGTAAATGTTGTTTCTTAGGGTACCATATATTTTAAGGACACTAGGTTTGGGGCCCTGACCTAACTTTAGGCTAAGATTTATTTTTGGCTGATGATGCTTACGACAGTTAAGCGAAACATGTCCCATCTTACAATGCCTGTTGTAACGTTTACTTCCGAAATATAAGGAAAGTCAAGTATTGGAAAGGTGGTGTTAACTATTATCCTTATTTTAATGTTCATAAGACCTATCTGTGTCGGTGCGACGTAAAGCCACTAGCAAAAAACATGAAAGTCACAAAACCCAATCTTCAAATCAGGGACACACTTGCCAAGGATTGGTTGCTTTGGTGCTGAACCACCTCTACTGCTGATTGACTGTTTGAGCAAGAGCTTCGCAAGCATGAAAAGGCTAAATGACAGATATAAGTACTCCATCAGATGCAGTGTCGTCCTCCCTCATCCATCGAGTGAGATCTGTATGAACCCACATTTCATGATAAAATTGGCTTATTTATTCATCAGAAGTACAATCACAAACAACATTGAGTGCAAGTGAATTATAAGCAAGAGAAATTGTATACTCGGAAAGGCGTAACAACCGACAACAAATACGTCAGTGTATGATATTGCCTGGGTTATTCCTAACACTCAACTGTCTGTATGCTACATGTCTGAGAGGAGGAACGATAAAGTTAGGTACTCACCAATCGGCACTATCGTGAGCCAAACCCTACTCTACCAACGAATGCTTTTATTTGTTTGTCTTCCATGCTACCTCTAAATGATCAGCCTGTTGTGGTCAGCTGACAATCAGCTGTATGACTGTGACTCATCCCTGTCAATTGTAACTCAGCCACAAGCTACTGCACAGTATGTCTTCCAAGCATATTGTCACCACTTTCAACATTATGAAACAGCAAAAAATATTAATCTGGCTATATACGATTTTCACAATTGGAATGTACACTAATGTAAACAAAATCACAGAATAACACCTCGGAGACTGCCCGTGTGAAAGGAATGAACAAACCCTCCTCTTGGTGAACATGACAGCAAGCTGGACCTCATCAATGTGGCAGCAGAGAATAGTAAGTCTCTCAACCAATCATAGATTTGAGTACACTCTACCACTTCTACTCCATGTGGTCAATGTTCAAGGTAAATTTTTCGGACAATATTACACAATGACGATGGTATCTTCAACAAAACCACTTCTTGTTTTTCTTTCCAAGAGCAAATTTGTAAAAAAAAAAAAAAACCTTCATACAGTCCTGTTTTTTTCTTTCCAAAATGATAATAGGTTATGGCTGCACGGGAAAAGAAAAGTAATCCCATGAATCTAAACACACAGTTCCTTAAGCATAGTGGATATACTTTACTGGTACTAGAAAACTTATGTACACATTACTCTGTGCAGCTTGTAAACATCTACCTATGTCTTGAAGGGCAGTCTGGAGTTCATTAAGGTGGAAGAAGAAATTACTAGAGAAATCCAAAGAACTGTTCCAGGCAAGATTGCACAGACTGAAAGCATTGGTGACATTTTCAAACTGGGATGAATATATCTTCAACAATCCTGATATTATACAATTGCAATGCACTGGCTTCTTGAATATCTCCTCAAGATAGTCTTCAAGAAACATAAAATCGAGAACTATGCACTTTATCAAATTTGATAATGAATAATAATAAAACCTTCACAGGCCTATTTTTCAAGTAAAGCTCTCTCACTTGAAGGTATTCAATGAATATTACATTCGAGCTGAGCCGTATCACTGCACCATCTTAACGTAAATTCTAAATAACATGAATATTAATAGTAACTGTAAACATAGCTATAGTGATCTAAAACTGAAACCAATCCACAGAAAATTTGAATTACGCAGTATTAATGAAAATGAATTTCAATACATAAAAGTACGCTGCTATTCTACACTGCAAAACTGCCATATCAAGTTCCAGATTCTAGGAATCTGATAAGCCATTCATAACTAATTATCCAGAGAAGAGAAATGAATGTACCTTATATCCAGGTCCCAGTCTGTGCATGGCACAAATCTGATGTGTAGTAAGAGCTTCACTGAAGAGGTAGATGGCAGACATTTGGCCGCAGAATACACGCTCCTCGTCCACTTCAGGAGTGGCTCCGATGTAGCACTTGTCGAATGGCTATTGGAGAAAATGTGACAATTAATGTTTCGAAGATGCATTCCATGGTAAATAAATACAAGCAAATTGTAATATCCAGTAATTTTGATTTCAAGATATTGAGAATTGAATTTTTGCCACCGCATTGAAATCAAAATAAATTTTAAACATATTAGGTTGTGTTCAGTACATACAGTACATATTAAAGAGATGTTAAGTAGAGAACGAAAATTGCCTCATTGGACACAAGTGGAATCTGAACCCACAACCTACCGAGCAACCGACGTGAAACAATATGTTCGCCTAATAGGATAGACGACAATAATAATCTATGATTTATATGCCACTAAAGACATGAATTTTATTTCAGACAGACACTTCAATGACGTCACTGTCATTCGTAACACCAGAGATGGGTTGTTTCTTCATGCTATAAATCTGATTACAATTTTAAAATGTTTCTATAAGAATGGAGTGGGCTTCATCCAGGTGAGCCTCCACTCTTCCTACACCACTGCACATGAAAACATAATAAAGGTCCAATTATAATCCCTTGTGGAAACCCAGAAACCCCTCTCTTAATGATTACTCAGGATCGGATAATGGTACGCCTACTCTAATTCTCTGAGTTCTATTTTGTAGAAATTTTGCTACTCAATCAATCACTCGTTTGTCTAATCCAATAGCCCTCACTATCCTTAGTAGTCTCCCATGATCTACCCTATCAAAACCTTGTCAATAGCAATACAGTCCATTTGACTTCCTGAATCTAAAATATCTACTATACCTGGTGGGATCCTGCAGCTACAGCCTCATTGGAATAATCTTTCCTAAACCAAAACTGCCTTCTATCAGACCAGTTAGGAATTTTGCAAACATGTTTAATGTAATCAGAACGAATGCTTTCCCAAAGCTTACAATCAACACGTCAAGCTGACTGCGGATGATGGTTTGCAAGCGGACTCGCTGTAGTTATCCACTTCATGTTTATCACCCTCTCCTTTATACACTGGGGCTACTACAGCCATTCTCCAATCATTTGGTACAGCTCCTTCATGCAAACAGTAATTAAGTAAGTACTTCAGATAGAGCACTATTTCCCAATCCATTACCTTTAGTATAGCCCCCAACATATCTTATCAATTCCAGGTGCTTTTCTAGATTTCAACGTGTGCATCTTTCTGTGTATGTCTATCCCTTAGTCCTGTTCATGATGTCAGGGATGAGGTGAAATGAGATGGTAATATTTTATGGCCAGATGTTCTTCCTGTCATCAACCTCAGTTGAAGAGCTAATGAAGATTAAATGAATAATGCTGAATTAAATTAGGTAATGAGCTGGGAGAAATTGGCTGTGGCCTTTAAATGGGAACTGTCCCAGTAACTGGCTGGAAGCAAATAAACCATAGAAACCATTCTCAGAACAGCTGACGGTGGGGTTCGAACCCATTCCTCTCCAAGTGCAGAACTTGGCTCCATAGCTGTAGCGTGGAAACAAGCGCAGCCACTCCACTCAGTTTTTTCACCTTTTTGTAAATTTTATTATCCTAGGAAAATTTTATTACTTTGCCAGAATCAGCCACCTCCTCAACTTGGAGACATTATCCTTATTACAAGTAACTAATCTCATGTTTGTTCCGTATTGAAGATAACAATTTGTGCCGAAAGACTGTTCGCGTATCGTCATAACAGACTGTACCATTTAAAAACAACCCATGTGGATAGACTGTATAATGAACTTCGTAATTTAGTGATATTGTGAAGTACAGGACTCATACATGAATACTTGTAGAACTGTGATAGTGAGAAGGAACATTACGAGATATTATGAGAGAGAGCTATTTATTTATTTCTTTGCTGTGAAAGTGAGCCATGATAAACTGTGCTTCGAATGAAAGTTATTTTTGACAATACGAACAGTGTGCAGTAAGTGTCAGAATGAACTGTGCAGGGAAGTGTATTTTCTCATTATTATAATTTACGATAATAGAGAGTGCTCCGAGGTATTTCTCATCCAGTGAATGGTGATTATTTATGAAACAGTGATAATCAGTTCTAACAGTGCAAAATCAAATGGTGCACATTTTCAACCTAGTCAGTTGGACTTTCTCGTGTTAAAGCCACTCTTTTAGTAACATGAGAAATCCTGACTCGAGACGACGGAGATCGACGGAGAATGACGTAGATCGACGGAGATTTGATGCAGATCAACATGGACTTGGTACTACGAGGGACAGTTCCAGGGACGTGGTACTATAGAACATCATGGCGTTTGCTGTTAGCTGAGTTCCAGATTGCTGCTTGCAGAGCAGTATTCAACTGTTCGAGCTCAACTAGAAGGCGTATGTCAGGTGATATCAGTGCTTTTTCCATTCAAAAACATAATTCTAACTTTGAACAGAACTTTTATAAACAGTGTAATTACTGACAAAGAACATCAAAAGCTCACTTACTTAATATTTCATAAACTTGGAAAATTAACGCTTTACGACACTCAAAAGTACAGACAGACTTTCAAATAACAGTATGCTCTCGTAATGTCGTATTTTCTCACTTATTGGAACTTTAGGATTTCAACTGAGAGTTTAATTCATAGTGAAAGTGTATCATAAACTCTTAATTTACGATATTTACGCCGAGTGCATAATAAATTACAAAAAAAAAATAAAAAAAAATAGGGCAATACTCAGAACTTTATACCAGAAGATCAGATTTAATTTTAAGTGTTTCATATTTGAGTTTTATATGTTTACAAGAAGGAATTACAGATTTTACTGTATTTAATTTATGTAGAAAGCGTAAACTGAAATCGCAAGTGCCAATAGAAAAGACTTTAGGATTTCTTATTTACATACAACATGCTTTATTATTAATTTATGCCATGAAAGTTATGATGGACATGACTGATTGAGAAAGCCACTATTTAGTTGAATTCTACCTGATCAACTTGATATTTCAATATTCTGTTGTTGAAAAATGGGTGTTTATTTTCTAGTAAATATCTATGATTCGGCGATTATAATAAGGTGACCTTCCAAGAGATTGAATAAAGGAAAGAAAAAAATATAATACCTATTATTTTGCCTTGTGATCCTCCCTCTCTGTACCATCTCCTAAGGACTAGGCACCCCTCAGAAAGACCTCATGCTCTTTGGAATCAACTTTTCCTGGTACAATATGAAGTCTTGTTTCTGAGATTTGACCATAATACAGCATTAGACCCTGAATCAAAGTTCGCTCCACAAGGGCATTTGTAGAAAAAACTGCCTAACCTACATGGCAGCAGGGGCAACACAAGAACATTGCAGGCAGAAGATAGAGTTGAATAATTTTATTATGCATGTCAGGGCTTTTTTAAGAATTTTCAGAAAGGATGCCGACACGTTGTCTTTTTAAGTTTCCCAAGTTTCGATTTTGTGGTTAGGTTAGCTCACCTTACACGAAGATGGCAATAAATTGCAATTAAATAAAAGCATATTACCGGGGCAGTTTGAAAGGTCTCTGCAACTCTTATGTGAAATTTGGAAATTCCTAGAGCTCCAGCAAAAGAAGAAAGAAATCCCTTTACATTTCTACTCCATGGCAGCAATGACATCCACAGAATGGAAAGGTCCAGGCTACAAGCTTCGTCACGCCATAACACGCTTTGTGATCTATGGTTTTCATCACAAGATCTGCGCAACGAAAGTGTACCATCACCCATATATGGACTGCATATGTGTCCTATGCAAAAGACACTGTGATAGATATACTTTTCTTTGTCAGAAAGACTAGTGTCATTAGGAGAGCTCTGCTCTGAGTGATTTTATGTATTATTTTATACACATCGTGCGCTCTTCTTCCATTAATTAATAACAGTCCAATGAAGCAATTGTACCAACAGCTCTATCTTTTAATTTCACTCAAGGATCCGTACTTCTTTCGTGAACAATGTAAAAGCAAATACAGCACAGGGCAGTAAGAAAGGTGGAAGACCGGTGGGGCTGTCATCTAAAGGATGTGGAGTTACTGAGCGTTACTTAATCATGGGCATATTGTATGTGGATCTAATATCTAGCATGCTTAGTGAAAGACAATTCGAAGTGTTTCTAGGCAACACTAAAAGCCATATATGAAAACTAAATAACGGTCTACCACAGGAATCTGTTTTAGCACCACTGCTATTCAATTTGTACATTCATGATCTACCAACCACAACATCAATTAAGTTTATATATGCTGATGACATTGCACTGGTAGCACAGAGTAATAACTTTGAAGATGGTGAACAAATTCTTACCGAGGATCTCAAGAAGATGTCAACTTTCTTTAAGATCTGGAGATTGATCCCTAGCACAACAAAAACTGAAGTCTCTTGTTTCCATCTAGCGAATCGTGCTGCAAACTACAAACCAAGGGTTCTGCTCAATGGACAAAAGCTGAGGTACAATCCTTTCCCAAATTATCTTGGAGTCACTTTAGATAGAACCCTGAGCTACAAAGAGCACATCACTAAGCTTTCTCATAAAATCACCGCAAGAAACAACATACTGCATAAGCTCTGTGGTACCTCCTGGGGAGCCTCTGCTGATTGTTTACGTTTAACTGGCATCAGCCTTGTCTACTCGACTGCTGAGTACTGTACTCCTGTCTGGTTGGAAAGTGTACATGTGAAGAAGGTAGACACAAAATTGAATGATACTTGTACCATCAAATCAATTCCATGTCGGCAGTTACCTGTGCTGAGTCTCATCCCTCCACACCTCACTTTTTTTTTTTTTTTGCTAGTTGCTTTACTATTACAAGTTGTCCATTTCATGACCGTATCGATGTTTAATCAAGAAGTAAGTATAAATAACCACCTAATCGATACTTTATTAATGCCTCAGGCAAAATTGAATAAAATTAAAACTTACAGGACATGTTTCGAGGCATTAATAAAGTATCGATTAGGTGGTTATTTATACTTACTTCTTTAGTTGCTTTACGTCGCAACTATCTGTGTCGCACCGACACAGATAGGTCTTATGGCGACGGTGGGAGAGGAAAGGGCTAGGAGTGGGAAGGAAGCGGCCATGGCCTTAATTAAGGCACAGCCCCAGCATTTGCCTGGCGTGAAAATGGGAAACCACGGAAAACCATTTTCAGGGCTGCCGATAGTGGGGTTCAAACCTACTATCTCCCGAATACTGGATACTGGCCGCACTTAAGCGACTGCAGCTATCGAGCTCGGTCCACCTCACTTAAGGTGGAAGGAAGCTCTACTAAGGGAAGCTAAGAAAATCTTTGCATCACCCTCTTTGCCACTGTATCTAGAATTCTGCCATCCATCACAGCAATGACTGCAATCAAGAAGACCAGCAAGTTTCACTGCAGGGCAACTCATTGCGGATGGATTTGACTTAAAATGAAAGCTGGAAGCATGAGTGATACGGTGAACGTCTGTGCCGTGTCACCGTAAACATTCTAGATGCTGTAGTGCAACGAATACTAAATAAAACTCTTAGTGCTGAATAAGACAAACCAGTTCTAATCTTCATTTTTTAAAAAGAAGTAAGCGATTTGCTGTAGTTACTTTTAGTTCCTTCTGATTTGGTAACTTCTTTAAAAGTAAACTGGAAACCTCTCATTTACACCTGTGAAGTCTCTGAGTTAAGAATCTTCTTAATGGATAAGTAAACTTCAAAGCCTATTGATTCAATTAATTCATCATCATTATTATATTTTTGCAGGGCTCTGAGAAAAGGTGCCAGTACTCATCATCTAGGTGCTATTACAGCAACTTCCACACTTCTAATATAAACTCTGATATAACTTCGGCGTCATCATTCACTCCGCACAAGACTTTTCTTTTTCTGGCAAAGTGTCCAACGGTCTGGCCAGTCATTAACAGAATCTGTTTCCCTTTGCAGTGGCGTGCGTTGAACCCCGATCTACCCCAGCGCTGCTGGGGGTAAGCATTTTGTATTTACATTTTCTTATTATTCCTTAGAATGCTTTCAATCAAGTTTAAAAGAATTGCAAACAGTTAAGTCAAACCAAGCACAGCTGTCTGGACAATCCAATTGCTCTGCAGCAGTTCAGCACTCTCCAACGACCTGAATTTCTTTGCCAGCGCAGAAGACAGCTACCCCAGCAAAATTCAAGTCGCTGTGTTGACGCATGCCGTTGAAGTCTCCTTGTACTGGGAATGGGTGTGGGCTGTGGGCTGTGGGCCACCCTCGAGATTCACAACGTCTTACGGTGACAGGCCAGCTAGCTTGGGTAAGGCATGTTAGTTGTAGCGGTATTCTATTCGTCATGGTTGAAGTGTTCAGGCCACGCATCAGAGGCTACAAGAAAAATATCAATATGTTAACAGTAGAGCCACTTGCACATCATCTTGTTATAAAAAGATCTATTTTATAAAATCAATTGTAATTCAAGTATATTTTATATATGGGTTTCGGCATTTATAAAGTTCTTGATGGCACATGTAGACGACTTTTTTTCTTCAATATATTCGGGAAAATATTTAGGCTCCCAGCATGAACACAAAGCTAAGCGTGACGTGTTATGAGTGAAGTTTTTACGAGTTCTGTGACATTCTTTGTGAATATAAGAGAGTTATTTGTCGTGAAGAATATTTTTCCACATCTGTCATCACTGAACCTACACTCAGTAAGCGAGTGAAACGGTAAAATATCGTCTAACTTTTGCTCACGGAGTTTAAGTTAGGTTTTTAAGTTTTTAAAAGTCCCAGTACATTTCTGTGGAAACCACGACTGTACGATTACGATGCGTCAAAGGGTGAAACTCTAAGTACACTGTTTAAAATCTGCTGTAGCTTATATTATGATGCTGCTGTGAATACCAATTCGGAAATGGTAACGTGGTGGGGCTGTGATTGCTTTTTACTTTTTTATTTTTTGCAGCTGGGGTAACGAACGTGTTCACCGCACGCCAATGTCCTTTTGACCCCGTGAATCTTCGTTCTTGGTTTCGCGATCCTCCTCACCATGCGTATTTTCGGTGCTATACCTCTAATAACTAAAGATTAACTCTGACAGCTAGGGCTGGAGGGAGCAGCATTGCACGTGCCATTTCACAATGTGCCACATTCCAGCATTCCTTTCTCTTACTCCTCGCTTCCGGCTCACTTGTTCCCTCGTTCATTCGGACAGCTGCGATCTGTTGTGGACTACCTGGCCAGACTGTGACTGACTCGGTCTCATGTTCCATTATCTGAAATGCTTGCAACAAGATCTAACTCAGAAGTGAGAGGTTTGGCAACTCCAAGCAGAAGATTTATCTCCATGGCAACCGCAGTCGCCCCACCCTCACTTCCATGGCAACCATACCTCCATTCGCTTTATCCCGCCCCGCCAGGCAGTAAACGGACGTCCCTCTAAGAACTGTCAGAAAACAACTTTAGATATTAGAGGTATAGTTTTGTGTTGCACAGGATTACCAGTAGATTGACTTCAGTTTTCATTATTTTGCTCACTGACATGAAGTAACTATTTATTTGACTCATTTTTAACAATGTTTGCACTAATTTAACTTAGAGTAGATCTATTCAAAACTCACGTGAACACCTGAAAGTAACAGAGCGGATATAAAACAGACATGGAATCAATCGGAAGGTGAACACAGCTTCCTGTTTCAAGACTGATTTACCGACCCATCAAGCCTGCTTTACCAACCCTTCAAGCCTATGAAACACGAAAGCATGGTACCAATTTGCGAGAATGAAAACTGAAAATTCAATTCGTCAACACAATACCATCCGCTGGATATTTGTAATAAATTTCTCTGTCAATAATCACAGTTAAAAAACTTGGGACAAGAAGGTGTCAGCACTGCGTATTGTTGCGTACCAGCACAAAGAAAAGCACAGCCTTTCTGTACAATACCGCTAGAACCTACCTAGGACAAAACTGATGGAAAAACATCCTTGAATAGCAGTAACATTACCATGAATCGTGCAGGTAAAAACAAATTCCTTGTCACAACTATAACTTATGTCAGGTTCTGTAAATGCACCTGCAAATATACTCCTACTGTTACAATTTAGTTCTAGGATCTCATTATCTTCTAATACTTTATTTTCTGTTCTATTTAACGCCCTTCTCAAGCACTCAGCAGCCAAATCATTTGAAATATCCCTTTTCTTACATCCTTTTGGAAAAATCATAGGGACAGATGCAGAATTTTCAGGATGATCAGACCTATGAAATGTCCACTGCAAATTCTTGAGTGCGGTGTTGGTTCAGAATATAAACCATCTGGGCTAAAGGAAAGAAGAAAATATATTTTTGTGTAGATCTGTAATTCTAATATTGGTCTGTCTGTCTGTTAGGTCATCAGCCCAGAGGCTGGTTGGATCCTCAAATAACACCACCAAAGGTTATGCGGTTATAAGGAAACCCCAAAAACCAATGGCAGCACCAAAATGAGGCGTACTAGGCAAGATGAGGAGTGAGGTAGTTTGCCATTGCTTTCCTCACTGGGTCAGAAAGTGCTATTGCAGCACGACTGACCCTATGAGCAACACCTTTCATAACACTCAGATGCACTATTCATGCTCTGAATGTCATTACTCAGCACTACCCATACCCCAGCAGCTTCCATATTGTCACAGCCATGGATGTTGACTGGGACTTCGGTGGAAGCTATACTTTACTCTGGCCTGTGCCAAGAGATGGATGCAAAAGTACTGTATCCATCAAGAAATGACAGCAGGCATTCCAGTATTGGAATGAGTGAAAAAGATAAAAACTTACTTTTTACGATTCACTGCTTGAATCAACTTTTGCCGTCTTTCTGCTTCAGTTATCCTTTTTTTTTTTTTTTTTTTTTTTTTTGTCTCATTCCAGTATGGATATACTGTCAATACTGGAATTACAGATCTACACAAAAATATATTTTCTTCTGTCCTTTAGCCCAGATGGTTTATATTCGGAACCACTGTCACAAACACCCAGTCCCCAGACCAGAGATATTAATCATTACAATTAAAAGCCCTCGACCCGGCCGGGAATCGATCCCGGGGCCGCTGGATGACAGGCGGACGTGTTGCCCCCTACACCGCGGGACCGGGACCTCTTAGGAACAGAACAGAATATCACGTAGTAGTATTTCTGTACCTATTGGAACACCATATAACATCCTACATCCTACATTCAAGATTTCATTTTCACTAAACGAAGCTGCAAGTCTCGAGACGTCGGTGGCAAGTCCCACGGCCGACTAGATCCCTCACTGCGCTCCTAGAGCTAGTTAGCTAGCTAGCTAGTTAGAGCGAAGCATCAAGTCGGCCGTGCAAGTCCACATTTAATTCATCGGATGGACGCTAGAGTGTAGGGCACGCAGCGTATAGGCCCAATGATAATTTACGGATGTTAATTACAAAATGTTTCATTGTAAGGAATTCAGGGATATGGCAGAAGGGGATCTGAGGTAATACTAATATATTTTAATCGGCCTTACAGCGTAGGGGGTGATCATTTGGTATAGATAGCTCCTTCATGCAAATAGTAATTAAGGAAGTACTTCAGATATGGCGCTATATGCATTGCCTCACCCTCGGACCCCCTGTTCGATTCACGGCCAGGTCAGGGACTTTTACCTGAGGTCCATTTAGCCTACTTGATTACTACTGAGGAGCTATGGCGACCCCAATCTAGAAAACCAAGAATAACGGCCGAGAGGATTCATTCATCGCACTGACCAAGCATTACCTCGTAATCTAGCGCCATGGAGTTTAGTTCTTATTTTATTCACTGTAATTTCAGATGATGAAAATAACAAAATAACAGGATGGAAATATATATTCATTTCTGCAGTGGTAAAACCAACAGATTACCTGCCTTTCTCTGGCTGTCAAGTCCGTGTATTTTTTTTTTTTTTTTAGAACTTGTTTTACGTCGCACAGACACAGAAAGGTCTTATGGCGACGATGGGATAGGACAGGCCTAAGAGTGGGAAGGAAGCGACCATGCCTTAATTAAGGCACCAGCATTTGCCTGGTGTGAAAATTGGAAACCACGGAAAACCATCTTCAGGGCTGCCGACAGTGGGGTTCGAACCCACTATCTCCCGGATGCAAGCGGCCAACTCGCCCGGTGGGTCCGTATTCTTGGCTGAATGGTCACCTTAGTGGCCTTCTATTCAGAGGTCCTGGGTTCGAATCCCGGCTAGGTCGGGATTTTAACATTGAGTGGAGATTCCTGTAGCTCAGGGGCTAGGTGTTTGCGTTCGTCTTAACACACATCACACTACAAACCACCGAAGATAAAGGCAAAAATATATATATCCCTTCTAGCAACATTAATGTAGGCTGAACGAGCAAACAGAAGAGAGAAAAAACAAGCCAACTCTAAATCTCATGGCGTAACAGCCCTAATAGGCCTACCAAGCGACCGCTGCTGAGACGTATGGTGTGACGAATCCTCTCTGCCATTATTCTTGGTTTTCTAGAACGAGGTCACCATCTCACCGTCAGACAGCTCTTCAATTGTAATCACGTAGACTGAGTGGAACTCGAACCAACCAACCCTCAAGTCTACGTGAAAGTCCCTCACCTGACCGGGAATCGAACCCAGGGCCTCCGGGTGAGAAGCAAGTACGTTACCCCTAGACCGCAGGGCCGGCAGAAGAAATAAATAAGGGCACAAAAAATAAGTAAATACAGCCTAATATCAGTCAGTCAGGAATAAAGAAAACATGTACGTATATAAAGTATGCGTGCCCGAACTAGTATTTTAAAACACGAAAATAAGATTAGATTTTTCGCACCACAGAACGTTCTGAAGGTTTTTCAGAAAGGATGCTGATACGTTGTCAAGGCCTGGGGTTTACCTGCTTTGAAATTTCCCAATAGCGATTAGCCGTTTTCTACTAGAAGCGAACTTTAATTCTGTGGTTAGGTTAACTGACCTTACACGAAGATGACAATAAATTGCAATTAACTAAAAGCATATTAGTCTCCTAGTACGGCACTCAAACTCTAAATTCGGAATTATAATAGTTCAATGAGGCAATAATGCCAATAGCTCTTTCTTTGAATTTCCCTCAAGGATCCGTACTTCTTTCATGAACCAGGTAAAAGCAAATTCAGCACTGTAATAAAGGTGGAAGACTGATGGTGCTGCCATCTATTGGACGTGATGATGATGATGATGATGATGCTTGTTTTAAGGGGCCTAACACTGAAGGTCATCGGCCCATCTAGTGGTGCACGTAGAGTGATGTCAATTTCCGAAGGCTTTCTATAGTGATAATTTCATTGTAAGGGACTCAGGGATATGGCAGAAGGGGGGGGGGGGGGGTGATCTGATGGCATTATAAATATATTTTAGTCCGCCTCGCGGTCTAGCTGATATCACTGGGTATACGTAGCTCCGTCATGCAAACAGTAATTAAGTAGACCTACAGTACATCAGATACGGTACTATATGGCGTCTCAGCCGGAGGCCCCGTGTTCGATTCACAGCCAGGTCAGGGATTTTTAGCTGGATCTGGGATCCTCTCAACCTACGTTATTACAATCGTGGAGCTGTCTGAGGCGAGATGGCGACCTCGGTCTAGAAAACCAAAAATAACGGCCGAGAGGATTCGTCGCACTGGCCATGCGTTACCTTGTAATTTGCAGGACTTCGGGCTGAGCAACGGTCACTAGGGAGGCCAAGACACATCTAGCGCCATGGAGTTTAGCTTTTATTTTATTCATTGTAATTTCAGGTGATGATTATAACAAAATAACGGGATGGGAATAAATACCGATAACATTTCTGCAGTGGTAAAAACCAATGGATTACTTGCCTTTTTCTCGACCGTATTTTTTCAATGAATAGGAATTTGTCAAGTCCGACTCCTTGGCTGCATGGTCAGCTTAGTGGCCTTCTATTCAGAGGGCCTTGGGTTCGATTCCAGGCTGGGTCGAGATGTTAACTTTGACTGGTTGATTCCTCAAACTGAAGTTAGATGTTTGCGTTCGTCTTAACACACATCACACTACAAACCACCACAGAGACACGCAAGTATATATTACAATTTGCTTTACGTCCCACCGACACAGATAAGTCTCATGGCGACGATGGGATAGGAAAGGGCTAGACGTGGGAAGGAAGCATTGCCTTAATTTGTCTGGTGTGAAAATAGGAAAACACGTAAAACAATGCCGACAGTGGGGTTCGAACCCACTATCTCCCGAATGCAAGCTCGTAGCTGCGCGCCCCTAACCGCATGGCCAACTCGATCAGTACACGCAATAATGTGCATATCCCTTCTAGTAACATTAATGTAGGATGAACGAGCAAATAGAAGAAACAAATAAACAAACAAACCCCAAATCCCATGGCGTACCGGCCCTAATGGGCCTACGAAGTGACGTAATGTGGGTGTGACGAATTCTCTCGGTCGTTATTCTTAGTTTTCTAGACCGGGGTCGCCATCTCACCGCCAGACTGTTTACCAATTGTAATCACGTAGGCTGAGTGGACCTCAGGTCCGGGTAAAAATCCCAGCATTTATTCATCTCTCTGTCGACAAAACAGTCGGCTTCACGAAATATTACAAATCTTGCCAGCACTACTAGTTACTAAAGCAGAAAATTTAAACATTTAAAAAAATCCATTAGGAACATTTCGAACATAAAAAAGTTAAATTTCCACTTACTACAAAAGGAAGGATTGTTTGTCCATTTGGAGCTATTCAACCACTTAATAATAATAAACCAAAGACATTGAGAAACAAGAAAGAAAAATTTTACGAAAATTTTTTGGCCCAGTTTGTATAGATGGAATCAATCAATCAATATTCTAAAGGCTAATGACTTGTCAATGCAACTATTCATTTCTTTCATTGGCTATTCGTTTCAGTTCCATGTAGTTGACACAACCTAACCTCTTCTTGATGTCGTTCAAATAGATGGAATATGGAGAAAAAATCATCCCAGGAGATATATTGTCATTCTGAAAAAAATTCTCACACTTTTCGGAAAAGACGATTGGAATTTTATGGACACATTATCAGAATGAACACTAACAGGCTAACTAAAAGAATTCTCAACCTGGCCCTTTCGTCTAAAACCAAGAACAGCTGGCTTCGTGAAATTGAAACAGTTCTCCAGGAAATCAACATCTCAGAAGACTCTGTACAGGACAGATGTAAATTCATTACCAAAATCAATAATCACCACTTTGAAGACAAACACAACACCAGAGCTACTATAACTTGGACTGAAGAACGAAGGAAGAAGCTCAGCGAGAGGATGAAGAGATTTTGGGAGGAAAAGAAGGCCAACACATCAGCTAAGCAAGTTCAACCGTGCTCCTGAGTAGGGCATAACGATGTAAAAAAAATGAATAAACTCGTACTTAACACATTATTATTATTATTATCAACATCATCATAATCAAAACATGTCCTCATCTTCCGAAGTTTAGACATTTTGCGGTCAATCTACAGTAATAATTTCCACGTTATTACTTATTGTACAGCTGTCTAGTGGGGAAAATGGATCTATCCTGGACAGTAAACAAGCCTGAGTAGCTGAGATGCCACCAGAGGTGTTTAACACGCAAACAACTATGACATGGAATGTTGTTGTTGTTGTTGTTGCTATTTTGCTTTACGCCGCACCGACACAGATGTCTTTTGGCGACTATGGGATAGGAAAGGCCTAGGAATAGGAAGGAAGCGACCGTGGCCTTAATTAAGGTACAGCCCCAGCATTTGCCTGGTGTGAAAATGGGAAACCACGGAAAACCATCTTCAGGGCTGCCGACAGTGGGGCTCGAACCCACTATCTCCCGATTACTGGATACTGGCCGCACTTAAGCGACTGCAGCTATCGAGCTCGGTCCAAGTTACCTCAGCTGGGATTATGCGAACCCGCGAAATTGAAATCATGAATCGGACATCGTTACTGATGCACCGAGATACCTGTGAAGAATTAGTGATTAAACTGCAAAACACACGGCCTTGTGTGTGTGAAACGGCTCGTACAGTGTTTTGGCAGATAATACGTTTTCCTTCTTATATCTACACGAACTGTTACTTACATCGTTGGTGGACACAAACCACGCCATCTCCGTACTCGACGCTAGTTGGCCGTTCACCAGACACTTGATCTCACTCTTGGTCCATCGGTTGTAGATGTAGACAATGGCTATCATATACCACTGAAAAGAGACAGCTCAATAAAAACACACCCTTTACTCCAACTCATACGATTTTATAGAAGTTCAAAAGTGAGCTGTACCTTCCTGGGTTGGAACTCGTACTTGACACAGTGTTGGAAACCCTTTCCTTTCACCTTCATAGACGTAAGGACTAGACAGTTGCCGACAAAATGCGCAGAGTAGCCCACACCTTTACTCGTTTTGAAGCTGGAAACACACAACACAGAAACATAGTGTTAGTTACCGTATTCCACAATAATTTAAATTCAAAGGCTCAGCAGATAATGTGTGGTAATTTAGAATATGTCAATGTGAGTTTAGGACTTTTAAAAAGAACAGGCGGTTTAACATTTCACTGCCTTCATGACTTAAGTCGGAATCCATCGTTTTCCGAACAGACTCGTCTAGGACGATCCGAGCACGGAAGAAACCCTACCCAAGTCTATCTTGGCAACAGGACGACTATCCAACAGTACCGGAGATGGCTACAATTTACTAAGGGGCTAAAGGAAAAGGCGCCCTTATCGAGTAGCTGCAAAAATTCAGAATGGGCTACACTGTGTTCTGAAACAGCATTACTGCGAACTTCCTCTTCTTTCTTTATTAGAATTTGCTTTACGTCGCACCGACACAGAGGTCTTATGGCGACGATGGGATAGGAAAGGCCTAGGAGTGGGAAGGAAACGACCGTGGCCTTAATTAGGGTACAGCCCCCAGCATTTGCCTGGCGTGAAAATGAGAAACCACGGAAAACCATCTTCACGACTGGCGACAGTGGAATTCGAATCCACTATCTCCCGAATGCAACCTCACAGCTCCGCGCCCCTAATCGCACGACCAACTCGCCCGATGTTCTTCTTCTTCCACATTGCAATTTCTCTTTTGTTGACTGCAGTTTGAAGTAGTTCTGTCGATGAAGTATTGAACCAAATCTCAAAAAAGCCAGGTCATCCGAGGTCTTCCATGTCCCAGATGTTCACTTTTTCTTTCCACAGTTTAAAAAAAAAATTCTGCGTCCTTCCTGAGTCTCCGCAATATTTAATGATTTGTTATGTGGTCTGTCTAGGAGATTCTTAATATGCGTCTGCAGACTCACATCTTAAACGCTTGTAATGTTTTTTTCAATACCCTTGGCTGACACCAGACTGAATGGCAATCTTTGCTAAATGAACTCCTTCAAATCTTATATCAGCTGTTTGATTCCAGTATAAATTCTTAATAATGCGTACATCTTTAACATCAATTTCAATTTATTTGAGGGTGCGTTGTTGTTGTTTGAGTCATCAGTCCATAGACTGGTTTGATGCAGCTCTCCATGCCACCCTATCCTGTGCTAACCTTTTCATTTCTACGTAACTATTGCATCCTACATCTGCTCTAATCTGCTTGTCATATTCATACCTTGGTCTACCCCTACCGTTCTTACCCCCTACACTTCCTTCAAAAACCAACTGACCGGGCGAGTTGGCCGTGCGCGTAGAGGCGCGCGGCTGTGAGCTTGCATCCGGGAGATAGTAGGTTCGAGTCCCACTATCGGCAGCCCTGAAGATGGTTTTTCGTGGTTTCCCATTTTCACACCAGGCAAATGCTGGGGCTGTACCTTAATTAAGGCCACGGCCGCTTCCTTCCAACTCCTAGGCCTTTCCTATCCCATCGTCGCCATAAGACCTATCTGTGTCGGTGCGACGTAAAGCCCCTAGCAAAAAAAAAAAAAAAAAAAAACCCAACTGAACAAGTCCTGGGTGTCTTAAGATGTGTCCTATCATTCTATCTCTTCTTCTCGTCAAATTTAGCCAAATTGATCTCCTCTCACCAATTCGATTCAGTATCTCTTCATTCGTGATTCGATCTATCCATCTCACCTTCAGCATTCTTCTGTAACACCACATTTCAAAAGCTTCTATTCTCTTTCTTTCTGAGCCAGTTATCGTCCATGTTTCACTTCCATACAATGCCACGCTCCACACGAAAGTCTTCAAAAACATCTTTCTAATTCCGATATCAATGTTTGAAGTGAGCAAATTTCTTTTCTTAAGAAAGCTCTTCCTTGCTTGTGCTAGTCTGCATTTTATGTCCTCCTTACTTCTGCCATCGTTAGTTATTTTACTACCCAAGTAACAATATTCATCTACTTCCTTTAAGACTTCATTTCCTAATCTAATATTTCCTGCATCACCTGCCTTCGTTCGACTGCACTCCATTACTTTTGTTTTGGACTTATTTATTTTCATATTGTACTCCTTACCCAAGACTTCATCCATACCATTCAGCAACTTCTCGAGATCTTCTGGAGTCTCAGATAAAATAACAATATCATCGGCAAATCTCAAGGTTTTGATTTCTTCTCCTTGGACTGCGATTCCCTTTCCAAATTTCTCTTTGATTTCCTTTACTGCCTGTTCTATGTAAACACTGAAAAGGAGAGGGGACAAACTGCAGCCTTGCCTCACTCCTTTCTGGATTGCTGCTTCTTTTTCAAAGCCCTCGATTCTTATCAGTGCAGACTGATTTTTATACAGATTGTAGATAATTCTTCGTTCTCGGTATCTGATCCCTATCATCTTCAGAATCATAAATAGCTTGGTCCAATCAACATTATCGAATGCCTTTTCTAGATCTACGAATGCCATGTACGTGGGCTTGTCCTTCTTGATTCGATCCTCTAAGATCAGACGTAAAGTCAGGATTGCTTCACGTGTTCCTACATTTCTTCTGAAGCCAAATTGATGCGTATCATTTTATAATGTTGTACACTGTTAACGGCCTTCTCATGATCTATGAAGCAAGCAAATACATCACAATTTACATCTCAACAGCTCTGAAATAAAACATGTATCCAAAAAAATATCGCTTCTCTAGTACCAAGAGCATTCCTAAAGCCAAACCGATTATTTATGCCTGTTGTTCACGGTAACATTTTCTGTCAAATTTATTGTACAATAATTTAATTGTATAAAATTTCTGTTGCTCAGGGTCAAATTCAAGTTTTATAAAACCTTTGATAAAACTTTTCATAAAATAGGACATGTTCTATTCCGTAACATTAATTTTATGAAACGAACCAATCAGCAAAGCTGACATCACAATGATACTGGGGCAAAGTCGTGAGAAGATTGTGAAACTCGATTGTAAACAAACACTTCTTTTAAAATGGCAGGATCCGGGTGGTCTAAGGAAGCTGTTAGTGTTTTACTGGACAAATACGGTGGTCTAAGGAAGCTGTTAGTGTTTTACTGGACAAATACCAGAAATATCCTTATTTGTACCAAGTTAAAACGCCACTTTACCACAACAGAAATGCAAGAAGAGAGGCAGAATTCCTATATGAATGCTGGTCTTCTAACCTCAACTAATTTTCGACCAAGGACAGCAATCCTCTACCTTCTTCTCTTCTTTTGATCCAATCCCGAGTCTAGCATTTCCTGGCATTTCTTTTCTTCCTTTTTACCACTGTACAACATATAATTGCAGCTAAAGCAGCAAGTTTTGCTTTGTTTGTTGGAGCCATACTCTCAAACGCACTATAAGTTGAACAGCTGATTCTTGGTTTAAAAGTGTATTGATAGATGGCAGCACATACACATCTTAGTTCAGAAGTGAGTTCATAGATGGCCATCCTGATGCTTCCACGGATTTTATAAAATAATTTTACCCTGAGCAACACAACTTGTTTTCACCAAATTTTATAAAATTAATTGCACAACAAATTTTACGAAACATTTTACCGTGAGCAATAGGCATTAGACATTTGTTCCTCCGAACGATGTATGGGCTATGAATAATTTTGAGATTTTTAACTGGTGGCTCATTAGGCTTTGTTGATGTTTGAGTCATCAGTCCAGAGACTGGTTTGATGCAGCCATCCATACCAACCTGTCCTGTGCTAACCTTATCATTTCTACGTAACTATTGCATCCTACATCTGCTCTAATCTGCTTGTCATATTCATACCTTGGTCTACCCCTAGTGTTCTTACCGCCTACACTTCCTTCAAAAACCAACTGAACAAGTCCTGGGTGCCTTAAGACGCGTCCTATCATTCTATATCTTCTTTAGGCTTATAGTTCTATAATCCGCATATTCCTTGGCGGTATGTTCCTTAAGAAAAGGGATAAAGGCCGAATGTAACCATTATTACTCCAGACAAAATAAAAAATATTCCTCAAATTGGATCCAAACAGATATCAAGTGGCTCAGATGGTTGAGCCGCTTGGCTTTCTGACCCCAACTTGGCAAGTTCGATCCTGGCTCAGTCCGGTGGTATTTGAAGGGGCTCAAAAACGTCAGCCTCAAGTCAACAGATTTACTGGCACGTAAAAGAACTCCTGTGGGACTAAATTCCAGCACCTCGTCCTTTCCGAAAACCGAAAAGATTAGTGGGACGTAAAGCCAATATTATTATTATTATTATTATTATTATTATTATTATTATTATTATTATTATTATTTCTTCTTCTTTCGAATGGGCCACCAGAGGACCACGTGCCAATTTCAATTCCTTCTTCTTTGTTCTTTTCTTTTCTTCCAGCACGCTTTCAACTGTTCACTATGTTTCTTCTTTCTGTCTTCAGACCACTTTGAACCAGTCTTTTTTTACTTTCCTACCTTGGAATCCTTCTATTTTCAATACTTTTCCCGAAAGCCTTCTCTATTATTTATTTCTTCTGTTGTTATATTGTTTTTTTCTAAATCCTTTCTTACTTCATTGACCCAGCTTGTCGTTGATTTCTTACCCCACAAATATCTGAAAATCTTACTGGTTAATCTACTATCTTGCATTCGATATAAATGTCCAAAAAACATAAGTCTCCTTTTCCTCATTTCATCTGATATATTTTCTATTTTTTTATATATTTCAGCATTACTTCGTAATTTCCAACCTTCTGCTGTGTTTTGTGGGCCTAATATTTTCCTCATGATTCGCCTTTCTAGTATTTCTAGTTTATCTAAATTATAGTTTAATGCCCGACATTCGCTTGCATATAGGCATTCTGGCTTCACTACTGTGTTGTAATGCCTTATTTTTGCATTTTTGGATAGTCATCTTTTATTGTAGATATCTTTGGTGACACCATAAGCTCTCTACATTTTATGTACCCTTTACCCTCTCCTCTACTGCAGATTTTGTAAACCATTTTCTTGGATTATTTCCCCTAGATATTTGAATTTTTTTTACCCTCTCTATTTGGCCAATATCTGTTTTCAGAAATTTTGGTGCATCCCAAATATTTGTTAAAAATTTTGTTTTTTCTGCAGAAATTCTTAAGCCAGTTCTGCTGGCGATTCTTTCCAAGACATTTACTTGGGTTATAGCAGATGTCACATTTTCAGAAAGTATTGCAAAGTCATCTGCAAATGCAAGACAATTTATTTCGATCCTTTTGTTTCCTCTTCCTAACCTTATCGGTGAAATGTTGAGTTCAATAAATTTTTTCGTTCCAAATTCTCACTATTTTCTTTAGGACACAAAAAGAATTGGGGATAGTCCGTCGCCTTGTCGTACACCAGTTTTTATTTTGAAAGGCTGTGATATCTCTCTCAGAAATTTCCCTTTAGAGACTGTGTCTGTAAGTGCTTCACGATTAGATTTGCCAGTTTAGACTTTATGCCAAATTCTCGAATTATTTTATATATAGTTTCTCTGTCAACAGAATCAAAAGCCTTTCTGAAATCTACAAACATGACTACAATGTCCTTTGAATTATTATTATTATTATTATTATTATTATTATTATTATTATTATTATTATTATTATTATTATTATTATTATTATTATCATCAAGTTAAACAAAGGAACATGAACTTCCTCTATTATATCATAGTTTATGATTTATGAAATTAGCTTAAGTTAAAATCAATTAGTTACAAGATTAATGCAGAGACTTAGTTTTAAGATAGTTTTAAGAAAGCTATGAAGTATGTAGAACTCTATGAAACATGCTTACCAGTACAGGTAGGGCTTCTCTCTTTCAATATTTACAGAGTTGATAGGGTCAAGGCGGAACCAGGTGGTGAAGGTGAAACCGTTCTCGTAAGGCCACCGCGCCAGTGGTGGCAGTACCACAGCCTGCAACCAGAGAGATAACTTACAATTTCAACCATCTGTGAAGTCATGCTATAGTGTAAGTCATTCGTTGTCTCCGTAAGCACCACTTGGAATTCCTTAACTGCTGAAATTAGGAGCATATTAAATGTATTACTCGTTAAGAAGCAATGCAGGAAATGGATGATCAAAAGTACAAAGCTTCGAGTGGAACAGATATGTACAACAACCGGGCAGTGAATTATATAAACTAGTTTTTAAATCTTATCTACTGTATATACTAAGTTAAAATTAAAGTTTAATAAATTGTAAGTAACAAAAGTCATCATATTTCAAATGCTAGTGAATGTATGGTCAGACAGAATAGCAGGCTTCACAGCCCGAGTACCGCTATAATAATAATAATAATAATAATAATAATAATAATAATAATAATAATAATAATAATAATAATAATAATAATAAATACATAAAGAAAGAAAACAGAAAGTAATTTTTGTTTCTGAACATTTCTCAGGACGGATCTTGGAGAGGCAAATCGTTTTGTAGAGTATTCGAGACTTTTCTTTTCGCTGCAAACATACAGCAAAGTACTCAGGTGAGTGAGTAATCTTTATGGTCTGATTTTATGTTTATCTAAGGACAATTTAATATCCACGAAGGAAATTAAACATTAATGCTTTTTAAAATTAAATACAGGGAGTGACAACAAGGTAGGCCGAACTTTCAGGACGTATTCCTCACATGTAGAAGAAAAAAGTAAACTTGTGTCCTCATCCCGAGGTGGTGCAGCTCATTTCAAACACACCCCCGAAGGAGATGAGCTGCATGTACCATTTTCATCACATACCAGCCCTCCTGCAATTCTTATATTTCTCACAGAACCGGGAATCTAACTTGGGTCTTCAAGGACGGCAGCTAATAGTGCTAACCGTTCCGCTGTGGAGGTAGACATGTAGAAGAAGAACATATGTTATATGGACATGGGTCCAGAAACTATTAATTTCCATGTCAGAACTCATTTTTACACGATAAACACGCAGGGACAGAACGCACCAGCATACCACATGAAACTCTTCCTTGTACAGCAAAACTTGCTCAAAGCGGAACATCTATAAAGCGGAAACTTGTCCAATGTGTACGAAAATTATGGTCCCGGCGCACTGGATATGGCTTTTCATGTTATTTATGTTGTATAAAGCGGAATCCCTTCAACGTGGAAACGGAAAGAAATTATGAAAATAATTACTATATAATGCGGAAATTATGCTTTGGCTGTGAAATTCATTTAGGCATATTCCGTACTGCAGGTACATAAATAATTCGCCCGGGGAAGAGTCAGGTGTTTACAGACCGTAACATGCTGCTCTAATGAGGTCCGGGTTTCCCAAATTCGTGGCAGAATGGGATTTAAATCTCCACTTCTTGCCTGATTTTTGCCACGGTTCGTAGAGATCTTTATCTTGATGTACAACTTGAGCCCAATTCTAAGGTAAACAGTTCCCTTACTTTGTGTCCCGTTAATGAATCTGTGTCAGTTTTGAAGACAGCACGATGGCTAAGAAATATACGTCACTGACACTGAGAAAATGAAAGTTATTGAAGCGAGTGAAAAGTTGTCTGTGCTTGAAATTATGTCACGTTTAAGATGTGGAAAAACTCAAGTTTTTGAGACTTTAAAACATAAGGACGACATTACTAAGCAGTGGCTGGAGGGGATGGACAAATGAAGAGGAAGTCTAAGGTAAAAGACAATGAAGAAATCAATGATTTAGTGTGGGAATGTTTCGTCAGTGCCCGTTCGAGAAACCTTTCGGTTAGTGGACCTATGCTACAGAATGACGCTCTTGCCATTGCACTTGGCAACACCGCCTCTAAAGCATCAACTGGGTGGCTGGAGAGTTTCAAAACACGAAACAATATCGTATGGAATGAAATCTGTGGCGAGTCCAAAGACGTGGATGGAAATGTAGTGGCCGAGTGGAAATCGAAGCTGCAAACTTTAATTTCTGGCTATGAACCTAAAGGAATTTTCAACGCCGCCAAAACAGGATTGTTTTTTCGAGCCTTCAAAGTCACTGCGCTTCGTGGAGAAAAAAGTGGTAGGGGTAAAATGTCGAAAGAATGCCTTACAGTACTGTTGTGCGGTAACATGGATGGGGAAATGGAAAAGACCCTGGTAATCGGGAAATCAGCAAAACCAAGGTGTTTTAAAAACTTGGACTTGCGCAAGCTTCTGGTAACTTGGAGGAGCAATGGGAAAGCCTGGATGACCAGTGCTCTAATGGAAGAATGGTTTAACGAATTTAACTGTAGGATGAAGGAGGAAAATCGAAAAGTTGTTCTTCTTCTCGACAATGCCACTTGGCACCCACATGTGTTGCTTTCCAATGTCGAACTAGCCTGGTTTCCACTTAACACAACCAGCGTTGTTCAACTTACGGACCAAGGAGTGATTTACACCTTTAAATATCACTACAGGTGTTCATTGATGCAGTCATTGATGAAGAATGTTGATACAGCTGACAACAGCTGCTCCCTTGCACGCTCAGTTTCCATACTGGATTCTGTCAACTAGATCAGTTTGGCTATGAAGCAGATCAAATCTCAAACAGTCGTAAAGTGTTTTGCAAAAGCTGGATTTGCAGAAAACGATGACGTCGGGACACCTGAGGAAGTGACTGAAAATACTGCACTGATATCTACGCAGAGCCAACAACAGAATTTCGTATGTCATGTAGACGAATACATTCGCAGCGACGACCAGCTTGTTACTCACTACAGTTTCCAGTCTGCTGTACAACTTCTTAAGATCCGTCGAACAGAGAATGAAGAAGATGATCCGAGGGACGAAGACCAGGAAGAGGAGGAGTAGAGGAGGAAAGAGAAAGTCAGGAAAAATACCGACTAATGAACAAGCTATTAAGTGTGTCATGGACATTATGAAATTTGCTGTCAACTCGAATTCACCGCGACTTCTTGAGGTACTGTACAGCGCTAAAGGCTGCATTGAAAGACATAAAATCAAGGAAGTGAATCAGCTTTCTCTGTTAGACATGTAGAAGAAGGAATAATTTGACAGTATTGTGTGTAATGTGTTATATGTGTACTGTAGTTTGTTTATTAAACATGTGGAATAAGGCAGAAATTGTCCGGTTTTCATTGAGTACAGTACATACACTACATACTGTACATAATATGTTGAGTGTTATAGTGCAGGCCTATGCGAGAGTAATAAAAACCTACTGTACGTCAAGATATTGTATTACTGAGATTTGCATCATCAAAACTAGACTAATGGATCAGGGGTAAGTAATTTGTGAATCGTTTTGTATAATTTTGTTCAATCCGGAAACTTGTCTAATTCGGAAAAGAAACTCGGACCCTTGCGATTACGCTTTGAGCAAGTTTTACTGTATTTCAAAATGCCCTGCGTTAGCTTTGACACATGCATACCCAATACTCCAGGATATATCAGCGCTTCCGGGATTCAATGCGATATTTGCACATTTCCCTAACACTAATTTTTGTCGGAAATCAGCCAAAACAAATCGTGCTGCTCCTTTGGATCTTTTTCAGTTCTCATATCAAGAAATCCTAGTGAAGTCCCCTTACACTGGAACTATTAATTCTTACCAGCGACTTATACGCCATTTCGCAATCTCCTTTATATCCTTACTACAAACTCTTAAATTAAAATCACGTCCAATATTCCCTCGATGTGACCTGCGTCATGGCAAAGCCACATGTGTTCACTAGCCACACATTAGTCACGTCCGAGTTGGAAATATTACGACGCAGGTCGCTTCTCCCTCCTAATGAGGCTGCCGACCTTGTACACCATCCCCTTCACCACAGCTGCGGTGCCACGTGTTCTTTGCTAACAATCATGTCGTAACTTTTTTTGCTTCTAATAAGCGTTCTCTCTGCAAATAACCTCAGCCTTGTGGATGAGGTTAACTTCCAGTAAGTAATCAGGGGAACCTGGCCACTTCAGAGTGCGTCCCCAGGTGGCGGATAGGGGGGTTTCCCTATTGGGATGATCTTTGGATCCGCGGACCAACAGATAGCCCAATTCCTGCGGACTTAAAAATGCTGGGACACCCTCTCTCCAGGGCTCATAAATATGGAGGGCCCTAGCACAGGTTGATGTGTGTGAAGACCTCAACGGTAACTACGGTGGAACAGGAGACCTGCGGTACAGTGTAGAAGGCGGAGGAGGCAACCCAATACTCGGGATAATATCATATAAGTAGTGTCTGTTCTCCATGTCAGGGGCGGCTATCGACATTGTCTGTACCCCAGGTTAGGGGCATCTGAACAGAAACCAGAGAAGGCAACGGGAAACCACTACGGTTATATTTTCCCCAGGATGTCATTGACAGAGTCCCGGGCAGCCCTTAAATGGGCAGGGGGTGCTAAGAATCTCTCGGTTCAATGAAGTAACATCTAATATGAGGTCAGCAACATGGAGTGCGAGGAGTTTGTTCATGGCTGGCAAACTGGACAATACAATTAAAGAAATGAAAAGCTTAAAGATTCATGTTCTTGGGGGTGAATTAAGATGGCCAGGCAGAGGTACATGTAAAAGAGATGATGGGAATTTATATTACTCTGGCAGTCCTGACACTGATAAAAATCACCGTAACGGGTAGCAATATTTGTGAAGTCAGAAGTCACCAATTTCGTTCCAATATTAGATCGACTTATGCTCTTACAACTACATGGTCACCCATTCCAGATCAACAGAATACAAGTATACGCTCCCACAGAGGATAATATTATAATAAGGTGGGAGAACTTACACACAGACTTGCAAAACATCCTTAAAGCAACGAAAAGTGATAATATAACATTAATAATGGATATTTCAATGCAAAGATCGGAAAAGGAGAGCGTGGAGATTTGGTGGGGACTTGGCGAATCCAATGATCGTGGAGACAGGTTGTGTCAGTCCTGTCAAGAAAATGAAATGGCCATCACTAATAGAAGCAGGGAGATCAAAAACCCACTAATTCAAATTTTTAGCGAAATTGAGTTATGGGCTGGATGGGGCTTTTTAGTGTGTTCCGCATGGATGGAAGGCAAGGATACCCTAATTCCTTCATTTATCTGCATCACTGCCTGCTCGATCTGCATCCATGGAAAGCAAAACACCTCTTACTCCGTGGAATTAGGGAGTTCTTGCTTTCCATGTTTTATTTCCAGGTAGATGGCAACACCATCGCTTAACCAGCAGAGCAGAGATTGAGAAGTATAAATGGAATGAGATTCAAGTTCCAACCGGCAAATAAGTGGAAAGAAACAAAGAAATGACGGCAAGTGGAAGCGAAAGAATATTTAAAAGGCTTAAAGCAAAGGGCAAGTAGTTAACCTCAAATGTTTACTTTGATATTGTATTAACCGAAAAGTTGAACATTAAACAATGTATCACTGCTGAGATGTGAAATAGTTTTCTTCTCATGTACACATGTTATATATAAACATACGCTTTAAATAAATTCTTAATTCCCTGATGGAGTAAAGCAACACATTATTGAACCGAGAAATTCCTCATATCAGAAAGTAAATTAATACGATATTCGGCATCCCACAAAAATGAAATCCGTGTGAGTAAAACTGTGAAAAGTACAATATGCAGTCGATTTAACATCCAGAGACCCAATACAACTGCATCGTATCCCACTCAACAAAAGTACAACTCACACTTACCACTGAAACTAGAAAAGCAAAAGGACTTGCAAAATTTAATGAATTTCACTTCGGAGGAATGTATTACAAAACTCTGTTTGCTGACAGTAACAACCCTGATTCGCAGACTGAACAAGAAGATGAAAGTGAAACAGAATATCTGTAATGAAAGTATTAAATTTATTTGTGGTTTTACTGATGTATTTTCGTATGATTTAGATTAGAGTATTTAATGGATTTCAGACTTACTCTGTACCTTTAAAATTTAAAAATGTAACAATGCTAATTTGAATAATAACCTTTCATATTCTATCGTTTCATACGATAGTTGTAATATACTGGTACCTTTTCTGTCACATTTCATTATTTCACACACTCCGCAAGTAAAAAAACCTAACTCCACCACTATTTAATTCTAATTATTGTAGCACTAAATAATATAAACAATTAAGTTATGAATCGTTTAATTGATAAAGAATATATTTTTACTTAATATGAGCACATAAACGCATTAGATTTAAAATCAAATCAATGAGGGAGATTATCAGTTTTTTCTCTCGCCTGTAAAATTAGGTTTACTGGAGTTAGTGGGTTTTTTATTTCGTTGCTTCCATGGTACTAACTCCCGGACCGTAGACTGTACACTTGGATTTCACCAGCTGATAATGAGCATGCCATTCGAAAACGCAATCAGATTGATTATATCCTCATCAATAAGAAATTCAGGAATTTTATTAAAAGGGTTAGTACATATCCAGGGGCAGATTATAGGTTCCGATCACAACCCACTAGTGGCTGATGCACAAATGAGAATAAATGTTTTGCATAAAAACAAACATTCAAGCAGAATAGGTGTGAGGAAAATAAGGAATTGTTAAATAAAACAACAACTTGCTCATGAACACAATGAAGAACTAAAGCAAGTAGCATTTAATTTAAGTAGCATTTAACAGTCAAGAGGAAGGAAATAAAATCCACTCTCCTGACAGTAAGCAAAAAACACCTTCAGCCAGACAATAGAAACAAAAAGAAGAAATGGATGACAGAACACATAGGGCCTACTGGATTTGATGGAAAAACGCAAGTGTTAAATCCAACAAGGATCAATATCGGCAGATTAATAATGAAATTAGAAGAGAAATTAGAAAATCCAAACAGAATTGGATGAATGAAAAATGTAAAACTATAGAGACTCTCAATGAAAAACATGACGCCTTTAATATGCATAAAGTCATCAAAGAAGTAACTGGGACCTTCAGGCGTAAAATGCCACATTGTTTAGAAGATAATTTTGGTAAACCTATTACAAATCATATTGACAGAATCAAAACATTGGAAAAATATATTACAGACCTCTTTATGATAACCGACCACAAGTACATGTCAATCATAAATACGCAGATGGGCCAATAATTTCGAAATCGGAAGTAACGCATGCCGTAAATCAATTAAAAGACGAAAACGTTTTGGGCCCTGATGAGATTTCATCTGAAATTATCAAACTTATCAATGATGAAAAAATTAATAAGTCTCTTTAATAACATATATACCTCTGGAGAAATTCCTAAGGATTGGCTGTTATCTACTTTCATTCCCCTGTCAAAACAATCAACTTCTAAAAGATGCAACGAATATCGTCTTAAGCTTAATCAGCCATTTGTTGAAATCCTTCCTGAGAATTATACATGCCCGAATAAAAAATAAATGTGAAGACGAGATAGAAGATACCCAGTTTGGGTTTAGAAATAGTTATGGAACTCGTGAAGCTCTATTTGGATTAACAACTCTTCTCCAAGAATGCTGGGACCAACAGAATGATGTATTTGCCTGCTTTATAGAAGCATTTGATAGAGTATGATGAGCTCATCAGAATACTCCAACAAACTCGAATTGACAGTAAAGGTATAAGAATCATCGAAAACCTCTACTGGAATCAAAAAGCTGTGAAGATTGCTGGTGATTCATCAGATTATATGGAAATTAGGCTAGGGGTTCAACAAGGCTGTGTTTTGTCCCCGTTATTATTAAACATCTACTCGGGAGCTGCATTTAAGGCAGTAACAGATACATAAGTGAGAATCAAGGTCAACGGAGAACTAATACGCACATTCGGATATGCCGATGACACAGTACTTCTTTCCAGTAGTATTGAAAGCCTACAACTGTACTTAGAAAAGCTTATTACATCTGGAGAAGAAATGGGTCTCACAATCAACACTAAGAAAACTAAACTAATGGTTTTCAGTCGAGGAATAGTTAAGTCTATTCTGAAATTGAAATGTCAAACAAATCCAAAAAACTGACAAATTTAAATACCTTGATTGTTGGACATCAGATGATTTAAACCAGTATATAAATGGCAAGAACATCATTCAAGGAAATGAAGGCTTTACTGTGTGATGACGCCTTAAACTTAAAACTGAGACAGCGCATGGTTAAATGTTATGTTTGGTCAATTTTGCTTTATGGAGTTGTCACTTGGACCTTAAAAACAACCATCATAAAAAGCCTCGAAGCTCTATAAATGTGCTTTCATAGACGAATGCTAAGAGTCCCCCGGATAGAGCACGTCTCTAATGAACAAATATTACAGAGAGCAAACTTTGAAAGAGAACTACTGATCAACATCAAATGCAGGAAAATTGCATACTTGGGGCATGTGTTACGTGGTGAAAGATACTCAGTAGTACACCTAATTTTAAAGGGAAAAATCGAAGGACAGCGAGGAGTAGGCAGAAAAAGAACGTCATGTCTGAGGAACATTCAAGACTGGACTGGAATACGAACCGTCGCACAACTCTACCGTGTTGCTGAAGATCGAAGAACACTGTCCATACTGATCGCCACCGTCAGGTCTCTACATTTTAGTCCGATTGCACTGACTAGCCGCATGCCATAGCATCTTAACGGTTATGCATTTTGCAACCCTGAGTAGCCGTGTACTGTAGTGGCTTAAAGCCCTACTTTACGCTACTTTGCGACCCTCAACAAGCTGTTTACAGTATGGGGTGATGTGCAAATAGCGAGTTTCTGACTTTCTGAATCAATCAAGCTCTGATCAGAACAGTAACTTCACCGCCATGAAGAAAGGACGTGGGCAGTAAAGTTTTAATTCCAGTGAAACAAAGAAAGATTCTAGGCGCGGTACTGGAAGATGGGAAATACCGGAGACATCACAATTCGGAGCTCTACTCCAGGAGAGAGAGGTTGTTTGACTGTGCCAGGGAAAGGAGAGTAGCTTTTTATCTTCATGTGGCAAGATCGTCTCCGAAAAAACTGACGGAGCACTTGTTCATCTGACAAAACAAGACAGTCCGTACCACCTGGCTGACGGAGACTGAAAAGGACATAAAGAACTGCGGCTGACAGACTGTGAGAAAAGTCCTGAAGAACGTCCATGGTTTTCAGAAAGAAAAAAAAAACATCTGAAGAGGAAAGGTGCCTCCTGGTCGGAGGAAAGGAAAAGGATAAGGCTACACCGAAAGAAGCGACAATACTGTGCAAAAAAAAAAAAAAAAGCTCAACTGCTGAACAAGCTTCCACCCAAGTGGCGCATTCGAGAGAAGAAGAAGAAGACAATGATACAAATACACATGTAAATACACTGCCTGACAAAAAAAAAAAAAGAAGCACCAGGAAGAGGAGGAAGAAACGAAACTTCTCGTGTTGAGAGGCTATGTGAAGTTATTTCAGTGATTGCAAAATCGAGTCAAATTTACAAAGTACTTGGCAGCACGAGCCGCCTTATCAGCATAAGTTGCACCTCCTCTGGTCTGGATGCATGCACTGATTCGGTTGGGAGGGGTGTCATAACGCCGTTGTATCCTCTCCTGAAGCAAGGAGGCCTACAACTGTCGTAATAGGTCTTTGATATCCTGGATACTGACACTGGGCCAGAGTTAACGTCCGAGCTGGTCCCCCACACCTCCTATCGGAGAAAGATCTGTGGATCTTGCTGTGGACGAGCATTGTCCTGTCGAAAAATGGTACCACGATACTGTCGCAAGAGAGGTAACACAAGAGGTAGCGTGCTATCCGTGGCGTACTGTTGTGCCGTCAGAGTTCTCTCAATCACTACCACTCGTGACTGTGCCTCTCCGAAACATTGGGACCTCTCCCCAAGTCGCCGCTATACTCGCAGACGATGGTCTTCCACGGTAGTGCAGTCAGCAGTCCATGCTTCCCGGTCACGGCACTACACAAAACGCAGCCGTTTGTGTTGTGGTGTTAACGGTAGCCGGCTGCTGCTAGTCTCCGAACTATAGTGCGCGATGACACAGAATGTTGCAGGGAGTCTATTAAAGGGGTTACGATGTGCTTTGTGCACAATACGGCGATCCTCCCTTGTGGTGGTCAGACGTCGTCGACCGGAACCTTGGCGACGGGTATGACTGCCCTCACGTTCCCATGCAGTCCAACATCGAGCCACTGTCACGTCCGAATGTCCCACAAATCTGGATATTGCACGATTCGACCAGCCGACCAAATGGAGACCCAGAATGAGGTCGCTTTCAAACTCTGGCAGGTGCTGATAAGGCTGTCTCACACAAGTATGCGGGATCTCCGTGTCCTTCACAGTGATCACTCAACACACGACACTGTTCACGCCCCTTATACACCCTGCCAGACCTGGTAACAACACTAAACACGAACAACACTAATGCACTCTGTTGGCCGTTCTACCTGCTACAGAGAATTGTAACTCTTAATCATTTACATACCCGCCAATAGTGTGTAAGAGTACGAAGTTACATTGACATCCGACCATTTCTTCTGGGTGCGTCAATGTCTTTTGTCAGGCAGTGCATTTGAAAGTTCCCGCTGGAAAAGTCTGAGATATACAATCGCATAAACTAGGCAGATAGGGCATTCTAACGCCCCCTAAATTAGGTTCGTCAACTCAGTAGTGAATCTCCAACAGTCTTAAATGTCAAATTACTGTGCCGGAATTTGATTTCGCATCCTTAGTGTGGTAGACAAGGCCCTACCCGACTACACCACGCAGCTAGCCATTATCAGTTCAGATTCGATCTTCGAATTCCCATTACAGAGCTCAGGTACCAACATAAGTCACCTGACCATGAACTAGACTTCCTAATTTATGCATTGCCATTACGAGCCCTACAGTACTCAGTGAGAACCTCAGAATGCTGGATGGCAGTTTCTTTTCAACTCCGTAAGGAGTGACGCGCTGGGTTGCGATATCTTGTCGTCTTATTTCATACTGTGCTACTTCACTTGAGAACTAGAGTGGTGTTATTATTAGAAAAGAAAGCTGAAAGGAAAAAAATAAGTGACAACTCCGCTTCCTCCTCTTTTCATCCCACTAACTGCTACTAGGCAGCCCTTTGAGGCGGCGGTTGTCAACATATAGAAAAGCACAATAATACTTACAGCGAGGCGGGCAGAAAAATCACAAAAGAACTTGGAAATTGTTCCCTTGAAGCCCTACAATGGAAATATCTAAGGTTGCACTTGGTTTTGAAATAACTATTTTCTTCTTGGTCAAGGAGCAATGGCTGATCTTTATCAGATTTGAATCGAACAGTGAAATCAATATCGAAGCCTGAAATCGTTCTCTTACTGATTGCCAGGATGTTGGCTCATAAATGAAAGGAATTATGTACTTACCGAACCCTTCCGACCCGGGAAACTGAAGAAGACGTCCGGTCCGTTCCGCTGTGGCATCTGGCGGAGTACATTGAGCAATTTGGTCGAATGGCGAGGCTGAAACAGAAAACAAGCGTACTGATTATCTCCATATAGTACGTTTTCATTTCTGAAGTACTAGCAAAAAGTTACATTCTCAGAGTCGGAGAGAGAGAAGAATATTTCAATCCAATATTACTTACAATCTAATACTACGAATCAATAGGTATCGTATACAACCACGATGAACTGAATCCTGCAAAAACTCCTCAATTCTGTAATCTTGAAAATGACTGAACACATTCATTTTAAAGCAGCAATCACCTCATAAAAGTATAACGATGTCCCTTAAATGTCTACAGAACAACCGAATTTTTAAAATCATCCTGTACTTAATGAAAATAACGGCGGGTTGTCTGAAATAGTCCATGTATAACCAGGCTATTAAATCAGTTAGCTCAGAACAACACGAGCTCGGTAAAGTGAGAGAAGTCGAACGTATGTCAATAATTGCAGAATGCGCAGTGTTTAAGAAGGATGTACACAAGAAAAAAAACACACTTTCACGTGCAACTTTATATGGGTGGTCAAAAATACTTTGCGGCCCAGTGTTTTCCTTGCTTTCTTGTGTTCACAACACACTTCCCCATTCACTAGCTCTGGTCTCTTCTATTAAAGATTCAGATTTCTGTATACATCTAAATAGATAATCTTGTCATACAGGAGAACTTCATTGCTAGAACGTCTTTGAAATTCCACCAAACTTTCTAATCCTCTTTACATTAATATTTCACCAAATGCTTCCGAACAATTTCTTCACTGACAGCAAAGGCTGCACACTAGGCTATCTGTCTTCAGTTGCAATGCCCTTCTAAATCTTCGCCACCAAAATGCTGTGGAAATAACGGACGTAAAACTCATATCCCTTCCCATAACAACTCAACATTTAAATAGGTGGTGATGATGATGTTTGTTGTGTAAAGGGGCCTAACTTCTAGGTCATCGGTCCCTGAATAAAGAGATCTTGCATATTACATTAAAGGGGATGGAGTAGTGGAAATCACAACCAGCCTCTGCAGCCACTGATGAGTCAGTCAGTGAGTCAGTGAGCCAGTCAGTCAGCATATGCTATTTTATATGCACAGACTCGCTTTCGCTCGTTGGGGGCTCCACCCTCCAAACCCCCAATTCCTTTACATTGTAAGTGGTCACACGGAAAATTACTGTGACGAACCGGTACTTCGTTACGAAAAACGGATTGCACCACCAGGCGGCACATATATTCGCGTACATATTTGGTCCTACAATATTTTCTCGTACCGTATATTCACGATTTATATAAAGATAGCGATAAAAGTTTCGACCTGGTACAAATTACGTACGATTCACACGAGATAAGAAATTATTTTCTTAACCCAATGGGGAGCTATAGTCTTGAAAATTGGTAGGTTTATCGTGGTTGAAACGCTCAACATTTCCGTTACTTGATGTTTTGTCGTATCTGCATCGAGTTCACCGTAGATTGGTTTAGAACCTTAGATTAGGAGTACAGTGTTTACGAATTACTTTCGTTTCTCCATTTTTACAGGGTGCTAGAATCATGCATTTTGCTCACATATGACCACGGACGTTCCAATGTGCCTTACAAATTTCATGATCCTATCGGTCTTATAAGTGTGTAAAACAGTAAAATTAATTATAGAAAATGTAAAAAATTGACGTTAAATCTGAAAAATGCAGCTCTATCTAAGGCATAAGGGATCAAGTTACGACTAAAATTCCCGGGACCGAAGTTGTAGATCTCTTCATGATGGGATCCGAACTTCTTTTCCGTTTGGCAGTACGACTTACAGTTTAGCCACAAAAAAACTCGAAACAATAGTCAGCACCATCATGAAAATTGCTTCCACATTTCGATAATTTCTGGAGGTAAAAAGTTAAACACTGGAACTCTTTGGAATTTCTCCGTCGGTTGCAGGCCAAGAGTTGTAACTGCGTCAAATTTTAATTTTCTGGCGCACTGCAACATATCGTCCACAATTTAGTTTAGAGGAAGGGAAGTAAAAATAACAAAAACACAACATTTGGAACTTTTCCACAGGTTACAGCTTAATAGCTATCATATTGCCAAATTTCAAGCTTCTAGCTCATGCCGAGGTGGGTAGACATTTATGCCAGTCAGTGTGCCAAACGGTTTTATATATATAATTTGAGTCTGATATACTGATTGGGCAGGGGGGGGGGCTTAATAGGAAAAAATGAACTTTTTGGATTTTTTCCTTTGGTTACAGCCTAATAGCTATCAGACTGACGAATTTCAAGTTCCTAGTTCATCTGGAAGGGTCTAACACGAAATTTGAGTCCGATATTTTCATTTGGCTGGTGGAAGGCTAAATGTATAAAAATTGAACTTTTTGGAATTTTCCTTGGGTCGCAGCCTAATAGTTATCAGACTGCCGAATTTCAAGTTCCTAACTCACCTGGAAGTGAGCAAACATTAATGTCAGTGAGTGGGTCAGTGAGTCAGTTAGCCTTCTGGCTTTATATAATAGAGATAGATTCCCAGTCGGTTTAATATGGAGAATAACACGATGGTGGATGCAACTGATTTCAGTGCCGAGAAGCGTTTGATGACTTGCGTGTGGGTTCACGAACGTCGAACAACACATAAGACAATGGGACACGTTACGAGGTACTTTGCTGGGCGCTTTGGAAAACCGTCGCCATCACGGCAAACGTTATTGGTATGGAAAAAGAAAGTCTTTGGGACGGGAAGTGTTCGTGATGCGCCACGTAGCAGGAGACAAATTACTCGCGCCGACACCTGTATTGCTGTGGTAGAATCAACTGAACGATCCCCGATAGTTAACTCGTAAAGAATCTGCCGAGTCAAGATTCAATCCCACAAATTTGCACCACAATTGGCAAGCGCTTAATTACAAGGCGTGATAACAAAGTTTCCATTCGAGGGCGTTGTTGCACCGGACTCCGATGCAGGTATATAAGCACAGACATGTAGGCAAAGGGATTAGTGTGGCAGTCGTGTCGTGCCGAGGTGCGTGCGTTAAGTGCAGCCACGTGAACTATGGCGAATTTATTACCAACTGCGTCCAAACTGGACCAACGTGCTGTTATCTGTTCTTGCCTGCCGATGGACAAACACCGGTGGACTTCTATCGGAGAATGAAGACTGTGTATGGGGCAGCATGTTTGTTGAAAACCACCGTTGTGGAATGGTGTACCAAGTTCCGTGAGGGTCACGTTTCGACACAAGACGCCGGTCGATCTGGGATGCCAGCCTCATCCATTACGGACAACAACAAGCAGGCGGTGGATGAGGCGATTAGGGCGGACCGGAGCATAACCATTCGTGCGCTAGCAATGGATCTCGATATCAGCTTCGGTAGCACCTTGAAAGGTCGACGGTTCCTGTCGGACGAGGATGTACAACAGGCGGTTACGGACTACTTCACGCAGCAGGAAACACGGGGATCTTCAACCCGGTGCGTCGGTGGGATGAGTGCCTCAGCGCTCACAGCGATTTTGCCTGATTGGCATCCCGATTCGGGACTGTACGGCCGACGAACGGAAACTTTATGATCGCCCCTTCTAGATGCGCCATACAGCTAACATCTGAAATTGTAGACTTACATGATTTATACAATCATGCAAAAAGAATGAGCGCATGGCATTGTACAGTTCCTCGCAGATGCACTTTTCTCAAAAAACACTCGAACCTATAGATATAATATTTGTTGTGGATATCCAGAGGGTTTGTATCTGTATGGGGGGAGGGTGAATTATATTTTAATAGAAATTAAAATTGTCTAATAAATATTAAATACAATGAACATACGATACTATACACTAATATTTTTTTTAACATGGATATGGTTTCGGATTGGGGGTATATCCGGAATCAGCGTCATCAATTCCCGAAACCATTGTAACCATAGCAACCAGTCTCTGTCTTTGTGTACTAGCTCAGTAGCTTCATCTTCTCACTGTGGGTTCTCTTCCTGTACCTAAGAGCTTCAGACAATCTCGTATGAAGTGAACCCTGTTCTACTCAGTCAAAAATTAAAATCCTTGAACTGGCTGAAAAACGAACCCAGGGCCTTGAAAAAACAGGCAGGAACTCTCTATCTCCCCTGTAAGCAGAGTCAAAGGATACATTATCAGTACTCCCTGTATGTCGTAAGAGGCTACTAAGAGGGGGGATAGCCAAATAATCTCTACTTGCTCTCTCGTCTTTTATTACATATGCGAAAATAACATATCAATGAATCTATGTTTTTCCGTGTAGAGCAGGGCCTCTCAGGGTGCAAGGTACAGGAGACGACTTCACTAGGTTGACCAGAGTGCAAACCCCCACTCAACTTCCCCTACACCTGTCTCACCCGTTCGGCCTGTCTTCGCCTTCTCCACCTTCCCCGCTGATCCTCTCCTCACTGCGAAATGTTTATGTGCGGTTAGCGGTGACACTGTTGAATGGGACAATTTTACCGGTATTAAAACACTCTTCTTTCAATTTGGTTTGAGCAGACAATTTATCTTCTCTAGCTCTTTTTTTCCTTTATCTTTGCAATGATACCAGTTATGCCTGGAAATCAGAAATAGACCCACTCGCACGAAATCTAGTTTTCGTACAAGTCAAAGCAGGAAAAAATACCTTTCACATATGCATGTGGAATAGAAATAATAGCTGCTTCTCGATGCAGCTTAGGAAAATCTTCCTTCGAGAAATTCTCGTAGAATTTGAGCAAAGTCTTTGTATTGGAAAATAGATCTTTTTGATTAACTTAACACATATTTATTGTCCCACGGATTAAACATTTGGCTTTATCGTCACGACTGACAAAGAAATACGAAAGTTCCCAGTTCGATTGAAATGAACTTTCGGAAGTCTTTGCTTTCTTCAAAACTTCCATTATTATGTTGTTTTCTTACGCTTTTCTATTTCACTGATAAACAAGCCGTCTATCACCGAACGCTTCGTCGCTCTCAGCGCAATACACCATCCGAGTCAAGCCGAGTTGAGACGAGTCGGAACGATGCACAGTGCACGGCATGTCTGCGCCTTGATTTGCACGCGTGAGATTTTGAGCGTTTGAGAGGCCCTGGTGTAGAGGAAAAAGAGCAGGAGTACGATTTTTTGGAGCGACTATATCCTTCTTAGCAAATACCAGCACTCCTGTAATTCTTAAATGTCTGACAGTTCCAGGAATCGAACACGGACTCCAAGGACGGCAACTAATAACGCTAACCATTACGCTACGGAGGTGGTAATACATCGTACCAATTCATGAATATCAATAAACTGAACAACACGAATAAAAGAATCCCGATCAACAAGAATTACGGAGGGCGAGTTGGATGTGCGGGTGTGTCGAATCCAAGGCCGCAGGTCTTTTGAGCGTAGAATACGTCGCAAGGGTGTTTGGGTGGGTGTTAGAAATAGAGGAATGCTCAGAGTAAAGGTTTGAGACATTCCTTTTTCTGAATGCGCACTCCAATTGCGAATGTCGTAAAGACACACTACTTCCAATCTTCGTCTTCTCGATTGCATCTTCTGGGTGTCTTCCGGCTTATCTACCTACACAGACTGGACGAGAGCAGTGTAATAGTGGTTAAGTTTAAGAGAGTCCTAAGTTGTAAAGACAAGTACATAAATAAGTTAGGACGTACCCAATTGCGGCTCGCGGCGCTCTACCATCTAGTCTCTCTTACTCCCAGCCTCTGGCATCTTGGTCTTGTTCGATTCTCTTCTGAATCATTATTTCTGCTTGTTTTACTTTCCAGTAAGCCAGGACCTTCTTTAAATTAAGATATTGAAGCATTTAGGAAATGTTTGCAAAATTCTCGTTATTTCACGATTTTTCACGCACCTAGTCAGTGACTAGAAAAGTAAAAAAAAAAAAAAAGAAACAGTTACCTGAGAAATATTTTACTCAATTACAACTATTTCATAGACCGCCAGTATAAAGGAAATCACTGATTTCTTTCTTTTCCTTTTTTTCGCGCGTGGCTAGGAAAAAGCCAATGTTTGCATTTTGTGTTTTTTATATTAGCGTGAAGACTTTTAAGTTGCTGAATTCACTAAGTGATGCTAAACATAGTAGCCTAATGGAATTTTCAAAATGATTTTTCCTATAATGTTTCACTTTGTGACTTCTCGCGTTTCAATTAATTAGCTATTTACTTTACAAAATAATTTGTTCTTAAAATTCTCATCGCTAAAGTGAGCTTGGCAGACTGATATGTAATGGCAACTTCTGGCTCGTGAGGAAAGCAACGGGAAACTACCTCACTCCTCATTTCCCTAGTATGCCTCTTCAGTGATGCCTAGGCCATCTATGACAGCTGATGGCAGAGCTTTTGAGGATCCAACCAGCCTTCGGGCTGAGGACTAAACATACATACAAGCCTCGAGCTCTTGGTGGAAAGTACACCCATGCATTTGCTGAAGAAAAAAAAACGATCTTCTGGGACACTTGAAAGAATACCTGTGCTTAGTTTTAAGAAACTCAGCAGTGAAATGAAATGTCGTATGGCTTTTAGTGCCGGGATATCGCAGGATGGGTTCGGCTCGCCAGGTGCAGGTCTTTCTATTTGACTCCCGTAGGCGACCTGCGCGTCGTGATGAGGATGAAATTATGATGAAGACAACACATACACCCAGCCCCCGTGCCGTTGGAATTAACCAATTAAGGTTGAAATCCCCGACCGGGCCGGGAATCGAACCCGGGACACTCTGAACCGAAGGCCAGTACGCTGACCGTTCAGCCAACGAGTCGGACACTCAGCAGTGACTGACATTGTAGGGTAAGTCTGACATCCTTGGAAGTGTTTTTTTTTTAATTTGCTTTACGTCGCACCGACGCAGACAGGTCTTATGGCGACGATATAATTGGAAAGGGCTACGAGTGGGAAGGAAGCGGCCGTTTCCTTACTTAAGGTATAATCCCAGCATTTGCCTGGCATGAAAATGGGAAACCACGGAAAACCGTCTTCAGGGCAGCTGACAGTGGGGTTTTAACCCGGAGAGGTAAGAAAGTACATCATCCAGTACTGGTGAAGCTACAGTAGAAATTAAAACGTTATATTCATCATCACTTAACTTCTTCCCGTTTCTGCTTCTGTGCAATGTGTCGATTTCACAGAATGTAATGATTATAATTTTATTTCAAGAAGTAAATTACGAGTAAAAACTACATTTAATAAAGTAAAAATTACTCAATTACTTCTCAACTCGGTACCTAGTCGAGCTTTCGCACGATTTTTCTTACAGATATAGATAGATCTCGCGTAGTCCAAACTAAGACACCTCGCGGTAGGTCGCGTTCCTCTGTTATACCGCACCCTCCGAGCTCCGATTCCACCACAAAATGGCAGATGTGCCACTTATTATTGCGCCATCTACCCTTTAAAGCTATTGCGGTAGAATATTTTTGACCTTCCTCTCTTTCAAGTAAGTTTTTATTTTTGTTAGCTTTTAACGTTTTGAAAGTATTGAAGGATGTCTAGTATACACCTTTTTGGGACACACGGATTTTCATCCCGGGACCCAGTAATGAAACGAAACGACGGACACACTGTACGGGAAATTGTATTAACCGATGTAAGTTACTTACCAACTCTAACTCCAAAAACAACCTCAGAATTTAATATTTGCTGTTACTCCTTGGAGTTGTAGCCTAATGCGTGAACATGAAGTAATGTGATTGGTCAGAAAGTGAATCTAATCTGCACCACACAAAGCTGCAGGTAATTAATTCTGGAAAGCCTGATATGTCTTCAGTCTAGTAACACAGCAAGAACGGGGGGCGAGTGTTCGGTTATCTGGTCTAATTAATTAAAACGTCCAACGAGCCGCTCTTCTTTGTACTAATTTAATTAATGAGTAAGCCGGACACTGGCCAATCAGGCCACCAGATTTATACGGGAACAATAAAATAACCCACACCGTAGAGCGAAGCTTTAACGAGGGATGGAGGAGAAGGATTTCCACAAGATCCAACCTCGACAAAAAGATTTCCCCTTTACTTCAATAGGTTTGCTTTAATATTTGGACCGCGATTCTTTTCATGAGAAAGTAAATCTTACTCACAATAATTACTAATGATTACCACTTCAAATTATTTATTGACTAGTTCACTGTTGAATTCGTTACACAAATTGACGATTCAAGGGAGTTATGGAGGGGTGCAAACAAGTTCGAAAATTCACAATTTAAACTTGCAATAAAATAAATTATGAACTGCTTTTTTAGAAAAACATCTGCTTGGACAATGAAAAATGCAGAGACACAGCGAATTACTTATCGAATGACAAACTTTTATCTACTAATGTTGTTGCGTCACTTATTACCAGACGAAAGGCCTTGTAAACAGTAGCACGAATAACTACTACTACTACTACTACTACTACTACTACTACTACTACTACCACTACTACTACACATATTTTAATTTCTCCCTTGAAGGGAGAGGCGGGCCTCTTAGACGGTGACACCGTCTCTAAGGCCAGGAGATTCGTATCGGCGGAGGTGAGAGGGTTGGCGGCCGTGGCCTATACTAGGAACTGCCCTGGCATTCACCTTAGTGCAGGAGAATGGAAAACCACGGAAAACCATTCTCAGGACAGCCACGGTGGGGACTAACCTCTCCTCCGTCTCTCAAAGATAGAGGCGTAGAGCCAAGGTGGCTACCCCTCCTCTGCTCGGTTGGTCGGTCAGAGTGCAGAGCTGTCGGACCACGGACCAGCCGTGGTCACTTGTGGGCCGAGACCCTCTCTGCATCCGCCGACGACGAAGAACTCCCCGAGTATGGTCCATTAGACTTCTTTCATGTTTTTTGATACTTGTTTGCTGATACCGGACCGAACTAAGCTGAATCCGCCAACAGTTTTGAGGTTATTCTTTCGTTTAAAATAATAATGTTGACATACCATCTCGCTCTGTGCATTGGTATCGGCCTCTAGATTTTAAGATTGCGGACTGTAATTCAGAAGAGGTTGTAGAATTTCTGAAGGGCGGTCAGCAATTAGAAGATCTCCGGTACACATTCCGAGCCAACCGATAAAATTAAAATCGAAACTCAACAAGAAGTTGCCGAATAGAGTCTTGGTTTCACTGTAATCACGTAGAGTTAAAAGGAATATCAAAACTGACACTCAGACAGCCTACGTGAAATCAAATAGGCCTATAGATATCTGCACTCGGTAACCAAAGCATTATTATTATTATTATTATTATTATTATTATTATTATTATTATTATTATTATTATTATTCCAGTCGTACCACCATGAGAGGGTGCAGATGAGGATGAAGATGGCAAGTCTTATGAAGCACAAAGTAGCATCGTTAGTCAGGGTCAAAAAGGAAGGATAGGATAGTGCTAATGGGTAGAGCTTGGAATTTACGGTGCAAATTTTGTTGAAAAAGGTGCAAGAAAGGTCCTTTAACTTAGTTGGAAAAGATGCAAACAATGTGCAAATTTTAAATGTAAATATACATACAAACATCACCAAAACCAGTTTTACATCATATATAAGGATATAAAATTCACTCATGTTTTCATGTATTAGAAATCTGTCTCAAACAAGTCGCAGAACACAATGTTATTAAAATCACACGTCGAAAGAACTGCAAGCTAATAGCTCAACAATCACCAGGGTCCAGGTTGGTACTTATGTTCCCGATTAGTGCAGTATAGAGAGCCTAGCGGCGAATTGAGGAACTACACAGAACCAAGCTTTACAGACGAAACGTTTGGTTTTTTTCTTGCTCAATTTATTTAGGAATAAAATACGGCGAAGGATCCGAAAATCTATTAAACAAGTGGGAAAAGGTCCAAACATTAACAAAAGGTGCTGCATTGAGAAAAAAGAGCAAAAAAGTGCAACTAAAACATAGTTAGAGGTGTTCCTATTATGTTTTCTTAGCACCAGACGGTAATTTGGTCATTTTAATAACGAAAAAAGAATTAAGGTGCAGCAACTAAAATTCCTAGCTCTACTAATGGGTGATTTCAATGCGAGAATTGGAAACAGAACTGAAAGATACGGGAAAGTTATGGGGTAAATGTGGGTAAGATATGGAAGCTAATAAGAAAGGGAAGCTTTTCCAGGACTTTTGTGCTAGTTTGGGATTGGTAGTTGCGGATTCATTATTTAACCATAAGGCTATTCACCACTACACATGGGGGCGGTGTGAGTCTAGGAGTACCAGATCCGTAATAGATTATATTACAACAGCCTTTCAATTCAGAAAATCTGTTAGAAATGTGCGGGTAATCCTGGGATTTTTCTATGATAAGAACGCTATCTTATCTGCAGTGAACTAAGTAACATTAGGCCCACGACGGAGAAGGTGAAATCTGTCTGCAGACGGATAGGGGAAAGAAATACTTCTGTAGAAGTCGTGAACAGGCGAGTTTGTGTGGAGAACAATGACGATAGTGAAATTACGCACGAGTAATTAAAGGGTGGTAAATAAACTACATTATCGTAAAGCAGCAAGAAAATATGAAATTGGACCTCGAATAGTGAACTATAATAGGAAGGCAGGGATGAAATAGCTTCATATGGTAATAGGATTATCATGGAATGTAAGGTACCTTCTGATTGGACGAAAGCAGTAACGCACCTATCTATAAGGAAGGGAACAGGAGGGGTTGCAGTAAGTATCGAGGTATTTCGTTAAACAGTATACCAGGCAAAGTGTTAACTGGCATTTTGAAAAAGAAGGTGCGATCAATGGTTGGGTGTAAACTCGACGGAAACCAGTGTGGTTTCACGCCACATAGGGTCTGTCAGGACCAGATTTTTAGTATGCGTTTTGTAGATCTAAAGAAGGTTTATGACAGAATATTGAAGAAGAGATGTTAGCCGTACTAAAGGATTATGGAATTAATGGCAGGTTATTACAAGCAGTCAAATCCCGGTCACTCCATGTGAGATCTGTGCTAGACAAGCGGAGGCGGGACAGGTTTTTGTCCGGGTACCCCACATAGGGTACACTCTCCATTCTCATTTCATAGCATTTATCAGTCATTAATATCACTTTGGGAGTGGCGACCCCATTGTAATAATAGCCTATGTCTGGTTCATTCATTACATCCCTGACCCGGTCAAAGACTGGAAAACAGGTTGTAGGTTTTCATTATCATTATATTATATTATATTATATTATATTATATTATATTATATTATATTATATTATATTATATTATATTATATTATATTATATTATATTATATTATATTATATTATTATGTTTTGTTTACAATTTACTTTACGTTGCACCGACACAAGATAGGTCTTATGGCGACGACTGATTAGGAAAGCGCTAGGAGTGACAAAGAAGCGGCCGTGGTCTTCATTAAAGTACCACCTTCAGGACTGCCAATAGTGGAGTTCGAACCCATTATCTCTCGAATGCACTCTCAAAATTATTATTACGCTTATTATCAACACTGATTATTAATCTCCCCTTACCCGAACATGGTGTGGGTTACTGTGGTCACGTCCTAGTTCGTGAACCATGGGCAACGGCTGAGTGGCCTAGTAAGTGGACCTGAGAGTCGGGATACCAGTTACTATGGAATAGGAGTGGGCATCTCGGACATAGTCTGAGTCATGGCCCTCCTTGTGCTCCGGCGGCTAGGACTATGCAACCCGTTAGAGGAGAGATCCTCACTTGGACTATGTGTAAGTAGGGTACCATCCTGCTTCATGAATTTACCGAGTTCAGAACATTTGAAGCAAGCCTCGATCCTATCGGAGTAACGAAGTCCCACTCCCATTTGACAGGCGAGGGACTCCTTGGAAACAACTTGGCGAACGAAATGGAATTCGATGGGAGCTATCAATATTAATGGGGCTTATGGAAGAAAGAAAGTGGAACTGGCTGAGTCAGCAAAGAGGAAGCATCTGGATGTGCTAGGAGTAAGTGATATTCGGGTAAGGGGAGATAACGAGGAAGAGATAGGAGATTATGAAGTGTACTCGACGAGTGTTAAAAAGGGAAGGGTAGAGTGTGGGTAGTTCTGTTCATAGGAATACTATCGCATGCAACAAAGTTTCTGCCACACATGTAAATGAGCGAATGATGTGGGTAGATTTGGCAGTTGGAGGAATTAGGACAAGAATTGTCTCAGTGTATTCACCATGTAAGGGTGCAGATGAGGAAGAAGTTGACAAGTTTTATGAAGCATTGAGTGACATCGTAGTAAGGGTCAACAGCAAGGATAGAATAGTGCTAATGGGCAATTTCAATTCGAGAGTTGGAAATAGAACTGAAGGATACGAAAGGGTGATTGGTAAATGTGGGGAAGATATGGAAGCTAATAGGAATGGTAAGAGTTTGCTGGACTTCTATGTTAGTATGGGTTTTGCAGTTACGAATACATTATTCAAGCAAAAGGCTATTCACCACTCCGCAGGGGAAGGAAGGGGTAACAGATCCATGATCCATCTTAACGGACTTCGAATTCAGGAAATTTCGTTAGGAATGTACGGATATTCCGGCGATTTTTCGATTATACAGACCACTATCTGATCTATAGTGAACTAAGTATCTCTAGGCCTATGAAAGAGAAAGTGAAATCTGTCTGCAAACGAGTAAGGGTAGAAAAATTCTAGGACGAGGAGGTTAGACAGAAGTACATGGATATGATTAGTGAGATGTTCTGAACAGTGGGCAGTAAGCAGGTTCAGAATATAGAAAGAGAATAGGTGACATACAGGGATGCTGTAGAGAAACAGCAAGGGAATACCTACGGAGAACTGTATGTAAAGAAGGGAAAAAGCTAACATCTTGGTGGGATGATGAAGAGCAACTTGTAATCGTAAAAAGAAGGTTAACAAGGGCTGATGCAGACAGATGAAAGAAACAGAGCGAAACAAATAGTTGTTGAATCCAAAAAGAAGTCATGGGAAGATTTTGGTAATAACCTGGAAAGGCTAGGTCAAGCAGCAGGGAAGCCTTTCTGGACTGTAATAAAGAATCTTAGGAAGGGAGGGAAAAGGAAAATCAACAGTGTTTCGGCTAATTCAGGTGAACTCATGATAGATCCCAGGGAATCACCGGACAGGTGGAGGGAATATTTTGAAAATCTTCTCAACGTAAAAGGATGTCTTCGTGATGGTGTCGCAAACAACCGAGCTCATGGGAAGGAGTAAAATGATGTTGGTGAAATTACGCTTGAGGAAGTGGAAAGGATGGTAAATAAACTCCACTGTCATACAGCAGCAGGAATAGATTAAATCAGACCTGAAATGGTGAAGTATAGTGGGAAGACAGGGATGAAAAGGCTTCGTAGAGTAGTAAGATTAACATGGAGTGTTGGTACGGTACCTTTAGATTGGGAAAAAGCAGTAACTGAGCCTATCTATAAGCAAGGGAACAGGAAGGATTGCAACAACTATGGAGGTATATCAGTGATTAGTATGTGATAGTACATATATCACACCCTCGCACTGTATGTAAAAGTTAGAGATATTATTGTCAGTATTCGATTTATTATTATTATTATTATTATCAGTATTTCATTTGTATATTTTGTCATTTACATTTGTAAGCTGGGAGATATCCACATACTGTATGTAGTATGAGTAATTTGTTTTGCATGAGTGGGAAAACATTGCTATCTTGGACTCCGGTAATTCGTATGACTCATGCGGACATCCCAGTGTCTGATGAGATGTGTTTGTTGATGTTATTGTACTAGGAAAGTTCTATGAGTCATGTGATATACCCCAGCGTTTCTTTATGTCTTGGGAGCATGAAGAAGTTGAGGGCAACCCTGAACGGTGGATCACTCATGATTGGCTGGCAAGGACCAATCCAGACGTATTATGTGAGAGGAAGGGGAATGCTGATGCCTATAAAGGTTGATCAAACGGCGGGAACCACAACTGAGACTCGGTACGGACAAGGAGTACTGACACACTGTACGAGCAGGAATTAGTGCTGATATACGGTACGGTAGTGACACGGTTGCAATATACTGGAGTGGACTTCAAACGTTCGTGGAACGTAGTCTTGTTTTGTTCGTGGAAAGTGGCTGATCAACAAATTGTGGAGGGTGTACGCATTAAGTGTTGTAGTACTTGTTGAGGTCTGGCATTATATGTTGGTGAAAGCTATCTCAGACTTTCCATAATTTATGTTCAGGATCGACAAGCGTGTGTTGTTCAAATGTATGTATATATATATATCTTTACAACAAGTGTTAAAGTCTGTGAACACAGCATTACGAGGTACAGTATCTGTGTGATGTTATATATGCCGATTGTGAGAATTGACAAGTCGTATTGATGCAGAGACAGTGAAGGGTATTTATCTACATATATGTATATTGTTCATCGGACTATCTACAAATGGTTGTTTAGTTCTCGCTTTCGTTTTCCCAATGTTTTCATTCTTGTTGTTGTTGTAAATATGGAGTCTTCCAGCAATCTTTTGTGTGTGTATTATGTGTATAATTTTGTGTGTTGATGAGGTGCTCATGCACGGATTTTGATAAGAATATAGTTGGCTATTTTGGAATCAGTGGAGTTATTGATGAACCTAAGTGCAGTTCCTACCTATTTAGTCGTTTTCAGGAGGTTAGGTAAGGCCTGCAGCGGATGTACCAGTACGCAGCATTATGTACACGCCCTGGGATATAAAGTTTATCATGCTCTATCAAAATTCGAGGGATCCATTCTGGTGAACTCTGGCGCCCATACTACGGACATTTCGGTTCATTATGTTTATTAATTTTATTAAGTTTTTGAGTAATTTTATATATTCTTATTCATGATTTTATTTATTAGTGTTAATCAAATAGTTACAAGTATAGCAGGCTAAGTATTCGCTGACATCTTGGAAGGGAGGGCGCGATCAGTGGTTGACAGGAAGTTGCATGAAAACCAGTGTGGTTTCAGACCACAGAGGTGCTGTCAGGATCAGATTTCAGTATGCTCCAGGTTTTTGAAAAATGCTAGAAGAAGAATAGACATTTATGTTTATGTTTTGTATATCTTGAGATAGCATATGGCATGGTACCGAGGGAGGAGGTGTTCGCCATACTGGGGACTATGGAATTAAGGGTAGATTATTAAAATCAATCAAAGGCATTTATAATGACAACTGGGCTGAAATGAGAATTGATGGTAGAATTATTTGTTGGTTGAGGGTACTTAAAGGGGTTAGACAAAACTGTAATCTTTCACCCTTCTTGTTCGTAGTTTGCATGGATCATCTGCTGAAAGGTATAAAGTGGCAGGGAGGGATTCAGTTAGGTGGAAATGTAGTAAGCAGTCTGGCCTATGCTGACGACTTGGTCTTAATGGCACATTGTGCCGAAAGCCTGCAGTATAATATTTTGGAACTTCGGAATAGATGCAATCAGTATAGTATGAAAATTACTTTCGACGATTAAATTGATGTCAGTAAGTAAGAAATCGAAGAGAATTGAATGTCAGATTGGTGATACAAAGCTGGAACAGGTACATAATTTCAAGTATTTAGGATGTGTGTTCTCCCAGGTTGGTAATATAGTGAGATTGAATCAAGGTGCAGTAAAGCTAACGCAGTCAGCTCGCAGTTGCGATCAACAGTATTCTGTAAGAAGGAAGTCAGCTCCCGGACGGAACTATCTTTACATCGGACTGTTTTCAGTCCAACTTTGCTTTACGGGAGCGAAATCTGGATGACTCAGGATATTTTATTCATAAGTTAGAAGATGATGATTATGTTTGTTGTTTAAAGGGGCCTAACATCTAGGTCATCGGCCCCTAATGTAACGAAATAAGAATTAAAATTTCGAAATGTACTGACTAGAATCTAAAACGAATGGCGATGAGAAAATGATCGTGAAACAAAAACAATCAGTGGATCCAATTCACAATATCTCAATTACTGGGATCTAAAGGAGTCCAAAATCCAGGTCACCGACCCCTCATAATGGTACTAATCACTAGTAAAACAGAACCATGGTGTTCCTCCTATAGTTTTACTAATCACAGGTAACGTAGACATGGTGTTTCTAACATGGTGGTACTAATCACAAGTAATGTAAACCCATGGTATGTCACACACAATGGCACCACTCGCAGGTTGCACAAACCCATGGCGTTTCGCACACAAGGGCACCACTCATAAGCAATGCAGACCCAAGGTGCTCCTCACCTAGGTGTACTAATCGCGGGCGCCGGTATTCCCGTAGTAACCCTCACTTGGTGGAACTAATCACAGGCCACGCGTACTGATGGGGTCGCTCACATAGAGGTATTAATCATAGGCAATGCAGAGCCACGGTGCATCACACATCATGGTATCGCCCACAGGCAACACAATCCAGTGGTGTTCCTCACGTAATACTACTCTCTGGCAACGCAGACCAATGGTTTTTCTCAAATAGTGGTACTGTAACGGTTCAAATCCCGTTACAAGATGATATCTGTATTTTATTATTGTATGATTTTATCTGTATATTATTATTATTATTATTATTATTATTATTATTATTATTATTATTATTATTATTATTATTATTATTATTATTATTATTATTATTATTATGTCAGTATTATTATTATTTTATCTGTGATATTGTACTATTATTGTAATTATCCGTTTTATTCAATTTTGCAATTGCCTGTTGCTTGCAAGATTGCACTTAGATGTATACATATATACGTATGTGTAGTATAACATTCAATACCTGTACAGTGAGAATTGTTGTATATATCAGGGATGGGATGTGACGTTGGTGCATTGTGCAATATTGTTGGCGATTCTGCCAAGTCATCGCCAGGCCATGGCTACGTCATCGTATTTATTTAGGATATGCGCGCATCGACTTAGTCGCCGCGGGGCTATTTCACCACTGTGTGTAATATCTGTCGCGTAGGTGGGAGTATGTCATTGTTATTTCTGGAGATTACGTAGTTGTGTCAACCAACGTATATATAAGGTAGCTCCATATTGTTTCGTCAGTCATTACTTATACGGATGCAGTACAGTGAAGTAGTCTACTAGATCAAGAGGCCTTGGTTGGCCAGTCAACCAGTGTGAACGAGAGATGGAGAAGACTCAGTGAGCCATTATTGGTCATTGAGAGAGTGAGACCAAATGGTTGGTCCGTCACTTAGTGGAAGACGCGGACGCAAGGCTTACCAAGGAGTCAGAGAGGGCAACCCTGGACCTACCAAGAGGTCATACCATATTGACTTACAAAGAAGTCAGATGATATGGAGAAGAAGCAGTCTCAAGGATGTATCACCACGTTAGGCGTGACACATCTACAGTAAACCCCAGAGCAATGGATTACGTCGTAATTACACTCAAAGTGTTGAAGGTACAGTCAAGTGAATCAGTGAGGGAAATATTTCGTATAAATTGTTAAATGTCCGGTCAAGAAGAATTCAAATTCATGCCTAGTTTCTGTCAGTTGCAATGTCATAATTTCATATTCTCATCTGTTTTATCGCAACAAGACTCACTATTTTTTGATATATTATTTAAAGAATATATATTGTTCTATCAAACGAATTCAGAGTTTCATTTCATTGACAGTAAAATATCTTAACCTCAAAATTAATGGGGAAACCGAACGCCAATCTCCTTTTCCCAGAACTTATATGGTATGTTGTCAAAAGTAAGCTTATTACCCCACACCCTAGAGATGGTCAAGAGTCTCATTCTATTATTGCTGTACTGAGTGACAGCTGGCGCCCTTCAAATAACGTATGTGTAAGTAAGCAGGTAACAAGTAAGTGTGAGTACAAGGTTCGACGAGTGTGTATTTTATTTAATGAAGGTTAATTTTCATAATTTCCATTTTAAATGCAGATATTCAGATTTTTCAAGTTTAAATGCAGTTTTATATGTTTCAAAATTCAGTCAGACAGTTAGGAAGTTCTCAGTACTAATCACGGGCGCGGCTATTGCCGTGGTGTTTCTCACATAGTAGTACTAACCGTAGGCAACGTAGACCCATGGTGTTGCACATAAAGTGGTACTACTCATAGGTAACGCAGACCATACTGAACACACTGGAATACACACATCCTCTTTCACGAGCAACACTAACAAGGGGACATTCCCTACTCGTCACCATCGATTTCGCTCAAATTTATAGAACATGCAGGGCTTGGCTAGAAAATAAAGTACCTGAAGTGGGAACTCCAGATGGCCAAGCGTATCGAGAATAAAAATAAAAATGTTTAGCAGCTCTCGTGCCGTGTAAGTCATTTACGTTAGTGCGCAAGCCGAGCAGTAGTTGGCGTAGCGGTGGGACTAGTAATTTGATGGTCGTGGGTTCGGCACCCCGTGTGGAGACTTTTTTGCTATGGAGACGATGAAACAACGATGTGGTTGTAAAAATGTTTATGACATGTGCTAGATGCAGAAATACAGTAATTATTGTTTCCCCTGTTTCTACGATAAATATCATTCCGACACATGTAAAGCATCGAATGTCAATGACTGAAGTTTTGAATTTTCATGTACAAATTCATTTCGTACGCGCTTTAATTATAATCCCTTGTTGAAAAGTCTGACAATGAAATCCCAATTTTTTACCTCTTCTGTGCCTTTTGAGTATAAATAAATAAATAAATAAATAAATAAATAAATAAATAAATAAATAAATAAATAAATAAATAAATAAATACATAAATAAATAAATAAATAAATAAATAAATAAATAAATAAAATAAATTATTCGCCTCTTTGCTTAATTGGAAAATGAATAATATAAAAGTTGAGAGAAAAAATAAGTCTCCACATGGGGAAGTCGAACCTACGAGCACCGAATTACTAGTCCGAGCTCTTACCGCTACGCCAACTACTGCTCGGCGTGCGTGTTAACATAAGTGGCTTATACGGTGCGAGAACCGCGTCAACACTTTTTTTTTAATTTTTTATTTTCTATACGCTTGGTCATCTGGAGTTTCCATTTCGGGTACTTTCCTTTCTAGGCAAGCCCTGCACGTTCTATAAATTTGAGCGAAATCGGTGGTGACGAGTAGGGAATGTCCCCTTGTAAGACCCATAATGTTCCGCACAGAATGGTACTGCTCCTATATAACGTAGACCCTCGCAAGGTGGTACTAGTCGCAAGTAACGTCGACCCATGGTGTTCCGCACGTAATGGTACTAATTACAAGTAATCTCATGGTTCTAACGTCATCATCCCTTGGTCGCTCCTTTTAGTCGTCTCTTACAACAGGCAGTGGATACCGTGGGTGTAGTCTACGTCTGCGTCCCCCACCCACAGGGAGTTAAGTTAGAATACATGACAGTGGGGAGAATGATTGCTGGTACAAACAGGTGGGAACAATGGCAGGAGGGTACTCGAATGAGGAGATAAAGGCTGTGAGGAATGAACTCGATGGATGAAGCTGTACGCATAAACCGGCTTCGGTGGTGGGGTCATGTGAGGCGAATGGAGGAGGATAGGTTACTTAGGAGAATAATGGACTTTGTTACGGAGGGTAAGAGCAGTATAGGGAGACCAAGACGAAGATGGTTAGACCCAGTTTCTAAAGATAAGAGGCACAGAACTACTGCAAATGAGGCCACAGCACTAGTTCCAAATACAGGATTGTGGCGTTTAGTAAATTCTCAGAGGCTTACAGACTGCATGCTGAAAGACAGAACGGTCTATAATAATCATGCATATTATTATTATTATTATTATTATTATTATTATTATTATTATTATTATTATTAATACAGTATTATCAAATTTCTAATACAGTTGTAATTATTTTAAAGGTTAGTTCTTTTAAAATTATTTCCCTGTAATTGTAAACTATATCAGTTTTATTTGTTAATCTCGGTTTAGTGGAAAAGACGGATAACTATGCCACGTAAAGCAAGGTAAATAAATCAATCGCCCTCTTGATGAAGCTAGGAAGCAGAATAGAGCTCGTCGGAAATGGATGTAAGAAACGGGAACCCTCGCAAAAACTCAGGCAAGCACTCTAATTCGGTCATATGTTTCTTCCAAAACAACAGCCAGTCCTGCCTCTTGTCTGGAGGTAGTGGGTCCGATCCTCTGCCAGTTCAATGATTTTAATTGCGGGTTGAGTGGTACCAACTCAAGAGCCGCCTGAAACGAGAAGCAGCGATCTCGGTTCCGAAAGATAAGCAATACCATGCCGTCAAGCTGACCACGCGTCAGTCTAATATTATGTAGGAGGGAAGGGGCGGCGCGACTGTAAGCTTGCATGCGGAAGATAGTGGATTCGAACCCCGCCGTCGGCAGCCCTGAAAATGGTTTTCCGTGGTTTCCCATATTCACAGCAGGCAAATGCTGGGGCTGTACTTAATTAAGGCCACGGCTGCTTCATTCCCACTCTTAGGCCTTTCCTACCCCTTCGTCGCCATAAGACCTATCAAATAGCATATACATGTAGGGAAACAGTCGTCTTGGCAAGCTAAGAGTATTTCTCAGACATGACAAATACAGCTTGACACAACTGATCATATTTATTTATAGTGTTGCTTTTAGTATCGGGAGTGTTCTAGGACATGTTAGGTTCGCCTGGTGCAGAACTCTTTCTATTTGATACCTATGGGCGACCTGCGCTTCTGGATGAGTGTAGATGATGATGAGGTAGGTAGGTAGAGTGTGAAACCGATGCCGGAACATAGCATACTCCTGCGGAATAACACCGGTTAAAATCCCCGACCAGGCCAGGAATCGAACCCGGGACCCTCTGAACCGAAGGCCTGTACGCTGACCATTTAGCCAACAAGTCGGACACTCCATATGAACACTGCGCAGAGGTTTGGAATCGAATTCAGGATTTTGTCACGCTATCTAGTGATTATAAATTGTAAACTACAACTTCTTCTTATCCTGCAGACCAACATTCTGATGGTGAGGGTTTTTTTTTTCCATCAACGGGGCTCGAACCAACTAACCACGGTGTCAGCTCGTGTAGACATGACGCCTTAACGATCATGACCACCAAGCAGGCAAACTAATTAAAGAAGGCAAGATAGAAAGGAAACATGGGCATGGACGGAAAATGATTATCCTGGGCACAGAACTCCGACAGTCGTTCGACGTTTACGATACGGCAAGTCTCATATAATGCAAAACGCAGAAGAGGAATAATTACTTCACGATGGTCGCCAACCTTCTGTACGAGTGGCGGCGGCGGCGGTGGCGGTGGTGATTGTTTTAAGAGGAAGTACAACTGGGCAAGGCAACCACCCTCTATTAACACTTATCAGAGGGAAAAGAAACGGAAGGGGTCCGACACATCGAAAAATGAAGGTATCAGCCAAAGGAAGGGACAAGAAGGGCGTGAAGCCAGTGAAAATTAGAAAAAAAGAAAAAGATGATATTTAATTTCAAGTGGCTTCCACGGTATTGTAATAGCAGTAACGCAAACACAGCCCGCCTAGCTACAGTACAATGTAGAACCTAAAAAAGAAGAAATCTCATTTCATTTGGAGGCAGACGGCAGAGCCCTAGAGTCAATGTATTCCCACTTCACGGCACAAGCGAACAAGTGGCGCCATTTATAACTCACGTCTACAGTATTATAGACAGACGGGATGTTTTTCTATCATACACTCAGTGGAAGGCATAAATCACGATGTCAATAAAAGCCGCGCGAGTCACGCGACTTCGTGGGTCGATATGAGGTAGCTCTGATAGACTAGCAAATCCCGGCATGGTTCTACAAACGAGCCATTAAGTGGCCCAGTAGGACAAGAAAGGGATCCACAACGCCGGGAACGGATTACATTACCGTTCATCAAGACGGAAGAACCGACAAGGAAGAAGCGGAGATTTAAACAAGTCAAATTTATTAAGTTTTAACATCAGTAAAAGCAATATTCTCACAAGTCATCCTGTGCTTCTCTATAGGTTAACAGCCGGTATCTCAAAGGGCTGCCTAGAAGTGAGTGGAATGTGACGAGGGAGAAGAAGAAGTTTTCTTTCTACGGTGTTCATATATTTCAAATTTGCTGCTCACTTCATATTTATTTTATGGTTTGATCAACTGAGATGCGCCTTGTCAGTTGTGAATTCCCTAGTGCCTAATTCACTTATATCGAACCTCTGAAATACGTAATAACGATTCGATAGACTTCTTCTTCTTCGTCTTTTTTCTATCGCTTTCCCCACACCTGTGGGGTCGCGTGTGCGAACTGTGTAGCACATGAGGATTTGGCCCTGCTTTAGGGCCGGATGCCCTTCCTGACGCCAACCCTATATGGAGGGATATAATCACTATTGTGTGTTTCTGTGATGGTTGGTAGTGTTGTGTGAATATGAAGAGGAAAGTGTTGGGACGAACACAAACACCCAGCCCCGGGCCAGAAGAATTAATCACAGGCGATTAAAATCCCCTACCCGTCCGGGAATCGAACCCGGGACCCTCTGAATCGAAGGCCTCAACGCTGACAATTCAGCTAATGAGTCGGACTACGATTCGATAACTTCATAACCTATAATATCGCAACCCAGCGCGTCACTCTAACACCCACTATTGATCTGCATTTAGGGCAGTCGCCCAGGTGGCAGATTCCCTATCTGTTGATTTTCTAGCATTCTCTTAAATGATCGCAAAGAAACTGGAAATGTATTGAATATCTCCCACGGTAAGTTATTCCAATCCCTAACTCCCCTTCCTATAAACGAATATTTGCCCCAATTTGCCCTCTTCAATTCCTACTTTGTCATATTGTGAGATCTTTCCTAATTTTAAAGACACCATTCAAACTTTTTCGTCTACTAATGTCATTCCACGCCATCTCTCCACTTACAGCTCGGAACATACCACTTAGTCGAGCAGCTCGTCTCCTTCCTTCCAAGTCTTCCCAGCACAAACTTTGCAACATTTTGTAGCGCTATTCTTTTGTCGGAAGTCACCCAGAACAAATCGAGCTTTTTATTTTATTTATTTTTTATTTTTTATTTTCCCCCGTTCCTGAATCAAGTAATCCTGGTGAGGGTCCCATACACTGGAACCATACTTTAATTGGGGGTCTTACCAGAGACGTATATGCCCTCTCCTTTACATCCTTAGTGAATGAAAACCTACAACCTGTTTTCCAGTCAGTGACCGGGTCAGGGATGCATTGAATGGAGCCCCCATCTTGCGGCAAGGGAGAGTGTTGCTGGAATGAAAGATGACAGGGAAACCCGGAGAAAAACCTGCCCCGTCTCCGCTTTGTCCAGCACAAATCTCGCATGGAGTGTCCCGGATTTGAAGCACGGAACCCAGTGGTGAGAAGCCGAAGCACTGTCGCCTGAGCCACGGAGGCTTCTCCTTTACATCCTTACTACAACCCCATAATACCTCATAACCATGTGCGGAGATCTGTACCCTTTATTTGCAATCCCATTTATGTGATTACCCCAATGAAGATCTTTCCTTATATTAACACCTATAGGTCATTCCATGTTAAGAAAACAGCATTGCTCTTATGACAATAAGGTTGCAATATCGCACTGCTCTGCTCAACAGTATCACGGGAAAACGACAGCATGTAAATTGGTGGAACTTAGTACTTAATTTTAAGATAAAAATAGGAAAAAAAACTATTCTTAATCTTCTTAAGAGGTATATTAGTTCTCTCTATTTACGTTACTAATTTGGCTTCTAACGAACTATTTTATATGCAGGGTACAGGGACTTTAGAGGGTGTTTATTTACAGAACCACAGTATTGAACTTCAAGACTAACTGTGAGAAAACACACAACACACAATTTCTTTAAGCTCGGGAGGTAGGGGATGACGTTTTTTTAATGCTATTTGTTCGGGGAGTCGACCTAGGAAGATCTTTTGCCCCTACTTGCACCATATGTGTGAGGAACCTGCGTGTATTTTGTAAATGGTGGAAGTGTAAAGTGTTGAATGTGAACACCCAGTCCCCAGGCCAGGGATATTAATCATTTACAATTAAAAATCCCTGACGCGGCCGGGAATCGAACCCGGGGCCGCCGGGTGACACCGCGGGGCCGTATGGGGGATGAAGTTAATTGTATTTAATAAATTTGCCCAGGCAACGCCGGGTAATACTGTGACGTCGTATCGCCCCAGGAAAATAATGGTACAAATTAAATGCGCTAGTGAAAAAGTGGTGCAAATGTAGCAAAAATGCACTTAAGAAACAAAAGCTACCGTAAATAAGAAAACCAAGCACAGGTAGAAATCACAGCGAATTTCTGTATCAGTACAAGTCACGCCGTGACGTACCGCTGCACACCACAGCATCAAAATGACCAGTAAGAACTGATATAGCATAGAATATCAGAACACACGCACAAATAAAAAGAAGAATTCGCTTCAACAGTGATAATTTGCCTGTGTCCGACTCGTTGGCTGAATGGTCAGCGTACTGACCTTCGGTTCAGAGGGTCCCGGGTAGGGGATTTTAATCGCTTCTGATTAATTCTTCTGGCTCGGGGACTGGGTGTTTGTGTCCGTCCCAACACTCTCTTCATATTCACACAACACACTACACTACCAACCACCACAGAAACACGCAATAGTGAGTACATCCCTCCATACAGGGTTGGCGTCAGGAAAGGCATCCGGCCGTAAAACAGGGCCAAATCCACATGTGCGACATAGATCGCACGCGCGACCCCACAGGTGTGGGAAAAGCGGTAGGAAAAGAAGAAGAAGGTGATAATTTGCCTGCGATTCACAGCATAACGGATTACGCGTTCATGACCCAGAGCCAGCAGGAAACCCACGCGGAGTTGACAAAAAAACAGTAATCCAGCATTCTGGAACCGCTTGATCGGAGGTGAAACGCTAACAATTTATGGCTTACTTCAGCAGGTGATTGATGTCACTCTCGCAAGGGGACAGATCTTAGCTGTGAGGCGGATGATCCACAAGCCCCAGCGAAGACAGCGCCGACTGTCCCTTGCTGCGTGGAGCGTGCAGACGTGTGCTACGGAGGAGCATACAGTACGTTCACTTCGAGCCGATTTTCCCGGTCAAAGCGCCTTCTTAGCGCACGATTCAATCATGCCGCATTGTATACGTTTGGACGTCACCATTAAACACGAACGTTGTTTCAATATTTTAGAAGTGAAGCTTCCACGGTGTGAAGAATTATTTAATTTATTTTCCGGGTTGAACCGTGTTGTACTTGTACGCATATCACGTACAGTTTGCCGACGTTTCGAATACATTGCAGTATTCATTGTCAAGGCGACTGAAATACCCCTACTCGATCCGAGGTAATCAGTCTCCCAGGCAGAATTACACTACTAGAGTGGCCTTGATCTTGGCCTTTTATATCCTAGCCTATCTGGCTGACGTAAGCCCTGGCTGTCTCGCGAGGCTTCTGGAAAGTTTATGTCACAGCCAGGTAGTGGGGGCTTGCCCGCGCTGTTATGTAATGGGGTTGCGGCCCGTGTGTTTATGTTGTGGTCTGTATGTCTTAAACTATGAATGATGGGCATCCAAGAATTACTGATTTTGTATCCTTCTTCTAAATTTATGTTATTCGGATGTTTCTTGATTTCGATAGCCTCGCGGATTTTTCTTTCCAGATTCCAAGGGACAGCTGCTAGGATCTTGGTCTTGTCAAATGATATTCCGTGCCTAGTTTCGTAGGAATGCTTGGCTACTGCTGAAATATCTGTGTTTTGGTTCTTGGTGTGACGGATATGTTCTTTTAGGCGGGTGGAGATCAGACGTTTTGTCTCACCTACATAACAAGCTCCGCAGCTACATTCAATGTGATACACTCCAGGGGCCTGTAATTCTATTGTGTCTTTTACTGGTGGTAGATAACGGGCTAGCTTACGGTGAGGTTTATAGATAGTTTTTATGTTGTATTTGTCCAGTATCTTGCCGATCCTGTCTGTAGTGTTTTTAATGTATGGCAGTATCGCTGTTTTCTGGCGGGTCAGTTCTTCTTTCCCGTTGTTTTCTCCTGCGGCGGTCTTTTCTTTCTTCTCTTCTGATTTTTTAAGGACTCGTCGGATGTTATTGAGCGAGTAGCCATTTTTCCTAAGGGTTTCCGTGAGGTGTTCTTTTTCTTCCTCCAGGTGCTCTGCGTCAGATATCGCTATGGCCCTGTTTACTAGTGATGTTAGGACAGCCTGCTTTTGTGATGGGTGATGATGAGACGAGGCGTGTAGGTACCTGTCTGTGTGAGTGGGTTTCCTGTATACTGCGCGACTCAGTGTCCCATTGGGGTTACGTATTAACAAACTCCACACACTAGTAAAAAATTCCAGTATCCCAGCCGAAATACAGAAGAAACTGATATCCTCGGACCCGATACCTCCAAAATTGTATGGCCTGCCTAAAATCCACAAAGAAGGCATACCTCTGCGACCTATCGTGAGCGCTATAGGCTCTCCCACGCACGAGATCGCCCGCTACCTAGCTGGACTACTTCAGCCACATACAGGAAACACTGAAACCTACGTGAAGGACTCCCGACATTTCATCCAGCTCCTTAAGGACAAATCAATTGAAAGTGCGGACCTATTAGTAAGCTTTGACGTCACGTCACTTTTCACCAAGGTGCCGCTAACAGAAGTATTTCCGCTATTAGATCAGAAACTTCCAGAAGACCTGTCAACACTAGCTAAAGAATGCCTTAGCGCCACTTACTTCTATTTCAACGGAGAGTTCTACGAACAGACTGAAGGGGCCGCGATGGGGTCGCCACTCTCTCCAATAATAGCAAACATGTATATGGAACACTTCGAACAGAAAGCCTTAGCTACATCTGCCCTGAAACCGAAATGTTTTCTCCGTTTTGTAGACGACACTTTTGTAATCTGGCCTCACGGGAGCAATAACCTACAGCTATTTCTCGACCATCTCAACTCCATACACGTAAATATTCAGTTCACCATTGAAATAGAAGTAGACGGAAAACTACCGTTCCTGGATGTGCTAGTAATACGTAACCCCAATGGGACGCTGAGTCGCGCAGTATACAGGAAACCCACTCACACAGACAGGTACCTACACGCCTCGTCTCATCATCACCCATCACAAAAGCAGGCTGTCCTAACATCACTAGTAAACAGGGCCATAGCGATATCTGACGCAGAGCACCTCGAGGAAGAAAAAGAACACCTCACGGAAACCCTTAGGAAAAATGGCTACTCGCTCAATAACATCCGACGAGTCTTTTAAAAATCAGAAGAGAAGAAAGAAAAGACCGCCGCAGGAGAAAACAACGGGAAAGAAGAACTGACCCGCCAGAAAACAGCGATACTGCCATACATTAAAAACATTACAGACAGGATCGGCAAGATACTGGACAAATACAACATAAAAACTATCTAAAAACCTCACCGTAAGCTAGCCCGTTATCTACCACCAGTAAAAGACACAATAGAATTACAGGCCCCTGGAGTGTATCACATTGAATGTAGCTGCGGAGCTTGTTATGTAGGTGAGACAAAACGTCTGATCTCCACCCGCCTAAAAGAACATATCCGTCACACCAAGAACCAAAACACAGATATTTCAGCAGTAGCCAAGCATTCCTACGAAACTAGGCATGGAATATCATTTGACAAGACCAAGATCCTAGCAGCTATCCCTTGGAATCTGGAAAGAAAAATCCGCGAGGCTATCGAAATCAAGAAACATCCGAATAACATAAATTTAGAAGAAGGATACAAAATCAGTAATTCTTGGATGCCCATCATTCATAGCTTAAGACATACAGACCACAACATAAACACACGGGCCGCAACCCCATTACATAACAGCGCGGGCAAGCCCCCACTACCTGGCTGTGACATAAACTTTCCAGAAGCCTCGCGAGACAGCCAGGGCTTACGTCAGCCAGATAGGCTAGGATATAAAAGGCCAAGATCAAGGCCACTCTAGTAGTGTAATTCTGCCTGGGAGACTGATTACCTCGGATCGAGTAGGGGTATTTCAGTCGCCTTGACAATGAATACTGCAATGTATTCGAAACGTCGGCAAACTGTACGTGATATGCGTACAACACGGTTCAACCCGGAAAATAAATTAAATAGTTGTTTCAATATTTTCCTCTACTTAGCAGATGCGTGTGTCTGACATACCACGTTCTCATCTGGTACTACAAACAAGAAACCATGATAAGTTAGCGTCTTGGCGGATACAAACTGTATGGCAGTGCGGATAATTTTGCTGATAATTTCTAAATAATGACGTTTATTGATTTTCACTCAGGTATACTCTTGTTTTTGCTTGTGGTTAGGCGACCCTCGAGTTTAGCACAGGAGAATAGTGAAATATACAGAGCCTTGATACCATAAAACCGTAAATCTGACCCTAAGCCTAACTGGCTTCTGCCCGCAATTAATGGAAGGAACACAGTTCAATACGTCGGTAGTTGTCGCAAGAGAAAATCCCTCACAACCTGTGACTGTAGGGGTTCTGGTGCCAGGTGTCAGGCCTATCGTATTATGTTTTTGCTAGTTGCTTTACGTTGCACCGACACAGATAGATCTTATGGCGACGATGGGAAGGAAGCGGCCGTGGCCTTAATTAAGCTAAAAACCCCAGCATTTTCCTGGTGTGAAAATGGGAAACCACGGAAAACCATCTTCAGGGCTTCCGACAGTGGGGTTCGAACCCACTATCTCCTGGATGCAAGCTCACAGCTGCGCGCCCCTAACCGCACGGCCAACTCGCCCGGTATTGTATTGTGTTAACAGATCTATCTGTTTCAATATATTGGGTGTAATGTACTGTAGTTAAATATTTAAATTACCCGCAGATCACCACTTTGCGGATGCGGATAACCATTTGCGGATGCGAATATTATTTTGTACATCCGCGCAGGACTCTACTTATTGGTTGTCCCGTCAGGTATTTGCAGTGTTGCCAGCTCTGCCTATGGTTTAACAGAACAACCCGTGTATTTGAAGGCCACAACAACAACAAAACGCATTAAAATATAAAATCACTCGAAAGCATCTAGTGACCGGGCAGAGTGGCCAGACGGTTGAGGCGGTAGCCTTCTGACCCTAGCTTGCAGGTTCGATCCTGGCTCAGTCAGATGGCACTTGAAGGTGCTCAAATACGTCAGCCTCGTGGCGGTAGATATACTGGCACGTAAAACAACTTCTGCGGGACTAAATTTCGGCACCTCGGCGTCTCCGAAAACCGCAAAAATAGTAGTGGGACGTAAAGCCAATAACACTATTATTAAAGCATCTAGTGTCTGTTCACCATTTTGATATTTCTGAACATTTCCCTCAGCATGGTTTCGCTCAGGAGTCAACTGCCACTGGTGTATAATTCATGGGCTCAGAGGTTTGTAAATGTATTCCTGCAATCACAGCTTACAGAACGTAACACAGGCAGAGTCCAAACATTACAGAGAGGTACACATTTGTGATCCTGGGAAGGTAAAATTACGTTCTCGTGTGAGTAGCGAAATATCCGGAGTGGATGAATAGAGAACAAATTATTTTCTGCTGGGCTAAGTAGGCCTAGCTCAGACTGTAGAGTGCTGGCCTTCTGAGCTCAAGTAGGTGGATTCGATCCCGGCTCAGCCCAGTGGTACTTGAAGGTGCTCAAATACGTCAGCCTCGTGGCGGTAGATATACTGGCACGTAAAAGAAACCCCGCGGAACAACATTCCGACACCTCGACGTCTTCAAAAACCATACAATAGGAAGTGGGATGTAAAAGCTATAACATTATTCAATTATTTTCCAGGCTTCTAGGCCGTAGTTGAAATAGGTTTCTGTCTGCCAACGTTGACTGGCTGTCAGAGATGAAGAGTTTTTTTTTCCTATTTGCTTTACGTCGCGCCGACACAGATAGGTCTTATGGCGACGATGGGATAGGAGAGGGCTAGGAATGGGAAGGAAGCGGCCGTGGCCTTAATTAAGGTACAGCCCCAGCATTTGCCTGATGTGAAAATAGGAAACCACGGAAAACCATATTCAGGGCTGCCGATAGTGGGGTTCGAACCCACTATCTCCCGGATGCAAGCTCATAGCCGCGCACCCCTAACAGCACAGCCAACTCGCCCGGTAAAGGGAAGTTTGGAGCTTGACTTACAGCCATTCCCTTCCTTTCTTACATTTTCAACTCACGGGCGCGATGTGTATTGGTATCGCATCTCTGATTATATGCAGCTATAGCCTTGAATACTATACAAATACTAGCTCAAATTAAACGTTTCAACGTAACTTAATCATTTCATCTTCAGAAAACCATCCGCTGCTCAGATAATTACTGACGAGTTCTCGAACCAGAGAGGGGTTGGCTGAACAAGTATTAAGTTATCGTAACTTCTCTCACTTTCCAGTTGATCTAAGCTTATTACAAAGCCTCTCCTCTGTTACAAGATTAGTAACTTGAACCCAGCCATTACGTGGGATATTTCAACGCTATCAGTCACTACCGTACTAGTGTTTCCTAGAATCACTTCTCACGAGAATGCCCTGGCCTGCACGTAGGGCACTTGACCTCAATTAACTATATCTAAACCACCACCAGGTGGCTTCTTCCCCACAGGCCACAAGGGTCACATTCACAGCACCATCCAGGGGCAGAATGTTTGAACCAACATAATGACGTATTCATCCTTCTTCCTGTTAGTGCTTTAATATCGCACTAACAAATCGAGAGTTTTCGGCGACACAAGGCAGTGGCCGTGGAATACGTAAATTAAGATACAGTCTCAGCATTTGCTTGGTGTTACCACAAAGTTAAATGTTCTTCCTGGGTTCGCCAAGGAAGGGAAAACGCTTCTAAGAGAGATAAGATCCCAAGTCTATTTTCAGTTGTTCGGAGGAGGCTGATCAAATTACCCGGAAAAATGCTCCTCATTACAAAATGTGCCACGTATGACCCCTGAGCGTTGCGGCTAGTTGCAGACAACAGTGTCGTGAAGATGGCAACAAGTCGGGAGTTAACCGAGGGTTGAACTTGGGATGATAATCGGCACAAGGCGCATGGGTCAGAGCACTGCGGAGGTCAACAGTATCCAGGGTGGATCTTCAATATCGCAGAGAGAATGTTTCAACCCGTGTAAACCGCCGCACGGGAAAACCACAGATGTTTAACGAACGGACATCACATCGCCTCCGCAAAACCATACTGGGGGCTCGAAGGACTACTGTGAGTCAGATCACTGCCCAGTTGAATGTTGGGATCAGGAACCCATTTCTACCAGGACTGTAAGGAGGGAACTGCACCGCATAGGCTTCACCAGTCGACGACCAACTCGTGTCCTTTTGCTGACACCTTGACATTGAGCTCAACGGTGTGCACAGGCCCACGAACATCGGCAATGACGGCGTGTGCTTATGGTACGATGACTCCCGGTTCCAGTTGTATCGAGCTGATGGGCGCGTGAGAGTGTGGCGTAAGCCCCATGAAGCTATGGATTCTGCGTGTCAACAAGGTTGTATCCAGGCGGGAGGTGGCGCAGTTCTGGTCTGGGCGGCGTTCTCGTGGTCGCAATTAGGCCCCACTGCGCGGCTGCAGAGATCGCTGACAGGTGCACATTAGGTGGACATTCTTTCAGGCCATCTGCAAACATCTGCATTTCTTTCTGGCCCCAGAGTACCATGATGGAGATGCCATGTTTCAACATACAATGCGCCACGTCACCGCTGTGTGGCGGCATGCAGGTGGTTGGAAGAACACTCCAGTGAAGTTACGTCCATGGATTGAACCTCAAGATCCAATCGAGCATTTATGGGATGCTGTCGATGCTGGTGTACGCTCCATCAACCCCGCACCAAATGCACAAGACCAACTGTGGATAGCAGAGCAAGATGCGTGAGTCCAGATCCCTCCAGAACGATTCAACATCTTGTAGAGTCGACGCCTCGCCGTATTACTGCCGTTCTGAGGGCTCGCTGAGGAGCATTAACTTCACATTCAGTGTCTTCACCATGGCTTTTGGTCACTTAGTGTATTGGACCGAACATAATTTAGAACATGGCGTGCATGAAGTGAAACATGCTGCTATTATCAGGGACGGAAATCGACATCGGACATAGAATTAACGTACCAACAATTCCGAAATAACTGGAAAATTGAAATTGACAAACGCGATATCGGGCCATATATAATTTCTGTGGCAGTGTTGGGTGTCGGTCAGCCAGAAGATTTGCACACTGACATCAAGGATATGCTCAGGCAGTACTATACTCTGCTTCGATAATCCCACTCCGGTCACAGTGATACATGTGGCGGATTTGTTAAAACCGAGCGAGTTGTCTACGTGCTTTGGGTCACGCAGCTGAGTGCTTGCGTTCGGGAGATGAACCCCACTGACGGCAACCCTGAATGATTTTCCGTTGTTTCCCATTTTCACACCTTTTACAGCCAGAGTACCTTCCTTCATAGTTCTAGCCTAGTCCTTTCCTATCCCATCGTAACCGTAAGACCTGTCGGTGTCGGTGCATTGTAAAACAAATACCAACAAAAAAAATTAAGTTCACATACGCCTACGGGCTACAACATAAGTGGACGCGTTTACAGTCACGTCTATTCCAATGAGATCACAGTAATAGGTCAAGTATAAACCGAAAATGATCAAAGAGAGAAGAAATCTTCATTTGGTTGTAATTCTGTGGACTATGGTGTGTGGACGTAGGGGTCGCGGTTGAAGGAAACATTCTTGGCTCAGGAACTTACGGGATTGAACAAGACTAGGTTCTAGTAGACTGATGGGGACAGCCAAACATCGTACAGGCTTCGGCTGTGATTGTGGCCAACCTTCAGGAATGGAGACGGCACTACAAGAAGATGAAAAGGAGAAGGAGAAGATTTATTTATTTATTTATTTATTTATTTATTTATTTATTTATTTATTTATTTATTTATTTATTTATTTAATTTAACTACTGCCCATCAACAAAGGTAGCCTCTTGTATGACATTGCTATAATAATTGTAAATGTACAGCAGTTCCCATTTATGCGAAGAATTAAGGGCAAAGTGATCAGCGACATGATCTCTTTTAAGTACTACAGTGAGGCTCGTACGTAGTCCGTAGTCGAGGCGAAATTTCTCGACAACTTCAGAACAGTATCATGTACGCCTATAAAGAGGCCAAAAGCCATCTACTTACAGGTCATAATGGTCCTTGGGGGGGAGGCAGGAGAATCGAACTCTCGTCCTTCCGGGTGAACCAAGTACAATTTTACCGCTTCAGCTAACGTATACTTCTCACATATATCATTATATCATCTTTCCTTTCTTCGTTGATAGTCGCCTCTAATTCAATGCCCTGTTCAAGCTGGATTGTAGGCCGATTAGGAGCCCCCACAGCCTGAGCGAAATACAACCTCTTTACTGAATGAAGTACAAGGGAAACATTTCTGGAAACTTACCTTCAAACAGAAATCAGTCCTTTGCAAACACAGAAAGGAGTATGATCATTATTGTCGTATATTTGTTATCCCTATATTTAAAGAGACTCTTAAGTAGCCAGAGAACATAAAAAGGACCATTTTAACAAATGATTTAGATGACCACATAAAGTGGCCAAAATTGATGATGTAGTCTGTATTTATCTTTTACAGTTCGATTTTTCTTTGGAAGGAAATAAGTATCTTTTGTCTTCTGGCTCCAAGTGATCACCCGAAAGAGCGGTTGGACGTCTCTTTTTAAGAAATATATATGTTTCGTTCCTGAAAAGTCGTAATTACTTTGTGGACAGTTCGCATTGCCGACTTTATGGTGGGGGGATGTATTGAGGTACCTGTCCAGAATATCTCTTAGTTCGATTTCCCGCTCAGAATGGACGACTTGGACATACTCAGTCTCGCGAGGAAAATGCATATGAAGTGGGCTGAAATCCCAAACCTATGCCAATTTCGAAGTTTTCTTCCACGATTCTCCAAATGCCAGGATGGCACCTAACTTAAGATCAAAGTAGTCTCCTTCAACTCCTAGCCTTTCACCCCTGAAAGGTTTTCGTTCGATCTAGTGGGTACATGGATCTGAGGGAATTAGCCGAAGGGTGAATATTGACAACGAAACAAAATAGTTTTCAGCATGTTTAGGCACATCCCATCATCTCCGTTAGAGCTGTTATGTCCTACAAACAGATGGTGTGCTGTGAGTAATGACCATTAAATTACAAATATCCCCAAATTACCAGAAGATTGTACTATGTTAAAGCTTTCAGAGAGGCGAACACTACTACAAGTAACTAAACGGATTAAAACTTCTTTAGCAGGACGATATACAAAAAATTCAAGTCCCGGATCGTTAGCCTCCGGAATTTACGAGTTTATATTTTTACGTGATGAGAATCACTTATGGCACTCAGTACAGTAGGAACTTTGATAGATTTGATGAACCAATATTGCGGCAGAGCTTGTGGTTCTAGAATTGACCTCTTCGCCGATATAAGAACTAAGAACTAATTCATAATTGGCAACAATGATGCACTCGGAAGACAATCGTTACACAAACCACTGACTGCATCATATTATTATTATTATTATTATTATTATTATTATTATTATTATTATTATTATTATATTCATCCCAAGGAGAACCGAATTTTAATTTCGGACACATTTCATACTATTGAAGTTCATAGAAGATACTTCAAAGTTAACTTTACACAGACGCTCGTTGTACAGTGGATAAGCGCTAACGTCTTGTTCAGGTTCGGTCTCTTCTGGGGACGGCAAGTTTCTGAAAACGAGAAAATCAACAGCACGCCACACGTTCGAGCCGGCAGGTAAAAGAACAATACTGAGATTGTGAAGGTGAATGGAATCAAGTACAGCTCAAGAAGGTAAGGCTGTAGCTTATCTCCTATTCTCTTTAACGTTTTTAAGGAATTAAATAAATCAAATATGAACTTTTAACAGGAATCACAGTTCAAGAAAAATCTGCGGATATTGTTATATTCTCTGAGTATTAAATTAAAATAAACAAAAAACTAACGGAATGTCGTTGAAATGTCGTGCGATGTGGGAAATATTAAATTTGGAAATGATAGCTTAAAGCAACCATGTGAATATGAAAATGAGATGAAAGGTGTATCAATCCCCTTGCAGACTGCGGCGAAACGCTGATAGTTCCACGCTGAAAGGGCTTAAAGGCCTCGGTTACTTTAATATTCGGAATCGGTGAAATTAAATTATGATTCCCTTCTGGGAACAAATTTTTTTATACAGGGTGTACCAAAACCCGACGGCAAAAATTTAGGAATGGATTCCTCACATAGAGAGGAGAAAAACGTTTATGACAACATGGGTCCGGAGACGTATACTTACAGATTTATTCACACTTTTGTACATTTACATCGTACGTCTGTAATGGCAGCTGAAACATTTTGAGCATGCATCAGAGGATATGTTCAAAGTGACGACCTTCAGCTTGAATACAAGCCTCCGCTCGTCGTCGTATGGAGTTACGCATGCGATCAAAAATGCCTGGTGTAGTGAGTACTGCCTGAGAGGTTGTCACAATGTGCTTCATCACGAACAGGAGTCGCATACACGAGAGACTTAACGTGTCCCCACAGGTAAAAGTCCAGGGGGTTCAAGTCAGGTGAGCGTGGTGGTGGCCAGGCAATCGGTCCTCCTCTACCTATCCAGCGCTCAGGAAAATGGGTGTTCAGGTACCTGCGGGCAGCAGACTGAAATGTACGGGAGCACCATCATGCATGAAAAACATTTGTCGACGGGATGCAAGTGGCATGTCTTCCAAGTAATCAGGCAATGTAGTACGCAAGAAATTCGTGTAGTTTTGTCCAGTAAGCCTATTCGGAAGAACGTAAGGTCCAAAAAGGAATCACCAACAATGCCCGTCCAGATGTTAATGGCAAACCTTTGTTGATGATACGATTGGATGATTTCATGACTAAAATTAATTTGTGTCACAAAGTTTGAATAATTCTGTAAGTATACGTTTCCAGAGCCATGTTGTCATAAACTTTTTTTCTTCTCTGTATGTGAGGAATCCATTCCTAAATTTTTGCCGTCGAGTTTTGGTACACTCTGTATACAAAGCAAGGGCGAGGTGGATATAATTATCTACCCTAGTGCGCTACCACTGCATTGTTCTAGAAAGGAGACTTGAAACGGCGCACTAGCCAGCAGCGTCTTGAAAAGGTGTATTAAACCACTAAACAAGTGAGACTAAACGCGGTAATTTCAAGATTGAAAAGGTCTAAAGAGTTTGAATATTGTTATTTTGTGATTAGAATAACAAGTGATGACAGTAGCGAGGAAGACGAAATATTGGATTGTCCCAAGCACGGGAAGATTTTTCGAAGAATTCAAATTAGCGCACTGCATGTACGGAGACTGGTTTGGAGCGTAGCGAAGTAAGAGAATGAAACATGGACATTGGATGGAGCAGGAGGCTCCAGAATGATACTGATGGGTACAATGGATCAAAAATTAACAAATCGTGTAAGAGAGGAGAACGGTTAGGCGAAATTTGATCATAAAAACAGACACACTGGGAGACTTGCTTAAATAGTTCAAGAGGGAAGGTTAGGAAAGGTAATGGGAGTGGATCGGGAGGAGACAAAAATCAATGTGAGGAGTAAATTAATATACAATAGATGTAGGCTAAAATAATTATTTGGAGAAATGAAGATTAGACCATGATTACATCAATAGCTGCAACAAATCAGTATATGGACTAAAAATCTAAACAAGAACAACACAAGAGTACATTAGCAATTTTAATATAAAGTTTTTGATGGCTTTTTTCTCGTTACAGTGGCACTCGTATTTTTAATAAAACCTAAGATATAAAATAATTTGCTCTTAGCACAGGGGCCGAAAGCAGCCCGTAGTATGGGGGTAGCGCGTCTGCCTCATTCTAGACTAAGAACTGGACTCATCTCGTGAGACCAATTGAGGAGCTACACTAGCGGACCAAAATTCTCCACGATAACTGCTTAAAATACTTTTAATGTTTTTCAGGCACTTCGAGGTAAGTTTTGGTAGGAGTGTTGTACTCACCCACTTGCCGTTGATGGCCTTCATGGCGCCGAACAGTAGCTTGAGTTCCTTGACGGTGATGCTGTAGCTCGCCAGCACGCCCAACATCTCGATCAGGAGGTCTGAAACAAGAGAAAGAGATCCTGAGTTTACAGAGACTGCCAACCAGAGTAAAATCAGAAGTAGGTAGTTCGAAATGTTTTCTGGACGTGTCCACTGCAGATGCTACAAGGGTAAATTTCTTAACATCATGGGCTTTTTCTTACCCAACCTGGTCTCAACTAACTCTCAACTGACACTGGGTAAGTTAGCATTCAGGTTCTGATTCAGAAACATGGGATATGATGTATTTGTATGCTCTGTAGACCTTAACAAACTTCAGATAAAGTTTATCACGAAACTGTCATTGGTAACATTCAGGCTAATGATATCTGTAACAGAAACGTTCGTATTGTACCCAAAGCTTATCAGCTATAGCCGGGAGCTCTTCGAAATATCGAGAGAGGAGTACGACGAGGTTGTATGTAGTCTATTATCAACGATAATATTCAACATTTACCCAAAAGCTATCTTAATAATGTTATTGGATTTTACGTCCGACTAAACGGTTTTCGGAGACGCTAAGGTGCCGGAATTTAATCCCGCAGGAACCTGCCGTCCGAGCTACTAAGTCAGACCAAACCTACCTTAAAAGAGAGCTTACAGAGGCATAAATGAGGGTAATTTTAATGAACATAGCTAATTATCAATGCTAAGGCAGGTTGGATCCTTGTTCAAGTTCGACGGTATTTGAAGACGCACAAATACGTCACCCTCGTGTCGGTAGATTTACTGGCAAGTAAATGACTCCTCCGGGACAAAATTCAAGCATCTCGCCGTCTCCGAAAAAAGTAGTTAGTGGGCCGTTAAACCAATAACATTATTATTATTATTAGTAAGGGTCTATTTTAAAGGGCACTAGCCTAGCAGAAATTAGAGTAGAGGTCCGACGTGAAAATGGAAGGGTGGGTTCAATCTACCATTCAAAACAAATTAAATAGTGAGAGGACCGAAAGCAGTATTAACTAGACCAGCATAGTTGATAAGTCACTGTCATAAAAGAACGATTTATATCGTAGTAGTAAATAACGCCCATCACATTAATCCAGGGATTGCATTAATTACTTATTAAAATGTGGCGTAAAGCAGTTTATCAAAAAGCTGTGATCTCCGATGAAGCATTACAGGTAATTCCCCGGTGAATTATCACTCTTACGTTCGTTCAACTACCGTAATCACGGACAAGCCTGCATACTAGAGCAGACTTGCACAACATAGGCCGACAATGATATTGATTTTAGCCCGTATCCCCGATTGAAAAACAAATAATCATACGGGGAATGAAATTAGACGATCATTTCCAAGCGTTGAATGACATTTTCACTAAGACTCCGTAAGTTTATGTTCATGTGGTTGAAGTCACAATCATATTTCGATCATAACTCGACAACAAATTGCATTTGAAGTTACTTCTACTGTTATATTTAATAACAAACTACACAGTTAAAAAAATTAGGGGAACATGTTTTGTAACGTCTGGTATGTGAACGTTAATTTCATGATGATGATGCTTGTTGTTTAAAGGGGCCTAACATCGAGGTCATCGGCCCCTAATGGTACGAAATGAAATGACATAGTAAAAGTTCAAAAACATCCACTGACCAAAATAAAAAATGTCATGAAGAATGAATGGATGGACATGAATTTAAAACAATCCGTGGATCCGCCTCAAAAAACTCTCATAAATAATAGTATTACTGACCAAGGAACCACTTCTAAAGCACAATCCTGATCCAGGTCAAAGGCCTCTCAGAACGGTACGTGTCGCTAGTAAAGTAGAACCATGGAATGTGTCATGTTGGGGTACTAATCAAAAGGAGCGATGACTCACGGTGTTCCACACATAATAGTACTACTCACAAGTATTGGACGTCGTACAGGTAACGCAGACCTATGGTGTTCCTCATCTAGGTGTACTAATCACGGGCGAGGGTAATCCCGTGGTGTTCCTCACATAGTGGATACTAAGCGCATGCAACGCAGACCCACGCTGCCGCTCATGTAGTGGTACTAATCACAGACAACGCCCAGACCCGTGGTGTTGCTCAGAAGGGTACGACTCACGGGTACTGGAAACCCACAGTGGCACACTTTCTGCTGCTACTAATCACAAACCTATTTCGTACCTAATATAGTGGTACGACTCGCAAGTACAGACAACCCATGGTGTTCCCCGCGTGATGGTACTAATCAAAAGTAGTTTCATGGTTCTAATTCAATCATCCCTTGGTCGCCCTTTTTAGTCGCCTCTTACGACAGCCAGGAGATACCGTGGGTGTATTCTTCGTCTGCGTCCCCCACCCACACGGGGTGAACGTTAATTTGGTAGATGGGGTTCCAATGGTCATAGACCATACCTTGAGACCTTAGCTACTCAGGGTATGTAGCCGTAGCCGTGCATTAAACTGTCAGGTGACCCCTCAAAACAAAGTGAATAGTGGTCTGTCCGTGTGTCGTTGAGGTACACAGACTACTGTGGTCATTTGAGCACGTTGTACGTCAACCAACACATCCCATGAGACATCTTAACGAGGTTAAGTCGCAAGGGCCGTCACTTTGATCCAGGAAGTGCTGTTGTGGTTCTCAATGTCTCTCCGTCAGTTATTCACCGCTTGTGGAATCGCTACAATGAGACAGGCCAATTCACAAGGAGTGTTGGAAAAGGTCGTGGACGCATGATGACCCCACAGGATGACCGATATCTGACCATCTGTGCGTTGTGGCGTCGTTCAGCAACTGCCAGAGAACTGCAACAAGACCTCAAGAGCGTCACTGGAGTCACGGTGTCTGACCAGACAGTAAGGAACAGGTTAAGAGAAGTGTCCTTACCACCCAGACGTCCTGTTCGAGTGCCCCGTTTAACGCAGCAACATCGCGCAGCTCGCCTTCTGTTTGCCCTACCCACGTCAACTGGCAACTTCGCCAATGGAGACCTGTGTTGTTCACAGACAAGTACAGATTTCCCCTGACACAGCGTGATGGACGTCAACATGTATGAAAACACTGTGGGGAACAGGACATGCCAAATGTTGTCCAGGAAGGCAACCGATTTGGACAAGATTCTGTGATGGTATGAGGTGGCATCAGTATTGATGGCCGCACGGGTCTTGTCGTCGTCCATGCTAATCTTACCGCTGCGGGGTACATCGAGCAGATACTGCTACAGCATGTGTTGGTTGCTGCATATGGTGTTGGCCCCGAATTCGTACTCATGCACGACAATGCCAGGGATCATGTAGCGCGCATCACCAGAGCTGTCGTGCGAGAACTCGACATTCAAGAGATGGAATGGCCAGCAGTGAGTTCCGATCTTAATCCCATCGAGCATGTGTGGGATAGGCTTGACAGAAGTGTTAGCGGGCGTCCTGTTCCACCACAGACTTTCCAAGACCTCGAACAGGCTCTCATTGAAGAATGGTACCTGATACCGCAACGTGACCTCCGTCGACTTACACGGAGCAAGCCACGTAGGTGAAAAGCTGTGATAAATGCTCGTGGAGGATATAAACCATACTGAAGCTCTCCAATTGCGATAAAAATCCACCCTGGAGGACTGTTATCACTTTGTTTTCGCCCCTATTTGGACATTTCCATTTGTGTTCTGAAAACGAACGTGAATCCATCGATGATCTTTTGCACACTGTTCAACACTAAAGCATAAAGATTTAGTTGGTAATATACCTGGGTGTGAGGTATTGTTTTGTGGAGCATGGCATACGTTCAAGAACATGTTCCCATAATTTTTTGAACTGTGTTTTAAGATGAACACAAACATCCTGTCCCCGAGTCAGAGGAATTCACAAGACGGCCCGGCCTGGATTTGAACCCGAGGTCCTCCCGACTGAAAGTCACTATGATGACCAACCAGCTAAGGAGACGGGCAAATTGAAAATGTACTTTTTTATTTTTATAAGTTGCTTTACGTCGCACTAGCACAGATAGGTTTTATGGCGACGATGGGACAGGAAAGGGCTAGGAGTGGGAAGGAAGCAGCTGAGGCCTTAATTAAGGTACAGCCGCAGCATTTGCCTGGTGTGAAAATGGGACACCACGGAAAATCTTCTTCAGGACTGCCGACAGTGGGGTTCGAACCCACTACCTCCCGAATACTGGATACTGGCCGCACTTAAGCGACTGCAGCTATCGACCTGGGTGTGTACTATAATCAACCTCCTTGTCACGAATACTCACGTCAATGTGTATTCCGATATTTTTTCACGTCCTTTGTCCGTCAATGTTTGAACTTTTGGTATTTATAACTGAGCCAGGAATTCAGTTTGGGTAAGCTGTCAAAGACAAATCATACGATGCAGATGTCATTTGACACTTACCACAAAAATGGGAAGATTAGTAGCGTTCGAGTTCCGCATTGCAATTTGCTTACATAACACACACTTCAGTAAAATGCAAATTGCAACAATATCCAGTGAAGCCTGCACTATTTCCATATTCATCAGGCGAGGCCACTTCATAACATGTTAATGCTGGACGATTAGTTTCATATACGTAAGGACATTCCTAACACACATCTGCATATTTCATGTCCGCGTCCCTTCATGCCTCACTGTGGAAAATATGACCCACACTGTAACATGTTCGCACTCACAAAGGGATGTTCAAAGTACTGTAAAAACTCACAGGCCATGATATTATAAATTCCCCTTGTCTGACATGCCCTCTTTTCAAAATAATGTACAGAAGAATATGGTGCATACTTTAGGGACATGTGTACCGACTATAGCGCCCCAGTTTCAACTTACCAGTACGAGGCTTCTCCTGGATCTTTCCTCTCCAACAACTGATTGGGTGTTAAACATTGCTAAAATGTGCAAAACTTGTGTCAGAAGATTGGGACGTTAAGTAATCCATTTTTCACAGGGAAATTCTGAAAATATGACTGTCCTCAGGCAGCAAAGCTCTCCACGTTAATACGCACGTTGGTTTCGCGGAAACCATACTTTCAACGCTTAGATGTTGCATAGCAGATCAGTCCATCACTTGTTCGCTATGTAGTGTCCTTTCATTAAATCTATAAAAGTCAATTTCTATTTTAGTCTGTGCAATTTAAATTTTGCCTCACAATCAGTTTTAATACCGAATTACGTACGCAAATGTCGAATAGGCTATGCAGCATATTACCGGCTTAGTATACTGTGCCGTAGGAATGTTAAGGGGGTCAAAACAGAAAATGTCGAATTTTACGTTAATATTAAATATTTCTAAAATGACAATTACAAAAATAAAACTTGTGCAATTTTCCATCTTTACTGTTTCATGTGTTTTTACCGTGCGAAGATAAATACACTTTCTTCAGCTTACCACAGTCGTTTCTAGAGTCACTGAAGCTGCCAGGCGCAGTTTTGTTTTGGCTCGTTACCTTCCTGGCACCACATGATTTTTAGATGAACATTTCAACGCAGCATCGACCGGGATTCGAACCTTAGCCTTCCGAGTGGGAAGCCAGCAGCTAAGCCACTGAAAAAATCACGCCCCCTACCATACGAGGAATAATAATGGAAATATTTGCGGTTATTACATTTTTACAACCTTCCAAATAGGCCTATCACCGGAAATATTGGTTCTATCTAAAATGTGTAGCCTACTATTCAAAAGTACCGGGCGAGTTGGCAGTGCGGTTAGAGGCGCGCTGCTGTGAGCTTGCATCCGGTAGATAGTGTGTTCGAATCCCACTGTCGGCAGCCCTGAAGATGGTTTTCCGTAGTTTCCCATTTTCACACCAGGCAAATGCTGGGGCTGTACCTTAAGTAAGGCCACGGCCGCTTCGTTCCAACTCCTAGGTTTTTCCGATCCCATCGTCGCCATAAGACCTACCTGTGTCGGAGCGACGTAAAACCACTAGCAAAAAAAAAAACCTACAAAAGTTGTAGATAAAAAATGTAATTTTCGATCTTTTATATTTTGAGAACATCTGTGCTAAGACTTCCATCCATTGTTCAGTTGTCATGGTAATGAGTCAATATTATTCTCGAGCGGAAAACATACAAATTTACAGTTAATGTACAGGTCAATTTGCAATAACACTGCAAGATCTTCAATGTTCAATGTAGTCGGAGTCGCCATAGCATCCTCTGTGCAAGATGTCGCGCACAGAGGGCACTGAAACATGTGGCTCGTGGTTTGTTCTTGTCCACATTCACACCTTGTATCACTTGTACTGAACCCCCACGTCTTTAAGTTGTTGTTTTTTCCAATTTGCTTCACGTCACACCAACACAGATAGGTCTTACGGAAATGATGGGATAGGAAAGGGCTAGAAGTGGGAACGAAGCGCCCGTGGCCTTATTTATTTATTTATTTATTTATTTATTTATTTATTTATTTATTTATTTATTGATGAAGAATATAACAGGCTTTCGGCTCAAATAATTTCCCGTGAAAAAGGGGAAAAAGTAACATTAAAAAATGAACTAAATCTACCATGTGAACGCTCACATGGGCGGAAAACTGGGCCACAAGCAAACGCCACCCTTGTAACTACCTCATTCCCGTTACAATGAAAAAATACAAAATAAAAATAAAGTCTACTATGTGCACGCTCACATGGGCAGAAAACCGGGCCACATGCAAGCTCCACCCTTACAAAATAAAAAAAAGTAAGTCTACTATGTGGACGTTTACATGGGCGGAAAACCTATCCACTTGTAACCGCCACCCTGACCGGCCGTGCTGTTCCCCCCCCCCCCCCCCCTGGTGCGGAGAAAAATGAGCCGCCCTCCATGGAACGACACGTCCGGCCCTCTACACAGTTGACAAAGCTATATACTCACTATATATATATTTCGTATGGCATGAGGATGCATTGTTACAATTTGATTATTTATAAATATCTGCATTGCTGCTAAAGCTGAATGTCCAGTTTTGTTATCCAACTCACAGCTTCATCACTGGCCTCGTGGATGTCCTTTATTATCCCACTGAATCTTCGGAGTGGGCACTCTATGACGATATGTTGAACGGTCTGAGGCACGTCAGAGCAGTCGCAATAAGGCTCGCTGGTAATCACTATTCCGTTTGATTACAGGCCACACGCGTGCTGGAATCCAACACCCCATGCGCCCCGTCTCCCTCTCTCCCTCCATCTATTCACCTTTGCCAACAACATTTGGGATAGGCCCGCCCTATCCCTCCATATCGTGTCATTCCCTACCTCCCCCCTTCCTACAAAAAATTTAAAAAGTAAAAATATACAAAGTCTACTATGTGGACGCTCACATGGGCGGAAACCAATCCTCATGTAAGCGCCACCCCTATGACTAACTTATTCTAAACTCCTCTACCTTAACTCTTACACACACTTAATTACGACCACAAGACCTGCCCTATTATATTCACTCCTCTTAAAATCAACATTTCCTCCTCATCAGAACACTGTTTTCCAGCTCCTCTTACTTAGCATTCTGTTATCCGCAGCGCATTACCTAATCGCCTTATGTCACCTACTTACTTAGCACGTCTTAATATTACTAATGCACTAACCTACTTCCAAGTACATTCCAGATCATTTGTGAGTCAACAGTTGAGTCATGATTTTCCTTATCTAACAACTACTATTTCAATTATACGTCCATGTCTTGCCATATCATTATAAACATGACCTATCTTTATCACTTTCACCTTCCAAATTACAACATCTTGCCGTGGCCTTAATTAAGGTACAGCCCCAGCATTTTCCTGATGTGACAATGGGAAACCACGGAAAACCATCTTCAAGGACTGCCGACAGTGGTGTTTAAACCCACTATCTTCCGAATGCAAGCTCATCCATGACTCCACCAGGATGTGGAAAAATAAGAAGAAGCTAGTATCGTTCATAGCCTGAAAATGCCTATTCCATGTGGAAATTGCTCGAATGAAAATTTGGGATTGGGCGTCATTCATATAGCCCACTGACGTAACTTTATTCATGGGTCGAAATTAATGGTGTTCGTTGTTGCGGTTTAAGTTACTGGACACTGTATAGCCATCAGCATGTATGAGTTTGGTTAAGGCTTCATGGATTTATCCTTGTTAAATTATGTTTTTATTTCTGGCCTTTTCCCATATTAGGTTTGTTTTCATCTCATGGTTTGATGATGATGATGCTTGTTGTTTTAATGGGCCTAACATCTAGGCCATCGGTCCCTAATGGCACGAAATAAGACGACATGTAAGGAAAATTAGAAATCCATAATCCTCCACTGACCAGATTTGAATACGTGAGGACGAAGAATGAATGGAAGGATATGAAGTAAAAACAATCAGTGGATCCGACTCGCAATGCCCCACATTCCCAGTAACTAGCGTTAAACAAAAGTATTACTGATCAAGGGACGGCTCCTAAAGCACAATACTGAATCCATGATGCTTATAGTCTAAACGGGTCTAAAATCCAGGTGATCGGCCCCTCATAATGGTACTTATCGCTAGGAAAGTAAACCAAGGTATTTGTCATGTTGCGATACTAATCAAAAGTAGCGTAGACTCGCGGTTCTTCTTCTTATGAATACGCAATGTAATGCGCACATGTAACACAGACCTATGGTGTTTCGCACATTGTGTCGTTATTTACAGGCAACGCAAACCTATGGTGTTCTTCACATAAGTGGACTATCCACAGGGATCCCGTGGTGTTCCTCACATTATGGGTCCTAATCATAGGCAAGGCAGAACCATGGTGTCGCTCATATAGTGGTACGAATCACAGGTACTGTAAAATGCATCGTGAACACACACTGTCGCTACTAATCACAAACCTATTGTGTACCTAGCATAGTGGTACTACGCGCAAGTAAAAGCGACCCATGGTGTTCCCTCCGTGGTGGTACTAAAGTAATTACAAGTAGTACCATGGTTCTAATTTGATCATCCCTTGGTCGCCCCTTTTAGTCGCCTCTTACGACAGGCAGGGGATACCGTGTGTGTATTCTTCATCTGCGTCCCCACCTACAGGGGGTTGTGTGTTAGGTCCGCGAGAGGTATTTTATTTCCCTCAAGTCCGCCGGTAAGCCGTTTAGGATCCCCCTAACCGCCACCTGGAACGCACCACGTGGGAGTATCACCTCTCCCCCTGCTACTCCAGCGTAGTAGGTTCGTGGCATCTCATGACTACAGCCATGTTAAATTCATAATGATTTACCAACGATATCTCTTCACCACTTTCCCGATCACAACAAACTAGATATAAAATTAAATGCCGGTGCTCTATTATGCCGACACTTTCTGATTTCACTAGTTTTATTACGCTCCTCGTCGTCGTTAGCGATACTTCATCCTGCAACACACTTAAAATCCCACAAGGGAAATGAGCATGAACATGCATCTGATTATTCAAGCAATCTTTCCGCGCTTCGCCAAGATTGCCCCTATAGGGTGATATGTAAGACCTTCACGGCAAAGTAACAAGACAAAAAAGTTTTCTCTCCCCTTTATGCAGACTGGAAACTGCGAATCAAATACAAAATGTGTTAGCTGCGTTTACATTTTTTGTCATGAGATCATTTCCTGCACTGACACTTCGTCCATTAGTGTCATCATAGGCTTTTTAGAAAGGAATTCTGACGTGAGGCAGTGTCGTATATTTATACTGTTCTTGTAAGTTACGACTAATGCTTGCAACGACCGCAGCTGAATTAGTATTTTCGTATTCGTTGATCTCTAAACGTGCGGTTGTAGGGATATATTTTCCATAACTTTTCGTTTTTATGCCGGCCCCGTGGTCTAGGCGTAGTGTACCTGCCTGCCTGCGTCTTACCCGGAGGCTAGGGTTCGATTCCCGGCCAGGTAAGCGATCTGAGGGCTGGTTCGAGGTCTACTCAGCCTACGTGATTATAACCGAGGAGCTATCTGACGGTGAGATAGCGGTCCCGGTCTAGAAAACCAAGAATAATTGTCGAGAGGACTGAACGTGCTGATCACACGGCAACTCTTAATCTGCAGGCCTTCGGGCTGAGCAGTGGTCACCGAGTAAGCCAAGGCCCTTTGGGGCTGTTGCGCCGTGAGGTTTTTCTGTTTTCGTTTTTACCATTTGCCGGTTGATTGTGCTCTCTTTATTATGGTTATGGTTACTGACTTCTTCAAGTCTCATATTTTCCCTGTTTCAGTTTCTGTATGAACTCTAGCTCAATAAGTTGTACGTACACAGCGTCAAGTATACTTTTTCCTACTTGTTTAACGTCGCACTAACACATCTAAGGTTTTCGGGGACAACCCCAGCATTTGCCTGATGTAAATGCAAGCTCACAGCTGCGCAATGCTAGCCGCACGGCCAAATGTATAAATATCACTGTTGGATAAGCTCTCTCTGTGAACCAGTGGTATAGTGTCGGCCTCCAGATCCCGAGATCACCGGTTCACACCCGACAGCGGTAGTCTGATTTTTGGAGGGTGGGCAAAAGTCCCTTCGACACTCCATGTCGTTACGATGTCGGCACATTCGGTGTTTATCCCACAAAAAGAATTAAAATTCAGCCATAAACCGCCGGGTTACTCTGACATCCGGTCGAGTAAAACTAAAAGCCGAAAGTGACACGCAGGCAACCTAAATGGTGTCAAATTACAATGACTGACGCGATAGCTGAGGTCATATTATTATTATTATTATTATTATTATTATTATTATTATTATTATTATTATTATTATTACGGGGATACCGCGGTGGAAAGAGGTGAAAGAAGGTGCGGGCATGAATGGGTCTATCTACTACAATCAAAAGATTACAGTAACTAAAAGCTTTAAAATTAGTTATATTTCTTTTTGGCCGTTTCTTATGCTAAATTTTAACAAAACAAGTCGCTCAGCGACGGAACAAGATTTCAGGTACAGAACTAGCTCGTTAGCTTATATACAAGGTAGGAGAAATCAGAAAAACGAACAAAATTGCCAATTAATAAAACGAGCTTAAGCTCCAAATTTTACAAACGTTACTTGAGCACTATGGCTCCATCCACTCAATAGTCAAGGAGACAGGCCTCCCAATTTCATTTACAGAGTATACACCTCTACAAGAATAGTAAGAGCATCTATATTCTATGAATTTATCCAGGAGACTGCGCTCAGATCCTTATACCCTTACCGCTTCCCAACTTTTACATTTACAACCAGAGCATTTTTGCTCACTAAAATTTACACTTTCCAGGCCTCTCGAGACACAACCTACCTTTCACAATTCAAACAGTATTCACTGTCTTAAACACTTAACAGTCTAACCTCTTAACAAAAATGATTGAATTTTACAGGAGTATCGAATACTCATTCTACCGGGCCTTTGTGGGAGAAAAAAACACAGGTTAAGGTTGCTGGCCCAAAAATCAAAAATGCGTAGGCGGACACTTGCACTCCTCAAAACTTGTACTTAAAAGATAAAACCCTATTTGAGCTTCAGGCCCGAAGTTACACAGGCTAACCCTATACTACTGAGGTGACTAGGTGGAGAAAATTTAAGTTTCAAAAGCTACAGACAGAAACGGTTACAAAATCATAGTCACCTCGAAGTCAACTTGATAGGGAACTCGAGAGGGTGTTACACTCTCTATTCCCGAATTTCGGCAAAGTCCTTTTCGGCTCGTTTCAAATTTACCTTACAAGTAGAAATTTACATTTTAGAAGATTGGAAATGTAAGGTTACATTATCAAAGATAAAAAACCTTCCCCTGGAGCTAGATTTCACAGACTATCACATAGTTATTAAATGGCTGCCATTACCTTAATCTTCTGGAAAACTCGATGAAGGGCGAGACGCCCCCGCCTCCTCTATTAACACACACTCAGTAGACTGGACGATCAATAAGACAAGGTGGCTCGAAAAGGTACAAGTTTTTATACCCGACAGGAAAGTTCTAGAGAACTCTGGCCTAAGGTCCGACACACCTCCAAATTTTATTGGATAATCAAAAAGGTACAAGACGGATCATATTGGCTAAAAAATAAACATAAAAAGTTTTCTATTGGTCGATATTTGAAGTTGGCAGACATAAATAGAAGTGTTGCCAACTGTAATAACCCAAAAACAAAGCATAATCAACCCAGTTTAGGAAACCTCAAAATAAAGAAATACTTTAGGATTTTAATAGTTCCTCTTCATACTAGAGGGCATAACATAAGTTTTTTTTGATAAACCCATCTGTTAAGAAAAGTCCAAACTTCTTGCACTAGTAGTTGCGACCTTCGTATATCAGAAGGCATTCTTCAAAGCGCTTCATTTGAATGAACGGGACGGGTGTACCTCGCTGTACAATTATTATTATTATTATTATTATTATTATTATTATTATTATTATTATTATTATTATTATTATTATTATTATTATTCCTTTGGTGGCGAGATGTAGTGTTTACAGTGCGCTATGTCTTCTGGTATGGGCTAGAATAAATTTATTACTTTCATTGACCTGTCTCGGTCTCATCCTTGGCTTTGACAATATGAAAGTGACCGAGGTATGACGATCCTTATGCAGCCAGTCCCTGTTATGAATGGTGTGAAAATATCGCTCATGGGGTCGGTTGGTGCATGCATTATCAGTGGGGTTGGCAGAATGATATGAAGCAGCAACTTCTGGCTCGGTGGGAAAAGCAACGGGAAACTACTTCACTCTTGATCTCCCTAGTCTAGACTATCATTACATCTGTTAGCAGAACTATGAGAATCAAACCAGCCTGAATACCCAACATGCATTATTATTATTAATTACTGGATATAATGCAATTAACATTGTTCACTAACCGGTTTTTTTAAATCGTTTATCATAAGTTGTACATCATTAGTGCCCATTGCGTTCCTCTGCTGATCCCTGGTTCAGCGCCAGATCGCACTTGAACTCCTCTCTCTCTAACCAGAGCATTGAGAATAATGCGATTGCAGCGGGTCCTCTAGAAACTATTTCCACTTACATAGTACGATCCTAGAAATGGACGAACAATCGTTTTCATTGATCAGCTTTAAAAGACGCCCTTTCCACGTCGTGGGCGTGAATGTATTCGCTGTTGACGATTAAGATGCCCCAGATACCGTACCACCTGGACTACATTTACGAAATAACACACATACGCCTCAACCCAGGGTCGATCCTCCTGCATGCTAACCCAAAACTCTATCCACTGCACCATCTGTACGGCACGACTAATATGTGCTGACAGAGGTGGTTACTCTACATGTGGTAACAGTGTCGCCAGACTGCCACTCTTCAACGTCCTTTTTCTGCCGGATATACTCGCAGGACGAACTTTTGTGAGAGACATTCTTTAACTGCTGCCATGTGAGGAGTCGCGCTGCGACGCCCGAGTGCGCGAATTTCGGTTCACCCTGTATAGAGGGCTACTTAAAATATCATTGGCTGCCATGTGAGAAAACAATGAACCGAGAGAAAGAGCTACTCAATAACAATGAACAAACATGAAAACCTACAACCTGTTTTCCAGTCAGTGACCGGGTCAGGGTAATGAATGAATCCTAAATAGGCTCTTAGTACAATGGGGTCGCCACTCCCAAAGTCACGTATTAATTACTGATAGATGCTATGAAATAAGAATGGAGAGTGTTGCTGGAATGAAAGATGACAGGGAAAACCGAGTACCCGGAGAAAAACTTGTCCTGCCTCCGCTTTATCCAGCACAAATCTCACATGGAGGGACCGGGATTTGAACCACGGTATCCAGCGGTGAGAGGCCGACGCGCTGCCGTCCGAGCCACGGAGGCTCCATCATTGAAGAAAGGAGGCAAACATATTTTGGGCATATGAAAACTGGAGGAAAGTACCGAATACTCCAGCTCGTTGTACAAGGGAAGATCTTCTAGAAGATAGAGGACAACTGTTATGAAACGTCACCAACAAATCTGAAATCGCCATGAAGATAGCCAACATTCCGAACTCATAAAGTATCAGAAGAAGAAGAAGAAGAAGATATATTCTCCGATAAGAGCCATAATCCATAGATTCTGGAGATAGAGAATTCGAATCCCTCTAGCGGCATCGTTGAAACTCTTTCAGTAAGCTCCATTCCACCTACGTACAAATACTGCGATGTTATATGTAGCCTCCGGAGAACCTGATGCAGGTCTTTCTAGTTGAAGCCTGGAGAGTGAAACCCGTTGTCCGCACATAACCAACTCCTGTCGAATAACACCAAGGAGTCTGCTCGAGGCTTAACGTCTCCATCCGACGGAAGAATCGCCATTAACAGTGTCTCATACCCTCATTCCATTTGAACATTGCGAAGGGGGTTGGAACTAAATCCACCGAGCGAGATGAGCTTGCACTCGGGAGATAGCGGATTTGAACCCTACTGTCGGCTTCCCTTAAGATGGTTTTCCGTGGTTTCCCATTTTTAAACCAGGCAAATTTTGGGGTTGGACGTTAATGAAGGCAACGCACGCTTCCATCCCACTCCTTGATATTTCCTATCCCATCGTCACCATCAGACCAATCTGTGTCGGGAAGACGTAAAGCAAATCGTAATCGGAACTGAATCCAGGCTTCGCAGTCTAGTGATTAAGAAATTGTATACCACGACCTCTCCAACCCTGCCGGCCAACATTCTGATAATGAACTTTTTCACAACAAAAGGACTCGAACCAACTCAGCATGGTGTTAGACCTTAAAGACTTGACGCCTTAATGATTATAGCCAGCAGGCCGAATACAAATACTTGCCACTTGCCACAGCGCTACCGTTAATGCAGACTATCTCATTTACCGAGCTGTTCACCATTCTAGGCAGATTAACAAAGTAACACTGGTTATTGGTCATCTTTCTTACACTCAGTGTTCAGGCTTCAACACTGAATGGAACAACAAATCAGTTTCCATTCCGCACTGACCTCTATTTGTCAGCCACCGGGCAGCTGGACAACACGTAATGACATTCTACTTCAATGGAAGCATTCGCTGAATGTGTTAGTTCGGGAAGCAATCACATATTTCAGGCCCATATTTTCCATTTATATATTCAGTATGTTTCAGCGTGGCCTCTAGTTATAATATTCCGCGCACAGTTAATATTCAAATTCAATTGAGTGCTCTGGGATTGACATGTTACGCGTCATCAAATTAAAGTTGTCCCTATTGAAGGCTAAATTACCAGATAATTTAATATAACAGTTTGGTTTGAATTTTCGCCTCTGGAACGTTCCTTCATTGTGTTCATTCATATCTGTATTAATTTCTAATTATGATACAGTTTTGATACCAGCAGATCATTTATTTTTCCTGCGGCTAATATATACGAATTCTAACTGAACTCTTCCCAGTGAGTGAGATTAGTACGTAGGCAAGTCAATAAGTATGTGCAATGTTGCTCTAATTGTCTTTAGGCTGGCTCAACGACGTTGTGTGCTTACCAACCGCTAGAAGACATCGTTGTCTTCGTCTGTGGTAGGTTTCAGCGTTATCAGATAAGTATGGCTTCCACTGGTGCGACATAAAGATGGCCGCGCCACTCTCTGCACCAAGGAAGAACAGCGTTCCGCGGTGTGAGGGTGTACGACGAACGGAAATTCATAGAAGACTTTCAGCACAATACGGGGACAATGTTTTGCCACAGCGAAGTGTTAACCAGTGGACTGAACGATTCAAAAGGGGTCACACGAGCGTGAAAGATGAGGAAAAATCCGGGCGTTCATCTGCAGCCGTGGCAAAACATTACCCACGTATTGTGCTGAAAGTCTTCTATGAATTTCCGCTCCTGGTACACCCTTAGACCACAAAAATGGATTACGGAACGTCGTTCTTCCTTGGTGCATACATAGAGTGGCGCGGCCATCTTTACGTTCGAATAGCGCGAGCTGTAACGATTTGATAACGTTGAAACCTACTACAGACGTAGACAACGGTGTCATCTAACGCCCAGTGAGCACATGACGCCACAGAACAAACCTAAAGACAATTAGAGCGAAATTTTATATACTTATGAACTTGTCTCCGTATAACTTACGACTTTTCAGTCGTCCAAATTCTGATAATATTAGAATAAGTTAGTGTGTTATTAAATTGCACCATACGGGACGTACACGAACTCCGCAATTCAGAAAAGGTCGAGGAAGTGTCCACTAATCCCCCTACACGAATACCGCAAGTTGCCCTTCAGATATTTAAAAAAACAGGTGCATCCGGCTACCTTGAACCTGGCGGCAGAGAAGAGCACATTAGGGGTGAATCTGGTGCCAAGAAAGTAAGGTACTGAAAAGTGCAGTTAGACATACAGGATAGTGATACTGAAGATGGAGAACAGTGTGAAAGTAATGCATAGTGAAAGGGGTTAGACACTCCTTCTTTTTTAAACTTTACATTCAGACAATATAGGAACGTGAAACGTGCTGATGATCAGGGTTGGATATGCTCGAAGAAGGTAATGCCAGACAGAGGAGTGATCATGTTTTGTCTAGGCGCGTGGGAAATTGCACTCATGATCCATCTTGAGAAAACGAAAAGACTCTTTCATTCGGCTAACTAGAGTCAGATCTGGCCCCGTAGCAAAAACTGACAAGAAAACTAAAGAACGACATCCAGAAGAAATTTGTGCAATGGAAAAATGGTGAAATGGACAGATGGCACTTTTTGAAATGTGTTTCGTACAAAGTTTAAATGTTATCGTTAGCTTAAAAATATATTCTGAATGAAAGTACGTGTAAGTTACCATTAGCGCTGTCGTGTCTTTTCGCAAGCTGCTGCCAAACATGCGTAAGTATTAAATACCGAAATATGGAATAATGTATTATATCATAGCACAACACCAAAAGCCGCATCTGATGAGACCACTTTTAATCCTCAAAGGGGTGAAAAAAATTAAATAAGGAAACTATACACGTAATATTTTGACGCTGCCTAATATTATCAAGTTGTAATTTGCCTAAATTACTGTCGCATCCATTTGCAATTTTCATTATAACTACAATATATCGGCTACTAGACTAGAGTCCGACTCGTTGGCTGAATGGTCAGCGTACTGGCCTTCGGTTCAGAGGGTCCCGGGTTCGATTCCCGGTCGGGTCGGGGATTTTTACCTTCGTTGGCTAATTCCAATGGCCCGGGGGCTGGGTGTTTGTGCTGTCCCCAACATCCCTGCAACTCACACACCACACATAACACTATCCTCTACCACAATAACACGCAGTTACCTACACATGGCAGATGCCGCCCACCCTCATCGGATGGTCTGCCTTACAAGAACTGCACTCTGCTAAAAATAGCGAAAGGGAGGAATCCTTATGATTTAATAAAATGATAGATTACAAAGTGCATTTTTGAATAAAACTAAGCTTTAAATCGTTATTATTATCCCTTGAACTCGATAGCTACAGTCACTTAAGTGGAGCCAGTATCTAGCGTTCGGGAGATAGTAGGTTCGATCCCCATTATCAACAGCCCTGAAAAAAGTTGTACCTTAATTAAGGCCACGGCCGCTCCTTCCCACTCCTAGCCTTTTCCTGTCCCATCGTCACCATAAGACCTACCTCTATCGGTGCGATGTAAACCAAATTGAAAAAAAGAAAAAGAGAAGTTTCTTATCATTGTTTTTAATGTCAGATAAATGCACTCAACTTAAAACTTAGACTGCAAATGGTTGGTCCACATTGCCTATGGGATTGAATCTCTGACTCTAAAGCAGGCCACAATTCAACGGCTGGAAGTTCTGAAAATGTGGCTGCATAGGATTAAAATATACTGGGTCCGACATCTCACCAACGAAAAAGTACTGAGAAGAGCGAAAAACAAAATAATACTACTGGCCACCATTAAATGCAGGAAGACTACCTACTTGGGCAACGTGTTGGGTGGTGAGAGACCACCTGCCCCGACTTCACTTTAACGGCACTGCATCCCGCTTGGTTCGGATGTAGCGTTGCCAACATACACTGATCAGCCAGAACAGTATGACAACCTACCGAATAGCCGGTATGTCCACCTTTGGCACAGAAAACAGCGGCGAAGCGTCTTGGCATGGAAGCAATAAGGCCTTAGTAGGTCACTAGAAGGAGCTGACACCACATCTGCATAAACAAATCACCTAATTCCCGTAATTCCAGGCAGGGGGGAGGGGATGAGCTCTGACGCCACGTTTAATGACATCCCAGATGTGTTCGATCAGGTTAAGATATAGCGAGTTGGGGGGCCAGCACATCAATTGCAGCCCGCCACTGTGTTCCTCGAACCACTCCATCACACTCCTGGCTTTGTGACATGGCGCATTATCTTGTTGAAAAATGCCACTGCCGTTGGGAAACACGATCGTCGTGAAGGGGTGTACGTGGTCTGCAATCAGTGTACGATACTTCTCGGCCGCCATGGTGCCTTGCACGAGCTCCACTGGACCTATGGATGCCCAGTGTATGTTCCCCAGAAAATAGTTGAGCGGCTGCCAGCTTGACTCCGCCCCGCAGTACAGGTGTCAAGGAACTGTTCCCCTGGAAGACGACGGGCTACCACCCTCCCATCGGCATGATGAAGAAGGTACCGTTATCGGGATTCATCAGATCACGCAACGCTCCACTACTACGCCAACGTCCAGTGACGATGGTCACGTGCCCATTTCAGTCTTAGTTGCCAATGTCGCGGTGTTAACATTGGCACATGCATGGGTCGCCGGCTGCGGAGATTCATCCTCAGGAGTGTTCGGTGCATTGCGTGTTCAGACACACTTGCACTCTGTCCAGCATTAAAGTCTTGATGTTAGTTCCGCCACAGTTCGCCGCCTGTTCTGTTTTACCAGTCTGCTCAGCCTACGACGTCCGACATATGTAATGAGGGGTGGCCGCCCAATCCCTCGACGTTTGGACGTGGCTTCACCTTGGTTTCGCCACTTGTTGAAGACACTCACCACAGCACTCCTCGAACATCTGGCAAGTTGTGCACTTTCCGAAATGTTCGTGCCGAGCCTCCGGGCCATCACAATCTGCCATCGGTCAAACCCTTCCGCCTTCCGCATTCTACACACGGAGAGCAAGCTCACTGATATTACAGTACATTCACCGTGCGTGTGTCTGACCATCAGTCATTATTCGACAGGTGACGCTGCTATCGGCTGGATGGGTTTATATCGATAGTCGGTAGGTGGTCATAATTTTCTCGCTCATCAGTGTACGTAGTATCACAGCTAGCCAAAGTCACTGCGGAGACTCATTTCTAACGTATTGTGTAAGTTGTTACAATTTGTTCGGAAGGGAAAAATCCTCCAGTAGAGGGAGGAGGCGATGACCTATCTCAACAACATCAAAGGATGGACAAAACAAGAACAATTGGGCAGCTGCACCACCTGACTTAGTCTAGAAGCGCTAGCTGTAGTGATAGCCAACATCTGGGAGGCTAGAAAAGGAACATAGAAGAAGACAAAAATGTGAGACAGGGAATGCAAGCATGAAAAATATTAAGGATGACTTGAATTTATTTATAGCAGATGGTTCACAGACATAAGTGGATGCCCAGTTCTGCTGTTCAAGTGGCGCACACTAAGAGAAGAGGTCCGATGCTTTGAAAATTGAAGGCACCGGCAAAAGAAAGGGAAGGGCCACGAAGGGCGTAATAATGAAGGATTCTCCAGGGTCGCAAACCTGACACCGTCGGGATCGAAAGAGAATAAGTAATGGCCTGGTTTCGAATAATTATGCAACTTACATATCCAATTGCGTATTTCGAGTAGTTTTAGCTTAATACTGCTTGTTTGTGTGCTTTCTTCCTGTTAGGGCATATTTTGAAAGTATTCTGCACATTGAGTGTAGAACATTAGCTTCTTCAGGACAATATTGGAAAATTAGGGATGTGAAGATAACTTAAATGCTAGAAACCTGTGCAGGACTTAATGCAATATTCAAGAAGATGAGACGTGCTGGTTATCTCTAGGTAGCCTGTTTGACAGGTGGGTAGTACGTTTAAAATTAGAGACACCATCTGTAGCAAGAGACCGCACAACATTCTCCACAGTGATCGCCAGGGTCAGGGGGGTGCTTCGGAGAAGCAGAAGAAGCAGCCCTACATGCGGGCATGGCTTTGTCCACCTGCAACCTTATTAGGCAAGTAGGCTACAGATTCCTGGAATTTCAGTTACGACAGGGCTGTCTTTTCCCCGTTTCGTAAATAGTAAATCTATTTTCAAGCACAATTAGTTCTTATCAGACCTGCTTTGTTGTATTGAAACAGGTTGTGGTTCATGGTACATTAAAGGACGGTGATGTTGATACTTAAAACGCCTAAAAGAGAAGAGAACTTTTAGTGATATAGTGAAAGCGTATGTACACGAAGACTTTTCAACTGACGGAAGTATTTCGTTTTGTAAATACTGTAGCACGGACGCAATGGCAACTAGGAAGAATCAAGTTCAACAACAGCATCAAACGACGAAACACAATACATTAAAAATGGTAAACTTGAAACAAAACCACCAGCCTCTTATAACCACAGCTTTAGTTAAACTTGGACAACACTTCCTTCAGTTTCTGGAGGAGTATACGAAACAAGTCCCAGATGAATCAAGAATTAGGAAGAATTACGTTCCTGAGCTTTATTAAGTGGCTTTAGGTAAGCTAAGGGAAAACGCTGATAGAAAATATATAATTGGGTCTCGCTAGACGAATCAACGGGCGTGGATCAAATAACTGTAATTAACTTCGTGTTTGGAATTCTAGGAGAGGAAGAAGAGAGAGACAAATCAGATCGACTAACTATGGATGTGTTACCTAACAAGGTGATTCACTTAACAGTTGCTGCATATTTCAATGATGCATTTAGATTTTTTGTGGGCATCACGCATTCTTTACAATGATGTTCTCGTGGTCTCTACCTCACATGTGCAAAGCCATGGAATGTCTTGGGATATATCCCATGAGAATATACGTTACGCATGGACTTCATCGAGTTGCTGAAGCATTCCTAACTTTCTTTCCTTAAGTAACAGTTTTGGTCTCTACAATCAAAAGGGTATTTCTTAAGGTTCTACTTACAAGAATATATTTTTGGATACAATGGGTAATGTACAACTCGCGCTTTCACCAGTTCATACAAGATGTGGAACGTGGCTCAAAGTTGCTGCCTATTATACCGATTATTTTAAAGTAGTAAAAGAGGTAATTGAAGGAGGAAAAAAGCTGCTTCTGTTCAAGAAACACAACAATTCTTCAGAAAATATGGTGTTCGTGAACCACTTACCGGTATATTCATTCGTTCCAATTTGATATGCATACGTTAGCCATCAAGAAATTGCAAGAAAAAGGACTGTCCCTTCACGTTAGTACTGGAATTGCTGAAGAAGTTGAACGATCCCTAATGAGCTTAACAAATCAAGTTTTCTCGGGAAAATGTAGAGTGGAAAAAATTTCTGGGTGCATCGTTATTGGAAGTCTCTGATTTCGTTAAGCTGGAGTATGCTTCAATTGTGGCATGTGAAGTAGAGAGTGTGTTTTCGGAGTACAAAACCATTGCAAGTTAAAATAGGCGAAAATTTGTGCTTGAGCACCTGTTGCATCATGCTGTGATGAATAATGCAATCAAGACTTGCGAACTTCATTGAGAAACTGGAGCATGTTATTGTGGTACGGTAGGTATTTTTTTTAAAAATTTTGGCGAAGTTTAAAGTGTAACTATTATCATATAAACTTATTGCTAACTTATATCAGATTTATGATTTTTCAATGCAGATTTCAACATTTTAGTGCATATTTTGGCAATTTAAATGCATAATTACACGAAGCTCGGTAAAAACCAAGGGAGATAGTTTAGGAAAAAATTAATTTGAGGAGCCTAAACTCAAGTGAGTGCAACCAATGCTAGACTCGGCCAGGGGACATGTAGACGCCAATCCACGCTCCCCAGTTGAAAGCCTCTGGGATTTTCCACTTTCAATCGCCTCTTCGCCGCCCGCACACTGGGAGAGAAAAGGTTTTCACGAGGGGGGGGGGGTAATATTGCTGAAACCAGCATGAGGTGATTTGACCAATCTTCCATTCAGGCTCTAGGCGTTCTTGGGGAGTTTAAGTGGATAATAATTTCTTGGGTATTTTCGAACATAATGATGTGGGTCTTCAGTTTTGTGCCTATATACACAGGCAAGGAGGCGACTTTTACTTACTAGCTATGCCACAGTAGAAGAACAGAAACAGATGGTCAAGCTCCGCAGAGGATTTAGACAGCAAACTCCGCCTGGGAACTGAGTTAAAACAAGTCCGTCCTCTTTGCATAATGAACGTTCTTTTTGTTTCTTCCATTAGTGCCAGAGATAACCGGGAAAATCTTCAGCCTCAACTTGCTCAAAATAAAAAGCACACCTTCAGTGATTTATGCTCTGTAGGGGAAAAACACTTAAGTCTCTTGCAGAAAGTACTTTTCACGTATTGCTACAGTTTAGCGGATAAACTTATAGTGGAACTCCTGTCTCTTCCTTTCATAAATATTTGCTTTATCTGAGGATGAGGCGGGCTCCTTGATGAGCTTGTTATGCGCTATATAATAAAGTTCGTCACAGAGAGTGCCGACAAGGATGAACGATTTCGATATTTGAAAGGTAGCAGGTGGCTTGCAGTCTACAAAAAAGGAAAGGAAACGATAGTATTCTTAGAATTGAAGCTTCCACGGTGTGTAGAATTATTTATATTTTTCGGGTTGAACCGTGTTACTGTTTTCTGTACATTACCTACAGTTTGCCGACGTTTCGAATACATTGCAGTATTCTTTGTCAAGGCAACTGAAATACCCCTACTCGATCCGAGGTAATCAGTCTCCCAGGCAGAAATCACACTACAAGAGTGGTTGCTGACCTTGGTCTTATCCTAGCCTTTTGGGATGACGTAAGCCCCCTGGCTGTCTCGTGAGAATTCTGGAAGGTACAGTATGTGTCTCAGCCGGGTAGTGGGACTTGCCCGCGCCGTTTTGTAATAGGAGGTTCGACCTGCGTGTTTATATTGTAGTTTGTATGTCTTAATGTATGTATGATAGGCATCCTGGAATTACTGATTTTATATCCTCCTTCTAAATTCATATTGTTCGGACCAAGGTCAGGAACCACTCTTTGTAGTGTGATTGCTGCCTGGGAGACTGATTACCTCAGATCGAGTAGGGGTATTTCAGTCCCCTTGGCAAAGAATACTGCAATGTATTCGAAACGTCGGCAAACTGTACGTAATGTACAGAAAACAACAACACGGTTCAACAAGGAAAATAAACTTAATAACGACAGTATTGTGTTTATTAATTCTGAAAATATCTTGATATGTCTTGGTATAGTCTGCAACTAGCGGATAACAGTCGACGATTCACCAGAGTACGTTCTGACAAAATATATTTGGGTATTTTAAAAAGTGTACTTATCAGTTAGTTTTTTATTGGTTTAACATCGTACTAACACAGTGAAGGTTTTCGGCGACGCATGGTGGGAAAGGAAGCGTCCGTGGTCTAAATTAAGGTACTTCTTCTGGAAGTACCATATCCTCAATTGACGTCTCCCTTCCTTTGATGGTCTTTAGTACTTCAATTAAGGCACAGGCCCAGCATTTGCCTGGTGTGACAATGGGAAACCACGAAATTTCAGTAAGTTGGCATGTAAACTTCCTGATCACTTTGTGTAGCCGATAGAATTGTATGTATGTATGTACTTCAAGTCCTCAGCCCGAATTGTGATTAGATTAAACAGCTCTGCCATCAGTTGTTACAGCCAGCCTCGGCATAACAGAAAGTGCGTAGAAAGGGAGATGAAGATTGCGTAGTTTTAGCGTTGCTTTCCTCATTGAGTCAGAATGCGTTAATCCATATCAGTCAGTCAACCCCACCGATATGCGACTCTACGAGACGCACCTTCACTCACAAGGTCTGGTGTTACTAGTATCGCTCGTACTTCAGTCACGTTCATAAAAGTAATGAAAGTAACAAAAGTGCTTCGGTGGAAACAAAAGCTCACTGGAGTGACGAAAACCACAAGATTCCATGAGTAACTGATAAGAAACTAAAGTAAAAAATCCAAAACAGTGTGAGAGATAAACTAACAAAACATGATAAGTAATAATAATAAGACGTCCATTTTCAGTTCTGTCTTAACAGGAGAAGAGGTTACTTATTTTGATAGACATTATTCAACTTCCTGTGGATTTCAACAGAGAATACCTACCGCCCGCATGAAATAGAGTACACCTTGGACGGTGGCAAGTTACTGGAGTACTCCCTCACAGTATCCACGTATGAGTCACAGATCTACAAGAGAGTAGTGAGATCTGCCATGACTTCCTGTAATGGGCCAACATTCTGTCTCATACGGTAGAACATAAGGTTCCCCGAGAGAAATAAGGATATTATGTCGGTAACTGGGACGTTCCAGATTTGAATGAATTAGATATGAAGATATCCGAACAAGATCTTACTTTTCTAGCTCGGGGTTACATCCCTTGATGATCCTGAGCCTTGTCAACTATCAGAGTTACCCATTGTGCCAGTCTCCTCCAGTTCCGTATTCGAAACTTGTGCAGATCCACCTACGTGTCATTCATCCATCTGATTCTTGGACGACCCACGAAGCGGCTGTCCTCTGGTTCTGAGTACAGTACTTTCTTCTAAATATGCTGCTCATTCCCCTTTTGTAAATTACCAAACCATTCTCGTGTGAGTTTTCCTGTCAATACATCTCAATAACCTCTTTCCCTGAGCCACTCACTCATTTCTAACTTAATTTGAAGTGTATTCGTCAACGATTCCATGGTCCTTGATGAGGCAAATGAGTTATATGTCGAATTTAAAGTTTGAAAAAAGTGAGGACAGTTTTGTGGGAAGATGAGTTTTATTTAGAAGGTATGAATGCATTTGGTGTACCAGAAGCATTGTTCAACTCACTTAAAAATGCCTCAGTGCCTTCAAAGCCTACAATCTTGTCAGTCCCATTTCTCCATAACATTTTAGTCCTTCGTGACACTATCACTGAACGGTTGGAATGCGAATCTGGCATTCATTTTATGAAAAAGAAGAGAGATCTAAATGAGCTATTGTTAGCTCGGGGCAAGCTGCATAAGAGAGATAATCCATAAACGGTTCCCTACAAAAGTCGTCTAAATTGATACTTTTTCTATTGTAAGACAGTTGTACTTTATCTTGGAAAAGTTTCTAATACATCTCAATACATGCGCAAACTGAAAAAGCCCAGACCCGTTTTACATCTGCTGAATTCCGAATATAAGTATGTGTTTGGTTCTTCTTCCCATTAACTCCTAAAGATGTTCAAGCTTTCTTGTTGGACTGACTACCATCACACATGAAACTTTCCACTCTCGCCCCAGCCTTCTCTACCTGAAGTATAAACCTGTAGGAGGTAACATCAGGAGCGTGGGAGAGAACAAAGTGCCACGCGATCCGAAATAATTGGGCCAGTTGCTACATAACCTTAGCAATAGGGTAACTTCTTCGACCCGCCTAATTTGGTGGCCGCGACTATAGTTGATTACATACACAAAGCATTGCACAGATACTAACACAGACCTTCGGAAAATATTAAAAGAAATTCCCTCCCATGCGCGTTAAAATTGTGACCATGACTTCTCGCACGCACGATATCTTAACCTTGTCGACTACTTGGTGTACGTGCAGTTGCCTGGCGCGAAGCGAATACGGCGCCACACTCCGGCGGGGCCACCAACGACTACGCTCAGAGAGCGGAGTGATAACACTGGGTATGCCTCAACTAACAACTATCAGTCACTGTCATCTAATTGCTGATCAGTTGTAGTGGCTTTGGATACTGTACGCCATTACATTTTGTTTTTCTTCTGCTCCGGGGAGTCCTTCCACCCACAAAGTTATGATTACTCTTCCCCACATTTGTGAGCGGTATATGTTTTTACACATTTCCGAAGTCCTATTGGCCGGCAGGATAGGAGAGGAGGTGGTATAAAATTTCTAATCATTAGGTTACGTGCCAAAAGCCTGGATTCACTTCCAAACCTCTACGCAGTGTTCATATGGAGTGGGAACATATGACGCTGCTGATGGTAATTCGTCCGTCGGATGGAGACGTTAAGCCTTGAGCAGACACGTTGGTGTTATTCGACAGAACAGGCTATGTGCCGGTACAATGTTTCACCCACTCCTTTCCTATATCATACAGCACGTGATTCATTTCATCTCATTAACTCCTCTGATGACGTTGACGTCAGGAAGGGTCACCGGTCGTAAAACTCGTTACAAACTTTCATCTCACTTCATACGCAACCCCGTTGGAGGAACAGGATGAGGGTTGCACATGCATTACTTTTCTGATTAAACGGCGAGGGTGGTAACTCAGTTATGCTCCTTACAAAGACAATCACGATTGCAACTACGACAATCCTCATCCACATGGCGACAACAATATTTCCGTGTCGTTGAAGCTCGCCGATAATGGACTTGACAATAAAAAATTGAATTAGTGCGTATCTCCGTTAGAGTTGCTCCATTTTAAACTATGTCCATTTCAGTCTTCCCCTTCTTTTGATGTCGTAACGGCAATCAACTCAGGATCTAAGGTACCACAATTTTAAAATTAAAGTTTTATAAAAGTACACTCGAACAGTTATACATACACATTGTGACGTCCGCCATTTTAACGTGCGGTCTTGGGAGAAGGAAGCTAACCCTGCTCCAACGGCAGACGACATCACCGTGTAACGGCCCCGCCCTCCCTTCACTGCAGGCAACCAGTCAGCGACGAGTCATGCGCGCACTGGCCAGCCCATCTGCTACCATTCCTGTCATCACGCCGTGCCTTCCGTGGTATGAGAAGCAATCAAAAAGGTGTAACCAGACCATTCGATTTCCTGAGAGCTCCAGGAATTTTTCCTCGTCCGAAGTACTTGGAAGGGTCAGCCTCCCTATATAAGAAAGACCGGCCTAGATTTTAACGGTTCAGTTGGAGTCCATTTCTGCTAGCGACTGAGAGATTTCTGTTCTGTGAGTGATAACGTTGTGGAGCGAGCGCTGTTAAGCACTGGGAGTGCTGTTTTTGTGTGAAATGACGACAAATGTAGAACAGTGAAACTGAGCAACGAGGGGCGACCGTCCAGCTGAACGGCGAGCGACAATGAATGTGGACTGCCGTGTGTGAGTGTGAATGTAAGACTGTGCCTGCGCGCTCTGAAACTGTGAACCGTGCGGTCGCTAACAACTGTACAGTGAATTTAACCGTGAACTGCCTCAGCGTGAAAGTGACAGTTATAGAAGTGCGTGTAGCGTCACTGACTGGAGAGAGAGAGAGAGAGAGAGAGAGAGAGAGAGAGAGAGAGAGAGAGAGAGAGAGCGAGAGCGAGAGAGAGAGAGAGAGAGCTAACTAATGGATTGTGCGTGTGAGTAGTTTGTATATCAATCAGTGGTAGCTAATAACCCTTAACATAAACGCTACCAGTCGTATATTTATTTACCTGCTACCTGCTTCCATGTCACAATATGTATGTTGTAATTGACATAATGTACAGACATAACCGTTTACATTTTATTTATAGAGACCATTTAGCCGAAAGCTGCAATGACCAATCTGGTATAAGAATATCACGAACTTTAACCAGTCGACAGCTGTATTTCGCGTAAATATCGATTTCGGATTAACACTTTTGTATTATCACACCTATGGGCACTCAAACATTTTTACCGAGTGAGCTGGTCGTGCGGTTAGGGTAGCGCAGCTGTCAGCTTGCATTCCGAAGATAGTTGGTTCGAATCCCAAAATCGGCAGCCCTGAAGATGGTTTTCTGTGGTTTCCCCATTTTCACACCAAGCAAATGCTGGAAGGCCACGGCCGCTTTCTTCCCAATCGTAGCCTTTTCTCATCCCTCCGTCGTTGAAAACCTTCGATGTGTTAGTGCGACGTTAAACAAGCAGGAAAAAAATATTTATAGCTTCTTTGCTGTAATAAAATATTTCAGTTGTCTTCAGTATTGTATTTACGTAACTGTGCTTCTAATGAATTTGACAGCCTACAAATGTGTGGACAGTGGTCCAAAATAAAACAGTATATTTCTGGGGTGAAAGTTTTGTTCTCTGCATAGCTTATGAATAACTATGCATTTGGCTTGTATCATATTTATGCACTGTCATCATCATTTATTTAATGTTGTAGTTAATCGCTAAATTATTAAATACAAATAGAGCTTCAGGTTCTCCGTAGATTTTCGGAGATCTCATTAAATTTCCACTGATAATATTTATTCCTCTCTTGATCTTTTGACGGGCTGATTATGCTCAAACACTATACCCCATCGTTAGAAAATACGATAAATAAACGGCTCTAATACGCTCCAGCTTATTGAACACTGAAGTCTCGAGGCAAAATAACGTTTTAATTATCAGATAAGATTGCACAATAAAAAGAGGGCTTCTACAGGCGTAAAGCTAATTTTGCTGAAGGCCTGGGCGTTTTCAAATGGAACTAGCCGTATAAAGCTATGACGCACTCCACAGAACCCGAGGGACTTACTATCTAGACATCTGCTCCATTTATGTAATAGAGACTCGTACAAGCCTTCTACAAAACTAGAGTAGGAAGTAATTAACTAATCAGAGAGGGAAAAAACTGCCATCACGCCAAACTAGTTCATTGTAATTCATGGAAACCATTACTGCTACATTTCGAGAATCAGTGGTAACAACGTCCCATTTGTTAGATTTAGCTTCCTTATTTCCCCTCCACGTCCCATCCCGTAATACCAGAATGAAGACCCTATTCCATACTCCTTACTCCCGGCTTTCTCTCACCCAAAGGTCCCTTTCGGTACGTATTCCAGCAATGTTTAATACATTATCTATCAACAACAACCTAGATCTCTTCGTAACGTTTCCTTCCTTCTGTCATGATATTTATCATATAACTTAATTTTCCTTCTTGTTCTTTCCCGTTCTGCTCCTGTATTTACTGTAAATGTATTTTTCTTTGTTAATAACGTTGTTTATGTAAATATGTATTATATATGATTGTGCAGTTTTTATTGTGTATATTTGTGTCCTTTGTAAGTATTTATATATCTTTCATTTTAGATTCATATCTGTTGTACATAGCTCAGATCGTTGTAATTCGGCGTTATGCTGTTGCTGATCCTGAATAAATAAATAAATAAATAAAAATTAGATAAGAGTTCATGTTACCTAACATTATGAAGTCCATAAGTAAAAGTATAATAATAATAATAATAATAATAATAATAATAATAATAATAATAATAATAATAATAATAATAATAATAATAATAATAATAATAATAATATGGGAAACATGGACATGGACGAAGAGCATCCAATAGTGGTTTGCTTTTACTATTTGTTTTACGTCGCACTGACACAGTCAGGCCTTATGATGGCGATGGGATGGAAGCGGCCGTGTCCTCAAATACGATACATCGCCAGCATTTGTCTGAATTGAAAAAAGGAAACCACGGAAAACTATCTTTAGGGCTACCGACAGTGATACTCGAACCCACAATCTCCCGAATGTAACCGCGTAGTCGACCCGCTCGGTCGATAGTGGTTGGATATTCACGACAAGGCAACGCTGATGCGGAAAACGCAAAATAGGAAAAAGAAATGTCTATGACAGTCGCGAAGTCCGTGTGAAAAGTCGACACCAGAACAAATAACTGTAATAATAGCAATCTATATATTAAAAGAGTGTGCTAAAACAGCTTTGGCAAATCCGTCCGTCCGTTCTACTAGAACGATATGCTTCATATTTATTTCATTCTCTACGGAATCATCAGGCATTGACAGATCTGTTAATTTCAGTACTTAGTGGGTTGCACACGATTAAAGAGCAATCTTCTTCTTTTCCTACCGCTTTTCCCCACACCTGTGCGAACTGCGTCGCACATGTGGACTTGGTCCTGTTTTACGGCCGAATGCCCTTTCTGACGCCAACCCTATTTGGAGGGATGTAATCACTATTGTGTGTTTCTGTGGTGGTTGGTATTGTGGTATGTTGTCTGAATATGAAGAGGAGAGTGTTGGCATGGGCACAAACACCCAGACTCCCAGCCAGAAGAATTAATCAGAAGCGATTAAAATCCCCGACCCGGCCGGAAATTGAACCCGTGACCCTCTGAAACGAAGGCCAGTACGCTGACCATTCAGCCAACGAGTCGGATACACAGTTAAAGAGCAATATATTTACGTCCACATATCGGCGAAACTAAACTATTAAAATGGCATTTTCAACCAAAATCGGTGCATATATAACTTAATATTATTTGGAAAGAAATACTGTGGGGATAAAACATCCCTAGCACTACTAAGGTTGGGGGTTGGGAATGAGTAACATGATCGAAAACGACCAATATCAATATGTATTAGTACCGTATCCATACTTTTCAGGATCGCTGAAGTGAATTGTGACACTCTGGATGCCGTCTAAGCCTTCATCGGCAAGGGGAGTAAGAAGGGTTGAAAAAGATGATGTCCAAAATGACCGAAATTAGTGTTGAATCCACACTTCTGGGGTTCGCTAGGCTGATTAGTGACGGCCACAATGACAGAATCGTGTACACCATACCGATAACACGACGCGGAAATACAAACAATTATCACTTATGTTTATTATTAATCACAAAGGATCATCTGCTTCCTAAACAATATGAGCTTCAAGAAGGAAAAACTTCCACGCGGAACAAACTAATCTAAATTAAACACAAAAATAACTCTAAAACAGAGGTGATCACGCTGGGCATTTCTTCCCGCGAGTGCCCAACACTGTAAGCAGGCGATGAACGTATGGTGTTCAACCACAATGATGTGGTTACGTCACAAGCCGTGAAGGTTGGGCAAAGTTCTCCCGGGTTCGATTCCCGGCGGGGTCGGGGATTTTAACCATACTTGGTTCATTTCACTAGCACGGGGGCTGAGTGTATGTTATTTTTACCAGCATTTCATCCTCATCACGACGTGCAGGTCACCTACGAGCGTCAAATCATGAGATCTGCATCTGGCGAGCGAATCTGTCCTCCGACACTCCCGGCACTAATAGCCATACGCCATTTCATTTCAATGAGGATGGATACACATGTTTGACAAAACGAATCTTCGAGTTCTTCCAACAATGAGAAACAGATTCAAAATGGTTTCGGGAAGTGAGAACTGTCTTGGCCATAAAAAGAAATAGCGGACAGAAATAGATTTAGATAACAAATCAAGGAGCTCAGCGGTTTCCAAGAGACAGAGTATCAGCAAGTGAAGAAGAAAAGAACCTACACAGAAGAAAGAGGTAAGAGGGGAAAAAGGAATGAGAAAATCGTGCCAGAAAGTGAAGGAAAAATCAGCGAAACATGAAGTAAAGGCTGTTGAGTGTAGTCATAAATGACTCAAACGAATAATAATAATAATAATAATAATAATAATAATAATAATAATAATAATCTCTTGTCCAGACAAAAATATTTCGAAGACTAGGCCTCTGCATGTTTTTATGCAGACAGCGGCAAAACAGAAAGGGCGATGGTGGTGGTGGTGGTGGTGGTGGTGGTGGTTTAAGGCCAGTTTTCCGATCTGATGCTCTTCCTGACTCCACGTCGAGGAATGTTTTCACTACTGCATGTTTCTGTGCTGGTTAGTAGCATTATGTGTGTAGAGGGGTGTATTGAAACACATACAACACCTAACAGCAAGCTATAGGAATTAACCAGACACGGCTAGAATCACCAGCTCGGCCTGGAATCGAACCCAGAGGTCCTACGAACCGAAGGCCCGACACTGTCCATTCAGCTAAGAAGCCGGACAGCGAATCATCAAATTACTTTTCATTATATTGCTGTCCGCCTCCGTTGCGTAACGATTAGCCCTGTTAGCTACCGTCCTCGAGGGTCCTCGTTCGATTCCCGGTCCTGTCAGAAATTCAAAAATGTCAGAAGGGCTGGTATGTGATTAAAATGGTACATGCAGCTCAACTCCATTGAGGGGTGTGACTGCAACGAGCTGCACCACCTCGGGACAAGGAAACGAATTTACTTAATGATTATATTATCATTGTATTCAGCCTCTGTGGCTCAGGCGGCAGCGCGCCGTCCTCTCACCGCAGGGTTCCGTGGTTCAAATCCCGGCCACTCCATGTGAGATTTGTGCTGGACAAAGCGGAGGCGGGACAGGTTTTTATCCGGGTACTCCGGTTTTCCCTGTCATATTCCATTCCAGCAACACTCTCCAATATCATTTCATTTCATCTATCATTCATTAATCATTGCCCCAGAGGAGTGCGACAGGCTTCGGCAGCCGGTACAATTCGCATCCTCACCGCTAGATGGAGACTTCATTCATTCCATTCCTGACCCGGTCGAATGACTGGAAACGGGCTGTGGATTTTCATTATATTATTATCGTATTACTAACCCTAGTACCCGTGTCCAACACGACCTGTACCAAAATAGCATTACAGTAGAGCAGGGCCTCTCAAACTCCCAAAATCTCACGCGTGCAGATAGAGGCGCAAGAGTTCCGTGCACTGTGCATCGCTGCCGCTCGGCATGGCTCGGATCAACGCTTCGTCTCTGGGCTACTCGGCTAAGCTCGGCTCAACTCGCCTATACTCGGCTCAAGTCAGCCTGGATTTGGAGCGCTACGGCGCAAGTGGGGCAGAGGGAGACAGGCGGAGCGAGCCAGACAGGCGTGAGGCAAGAGAGAGTAAGCGCTATTGCTCCAAATCGAGGAGTGGGGGTCTGCACTCTAGTCAACCAAGCCAAGTCGTCTTTTGCACCGTGCACAGTGCATGCACCACGCGCATGCACCCTGAGAGGCCCTGCAGTAGAGTCTCGCTCAACCGACCTTCGCTTATCCGACACTGGTAGGCTTAATTTGAACTTTAGGTGGAGGCAATTCTGGGACACCCGGTGTGGAGGGTGCGAGCGTGGGACAAGCACTGGCAGTCATGCGATAGGAGCGGGTTTTTCTCAAGGACAGGTGCAGCGAGTTTTCAGTCATTGTTCAGTGTGGAATTGGTAGGTGTGGATGTTATAGTTTTCATACCGTCTGTGAGTATGGCGAGTAAACGGAAGAAAGTGATTGTTTCTGTGGAAGAGAAGTTGAGAGGGTTAAAGAGGCTGGACAAAGGGGAAACTCTTCAAAAAGTGGCTCCAGATTATGGTGATGGACGTGTTACAGTGGGAGACTGGAAACATAAGAGGAAAGAAATTCAAAAGTGGTGCTCTACCAGAGCGCTGAAAATTAGAAAAACAATGAAAAATGTGAGTACGAGAAAGTACGTGAAGCACTATTTCTTTGGTTCGCTCAAATCCAGGAAAACGGCCTGCCAATATCTGGCCCCATTTCGCAATAAATGGCGATGTATTTCCAGAAGTAGTTTAATGAAGGGGACCCCAATTTCACTGCCAGTGCTGGGTGGCTTGATCGGTGGCAGAAACGGTACGGCATTGGGCAGCTTAATATCTGTGGAGAAAAACTGTCAGCTAAATCCGATGAGGTCGTGAAATTTAAAAGGGAATTTCAAGAAATAATTCTTGTTGAAGGATTAACCGGTGATCAGATATTTAATTGTGATGAGACTGGACTGAATTTCAAGATGCTGCCGTCAAAACCTCTCGCAGCCCAAGCCAAGACGTCTGCACCTGGCTACAAGCGTAGTAAGGAAAGCTACTGTTCTTGCCTGTACTAATATTACTGGGAACTTAAAAGCAAAATTACTTACGATCGGTAAAGCAAAGAAGCCTGGGACATTTAAAACATTTCTGTTATTGTTCCTGTTCATGTGCCTCTCTTCTAACGTGACGTCATTATGCCGCCAATGGACCAAGGTGTGCTGGAAACATTGAAGAGGAAATATCGCCGGAAACTCTTTTCATCTCTGATAGAGAAAATGAACAACGGCAATGAAACAACATGAAATACGTTGCATACTGGATAGTGCAGTCATGGGAAGAAGTTGGAACAACGACATTAGAAAGTCTTGGAACATATTGTTGAGTGAGGTTGAACATAGAGAGGAGGTGGTATAAGAAGACATGGAAAAACATTGTTCCCTTACTGAATTGCGTTCCTGTCTGTGAGGATGCTACGGCTCAAGATGTAAGTGGTGTGCACAATATCAGCTGTTTGAACTAACTGATCCTGATATTCATGGTTTTGTGAATGCTAACGAAAATGAGGAAGAAGAAGAAGAACTAGGCATTTCAGGACAAAAGGAGAAAAAGATGACTCATAATGAAGAATTATCGTCGATGGCGGGATCTCGCACCAAGAAAACGTGAATCAGCAGGCAAGCAGACATTGTTGACAAGTTTCTTTTCGTAAGACATTTCGAATGTTTTCGTTCAGTACTGCATCTACTGTACAATTGAATTGGTAAGTCAATACAGTAATACAGTAGTATGTTTCAGTTCATCTTCAAAGATATTCTGTATTATCCGACGTATTCGGTTATCCGACGTACTCCAGGTCCCGTTTAGGTCGGATAATCGAGACTACTATTTTTAAATTCTGAGCAATTCACAGACACAACTCTTATTTTGTGTATAATTAATAATAATAATAATAATAATAATAATAATAATAATAATAATAATAATAATAATAATAATAATAATAATAATAATAATAATTTAAAGAAAATAATATACTTTTGTACTTACTAAAAGAGCGAAAATTTAGTTGCGGAATTTAGGAGTGGCATTTACCTAAAGTGCAAAGAAGCAATTATGGTTACGTTTCTTGTATTACATTGAAAGCAGAAGAAAAACTCCGCTTTGCATTCTGTAGCGGAGCAGCTCTTAAGATAACAGCCAGTGCCATCTGCTGTTTCCCACAGATAATGCAGTACAAGAGCACGCGCGCACGAAAAAACATGCCAAGATGTTGTTAGCAGCACGAGCCTTTGAGAGTGCGAGATTGATGGCGCGCGTTACATACACTCATATATCAAACGAAAAGCTCTCTTGTAAATGAGCCGCTAATTTGACGAACAACACGCACTTAATATCTTGGAGAGCTTACTGTTTGCTACTCTCGAGCTTACCAAGAAAAGGCAGTTAGTTAAAAATATTCTGAGATAAATGCTGTATTTCCTTTCCAGCTCTGTGGTGTAGGTCCCGGGTAACATGTGCAGGCATTTTATTTTGACGCCATCTAGCTGCCTGCTTGTCAATTTCGATGTTATGTTTTACTCTCAGCCTAGTAGATGACAGACTACCTACAATCATAGTGTTCACAGAAATGTTCTCTCAAGCTTCCCCGACTTTCCCTGGCAGACTAAAAAAAATTTCCCTGACTCACGAAAATCGAGCGGCAAGTTAATTCGCCGAACAGCATGTTTTACAAGGAACAAAAAAAAAAAAGGAAATACCAGCCTCCACCATTCCCACAGCTGGCCTAATTATCTCTCCACTTCCTCTTTTCAATTATTTATGGAAAAAACAATTACATTGATGGGTACTTTATCTAGCCTGCCCCGCAGTGTAGGTGTAGAGTGCCTGCCTATTAGCCGGAGGACCCGGGTTCGATTCCAGGTCAAGTCAGGGATTTTTACCTGGATCTGAGGGTTGGTTCGAGGTCCACTCAGCCTACGGAATTACAAATGAGGAAGCATCTGATGGTGAGATGGCGGCCCCAGTCTAGAAAGCCAAGAATAACGACCGAGAGGATTCGTCGTGCTGACCACACGCCACTTCATAATCTAAAGGCCTTCGGGCTGAGCAACGGTCGCTTGGTAGGCCATCGTCCTTCGGGGCTGTTGTGCCATGGGTTTTTTGTTTAGGCACTTTATACATACTGTTACGAATAAAACTCCATCTGTTTCATTACTCTAATTTATTCCAGGATGACCTAATAAACACACACACACACACACACACACACACACACACACACACACACACACACACACACACACACACACACACACTATTCAAACACAAACAATTCTAACCAGTTGTTAATGGCCACACTTACTAATTACCAGTCTATTTACAAATTTCTCTACCTTATGGCGCAGCAAGGGTCCAGCCCGTTCATTTACCTGGGATACTAATCCTTACTTTCACTTTGCCCCAAGTCCAGTCACCTCCTACAGCCACTGTGCGTAGACAGCTGGATTTGAACACAGTGCCCCTGGCTATACAACACACGATGACTATTCGTCGGTTCGACTCCAATGATAGTCCAGTACTTCGCACAGTCCCATGCAGTGAACAACTGAACAGCTCAACAGTATTCAACAGCAGGACGATACTCACAACGGCGAACATTAACACAGGTCCATATATCCTCGTACTAACGATAGCGCGTTCCCTCGCTGGCTCACGGCGATTCACAGTCCACAGAATTGCACGAACACACAGTACAGCCTACCGTTCTGTCGCCTCCAGTTACACACCCTCTGGTCTCTCCGACACTACAACCACAGCACCTCGTTCAGACCTCGGTGGGACACTGGACACTGGTGACAGCCAACACCTCTGTCGCCCTCAGCCCAGCCACCGAACCCCAACTCACCGAGTCTCATGCCCGAGAGCACCAAGCTCGGTAATTATCAGCCTTTACGAAACCGTGGTAAAACTTTTACCGTGGTATTGTCGTAAAAGCAGTGCACCATTACCATCGCCCGGTTTCGTTACCGCGGTTTCTTGACGCTTGATTTTCTCGCTATTATTCCCCTCGGAAGAAATTCGAAGTAGTATTCAGGAAGCAGTGATCATTTCGATAGTCACTTGTCTTTAGTTAATCCAGCCGACAGTGATCGTTTCGACAGTCACTTGTTCCCCGTGTTTACATTTTGTGACAGCGCAAGCAAGTTATCGACTCCTTAAAATGGAAAATAATGTTCGACATGTTTTGAATGTTACATCGAAGTCCTAAAGACATGGAAGGGAACCTCCTTTTCCACACACAATATTGTCTCTCAACAACATTGAAAAATGAAAACCTACAACCTGTTTTCCAGTCATTGACCGGGTCAGGGATGTAATGAATGAAACATATATAGGCTGTTATTACAATGGGGTCGCCACTCCCAAGGTGATTTATTAATGAATGATAAATGCTATGAAATGATAATGGAGAGTGTTGCTGGAATGAAAGATGACAGGGAAAACCGGAGTACCCGGAGAAAAACCTGCCCCACCTCCGCTTTGTCCAACACAAATCTCACATGGAGTGACCGGGATTTGAACCACGGTATCCAGCGGTGAGAGGCCGACGCGCTGCCGTCTGAGCCACGGAGGCTTCAACAACATTCATTGTGGCAATATGGGCTTTGTTATATCGTTGTTCTGCTGGGAGGTGGGATTCTGAACAGGTGTAAGGAGGAAGGATTTACATGGGTAACCTCCATCACCCAAAAGATAGCCATTAGCTATTTCTCTCGTCTCGAGACGCGCTCTCAGCCGAGAATTGTGAAATATTGTGCTATCATAAGTCGACCCTGTCCATCTTGCTACAATATCTCGTATCGTGAGGTTCGAATCGCTCACAATTTGCGGGTTTAGCGAGAAATAACCTTTCCTATTTCTAAATACCTCCCCATTTTCACCCCCGGGAGACTGTATTCGCACATGAGTGCAGTCCAGCGCACCCAATACACCAAGGAACCCAGCTATTGTATGAAACCCTTCCATAACCTCCCTTTGTTTCCGCTGCGTAAGTGGAAGTTGAATGAACTGTGGCGATAACGACGCAAGTAGATCAGAAACCTTGTGTATTATGCGGCATACAGTTGTTCTGTCAACATCACAGACGTCACCGATCACTCCTTGAAATGTTCCAGTTTCATAGAACCGCAGCGCTATTAAAAGACGATTTCTAGGCGATATAGGACAGTTTCTCCCAGTCGGGCATTCCAATTGTTCACCATTTAAATCTAAAATGTAATTCACTGTTTCCTTACGCAATCTAAATCTTCTCTGGAACGAAACATCGCTTAATTCTTCAAATAAATCGCGTCTCTCTTCTATAATTCTACCTTCATTTCTTTCAAACTGATTAAGATACTGGAGATATAACCTATAGCTGTTAAGCTCCATCTTGGAATCTTTAACCACAGAGCACAAATACAACTTTACCGCGGTTTTCTTAGTTAACCGCTCGCTCAAGGGCGGTAAACATTATACCGCGGTAAAATGTCGGTAAACTCGAAACCGAGCTTGGTGCAACAGAAATACGACTTTACCCTGGTAAAATTGTGAAGTTTACCGCGGTATTCTCTTTACCGAGGTTGGTGCACTCGGGCATAACACTGACTTCCCTACGAAGTCCAACTCTGACTGACTGTCCGCAGCTAGGCTCCCTTTTTATAGCTCGCGCGATTTGATCCAGAAATTTCACGATGTCACTACAGGCAGAACATTCTCGTTGAATCTCCAAGGAACTCACGGATAAACCGGCCGCCGAGAACAATACACTTCCTGGAAGTACCGAAAGGGGCTACCACGGGGCTGGCTTGTAACAATACAAATTTGTTTAAAGGAAACATGTAGGCCTAACACACACCTTTCTCTTATCATTTCCAATAACAAAGTACAACTAACTTAATAGGGTAATTCAAATATGAAAATAAAATTGTTTTACCACAGCATTCCAGTATTATTTCATATGGACTATTGAGATCAAAAATAACTAACTTGTGTTTCTAATGTAGAAGAATATAATGAATTCCAATTAGTCTAGGTTTATATTCAAAACTCTTTTCAAATTTGAAGACAAATCAGTCATATGCACCATAGATTTCTGACTTTGAAATCTTCTGAGGAAAGGTTCAACATTTGGCAAAATACTTCTAAAAGCACTTAATTTTGCCTTAAGTAGCTTCTGTAAGGCACTGAAGTTTTTTTCCGTGCACTCTTTCACAGATTTGTCAATGTGATGATATATTTTAAGAGCTTGATCAACACAGCATCCATTTTCCAACCATCTTATTGCAGTGAACTTTTAAGGAAATGCGGTGCTTGTTGTTATCTCTATAATTATAAAAGGAAGTGTTTGCCTGTCTGTCTGTGCGCGATGCCCAGCAAAATCTACAGCACGTAGAGATCTGAAATTTTGAACATAGGTAGATGGAAAGGGGTCCGAATGAACTTCGAAGCCGGAATTTTCATTTTCGCTTTCGTTGGTGAGTTATGAACGAAAAACCATCGGAAAACGTGCATTGGGATATGACAATCCAACGTGCTGTCACCAAGATTAAATGCATCGAGTTGCTGTCGCTAGGCAACGTACATAGAGATAGGTAGAGAACACAATATTTAAGGAGCCATTTTACGTCCAGGTCGTAGGAAGCTGTTTTTGGTCTTATATGGTGTGAGGGCATATGACGGTGTTGATGATGATTCGTCCGTCGGATCGGGACGTCAAGTCTTGAGCTATTCGAGAGGAGTGGGCATATGTGCCGGCGCCGGGTTTCATCCTCTTCATTCTTGCTATCATGCCATTCATTTCTTTCAACAAGCAACATTTATAAGAATTACCCGATGTTCTACACATTTACAAGTCAATCGACTACACGGCAGAGCTTCGAAAGACTTGGAGTCACCTGGAGTACCCTCGAACATCTTAGAGCGGACGATTGTGGCACCAATTATCCTTCTTAAGAATAAGAATCCTGCCCTCTGCAATGAACACGACTCTGAAACTGATGACTAATATTATTGAAGCCATTCTCATGATTGGGCATGCCGCGAGCGAAGTAATATTCATTCCTCGGATTCGAATAATTTCTTCGGATATACAGTTTAAGTTTAGATCTCTGCAGTGTTCAAAATAAAATATCTCTGTGTAATAATAAAGCAAGCATAATCTTCTTCCTCTTCTTCTTCTTCTTCTTACTAAATATAAAAATGTATGTATGCATGTACAGTGTGTGTGTGTGTGTGTGTGTGTAAATGACACATCTCCTCCTAAACCACTGGAGCAATTTCATCCAAACTTGGTACACTTATGACTTTTTATCTGGAGACGAGCACTGTGGGGGTAAGCCATCCGTAGCTCCCTTAGGGGTGGGGGTCAGGGAGGCAAGGTATAAAAATAATCGAAAGAAGTGCCGAATCCACAGTTTTCGGGGTCGCTGAGATGAACAGTGACACTCCCCATTTTTCAAATGTCAAAGTTCAGCTCCCTTTCGCATGGGGGGCGGGGGGGGGAAGTGATATATAAAATTAAACAAAAATAGTGTCGAATACATAGTTTTCGGGGGTCGCCGAAGTGAATTGTATACTCTGGATTTTTAGTATCAGGAGACAAACAACGTGGGGGTATGAAAGCCCAGGAACCCTTAGGGGCGGGGGGGCGAGGGGGGTCAGATAAACAAATTAACGAAGATACTGTCGAATCCATATTTTTTTGGGGTCGCTGAGATGAATATTGACACTCCGGAATTTTTTTAAGTTCAAGGTCAACCCCCTTTGGGGTGGGGGCGAGGGGGAGTGATATATAAAATTAAACGAAAATAGTGTCGAATACATAGTTTTCGGGGTCGCCGAGGTGAATTGTACACTCCGGATTTTTAGTATCAGGAGACAAACAACGTGGGGGTAAGACAGCCCAGGAACCCTTAGGGGCAGGGGGGGGGGCGAGGGGCTGAGATATAAAAATAATCGAAAATACTGTCGAATCCATACTTTTCGGGGTCACTGAGATGAACAGTGACACTCCGGAATTTTTTAAAGTCCAAGTTCAGCTCCCTTTCGCGTGGGGGCGGGGGGGCAGTGATATTTAAAAATTAAACGAAAATAATGTTGAATACATAGTTTTCGGGGGTCGCCGAAGTGAATTGTATACTCTGGATTTTTAGTATCAGGAGACAAACAACGTGGGGGTAAGAAAGCCCAGGAACCCTTAGGGGCGAGGGGGCGAGGGGGTCAGATAAACAAATTAACGAAAATACTGTCGAATCCATACTTTTTCGGGTCGCTGAGATGAATATTGACACTCCTGAATTTTTTTTTAAGTTCAAGTTCAACCCCGTTTGGGGTGGGGGCGAGGGGGAGTGATATATAAAATTTAACGAAAATAGTGTCGAATACATACTTTTCGGGGTCGCTGAGATGAACAGTGACACTCCGGAATTTTTTAAAGTCGAAGTTCAGCTCCCTTTCGCATGGGGGCGTGGGGAGTGATATATAAAATTAAACGAAAATAATTTCGAATACATAATTTTCGGGGTCGCCGAAGTGAATTGTACACTCCGGATTTTTAGTATTAGGAGACAAACCACGTGGGGGTAAGACAGCCCAGGAACCCTTAGGGGCGGGGGGGCGAGGGGGGTCAGATAAACAAATTAACGAAGATACTGTCGAATCCATATTTTTTTGGGGTCGCTGAGATGAATATTGACACTCCGGAATTTTTTTAAGTTCAAGGTCAACCCCCTTTGGGGTGGGGGCGAGGGGGAGTGATATATAAAATTAAACGAAAATAGTGTCGAATACATAGTTTTCGGGGTCGCCGAGGTGAATTGTACACTCCGGATTTTTAGTATCAGGAGACAAACAACGTGGGGGTAAGACAGCCCAGGAACCCTTAGGGGCAGGGGGGGGAGCGAGGGGCTGAGATATAAAAATAATCGAAAATACTGTCGAATCCATACTTTTCGGGGTCACTGAGATGAACAGTGACACTCCGGAATTTTTTAAAGTCCAAGTTCAGCTCCCTTTCGCGTGGGGGCGGGGGGGCAGTGATATTTAAAAATTAAACGAAAATAATGTTGAATACATAGTTTTCGGGGGTCGCCGAAGTGAATTGTACACTCTGGATTTTTAGTATCAGGAGACAAACAACGTGGGGGTAAGAAAGCCCAGGAACCCTTAGGGGCGAGGGGGCGAGGGGGTCAGATAAACAAATTAACGAAAATACTGTCGAATCCATACTTTTTCGGGTCGCTGAGATGAATATTGACACTCCTGAATTTTTTTTTAAGTTCAAGTTCAACCCCGTTTGGGGTGGGGGCGAGGGGGAGTGATATATAAAATTTAACGAAAATAGTGTCGAATACATACTTTTCGGGGTCGCTGAGATGAACAGTGACACTCCGGAATTTTTTAAAGTCGAAGTTCAGCTCCCTTTCGCATGGGGGCGTGGGGAGTGATATATAAAATTAAACGAAAATAATTTCGAATACATAATTTTCGGGGTCGCCGAAGTGAATTGTACACTCCGGATTTTTAGTATTAGGAGACAAACCACGTGGGGGTAAGACAGCCCAGGAACCCTTAGGGGCAGGGGGGGGGCGAGGGGCTGAGATATGAAAATCATCGAAAATAGTCTCGAATCCATACTTTTCGGGGTCGCGGAGATGAACAGTGACACTCCGGAATTTTTTAAAGTCCAAGTTCAGCCCCCTTCGTGGTGGGGGGCGTTGGGAGAGTTATATATAGGAATAATGATGATATATAGAAATAATAGTGTCGAATACATAGTCGCTGAGATGAATAGTAACATTCCGGATATTTAAAGTATAACTTCAGCCCCCATTGGCATAGGGGGTGAGAAAGGGCGAAAAAATAAATTGTTAGAAATGACCGAGATAATGGACGTGTGTATGTTCCAGCATGACTTTCAAGTATGACTTACTACCTGGAAAACGTACTGTGGGAGTAAGACGCCCCTAGAACCACTAGGGAACCGGGTAAAATTTTTTTTTTTTTTTTTTTTTTGCTAGGGGCTTTACATCGCACCGACACAGATGGGTCTTATGGCGACGATGGGATAGGAAAGGCCTAGGAGTTGGAAGGAAGCGGCCGTGGCCTTAATTAAGGTACAGCCCCAGCATTTGCCTGGTGTGAAAATGGGAAACCACGGAAAACCATCTTCAGGGCTGCCGATAGTGGGATTCGAACCTACTATCTCCCGGATGCAAGCTCACAGCCGCGCGCCTCTACGCGCACGGCCAACTCGCCCGGTGGGTAAAATATTATCCACACTAATAAATGGAAGTCTGTTTGGCGCGATCTATATATACTGTACTATATGTAACTTATACATAAATTAAGGCATAAAAATGAAACCAGATGTAAATTAGTGAGACCATTCTAGGCATCTTAGAAATTTAAAACTTGGTACCAGACAACCTGATGACTTCAGGATCCCTAGAAAAATCTCAAATTCTCATAATTCTCTGAGGGGTACATACTGGGAGTTTCAAACCTGCATAAGAACACAGTCGGTGATATTTATCCAGAACCTACAGGTTTTATGGGCTTAAAAGCTTCCTTAAGGTCCTGATTTTTAACCCATATCAAGATAGCAGCACAATCTCCCAGACAATTTAGAAAATTGAAATTTGGCAAAATTATAGCTTTCAGCATGTGGAAAATTTACGAGATGTTTAAAAATTTTATTTTTTACCCCCGAAAAAATATCGAAATATGGAGGCAATTTTAATGACGGTGCAGTCCTTCCTTTCGATGTATTTCGTGGCTAAACGGTAAGTCGTATCACAAAACGGATGACACAATCTCCGTTCAATTTAGAGTGAACTACAACTTCGGTCCCAGGACCTTTTGTCGTATCTCTATCTCTTATACATTAAATTTTTCTCTATTTCTGGATTTACCTAAAATTTGCACTTTGTACACGTACAATTGCTGGCTTGATTCACTTATAGGAAACATGGGATCATCAAATTCTACACGAATATTGGCCCACCCAGCAGCCATATGTGAGTCACATTCTATGTTTGAAGCTGTCGCATAAGTATCTGAAAAGTAATGCACTGTGTGAAAATCTTACACAAATTTCACCCTATTCAACGTTTCTAAAACATAATGAATTGTGGTAGACAAGTGCACCTGTCGTTATCATCACAACTCCACAACTCGCACTTTACATTGGAAACATAGTCTGCGGAACTCCTTATGCTTTTTCTCGGATAACGCCAATTTACATGCAATTTAAAAATTATTATTCACTTCATGTACACTAATTTACTTCGATATCCGTATACAATCTGTAATACCGTAGCGAAGCACGGGTACAATTGCTAGTGTCTATATATTTAGCACGTCGAGCAGGGCTATGTTTAATAAGATTGTGCACAGATCTGAAAAAAATGAAGAAGGTCCCAGTCAATTTCGGAGATCCCAGTTTTCATGGCTCAATTCACTGTAGCAAACTGCATATCCCTATATCAAGAAGAGATTTGGCCTCAAGAAGAGATTTGGCCTCAGGAAGAGATTTGGCCTCAGGGTTTAGCACTTGCAATGCAACTGATTTTTAAGTTTTTTAATAAAGCTGAGGTAAACATTCCGTCAATCCATTGAGACTTGCAAAATCTTGCCTAAAGTTAAATACAGTCCATGCATAAACCCAACTAATAAGTGATCCGCAGTTGCCCTGCCTAAAAATACACTATTCCAATACCTCGTTGCAACTTTTGAAGATTTACATCCCTAAACCTTACACAAGTCCATTTGTCCTCTTTGGACAAATTTGTCTAATGATTCAACAAAACAAACAATTTCGTCAGAGCACTGTTTTAAGTCATTTTGCAAACTTTCTTTAAAATATGGGGCCATTCCATTATTTATAACATAGGAAGCCTTAGTCTTGCCCATAGTAAAGTTTTGAGCAATTTTACTGTCTGGGAACATTGTTTTGAATGCTGCGGAGGTTTCATCACAAGAGTAGAAAAACATCTTTCCAGCGACAACCTGGATAGCCCATATGGCTTCAGCCGATATAACATCACATTTGGCCGGGCTGAGTGGCTCAGACGGTTAAGGCGCTGGCCCTCTAACCCCAACTTGGCAGGTTCGATCCTGGCTCAGTCCGGTGGTATTTGAAGGTGCTCAAATACGACAGCCCCGTGTCGGTATATTTACTGGCACGTAAAAGAACTCCTGCGGGACTAAATTCCGGCACCTCGGCGTCTCCGAAGACCTTAAAAAAGTAGTTAGTGGGACGTAAAACAAATAACATTATTATTATTAACATCACATTTATTCACACTGCAAGTCTTTTAAACTCCATGGAATTGTTCCTAGCACTGTTAATTCCTTTTTAGCTGTGGATGTAGTGCTAACTCTTGGCTGCGTATCTTCAAGTGGAGATAGAGTAGAGGCATTCTTTGCAAAGAAAGACACTGTTGGCTGGTAAGACTTAGCTTTCATATATTTTATATGAGTAGGTCCTTCAGCATGAGAAGCGATTGCTTGTTCGCCCATATTACTAAGTTTGAATGATTTAAAACATACTTTACAATATGCTCAAGTTGCATCATTTACCAGTATGTCACCACCAACCACTCAGTTCGGGAAATACTTTAGTGTCTAGCCAATTTTTTAAATGTAGACTGACTGTTAGCCATTGTCATGAGTTTCAAGAAAGCTTCCTAGAACTGAAATAAAAAAGAATAACATAAAAATGGTTGAAATAAATGAAACTAGGACACAACAAAAACTGTACAATTGTTACGCACTTTCTTGTGAAAAATACCCGAAAAAGAAATGCTACACTAGCCTGGGTTACAACAGACTAGAGCCTAAAAATTTCCCCTCAAATATATCAATGGGGAAGATTTCCCTGACTTTCCAGATTTTTGTCTATTTCCCTGACTTTTCCTGAGCAAAAATTTTTTCCCAGACTGTCCAGAATGTGAACACTATGCACAAAGGTCCCCATGAGGTACTTCAACCCCACTAACATAGTAATTGAAACCGGTACACATAACTACTGAACTAACTGTGAATAAACAAGCACAGAACTTAAATAATTTTTTCTGAACGATGATAAAATATGTAACGCAGAGTCATATAACTCAATGGCTGACGTAATCTATACACAGTATATAAAATAAGAGTTTTTTCTGTACATTGCTCAGAATTTAAAAAGGGTGGTATTTCCGTATCAGTCGTGTCCACAGTAACAAGAAAATGCACTTTTTACCTTTCCGTAATTTCTGTCTGTCTCTTTGTACACGCATCACGAGAAAACGGCTGAAGCGAATTTAATAAAAATCGGTACACGAAGTTGGGTAACAAGTCGCTATAATCTAGGTTATAAATAATCTTATTCACGCTGACTGAAATGGTAGTTTAGGGGAAGGCCTAAAAGTTAAATCTCAAATATTTGTTATTAATGGTCGTATCTTAACGAAAATCGGTAGGGGAAGTCGAGGAATAAGTCGCTACAACCTAGGTCATAAATAATTGTATTCACGCTGAGAAAAATGATAGTTTAGGGAAAGGCCTACAATGGAATTCTCAAATATTTATGTTATTAGTGGTCCTATCTTAATGAAAATCGATATACAAAGACGGGGAATAAGTCGCTACAATCTAGGTCATAAGTAATTGTATTCACGCTGAACGAAATGGTAGTTTAGGGATAGGCCTAAAATTTTATTCCCAAATAATTATGTTATTAGTGGTCGTATCGATAAACACTACATAACTTTATATTTCCGATCATTTATGCCTTATACATTGTTACCATACCGGCTATGATCAGAGATATTTATGAATTTGGATTTTTGTTACTAGGTCCTTATCAGCGCCGAATCATGTGAAACAGCATTTAATGAAAATCGGTATGTAAAGTCGGAGAATAAGGAACTGCAGTCTACGCTAAAAATAATTTTATAAGACGCCCTAATATCAGAGTCGAAAGAAAACTAAATGTGAAGGCCTAAAATATATAAAGCTTATAAAGTTGATCAACAATAACATTACATCGACCACTGTGTGTTGTGATGTGCTCTGTCTTCTGTTGCCACTCATGTGAAGTGCTCTGTCTTATGTTGCCACTCATCTCCAATAGATAGGATTACTGCTGCGTACCGAGTTTTTTTTTAAATTTGCCTTACGTCGCACCGACACAGTTAGGTCTTATGGTGACGATGGGATAGGAAAGGGCTATGAGAGTGAAGGAAGCGGCCTTGGCCTTAATTAAGGTACAGCCCCAGCATTTACCTGGTGTGAAAATGGAGGGAATCCGCGGAATAACATCTTCAGGGCTGCCGATAGTGGGGTGCGAATCCACTAACTCACGGATGCAAGTTCACAGCTGCGCGCCCCTAACCACACGGCCAACTCGCCCAGTCGTACGAGTGTAAAAGTCTGTCTAAATACTGGCGGGAAGTAGATGGGGAGTTAGGTGTCGTTCTTCTTTAGCATGCCATTCCTCTGTTTCATAAATTTTCCGATACTACTGGTACGTAAGACACTGGTTCATCATAGGATTCGAGCTATTCAATCCCTACTCTGAGGCACTGATTGGAATGAGAAGTGTGCATATTTAACGGAATAATGGCAGAGAAGTGTTCACGGCTGTCCGGCCTGGTCATTCCAGCTCTGGAACTTTGGACTGTTAGATCGGCACCGTAGTACTGTTCGTTGAAAGTGAGAAAATGTGCAGTTTTTCATTTGATCGAGAATTTTATGTTATAACATTGCTTTTAATCGCTACATTCCTACTGACGTTTTTGTAATGACCTATGTTGACTTCAGTTAGGACAATCATAAAGTCAGTCTTTCTGAGAACCCCGTAGCGAAGCATGGTTACATCAGCTAGTAGCTTAATAAAATATGTTTACACGAATCCTGTTTCTTTCTTTCTTTCTTTCTTTCTTTCTTTCTTTCTTTCTTTCTTTCTTTCTTTTCACCTCGAGCTCAGCGAGGGATCCCACCTCTACCGCCTCGAGGGCAGTGTTCCGGAGCGTGAGACTTTGGGTCTAGGGATACAAATGGGGAGGATGACCAGTACCTCGCCCAGGCGGCCTCACCTGCTATGCTGAACAGGGACCTTGTGGGGGGAGGGGTTCGGAAGGGATAGACAAGGAAGAGGAAAGGAAGCGGCCGTGGCCTTAAGTTAAGTACCATCCTGGCATTTGCCGGAGATGAAGTGGGAAACTGCGGAAAATCACTTCGAGGATGGCTGAGGTGGAAATCGAACCCGAGCTTCCGGGGGTGGGAACTAATCACATAAACCACTACACCACAGAGGCGGACATGAAATCTCTGCCAATTATATTTGGCAGTGTAATATTAGAGATCAGATCAATCAGTCGGTCAGAAATTCTCGATGTTATGTTACACGAGCAATACGTTCTTTCCACTCAGCCATTTTGACACTCTGTAATAATGTTTGTACTTCTAAAGACCGTCACAAGACGCTTAATTAAGTCTATGTCCTAATTATAGCGTCGCAACAAGCAATAGCTAATGAAGTGTATTGACAGTGATGAACCGTTTTATCAACAGCATTCTACACGTTAATTACCCTAAAATGTTGCTGTGTAGAAAGTTCTGAACACGTACCGTACGGCGAATCAGCTTATTGTTAGCATTCAAAGTTTTCACTATCCAGCCGTTTGAATGTCTGCCTGTATTCTGTAAAGTGTTTATTCCATGTTTGTTCGCCTTCTCATTCAGGTCTAAACTGTTATAATGTAAATATTGTTTAAGGATGGTACGAGGACTCGAGGGACAAGATGGCAAAGTGCAGCCGTTCAGCATGGGTTCAAGTTTAAGTTTATTGAATGTATCCAGTATTTCATATTCATTTTTGAAGACATTACAGATGTTAGTATAATAAGTGTTGTGAAATATTTCTACCCTCACGACTATGTATATCTTCCGTGATGTGAATCATTATCTTAGCTTCACAAAAACCACGTGGCATGTTCGCATTTAAGCACCATATAACCCAACATTTTGGTCCTCCGGGCCGGATATATAGCAATAGTTAAGATTAAGAAAACTGTTAAGTAAATTGGAAGGTGTTATGAAGTATGAACATAAGTGATGGCTCGAAAAACTCGAGATACACGTGTGAAGTGACCACGCCATTGTCTATCCAGCACGTTAAGGTTAGCTGAGTGCTGAATTATGGAGTCTATGGGATATAACTCGCTGCATCAAGGAGTCTAAGGGATATAACTTCCGCCCAGGTTAGTTATCCTTCATTATTAAACAACACGGATTCAAACTCAGCCAAGTCTCTGATTAAGCAAAGAGGTATTTACAAGGCTTCTTTGACACGCATGAAATCATTTTTAAATAATTTTGATGAAAGTAGAGGTACAGCTGATATCACTTGTAGATTTGAAACATTACGAAGGTCTATTCTCAATATGACGAAATTCAGACTAAGCTTGAAATAGGATATGAAAGTGAAGATCACTCTCAGGACAGGTAGGCGTTTGAAGAAATGTACTTCGCAGCTGTTGGTGGCTTACGGTCTTTGTTGCCACCGCACCGTGCAAGAAGTGACGGTTCATCGTACAATGGCGAGCTTGAATAATTTACCATCTCTTCCAAAGATACCTTTATCTGTTTACTCTGGGGTCTATAAAGACTGGATAAGTTTTAAAGATACCTTCCAGAGCCTAGTCACAGATGTGTGTTGTGTTTGAGTCATCAGTCGATACACTGGTTTGATGCACCTCTCCATGCCACCCTATCCCGTGCTAACCTTTTCATTTCTACGTAACTATTGCATCCTACATTTGCTCTAATCTGTTTGTCATATTCATACCTTGGTCTACCCCTACCGTTCTTACTGCCCACACTTCCTTCAAGAATCAACTGAACAAGTCCCGGGTGTCTTAAGATGTGTCCTGTCATTCTATCCCTTCTTTTCGCCAAATTTAGCCAAATCCATCTCTCTCACCAATTCGATTCAGTATCTCTTCATTCGTGATTCGGTCTATCCATCTCACCTTCAGTATTTTTCTGTAACACTACATTTCAAAAGCTTCTATTCTCCTTCTTTCTGAGATAGTTATCGTCCATGTTTTACTCCATAAAATGCCACGCTCCAGATGAAAGTCTTTAGAAACATCTTTCTAATTCCTATATGAATGTTTGAAGTGAGCACATTTCCTTTCTGATTGCTGCTTCTTTTTCAAAGCCTCGATTCTTATCACTGCAGACTGATTTTTATACAGATTGTAGACAATTCTTCTTTCTCGGCAACATTAACGAATGTCTTTTCTAGATCTACGAACACCATGTACGTGGGTTTGTCCTTGTTAATTCGATCCCCTAAGATCAAACGTAAAGGCAGGATTGCTTCACGTGTTCCTACATTATTTCTGAAGCCAAATTGATCTTCTCCGAACTCAGCTTCAAATTGTTTTTCCATCCTTCTGTAAATAATACGTGTTAAAATTTTGCAGGCATGAGATACTAAAATAATGGCGCGGTAGTTTTCACACCTGTCAACACCGGCTTTCTTCGGAATATGTATAACAAAATTCTGCCGAAACTAGGATGGGACTTCTCCTGTCTCATACATCTTAAACACGAAATGGAATAACCTTGCCATGCTAGTTTCTCCTAAGGCAGTCAGTAATTCAGAGGGAATGTCATCAATTCCAGGTGCCTTGTTCCTATTTAGGTCACTCTCAGCTCTGTCAAACTCTGACCTCCAAATTGGGTCTCCCATTTCATCAGCATTAACAGCCTTTTCTTCTTCCAGAACCAAATCATCTACATATTTATCTTGATACCACTGTTGGATATGTGCCTGCCATCTTTCTGCTTTGTTGTATTTACCTAGAAGTAGCTTTCCACCTGAGCTCTTAATATTCATACACCTAGATTTCCTTTCCCCAAAGGTTTCCTTGATTTTCCTGTATGCAGCATCTACCTTTCCTAGGACCATACAACCTTCGACATCCTTGCACTTCTCCTTCAGCCATTCTTCCTTAGCTACCTTGCACTTTATATCCACTTCATTCTTTAATCGCCTGTATTCTTTTCTGCCCTCTTCATTTCTAGCATTTTTGTATTTTCGTCGTTCATCAATCAGGTCTAATATCTCCCGAGTTATCCCTTGCTTCTTAGCTGATCCTCCCTTCCTTCCTAATATTTCTTCAGCAGCCCTACTGACTTCATTTTTCGTGACTATCCACTCATCCTCTTTTGTGTTTCCTTCGCCTTTTCATTTAGTCCTAGTGTACCACGTTCTTTGAAGCAATCCCTCACATTCTTTTCTTTCAACTTGTCTAGATCCCATCTCCTTGCATTCTTTCTTTTCTTCAATTTCTTCAATTTCAGGTGCCATTTAATGACCAACCAGTTGTGGTCAGAGTCCACATCTACTCCTGGGAACGTTTTGTAATCCAACATCTCGTTTCTGAATCTCTGCCTAATCATAATGAAATCTATTTGATACCTTCCAGTATCTCCAGGTCTCGTCCACGTATACAGCCGTCGTTTGTGGTGTTTGAACCAGTGCAGAATTCAACCAGCCGACTTCCTCTTTCGTTCCTTTGTCCCAATCCGAATTCTCCTACTGTATTACCTTCTCTTCCTTGATCTACCACTGCACTCCAGTCTCCCATCACAATTAGATTCTCGTCACCTTTTATATATTGAATTAAGTCTTATTTCTTTATATATTCTTTCGATTGTCTCATCATCCGCTGAACTAGTAGGGGTATAGACCTGCACTATTTTGGTGGGCATTGGTTTGGTGTCTATCTTTACGACAATAATTCTTTCACTATGCTGGTCGTAGTAGCTTACCCGCTGCCCTATCTTCTTATTCATTATTAAACCAACTCCTGCATTTCCCCTGTTTGATTTTGTGTTGATAATTCTGTAGTCGCCTGATCAAAAATCATGTTCTTCCTGCTAACGTACTGCACTTATACCAACTACATCTGTCTTTAGTCTATCCATCTCCCTCTTCAGATTCTCTAACCTACCACAACGATTCAGACTTCTAACATTCCACGCTCCGACTCGCAGATTGCCATTATCCATCTTCCTGATGATCGCCCCCTCTCGTGTAGTCCCCACCAGGAGATCCGAATGGGGGACTAGTTTACCTCCGGAATATTTTACCCGGGAGGAAGCCATCATCAGTACATCATTCATATAGAGAGAGCTGCATGTCCTCATGTCCTCCATGTCCTCAGCCGTGTAGCAGTATCAACCCAGCTACGCCATGCTGAGTATTCCTGCAAGGCCATATCAGCCAATCATCTAGACTACCGCCGTTGCAACTTCCGAAAGGCTGCTACCCCCCCCCCCCCCTTTCGATGAACGATTCCTTAGTCTGGTCTCTCGACAGATACCCATCCGATATGGTTGCACCTGCGGATCGGATATCTGCTTCATTGGGACACGCAAGCCTCCCCACCGTGGCAAGGTCACATGGTTCGCAGATAACGATCCCTTATCCCAGGTTCCAATGTTACAATATTTAAATTCACCTCGCAAAGGTGAAGCAAAACACCTCATTCAAGGCGCTCCTATTTCAATCGAAAACTTTAAGGTAGCTTGGTCAGACTGATAACTGTCAGACATGTACACGAATTGCTCACCCCTCCAAAGATTGGAAGAATTTACCTACTGAGCTCGTACAATTACTCAATCTCATGACGAGCAACAAGGCTGCGTTAGAAGCACTTAAGTTAAACTCGTCGCTCTTTGAAATAACGCTAATTCAGATAACCCTTGAACACATAAGAGAAGAATTTGAAGTTACCGTTGCTTCTCAAGAGATCAACAGCTGGTCAGACTTAGTGACATTTCTAGAGAACAGATGACAAGCACTAGAAATTGTTAGTACAGAAAACATACATGATACTTCCGTAATGCCCAAAGCTGAGAGTAGCTTTAGGAACACCAGGTCAAATAAATCATCTCTTACATATTCCACAATGGACCAGACTTATGTGTGTTGTAAACAAATGCATAATATTTACAGGTGTGAAAGGTGTAAGTCTTTACCAGTGCCAAAACCTGTCGAAATTGTGAAGGAAAATACACTTTGTTTTGTCTCTCGTATTCTCAACATAAGGCCCCTGATTGTAAGAGAGGTTCTTGTCGTTCTTCTGGGGATAGGCATCATAGTTTGCTGCATGCTATAAGGAGAAAGGAAATCTAATCTGTATCTGCTCGCGCTGAATCATTAAGTTCAACTTCTTCCGAAGGTAGCTCACAATTCGGACCTCGACTCGCTAGCTATTGGTCAACAAAGATGCATTCTGGCAGTCAAGTTGAACTCTCCACAGCTTCATTATTAGTGTTAGACAGTAACCAAAGGGCTCAGAAGGTTCGGTGTTTGTTGGATTCTTGTATTCAGTCAAATTATATAACGGAAAAATTAGTTCAACGGCTAGGCCTAAAGAAAAAACATTGTTCCTATCGGGGGCATCAGTGGCATGATCCAACAATTAAATATTGTGTGATTGCTAATATACTTTCTCAGGTATCAGAGTTGAAGACAGATGTACAATGTCCAGTTCTAACCAAGATCATGAATCAATTACCTGCACACAAGATAAATGTAGCTATCTGGAATCAGCCTAAGGATATTCTATTTGCTGATACTGAATTCTCCATGATAGGTAGAATTGATTTACTGCTGAATATAGAGATATTCTTTCGTATACTGAAGCAGAATTGCAGGGCAAGGACTGGCCAGTCCTACAAGGCACTCAGCTGGGATATATTTTAGCAGGAAGATATCAGTCACCAAGTGCTGATGTAGCAACCTCAAGAAATTTCTTCCTACAACATTGGCATCCCATCGATGTGCAACTGAGAAAATTCTGGGAGTTAGAGGAAGTTCCAGAGAAGAAGCAGACAGAACAAGATCTAGCATGTGAAAGGCATTTTAAGGATAACACATTGCGTGATGAAGGGCATTTTATTGTTTGCTTGACCCGCAAGCAAATTGAAGGAAAGCTCGGCAACTCCTACTTCAATGCTTTGAACCTATTCTATCAATTAGAAAGGCGTTTCAAGAAGCAGCCTGTCCTGCAACGACAGATTATGAAGATTTAAGACATATGAAACCAGTAGATGAAGTTCTTGACCACAGCCTCCACGAAACATACTACATTCCGCACCATGCTATTTGCAAGGAGAATAGCACCACTACATAGTAAATCTAGTACAGGGACTGCTTTAAATGACTTGCTAATGGTTGGTCCTGTCCTACAGGAAGATCTGTACTCGATATTATTCCATTTCAGAACTCATCCCATCGCCTTTGCAGCAGACATAGAGAAGATGTACTGGTAGGTTCTCGTACACCCAGACCACTTGAAGCTACAGCGTATATTGTGGGGATCAGACCCAAATATGCCACGTCGAGTGCATGAGTTACAGACCCTCACATACGGAATGGTTCCAAGCTCTTATTTAGCGACCAGATATCTTGTTCAGCTAAGAGATGAAGGTGCCGATAAATATACGTTAGCAGCAAGAGCCGTAAGACACGATTTCTATATGGATGATGTTCTAAGTGGAGGAAGAGATCTATAGGAAGCGTTACAATTGTAATCTGAGTTGATTGAGCTGCTTGCCAGTGGCGGATTCCCATTAAGAAAGTTCTGCTCCAATCATCCAGCGTTGCTAACAGCGCTGCCGCCAGAAAGCAGATGGGTTTTCTACGCTATGGCGATTGATCTGAATAATGACATACTGTCAAAGATATGCTCACACTGTTCGGCACCAACAACTTCACTGGTGTTCTTTCCTTGGAGGAGCTGAAGTCAAATCTACACTTGTGCATAAGAATGGCACAACAGAGCTCCTTCAAACAAGATACTGAAGCATTAAGAATTAAGGACAATGAAACAGAAAATCTCCAAACAATCTCCATCCATTCATGGACAATCAAGGCCTATTGAGAGTAGGAGGAAGATTTAGCAAAACAACATTACCATTTGGAGTGAAACATGATAATCTTGCCATCTAATCACCATCTCACAAGGCTCATAATCCAAGATGAGCATCAACGTTCACTCCACAGAATATCCCAACTCTTGAACACAATGTTACGAGTGCGGTATTGGATTCCAAGAATTCGTCAGATAATTCGATCAGTACTTCATAAATGTTTAACCTGTTTCAAGTTGAAGAAGGAAACATCTCAGCAACTGATGGGACAATTTCCAAAGTCCTCGTGTGCAACTTTCGCGTTCGTTTTTTAATACTGGCGTCGACTATGCTGGGCCCTTGGTCATGAAGCTCGGAACCCAGCGAAGCAGATCTACTCAAAAGTGCTACGTTGCTTTGTTTATTTGCCTTTGTACTAAGGCGGTACATTTGGAGCTGGTGACTGATTTATCATCTCAGGCGTTTATTGCAGCATTTCGAAGATTTGTCGCCAGAAGAGGCAAGTGTCTTCATCTCTATTCACACAATGGAACTAATTTTGTTGGCGCAAGCAAGGAATTGCAGACAATGAGAAATTTGTTGCAAGATAGTGATTTCCAAAGGGAAGTACAGGAATTTGCCTCTACCGAGATGTTCACATGGCACTTTATCCCACCAAGTGCTCCACACTTCGGAGGTTTATGGGAGGCTAAGTCCATGAAGTGTCATCTTCGGCGATTCGTAGGACCTGTTTCATTAACTTATGAAGAATTAAGCACTCTTTTGTGCCAAGTTGAGCCTGTTTAATTCCAGACCTTTAACCACTCTTTCTGATAATCCTGATGATTTGTTCCCCTCTAAACCCTAGCGACTTCCTTATTGGTTCTTCCCTTGTAAGTCTTCCTGAAGTTGATTACACTACTGTGCCAGTCAATAAGTTGTTCAGATGGAAACGTCTGTAACAATTCTTGCGGCACCTCTTGAGGAGATGGTCAGCAGCAGTATCTGAAGTGGAAGTCGGCTCAGCCCAACATCCTTGTTGGTACTGTCGTGCTTTGAACGATGACAGAACCAGCCCCTTGCAGTGGAAAATGGAAGTGATTCAAAGGACCTCTCCTGGAACGGATGGACTAATTCGCGTGGTCGCTGTAAGGGCATCCAATGTGAAACTGCGACAGCCAGTGCACAAACTTGTTCCACTACCTGCCAACTAGTGTATTGTTTAGGTTGATATTATAAGCATCAGGGTTGCGGATACATGGCTAAACGTGAAAACACCAGCTACGTGGACAACCGAAAGGTGGGTGGCGAACTGTGAGACTTTAACTCAACACTCAATTTTCAAAAGAGCCACTCGCTCTCAAATTTAAGCCTCTCCCAGGCCACACCAAACTCCACCTTCAAGTTGTCCTCAACGGACATAAACACAGGGGTAAAATACCCAATCTACTGAGGTCTATTAAATGAAAATCAGGTTAATTAAATGACCTCTAAAATAACAATTTGAGAGGAGGCGAACTTGCACTCCTAATACACTTTGATTAAGACCTACTTGGCACTAGGCCGTTAATACAAGGGCTAATCCCATACTAAAGAGGTGACTTAAGAAGAGAACAATTTGTTTTACGTTATCGAAGAATAGGTTGAGAAAAATAAGTTCACCTCAAAACAATATGAGTGGGAGCTCGAGAGGGTTAGCACTCTCTATCCCAGTATGTAGCTTTAAAAGAAAATAAATGAAAAGAGTAGTTACATTTAGGAAACGGTTACATGGTGGAAAGCTTAGAACCCGCCCCGAGAGTTAAACTGCTGAGCTAGCAAAGAAAGAAGTTATTAATCGGCCATTACCTTGTTGTTGACCGCTGCCGAGGAAAGAGGCACTTCCCGCCTCCTGCTATGTACTTAATACACTGAAAGATGGAACAGAAGTGGCCCGGAGACTCTAAAATCAGCAGTTTATATCCTCTCGCAGAAGTTTCTAGGCATTAGGGGAATGAAAACACCCTCCCGCACATTCTTTATTGGCTAGGGTACAGAAACATATCCAAGTAGGGGGAAGATACATCGGATTGGTCGAGAAAAAACTCAAAGAAATTCGGGATTGGATAAATCTAAAACAAGGGGAAAAAGAGGGGTATACAGCCAACTTAAACAATAACAGAAGGAAATTTAGCAAAGAACAAACATTTGAAATAAAAATTTCTCCAACAAAATAGTTCTTTGACTGCGCACTAGGTTGCACTATTGTTGATCTTCAGTAGTGTCCTCTAGAAGAGAAAGTTCACACTTCTTACTTCAAGCGAAACAAAAACACATCAAAAATGACACAGTTCAAAAACTCAAAGTTTTCCATGTGGTGACATCTTCAGAGAAAGTAGAGAATTAATAGCGTAGATAAAGTTCAGTTTTCCTCCAACAGAGGAGTTTCAACTGGCGCACATTTTGAATTAGCGGTGTGGAGGTGTACCGCCCGGTACAATTATTATTATTATTATTATTATTATTATTATTATTATTATTATTATTATTATTATTATAGCTGCCTCTGTAGATAGTGTCGGCCTACGGATCCCAAGATAGCGGGTTCAAACCCGGCAGAGGTAGTCGGATTCTTGAACGGCGAAAAAAAAATCCATTCAACACTCCATGTCGTATGATATCGGCATGTAAACCATCTCTGGTGGCACATTTGGTGTTTACCCGACAAAATTAATTCAATCTCAGCCATAGACGCCCAATAGAGTTTCGGTTTACTCGGTCTGCCATCTAGTGGGCCTAGAGTAAAACGGAACGTCGAAATTGACGAGCATACAGCCAGATGGTGTCAAATTGAAATGTCTGCACACGGTAGCTAAGATTATTATTATTATTATTATTATTATTATTATTATTATTATTATTATTATGTGCGTATGGACCCAATGGATCACGCAAAGCTCTAACGATTCTGTTTTCTGGGTTGCCAAACAGCTCTCATCCTTTCTCCGTGGATCCTTTTTTGTTCTTCTGTCCACTTTGCTCCAGTCTTCTTTTCCACTTCGTTCTCTGGTTGCACTTTCCATCCATTAATTTTTTTCCTGTCCGCGGTGTCAGTTGAGTTCACCTGGGCTTTTTCCAGATCCTTCTTCACTTCCAGTACCCATGGAATACTTTTTAGATGTTCTATGTACGTGAGAATCTTGTGTGTCAGTCTACTTGCCGGCAGTCAGCGAAGGTGCCCATAAAATTTCAGACGTCTTTCGCGGATGTCTGCTGTAATGTTGGAAAGCTCTTCTGTCACTTTGCGTGACCTCGGTCTATATACATCTTCTGTTTTTCGGGGGCCGAGAATTTTTATCACGATTCTTCTTTCTTCTTTTAAAATGTTTTCTAAGTCACCTTTCCCATTTAGTGTAAGGGTCTTGCTGGCATATAAGACTTCGGGCTTGATTACTGTATTACAGTGTCTGATCTTTGCATGCCGGGACAAGCACATTTTATTGTATATGTCGTGAACCCTACCGTAGGCTTTTCGAAATTTTTGTAAGCGAATTTTCTGGGCAGTATTCTCGCCTCTCGTTGGTTCAAGTATTTCTCCGAAGTACTTGAAGTGTGGTACGCGGTTGATTTTCCCATATGTCGTGTTCAAATTTTGGATGTCAAGTTTTGAGCAGAAGAACTTGGTCTTTTCAACGAAAATTTGTAGGCCAACCTTTCCAGCACATTCAGTAAGGGTTTCAATTTGTTTAACGGCTGTGACTACATCATCTGTCAGTATGGCAAGGTCATCTGCTAAAGCGAGGCATGATAGCTCAATACCGTCTTTGGGTCGTCCTAGTCGTATGGGGCGCCAGTATTCCATGTCTTCCGATGCCTTCTCCCACTCGCGGATGACTTTATCTAGGACGAGGTTGAAAAGAAGCGGAGATAAGCCATCACCTTGTCGGACGCCAGTTTTAAATCGGGAATGGTTCAGAGATCTCCCCCATGAATTTAACTTTGGAGATAGTGTCAGTGAGTGTTGCCTTGATGAGGCTGAGGGTCTTGGAATCAAGCCCCAGTTCCTCAAGAATAACGAAGAGAGACTGTCGACCAACCGCGTCGTACGCTTTCCTGAAGTCAACAAAAATGCAGATGACCGGTTTGTTCCTCAATGCTTTGTATTTGAGTGTTGCCTCCAAGTTGAATATTTGTTCTGCACACGAGCGACCAGGGCAGAAGCCTGCTTGATATTCGCCAATACTTTGTTCAAGTTGTTCTTGCGTTCTCTTATTACTATTATTATTATTATTATTATTTACTCGGTCTGCCACCTAGTGGGGGCCTAGAGAAAAACGGAACGTCGAAATTGACGAGCAGACAGCCAGATGGCGTCAAATTGAAATGTCTGCACACGGTAGCTGAGGCCATACGATTATTATTATTATTATTTATTGTTATTATTATTATTATTATTATTATCATTATTATTATGTTATATTTTACACTAGTAGCAGTATAATTTATCGTTCTTATATATATTACGAACTGACCGGCAGAAGAAGGCGTAAGCGCACCGGTACCGAAACACTATTATCCCCCCTTCCGGGGAGGGGGCATACTGATACAATAGAGAGCGTAGAGTGGGACTGGGAAAGGAGCCTTCAAGGATGTTCGGTGAGAAAGGAGAGCAGCTGCGAGTGGGAGAGGAGTAACAGTTTTGTTTTCATCGAAGTTTAATAGGTGAAATTCAATGGTAGTGATGCTGTAAAAGAGACTTACAGAACATATCTGAAGATTGATGTAACTGTACAGAACTACTTCTCACAACCATGAACCCGACGATGCCGTTCCATGTTATGACAGCAGGTTAGTTCCTGAACAATTATGCCTACGACGAAGCAAAATTCTGCATTATGATGTTTCTGCTGCTAACTTGGCTACCTTAAATAACATGAATGCCGTTCTGATTAGAAAGAATATGCACCTTGCTCGTATGAGACTTCGTCCTCAATCACCGACGGAAACTATCGGAGGTTCACACGATTAAACCCAAGTATCTGACCAAATTCGAAACTACATTAAATTAATATTGGTTTACTTGTTAATGATGCCAAGAAAAAATGTTTTTAAACAAATGTTGACGCGTATTTTATGCCTCTGCCTGTTCAATCAACTTTTCGCAATTCACGGTTTTTAAGAACTATACACACCATTATTTTCTGTTTTACAGAAAATCGAGTCTCTTGATACGAAAAAAAACAAAACCTCAACATCTGACAAATCAACCTATCACCACCGATCTGCATTTAGGGCAGTCCCCCAGGTGACAGATTCCCTATCTGTTGGTTTCCAAGTCTTCTTTCTAATAATTGCAAAGAAACTGGAAATTTATTGAACATCTCCCTTGGTAAATTATTCCAATCCGGAACTCCCCTTACTATAAACAATTATTCGCTCCAATGTTTCCTCTTGAATTCCAACTTTATCTTCATATTGTGATCTTTGCCGCTTTTAAAACATCACTCACCGTGCTCGATAGCTGCAGTCGCTTAAATGCGGCCAGTATCCAGTATTCGTGAGATAGTAGGTTCGAACCCCACTGTCGGCAGCCCTGAAAATGGTTTTCCGTGGTTTCCCATTTTAACACTAGGCAAATGATGGGGATGTACCTTAATTAAGGCCACGGCCGCTTCCTTCCCACTCCTAGCCCTTTCCTGTCCCATCGTCGCCATAAGACCTATCTGTGTCGGTGCGACGTAAAGCAACTAGCAAAAAAAAAAAAAAAAAAAAAAAAAACACATCACGCAAATCGTTTACCTAACAGTTTTTTCTCCAAGCGTCATTTATGTTGAGTTTGAAGGATATGGCTTCCATCTTATCCACGCCTGGTTTCGCAAAATACAAGCTTTGGGTCTTACAAACCCATACGTTAACCAGGAAAATATTTCTGAATTCCTAAGGACATTCATTAGGCTTCTTTTCTCGTTCACGACGAAGCAGACAATTATTTCGGATAATGTTTATTAATTTTCAAGCTCGAGAGACCCGACAACAGTGGATACACTAACTAGAGACATCAGGAAAAAAGTCCCATTGGAAACTTTGAATGGTTCATGTTTGTGGGTTACTGTAGCCACGTCCTAGTTCGTGAACCATGGGCAACGGATGAGTGGCCTAGTAAGTGGTAATGAGAGTCGGGATACCAGTTGCTATGGAATGGGAGTGGGCATCTCGGACATATTCTGAGTCGTGGTCCTCCTTGTGCTCAGGCGGCTAGGACTATACAATTCACCGGTGGTCCATAACCCGTTAGAGGAGAGATCCTCACTTGGACTATGTGCAAGTAGGGCAGCATCCTGCTTCATGAATTTACCGAGCTCAGAACACTTTAAGCAAGCCTCGGACCTATGGGAGTAATGGAGTCCCACTCCCATTTGACAGGCGAGGGACTCCTTGGAAACAACTTGGCGAACGAAATGGAATTCGATGGGGAGCTATCAATATTAATGGGGCTTATGGAAGAAAGAAGGTAGAACTGGCTGAGTCAGCAAAGAGGATGCATCTGGATGTGCTAGGAGTAAGTGATATTCGGGTAAGGGGAGATAATGAGGAAGAGATAGGAGATTATAAGGTGTACTTGACGGGTGTTAGAAAGGGAAGGGCAGAGTCTGGGGTAGGGCTCTTTATCAGGAATACCATTGCACTCAACATAGTTTCTGTTAGGCACGTAAATGAGCTAATGATGTGGGTAGATTTGTCAGTGGGAGGAATTAGGACAAGAATTGTGTCCGTGTATTCACCCTGTGAGGGTGCAGATGAGGATGAAGTTGACAAGTTTTATGAAGCATTGAGTGACATCGTGGTCAGGGTCAACAGCAAGGATAGAATAGTGCTAATGGGCGATTTCAATGCGAGAGTTGGGAATAGAACTGAAGGATACGAAAGGGTGATTGGTAAATGTGGGGAAGATATGGAAGGTAATGGGAATGGGAAGCGTTTGCTGGACTTCTGTGCTAGTATGGGTTTAGCTGTTACGAATACATTCTTCAAGCATAAGGCCATTCACCGCTACACATGGGAGGCTAGGGGTACCAGATCCATAATAGACTATATCTTAACAGACTTTGAATTCAGGAAATCTGTTAGGAATGTAAGAGTTTTTCGGGGATTTTTCGATGATACAGACCACTATCTGATCTGTAGTGAACTAAGTATCTCTAGGCTTAGGGTAGAGAAAGTGAAATCTGTCTGCAAACGAATAAGGGTAGAAAATCTCCAGGACGAGGAAATTAGACAGAAGTACATGGATATGATTAGTGAGAAGTTTCGAACAGTAGACAGTAAGCAGGTTCAGGATATAGAAAGTGAATGGGTGGCATACAGGGATGCTGTAGTAGAAACAGCAAGGGAATGCCTAGGAACAACTGTGTGTAAAGATGGGAAAAGGCGAACATCTTGGTGGAATGATGAAGTGAGAGCAGCCTGTAAACGTAAAAAGAAGGCTTATCAGAAATGGCTCCAAACAAGGGCCGAGGCAGACAGGGATTGGTACGTAGATAAAAGAAACAGAGCGAAACAAATAGTTGTTGAATCCAAAAAGAGGTCATGGGAAGATTTTGGTAATAACCTGGAAAGGCTAGGTCAAGCAGCAGGGAAACCTTTCTGGACAGTAATAAAAAATCTTAGGAAGGGTGGGAAAAAGGAAATGTACAGTGTTTTGAATAATTCAGGTGAACTCATAATAGACCCCAGGGAATCACTGGAGAGGTGGAGGGAATATTTTGAACATCTTCTCAATGCAAAAGGAAATCATCATGGTGGTGTTGCAAACAGCCAAGCTCATGGGGAGGAGGAAAATTATGTTGGTGAAATTATGCTTGAGGAAGTGGAAAGGATAGTAAATAAACTCCATTGTCATAAGGCAGCAGGAATAGATGAAATTAGACCTGAAATGGTGAAGTATAGTGGGAAGGCAGGGATGAAATGGCTTCATAAAGTAGTAAAATTAGCGTGGAGTGTTGGTAAGGTACCTTCAGATTGGACAAAAGCAGTAATTGCACCTATCTACAAGCAAGGAAACAGGAAGGATTGCAATAACTATCGAGGTATCTCATTGATTAGTATACCAGGCAAAGTATTCACTGGCATCTTGGAAGGGAGGGTGCGATCAGTCGTTGAGAGAAAGTTGGATGAAAACCAGTGTGGTTTCAGACCACAGAGAGGCTGACAGGATCAGATTTTCAGTATGCGCCAGGTAATTGAAAAATGCTACGAGAGGAATAGGCAGTTGTGTTTATGTTTCGTTGATCTAGAGAAAGCATATGACAGGGTACTGAGGGAAAAGATGTTCGCCATACTGGGGGACTATGGAATTAAAGGTAGATTATTGAAAGCAATCAAAGGCATTTGTGTTGACAATTGGGCTTCAGTGAGAATTGATGGTAGAATGCGTTCTTGGTTCAGGGTACTTACAGGAGTTAGACAAGGCTGTAATCTTTCACCTTTGCTGTTCATAGTTTACATGGATCATCTGCTGAAAGGTATAAAATGGCAGGGAGGGATTCAGTTAGGTGGAAATGTAGTAAGCAGTTTGGCCTATGCTGACGACTTGGTCTTAATGGCAGACTGTGCCGAAAGCCTGCAGTCTAATATCTTGGAACTTGAAAATAGGTGCAATGAGTATGGTATGAAAATAAGCCTCTCGAAGACGAAATTGATGTCAGTAGGTACGAAATTCAACAGAATTGAATGTCAGATTGGTGATACAAAGCTAGAACAGGTCGATAATTTTAAGTATTTAGGTTGTGTGTTCTCCCAGGATGGTAATATAGTGAGATTGAATCAAGGTGTAGTAAAGCTAATGCAGTGAGCTCGCAGTTGCGATCAGCAGTATTCTGTAAGAAGGAAGTCAGCTCCCAGACGAAACTATCTTTACATCGGTCTGTTTTCAGACCAACTTTGCTTTACGGGAGCGAAAGCTGGGTGGACTCAGGATATCTTATTCATAAGTTAGAAGTAACAGACATGAAAGTAGCGAGAATGATTGCTGGTACAAGCAGGTGGGAACAATGGCAGGAGGGTACTCGAAATGAGGAGATAAAGGCTAATTTAGGAATGAACTCGATGGATGAAGCTGTACGCATAAACCGGCTTCGGTGGTGGGGTCATGTGAGACGAATGGAGGAGGATAGGTTACCTAGGAGAATAATGGACTCTGTTATGGAGGGTAAGAGAAGTAGAGGGAGACCAAGACGACGATGGTTAGACTCGGTTTCTAACGATTTAAAGATAAGAGGTATGGAACTAAATGAGGCCACAACACTAGTTGCAAATCGAGGATTGTGGCGACGTTTAGTAAATTCTCAGAGGCTTGCAGACTGAACGCTGAAAGGCATAACAGTCTATAATGATAATGTATGTATGTATGTATGTATGTATGTATGTATGTATGTATGTATGTATGTATGGAAACTTTGAAAACTCGCTGCGCCAGTCGATAAGCAAGCTGTAGGCTAAATATTTTATTGAAGGTGTTGGAAGAAGTGTCTTTTACAGAAGTACCTCAATCATTCAAAGAGACGACGAAGGTGCACGGCGGTTTTCAGATTGTGTGTTACAAAATTATATCGAGCCTGACTGAAAATTTCCACCGTCACTATTGGCATAATTTTCTTGCTGACGTTAACGACGAATACTTGCGAAAGTTTCCATTCCATCATTCACATCCTTCAATGAATAGAAGTCATCAGTGATGTACAAACCAACTCTCTCGTAAAAATGAATAATGCGAATGAGAGAAACATCAGGCGAAGCACGAAAACAGTCGAAAAGGAGGAATTTCTACTGCACAAAATGACCCACTGTGGACAAGATGAAATTAGGAGGTTAGAGTATATCAAAGTATTTCATACAATTTTCTGCCGAAAACGTTCAGCTATAATTCACACATTTTAACCAAACCAAGCAAGTCGTAGGCCTTCAACACTTGGTGGCAGTCAAAAGTCTGATTAAGTGGGAAGGGAAATGTGTGATTTAAAAGGGCGAGGCGCAACTCGCATGCCTAAATATGTGGGCGGTTACGCAATTCGGGTGTCCGATAATCAGTGCGAGTGGGATAATTTTTAAAATTTGGTCTCTAACTAGTACACACGGTTTCGTCAGGTCATTGAAACAGGTGCCAATGAACGTGCAACATAAATGACACATTTCCATTTGCAGATCAAAAGGAATATAGAGAAGAAATTGTACCACTCGTCGCACACAGGATAAAGTGGAGAACCTTGTGATAGGTTTCTGAATTCTGGAATAAACTGATAAATGAAAAAAAGAAAACATACCTGCCACGACGGTGTCGGCCTGCGACAGTCTGTTGAGCACGTGTTCGATGAGCCCAACATCCGTACAGGCCTGAAGGTTGCGCACACTCTTGCGCAGGATGGCGATGAACACACTCCAGATTTCGGCCTGCAACAGCAAACAACACAAAAAGTCAGAGGGGATGAAAGCATTATATCATTAACTGAAACTGACATCATTTATTCACAATTAAAACAATTAAAACACAGATGACCGGGCGAGTTGACCGTGCGCGTAGAGACGCGCGGCTGTGAGCTTGCATCCGGGAGATAGTAGGTTCGAATCCCACTATCGGCAGCCCTGAAAATGGTTTTCCGTGGTTTCCCATTTTCACACCAGGCAAATGCTGGGGCTGTACCTTAATTAAGGCCACGGCCGCTTCCTTCCAACTCCTAGGCCTTTCCTATCCCATCGTCGCCATAAGACCTATCTGTGTCGGTGCGACGTAAAGCCCTTAGCAAAAAAACCCAGATGATAGAAAACAGGCAAAATAATCTCTGTCACGAACATTAAAAACAAACCTATATTCTGAACAATTGTTTCATCCTCGAAACGCACGAAGCAAGGATCCCTTTCTAATGGAATTGCCATCGAAATTTCCAAGATACGAAATGTTTATTAATCTGTAGACATAAGTATAACTCCTAGTAGGCCTAAAGTTTAAAAAATGCTGCTAATATGCTAATTAAAGGAAATATCAGATTCTATTCATTTTATCCGGTGCAACATAGTATATAACCCAGCCTCAGTAGCATTTTTTTTAAAATTTGATTTACGTCACACCGACAGAGATAGAGCCTACGTCTTATGGCGACGACGGGATAGGAAAAGGACTAGGAAGTGACCGCGGTCATACTTAATTATGATACAGCCTCAGCATTTGTCTGGTGTGAACATGGGAAACCACAGAGAACCATTTTCAGGGTTGTCGACAGTGGGGTTAGAACCCTCGAACTCTGGAATGCAAGCTGATAGCTACGTGACCCAAACCGTGCAGCCACGTGCTCGGTATCCCGATTATCTGTATTATTAATACAGTGAGGATCAAGGAAGGCTGAAGTGTCATTCTTTTCAACGATCACATGTTTGTCATCGATATGCTTCACGATTATACCTGAAAGCAGATTATGCATACGACTCTCACCACGCTCCAATCACTGAGTTCGAACGGGCAATTTCTACTAACATCCTGAATATATAACCGTATACGCTAAATGCCTATTTCGTTTCAACAGTTGTGATATGTGTTTCCTTCCTGTCATTTTCTAGGAAAGAGTTGTAAACGTGCAACACTTATACCAAAGTCATCGATTTCTGTCTTCTTCGCTCGTGATCGACGATTGTCTGGAAATAGTATTTCACTCCCATCCTTACTGGATTTTGTACACGCATGCACAGAAATGGTGCCCCGATGTAAAGAAAGCTTGGCGTTCCTCCCCTCCACCCCACCTCCTCGTTTAACGCATTGCTGTAGGGAGACAGCCCGCTACATGACTATTGTGATTGAAATGGGCACAGCGATGGATGTATAGCAATACACACACTGTGCCTTCAGCACTACCTGTTCACTCCCTTTCCCTCCTTTACGGTACTGGATTGGCCTTCAACGCTACTCCTTCACTCCCTCCCCTCCTATTCAGTACTGGAGTGGGGAAGTGTTGATTGTTTATTTCGGGACACCATTTCTGTACATGCGTGCACACTGTCTCCACACCTCTACCTACAACTTCAGCAACCCTTTTAACAGTGAATGAGACCTCCCTTCTTCAAAGAATTTTAAATAATTTTATTTAATATTTCTGCTCCGTGACGTGAACGACCACTTCGAGTGATTCCTCTGAATGAGTACGATTCTATACAGAATGTGTGTTCACCCACCCACCCACTCACCCACCCACCCACACCCACACACACAGAGAGAGAGAGAGAGAGAGCTGATCTCTAAACAGCAATTAACTGTACCTGAATAACACTACGAAGACATGACTTCAGCCTACCACTCACGTTCAGGTAACCTAGTTCCCCTGCACCAAGCAATAAATCCTACCCCCCGCCCCCTCTCAGTTGGCTTGGGACATAAGACCAAAATTGGTCGGCAGTCCACCTTTCATTATCCTCGTATGTGCCCCCGGGAGTCGTCGCAAACGTGAGTTCAGTTCCACCGGTAATCACTCGCCAGACGCGGAATACCGCCACTCTGCATGTGAAAGTCACCTGCTTTCGGACAACTAAAGACGCTCTTGTCGCTATAGCGGCGCTTCTGCCGGCAAGCCTTGCATGTTACTACAAGTCAACGCTACAAACAACGTGACTTAACAACAGAAGACTGCGCTAAGAGCGGGTAATTGCGGAAATGTAGCGAAACACTTTCGGAAAAAACTTAAACGTATGAGAGTACATATCTCTGTTCCCTAGGAGGTAAGAAGTTACCTTGGTCACCTTGCATACAGAAAGCGGTATTTAAAATAGCGGTATCACCTCTCCTGACAGAGCAAACTTCCAAGAATTAATATTAGTTTCTTAACTTACACGAAGTCTTTAATAATTTTATCACTTATATAAACTTTCTCCGAGAAACTTTAATGGAATTCCAGCAGTGGAAGTCCTTTTGAGAATGTCGCACAATGCTTGGCGGGGTATCTTAACGTTTCTTGTTAAGTGCTCTAAGAAATGAAGTTTCAGAGAAGCCTCACTCCATTATCATAATGTTTATTGGCTGCATGCATCTCTACGTTGGTTAAGACAAATAATTGTTCTTTAATACCCAGTTTACATTCACGGTACGGTAAAGTCAAGACGGAATATTTTTCCCATTACTTGTTCTGTCTAGGTTTTTTCCCCAACGCCTGATTACGGCGTCACATTGTAGTCCATCATCACTGGGCGGAAGTTAGCCAATTTCTAGTTAATGGCCCGCATAACTTTTCTCTACAGCAATAGCAAACTACACAGAAAAGAAACATGTACAGCACATATACAGCAAAACAAACGACAGTTACATTATAGTTCATCTGCTGTCCATGATTCCCTAGCAAAGACATATTTATTGTAAGTAATAGTTTGACAAATGGTGTGATTATTGTTTTAAGAGGAAGTACAACTGGGCAACTATCCTCTATTAACACTAATCAGAGGAAGGCATCCGAAACCTCGAAAAAATAAGGTATCGACCAATGAAAGACAAGGGCGGCAAAGGGCGTGGAAATGAAAGACTCTCTAGGCCTCGCAACCTAATACCGCAGAGGTGGGAAAAGAATAAGAGTTGACCAAGGGAGGTCGGATAGGGTAGGTGAAAGTGAGGAGTCACGCACTGGTAAGTGAAAGCAATCCAAGGACTCAGCTAAGGGCCCCGTGGTCACCAATCCACGCTCCCAATTTAAGAGTCCCTGAAGCCACTTTTAGTCACCTGTTAAGACAGGCAGGGGATACTGTGGGTGTTATTCTACCGCCCCCAGTCACGGGGGGCAACAGTTTGACATAATACTGTGAATACAGCGTTGTGCTGTGTTGAAGGTGTTGGTCGTAGAACGTTACATCCGGTCATACGGAGTGGGGTGTCAGAACGGGCCGAGTTTACTTTATGTTAAAGAACAGCACGAGAAACGAATTAATAAGGAGGCACAAAATGACAGAACCATGCTAGCTGTTGCTGACAAGTTCCGTTACGCGAGATCAGTCTTACGTCAACGAAAGGGACAACAGGGGCGCCCACTAACCGTCACTACAAACGAGAATCATGGACGACTTCTCGAACCATGAGCGTAATTTTTTATTGAGGGGGCAGCGATTGCCTGGAGGTACCAATTGAGAGCAATTTGCGACATCAAAATTATTGCTAATATTCTCTAACTTTTCTTGAATATTCTATGTTAATCACTTTAATTTGATAACCAAACCTCTCTAAAGTAAAGAATATTCACACAGAATTAACAAGTAGACCTAATTCAAATGTGTTTCTTACTTGGACTTGTTATCCGTATAACTAAAAATCAAACAGATATCACGGACAAAAGCAAACCTTTTCTTTATTTCACATAATCGAACCTGCGCACGGATGAGGCCACAAGCTTCCACCAAGCTCGCATACCAAACCCGGTCCCAGTCTTCGACACTTGCGGCTGGCGAGCTTCCGTATTTCGGGGGGTCTAAGCTCGCCCGCCCGGTCGTTACTTCGACCCCCTAGGCCTCTAATGGCGCCCTTAGGACCTACTGACTTCCACTAAACCCGGCTTCCCAGTAGCAGGATTACAGGAGTGCGCCACTACTCCCAGCCTATTTCACATAATCAGATCACATCGGATTTTTACACAAAATGAAGTCTTCTCTTTCGATTTGAAGTAAACTCATTAGTTACTTTTGAAATGGCAACATCAGTACTACTTTTGATAGCCAAAAAGGGTAATGGGATAACCTCTCCTGGGCGATCATGTTCGTGAAGTATGTTTTTAAACGCTGACAAGCATGAAAAATACGTGTAACAGTTTACTGAATCAGCGACATTTTAATAAAAATGATGGAGAAAGTTAAAACTGAACAATATTATATATTATTTCTATCAACATCATATAGGAAGCCTATACAATTTTGCCACGATCATTTTGTTTCAATGAGCGAAATTAAACAGAGTAATGAAAAACGTACTGTACTTGTAAAATATGTATTTCTAAGTCTGGAATATTACGAAAATGTTGTTTTCTTCAAATTATTGGGGTGGCAACTACCACCCCTTGCCACCCCCCGAATTACGCCTACGGTGTTAACAAAGCTTAGTGTACGACGAACATTGCTGAAATTCGGTTTGAGCAGTAGGTCTATTCAGCGGATGTTTAAAGAGCTGGCCGGATATATTTCTATACCGCATTCAAGTTGCTCAGCGTCTAACACAGTGTCCCCGTGAAAATTGGCGATCTTATGAATATTTTAACAAGTGGAAAGCAAAAATTTTATTGTCTGCTTGAAGCCGCAACACATCACTTGGGAAGGAGTTTTTTTGTCGTTCAGAGGGGTGCGAGACGTCACCGGCAAGACTGTGCCAAGGTTATAGCTAACCACGTGACTACCTTCGCACGCGCGACCCAGCTTGTTTCCGGAATAGTCTGCGCAAATTAAAGGAGATCATCAGCCAATTACCGTTCTCGCTGAAGAACACGCCTCCCTGGGCTAATTAGATAAAAGGCCTTGCTTCGAGTGAATCGTTCTCTTCTCTCTTAATGCTCTTTATGCTCTTCTTAATGCTTGTTCGCTGTGAGAGACATCACATTACCGGACCACGTGGAAGGAGAAATTTCAAGACAAGTCGACGCCCGTTCTACCAGAATTTAGTCTGATAATTAGTGAATTCTGTGGAATAAAAACGCCTAGGAGCCAAGTTAAGTGTGACAGTGTAGACGAGCTGTTTATATTCTGCGTGTGCTTGTGCAAAATACTTAATTTTGTCATCTTAGTTACAGCTTGTGACCAGCAATCAACGGAAGACGTCTCGGAACTGAACATCTCAAGATGAAGAATTCCGCAATTACCAACATCATTTCATCGAGGGACATCCATCGCAGAGCCTCCATGGAGCTGTAAAAATGTAAGGCGTCTCTGGTAATGGGAAGGAGACTGGCCGGAGTATGCTGAAATAACTGACTGTCGACGGGAATCGAACTCTACAAAAACTTGAGTACCCTTTTAATTTAATTTATCTGTCCTATCTTTTGTACAACTAGAGGTCTTTCTTCTTAAGTCGTAGATCTATCAGTTTGCTGTAGTTAGAAATATTTCATTTTCCTACTTCTTAAGGTGTCATGGTAGACTAGGTACGTGTGAATGAAATTTTGGAATCTATTAGAGTAGACATGTAGGTTGTCTTTGACTGACTTCCCATGCTTAAGGAGCTTAAGTTTAATAATCACTGACCACACGATAAATCTACTTTCTTTGTAATATTGAAAGTTACCGGACGGAAAATTTGCGTGTACATCTTGAGTGAATAGGGTCGAACCTAGTGTCTTTTAAAATCACTTGTTGTTTTTATGATGAAGTCATCTAATTTTACGACATTCCAGGAGAATCAGTAGATGTAATAATCACTTAAATAATAATAATATTAATTAAAGATCGGGTAAAACAGATGTAAACGCTCGTGAGCCATAAAACTACTGTAGAGTTCCAAAATGTGAGATGGAATGTGCTCTGTTCATGAAGGGTCTGGAATATGGCCTATCCTGAGGGATATTCGTTGCATAATTGAGTAAATGATGAATTAGTGGTGATATTGATTTATTCTTGTGTATTTGGAGCGCAAGATAGATTATAATTTGTGGAGCACGTGTTTGTGAGTGTATTTCACAGGTAGGAAGTAAAAATAATGCGAGTAAGGCTCACGCTTGCGGTAAATTCAACCTGTAGCCCACATGATGGTAGTGCTTATGGATTTTACTAGAATCTTCCATTATAATCTCACGAATTAGATGAACTTGCGCTGATATGTGAAAGGTGTTTCTATCAAGTGATACTCATGACTTCGATCACTAGCCACCATTAATGTAAGAGAATTTCTGTACACGGATTATTTCTGCGAGACATTACGCGTCCCGACCATCGATAAAAATCATAAATAAAATTGCCAAATCAGGATTCGTTGTAAATAGTGTACATAAAACGTGTTTCCCTAGTGTGAATGTGTGTGTATAAATGTGTATATTTCTCTTGTGCCATGTTTATTTCATTTAATTTTGATCTGGTCGCGCACTCGCCGTGACGCGGATCACATCCATCGTTGTGTGTTGCCTTAAGAAATAATTTCATGCCCTTAAGGGAAAGTTTAATTAAATTAAGTCAAGGAAGACTAGGAAGGAATTTAATTTTTTTTTTTTAATTAGCGAGATTTAAAAGGAAAGATCATCTCGTTACTTTGTAAAGGCACTCGATTTGTAAACAGAATTTATTTAACTAGCTCACACGTTGGTAATGTAAAATTTCTAAAAATCTGAAATACTTTAAGATTAATTTGAATAGAAATGAAATGCAAAGATCAAAGGTAGAAATTTGTCAGCCGCATGATTGCTTTGAAACATTGTGAAAATAAGTCATTAATAATTAATTAAAAATCATTACTCTGAAATGCTAATGATGAACATTAGGTAAATGATGCGGTGGAGAATTAATAAGAACACGATCGTGTGACAATGGAACAGATTAACTGTATGACAAAATAATAATAATAATAATAATAATAATCAAGATAATAATTAATTAATTTTGAGAATTTTGGAAACAGTTTTTCTTTGCTACTGAAGTTCATGTTAGTGTCATTGATCAACATTAAATACTGTAAATGACTAATTCAGTTGTGTATATCGCAAAAACCACGTGTTGAGACGACTTTAAATTGGTGAAACTTTGAACAGATGTTAATTTATTTAGTTCTTTCAGTCAAATGTTTGGTTTAAAAAGGCAAGTGGCCTAATTACTTCTTTGGTTTCATTTACAGCACAGTAGAGCTGGAGATATGAACACGTGTCACACTAAATCGAGGAAGAAATCCGATATTATGAAAGCTCTGTTATGTTAAAAGAAAAATATCATCAAGAATATTTTGTTGTTTAATTGCTTATGTGAATAAATGTCAGAGTGTTGTTTTAATATTTCTTTTTATCCTGCTTGGTCATCAATCCTTACAGCCCTTAAATGCCTCTAGAAAGTGATAGCCAACGATCGAACGGTCCACCTTGGGACTCATCGCTCGATGGCTGGGCTTAGCTCGGGAAAAATGGGGGCATTTAAGATGGCTTAATCCAAGCGTGGGGCTCGAGATTGGCTTATCCAAGCTCGAAAATGATCTTGTGCTGTCCAGTGTTTATGACATTGACAAGATCAGATGACCAATTAAATTAGGCTGACTCTGACACATTTATTCGCCCAAATTCTTGTGGCTAACATAAGCACATGTTAAATGTAACTTGTATGAATATTGTTAAAAACAAATTCTTGCTGGTAATTAGAAATTTGAATTTGCTGCGATGATAATTAATTAAAGTTAGATTCATAGTTGCGACCGATATGGGTGAAAATTTGGAACTTTCATGATATCGACAAATCGGTGCCTTCACAAATTTGATGGAGTTCGATTCCCAATATTTCAGTAGTCCGGTTAGAATCCTTCCAATACCAGAATAGCCATTTAATGAATAATTGTAACTATGGAGGACTTAAGGCAGATGTTGTTGGCTATGGAGGAGAGGATTAATGCCAACTTGAACATTAGTCAAGCTAACTTAGAGAAAACCTTAGAGGAAAAACTTAATGAAAATCAGGCTCACTTAGAGGAAAAACTTAGTGAAAATCAGGCTCACTTAGAGGAAAAACTTAGTGGAAATCAGGCCAACTTAGAGAAAGGACTCTCTGAACTCCACAATAGTCAGGTACACTTAGAAAAAGGACTCAGTGATCTCAGTGACGCACAAATAAACCTCGAAAAATCTCTCGGGGAAGCTATTGAAGAAAAGTTGACGGACATTAAAAACCAAACTGAAGAAGGTTTAGGAAAAATATGTTCGGACATTAAACTTTTTAACGGCAAGCTAGCCTCAATGCAGAGCGAGTTCGTAATAGTCAAGAATGATTTCGCTACTATGAAAAAGGAGGTAAACGAAAACATTGCCAAGTCTATGGCGGGCATGTCCAATGAATTCAGTGAACGACTGGCGAACGTTCAGCAGGACATATTAACTGGAATCGACAAATACAAGGGCGAAGTTGAACAATCATTCCTGAATATTGAGGAAAAGATTGACACAAATTCAGAGGACCTTAAGGTTACGAAAACGGCTTGGGCGAAGAAATTCATTGGATTAAACGAGAAGCTACAACAAGTCGAAAAGGGCATTCTCGACAAAATCGAGACATCCCAAGTCGATACCTCGGAACGGATGGATTATATCCACGAGTCACTGGAGGATAGTTGGGGCGAAATAAAAACCATTAAAACCACCCTGATGAATGCCATACATAAGGTCACGACTGAGTCAAAAACTGAAACCGAAGGGATTCGAAAGGAGTACACGGATGGAATTAAGGAGCTTGTACATGAAATGCATCTCCTGAAAATCCAGAACGAGAACACTAGCAAGGTCACCAACTCATTGCTAGAGAAGCAGGCATTACTGGAGCAACGTGTAACCGGCACGTGTCAGACGTCAACTCCACTTGCAACTGCAGGGACAGGCGCTGCGAATACAATCGACATTTCTTCAGAGCCGACAGTAAATGCGTCTCAAATGAATACAACCGGCCAGACGCAAATAGTAAATATAATTCGTCTTCACGAAGACCAGCCCAAGAAATTCAATAACGTTAGAGGAAACGTGACTCCGAAAGGCTTCATTCGGGAACTGCAGGATTACTTTCGCGATGCGAAAATTCCACCAGAAAGGCAGTTAAGAGTCACCGAAAAATTCCTGGAAGACTCAGTTCATACCTGGTTCGTCGCATTTCGATTTTCGTTTGACGATTTCGAAAGTTTCAAGAAAGCATTCCTGGAGAAGTACTGGAATAGCGACGTCCAATACAACCTTAGGACGGAGTTATACGCCAGGAAATATGCATCATCTACGCCCACGAGATATGCGGACTTCCTATCCAGTCAATTAAGAAAATTAAGGGAACTAGACTCACCACCATCAGAACCGGAGTTGGTTAAGTTGATCACACGTCAGTTACCACCAGATGTGCAGAGGATCATGATAGCCTCAAATACACAATCTGCAATCCAGGCTGAGGCGTTATTAAGACAATTAGACATGACGTCCAAGGAACCAGTTCGTCAGGGACGAAACTCGGAACCTCAGATCCATCAGGTAACAACGAATCCTGAAGGCAAAATCAGCAAACTTCAAGAAGGAAGTGCGATACAGGTCGACGCATGGATTACCGAACACCTACACCACTAGCTGACACCGTGTAACCATCTGTTAAAAGGGAAAAATAAGTTACTGAAGATGGAAATAAAACTTGAGGAACACCCTGTATGGAGAGACTAGGCTACTGGATGCTAGGAGCGGAACGAAGAACTCCGAGTCTCACACCTGTCGCGAGCTCAATTAAGTTATTACCAGGTGATTCGACAGCCAATTTTCCGGAACAATAGTAATGGACACTATTATGTTATAATTTCATCTACAAACGAAATTATATTCCAACCAAGGGAGAGATGTCCCCGTGAAAATTGGCGATCTTATGAATATTTTAACAAGTGGAAAGCAAAAATTTTATTGTCTGCTTGAAGCCGCAACACATCACTTGGGAAGTTGTGGAGAGCCGAGAACGAGTTTTTTTGTCGTTCAGAGGGGTGCGAGACGTCACCGGCAAGACTGTGCCAAGGTTATAGCTAACCACGTGACTACCTTCGCACGCGCGACCCAGCTTGTTTCCGGAATAGTCTGCGCAAATTAAAGGAGATCATCAGCCAATTACCGTTCTCGCTGAAGAACACGCCTCCCTGGGCTAATTAGATAAAAGGCCTTGCTTCGAGTGAATCGTTCTCTTCTCTCTTAATGCTCTTTATGCTCTTCTTAATGCTTGTTCGCTGTGAGAGACATCACATTACCGGACCACGTGGAAGGAGAAATTTCAAGACAAGTCGACGCCCGTTCTACCAGAATTTAGTCTGATAATTAGTGAATTCTGTGGAATAAAAACGCCTAGGAGCCAAGTTAAGTGTGACAGTGTAGACGAGCTGTTTATATTCTGCGTGTGCTTGTGCAAAATACTTAATTTTGTCATCTTAGTTACAGCTTGTGACCAGCAATCAACGGAAGACGTCTCGGAACTGAACATCTCAAGATGAAGAATTCCGCAATTACCAACATCATTTCATCGAGGGACATCCATCGCAGAGCCTCCATGGAGCTGTAAAAATGTAAGGCGTCTCTGGTAATGGGAAGGAGACTGGCCGGAGTATGCTGAAATAACTGACTGTCGACGGGAATCGAACTCTACAAAAACTTGAGTACCCTTTTAATTTAATTTATCTGTCCTATCTTTTGTACAACTAGAGGTCTTTCTTCTTAAGTCGTAGATCTATCAGTTTGCTGTAGTTAGAAATATTTCATTTTCCTACTTCTTAAGGTGTCATGGTAGACTAGGTACGTGTGAATGAAATTTTGGAATCTATTAGAGTAGACATGTAGGTTGTCTTTGACTGACTTCCCATGCTTAAGGAGCTTAAGTTTAATAATCACTGACCACGCGATAAATCTACTTTCTTTGTAATATTGAAAGTTACCGGACGGAAAATTTGCGTGTACATCTTGAGTGAATAGGGTCGAACCTAGTGTCTTTTAAAATCACTTGTTGTTTTTATGATGAAGTCGTCTAATTTTACGACATTCCAGGAGAATCAGTAGATGTAATAATCACTTAAATAATAATAATATTAATTAAAGATCGGGTAAAACAGATGTAAACGCTCGTGAGCCATAAAACTACTGTAGAGTTCCAAAATGTGAGATGGAATGTGCTCTGTTCATGAAGGGTCTGGAATATGGCCTATCCTGAGGGATATTCGTTGCATAATTGAGTAAATGATGAATTAGTGGTGATATTGATTTATTCTTGTGTATTTGGAGCGCAAGATAGATTATAATTTGTGGAGCACGTGTTTGTGAGTGTATTTCACAGGTAGGAAGTAAAAATAATGCGAGTAAGGCTCACGCTTGCGGTAAATTCAACCTGTAGCCCACATGATGGTAGTGCTTATGGATTTTACTAGAATCTTCCATTATAATCTCACGAATTAGATGAACTTGCGTTGATATGTGAAAGGTGTTTCTATCAAGTGATACTCATGACTTCGATCACTAGCCACCATTAATGTAAGAGAATTTCTGTACACGGATTATTTCTGCGAGACATTACGCGTCCCGACCATCGATAAAAATCATAAATAAAATTGCCAAATCAGGATTCGTTGTAAATAGTGTACATAAAACGTGTTTCCCTAGTGTGAATGTGTGTGTATAAATGTGTATATTTCTCTTGTGCCATGTTTATTTCATTTAATTTTGATCTGGTCGCGCACTCGCCGTGACGCGGATCACATCCATCGTTGTGTGTTGCCTTAAGAAATAATTTCATGCCCTTAAGGGAAAGTTTAATTAAATTAAGTCAAGGAAGACTAGGAAGGAATTTAATTTTTTTTTTTTAATTAGCGAGATTTAAAAGGAAAGATCATCTCGTTACTTTGTAAAGGCACTCGATTTGTAAACAGAATTTATTTAACTAGCTCACACGTTGGTAATGTAAAATTTCTAAAAATCTGAAATACTTTAAGATTAATTTGAATAGAAATGAAATGCAAAGATCAAAGGTAGAAATTTGTCAGCCGCATGATTGCTTTGAAACATTGTGAAAATAAGTCATTAATAATTAATTAAAAATCATTACTCTGAAATGCTAATGATGAACATTAGGTAAATGATGCGGTGGAGAATTAATAAGAACACGATCGTGGGACAATGGAACAGGTTAACTGTATGACAAAATAATAATAATAATAATAATAATAATAATAATAATCAAGATAATAATTAATTAATTTTGAGAATTTTGGAAACAGTTTTTCTTTGCTACTGAAGTTCATGTTAGTGTCATTGATCAACATTAAATACTGTAAATGACTAATTCAGTTGTGTATATCGCAAAAACCACGTGTTGAGACGACTTTAAATTGGTGAAACTTTGAACAGATGTTAATTTATTTAGTTCTTTCAGTCAAATGTTTGGTTTAAAAAGGCAAGTGGCCTAATTACTTCTTTGGTTTCATTTACAGCACAGTAGAGCTGGAGATATGAACACGTGTCACTCTAAATCGAGGAAGAAATCCGATATTATGAAAGCTCTGTTATGTTAAAAGAAAAATATCATCAAGAATATTTTGTTGTTTAATTGCTTATGTGAATAAATGTCAGAGTGTTGTTTTAATATTTCTTTTTATCCTGCTTGGTCATCAATCCTTACAACCCTTAAATGCCTCTAGAAAGTGATAGCCAACGATCGAACGGTCCACCTTGGGACTCATCGCTCGATGGCTGGGCTTAGCTCGGGAAAAATGGGGGCAACAGGATCTCTCAAACGCCCAAAATATCACGCGTGCAAACCGAGGCGCAGAGGTTCTGTCCACTATGCATCGGTCCGACTCGGCTCGGTTCGGTTCGGACCAGCGTTCTGTCTCGGGGCGACTGGGCTAAGGTCGGCTCAACTCTCCTCGGATGGTGGAGCGTTGCAGAGCAAGTGATGAAGGAGACAGGCGAAGCGAGCGAGACAGGCATAGGGAAAGAGGGAAAGATTGTTATTGCTCAAAATAGAGGAGTGGGGTTCTGCACTCTAGTCAACGTAGCCAAGTCGCCTTTCGCACCTTGCACCGCGCAATGCACCAGTGCATGCACCCTGAGAGGCCCTAGTCTAACAGAAAGGTATGAGCGAGCCCAATTACGTATTGCTGATGATGATGATGCTTGTTGTTTAAAGGGGCCTAACATCGAGGTCATCGGCCCCCCATAGTACGAAATGAAACGACAAAATAAAAGTTAAAAATCATCCACTGACCAAAATAAAAATTGTCCTGAAAAATGAATGAATGAATGAATGAATGAATGAACACGAATTTAAAACAATCAGTGGATCCGACTCAAAAAACTATCGTACTTAATAGTATTACTGACCAAGGGACCACTTCCAAAGCACAATCCTGAATCGAGGATGCTTGGTGTCTAAATGGGTCCAAAATATAGGTCAAAGACCCTCAGAATGATACTTATCGCTAGTAATGTAGAACCATTGTATCTGTCCTGTTGCGGTACTAAACAAAAGTAGCAGAGACTTGCGGTATTCCACACATTATTGTACTACTCAGAGGTTATGAAATTCGACGTATAATACAGACCTATGTTGTTCTCAATTTGCGGCGCCATTTACAGGCAACGCAAAACTATGGTGTTCATCACATAAGAGTACTAACCACAGGGACCTATCCCTATCCCGTGGTGTTCCTCATATAGTGGGTACTAATCATAGGTAAGGCAGAACCATGGTAGCTATCATCCTATGGTCCTGCTCATATGGTGGTACTAATCACAGGTACTGCAAAAGCCGACCGCACGGTGCTCCTGTGTGCTACTAATCACAAACCTATTTCGTACCTAATATAGTGGTACTACGCACAAGTAAAAGCGACCCTTGGTGTTCTCCGCGTGGTGGTACTAATCACATGTAGTTTCATGGTTCGAATGCAATCATCCCTTGGTCGCCCCTTTTAGTCGCCTCTCACGACAGGCAGGAGATACCGTGGGTGTATTATTCATCTGCCACCCCCACCCACAGGGGGTGTGTGTTTGGTCCGCGAGAGGTATTTTATTTCCCTCAAGTCCGCCGGCAAGCCGGTTAGGACCCCCCTATCCGCCACCTGGGACGCGGCACGTGGGAGTATCACCTCTCCCCCTGCTACGCCTGCGTAGTAGATTCGTGGATTACGTATTGCAGCAGAGCGATATCAGTATGAGGATCCACATTACTTCTGCAATATATGTTTCTCAGTTGAAAGCCTCACATTGATGGCCATATCAACCGAAAAAAAAAAAAAAAAGTTCGAACGGCCGGATGTACAGTATTTCCTAACGCCAACCCTACATCAAGGAACGTATTCACTATTGCGTCTTTCTTGAGGTAGTTTGTAAGTTTATAGTCCTTGTTTTTTTACGACACATCGACACATAGGTCTTATGGCGATGATGGGATAGGAAAGGGCTACCAGTGGGAAGGAAGTGGCCGTGGCTTTAATGAAGGTACAGCTCCAGGTGAAAATGGGAAATCACGGAAAACTATCTGCAGAGCTGCCGAGAGTAGGGTTCGAACCCACCATCTCCCGAATGCAAGCTCACAGCTGCGCGACCCTAACCGCACGGCCAACTCGCCCGGTGCTTCGTAGTGCGATGTGCTGTATGCAAATAGAGATGGGTATTACGACGAGCACGAACGCCCAGTCCCCGACCGGGAGAAATCAAGCTCAGAAAGAAAAAGAATAAGTTAAAAGCTTTTGGAATTCGGTGTTACACAAGAATGTTGAAGGTGAGATGTGTTACGATCTCCGCTACCGCTACGTATACATCCTACCTTCGCATGCTGGTTTTCGCCGATCACGCCGCCACTGCTTCATTCACTCTTCTGCTATGCTCACCTGTCGCCTGCCTACTCTGTTCATCACGTGATCCTGACGTCATCTTCTTCTCCACGCACCGCCTCCTCTACCTGTGTGTGTGCTTGCGCTAACCTCTATTGGACACGTGATTATGACGTTTCTGGAATATGCTGGTTTTCAACTTCTCTATTCTTCTCGATGTTTCTGTACGATTATATAATCTCGCTCCACCGCTCAAAATATTGAGTCTGGCTTCGTTACGGAGTGGTGGAAGCAGCCATACTACTGCTACGTTCGATATTGTCATTTACCATCTGGACTGTTATTTTCTTCAGGTTATCCGGTGAGCAAGTTTTATCATAATGTTATTTGGACATTAAATTCTTCATTGGGCCATCTGCCCCACTTGAACTTTACTTTGGCCAGCTTATTACGGCATCAAATATATATATGCAAGACATTATTTCGACTAAAAACCTTTCAAACACGAACTGTACTACGGACAATGGAATTTTGAAATCACAATATATGTTTCCTTGGACCATCGTTACCTTTTTGGTATAATGTTTATTTAACACATTCTGCAGCGTAACTTCACCCGGCGAAGAGAATCCCTTTCCCAGTTCAATCCCTACTTCATTTTTATCCTTTTTCCTTCTTTTCACTTTTTCTTTCAGGTTGCTTCCTCTATATCGACTTATATTATTCTTCATTGTACCCTTTATACTTATTCATACGGTTTTGATGTTTTATATTGTAAATGTGGCACATTTTCCTTGTCTTTCAAGGTTTCCTCTATATATTTCAGTCTAGCAAACTCTTGTCTGCGATTTACTAAACTTGTTGAAAAATGTTTACTATTTTTATTATCTGTTAAATACATATCCTGTTTGCTTTGTTAAATTCGAGATTTTCTTGTTCCTGTCACCTTCTTTTGGTCCTATTCCTTCTCACTGCGCAAATTCTGCTGTAAATTATTATTCTTATTATTATGATTATTATATCGTGCTGCTTCTTCTACCACGTCTATGTTTGAGCTATCAACTAATATTGTATACTATTTTATCTCTGCTTCGTATGTACCTACAACGATAGCTGAGGGTATCTGTATTATTCCTGAACACCCTCACTACCACTATATTGATAATCGGGCCCCTCAGAACAGTAAGATAACAGAGCAATCTCACCTCAGTATGATAGCAAACTTCTCCTTCTCTCACCGCAGATGGATAGATCGAATAACGAGTGAAGAGATTCTAAATGAAATTGGCGAGAGGAACGATTTGGCGAAATTTGACCAGAAGAAAAGATAGACACCCATGACTTGTTGAGTCAGTTTCTGAGGGAAGTGTAGGCGGTAGAAACGGCCATCCCAGCGTACTTGAGAGATGGGATAAACACACTAAAGGGAGAAAGAACATTGGAGCGGGCAAGTTTGGCTACGTCTGATGTTCATACCCCACAAATCAGAAATTGCACTAATTGTTTTCTCCTCAGTAATTATTACTGAACAGAAAGAAGAATATTAAACATATTATTCTCGATGTTATTAATATAAATCACGCCAGGTTTACTTAAATTTATACGTGTTAATGAAGAATCCTCTTACCATATCTTAACAAGTTAGGGGCGCAGTGCCGCAGCCGGAAGAGCTCCCGGGCTAATATGATCCGTACTACATAACCGTTGCTTACGTTATTATACAAGGCTGGCAAATGAGCAATGAGAAGTCGGTTCACGGAATTTAGTTTTCAGTTCTCCCGCTAGGCTCGCCTTTCTAAGACACAAGTTTTGAATGTCTTCCTATGTTCAGCATGGATCTTGTGACAAGTGCTCGCGAAAATTTGCTAATATATAGCTAATTATGCTACATACGGAGAAACCACGTGTTTTGAATGTTGCTTATGATCCAGTTTTGTTGTAGTGCAAATAATCCATCAATATGTTGTAAACATGTCCTGTTGGAAACTTTAACATCAGTATTTTGAGGTTATGAGTCGTCGTAGTATACACCCACAGTTAACACAAATTTATACATATTTAGAAAGGCGTTTTAAAGTGCTTGTGAGAATCTATAGTCAATGTATACACACGTAAAAGCTAATATTTAAAAAAAAGTAGTCTTTGTAAAAGGTCTCCAGTAACCATTTGAATATCGCATCACTGCCTAGCCTAACTAAGTTTTAACACTTCTCTGTTCAAAGATTTGCTGTGTGTAAAATAATGACACATGAATCCTGTAACGTGTGGGAAGACCTCTGAACAGAATGCAGAGCAATTTATTAGAAATCTTGTCTTTAATACCGACAGCATCACTCTCTACAGTACATCAGTCATTCCAAAAAGCTTATCCAAATTCCTGTCATAGACCAGCTTCGATTTTACTGCCATCTCATCTGTCATGAGACAAGCAACCTTTTCACTGCCGTGCTGTAAAGATTTCTTTTCTAGAATCAGACGAGCTCGCACCAAAGAAGATATTCCTATTCCTCCTCTGGAATGGGCAATGTAAATTTGGACAGTAATATGCAGGCCTTTATAGTATTCTCTCCGAATTTACACTTCTGTTTATAAAAAGATTAAATCTGCTCAATCAAGAAATTTGCTTTCAAATCACCTTGTTTGTTTGTGTCCGGGGAAAACTTTTTTTTTTTGCTAGGGGCTTTACGTCGCACGGACACAGATAGGTCTTATGGCGACGATGGGATAGGAAAGGCCTAGGAGTTGGAAGGAAGCGGCCGTGGCCTTAATTAAGGTACAGCCCCAACATTTGCCTGGTGTGAAAATGGGAAACCACGGAAAACCATTTTCAGGGCTGCCGATAGTGGGGGGGGGGGGGGGGAACTTTAAATACAGATTAAATGAAATTCGGAAGTAGGATTTATAGTGTTGTGTTTACACTAATCTGAGTCTTTAAAATCCTACTGCAAACAGTGAAATGCACACTAGGTTTCCACAAAGATCCTAGTTTATTTCCTTGACGAGAAATTGCCAAATACCATTTAGTTTTAAGCTCCTCGTCTTTCGGAAATCTGTGAAATGAAATACCACATCCTTTTGAGGTCTTTGATTTACAGTAAGGAACACTACAGTACACCATTTTTTTTTTTTTAACGAATTATCCGATGTTCGCATTACGTAAATACGGTCATTAATTTCAGTCACTAAATTATAATCACCCGCACTAGCACAAGAAAGCTCATAAAGTACAAAAATATGTCTTGACACTCTCGTGAATGTTTGGATCACCGCCGTCTCGATCCTCTTATGAGGATCGAGACGGCGGTGGTTTGGATGAGTACTTCACCCGCGCAATTTTATGCCTGAGAAGAGCGCACCTAGCGGCAAAACGATGCGTTTCACGAGTCCGAGTGGAAACCAGTTTCGCGATCAGCGAGGCGTTGTATTTCCCAGCCTTGCATAACAGCGTAAACAACGTACATATCATGCAGCGGTGAGCAAGACAGTCCATGTCGAGATATTCTGAGTATTGCACTTATTCGTCTTCTCATTAAGATATTAAAGCTTGTGTTGAAGATTGTATATGTATAGGTTTTTATTTCATAATAGTGTTGTGTAGCTAGTGTAGTGTAGTGCAGTGCAAACTTGTTACATTTACAGTATACATATTTAACGTAATTATAAATCTCTGATAATTCTTATGCGAAGGCTGAACCTAGGCCTTCTATTATTAAGCACCGGAAGGGAAAACCACTGACCAGTATATATTTATTAAGTTTTGCGAAGATTACCCAGAAGGTACTCTTGATGAAGTAACAATTTTAGTTGCAAGTGCTTCAGGCATTTCTAAGGCCAGCATCTAGCGTGGAAGGAATGAGGTAAAAACGAGTGGGACGGTGGTAACACTGCAAAAAACTTGGAAAGTGAAACAACTGACTGAAGGTACGACAATTTCTCAAAGGATGGCATTCGTAAAAAGAAATCACGAATTCCTTTTTAGTGTGAAATTCCCACATTGAACAAAATTTTATCTTCAGTGAATAAGGACGATGATTTGCCTAATTTCTCTCGCACAACTCTGCACAGGCTTCTAAAAATAATTAATTTAAGTTCGTTGCACGAAATCGCCAGTGGGCATTAATTGAGAAGGACGAAATAGTGTTGTGGAGGTGCAACTATTTGCGGCAAATAAGGAAGTTTCGTGAGGATTCTAAGCCTCTTTACTATATTGACGACACGTGGGTAAATGCGGGTCACACTACGTCAAAAGTGTCGAAGGACCTTAATATGAAATCCGGTAAGCAGGTGTTTCTCGAGGGATTATCAGGTGGTTTCAGAAATGCCTCCGGAAAGGGAAAGAAACTCATTGTTCTTCACATTGGGAATGAGAATTGGTTCGTTGACGGAGGACTGCAATGGGGAGATCGACGACAATGTGTTCGAAAAGTGGTTTTAAAATGTTCTAACTAAACTTGAAAATAATGCCGTGATTGTGTTAGATAATGCCGCTTATCACTCCGTTAAGGTTGAGAGAATGCCTAATAAATCTTGGACTAAGTCAAACATACAAACGTGGCTAGAAATGAAAGACATTCACTATGAAGCAAACAGCGTAAAATAAGAGCTTTTGTCTTTAATTCCGCCGCACATTCGCGCTGCTTGTAATGAGTACTGCGTAGATAGAGCCGCTATAGAATCGGGAAAACAAGTTCTGGGACTGCCACCCTAACATTGCTCTTTAAATCCTATAGAACTGTGTGGAACCAGGTTAAAGGACAGGTGGCACAGAACAACGTAAAGTTTACGATTGGTGAAGTGAGAGCGCTGCTGATGGAAGGGCTGCAAAATGTCACGCCAGATCGGTGGAAGTCGTGTGTCCATCATCTCATCGATGTTGAAGCAGCCAGCATGTGGAAACTCGATGACCTTGCAGAGGATGTCATGGAACGCTTTGTCGTCAACCTGGTTGACGACACCGACAAGAGCGCGAATGAAGTATTAAGTGCTGGAACTCGTGTAGTTCAGCGTTACCGCCGCAAGGCGGTGCTAGTGTCAAATGTGCTTTAACGCGACTTCATAGCGTAATATGAAATAGCTGGACCTGGAGCTTGTCGGCGCCGGGCGCCGTACTGCTAGACTTCTGCACATAAATGAAATACAGATGAATGTGCCTGTTATTGGATGTTCTATATTACGCACTGCAGTACTTTTTGCAGAAAGAAATCGTAAAAAAAATATGCGGTGCAGAATATACACAGTTATTGAAAATGATCACTTACAGTTGGAAAGAAACTCAAAATACTTTCCTTTCTGCTTTAGACAATGACCTGGACTTCGCCTCTCTTGGTATTTCCTTCACCCGGAAAATAAATCTGGAATTAATAAAATAAAGTAACATTTTGGGTAAATATAATACCAGGTGATCCTCTGAAGAGAAAAAAAAAAATTCGAAACACTTGAAGTTCATCCGTCATATCCACACAGTCTGAAAATATATTGGGCCTTCCCCTTTTTAACTTTTCTTCCATTGTAGCGTCTACACGTTTCAGCACGTCATAGTCCGACTCGTTGGCTGAATGGTCAGCGTACTGGCCTTCGGTTCAGAGGGTCCCGGGTTCGATTCCAGGCCGGGTCGGGGATTTTAACCTTCATTGGTTACTTCCAATGGCCCGGGGACTATCCTCCACCATAATAACACGCAGTTACCTACACATGGTAGATGCCGCCCACCCTCGTCGGAGGGTCTGCCTTAAAAGGGCTGAACTCGGTTAGAAATAGCCACACGAAATTATTCAGCACGTCATAGGAGGCATTGAGGCATTTAGAGTCACTACCGCAAAAAAACCATAATTCGGAAGGAACGCTTACATCACAAAGGACACAGTGAGTTCCAGAATCATATTCTAACGATCTCACACATACTCATCGCTCGGTACAATTTATTTGCTGTTCTGTGAATCAAGCAGCCGCAAAAACAATACACTTGATCATCGCCTGCTCTAGTTGAACTGTTATCATTTACTGACAAATCCGTGGGACCGAGCCTGGTTTAATATCTGTCAATGAAATAGTGTCATTTATCTGTTCCTGAATATTTCCCTTTACCTCACTCCTTCACCGTCTTTCATCCCTTGCCATTGATCTTTTCCATGAAGACAGCTTGTGGTCAATAACAGAGAATGAGCGAATTCCTTTCATGGTACAGCCTTGCGTACAACCCATATAGGCAGACACAAAAGGAGATGAGAAAAATAAATAGCATTGGAAATGTTGCTCTTATCACGTTTCAAGTACTTTTCTGTTTTCGAAGCCAGTGCTCTATAAAATGACAGACCTATCGCCACTGACCTTCTAAAAAGCTGCATCGCCAACTTGGTATTCATCTTTAGAAAAACCTTAAGATTTATGTCCTTTAAGATTTACATTCTGATAGAAAGCAGCCTGGCGTGATGCTGACATTTAATTACAACACTCAATTCACATTCAATATTATACAGTGCGTCGTGCCTACATAATATTGCTTTCAACTGCGCGTGGTGTTGAAATATGGAACTAATTTCTCTGGACCAAGGACCAAGGGGGATGTTTTCATTCCCCTCCCCGAAGGGGAGGGGCGGGCCACCTAGACGGTTACGCCTTCTCTCTGGCCAGGAGATTTGGCGGGGTTTGGGGATTTGATGGGGGTTTGAGGTTAAAAGGAAGAAGCTTTGATTTTGGAGATGTGAAGGGATTTGGCCTCTTGGCTGAGGGTGCAGTATCTGCTCTTGTGCTTTTTATTGAGATTCCTGGGTTACATACATGAGTTAAATGCATGGGTTACATACATCATATGAGTTACGTACGTTAGGTTGCTTACAATGATTTTACGAGTACAATGTGTTTAGTTGGTTTACTAGTACATATATTGGAGATAGATTGCTAGTTAGATGTGGGTTGGGTAGGGGTTGTAGTGGTAGAGTTGGGATGTAAGGAGATGAAGGGTTGTTGTGATGTTGGTGATGGACGTGGCTAGGAGGCGGAGAAGATCTAGAATTGGGAGTGGTGGTAGTAGGAAGTTGGTTTGGGGGATGGGTAGGTGTATGGTTTGCTGTGGCGAGGTGGGTGGGGGCGGCCGGGGGCGGCGGTGTGGGGAGCGGGAGTGTTCTACTCTGTGATACTGGCTATTAATTTGGACGCCGGTGGTTATTAGCTGTTGTACTTCTTCTTCTGTGGGGAGTTGGATTCGTACCATGTAAGTTCCTGCTGTAAATGCGGTACGTTCGGAGTACTGATATGCCTGCAGATTTCAGTTCTTGCTGGATGTCATTTGCTGTTAAGGTTGGTTCGATTCCCCTGATGACACAGCTCGGCACTGGAGCTGGTGGCTGCTGATGTGCTGGAGTTGCGGCGGTTTCTTGTTCTTGTGGGGATGGCTGCGTTGTGCTGGTTGCGTTTTCTTGGCTAGTAGGGGTTTGTTGATAGCTGGGCAGTGAGGGGCTTGGGGAGGTGGTGGTTATTGACATTATTGGGGAAGGATGAGTTGTCGTGGTAGTGAAAGTGGGAGTATGGTGGGGGGTGTAGGCCGAGATAGTGATGGTGGTGGTGGTAGTAGTAGTAGTGGTGGTTGATGTGGATGATAGGGACGTGGGAGGCGGTGGGGGCTCGTGGGCTGTTTTGGGTTGGTATTCGTTGACGGTAGGAAGGGCATAGGGGTTATCGATCATTTGTTGGAGAATGTAGTCTGGTGTTGTTACCACTGAGTACCGTCTATTGCCGATCTCTGCTCCACGGGCTTCCAGGGTCAGCTTGTTTTCTCTATTAGGTAGGTATATCAGTAGCTGTGTTGAAGGCTGGGAGGTTGCTTGATCCATGAGACGGCGGATATCGTGGACTCAGTAGCCAGACTTGCGAAGTTTTGTCCTGATGGTATGTTCTGCGATGGTGGTGTCCACACCTGATATGAGACAGGAGTACATGATTGGGGAGGCGTCTGCCTGTTTGTGCTTTATTGGGCCGACTGAGTTTGCAAGTAGAGGTGATGGCACCCCAGCCGAAAAAATACAGGTGTGTTTGATCCCGAGTTAGGTGAGAGATGTTCTCTGGACTACGAAGCCTTACGCAAGTTCCTGCCGCCAGTGACGATACTATGCAAGGGATTGAAGCTATCGTAGACAGTGACTAACCGGTGAGCCAGTTTATGTTATGTTCAGTTTGATTTCCTTTCCTTTTCGTTATTATATTTCTTATTATTTAATATTTTTCCTTGTTTGCATATGTGTTTATTTCACATAACAGCGATCCAGCGTATGTTTCCACGAATGTTACTAGCGTTCCCAGCACGTGTTTGCGGCAGCAGAGCGAGATAGCTGCTCGTGTTTACCCCATCTCGCAAGTACGCTGGGACAGAGCATAGATGGCAGAGTACTCCAAATTTATCTTGGGCATCTGTCGAGTAAACACCAAATGTGTCTTTTACATGCTGACATCGTACGTGGAGTGTCGAATGGACATTGTTTCGCCCTTCAAAAATCCGACTACCTCTGCTGAGCTTCCTCTGATGATCCGGTGGCAGGCACTTTACCACTGATCCACAGAGGAAGCTAGATGTAGGGAAAGTTAGCGCAGGATAGGAAGGCATGGAGAGCTATATCAAACTAGGTCCTTTTCGCGAATTATCTGTGATCGGCCCTTACAACGATAAAGCTCAGTTTTACGGCCGGATGACCTTCCGGAGGAAAACATTTTGTGGAGGGACATATTCACTCTTGCGTGCTTCTGTAGTGGTCGGTTTGTTGATGTTTTGTATGTAAATGAAGATGTGTAATGAAACGATCACTAAACCCCAGCTCCCGAGTTGGTCAGACGGGGCTAAAATCCCCGGCGCGGCCGGCAATCGAACCAGGGCCATATGAACCAAAGACCCTACACTGAACCATTCATCCAAGGAGCCGAACAGTCACAAACATGATAGCTGTCAAAAATTGTCATTGCAAACAACTTAACTTTGTTCTGGAATTCTTCGTGGAGCGTGTTCAATTCCGCTCGGCTAAGAAGATGGAGTTATGATGTGAAGGTGATCTGAGAAGATTGCTGTCATTCCGTTACTTCTAAAGAAAACAAAATTTTAAATTGAAACATTTACATACTTTCTCCTGGAAATTGTGTATTGGAATACGGTACGATTTGAATATAAAATGAGAACTGTTTTCAATTTCCGTTCGAGAAATGAATAAGAAAATAGACTGAAAAGACGAATATGCATTACTTTATACAAGTTGGTAGAAACAGCATTATTAGCATGTACAGATAGAAAACTCTAATATTACAAACAAAATCGTCCGTCGCTATAGCATACAGGTTAACATAGTTGCTTCTCGCCCGGTTGGACCATGTTCGATTCCCAGCTCTGTCACTATTGGACTGAGGGACTCAAACGGAGTGCACTCAGCCAGAGATGACAAAGTTGAGCATAAGTTTAAAAATACCGCTCTCAGTCAAGTGGCTTTCTGTGGTTTTTCCCACTTCAATTCCGGGATAGTGCCAAGCAAACACACCGTCGCCGCTTCCATGACCATCCTAACTGGAATTCACTTCAATTACACATACTAGGGTCAGACGTTGCAATAACACAAATATTTTCCACTGGTAATCTACTTCTTTCGAAGATTTACAATTTGTTTTACATTACACGGTCTCAGGTAGGTCTTCTGGCGACGATGGGATAGGAAAGGCCTAGGAATGGGAAGGAAGCGGCGGTGGCCTTAATCAAGGTACAGCCCCAGCATTTTCCTGGTGTGAAAATGGGAAACCACGGAAAACCATCTTCAGGGCTGCCGACAATGGGGTTCGAACCCACTATCTCCCGATTACTGGATACTGGCCGCACTTAAGCGACTGCAGCTATCGAGCTCGGTAGGTAAAAATTGACAAATCCAAGAAATTGTACGTTTCGTAATCCACACTGTAATACATATAAAACAGAACAAATATTCGCACACATAGTTGGCAAAAATGCCTTTCTTTCTCAGATTTTCTCTTCATCAAAAAATCCTCCGTTCACTGCTTATCCTTCCTTCCCTTTACTATTCTAAGCTCAGCCTGCACGAGCTTCTCACAAACACTTGCTGCGATGTTGTCCCAGGACTCAAGTAGGGTATTCCAAAGTATATTTTCAGACATGGGGCATTCCTTCTGCACTCGGCGATGCAGTTCTTCCCGTAAGAGTTCAATGGGTTTGAGATCGGGTGACTGTGGTTGCCATTCCATCACACACAACTCTCCTTCTTGTCTTGCGAGGAGACAATTTGTACAAAAGTTGGATGTACAGTATACTTCGGGTCGTCCTGTTTGATTTGATTCGATTTGTTTATTTATCATCAACAGAGTTATTGATTCTCCAATTACAGATGATATAATACATTCAAATAATAACAATATTAACAGAACTTACTACTACCACTAATTATAAATAAGCAACACAAATCCACGTCCAATAAACAGTCTTCCCGATGGAAGAGCGTGCCTTTCTTAATATGGTGAGGCAACCGTTTGTACCAACTTTTCTAATGATGCTATGCAGTTTCCTAACTCCGCTGAACGAGAAACAACGTATGTATGTCCAACCCTCCTCCCGTTTTTATACGGGGTGGGGTATGAAGCGAGATAAAACTTCGTAGCGAGTTTTTACGAGCGGATGCCCTTAATGACGAAAACCTCACCAGAGGAGTTCTTCTTCTTCTCTCGGTGCCTATCCGTTTCGGATGTTGGCGATCATGATGGCTATTTTCGTCTTGTTTGTGGCAGCGCGGAACAGTTCAACTGATGACATATTACACCAGCCTCTAAGATTGTCAAGCCAAGATATTCGCCTTCTTCCAGGACCTCTTTTGCTGTTGATTTTCCCCTGGAGTATTTTCTGGAGTAGGTTGTATCTATCTGTGTTGCGCATTATATGTCCCAGATACTGCAGCTTTCGGCATTTCACTATCTTGATCAACTGAGGTGTTGTGTTCATCCTTCTCATTACTTCCACGTTTGTCATTCTCTGGGTCCAAGATATTCTCAGGATCCGCCTATAAAGCCATGTTTCAAAGGCGTCTAGCTTCTTCTCTGTTTTTTATTTAAGTTCCATGTCTCTACACCATATAAAAGAACAGAAAATACATAACAGTGCAAAAGTCTGATTTTAGTCCCTAAAGTTAGATTGAGGCTTTTAAACACATTACTCATTTTCTGGAACACACTTCTTGTTTTCCCAATGCGTACCTTGACTTCTTGTGAGCAATCCCAGTCTTCATTTATTACCCTGTATTATTGTTTTACCCTTTCTATACTCCTTTCATTTATAACCAAGTTTATTCCGGAAATATTTTCCTTACTTATAACCATGAGTTTTGTCTTTGCGGTGTTTATTTCAAGGCCATATTGGCTGCTGACTCTTACAATTCTATCCATTAGTGATTGTAACGCTTGGATAGTATCAGCAAATATAATTGTATCACCAGCATACCGGATGTTGTTTAATCTCACTCCATTTATCAAAATTTCTTCTTCTATATCTTCCAAGGCTCCTCTAACTATGTATTCTGAATACAAATTAAATAGTATAGGTGACAAGATACATCCCTGCCTCACTCCCTGGCTGCTTCGGTGTGTTCTCCTTCAACGCAACACCGCTGTTTGATTCCAGTACAGCGTCTTGATGATTCGCAGATCTCTTTCCTCCATTCCAATATTTCTCAAAATCTCTATCAATTTTTCATGCTTTACACAGGAAAAGGCTTTCTGATAGTCTATTAAACAAGCAAATACATTCTTATTTACATCTCTGAAAGAGGACCTGCACACTGAACAAAGCTTCTGTCGTACCTCCTGCTTTAATAAACCCAAGTTGATTAGGGGTTATCTGATCTTCACACAGTCTGTATATTCTTCTGTGTATCACTCTCAAGAACACTTTCAAGAGATGACTCATCAAGCTTATTGTACGGTAATCTCCACATTGGTTTTTATTTGGCTTTTTTGGCAAGGTGATGAACTCTAATTTGAGCCATTCTGATGGAATATTCCCGGATACATAAATTCGGTTGAAAATTTTGGTCAACCATTTTACATGATGTTCATCCATCAGTTTTAAGAACTCTGCTTCTACTTTATCTGGTCCCACTGCCTTTCCGTCCTTCATCTGACTGATGGCTGTTTGAACTTCTTCTTCTTCTAATATATCTGTGCCGCTTATTTCATTTGTATTTTGTGTAAAAACACATCCAGTGTCACGAAATAAATCTTCTATATATATATAATCCAGATCTTTTCCTTCTCTTCTAAATTCACCATCAAGTTCCCGGCTTCATCTATTAACTTTCCAGCAGTGCTTTCCATCAGAGGAGTTACTGAGATGAAATGAATGACGTGATATATGATCGTCTTATTAGCCGTCAGGCTCTATGGGTAAATGGTTAGCGTGTTGGCGTTTGATCCAGAGGGTCCCGGGTTCGATTCCCGGCAGGGTCGGGTATTTTAACCTTCACTGGTTCAAGGCTTAGAGGGGGGGGGGTGGAGTTGTGTTCCGTCTTCGTCATTAGAATCTTCATAGACACGCAGTTCGCCTATACTGCGTCAAGTTGAAAGAACTGAACCAGGCCTCTAGGGAGGCCACACGCCATTAAAAATAATAATCTTATTCGCCACATAATCTTGATCTCTTAAGCTGGCCCCAGCATCTGAGCCCAGCTTCTCCGAATTTCTCAGAAACCTGCAACACGGTAAGGATTCTCCTGCGTGTGTTTGGAAAATAGGTTTGTAGAGCGAGAAAGTCTGTTGTCAAAACTTCATTTTCGGTATGAAATGTTTATGTAACATTAAAATAGAACTACGCCTAAATTTTTAGAGTGCATGCGCAAGGCAATTCTAGGTCATTATCAGCCAACCGCTCCAAGCCACTCAGCTATTTTTCAGCAATTAATTATAACACTACTGTTCATTTTATAACAAATACATAATGACGATGAAATTTAGGATATGTTAATTGAGCGTTCACCCATCTTTCTTCGAAATCTATGTCCGACTCGTTGGCTGAACGGTCAGCGTACTGGCCTTCGGTTCAGAGGGTCCCGGATTCGATTCCCGGCCGGGTCGGGGATTTTAACCTTAATTGGTTAATTCCATTGGCACGGGGGCTGGGTGTATGTGTTGTCTTCATCATCATTTCATCCTCATCACGACACGCAGGTCGCCTACGGGAGTCAAGTAGAAAGACCTGCACCTGGCGAGCCGAACCCGTCCTGGGATATCCCGGCACTAAAAGCCATACGACATTTCATTTTTTTCGAAATCTATAAGGCCCAACCAAAACAGTTCCCTTGTAATCCTTAAAGGAAGCCTAATGAGCAGCCCATCTCGGTTACTAGCTCGCTGGAATGCTTCATATCGAGTGCGGTCAGTTTATTGGCCACCCGCGAGCTATGGAATCTCATACGGCGACGTCTCGATATCGTATCTTAATTAATTAATTAATACAGTGTGGTGGTGGTGGTGGTGATGATTACTGTTTTAATAACAACTGGCTTAACGTCGACACAGATAGGTTTTAGGGAGACGATGGGATAGGAAAGGGATAGGAGTAAGAAGGAAATGGTCATGCCTTAATTAAGGTACAGTCCCAGCATTTGCCTGGTGTGAAAATGTGAAACCACGGAAAACGTTTTTCAGGGCTGCCGAGAGTGGGATTCGAACTCACTATGTCCTGAATGCAAGCTCACGGCTGCGCAACCCTAACCCCACGGCCAACTCGCCCGGTGATTATACGTTTTAAGAGGACGTACAACTGGGTTTATCACTAATTAGAAAGAAAATGGAAGAGGTCCACCACTTAGGATAATGAAGGTATTGGCAAAGGAATGGGAAGGAGCACGAAGGGCGTGAAAATTAAAGACTCCTTCGACATCGAAAAACCTAAAACCGTTGGGGTCGGAAAAGAACAAGAGTTGACCAAGTGAGGTCGGATAGAAAAGACAAAAGCGAGGAGCCTGGCACAAACAAGTGGAAGCAATGCCGGACTAAGCTAGGGGAACCGTGGTCGCCAACTTGGCTCCCAAGGTCACCGGTAACTTAGAATTTCTATCAGATTGTGTCTCTACTGATGAGCTCCTTACAAATTCACCTGCATACACCCCAGTGTCAGTGGGTAGGGTCTGACACACCTCACTCTGACGAGTTCAGCGACAGGCCTAAGACAAACGCTGGTTTATAGAGCATATGCCCGAAAAGCCTTACATCTAATAAACGCACGGATGCAATTGAGTTTATATGTAACATTGTGCTAATGCATTAAATTAATAATACACATCTAAACATTAATCATATTTAAAAACAAATAAAAAGAAAACAAGTGTCGATGGTAGGACTTGAAGTCAGGTAGGCGGGATGCGAGACCGAAGCGCTCCCACAAGCTCTTAGCATACCCTAACACATACGCGTAACATTTAGTCTATTTAAACCAAAGCGAATTTTTAAATCGATATTTCTCGAAGAGGGGGAAGTTCCATCTCAATATTTTGACCTGTAACTCTTCGGACCATGCTCAATAACCCCACCAAAAATTAACCGAATCCCAGATGACACGTGTTAGAGGAGCATATAATGATGAACAAGTACGGATTTTACCATCAGACGACAAACTCAAAAAATCGATCTTGTGATTATTGTAAAGGGTGAAGGAAGGAATCGTTATTTTATTCACAAAGATTTAACATATTCGCGTCCATAGGAGCACAGTTTTCTCAGCATATTGTTTATGAATTGTAACAAAAGTAGCTTATACACATATACAGTAGACGACATTGAGTGGCCAAAAGTCATGGGAAGACACAATGTGATGTTAATAACGAGTTGTTCCTCCGCGAGTCCTCAAAACGGCAACAATACGGCGAGGCATCGACTCTACAAGATGCTGGAATCGTTCTGGAGGGATCTGGACCCACGCATCTTGTAGTGCTACCCACAATTGGTCTTGTATAGTTGGTGCGGGGTTCATGGAGCGTACACCAGCATTGACAGCATCCCATAAATACTCGGCTGGATTAAGATCGGGGGATCTGGAGGGCCAATCCATGGTCGTAACTTCACTGGAGTGCTCTTCCAACCACCTGCGTGCCACCACACAGTGGTGACATGGTGCACTGTTCCGTTGAAACATGGCATCTTCATCAGGGTACTCTAGGGCCAGAAAGGGATGCAGATGATTTGAAAGAATGTCCACATAACATGCACTTGTTAGCGCTCCCTGCAGCCGGACAATGGCGCCTAATTGCGACCATGAGAACGCCGACCAGACCAGAACTGCGCCACCTCCCACCTGGACACAACCTTGTTGACACACAGGATCTATAGCTTCATGGGGCATACGCTACACTCTCACGTGCCCATCAGCTCGATACAACTGAAACCGGGATTCATCGGACCATGCCACAGGCCGTCACTATCCCATGGTCCATTGCCGTCGTTCGCCGGCCCATGAAGGTAGTTGAGTTCTGTGTTGAGGTGTCAGCAAGTCGTGATGGTGGTAGTGGTGGTGATTATTGTTTGACACGTCGTCGGCTGGTGAAGCCTAAGCAGTGCAGCTGCCTCCTTGCAGTCCTGATTCCTGACTCCCAACGTTCAACTGGGCGGTAATCTGACTCACACTAGCCCGTCGAGCGCCCAGTATGGTTCTGCGGAGGCGACGTGATGTCCGTTGGTTAAACACCTGTGGTCTTCCCGTGCGGCGGTTTACACAGGTGATAACATTCTCTCTGCGATATTGAAGATCCACTCTCGACACTGTTGACCTCAGAAACCCCGATTCGCGTGTAATCTCCGGAATGCGCCGTGCGCCGATGATCATCCCATGTTCAAAGTCGGTTAACTCGCGACGTGTTGCCATCTTCACGAGACTGTGTCTGTGACAGACTGCTCAGCTATGCCGCAGCTAGCCACAAGGCTCAGGGGCCATACACGGCACATTTTTTAATGGGGCACTCCTTCCCGTGACTTTTAATCACTCAGAGCATACTCGATTATCCAGGGTGCGGAGAAGCGAGGATTTTCTTCGCTGTGTTTATTACAAATTGGGGACTTTGTGACGATTCATCCAAAAAGAGCACATGTTTAGAGTTTGAAGAGCGTAGATATGTTCAATCTACGGCCTGAGCGTACATAATAACGATAAGGTTATTGCAAATAACAGAACGAAACACCAACATAACAAACCGCAAGATTTTGTAATTTCCCACTTACAGTATGTGGTGTGTTACAGGAATGCGGATAATACTACGAAATTATTCCAAGATGGTAAATTCTCGCTTCCTCTGTCACCACAAATGTCCTTCAGGTCTTCCTCTAACGTTGCTATTGGTAGCACAATATTCCCTTCTAGCGAGGCGCAACTTCTTGGCATGCACTTCATTAACTTAGGAAAGTTCTCTAGTTTCGCGATACTGTGGCGGAAATGATGATTTAAGTTTCCGTATTCACAATGTTTGTTGAATTTTAGTTGCCCATGGCTGATAAGAACTAATTTTTTTTAGCAATGCATATCTGTACAATTGTAATAATAATACTACCACTAATAATATTAACTTATTAATTTATTTTTGGTTATTTACCTGACTTAACAAATTAGAGTTGAAAAATGACACAGAATTGCTCAAAAATGTTGATATAAAAACATATCTAGGAACGGCAATCTTTACAAACATGAGCAAATTGAAGAGCAGAACTGTTACGTGCTATATACAACATATAAATGATGTCGGTGTATTGTTGACGAATACTTGATTATGCATGCGACAATTTGATCTTGAATGACGTTTGATAACTTACACTTTTGCCACCATGTCAAAACGGTCCTAGAAACAATCCTCCATGCAACGATAAGAGACCAGTGACATCTGTCTTCTGGTCTTCGGTGGAAGGAAGGAAGGAAGGAAGGAAGAAAAAATGGTTGATATTTTTTATTATCAACATCAACTGCAGTTGGCTGCGAGATCGGATTTTCAAATTGTATAGTTGGATTGATCATTTCTGCAACGGCCTTTCGTCTATTAATTACAATGATGGATTTCTGTTATTGCTCCCTCCATCAGCGATGAAGTGTACTTTTTCATAACTTCCATATCTTTGAGACAAAGGGCATTTAAGGTGGTGGTTGTGGTGGTGATTATCGTTTTAAGAGGAAGTACAACTGTGCACCCAAACTCTATTAACACTAATATTAGAGGGAAAAAAGTGGAAGCGGTCCGACACTTCGAAAAATGAAGATATCAGCCAAAGAAAGACAAGGGCGTGAAAATGGAAGACTCCCTAGGCCTCGACATCTAATATCGTCCGGGTCGGAAATGAACAAGTGTTGACCAAGAGAGATCGGATAGTGTAGATGAAAGTGAGGAGCCTGACACAAGTAAATGGAAACAATGCCAGGATTCAGCTAAAGGCCCAGTGATCACCAACGCATGCTCCCAAGTTAAGATCCCCTGGGGCCCCCTTCAGTTGCCTCTTACGATAGGCAGGGGATACCGTGGGTGTTATTCTGTCATCCACATGGGATTATTAGAAGGAATAAATGATATCGGGAAAAGAAAAGGAAGAGCCACGAAGGGCGTGAAAAAGACTCCCCAGACCTCGCAAACTTCATACCAGCCGGGTGGGAAAGGAACAGTAGTTAAACAAAGGAAGTCGGATAGGAAAGATGAAAGCGAGGAGCCTGCCAAATTTAAGTGGGAAAAATACCAGACTAAGCTATTGGACCCGTGGTCGTCAACCCATGCTCCCAAGACGAAAGCCCCTGGGCCCCCTTTTTGTCATCTTTTACGACAGGCACGAAATACCGTGGATGCATTCGACATCATCATTATTATTACGGGTGACTCCAATACCTTATGGTATGGAAGAGAAATGTCAACCACCGAGCAAGTGGCCATGCGGTTAGGGTCGAGTAGCTGTGAGCTTGCATTCGAGCTCCACTGTCGGCAGCCCTGAAAATGGTTCTCCGTGGTTTCCCATTTTCACACCAGACAAATGCTGGGGCTGTACCTTACTTAAAGCCACGGCCACTTCCTTCCCACTCCTAACTCTGTCCTATCCCGTCGCCGTCAAAATACCTATCTGTGTCGGTGCACGTCAACCCACAGAACAAACTGAATTTAACAAATGTAGTGTCCAAATTATTAGACTCAAAGGAGAAATTAGAAAACAAAGTGACTTAGATGCCTTTCACATTCGCAACATGAAAATCTCCACCTTTATCCTGTCAACTGAAACCGGTAAAATACCTCTCTTAAACAATGCATTAAATGCGCGTATGCGAATGCTTTTCTTGGTCTGCTAACGTCAGTATATCTTGAATATTAAAGATACCAATAGCTCAAAAGGCATTACAAAGCACAGAAAATTATATCATACTTAAAGATCACAATATTATTCAAACACTTCACGTGATTCCAATTTCATAATGGTATGTTGGGGATATTACGTCGTGTTATAATTAACCTATTATTATTACAAGCTAGCACTCTTCAATCTTGCAAACAAAATCGCCTTTAGAGCAGTAGCAATGAAATCTATCACTGGCAAATGTCATTCCATAGCAAAGAGACTCAAGATAGAAAGACCTGTCGGAAGTGTAGTTCGTTCCAGGGACTCCAGAGTCAAGAAGAAAGATGTTGCAGAGTTAACTATGGAGGGCAGCCATAATTTACTCAGTATATAACAGTCCCCTTCGTAAAAATTACTGAGGTGTTTAGCTATTTCTATCGCTTCACGAATGGTTCTTGGCGTCAAATGTTTCTCCTTACAAATAGCAGATGTTTCATATAGGCTAGCCTACAAAGAAAAGCGGAACTGGGGATGAATTATCGCCTGAGGAAGTGGGAGAACAACTGGTATACTATACTGTATAATTGTAGAAATTACACTTTCTGAAATGAAATGACGTATGGCTTTTAGTGCCGGAAGTGTCCAAGGACAAGTTCGACTCGCCAGGTGCAGGTCTTTTGATTTGACACCCGTAGGCGACTTGCGCGTCGTGATGAGGATGAAATGATGATGAAGACGACACATACACCCAGCCCCAGTGCCAGCGAAATTAACCAATTAAGGTTAAATTCCCAACCCTACCGGGAATCGAACCCGGGACACCTGTGACCAAAGGCCAGCACGCTAACCATTTAGCCATGTAGCCGGACATTACAGTTTCTATTTAGTCTTCATTGGTGTTCGTCGTATCAATAAAACATTTTTGTTTTAATGTATTACAGCTCTTTAAATTGTGGTTTGATATTTAGGATTATACATATCAGAGTTGTGGGAAAAATCACGTAGATGGGGGAAATTAGAGCAATGCGATGGCAATAAATACCTGATACCACAGCTTTAAAGGCTATCTTGGTTGCAAGATTGAAACGCGTTAGCTGGTAATAACTAAACACGATCTAATATTCCCAATATCCTGTTATGTACTTTAGTGGTCGTGAAAGTCTACATTTTATGATTCCAATTAATGTAAGCAAAATATATAGAATTATTAACAAGGGTTTAGTGTACAGATGCCGGAGTCTCTCTCATATAATTGCTACGAACTAAACGTCTCTACTGAAATATCTTAAATAGGGGATCTACAACACCAGCTTAACAAATGAAATAACCACACTGCATCGTAATCCAAATTCACTGTCATGTCTAATGCCAGAAAGGGCAGTAAGAAAAACAATAAAACGTATAATCGAAATTGGCGTCGACTCCCAACACTTTTTCTGGAAGAGGAATGTCATACACGAGCACTTTCAACAGATGCAAATATTACACTTCAAAGCAATACATCTATTTGACGAGCGTCGAAGAGATGATTTGTCTCGCTTGAAGAGCTATCTCTTTCTTGAATTTCCTCATTTGTTATGAAACAGAAAATCCTCGGTCCATGCGCCGTGAATTATACGATAGCCTCTCTTGAAATACACGGAACAGAATCCCGTCTTGGATTGAGCGCTTAAAAACTGCTTATTATAGAGCGTTCTATTCAATATGCAAACAGCTCCCACCGATACAAAAAGAGGAATCAGAAAGTTGTATTTCTAAAGAAAATCTTTTTCCGCAATCGTCTCGGCGAATTCTTTTCTTAAAATGTGGAACGCAACATCGTCTTAATCTCGGCAGCGCAATCCACTGGAGCTCATCTCAATCAGGCACACTCTATCCACGATATTCGAGATATAAAAATAAACCTTAACAGTAGCACCTCTCCAGGAAGCACAGTACAGCATCCCCTTTCTTAAGGATAGGCCTATAGTAGTTACTTAAGCAGCATACAATTTCATTTATTTTTATTTTTATTTATTTAGCGTGATGGTTCATGTTTGTGGGTTACTGTAGTCACGTCCTAGTTCGTGAACCATGGGCAACGGCTGAGTGGCCTAGTAAGTGGTCCTGAGAGTCGGGATACCAGTTGCTATGGAATGGGAGTGGGCATCTCGGACATATTCTGAGTCGTGGCCCTCCTTGTGCTCAGGCGGCCAGGACTACACAATTCACCGGTGGTCCATAACCCGTTAGAGGAGAGATCCTCACTTGGACTATGTGCAAGTAGGGCAACATCCTGCTTCATGATTTTACCGAGCTCAGAACACTTTAAGCAAGCCTCGGACCTATGGGAGTAATGGAGTCCCACTCCCATTTGACAGGCGAGGGACTCCTTGGAAACAACTTGGCGAACGAAATGGAATTCGATGGGGAGCTATCAATATTAATGGGGCTTATGGAAGAAAGAAGGTAGAACTTGCTGAGTCAGCAAAGAGGATGCATCTGGATGTGCTAGGAGTAAGTGATATTCGGGTAAGGGGAGATAAGGAGGAAGAGATAGGAGATTATAAAGTGTACTTGACGGGTGTTAGAAAGGGAAGGGCAGAGTCTGGGGTAGGGCTCTTTATCAGGAATACCATTGCACGCAACATAGTTTCTGTTAGGCACGTAAGTGAGCGAATGATGTGGGTAGATTTGTCAGTGGGAGGAATTAGGACAAGAATTGTGTCCGTGTATTCACCATGTGAGGGTGCAGATGAGGATGAAGTTGACAAGTTTTATGAAGCATTGAGTGACATCGTGGTCAGGGTCAACAGCAAGGATAGAATAGTGCTAATGGGCGATTTCAATGCGAGAGTTGGGAATAGAACTGAAGGATACGAAAGGGTGATTGGTAAATGTGGGGAAGATATGGAAGCTAATGGGAATGGGAAGCGTTTGCTGGACTTCTGTGCTAGTATGGGTTTAGCTGTTACAAATACATTCTTCAAGCATAAGGCTATTCACCGCTACACATGGGAGGCTAGGGGTACCAGATCCATAATAGACTATATCTTAACAGACTTTGAATTCAGGAAATCTTTTAGGAATGTACGAGTTTTTCGGGGATTTTTCGATGATACAGACCATTATCTGATCTGTAGTGAACTAAGTATCTCTAGGCCTAGGGTAGAGAAAGTGAAATCTGTCTGCAAACGAATAAGGGTAGAAAATCTCCAGGATGAGGAAATTAGACAGAAGTACATGGATATGATTAGTGAGAAGTTTCGAACAGTAGACAGTAAGCAGGTTCAGGATATACAAAGTGAATGGGTGGCATACAGGGATGCTGTAGTAGAAACAGCAAGGGAATGCCTAGGAACAACTGTGTGTAAAGATGGGAAAAGGCGAACATCTTGGTGGAATGATGAAGTGAGAGCAGCCTGTAAACGTAAAAAGAAGGCTTATCAGAAATGGCTCCAAACAAGGGCCGAGGCAGACAGGGATTTGTACGTAGATGAAAGAAACAGAGCGAAAGAAATACTTGTTGAATCCAAAAAGAAGTCATGGGAAGATTTTGGTAATAACCTGGAAAGGCTAGGTCAAGCAGCAGGGAAACCTTTCTGGACAGTAACAAAGAATCTTAGGAAGGGGGGAAAAAGGAAATGAACAGTGTTTTGAGTAATTCAGGTGAACTCATAACAGATCCCAGGGAATCACTGGAGAGGTGGAGGGAATATTTTGAACATCTTCTCAATGTAAAAGGAAATCATCATGGTGGTGTTGCAAACAGTCAAGGTCATGGGGAGGAGGAAAATGATGTTGGTGAAATTATGCTTGAGGAAGTGGAAAGGATAGTAAATAAACTCCATTGTCATAAAGCAGCAGGAATAGATGAAATTAGACCTGAAATGGTGAAGTATAGTGGGAAGGGAGGGATGAAATGGCTTCATAGAGTAGTAAAATTAGCGTGGAGTGTTGGTAAGGTACCTTCAGATTGGACAAAAGCAGTAATTGCACCTATCTATAAGCAAGGGAACAGGAAGGATTGCAACAACTATCGAGGTATTTCATTGATTAGTATACCAGGCAAAGTATTCACAGGCATCTTGGAAGGGAGGGTGCGATCAGTCGTTGAGAGGAAGTTGGATGAAAACCAGTGTGGTTTCAGACCACAGAGAGGCTGTCAGGATCAGATTTTCAGTATGCGCCAGGTAATTGAAAAATGCTACGAGAGGAATAGGCAGTTGTGTTTATGTTTCGTAGATCTAGAGAAAGCATATGACAGGGTACCGAGGGAAAAGATGTTCGCTATACTGGGGGACTATGTAATTAAAGGTAGATTATTAAAATCAATCAAAGGCATTTATGTTGACAATTGGGCTTCAGTGAGAATTGATGGTAAAATGAGTTCATGGTTCAGGGTACTTACAGGAGTTAGACAAGGCTGTAATCTTTCACCTTTGCTGTTCGTAGTTTACATGGATCATATGCTGAAAGGTATAAAATGGCAGGGAGGGATTCAGTTAGGTGGAAATGTAGTAAGCAGCCTGGCCTATGCTGACGACTTGGTCTTAATGGCAGACTGTGCCGAAAGCCTGCAGTCTAACATCTTGGAACTTGAAAATAGGTGCAATGAGTATGGTATGAAAATTAGCCTCTCGAAGACTAAATTGATGTCAGTAGGTAAGAAATCCAACAGAATTGAATGTCAGATTGGTGATACAAAGCTAGAACAGGTCGATAATTTCAAGTATTTAGGTTGTGTGTTTTCCCAGGATGGTAATATATAGTAAGTGAGATTGAATCAAGGTGTAGTAAAGCTAATGCAGTGAGCTCGCAGTTGCGATCAACAGTATTCTGTAAGAAGGAAGTCAGCTCCCAGACGAAACTATCTTTACATCGGTCTGTTTTCAGACCAACTTTGCTTTATGGGAGCGAAAGCTGGGTGGACTCAGGATATCTTATTCATAAGTTAGAAGTAACAGACATGAAAGTAGCAAGAATTATTGCTGGTACAAACAGGTGGGAACAATGGCAGGATGGTACTCGGAATGAGGAGATAAAGGCTAATTTAGGAATGAACTCGATGGATGAAGCTGTACGCATAAACCGGCTTCGGTGGTGGGGTCATGTGAGGCGAATGGAGGAGGATAGGTTACCTAGGAGAATAATGGACTCTGTTATGGAGGGTAAGAGAAGTAGAGGGAGACCAAGACGACGATGGTTAGACTCTGTTTCTAACGATTTAAAGATAAGAGGTATAGAACTAAATGAGGCCACAACACTAGTTGCAAATCGAGGATTGTGGCGACGTTTAGTAAATTCTCAGAGGCTTGCAGACTGAACGCTGAAAGGCATAACAGTCTATAATGATAATGTATGTATGTATGTATATTTAGCGTGTATGGCTTCTGATGCCGAGAGTGTCAGAGGACATGTTCGTCTCGCCTGGCGCAAGTCCCTCTATTTGGACCCCATGGACGAAATGCGTGATGATGATAACAAGGTAGAGAGAGGGTGAAACCCGCTGCCGGCACATAGCCTACTCATGTTGAATAACACAAAATAGTCTCCTCAAGGCTTAACATCTCCATCCGACCGACGAATCACTATCAACACCGTGATATACCCTCACTCCATATGAATATTGCGAAGGGGTTTGCAATTGAACCCAGGATTTTGGCACACAATCAAGTGATTAGAAATTGTATACGACCACCTCTCCTATCCAGCCAGAGAATATTAAGACGGAAACCTCTTTTTTTTTCACCAATGGGCCTCGAACCGGCTAATCACCATGTCAGACAATCGATTTTTTTGGTGGTGGTTTTAACGTCGCACTAACACATCGGAGGTTTTCGGCGATGCAAGGAGGGAAAGGGCTAAGACTGGGATGGCAGCGGCCGTGGCATTAATTAAGGTAGGCCTACAGCCCTGGGTAGTTGCCTGGTGTAAAAATGGGGAACCACACAAAAACATATAGGGCTGCCGAAGGTGGGATTTTTTTTTTTTTTTGCTTTACGTCGCACTGACACAGATAGGTCTTATGGCGACGATGGGGCAGGGAAGGGCTAGGGGTGGGAAGGAAGCGGCCGTTGCCTTAATTAAGGTACAGCCCCAGCATTTGCCTGGTGTGAAAATGGGAAACCACGGAGAACCATTTTCAGGGCTGCCGACAGTGGGGTTCGAACCTAGTATCTCCCGAATACTGGATACTGGCCGCACTTAAGCGACTGCAGCTATCGAGCTCGGTGAAGGTGGGATTTGAACCCACCATCTCCCGAATACAAGCTCACAGCTACTGTACCCTAACCGCACGGCCACATCACTCTTTGGACCATACAGACTTGACGCATTAACGATCGTAGCCATCAGGCGGGCGCTGTATGTAATGAGAAGTAATAATAATGCTTTAGGCCATCATTTTTCCACATAACGATGTGTTAAGAGAAGTAAAGAGATTTTACCCTAACCCTCAAACTGCGTTGTGGGGTCATAACACTAGTGAAAATATATTCCCCTACCACCTCCTCTGTTTGTCATTCTATCCTTTCAATGTACCTTCGGACAACACATTATATGAGTAGAGTCGTCTGTTTTCCCTGTGCATACCTGCAAATTTCAGCCGGTGGCATTAGTAACCCCACGACGCTGTAAGTGTTCGTGTTCTGCTTTCTGTCGAAATATATTCATGAACTGGACATCATTCCCTTTGATGATTTATTTATATTCAGTGTTTCTATGGCTTCTAGCTTCCGAGAATAGATGTGACAGCTTGTTCGCAGTATTCTACACTTGGTGAACAATACTGTACGTGAATCAGAAATGGCTGAATATTTATTAAACCAATCTGTATGAAATCCAAATACAAAATACATTTAATATTTCAGATTAATGCATTACGTGCTTGTAGCATTACCGGCCCCGCGGTAGCGTGCCTGCCTCTTACCCGGAGGCCGCGGGTTCGATTCCCGGCCAGGTCAGGGATTTTTTACCTGGATCTGAGGGCTGGTTCGAGGTCCACTCAGCCTACGTGATTACAACTGAGGAGCTATCTGACGGTGAGATGGCGGCCCCGGTCTAGAAAGCCATGAATAACGGCCGAGAGGAATCGTCGTGCTGACCACACGACACTTCGTATTCTGCAGACCTTCGGGCTAATCAGCGGTCGTTTGGTAGGCCATGGGGTTATGTTAGGTTTGTAGCATTATTCACTGAATAACAGTTTTTCAGGTTTGAATATATATATATATTTTTGCTAGTTGCTTGACGTCGCACCGACACAGATAGGTCTTATGGCGACGATGGGACAGGGAAGTGCCAGGAGTTGGAAGGAAGCGGCCAGGGCCTTAATTAAGGTACATTTGCCTGGTGTGAAAATGGGAAACCACGGAAAACCATTTTCAGGGCTGCCGATAGTGGGGTTCGAACCTACTATCTCCCGAATACTGGATACTGGCCGCAATTAAGCGACTGCACCTATCGAGCTCGGTTTGAATATAATTCTAGTTCATGTTTAAGTAAACCCTTTTTAAATTATCCTAATCTTGTGATTTCGATTTACTCGTATTTTCTCTTATAATATTGCTTGATGTTGAAAATTTTTTTCTGCTAGGGGCTTTACGTCGCACCGACACAGATAGGTCTTATGGCGACGATGGGATAGGAAAGGCCTAGGAGTTGGATGGAAGCGGCCGTGGCCTTAATTAAGGTACAGCCCCAGCATTTGCCTGGAGTGAAAATGGGAAACCACAGAAAACCATTTTCAGGGCTGCCGATAGTGGGATTCGAACCTACTATCTCCCGGATGCAAGCTCACAGCCGCGCGCCTCTACGCGCACGGCCAACTCGCCCGGTATATTGAAAAAAGCATGCAGATTGAAAGATAATTAATAAACATTTGAACTATGCCGCCTTTGCTGGCAAGACCTAGTGTTTACAGTGCACTATGTCTTCAAGTGTGGGATAAAACAATATTGTTACTTTCACTGATTGTCTCAGTCTCCTCCGTGGCTTTGACAATATGAAAGTGACTGAGGTATGAACGATGCTATAGATGGGCCCACGAGAGTTGGAGTCTGACATTTGAGCGGCGAAAGAATTAACTACGAAGTATGCTGCGTTGTCATAGCTACCTCCATCTGCGGCATATCGTCCCTTCATATGGGCGGAATATCTAATCAAAAATGTAGGCAGGCCTAATGCAATTCAATAAACTTTGACCCGTTCCTAAGCTCGTGCTAATACTTCTAGCATTCAATACAGATTTCATAATCACTAAACTGACAATAACCTCAAGAAATGCTCATGTTAAATAGAGAATAGAACTGTACAACTTGCCACTGATGAACTTACAAAAAATAAACTAACAACGAAAATAATATTCAGGAAACAAACACTTAAATTATTATGTAAACCAACAACAACTAACACAACTAACACAGTACCACTCCGAAAAATATCACAACAGCGATTGAGAGCAAGCCATCCTCGTGGCGATAGCTTCCTTAAATGTGGAATCTCTGTTCTCGTTGCCATAGCAACAGACCAATTTCGAGTAGCGTTAGTCAACTTTTTCTCGCCAGTAGCGCTAAACGTCAGGCCGAACTATAGTAATGCCATTCCTTACGCAGCCAGTCCCTGTTATGAATGGTGTGAAAATGTTGCTCAGAGGGTCGGCTGATGCATGCATTTTAGTGGGCTTGGCAGACTGATATGTAATAGCAACTTTTGACTCAGTGAGGAAAGCAACGGGAAACTATCTCACTCCTCATTTCCCTAGTAAGCATCTTCAGTGACGCTTGGGCCACCTGTGACGGCTGATGGTGGAGCTGTTGAAGTGCAAACCAACCTCCGGGATGAGCACTCAATATACTTGTGATAATAACAAAACACGTCGCTTTTCACAACCGCATCAAACAGGTGCAATTTTCAGCCCCACAACACACTTCAGGATACAGAAGGTTACAACGCCGTTTTGGTGTTCATATTTTTGGTTAAGTTAGGGAATGAAGGGACATGCAGTAAAATGAGCGTGAAAGGCTTGCAAAGCAAACACCATCAAGGATACAAACATAAGAGAAATTCACAAACGTAAAGCCTATAAATGAATGCTCACAGACGTACAGTTGCTCATACAGAGACACGATAAGAGTGAACATGGAGAAGACTTCTTCAAGTTCTAACTGGAGTCCAGATTCTTTCAAGAGTCAGCTGAAAAGTTGGAGTGTATCAGGGAATTGATCTGCGGATCCTGGAAGGCGCCCAATTGAAGTCTTGTAAACTGATTGTGAAGTAAGTTAAACTCAATTAAGATCCGATAAATGTTGTATGGGATGGCGAGCGGAGTTGTTCAATCTTCTCCAAGCGTCTTTGCTGCACGTACACCACTGTACTACCCTTCCAGATAAATACTGATGGTTATCGTTTCGATCCAGTACTGGGTCCCGTGTATCCCACAAAGGTACACACTAGACTTCCTTCAATAATTTCGCAACTTTAAAAGCAACAAAAACATTTTTAAATATCTTGAAAAGAGTCTAACCAAATAGGCTTCATAGTCGGATGATACAATAATGAGCGGTACGCGCGTCCGCCATTTTGTGGTGATATCGGAGCTCGAAGCGTGAGATCAAATTAGCATAACTCAGGAAGACGAAGCGATAGCACGTACCGCGAGGTGTCGTTCGTTTCGCCTACGTGTGATCTATCCATGTCTGGGATAGTATATTTGTGAGAAAACTGGACTAAGTCCGTGAAATATTGTGAAATGGATGTGAATTTTTTGAGAATTTTCGATATTAATTTAAATAAATCACAAGCCTACCGTAAATGAAAAATAAATGAATAGAAATACTGAGAGAAAGAGAAGCGAACAAGCCCAGAATTTTCAAGACTGGGCGTTAGAAAGGGTCGGCGGATGCAGAGTGGCATTCGGCCCTACAGGTGGCCACGACTCTACCGTGGCTGTACAGCTCTGCATTCCGACCGACCGACAAAACCGAACACAGTAGTCTTCGGCTGTATAGTGGCCACGGCTCTACCGTGGCTCTACAGCTCTGCATTCCGACCGACCGACAAAACCGAACAGAGTAGTCTTCGGCCGTACCGGTGGCCACGACTCTACCGTGACTCTACAGCTCTGCATTCCGACCGAGCGAGAAAACCGAACAGAGTAGTCTTCGGCTGTACCGGTGGCCACGGCTCTACCGTGGCTCTACAGCTCTGCATTCCGACCGACCGACAAAACCGAACACAGTAGATTTCGGCCGTATCGGTGGCCATGGCTCTACCGTGGCTCTACAGCTCTGCATTCCGACCGACCGACAAAACCAAACACAGTAGATTTCGGCCGTATCGGTGGCCACGGCTCTACCGCGGTTCTACAACTCCGCATTCCGACCGACCGACAAGCCAAGCAGAGTAGACCTCGACCGTACCGGTGGCCACGCCTATACCGTGGCTCTACAGTTCTGCATTCCGACCGACCAGCCTATCGACCGACAAGCCGAGAAGAGTAGACTTCGGCCGTGCTAGTGGCCACGGCTCTACAGCTCTGCATTCCGACCGACCGATAAACCGAGAAGAGTAGTCTTCGGCCGTACCGGTGGCCACAGCTCTACCGTGGCTCTAAATCTCTACATTCCGATCGACCAACCAAGTAGAGTCGGCTTTGGCCATACCGATGGCCACGGCTCTACCGTGGCTCTACATTCCAACCGACAAACCGAGCAGAGTAGTCTTCGGTCTTACCGGTGGCCACAGCTCTACCGTGGCTCTACACCTCAACATTCCGACCGACCAACCAAGCAGAGTCGGCTTCGGCCGTACCGGTGGCCACGGCTCTACCGTGGCTCTACAGCTCTATCATTTAGTGGTGAGGTCGCTCACGGACGGGGCCAGTCTAACATGCTCCTATCACTTCGAAACAGCATGGCGGCTATCCCGCCACAATGCATACATACATACATACATACATACATACATACATACATACATACATACATACATACATACATAGGCTACATACATACGTGCAGCTTCATCTCTCGCACTCATTCCTAACTCAATCTTTATCTCCTCATTTCAAGTATATTACTGCTAATAATTCCACCATATACAATAGAACCTCATTAATCCCCTAATTGGGGCTCTAGGTTATCCGAATTAATGAAAATCCGAATTAAACAAAATAACTTATGATATGAGCCAAGGTACATATTTCAGCACTCGGTTCGGTAAAAGGAAAGTGTACAGTACAGTATTAGGCCCTACAAAATACAGAATAACTAGCGCAGTACAGAATTAGAACATGGCAAGGCTTCATTGACCACACTTGGCACCTTACTGGTTTGAAGAAACTGATGATCATTTGTTCTCCTTTGACATTAATTTATTTAATAGTTAACTCACGCAGATGCCTCAAATGTTCGTAATATGCAGATATGTTTTCATCGTTTTTATCTTCAATGTATATAATGACAATGTTTAGATGGTCTTTAATATTACTAAGTTTTGGCTTAGGGTTAATAATATCACCTGTTTCATCCTTGGCATATTCATCCATTTCAGAGCTATGTGCAGCGATCAGTCTTTCAACGATCTCCTCCTCTGTTAAAATGCGATGACTTTGTTCATCGTCATCTGCTTCTAGCCACAACTCAATGTTTTCCAGTGTTGCTGAATTTTCACCACCTTGGTGGAGGGTGTTGAGAAAATCGTCTGTTTCCAATCCAGCCGTATCTGGTTCGACCTCTTTATGTATTAAAAGTTTATTCCACCAGTTAATTAAAGTTGGTGGCTTTATATCACTGACAGCAAAATCATGGATCTGAAATTGTAATTACATTTATGTATTATTATTCAACGACTGTCCGGGTTAAGCAAAGTCCGGACTAATGGAGTCCAAATTAATGAGGTTCTACTGTATGTGGACTGGAACCTAAATAATAATAATAATAATAATAATAATAATATGAGGTGCAATTAATGTTCCGTGAACTATTATCGGTTTTACGAGACAGCAGACCGTCCAAGAAAGAGTTCTTCAACATACCAGTAAATCTACAAACAGGCGTCTCTCATATTAAAATACTCTTAAACGCCAACCGATAGCACCGATCTTCGATCCTACTAAGTTAAATATAAGAGGTGAACGTCTAACCGAACACGCTTCGCCAGCTCGAAATTAATATAATCTCAATCAACGTCACTGTCTAGAGAATAATGACGATCGAGTTTAATTCTAAAGGACTACCACGTCAGCTTACCTCCACAATGCAGAAAGCTTTAATATATGTCACTAAGTGCGCAAAGTGCTTATTCTCTAAACCACTTCAATGAAAGGATCTTGTTCTCGGGTGCTGAATGCAACTAACTTCCAAGCTCTGGATTATTATTATTATTATTATTATTATTATTATTATTATTATTATTATTATTATTATTATTATTATTATTATTCTCTCATCGTTATGCCCTACTCAGGAGCACGGTTGAACTTGCTTAGCTGATGTGTTGGCCTTCTTTTCCTCCCAAAATCTCTTCATCCTCACGCTGAGCTGCTTCCTTCGTTCTTCTGTCCAAGTTATAGTAGCTCTGGTATTGGGTTTGTCTTCAAAGTGGTGATTGTCGATTTTGGTTCTGAATTTACATCTGTCCTGTGCAATGTCTTCTGAGATGTTGATTTCCTGGAGATCTGTTTCAATTTCACGAAGCCAGCTGTCTTGGTATTATTATTATTATTATTATTATTATTATTATTATTATTATTATTATTATTATTATTATTATTAAATATCTTATTGGTTTTGCGTCCCACTAACTACATTTAAGATTTCCAGACGCCAAGATACGGATTTTTTCTTTTAAGTAGGAAAGATATGAAGATAAAGCTAGAGTTCAACAGGCTAAACCATATAACTTACAGGAAAAGGAATTAGGGATCGGAATAATTTAGTAAGGGAGATGTTCAATAAATTTCAAATTTCTTTGAAATCATCTAAGAAAAGAGTCCGACTCGTTGGCTGAACGGTCAGCGTACTGGCCTTCGGTTCAGAGGGTCCCGGTTTCGATTCCAGGCCGGGTCGGGGATTTTAACCTTAATTGGTTAATTCCAATAGCACGGGGTCTGGGTGTATGTGTTGTCTTCATCATCATTTCATCCTCACCATGACGCGCAGGTCGCCGACGGGCGTCAAATAGAAAGACCTGCACCTGGCGAGCCGAACCCGTCCTGGGATATCCCGGCACTAAAAGCCATACGACATTTCATTTTTCATCTAAGAAAAGACAGGGTGAACAACTGATAGGGAATCTGCCACCTGAGCGGAAGACCTAAATGCAGATCACTGGTGACAGATGGTCCAATAAGAGTTATTTTACGACCCGGTAAATCTACCGACACCAGCCTGGCGTATTTACGCAGCTTCAAGGACCACTAAATTGACCTGGGATTGAACCAGCTAACTTGGTTTCAGGAGACCATCGCTTCTACTGTCTGTCTACTGTCTGAACCTCTGTCTGAAATACAATTGTTTTCATAAGGCTCGACGATATAAGGGCATCCGAGGCATAGGGAGTCTTGCACATCTCCTCCTCAATGTTTTATGATTCCTACCTCCATCATTCTTCAATTGATCGTATATATTAGCCACAGATGTCTATGTGCTCCTTTTTTTGCCTAGCTAATACTCAATCACTTGAAATTCTTAGCCGATCATAATAATAATCTTAATAGTTTAATGTACCACTAGCTCTTTTTATGAGTAGGAGTTCCATCCGATCGCATTTGTTTAAAGTCAGAAAGTGTACGCTATCAATTTTGAGATACTGCCACTAATATAAGGAACCGAACGTAGATCAAGAACATGAATAAATCATTCTGCGTCCATCAGGCTTTACCGGAGTACTGGTTTCGAGTTTTCAAGCGAGGGAAAAAAGCGTTCGCATACATAATATGACAAGAACAGACAGCATTTTGTTTACTTCCCAATGAATTCAAGGCAAGGGTAACTGGGAAAAATTTATACAATTCGGGCAAGCTTTGCGCCGGGTAAAATAAAACTGGTCTGTGCATTCTACAGTGGCTGACACACTTACACTTTACACAAAGCAGCTCTGCTTTATATACTCTGAGAATAGTTTGGCTGTCACCATTTCCTGTACCCTCAGAAATAAAACCCTAGCAGGCCAATTTGGCTAGCCGCTGTATTCCAGCACAACGGCCATCAGTTGTTCAATGCTATTTTCCTTTCAGAAGATCGAATTTAGCATTTAGATTGTAAGACTATTACATATTTTGTAAACAATATGGTTTCTGAACTGAAACATACATTAGGACTTTAGTTTTCCTGAACAACAGCTTAGACTTCAGACGGTTTCTGAGGCCATGATAGCACTTGTTAGCAGACAGTATACGTTTTTGGACTTCAGAACTAACATTGTTCTTGGAATTAACTTCTGACCCAAGGTAGGTAAAGGTACGTACGACATCAAATTTATACGAGCCAATTTCTATGAATGTAAATCCACTAGGGTAGTCTTTCTTGGTTGCGGGCATGTACATAGTTTTTTCTTGATTAATCTGTAAATTCATCTTTCTTACTGCTTTTTCGAAGCTTGTGAAAGCTTCTCTCATTGCTCTTGGTGTTCCTGCGATTATATCAATATCAGTCCTAATGTATAACGTTTTAGTAAAGCCTCTATTAATATACGCTGCTAAGATCTGGGCTCACTCAAAATCTGATGAAAGAGAGCTTGGTATATTCGAAGGAAGGATTTAGAGGCTAATTTTTGGGCCAGTAGAGGAAAACGGTGTCTGGAGAAGAAGATAAAATCATGAATTGAATGAATTGGAGTTACCAGGACATGCGCTGCGTGCTAATGATAGAATGGTAAATAAAATATTTTATGCAATGCCAGAAAGAACCAGCAAAGTTGGAAGACCAAAGGTAAGGTGGGAAGAAGGGGTGAGAGAGGATGTAAAGATAATTGGAATCAAGAATTTGGGGAGCTCAGCACATATCGGGAAATAATGGGAGTAACTTCTTCAGAAGGCCAAGGTCCACAAAGGGCTGTCGCGTCAGTGATGCTGATGATGATGATCGTTTCTGAACAATTTTGATTACAAGTTCAAACTATAACTGCAGACAACGAAGTATTACGATGTACCAGAACACGCAAATACATCAAAAGATTAATATAATTGAACAAAACAAGCGATTTATACCGGAAATAAAACAATCACGATTCTGTTCGCTAAAATAATTTCATTGTTTGCCGTGTACACACAATGATCACCACGAGGACAAAGCCAAATGAGAGGCAGTCATCAAAGTGGAGCAAATGCGCATTGTTATTTACTGAATATGATGCCAGACTTTAACAGCAGATGCCAAATGTACTGTGCGAATTTGTTTCACTGCAACACACTCCACACAGTCTTTTCCACGGTGCGGACATATTATCAGCTACTTGATTAACCAGTTTGTTATTAAATTTGTACCCAAAGGTGCTGTAGTATGAATATCTAGCGCAGAGCCGCTCAGGGCGCTTTCCAAAACTGTGTTCATTCTGTGTACATTTGTTCTACTTTGGTGATAAATAGTGGAAATAACATATCACTTCATTCCGTAAAGCATAAGAAATATTCTAAAGTCTAAACCATATCTGTAATGAAAAATTCAAAAAGTTAGACATGACTAGTACCTAATATATGCATCATATGCTTTCAACCACGAAAATCTGGCGGGATTCATAACGCCTGGTTCAATGTCAACTGACCGAAAACACTGTGCCTGGAAAGTTATCATAAATGGCTCGGTAGGAAGCCTACTGTGGTAGTTCGCCTTGCACAATTTTATCACAGGTACGGTAGAGTTGTAGCCCTTAAATGCAAGCCATTGCATATGTGCAGAGTAGAATTTACTTGGCCCTTTACATCTGCTTTACGATTTTACAAGTGTGCATTTACTTCTACCTTGGAGACGAACTTGATAGGGGGTCACTAGTGTATTAAAAATGAACAATCTTTTATTTCAGGATATTTCTTGCTAACCAGCTGCAGTGAACTTTAAAAAGTTAAGGTAAAACAAATAAAATGTTGACTACCTTAGAGAATTCATGAGCAAGAAATTCCCCAAGATTGAAAAGTGGCAGTAGCTACAGTTAATCGTTCAGCTCTGCATATACCGGTAAGAAAACCATTCAAAACTCTAACATTTTGACTGATCCAAATAAACAAAAAATATTTATTTTCACAAATAAGTTTTAAAATATTTTTTCTGATAATTCATTACGTTTGGAATTTATAATAAATTGCGCATTTAAGGGTTAAATCACGCGATAAATAGCTAAAATCTATCCAATCTAAAAATCTGATGCAAGGAATCAACTTAAGAAGGCACAACCATTGGGACTTTTAAAGTGCGGCAGTTCTTCATTTACAGCTATTGAAAAGCATCGAAGTACATCCTCTCATTTCGCACTCAAGCACTAAGAGAGAGATGGTGGTGGTAGTGTTTCTTCTTATAACTATTTAATAATAATAATAATAATAATAATAATAATAATAATAATAATAATAACATGTATATTTCAGTCCGGCTCCTTGGCTGAATGACCAGCATACTGGGTCCCGGGTTCGATTCCCTGCAATTTTAACTCGGTATGGCTCAGGGACTGGTAATGTGTGTTCATTTTAATATAAATCTACATAAACGCACAACACAAACAATCAACACAAAAAACACGCGCAGTAGTAAATAAGTCCCTCCACATGAGGTTGGCATCAGAAAAGACATCCAGCCGTAAAACTAGGCTAAATTCCATTCCCCAAGTGCCAACCTCAATAAATCGGGAAAACTAGACCAAGAAGGAGAAAGAAAACTGTAGGCTATACCGCAAATGGCAGGGGTTGCATCTGATAGTATCTTGCGAAATTCTGGGATGAAATCGCAATTATCCCTCGGTCTGTCAGGACTGGAATTCAATACTTGTATCTTCAATCGACATCCCCTGTGGGTGCGGGCACTAGAATAACATCCACGGTATCCCTTGCCTGTCGTAAGAGGCGTCTGAAAGGAGCCCAAAAGGCTCTTAACTTTGGAGCGTGGGTTGGCGACCACGGTGCCCTTAGCTAGGTCCTGGCATTACTTACACTTACGTGTGCCAGGCTCCTTATTTTCATCTATCCAATCCGACCTGCCTTGGTCAACTTTTATTCTTTTCCGACCCCGACGGTATTAGGTTTGCGAATCGCAGAGATGCTTTCATTTTCACGTCCTTCGTGGCTCTGATCTTTCTTTAGTCGGTACCTTCATTTCCATTTCCCCCCTCTAATTAGTGTCAATAGCCGATAGTTGCCCAGCTGCACTTCCTCTTAATACAATAATCACAACCACCAGCACCACCACCGCCACTCTGTACTATTTAGCTGAATGGATTATCCATAAACTAGTTAGAGTAGCTAAAAACATCACTTTTGATGCATATGTGAAGAGCATTTTCACCTCAAAACTCAAAGAAATGACCTCTGAATGGATACCAAATGTTAGCAAACATAATTTAATGTACTTAACTCAAGAGGCATTCAATGTTTGTCAACATGCTGAAGTAAACTTTTAGAAGCGCAGTACCGGTTAACTAATTTCTTAATAAAGGAAATAAAATTTACTACAAATGTCGTTAAGTACTTCAAATTCAACCGTTATTTAACAAAGGTATCGTACAGATGTCTATGTTTCTGTCAACAAGATTACGTATTTCGACAGATGATATTAATAAGAAACACAGTAAGAACAGTTTGTATGGAAGCAAAAGAGCACACCTCAGCACTTCAGCTGAATCTCGTTAAAAAAACAACAACATTAAATTCAAGTTCTGTTAATTATCTTTCTATTCAACCAATTGTGAACGTATTCATGCCATTTAAGTGTTATGCAGTCATACATATGAACAATAGATGTTCAATTAAATTCTACATTTAAAAAAAGTTGTGTGCTTATTTTTACTTAATATTTGGTACCTAAATCCTATAAATTCCAGTACACTTGCCTTCGGTTACGCTCACTAAGAATCAACATGGCTGGTCCATAAGTAACATTCGTATGTTGACCTCCCTAGACTGACATTGGCATGTAGGGGGAAGATATGATTGCCATCTAGCGCCGAAGAATTGAACACACAAAAAGTCTTTAACATTTCCGATTTACGCCACATGTTGCCTGGAGCGCTCCAACGGCAATTTCGGCCAAGCCGGGTATCAGTGATCTTCAGTGCCATGGTGAGAGTGTATCACGTTTGATAAATAATAATAATAATAATAATAATAATAATAATAATAATAATAATAATAATAATAATTTACATTATCATTATAGACTGATATGCCTTTCAGCGTTCAGTCTGCAAGCCTCTGTGCATTTACTAAACGTAGCCACAACCCTCTAGTTGCAACTAGCGCTGTGGCCTCATTTAGATCTATACCTCTTATCTTTAAATCGTTAGAAACTGAGTCTAACCATCGTCGTCTTGGTCTCCCTCTACTTCTCTTACCCTCCATAACAGAGTCCATTATTCTCCTAAGTAACCTATACTCCTCCATTCGCCTCACATGACCTCACCACCGAAGCCGGTTTATGCGTACAGCTTCATCCATAGAGTTCATTCCTAAATTAGCATTTACCTCCTCATTCCGAGTACCACCTACCATTGTTCCCATCTCTTTGTACCAGCAATCATTCTCGCTACTTTCATGTCTGTTACTTCCAACTTATGAATAAGATATCCTGAGTCCACCCAGTTTTCGCTTCCGTAAAGCAAAGTTGGTCTGAAAACAGACCGATGTGAAGATAGTTTCTTATGGGAGCTGACCTCCTTCTTACAGAATACTGCTGATCGCAAATGCGAGCTCACTGCATTAGCTTGATTCAATCACACTTACTATATTACCACCCAGGGAGAACACACAACCTAAATACTTGAAATTATCGACCTGTTGTAGCTGTTGAATTTCTTACCTACTGACATCAATTTAGTCTTCGAAAGGCTAATTTTCATACCATACTCATTGCACCTATTTTCGAGTTCCAAGATTTAGACTGCAGGCTTTCGGCACAATCTGCCAAGTCGTCAGCAAAGGCCAGACTGCTTACTACATTTCCACCTAACTGAATCCCTCCCTGCCATTTTATACCTTTCAGCAGATGATCCATGTAAACTACGAACAGCAAAGGTGAAAGATTATAGCCTTGTCTAACCCCTGTAAGCACCCTGAACCAAGAACTCATTCTACCATCAATTCTCACTGAAGCCCAACTGTCAACATAAATGCATTTGATTGATTTTAATAATCTACCTTTAATTCCATAGTCCTCCAGTACGATGAACATCTTTTCCCTCGGTATCCTGTCATATGCTTTCTCTACATCTACGAAACATAAACACAACTGCCTCTTCCTCTCGTAGCATTTTTCAATTATCTGGCGCATACTGAAAATCTGATTCTGACAGCCCCTCTGTGGTCTGAAACCACACTGGTTTTTATCCAACTTCCTCTCAACTACTGATCGCACACTCCCTTCCAAGACGCCAGTGAATACTTTGCCTGGCATACTAATCAATGAGATCCCTCAACAGTTGTTGCAATCCTTCCTCTTCCCTTGCTTATAGATAGGTGCAATTACTGCTTTTGTCCAATCTGAAGGTACCTCACCAACACTCCATGCTAATCTTACTACTCTATGAAGCCATTTCATCCCTGCATTCCCACTATACTTCACCATTTCAGGTCTAATTTCATTTGTTCCTGATGCTTTATGACAATGGAGTTTATTTACCATCCCTTCCACTTCCTCAAGCGTAAATTCACCAACATCATTTTCCTCCTCCCCATGAGCTTGACTGTTCGCAACACCACCAGGAAGACTTCCTTTTACGTTGAGAAGATCTTCAAAATATTCCCTCAACCTCTCCAGTGACCCCCTCGGATCTATTATGAGTTCACCTGAATTAAAATTCTGAGTTCCCATGGAGGGAATTAGATATTTTTCACCAATAGAGTCTGCCAAAAACGGATCAGATGTAAGGCTTTTCAGGCGCTTGCAAACGCAAATATCTAATTCCCTCCATGGGAACTTAGAATTTTCCATTCGGAATTGCTAGGCGGGCAATAATTCCATTGTGGAGATTTATCTCCCGTATGCAGTTATCAGACTGTGCCTCTTATAATGGGCTGTTCGCTACACAGCTAAAGAGTTTGAGCCTCCATGGACGTTAACATACACTTTGCTATCTGCTTAATATGGACTCCATGAAAGTAATAGTATAGTAGTCATGGTGATGTTTTGATGATGTTGTAGCAGAGGATGATTATTTTGTAAGAATAAATCAGCAACCTATGATATTTCAGTGTTCTTATGGAGTAAAACATTACATGGGCTTCTGATAAGTTCACCTGCGTACACCCCTGCGTCAGTGGGTAGGGTCTGACACATCCTACTCTGATGATTCTAGTGTCAGACCTAAGACGAAACGCTGGGTAATAGAGCAAACGCCTGAAAAGCCTTACATCTGATCTGTTTTTCACCTGAATTACTCAAAATAATGTTCATTTCCTTTTCCCCTCCTTTCCTAAGATCCTTTATTACTCTCCAGAAAGGTTTTCCTGTTTCCCTGGCCTAGCCTTTCCAGGTTATTACCAAAATTCTTCCACGACTTCTTTTTGGATTCAACAACTATTTGCTTCGCTCTGTTTCTTTCATCTACGTACAAATCCCTGTCTGCATCAGCCCTTGTTTGGAGCCATTTCTGATAAGCCTTCCTTGTAAGTTTGCAAGCTGCTTCATCATTCCACCAAGATGTTCGCCTTTTCCCATCTTTACACACAGCTGTTTCTAGGCTGTTTCTACTACAGCATCCCTGTATGCCACCCATTCTCTTTCAATATTCTGAACCTGCTCAATGTCTACTGTTCGAAACTTCTCACTAATCATATCTATGTACTTCTGTCTAATTTCCTCATCCTGGATATTTTCTACCCTTTTTCGTTTGCAGACAGATTTCACTTTCTCTACCCTAGGCCTAGAGATACTTAGTTCACTACAGATGAGATAGTGGTCTGTATCACCGAAAAACTCCCGGAAAACTCGTACATTCCTAACAGATTTCCCGAATTCGAAGTCGGTTAAGATATAGTCTATTATGGATCTGGTACCGGTGAATAGCCTTATGCTTGAAGAATGTATTCGTAACTGCTAAATCCATACTAGCATACAAGTCCAGCAAACGCTTTCCATTCCCATTAGCTTCCATATCTTCCCCACAATTACCAATCACCCTTTCGTATTCTTCAGTTCTATTTCCAACTCTCGCATTGAAATCGCCCATTAGTACTATTCTATCCTTGCTGTTGACCCTGACCATGATGTCATTCAATGCTTCATAAAACTTGTCAACTTCATCCTCATCTGCACCCTCACATGGTGAATACACTGAGACAATTCTCGTCCTAACTCCAACTGAGAAATCTACCCACATCATTCGCTCATTTACGTGCCTAACAGAAACTATGTTCCGTACAATGGTATTCTTGATAAACAGCCCTACCCCACACTCTGCCCTTCCCTTTTTAACACCCGTCAAGTACACTTTATAATCTCCTATCTCTTCCTCGTTATCTCCCCTTACCCGAATATTACTTACTCCTAGCACATCCAGATGCATCCTCTTTGCTGACTCAGCCAATTCTACTTTCTTTCTTTCATAAGCCCCATTAATATTGATAGCTCCCCATCGAATTCCATTTCGTTCGCCAAGTTGTTTCCAAGGAGTCCCTCGTCTGTCAAACGGGAGTGGGACTCTATTACTCCCATAGGTCCGAGGTTTGCTTAAAATGTTCTGAGCTCGGTAAATCCATGAAGCAGGATGCTACCCTACTTACACAAAGTCCAAGTGAGGATCTCTCCTCTAACGTGTTAGGGACCACCAGTGGACTGTATAGTCCTAGCCGCCTGAGCACAAGGTGGGCCATGACTCAGAATATGTCCGAGATGCCCACTCCCATTCCATAGCAACCGGTATCCCGACTCTCCGGACCACTTACTAGGCCACTCAGCCGTTGCCCATGGTTCACGAACTAGGACGTGACTACATTAATCCACACCATGATAATAATAATAATAATAATAATAATAATAATAATAATAATGAAATGAAATGGCGTATGGCTGTTAGTGCCAGGAGTGTCCAAGAACAAGTTCTGCTCGTCAGGTGGAGGTCTTCTGATTTGACGCTCGTAGGCGACCTGCGTGTCATGATGAGGATGAAATGATAATGAAGACGACAACTACACCTTACCCCCCGTGCCAGCGAAATTAACCAATGATGGTTAAAATTCCCGACCCTGCCGGGAATCGAACCCAGGACTCCTGTGACCAAAGGCTAGCACGCTAACCATTTAGTCATGGAGCCGGAAATAATAATAATAATAATAATAATAATAATAATAATAATAATAATAATAATAATATCTACAGCCTGTTTCCAGTCATGCGACCGGGTCAGGAATGGAATGAATGAAGCCCCCATCTACCGGCGAGGATAAGAATTGTGCAGGCTACTGAAGCCTGTAGCACTCCGCTGGGGCAATGATTAATGAGTGACAAATGAAATGAAATTAAATGAAATTAAGTGATACTGGATAGTGTTGCTAGAATAAAAGATTACAGGGATAACCGGAATACCCGGAGAGAAATGTGTCCCGCCTCCACTTTGTTCACCACAGATCTCATATGGAGTGACAGGCATTTGAACCACGGGACTCAGCGGTTGTGTTACGCTTAATATTGTGCATTATTTGCCGATACCTCGCTGCGACATCGTAGCGGTCTATGATTTGCCGGTTACACACACAGGCAAACCGTGTTTTTTCAACTTCCCCTACACTCCCCAAGCATGGTTTCTAAATTGACAGGTGAAGCATTTTCCTATAATTGTGACTGTGATATAGAGAGCCTTTTAAACCGTTCCTTAGGATCACGTACATTTAGTGAGAAAAGAAATATTACTTCGAATGGCAGACCAACTCCTGAATTAAATAGTTTGAAGACTAAATCACACGGGGTTTTCTAAATATATTTTAATGAATTATGGTTTAAAAATCACCGTAACTGTGCGCTAGTGAAAAATGTTCAAGTCTTTTGCTGGCCAGGTTTACTTTTTTTTTTTCAAATTTAAGAAACGCCTCGACCAAAGCTGATATCAAGAATATGGATAGTTTCTCATTAAAATAATTTCGTGTGGCTATTTCTAGCCGAGTGCAGACCCTCCAATGAGGGTGGGCGGCAACTGCCCTGTGTAGGTAACTGCGTGTTATTGTAGTGGAGGATAGTGTTATGTGTGGTGTGCAAGTTGCAAGGATGTTGGGAACAGCACAAACACCCAGCCCCCGAGCCACTGGAATTAACCAATGAAAGTTAAAATCCCTGACCCGGCCGAGAATGGAACCTGGGACCCTCTGAACCGAGGCCAGTAGCCTGACCGTTCAGCCAACGAGTCGGACAGTTTCTCATTAAGAGAGGCGTTTCAACAGAAAGTTACAATGAAGCTGTTAAAGCGTCAAATACAATATTGTAAGGTTTTTTCAAATTCATTATTACTATTTTTATTACTATATTCGTCGTATAATTCTACGCACTGGATATTGTATCTGGACAAAAATATTCCCCGTTCCTCCCGCAAAACGTTAGTAGAACGCTCGAAAGAACTTGTTCCTCTCCTCGATTGTATCGGGTTGGAACCGGCAACACCCACGAAATTCTCAGGCCACGCCACGGGTACTACTGAAACTTCCTTCCTTTAGATAAATTAATGTTTTGTCTAACGATATATTGTGCGTGTTTTGGCGTTGTTGCTGCTGTTATTTAAGTCATTAGTCCATAAAATGTATTGATGCAGCACTGCATGCCACCCTATCCTGTGCTATTTTCATTTCTACGTAACTACTATATTCTACATCTAATCTAAACTGCTTGTCATATTCATATCTTGGTCTACCTCTATCGATCTTACCACCTCCACTTCCCTCAAAAACTAAGTGAACAAGTCCTGAGTTCCTTAAGATGCGTCCTATCATTCTATCTCTACTTCTCGTCAAACACAGAATCGATCTCCTCTCACCAATTCGATTCAGTATCTCTTCATTCGTGATTCGATTTATGCGTCTCGCCTTCAGCATTCTTCTGTAACACCACATTTCAAAAGCTTCTATTAGTTTATTTCTGAGCTCGTTATATGCCATGTTTCACTTCCATACAATGCCACGCTCCAGGCGAAAACCTTTAAAAATATCTTTCTTATTCCCATATCAATGTTCGAAGTAAGCAAATTTCTTTTCTTAAGAAATGTCTTTCTTGCTTGTGCTTGTCTGCATTTTATGTCCTCCTTATTTCTGCCATCATTAGTTATTTTACTACCCAAGTAACAATATTCATCTACTTCCTTTAAGATTTCATTTATTAACCTGGTATTTCCTGCATCACCTGACTTTCTTCGACTGGACTCCATTACTTTTACTTTGCACGACTCTGTTCATAGCATTCAACAATTTCCCCAAATTTTCAGCAGTCTCAGATAAAATAACAACAGACTATCATAGGCAAATCTTACGGTTTTGATTTCCCCCTCCTTGGATGTGGTTCCCTTTCCAAATTCCTCTTTGATATTCTTTACCGCCTGTTCTATATAAATATTGAAAGGTAGGAGGCCGCAGACTGCGCCTTGTCTCACTCCTTTTTGGATTGCTGCTTCCTTTTCACAGCCTTCGATTCTTATCACTGCACTCTGCAGGCGTATCTGTGTGTTTAGTGTTTGGAGTGTAGGCCAGAAATTCAAAAGAAAAATAGCCAGTATTAGAGTAGCGGTGTCACTGAAGCAGCATAAATGTTCCCAGTAAATTTGAGACGGCCATCAATCCGCGGTTCTCAGAATGTGATGGAGGAAACGGGCCAAGAGGAATGGAGCGTGCTGCGATAAGCGCGCACAGTAATGGATATTTATTTCTATGACGGGCACATCTACATTAATGACCGTGTAGTAAACTTGCTCGCCCGACAAGTAACAATGCCCCATTTAAGTCTAATGCATGCACAAAAAGTATCTTACAGCTAAGTAAATGCGAGTCGTTTCTACAGCCTGATGGCCTGAAAGGCAAAGCACTCGGCGAGAGTAACAAGGACTTCTTGGATCAATGTTCGGGTTGAGAATCTTTTGGAAGAAAGTAGAGCAAAATACAGCTACACGTAAACCGAGAAGACTTGACTCGATGAGAAGGAAACACCCTTTTGTTGTATAATGAAGATTCAGAAACGTGAAAACGCACGTAGCAACAACTAGGTTGGAGATTGGAGTTTTACATGACTCGACATACCGTGTTGTGAAATTCTATTCCCTCTATGTATGAGTGTAAGAGATGAGCTTCAAAACGGTCATTGCCATCAGAATAACTCCCAATTAAAATGTACTTGTTAATAATAATAATAATTACACTGACCCCGCTAAAATTTCTTCTTCTTCTGGTTCCTATCCGTTCCGGATGCTGGCAACCATCTTGGCTGTGCTCGTCCTGTCACTTGCTGCTCGAAAAAGCCCTGTAGACGTTTTAGAGGACCACGTTCTGATGTTCTTAAGCCAGGATATTCTTCTTCGGCCAACGCTTTTTTTTTCCTGGAATTTTTCCTTGCAGGATGGTCTGAAGGAGATTGTATCTGCTGTTGTTCCGCATGATGTGTCCCAGGTACTGGATCTTTCTTGCTTTCACGGTGGTCAATACTTCTTTTGCTTTCCTCATTCTTCGTAGAATCTCGACATTTGTGACATGCAGTGTCCACGGTATTCTTAACATTCTTCTATATAGCCACATCTCAAAAGCCTCCAAGCGTTTACCCAATGATTCTGTTAGAGTCCATGTTTCAACACCATAGAAGAGAGTGGAGAACACACAGCAGCGTAGAAGTCTGATCTTCGTCGACATTTCTAACCCGTGATTCTTAAACAGATTGCTCATCTTATTGAAAACAGCCCTGGCTTTCCCAATTCGGGTCTTCACCTCATCAGAAAAATCCCATTGGTCATTTATGGTGGTACCAAGATACTGACTGATGAGTTTCTATGACAAACGTTGTGGAAATAAAGATCACCTTTGTAATGAAATAAATAATTTATATTAGCTTTCTATGAATTTTTATGAGTACTGGATCGCATATTCCTGGCATTCAATTCTCTTTTTAAAGTACTTCTTTATATATATATGGTACTGTACTAACAGTAATGCAAAACTGTTTGCACTTTCAAGTCACTTAAGGAACGCACCTTAGAAACTGCAGCATGCAACTGGCCATGAGTAAATACTGGCTGCGGTAGATATATCAACACGATCCTAAGTTTGCCCTTTTGCTTTTAAACATCATAAATATATCATAAATGGCGAATAGGGAATTACCGCATATAGAAAAAAAAGGACGTGTTGTGTCTGGAGGTGTTAGATTAATTCGTCGAATCAGAGTTCTTTGACCTATCCTTTCACCTACAGCGCCATACGTAATGCATGCAATGAATTGCATCTCATTTAAAAGGCATCATCTGTTAGGTCATCAGCCCAGAGGCTGGTTGGATCCTCAAATAGCACCATCAAAGGTTATGCGGTTATAGGAAAACCAGAAAAACCAATGGCAACACCAAAATGAGGCGTAGTAGGCAAGATGTGGCGTGAGGTAGTTTGCCATTGCTTTCCTCACTGGACCAGAAAGTGCTATTGCAGCACGAATAACCCTATGAGCAACACCTTTCACAACACTCAGACACACTCCGAATGTCATTACTCAGCACCACCCATACCCCAGCAGCTTTCATATTGTCACAGCCATAGATGAGATGGGCCTTGGGTGGAAAGTACACTTTGCTCTGGCCTGTGCCAAGAAGCAGCATTCATACGTGTATGTTGTCTTTCTGTCTGTATTCTTTGAATTTGATGCTTTGTTTTTATATCGGAGAGGACGAATGATGGCTTAAGTTGGGTTCAATTTTTTTTTTTTTTTCTGTTTGTCCGTTTGTTTGGCGGATTTTCATGAATCTTGGCACTAAATTTGGGGCGAGCAGAATTTGAGTTATACGTCCAAAAATTATCACCAAAAGGGGCCGCAGAGAGAGCCTGGAACATAAAATTCTACGTATCTCACTTAAGGTTGGTTTTATACGGGAAATGCTCATGGAATATCATTTAAAACTTTTTACCATTTTACGATACAGTGAAAAATAAGAGAAAGATCAGTGGAGTCTTATGAAATTTAAAGAGTCGACTGTAAGAGTCTGTGTAACAGAGCTACTATGGAGATCATCCCAGCCACGTATGAAACGCTTTGTACATACATCTACCGGTATTATTTTAAAATATTAACCTAATACTTGGTTTTTGTACCGGAAGGGAAGGAGAGCAGAGAGGAAGGCCTAAAAAAAAAAAAAAAAACCTAGTACAGTAATATTGGAGAATTACGCATTTCTGAATGTGTGGATTTAATGTCGAAAAGTGTTTTGTGGTCATCAGATGGAAGACATCACGAGAAAAATACTGCAACCATCATAAACACTACGTAAGTGCTGGAAGATAGGTGGATACATATTATAATATGAGACTACTTTTTGTTGGAATGTGATTTCATTGTGTGTAAATTTAACGAAGTGAATTTATCACAAATGATACATATAAAAGCCAACGCCTTTATAGGTGACGTCAAGATCGCTAAAAACGACAAATGATGTATAAAATGTATTTACGATAGATATACTACATATAGATGGATATATATCTGCTGAGGTAATATAACCAAGGCCATCCGTAGCCAGGCATAAAATTTATACTTCCTTACGTCGAAGTACTGATATTTCAACGCTTCGGTAATCACTACACTCTTTTAAAGAAAATAAAAAATAAAAACGATTGGATCAATGTTCTCAGAGAAGAACACAATGTAGGCATGTCCGATGAAAGTAACACAACTCAATTTCAACTCACTGAATGAGACAAAAGCGCTTGTAAGTACGAACGGATAGTTCGTGGACTGGTTGTTGGTGACCTTAGCGACATACCGTGCGAATTAAGACGAACACAAACACACAGTCTCCGGGCCAAATAAATTAACCACAGGGAGTTAAAATCCACGGCCCCTCTAGGAATAGTGCCCAGGACCTTTGAGCATTCAGCCAAGGAGCCGGACATTATTATTATTATTATTATTATTATTATTATTATTATTATTTTTAATTAATTTTTAATTTCGTGTGGCTATTTGTAGCCGAGTGCAGCCCTTGTAAGGCAGACCCTCCAGTGAGGGTGGGCGGCATCTGCCATGCGTAGGTAACTGCGTGTTATTGTGGTGGAGGATAGTGTTATGTGTGGTGTGTGAGTTGCAGGGATGTTGGGAATAGCACAAACACCCAGCCCCCGGGCCATTGGAATTAACCAATGAAGGTTAAAATCCCCGACCCGGCCGGGAATCGAACCCGGGACCCTCTGAACCGAAGGCCAGTACGCTGACCATTCAGCCAACGAGTCGGACATTATTATTATTATTATTATTATTATTATTATTATTATTATTATTATTATTATTATTATTATTATTATCTTCTTAAGACGCGGAGCGAAGTTCTCTGTGAAACGCAAAGAGTTTCACCTTGTTTTCTTGACAGAGCCGGCCCCACGGTGTAGGGGTAGCGTATCTGCCTCTTACCCGGAGGCTCCGGGTTCAGTTCACGGCCAGGACTGGGACTTTTATCTGGATCTAAGGGCTGGTTCGAGATCCACTCAGCGTACGTGATTACAACTGAGGAGCTATCTGACGGTGAGATGGTACCCCGATCAAAAACCCAAGAATAACGGCCGAGAGGATTCGTCGTGCTGACCACACTACATCTCGTAATCTGTAGGCCTTCGGGCTGAGCAGCGGTCGCTTGGTAGGCCAAGGCCCTGCGGGGCTGTTGCGCCATGGAGTTTGGGTTCCTTGACATGGCATAAACGCAAAAGCCCAAATCATGTCTACAAGTACGAGCCGTGAAAGCTTCAATGTTGACATTATTATTATTATTATTATTATTATTATTATTATTATTATTATCAACCATGATAACTCTGAGGGAGATTGGATCACGGCTTAGCAACTACATGGGCCGCGGAACAAGCTGGCAGGCAGAGCACGTAATACTATGCCCCAGCAAGCACGTGCAGGGGATAAAGAAATTGACATTCCATTTGGAAACCAAATAGAGCGGTACTAAGCCCTTTTATAATTTCGCGAGCGGCTGCACTCTGTAATCTTACAGAAATATGATGCATTAGCCATATCTAATAACACTGCTGTGATTCATTTAGCGAGGAAATGCGCCACAAGATTAACAGGCGTGCAATCGATAACCGTCCATCATCGAGATACAGGAAAAATACACTCATAATCACCCGGGCAACGGTATTGCCCTTCAGCTAGAACACGCATGTACGATGGAGCTAGTAGAGTGGATTGATTATGTTCAACGGAGGATATGCTTCTTCTTTTGCAGTTTAATTCTTTCTTTACTGATAAATAATAATAATAATAATAATATTAATAATAATAATAATAATAATAATAATAATAATAATAATAATATTGCTAAATTGAAACATTGCAGAAGAGTTATCCTACTGGAAGCTCTATATGCATCAGAAACCTTAACTTTAGGAAGTCATTCTAAAATTGCAGATACTCAAAAACAAGAACGTAAAATTCTTAGGAAAATGTTCGGCCTCGCACAAGAAACTGGAATTTGTGTCAAAAGGCGAACTGTAGACCTCTACAGTCACACAGATAGTTTCATTAATACTGTACGGAGGAGACACTTATATTTCTTTTGCTTTTGCTGGCAAGACCTAGTGTTTGCACTGTACTTTGTTATCTGGTGTGGGCTAGAACAAATTTGTTACTTTCATTGACCTGCCTCAGTCTCATGCTTGGCTTTAACAACATGAAAGTGGCCGAAGTATGGAGTAATGCTAGTAATGTAATTCCTAATGCAGCCAGTCCCTGTTGTGAATGGTGTGAAAATATCGCTCAAAGGGTCGGTTGGCGCATGCATTTCAGTGGGTTTGTCACACAGTTATGTAATAGCAACTTCTGCTTCATTGGGAAAACGAGAAACTACCTCACTCCTCATTTCCCTAGTACGCCTCTTCGGGGTCCCCTGGGTCACCTATGACGGCCAATAATATACTCACAAGAAGGTAATTCAATGTAATCAATTCCCAAAACAGGAAAATACTATTTTGCTATTTGCTTTACGTCGCACCGACACAGACAGGTCTTATGGCGACGATGGGATAGGAAAGGCCTAGGAATGGGAAGGAAGCGCCCGTGGCCTTAATTAAGGTACAGCCCCAGAATTTGCCTGGTGTGAAAATGGGAAACCACGGAAAACCATCTTCAGGACTGCCGACAGTGGGGTTCGAAATCACTATCTCCTGATTACAAGATACTGGCCGCACTTCAGCAACTGCAGCTATCGAGCTCGGAAACAGGAATATAAATTGCCTGGAGGAAACAGGAGAAGACCTCAGTGAATTGCTAGTTGCTTTACGTCACACTGACACAGATAGGTCTTATGGCAACGATGGGACAAGAAAGGCCTTGGAATGGAAAGGAAGCGGCCGTGGCCTTAATTAAGGTAAAGCCCCAGCATTTGCCTGGTGTGAAAATGGGAAACCACGGAAAACCATCTTCAGGGCCGCCGACAGTGGGGTTCGAACCCACTATCTCCCGGATGCGAGCTCACAGCTACGCGCTCCTAACCGTACGGCCAAATCACCTGGTCTGAGTGAATTGAACATTACGGAAGACATAATGAAAAATCGCGAAGTCTTCATGGCCTCAGTAAATAAATATACATTTGTGATGAAAACTAGCAGCAGGACTGGTACAAAGTGGTCAGAGGAAGGGAAGAGGCAACACAGTGAGTTCATGAAGAGATTTTGGAAGAATAGGAGGGCGAAAGTCATCAATCCAATGAATAAGTTCCAACGCGCTGTATGAATAATAATAATAATAATAATAATAATAATAATAATAATAATAATAATATGTCATTTTAAAACAAAGTTTTTTAGCCTCACCCAAAAGTGTCCCCATTATCTCCTGTCCCATGCTTGTTCGTTTCCTCCACTGACATCCTGAAGCTCCTGCACGACTTGATCTCCCCAGTGGAATCTCCGCCTTCGTAGAGGTCTCTTCCCACCTAGATGTCCAATGAAGTTCTTGGTGGTTTTTTTAATTTTTTGCTAGTTACTTTACGTCGCACCGACACAGATAGGTCTTATGGCGACGATGGGACAGGAAAGTCTAGGAAGTGGATGGAAGCAGCCGTGGTCTTAATTAAGGTACAGCCCAAGCATTTGCCTAGTGTGACAATGGGACACGGAAAACCATCTTTAGGGCTGCCGACAGTGGAGTTCGAACCCACTAACTCCCGGATGCGAGCTCACAGCTACGCGCTCCTGACCGCACGGCCAACTCGCCCGGTAGTTCTTGTTGTAGCCTAGGCCATCATTTCGGAGAATATGTACAAACCATCTCAGATGTCTGCTCCAGGTTGTGACAGTTGGAACAGAGTTACTGTAGGCCATTCGTTTGACCCCATTGCTGCATGATTTATAGGAGTTGCTATCTTTTAGAGGTCCTAATATTTTCCTGCGAGTTTCACTTTCAAACGTAATGAATAATCGACAGATGTCCGGCTCCATGGCTAAATAGTTAGCGTGCTGGCCTTTAGCCACAGGGGTCCCGGATTCGATTCCCGGCAGGGTCGGGAATTTTAACCATGATTGGTTAATTCCTCTGGCACGGGGACTGGGTGTATGTGTCGTCTTCATCATCATTTCATCCTCATCACGAAGTGCAGGTCGCCTCCGGGAGTCAAATCAAAGACCTGCATCTGGCGAGACGAAGTCCTCGGACACATCCCGGCACTAAAAGCCGTACGCCATTTCATTTTTTCATCGACAGATTTTCTAAGTCGAGACACGATTTTCAAAGCCACAGAGTAGCAATGATAGATTTTTTAAAATCCTACATTTTGTCTTTCTGAACAATACTATATAAATTAATAGTTCTTTAACAGTAAAGTAACACCTGTTGGCATTCGTTAATCTAATTTCGATTTTTTCTTTCTTCTTCCCAGTTGCACATTGTTATTTTCACATCAAGGTATTTTAAATCTTGAACCCTCTCAATTAATAATAATAATAATAATAATAATAATAATAATAATAATAATAATAAATGTGCTAAAGCTCAATGAGGTTTTACAATCGTGCAGGATTTTTAAAATCTGATTCCATTTATCCTGCCTCCGTGTCAATTTCGACGTTCAGAACCGGATGGCAGAGAAATTGTTGGGAGGTCAATGCTCAGTTAAAAAATATAACCGGACTGAACGAGTTGGCCGCGCAGTTCGGGTTGCGCAGCTGTTAGCTTGCATTCAGAAAATGGTGGGTTCGAAGCACAACGTCGGCTGCCCTTAAAATAGTTTTCCGTGGTTGCCCGTTTTCACACCAGTCAAATGCTGGGGCTGTACTTTAATTGAGGCCTCGTGCGCGTCGTTTCTAATCCTACCACTTTCTCATCCTTGCCTCGTCGAAAAACTTCGATGTGTTGTTAGTGCGGCATTAAACCGCTAGCAATTTTATCGGGTAAACATTAAGACGTGTCTAGAGATGTTTTGCATCTCCATACTGCACAACCTGGAGTGCCGAATGGGCCCTTTTTTATAACTTTCGAAAATCCGACTACTTCTGCTGTGTTCAACCATGCGATCTTGAAATCCAGAGGCCGACACACTATGACTCATTCACAGTGGGAGTCCAATGATGATATAAATAAACTCACAGATGTTCTTTCTTTAAAATATTGGTGCAGATAACCGCTGTGATCAGGTAAATTTGTACAAGAAACTGTTTACAGGTAAACTTTCTGTTGATGCCAATATTATACCTGTACCCGACAATGTTCCTTCTGGGATAAAATTCAAAGAAACGCAGAGAGGCGTCATTCAATGAAGACCGGAAACAATTTCAAGTACAAACATGGAAATAAAAACATAAGCGCCCAACAAACTGCATTTTACTCGTTTGTGGCAATTCCTCGTCATATTCCTGTACCTCGCCGAGCCAATCGAAGTTCGCCAAGAGCTTGAGGTAACGTTCCTCTCACGAGGGAGTGGAAGTAGAAACTCATATGGAAGTTGGTGTATCGAAACTCTAAACATCTAATGCAACCAATTTAAGAGCTGAGCGGAAGTTGTACGAACTACCGTCTGCTTCAAGCGTTTCCAGCTGCCTAAGTTTGGAATTGTACTTCACAATATACAGAGAAATGTACCAAGACTAATTTCCACACTGTTGCCCTCATCTCCACCTCTCTCTCTCCAACATCTTGGACTAATAAAACCTATTCACGCACAGCCTATAAACCTGAAGAAACCTCAGATGTGTATAATCCCTTGATATAGAGACATTATACTCAAAATAACTATTTCTTTAGCAGAACTAGCTGAACCCAAGAAAGACTAGGAAGGAAGAAATAAATTTATCCCAACGTGATCATTATAACATGTGGGTGTACAAAAAAGAAAAGGACTCACAGAGAATCAAATTCCAGTAATTCCACATAAATCACCCAGGGACATTTCCAGTCTCTTCAGATACTGAGTAACGTTAGTGTTTATATTCTTGTTAATAATAATAATAATAATAATAATAATAATAATAATAATAATAATAATAATAATAATAATAATAATGTTATTTATTTTACGTCCCACTAACTACTTTTACGGTCTTCGGAGACGCCGAGGTGCCGGAATTTAGTCCCGCAGGAGTTCTTTTACGTGCCAGTAAATCTACCGACACGAGGCTGTCGTATTTGAGCACCTTCAAATACCACCGGACTGAGCCAGGATCGAACCTGCCAAGTTGGGGTTAGAAGGCCAGCGCCTTATATTCTTGTTGTGTATCGTGTAAGAGTGTCGGTGCTTATTAATGAACACCACTTCACTGTTTCTTTACTTACTGGGAATCGTGTAAATATATATTGTGCCAATAAAATTTTGAGTGTATCTGGGTAGTGAGAAAAATCCCACAAATTCATTTTAATTTATACTCTTCCGCTACCGAGGAACAACACACCCAAACACACGATGATAAGTACAAAAGAACTGCATGGGGGGAGGCCTATAACACGCAGTTCCGCCCGTAATTTCAGTGTGATCTCTTCAACTGATTGAATTCGTCATCCTTTCGTGGTGAACTTAAGCTTGGAGAAAACAATCATCAGGTAAGTACGATGGACAGCAAATTGTCTTCGTAAAAAATTCACTAATGCTTGAGCTAGCGCACGCTCCAGGAGTTGTTCCTCCACAAGTCTGGTCGTTTCCTCTCGGGACTTTCTCTGATACGTCTCACTCAAGATTTCGAGAAAACACAAGCGGTCCACCGCTTGACCTTCAGGTAGGACTTCGTGGAGTACAACATTGCCGGTGTTAAAAGGAGACGGTAAAGAACATTTCCACGTTTGACCTAGTTAGGAAGGATATCACTACACAGTGCCATTTACTGAAAACCGCCAAGACTTCGTACCTGCGCGGTATTTTCGAAGTTCGATTACTGCTTCAACGGTCTTCCTATACAGCAAGACTGAGACACTTCAGAATCGCTATTTCTATTCAAGCAGTGGTATCTCCATAGGGAAGAGTTTACCATTACCCAGAAAGAAAGACTACGTACACTCTTCTGAAAATACAGAAACAAGAATGTTTAATTTGCTAGGCTTTGCCAGTAGGACCGAATTATGGCTCCACTGGGGGACGTTATCTATGATCAACGACCACACAATATAATAAATTTTGTTATTAATTTCTCTTAGCATAATATCAGCTTTAACATTAATCACGTTTGCTGGCTCTCAATTAGCGCTAACCCAATCAACACTATTAATTAAGTTACGTAACACTACATTTTTCAATTAATTATGAAGCGTACTCCAATAAATATCAATATAGCTTGCTAGTGGCGAGAAAGCTGTGCGCTAATGCAGGGATTGAATTACCCTCTCCACAAGTACACATCAAGTTTGATTTTTAAACTCTACATTACTTGTTAATCCACAAATTTTCAAATATATCGAAAATCCGACTCAAACCACTACGCAGGGAAATAAAACCACTTCTAGGGTATTCGTGTATTATGCAATTACGTTACTCGTTACTGAGGCCATTATGGAGTAGCGCACACTGCTTTCAGCACTGCCTTCTATCACCGACTGCAGAAAAAGAGAGTTTTCTCAAGTGTTCTGCTTCTTCCACATCACTTCCCCGTCCCCTCCTACCCATAGTGAAGTCACAGGTGTGAACATACGAGTTTGGCCCTCTTTTACGACCAGATGCCCTTCCTAACGCCAACCTTGTCGAATGTTACGTACTTTTTTCTTTTCAATTTGCTCTACGTCGCGCCGGCACAGACAGGTTTCATGGCGGCGATGTGACAGGGAAGGGCTAGGAGTGGTAAGGAAGCGACAGTGGCCTTAATTAAGGTACAGTCACAGCATTTTTCTTATTGAGAAAATAGGAAACCACGTAAAACCGTCTTCAGAGCCGCCGACGGTGGGGTTCGAACCCACTATCTCCTGAATGCAAGCTGAAAGCTACGTGACCCAAACAGCGCAGCCTCTTCCTCGGTTGGCTGTTTCTGACGTGGATGATAGCGTGGTGTGTTGTATCTATTGGAACAAACACAAACACCCAGCCCCCGAGTCAGAGGAATTAAGCAGCGGTAATTAAAATTGCCGATCCGACCGGGAATCGAACCCCACACTAGCAAAGCCGAAGTGCAGCGATCAATGAGGGGCGTTATAAAAACGGACATGAATTAAAGAGGCGCTTCCTGACACTTAAGAAACTATGATACCAAGGAAACTGACAGCCTCAAGACTCCTATAAGAAACGAAAATTCCCGAAACTCCTCTATGGCCGAGCTGCTGGGGGCGGGAGGGAGACGATGGGGTGGGGAAATTGTGATCTGAAGCAAAATAATAAAACAATTGAACGTCTGTTTCGAGTACAATGTGGTCGTGAAAATTAAATAGGCCTATACATTGAACTGGCCCACAACGGACGACTTGCACGCGCTCTACAATTGTGATGGCACTAGGGCCGGACCTGTAGTTCACATTCTTCCCAACAGAACAAGAGATGGACATAACTGGAGAGACAATTCAAGTTTTGCAAGAGGTAATACGTGATTGTTAAGGTGGTGGTGATTATTATATATATATTTTTTTTTTGCTATTTGTTTTACGTCGCACCGTCTTTGGCGACGATGGAATAGGAAAGGCCTAGGAAGTGGAAGGAAGCGGCCGTGGCCTTAATTAAGGTACAGCCCCGGCATTTGCCTGGTGTGAAAATGGGAAACCACGGAAAACCATCTTCAGGGCTGCCGATAGTGGGGCTCGAACCCACTATCTCCCGATTGCTGGATACTGGCCGCACTTAAGCGACTGCTGCTATCGAGCTCGGTAAATTATTGTTTTAAGAGGACGTAGAACTAGGCAGCCATCCTCTATTAACACTAATCAGAGGAAAAAGAATGGAAGGGGTCCGACACTTCGAAATATGAAGGTATAGGCCAAAGAAAGACAAAGGCCACGAAGGGTGTGAAATGAAAGACTCCCTACGTCTCTGAAACCTAATACAGTCAGGGTCGGAAGAAAGCAAGAGTAGATCAAGCGAGGTCGGATAGGATAGATGAAAGTGAGGAACCTGACAAGTAACTAGAAGAAATGCCAGAACTCAGCTAAGTACCCCGTGGTCTCCAACCCACGTTCCCAAGTAAGAGCCCCTGGGGCCTTCTTTTAGTCGCCTCTTACGAGATAGAGACAATACGCGACGTGCCAGTAAAACTATCGACACGAGGCTGACGTTTTGAGGACCTTCAAATACCACCGGACTGAGCCAGGATCGAACCTGCCAAGTTGGGATAAGAAGACCAGCGCCTCAGCCGTCTGAGCCACTCAGCCCGGCGGATTACAATAAAATACTGTATATTGAAGATTCAGAAGTGTACAAACCTGGCGAGTTGGCCGTACAGTTAGGGGCACGCAACTGTGAGCTAGCATCCGGGAGATATTGGGTCCGAACCCCACAGTCGGTAGCCCCGAAGATAGTTTTCCGTCGTCTCCCATTTTCACACCAGGCAAATGCTGAGCCACTTCGCTCTCACTCCTAGGCCTTTCCTATCCCATCGTCGCCATAAGACCTATCTCTGTCGGTGCGACGTAAAGCAAATTGTGAATAAAAAAAGAAAAGGTGTACAGACCGGATTATAACGTTATACATAGAAATACTAAGCACTCCCATTACCTCTCATCTTTCTTTAAATTCTGTTACGTAAACAGGATATTGTGAAACCTCTGCCTGGGGATGAAACGCAACAAGGATATTATTCCTCAAATTTCTGTCGTTTAGAAAGCACGCACGGAAGAAGGGCAGCGTAATACACTCCACGACGCGACGGGAACTTGTTAGGGGCGAGGACACTATCAGGTTATCTCGCTCCGTGGAAGAGCGGTTCAAGTGACAATGTCGTCCGTCTCCGCTAGCTAAGACGCTCGGCTAACTTCCGTCTCGTTGCACACAAGCTGCTTTGGGATTACCGCGGTCTTATCAGGACCCACACCTGGCCCGCCTATCTCCTCCAGCCACACGCATCCATCAGTGTCACAGTCTACTGATTACGGCGAGAGGTTTCAGGTTACGAAATGCTGATAAAGAAAATTATGACTTTCTTAAAAAAAAATTAATAATAATAATAATAATAATAATAATAATAATAATAATAATAATAATAATAATAATACCCCGCTCCCTAGCTGAATGGCCAGCCTACTGGTCTTCGGTTCAGAGGACCTTGGATTGGATTCCCGGTCGGGCCCAGGATTTCAACTGCATGTCGTTAATTCCTCTGGCTCGGGTCTGCATTTTTATGTTTGTCTCAATACACATCTCAACATAGGATTGGCGTCAGGAAAGACATCCGACCGTAAAGCAGGGACAAATAGATATCAACTGTGACCAATACTCCATGCTTTCGCTAGTCTGCTTCCGTTCTTCATCTGTTTAAGGCTCTCCCGGACTTCTTAGATCTTCCTGCGGCTTGAACCCCTTCTAATTTTTTCACGTGTTCCTTTCTAATAGTTGGACCTCCGAGATGTTTAACTGTTCCATATCCTTCTTCGTTTCCTTAATCCATGCTGTAGTGGTCTTTTTTCTTCAGAAGTAATCAAATATATGTTTGGTAAGTCTGTTTGCGTTAATTTTGTACAGATGTCCGAAAAATGCATGTCTCCTTCTCTTCATGGTCTCCGAGATTATTTCCACCTTCTGGTAAACGTCTTTGTTGCTCCGAAGTTTCCACCCGCTTTCAGTTTGGACAGCTCCCATCAGTTTATGAATTCTTCTTTCAAAGACCTCTAACTTCTCCAGCTTATAGTTCATGGACAGGCATACAGTTTTGACCAAGGTAATGTAATATTTTATTTTGGGTTTTCCACGATTAACGTATAGCTAATGAAATGAAATGGCGTATGGCTTTTAGTGCCGGGAGTGTCCGAGGACATGTTCGGCTCGCCAGATGCAGGTCTTTTGATTTGACACCCGTAGGTGACCTGCGCGTCGTGATGAGGATGAAATGATGATGAAGACGACACATACACCCAGCCCCCGTGCCAGCGAAATTAACCAATTCAGGTTAAAATTCCCGACCCTGCCGGGAATCGAACCCGGGACCCCTGTGACCAAAGACCAGCACGCTAACCATTTAACGTCTAGCTAATATCACATCAACTAAACAGGAAAATCTACAATATTACTAAAAGGGAAAGGAGTTGTTTTTTTTAGTCACTTTGACATGCATTGCATGTAAGCTTTGGGAAAACATTCTTTCTGGTTATATTAGACATGTTTGCGAAATTAATAACTGGTTAGATAGAAGGCAGTTCGGGTTTAGGAAAGGTTATTCCACTGAAGATCAACATGCAGGATCCCAGCAAGATATAGCAGATATCTTGAATTCAGGGGGTCAAATGGATTGTATCGCGATTGACCTGTCTAAGGCATTTAATAGGGTAGATCATGGGAGACTACTGGCAAAATGAGTGCAATTGGACAAGACAAAAGAGTGATAATGGGTGGCTATATTTATAGAAAATAGATCGCAAAGAATTAGAGTAGGTGAAGCTTTATCTGACCCTGTAACAATTAAGAGGTGAATTCCTCAAGGCGGTATTATTGGACCTTTATGTTTTCTTATACATAAATTATATGAGTAAAGAAGTGGAATCACAGATAAGGCTTTTTGCTGAAAATGTTATTCTGTATAGAGTAATAAACAAGTTATAAGATTGTGAGCAAGTGCAAAATGACCTCGATAATGTTGTAAGACGATGAACGGGGTTAAAAGTCAGGTTGTGAGTTTCACAAACATGAAAAGTCCTCTCACTTTTAATTACTGCGTTGATGGGGTGAAAGTTTCTTTTGGGGATCATTGTAAGTATCTAGGTGTTAATATAAGGAAAGGTCTACATTAGGGTAATCACATAAATATAATTGTAAATAAAGGGCACAGATCTCTGCACATGGTTATGAGGGTATTTAGGGGTTGTAGTAAGGATGTAAAGGTGAGGGCATATTCTATAAGTCTCTGGTAAGACCCCAACTAGTGTATGGTTCCAGCGTATGGGACCCTCACCAGGATTACATGATTCAAGACATGGAAAAAATCCAAAGATGACGATGATGATGATGATGATTGTTGTTTAAAGGGGCTTAATATCTAGTTCATCGGCCCCTAATGGTACGAAATGAGACGAAATGAAATGACAAATTAAAAGTCCAAAATATTCCACTGACCACAATTCAAAACGTGAGGACGAAGAATGAATGGATGGATATGAATTTAAAACGATCAGTGGAACTGACCCACAGTGCCTCACATGCACAGAAGCTGGCGTAGAACAACAGTATTACTGACCAACGGACTGCTTCTATAGCACAATACTGAATCAATGATACTTGTAGTCGAAAGGGGTCTAAAATCCAAGTAAGCGGCTCCTCACAATGGTATTTATCGCTAAGAAAGTAGAACCATGGTATTTGTCATGTTGCGGTACTAATCAAGAGTAGCGTAGACTCACGATATTCCACACATTATGGCACTACTCACATAGGTAATGAAATTCGCACATGTATTACAGACCTACGCTGTTTCACACATTGCGGCGCCATTGACAAGCAACGCAAACCTAGGGTGTTAACACATAGTGGGTACTAATCATAGGCAAGCCAGAACAATAGGTTCCCTCATCCCATGGTGTCGCTCATATAATGTTACTAATCACAGGTACTGTAAAAGCCGTCGCGCTCTCGTTTACTACTAATCACAAGTAGTTTCATGGTTCTAATTTGATCATCCCTTGGTCGCCCCTTTTAGTCGCCTCTTACGACAGGCAGGGGATACCGTGAGTGTATTCTTCGTCTGCGTCCCCCACCCACAGGGGGTAGAATCCAAAGAAAAGCAGCTCGATTTGTTCTGCGTGGTTTCCGACAAAAGAGTAGCGTTACATACATGTTGCTAAGTTTGGGTTGGGAAGACTTGGCAGAAAGCAGACGAGCTGCTCGACTAAACAGGATGTTCCGAGTGGTCTGTGAGAGATGGCGTGGAATGACATTAGTAGACGAATAAGTTTGAGTGGCGTCTTTAAAAGTAGGAAAGATCACAACAATGAAGATAAAGTTGGAATTCAAGAGGGCAGATTGGTGCTAATATTCGTTTATAGAAAGGGGACTTAGGGATTGGAAAACCTTACCAAGGAAGATGTTCAATAAATTTCCATTTTCTTTGAAATTATTTGAGAAAAGGTTGGGAAAACAACAGATAGGGAATCTCCCATCCGGGCGACTGCTCTAAACGCAGATCAGTAGTTTTAGATTGCTTGTGATTGATTGTACGCAATTCACAAGTGAGAGGTTTGGCAACTCCAAGCAACAATAGCCGGCCAGCAGACTTATCTCCAAGGCAAACACAGTGGGTCCGCCCACTTTGCCATCACAACCATACCTCCTAGTCCCTTCTCCCAACCCAGGCAGGGAGTAAAGGAATTTTTCTCTGAGAACTGTCATAACGCATCTTGCATTATTATGATAATAATCCCCTTCAGTAGGCTCTTACAGCAGGCATGGGGTACTGTAGATATGTTGTGCCGTCCCTCTCTTGTCAAACCGAGCCTGCGTTGTACGTCATAGAACACCTGAATAGTGCAGATAACGTCTGCTCCTCCAACAGTAGCGGCTATCTATGGTGCTAACCAGCACGTCTGTCGCTATTACCTGGCACTCAGTCAACTCTGTCGAATCCACTAACTGTCACAAAACTCAACAGTTTTCTGAAATCCACTGCACAGAATAAAACAATGTGTGGAGCAACGAGGCTGGCTGGATTATGGGGTCTCAACTGCTCGCTTATTCAAATGTTATCCACAATTTGTTTTTACTCCAATAATGCACAGGAATGTGTGTGTCAAGTAGAGCCTTAAGAGAGACAAAAACACTTCGAAACTCGAGTTCGAAAGAGACTAGCGGGATAAATAATACTGTTTTATTTTTTAAGAGAGACGGCACATTCTCTGGAAAGTGCACGTTCCCGTAGGAAGAAATCTATTCACATACATATCCCGTGGCACTGATCACAATATCAATAATCCTGTAAATATATAAGAGTGCCTTTTTCTGACACTGTACTCTTATCAGTCATTGAGATTGCTATTAAAAATCCTCTGGGATTTAAATTTCACGTTACAGTGTTAACATTTAACCTCAAATGATTTACGTCACAATTGCACAAAATTTCGCTATTTACAACAGTAAAACGTGCCAACATATTCCACAATTTTCGCCCATTCAATCACTCAATCGCCAATGACCTGCATTTACGGCAGTCACCCAGGTGGCAGATTCCCTGTCAGTCTTTTATTAAAAGATGTCAAAGTAGCGAGACATTCATCAAACACATCCCTTGATATGATTCGTCTTCCTATTAACGAGTATTTGCACCAATTTTTCATCTTGATTCCCAATTTTATGATCTCTCCTACTACGTTTAAAATCACCACTCAAGCGTATTTATCTACTACAGTAATGTCATTCCAAACCATCTCCCCAGTGACAGCTCGAATCATTCCGCCTAGTCGAGCTGTTCGTCTCTGTACTGCCAAGTTTGTCCAGCCTAGAGTTTGCAACATTTTCGCAACAGTACTCTTTCGTCAGAATAAATAGACATCAAATCATGCTGCTTTAGTTTGAATCTTTTTCCAGTTCTTGTATCAGATTTTCCTAGTGAGAGTTCCATAGATTAGAACCACATCCTAACCGGGGCCAAGCTAGTAAATTATAAGCACTCTCCTTTACATCCTAACTATTTTCTTATAAATACATGTAGCACCCGCGAGATTGGACAATGAATACTCGAGATTATGACAATCATTAAAACAGGGAACCAGTTTTAGGATCCACACTTTACCGAGTAATGCTGCCTATGATGAGGGCCATGAGTCGTCTGCTTTTTGGATCGGTAGCCATTAGCAATTCATTTCAGTTTCAGGAACATGAAAAACTCGCACGCTGTCAAATCTTCTCCATCTCTCCCCAGACAAATATCTGAATAAGATCTCGAGATGTGGCAGCTGTAGGCTGTCGAGCAATGCCATAAACAAATACGTAAACCAAGTCGCAAGGAAACGAACCAGACACATGAAAATTGTTGAAGACTCAGGGGTTAAGACAAAAATGTAGTGAATCATGACTGACAGAGAAATTGATGATTCTGTTAATTCTGTTAATTAGGATGATTTATTGACAAATACATTCAGCAGTAAACAGAACTACTGAATTCGTAGCCCACACGTAGGTCGCTGCTCAGTTTGCCACAATATGTTGGCATAATTGTACACAATTGAGGTAGAGTCTGGAAGGTTATACCGAGGTTCACAGCAACTAATCTTGTGACGATGTAACCACGGATTGGAGAAATGTGAAAAAAACTAAAAGTGGATTAAATGATATTAGACAAGGAAGATGAAGAAAGCTGCGCTCCTCTCGACACTGTCTTTTTCACTCAGTCACACGTACTGCTAGTATCAGGATACACAAATCCCAACACTACAGTCCATTAGCGTCGGCAGATATTGGAGTGTCACATGGTAAGCGTAATGTCGATGCCCCCCTCAGCAATATTGCTTGGCTTTCTTCGCAGTGTCTGCTACCTCTAAGGATAACTTCTCAGTCTATCACATGAAGCTGAAAGAACACTATTACTGTTCTCAGTCGAGAATAAATATCTCTGGACTTTCCTGAAATCAAACCCGACATCTCCGAGAAAGAGGGAGGCACGCTGTATCTCCACTACTGGACGAGAAATAACTCCACGCGACACAACATCCAGTAAGCTCGGCAACAGGCATCCTGTTTGAAGGGAATATGAAAAAACTTATTTGAAGGACGCTTTATTGATCGAGCTCGAAAGAAAAGGAAGTACAGAATAACGGAGTCACTCATCATCACGGCATAAGTTATTATATGGTAGATATGCATCGACTTTACACGGGCAGTCAATAGTGATAGTCGTAATATTTCCAGCAGACTAACCAGCAGAATCCAAAGAGCCTACTTGTGTACGAAGAGTTGAAACAAGATCGTGAAACGCTCAACATCCCTGAAACACTAATACCAGAGATACCAACTTTCAAGAAAGGCAATTCGTAATGCAGCCGCAAAGGTACCGGGGGTGAGGGGGGCGACGGCGGACGTAGATTTTTTTTTTTTTTTTTTTCGAGATCTTACTAACTTACATATCATTGAAAGCTTGTAGTTCCTGTTTGGTAAACGTACACTGGTGACATGCTTTTTCTTTTAATATCATGCGGATCCTCTGCACTAACAGGGTACTTAACAGTTCAGAGTTCATATTAGCGCGGAATTCAGTCTTGTTCTTTCTCATCATGCGCATCTGAAAAATCGCGGCTACACACACTTCAAAACACGCGTGAATTAGATTTTGAGGAACGCAGTTAACAGGCCATTCTTTCGAGTATTCCTCCCTAAATTTTTGAACTATTTTTGGTTTTTTACTAGCGTCACTAGTCACGGTTAGGTAATCACACGTATTTTCCTGAACAAGAAATCGCTTCATTTTTTCGAACCTTTCGCATTTCGTAACACACGATTACCATATCGCAATAAATACTTCTTCAACAATCACGCACACAATATTCACAATTAAACGGAGCTTGTCATCAGTTTGCCGCCAAAACAAAGACAAAAGAACTCGCATATTTGCATGGAAGTCTGATCATGTGACGAACAAAGACAACAACTCCGCAAGATATACCAGTTCACAGGTGCCTATATTTCCGGTACTGGAAGCACACACTGCGTTCGGCGCGTGAAAACTCGAAATATTCTTAATCCAGGTACAGGAAAGGGGTATAAATGATTACTGAGAAATCAGGAAATAATATTCTGATAATTCAAGCTGTAATGGCATTCCTTGTATATCTTCTTGACCACTTCATACACATAGATTTAAAAATCAACAAAAAAATCGTAATTTGAGGTGTGTGCTTCGTAAAGGCGTAATTACGATGGGTAATTCGTAATTATTACGATTGAATCGTAATACTTGGCACCTCTGTAATACATGACGGAAAAGCTTTCCGAAAAGTAATACAAAACAACATACAGGAGATGATGATGATGATGTTTGTTGTTTAAAGGAGCCTAACATCGAGGTCATCGGCCCAAAACAACATACAAATTGAGTTTAAGTGAGGACTGAGGCGAAATATATAAAAATAATCTAAAAAATGATTGAAAGAATTAAAGATACATAAGCTAGGACTCAAACGCACAAGCATTTCGAACAACCTAAGTTACAAAACATTTTAATTAAAATTCGTAGTACATAGTAGGTCATTCAAAATGAAGAAAGAAAACATGTTTAATGCCCCTTCAATTGTACCGGAATTAATACAGGAAAGTGTTTCCTTAACATTTTGGAAAGTGTACTAACTTAGGTCTCTCACATATAAGCAGTCTGGAATGCACTGGGAATCGAAGTCGCAAATTTGAGCATAGGATGTGAGCGCCTGAGCAACTCCGCCATGCGGTCGGTCACGAAGCTGTCTTCTAGGAACTCTCAACGAGGAGTTGATCAAACCAAGAGGTGAGTGCAGGTACTGCTGGAGACACAGTACCGTATTCCAGGCTCTGCATAAGCGTGTAAAGATGTTAGCCGAAGGCAGTAAGCACTTTGCTAATGGATGCGTCCCGACGCCTTTGTGGGTGGGCGAGTTCATTAGGCGGGACGAGAATTAACTCCACGCGACACAACATCCAGTAAGCTCGGCAGCAGACATCCTGTTTGAAGGGAATATGAAAACAAAAGCATATTTGAAGTACACTTCAATGATTGCCTTCGAAGGAAATGGAAGCACGGAATGAAGGAGTCGCTTCTCATCATGACAGGGGAAGTTATTATTAGAGGGCGGATTCTGCCATAATTGCATGTTTTTTTTTCAAGATATAATATGCCCATAACAAGTAAAGGCAATTCATACATCTGAAATTGAATGGCTAAGTTTTATAGTGCATATAAATGCATATATAGTGTACGGAATACGAGCATATTATTGGCATACATGCATATAAAGGCTAAACTGCAATTATTATTATTATTATTATTATTATTATTATTATTATTATTATTATTATTATTTTGCATAAACGCATTTCATTGATATTCAAATCAGTACAACAATGTAAAAATGAATATGCAAAAAATTCCATTCCCCGCCGGAAGCATTTACAATGCATTGCTGACAGTCGACAATATTAACAAGAGCTTGACAACAGGTAATTCTTTCGGTGACATGTTTTACGGTACCTGAAGTCGTACAGAGGAGGGGTCCTTCCTCGATGCTTGACAAGGATCTAGCATTCTTACTTATAAAAAATTAAACAGACACAGCCTGAAACTAAATAATGCAACCATTTTCCTTGTTCCTATGTTCTTGTTACTACCAGGACCTATCCATTCGAGACCGATAGTTTGTAGCTCTAACCTACCGTTCGTTCATCTTTGGTATTAGTCAAAGTGTGGATAATGCGCCGACGTTGAAAAGCCTATTTAGTGCAATGCGAGCTTATTGGAGCCGCAGCTATGTTGGACTTAAAACCTATAGTTCGATTTCTTCGTTGTAGAAGACCAGTAACCACTAGAAATCATGCCAAAAGTAAAAGCAGATGCAAGTATTCTACTTCAGCAGTAGATATTTGGAGAACCAAATTTGTACATAGCAGAAAGGCAAGTATTTTGCAGAGTACGCATTGATGCATGCATATTTTGCCGTTTTTAGTGCATATAGTTGATATACGGTGGAGTTGTATCGGCTTAACACGAGCAATTTACAGTGGAATCGTGGTATTTCATGCAGGCTGTTCGGACATCGCAGTCAGCATTCCAGTGTTCTGAATATGTTCGTTTATTACCGTGGATTATGCGATCTTTTCTTTAAAAATCGTGTGGCTATTTTTAGCCTGGCGCATCCCTTGTAAGGCAGACCCTCCAACTAAGGTGGGCGGCTTCTACCGTGTGAAGGAAAATGTGAGTAATTGTGGTGGTGTATAACTTGCAAGAATGTTTGGGGACAGCACAAACATCCAGTCCCCGGACCAAGCAAATGAACCATTTGAGGTTAAAATCCCCGACCCCAAACCGAAAGCCACTAGGCTGAATATTCTTCCAAGGAGCCAGACATTCACATGCTAACCAGTGTACTTGACATTAGCAGATAAAGGAATGTGACTGCTGCCTGAAGGAACAAATGGGATTGCACGTCAAAACTCTTTAAGTTCAATATATCTGGTCCTGAAGATTAGTGTTATGTGGTCAGCAACATCCTTAGATCGACCACAATGCAAAGGTAAACAGGAACTGAACAAATATGTTGCATTGAAGATACGGGATATAGTATGGTTCTTGCTATTCCACAAGATCGAGGCTTGGTTGACTCAATCAGCAAGCTAACGATTAAAACACAATGTTTCCTGAAGACTATCTGATGATCAGGGATAGAATTTTGATGACATGTCATCTTCTAATTGGTGCACTACAGACATTGCTAATTTGTACAGAAATCCAAATCATAGTTCCCACATTGTAGAAATGCTAATTTATTAGGCCATTTTTGTCATTTTTAGGTCATTTTCTCTAATTTTACGTCGTTATTTGTTCATTTTATGGAATTTAGTAGGCTGTTTTATAATTTTTTAATCATTTTCTTACATGTTTGAGAATCTTTACTCATGTGGTGTTGGATATTATCGAATCTTTAAGTGAGGATGAATACAGAGACTTGAGAATCTTCACAAAGCTTTGTCAATCTGGAGACCACTTATTTATTGGAATGTCCACATTCCAGGAGAGACATATCCAATTGTAGAAGTCTTCCTCGTGAACAGTCGAGATTTTCTTCTTAAGACGTCGGGCAAAGTTATGTGCGAAACGTAAAGGATTTCATCTTCTTTTCTTGACATCGCAGAAGCCCAAACGCTTATTGCAAGGTCTATAACATAAATATAGACTATACCAACTCGATTATTAAATTGATTGAAAATGTCATTAAAATTTTACGTCATTTTTTAAATTTTTTTGGATGATTCTACTGGATTTCTGCCGTCAATTTATAGATTATTTTTAATCATTTTTAGGTCATTAAAATCTTGGCCCTGCTGATAAGCATACGTACATCTCTATGATCTATAGTATGCCGAAACACTTCTGTTTTTTGAAGAAGGTGAATATTTCTTATCTTGAGCAATTTTTTTTTTTTTTTTTTTTTTGCTAGGGGCTTTACGTCGCACCGACACAGATAGGTCTTATGGCGACGATGAGCAATATTTCACGTACTGTGTACTTACATTCTACGGATCGGTATACGTGTATAATTGCATACATATTGACACTACATATTCTAAATAGTCCGCCTCTGTGGTGTAGTGGTTAGCGTGATTAGCTGCCACCCCTGGAGGTCCGGGTTCGATTCCCGGCTCTGCCACAAAATTTGAAAAGTGGTACGAGGGCTGAAACGGGGTCCACTCAGCCTCGGGAGGACAACTGAGAAGAGGTGGGTTCGATTCCCACCTCAGCCATCCTCGAAGTGGTTTTTCGTGGTTTCCCACTTCTCCTCCAGGCAAATGCCGGGATGGTACCTAACTTAACGCCACGGCCACCTCCTTCCCTCTTCCTTGTCTGTCCCATCGTACCTCCCCATCCCTCCACAAAGCCCCTGTTCAGCATAGCAGGTGAGGCCGCCTGGGCGAGGTACTGGTCATTCTCCCCAGTTGTATCCCCCGACCCAGAGTCTGAAGCTCCAGGACACTGCCCTTGAGGCGGTAGAGGTGGGATCCCTCGCTGAGTCCGAGGGAAAAACCAACCCTGGAGGGTAAATAGATTAAGATAAGATATTCTAAATATATGGATATGTTGTAGTAGGTGAACGACAATGAACAAAAACATATTGTATGTAAACTAAATTAACATCCATTTTGCGTCGATGCGCTTCTTGGGTTCACAATAACTTTTCAATCCACAGAAATAAATACAGCCGTAGACAGTAAAATAAAACGAATGGTGTCTATCAGAGCTCGCCGGATTTACACAGTATGTAACTTGATTTTATTTCGTAACTTATAGTCTTTCTAACAGCTATGAGCCCTTATGTTTGCTACAAACGGTGTGAGTAAAGCCAAACATTTCACTAACGACTCCATCGTCTCAATCAGAGCCTAAATACCACACAATGAATAGGCTCGAACATTATGGCATACCGATTGTTTTTTACACAACAGTATACATTTTAATATAGCATGTTTGGTTAAAGACGATCTTCTTTTTATAAGTAGACAAATATTAAGAATCTTAAGCTGATAAAGGTTTGCATACAGTCAATTATAATTTTCTCAATTTTGAGCTGTTTACTAACGTAAGACTACAGATTCAGTTTGTATTATTATTTCATGTGTTACTCTCTTCCTAGAAACAAACCGGCACCTTCGTGAAAGAGTCTTTCTGCTTGCCGATAAAAAAAAAAAAAACTTCCAAAATTCGGCAGCAGTGCAAATTCTGCCGCTCATAAAGCGATTCCACTAGCAGCAATGTCGCAAACCTAACACTCCAAAAACCGGTGTTGTGTCGCGGGCTAGTCTACTGACCGGAATGCTGTTTATACACTGTTTCGCGGGCTAGTCTAACCTGCTGCACATAGGCTCGTTGTATGACGGGTCACTAAAATATCCTCCGTTTTGAGCGCAGTATTCTTTTTCAGTAACTAAAGAAGTAGTAATTCTTAAATAGCTCTAAATCTTACAATTCGATACAGATTGTTGCATAACTAACCCTAAACACAAGCACGTCATTTATTTCTGAACAATTGCATGTATTAATAGAGACTCATATCACGGACGCCTTGTTAGGACATTCTCTCTTTTTTCTTTTTACAAGTTGCATTACGTCGCACCGACACAGACAGGTCTTCGGCGACGACGGGATGGGAAAGAGCTAGGAGTGGGAAGGAAGCGGCAGTGGTCGTGGCCGTGAAGTGGTTTTCAATAGTTTCACTATTCTCACACCAGGGTTGTACCTTAATCAAAGCCACGGCCGCTTCCTTACCCCTCATAGCCCTTTCCTATCCCATCGTCGCCATAAGACCTATCTGTGTTAGTCCGACGAAAAACAGCGTCATCAACAGTCGTATGGAAACTAGACGGATTAGAGAATTTTTCATACACCTAACAAGATGATAACGTATGAACTGTGTGTTAAAAAATTCATCCACTGCGGAAATTACATTTCCATGTTAAGTACTGTAATCTCTGGCGGTTGTTGGCACCACAATTTACGGAAAAGGACGTGTTAATATTCTGAAGAACTTATGAATGTTCACATTAATTCTGATCAATCCGTCCAAAAATCCCTTTTTTGACGTGACTAAGCCTCATAAAATTAATGGGTTTGCCAGTAGGGATGCGGGACAGGGAAAGGTGGCGAAACGGAATTCGATATGAGTGTTAAGCCTTCGCGCTACTGGAAGTTACTGACAAGTTTCGTTCATTTAAGTATCAACGACGTGCAGGTCATATCTCCAACTATGCAAGTGGGTGGGAGAGGAGTCGCACACGAGGGGGGAGGAGGGGGGTGAACAGCTGGACTACAATTTCGGGTGTACAATCAACTTTGAAAAGACGCTGTGATTACGAGCGTAGTCTAATTTGGATGCAATAAACGGCATTTATTTAATAATAATAATAATAATAATAATAATAATAATAATAATAATAATAATAATAATAATAATAATAACATAATAGCAATAATAATAATTGTACCGGGCGGTACACCTCCACGCCGCTAATTCAAAAGGTGCGCCAGTTGAAACTCCTCTGCTGGAGGAAACCTGAACTTTATTGACGGTATTAATTTTCTACTTTCTCAGAAGATGTCACTACCTGTAAATTTCGGAGTTTTAGAACTGTGTCATTTTTGATGTGTTTTTGTTTTGCTTGAAGTAAGAAGTGTGAACTTTCTCTTCTAGAGGACACTACTGAAGAACTACAATAGTGCACCCTAGTGCGAAGAAAAAGAACTGTTCTTTGGAGAAATTTTTATTTCAAAAGTTTGTTTCTTGTTAAATTTCCTTCTGTTATGGTTTAAGTTGGCTGTATACCCCTCTCTTTCTCCTTGTTTTGTATTCAACCAATCCCGAATTTATTAACTTAATTTTCCACCAATAATGTGTTTCTTCTTCATCTTGTGTAGGGGTTTCTCTTTATTCTCCAATAAAGTGATTGTGGGCGGGTGTTCTCATTCCCCTAACGCCTAGAACCTTCCACGAGAGTATATAAACTGCTGATTTTAGGGTCTCTGCGCCACTTCTGTTCCTTCTTTCAGTGTGTAAAGTACATAGCAGGGGGCGGGAAGCGCCTCTTTCTTCGGCAGCGGTCAACAACAAGGTAATGGCCAATTAATGACTTCTTTCTTTGCTAGCTCAGCAGTTTAACTCTCGGGGCGGGTCCGAAGTTTTTCCGTTATGTAACCTTCCTTAAAAATGTAAAGAATCCGGTATCTATTTTACCTTTTAAACTACGTATTGGGATAGAGAGTGCTTAACCCTCTCGATCTCCCACTCATATTGTTTTGAGGTGAACTTTTTTCTCAACCTATTCTTCCTTAACATTATGTAAATTTGTTTCTTTTCTAAAGTCACCTCCGTAGTATGGGATTAGCCCTTGCATCAGTGGCCTAAGAGCCAAATTAGGTTTTAAAAACAAAGTGTATTAGGAGTGCCGATCGCCTCCTCTCAAATTGTTATTTTGGAGGTCATGTAATCAACCTTCTTTTCATTTAATAGACCTCAGTAGGTTAGGTATTTTACCCCTGTGTCTATGTCCAGTGAGGACAACTCGAAGGTGGAGTTTGGTGTGGCCTTTGAGAGGCTTAAAGTTGAGAGCGAGTGGCTCTTTTTGAAAATTGAGTGTTGTATGCCTCGTGGAGGCTTTTCAGTGTAATTTGGAGCAAGGGCTCCTAGGCATGAATGGGGTTTTCTGCCCCTCTGTTGAAACTTGTGTTTGGGGTAAAACTGAGCTGATTGCCCAAGCATTGTGAAGTCAGGGCGCGAAGCCCAAATCCTGTAAATATTGTAACTACCCTTTTGACTTGCTACTTTGTACCTGCCATGCTTGTTATTTCCTTATTTTGAAAAGAAAATATAACCTTGTTAAATTTTAAATTAATTTTACTTTCGTAGCTTGAGACCCGTTCACACCCGCACCTTCTTTCACCTCTACCTACCACGGAAAGCTCCGTAACAATAGAGAGAATTTTTAAAAAGCAGCAATCCCGGCCACTTTCCATATAATAAGGAAGTTTATCGGTATGAACCATCCACCATAGTATTTTTGTAGTAAATATCCTATAGATATCTGTCATATTTATTTGTCATCCTTGTAAGTATTTATCAGCATATATAGATCACATGTGCGTATGTACTAAATAGTACTTCTTCCATGTACATTGTACCGAAGAAGCATATAAACCAATTGTAAAATTTTGAATTATACAATAATAATAATAAAAAAATTAATCATTTTTATTATAGCCATTTTCCATTATAATGAAAACTATGTAATTAATATTGTTCATTACACAGTTGCCAACGGCCGTAGCCGTGTTGAAACACCGGATCCCGTGAGATCTCCGAAGTTAAGCTGCATTGGGCGTGGTCAGGAGTTGGATGGGTTGCAACGCGCTGTTGGTTGGGGGTAAGGGAATGGAGGAGCGGAAAGGAACTGACCACCCTACCGCACGCAAACTCCGGCTCAGGAACACCTCTGCGGAGGTTCGGACCTGCCTTCGGGCAGAATAACCCTTACCTTACCTATTACACAGTTGATTAGTCGAAACAGTCATCTTTGCACACGCCATGGAGTGGTATCCATTACATGGTTTCTCACACCACTAACAATTTTACAGTTCGATGTCGGCTGGTGAAATTTCTTGTTTGTGCATACCCTATGGTGAAATCTCATGTAATGCGGAACGTGTAACTGTGTATCTTAGCTCGTAATTCGCACATTTCCAGTCATTGGATGTCACAATCTCTGTGGTGTAGAAATTAATTTTTTTTTCCGTTGCTCCTGCAGCAATGCGCTGCTTTGAGTTGTAGATGGCACCAACATCTGGTATCTCGATGTTCTATGAAAAGGTGCTCTCTAGTCGTCTCATCCACCAAACTTGACAGCGAATATTTTGATATACGTAGGACTCTTTTCAAATAGATGGACTTTACTTGTTCCAGCTTCTGTAGAGCACGCTTAGTTAAATACTCCCATACGAGCTATAGACCACACGTCACTGTTTGAATGGCTTACTTGCTGTCTTTAAGGATAATCGACTCAGATGGGGGACGTTGTTTATCATCCGTATTGCTGCTATGGTACTTTCGCCTGAAAAGTAATTCTAAGACGTTTAAATCATTTTACCAATGATAGTTTACTTCCATTCATGTAGGTAACCTAGTCCTTAGATTTGTTTGATATTTAAACCTATTTTATCTTACGAATGGTGATACTTAATCGGAAGTTTAGGTAAAGGTATTGTGAGTGTATAAATAAATGTCAGTATTATTCGTATGGCGAATGATTGTATCTCCAAATGGCGGAATCAACAGAGAAAAGCTCATAGTGAATCCAAAAAGAAACGTATATTTTTAGGAGCTAGTTACTGTATGACGTACTCAAACCAGAAAAGGCCCACGCCCATGTCAGCGACACCGCCTACCACTTGTTTTCCTTGCCAAACATTTATCTTTAGTTGATCATTTCTTCCAGAACCAAGGTCTAGACAGAACGAAGACTACATCTGTGATGTGTTACTTCCAGATGTACGCACATAATGATGATGATAAAATCATGAACAACAAACAACATTTCTACGAACCTGACGTTAGAGTTATAATTTATTTCACATGACATGTGGTGCAGGTTCTCATACAGCAGTACACGGAACGCTGTAATACTACTCTACATGTAGAATTGTTTCTATTCTTGCTTTGTTTCGCCTTTCATTGTAACTGCGGACCTCTGCGTTTCTATTGTTCCTTTCGCAGTGATTGCAATGCTGCGAGCGCAATGTGAACACCACGACCCGTTAACAGGCTTTCAGTAACAACTGAGTATGTTTACTTTTTAAGTTGGGGACGAAGATTCAATACCTTACCCTTTCGACGATGCAGTATATTAATTGCGTTCTCGGTGACGAGGTTTACATTTTTCAGCATTATCATTATATTCTGAAGACCTTGCAGCAGCAGCCACGAGTATCTATACTGAGTTAATCTCTTTAATTATGGGTAGGACTTGCAGGCCTTGAAGAAAACACTCTAGCACTTTCTTCCGACGATTATTATGTCTACGTTGTTGAAAATAAATTCATATTGTTGGAGGATGTGACCGATAAATCCTATTTTACCTTCCTCGATTTAGTAATCAGACTCCTTTTTTTCTATTTCTCTTTTCATTTCAGTTCAACCTTCACCAAATACACATTTCGACTGCCTCTAACCTTTTATTTTCTTGCTGCACTAAAATTTTCAGCATAGAAGCATATTCGTCTTCACTGAGGACTCTTTTGGAATGTTACATTCAGGAATCATCCACAAAATGAATGAATTAATAATCTATAGGCCTACTGATTAATTATGTTTATTAATTTTATAGCCCGCGTGATGGCCATCATCGCTGTCCAACTCATTGGCTGAATGGTGAGCGTTGAGGCCTTCGGTTCAGAGGGTCCCGGGTTCGATTTACCGCCAGGTTAGGGATTTAATCGTCTCAAATTAATTCTTCTGGCCCGGGGACTGGGTGTTTGTGTTTGCCCTAACACTTTCCTCGTCATATTCACACAACACACTACACTAGCAACCACCACAGGAACACGCAATAGTGATTACATCCCTCCATATAGGGTTGGCGTCAGGAAAGGCATGCGGCCGTAAAAAGGGTCAAATCCACATGTGCGACACAGTTCGCACCCGCGACCTCACAGGTGTGGGAAAAGCGCGACAGAAAAAGAAAGAAGAAGAAGAAGGCTATCATCGTTAAGGCGTCAAATACGTATGGTCTGACACCGTGGTTAGCCGGTTCGAGTCCGGTTGGTCAAAACCATTTTCACCAACATACTATTGGCCGGCAGGGAATCACTAGCTTGCGTGCCAAAAACCTGGATTCAATTCCAAACCTCTCTGCAGTTATCATATGGAGTGAGAGAATATAGTGCTGTTGATGGTGATTCACCCGTCAGATGGAGACGTTAAACCTTGAGCAGACCCCTTAGTGCGATTCGGCAGAAGTAGGCTATGTGCTGGCACCGAGTTTCACCATCTCCTTTCCTACTATCATTTCACCTCATTAACTCCTCTGAAGAGATTGACGTCAGGAAGGGCATCCGGTCGTAAACTCTCGTTACGAAGATTGATCTCACATCATACTCGGCCCCGTAGAGAAACCGTACTCAACAGACAAGCTGCCCGAGCGCTCAGCAAGCTGATCACAAGGCGTACCCCTACAAGACAGAAGGTAACACGGGGAATAGCCTAACAATGGATACCAAGTCAAAAAGGGTGACAATCTCTACTGTTGGAAGGCAGAGTCCTCTGTGTGCCGCTGGAAAATGTACAGCTTTGTAAGTTCTGTATCGTGGTGGTGAGGGGGGAGGGGGAGGCACGGCTATAAGAAATCCAGAAGAAAACAATAACACCACTCTGTTGACCACGCCAGTTTTACAGACGATAAACAAATTCCATCACAGTACAATCCTGTCACTCACTCCCCGACAGTTGAAGTGAGTAAAACCACGGAACCACAACAATGTTCCCGTTGACAGAACACTAATACAGTTTGTAATTAATGACCAGCATTTCCGTCTTGTGCCTCTATTCTGTTCTCATCCTTCCAAATCGATCGTTCGTTGAAAGTAACCGCAAGGCTCGACTTGCGTAAGCAGCACGCAACCTTGCTGACATGTAGGGAATGAGGCGGTGTACATGGCTAGCCCCAAACGTAACTGGTTGCGTCCAACTTCGGCTTTCCGGTCGCAGAGCAATCTCAATCACACAGTTGCATTGTATTTGCTGTATCGTACTTGGTGACGCAATAAGAATAAGAAAAAAAATCGCGAAATCATCTTCGTGACAGAAGTTGAAGAATATCTTGAGCTGTAGACTACAAATACCAGCTAGCAAGTTAGGCAACGAAATGCAAAATAGAGAAGAGTGGCAAAATAAGTCAAAATGATATGTATATGATTATCTCTTAATTCGATATAATTTCAAAGTGACTGGTAAGAGTGCTTTTGTTATTTCATGAATAATTATATCACAGTCACGGACAAGATATACATCAAAACCAGGTTCTGTTTAAGATGTAATTATTTATTTGAGTAATTATCATTACTGAAATACAAATAAACCCGAGCGAAGTGGCCGCGCTTGGTAACGCGCCACGACTATGGAGCTCTGCATTCGGGAGGCGAGTGGGTTCGAACCCCACCGTTCGCTGTCCTAGGAATGGTTTGCTGTGGTTTCCCATTTTCACTTCCAGGCAAATACCCGGAAAGTTCCTACACTATATTTCACCTCCTTAACGTTTCCATTCAACGTCATTCATTTTATCTTCATTAGCACGTCCACTGAGGCTGGCGTCAAGAAGGGCATCCGGTCGTAAAAACATACCATAACATATAATCTCACCTCATCTTCGACCCCGTACGAGGAAACGGGACTAAGTAGACATGCACATATAGTAATACAAGTAAAGGAGATTGCATGAAACGGCCGCCAACTTCAGTTGCTCCGAGCGCAGAACAGAGCTTCCACCAGTTACGTTTCATAACAGTTGCCCAATTCGCGTCTCTCATCACTAGAGTTGCGGGAAGACGGCCTTTTAGGCTCAGGTTCCCGGCAGACAAGGTATTACTTTCTCACCTCGCCCCACCTCTTTTTAACCCATTCAGACTCACCGTTGATAATAATGCACATTGGTTTTGAATCTTGAATTTAGATGTACAGAACTCATAACGTGTTGTGCATAACTTTGCGCACCAGAAAGAACTTTTGCTTTACGTCGCACCGACACATATAGGTCTTATGGCGAAGATGCTGTAGGAAAGGCCTAGGTGTGGGAAGGAAGTGGCCCTTGCCTTAATTAAAGTACAGAACAAACATTTACCTGGTATGAAAATGTGAAATCACGGAAAACTATCTTTAGGGAGTCGAAAGTGGGGTTCGAACCCACTATTTCCCGGATGCAAGCTCACAGCTGCGCGCCCCTAACCGCCTCGTCCGATCGCGCACCAGAAAGACCGAATTCTAGCATTGGTGGAGCCATCCAGAAGGTATAATACGAAAGCACAACACGCTGAAGAAACCATGGCAGGCCATCAAGCCGAAGTGGTAAGGGTACCAATTTTTTTTTTGTTTTTTTTTTACTTTAAAACATAAAACGGTGTAGTTTGGAGTTGGCTGCTATTGAATATGTAGTAAAATTCTGTGATATCTTCTGTGGATAAATTTAACATCAAAATACTCTTATATAGTGCCAAAAATCAACCTAGGATGCACAGAATATTTTATTTTCCATATCACTTTTTTAGTAAAGAATTATTCTACAGCATCTAGTAGAACATTATTATAATAAAGGTATTGAAATAATGCCTCGTACAGTACACAATAATTTAGATCTGAAAGAGTTAAGTATTTTGTGATCTTGACATTAAAACGTGTACACTAACGAATGAACCAGCCAAATCATCTGAATTGTGATGCACTGCAACAGCAGCACAATTCATTCATCTCGCGGAGAGCGCTGTCCTATCTCCAGCCAACACATACACATAAACTACCTCGCGCTGGGTAATTCGGTTAAAAATATGCTCCCCACAACATGCGGGGAAAAAAATGTTAGCAACCTTCATCTGCCACCAAATTTACAATTGTAATGGGTTGGAAATGGAATTAGTTAACCAGAGATGTGAATATTAAATCACAACTGGAGGCGGTGGTCAGGCAGAACGAGACCTCACCTGTTAATTCAAAAAGAGCCGTTGGTGTTATGAAGATTTTGCATTCTACCTCAGCCCGACAGGATGTCTCAAACTGTCAGCAATAGCGCACACGAGCAGCTAAAAATAGAAACGGCATCTCGTAATTTACAAATTAACTAATGTGGTAAGTGAGGAAGTCAGCGCCGTGGTGTAGAGGTAGCTTGTCTGCCCCTTACCTTAAGACCCTTGGTCATATTTCCGGATCGCGAGGTGTAGCCATGTCGGCAGGTCACGATTTACGTTGGCTTTGCGGCCAAAATATTTCTTCCTCGAAACAAACTGATTTCGATGTTAAGATTAGGGGAGAGGAGGAGGGATCAGCTGTGCCATATGTTGACCTTGCGATCACCGCCCTTCCTGTACCATTTTGACACAATCAGGTCTACACCCATTATCTGGCTGCCTGTCGTAAGTCACATACCACCCACAAATCTTCGAAGAAGAAACGCATTGATTAGGGAATACAATAAGATATTAGCAAACCCTGGGATACCACTGCATTCTGATATTCCTGACCTCAGTATCAACAGACTTCGTTCAAGACATCCTGCTTTTACACTGGAAATAATCCCACTAGATTTGACATCACTGATTCCTGGAGAAGAGAATGGCTTCAAAAATGCTCCAGAAACATGTCAGCTGTTATCTAACATCTCTGATATGGTCCCTAGTTTTGATCTACCTCGCAAGGTATGACAACACTCTGTTGATTGAGAACAGAGCACGGAAGATGTGAAGACTCATTCGTCAAGTGGGGAGTGCAATCCTCACCCGCATGTGACTGCGGCGCACCACAACAGACCATTCAACATATTAGGGAAGACTGCAGAAATCTTTTTTTTTTTTTGCTACTTGCTTTACGTCGCACCGACACAGATAAGTCTTATGGCGACGATGGGACAGGAAAGGCCTAGGAATGGGAAGGAAGCGGCCGTGGCCTTAATTAAGGTACAGCCCCAGCATTTTCCTGGTGTGAAAATGGGAAACCACGGAAAACCATCTTCAGGGCTGCCGACAGTGGGGTTCGAACTCAAGCTCACTATCTCCCGGATGCGAGCTCACAGCTGCGCGCTCCTAATCGCACGGTTAACTCGCCCGGCAGACTGCAGAAACAGAGCTTACGGAGGAGAGTATGAGGAATGCCTAATGGCAACCCCGAATTCCATCAGATACGTCCAAGAACTTTATGTTTGTTTATAATATAGTGATGAATGAAATTATGTTTCTCAGAATGTATCGACAAAGTCATACGCCAAATAAAACAATTTCTCTCACACTTTATTCAGACTCGGAACTTCCTCGAATATTAACAACTAACTGCAAGCGTGTCAACGACAATCAAAATTACTGAGTGAATAGTAACTGGAAATTTGAAACGAACATGTTCCGATAAATGATCACTGGCCTCTAATTTTAAATCTGTCGTTACAGGCGGATAAATAGATACGTCGTCTACTACGCAACCACATACAACGAAGTCCTATACACAAAATCTTCAAAGCATTGAGTGCGTTATGTAAGTAGATGATATTCGTGTTACTACGTGCGACTAAATGACAATCTCCCCACGCTAAATGAGAAAGAACCAAGCATGCGAAATTCCACCTCCTCTACCATGGAAATACCTACAACGAAGCATCCGCTATTGTTCAAATGCCACTCTCAGAACTCAACGCTAAGATATTTTCTACTACTACAACTACTAATAGGAAGAAAAAGAAAATCCACAGCCTGTTTCCAGTCATTCGACCGAGTCAGGGATGGAATGAAAGAAGCCCCTACCTAGTGCCGACGACATGAACAGTGCCGGCTGCCGAAGCCTCTCGCAGACCACTGAGGCGATTATTAATGACCGACAGATGTAATGTTATTGGAGAGTGAATGATGACATGAAAAACCAGAGTACCCGGAGAAAAACCTGTCCGCCTCCGCTTTGTCCAAAACAAATCTCACATGGAGTGACCGGGATTTGAACCACGGAACCCAGCGGTGAGAGGCCGGCGCGCTGCCGCCTGAGCCACGGAGGCTCCCTACTTTTATCTTATTTTTACAAATTGCTTTACGTCGCACCGACACAGATAGGTCTTGTGGCGACGAAGGGATAGGAGAAGTAGGCATGGGCTAGGAGTGGCAAGGAAGCAGCCGTGGCTTTAATTAAGGTACAGCTCCAGCATTTGCCTGTTGCAAACATGGGGAAACCACGGAAAACCATCTTCAGGTCTGCCAACAGTGGGGTTCGAACTGCGTGCCCCTAGCTACACGTCTAACTCGCTCGGTGACTACTACTCGATGTTTCCATTCCATGCCCTGAAGGTGGAATGGCGGGCCCTCTCTCAGGCCAGATGTAGTTCGGTCATTTGTGATGCGGAGAAGGTGAGATGAATGCCGCCGTGTTACTTATAGTACGTGAACCTTTTCTTGATCCCAAGTTCCCATTCAGCACTATGGAGATCAGGGATCAAGAAAAGGTTTGCGTACTATAAATGGATCTGTCCCGGCAGTAACCTTAGTGCATGGTAAACCATTCTCAAGACAGTCGATGTTGGGGATCGAATGTAGAGCTATAAAGCTAGCCGCTGGCAAGACAAAGCTTACTCTACTCGGTACTTAGGCCTTACTTACCATATGGCTTTTCGTGCCGGGAGTGTCGGAGGACACGTTCGGCTCGCCTGGTGCAGGTCTTTCTATTTGACTCCCATGGGCGACCTGCGCGTCTGGATGTGGGGGGGGGGATGATGATGCAGGGAGAGGGTGAAAACCAGTGTCGGCACGTCTCTCTCTCTCTCGTTCTCCTCAACCTGATGATTGGTGGGTAGCATGACTGTCCTCGTCCAACGACCTTCTACTAGCTACTTGATTAGTTGATATGGACGTCGACCTTTAATGCCATCGAGGAGCCCCGCTCTTGGTCGTCCTCTTCTAGGTGGTGCACCATGAGGAATGCCGGAGTAAATGACCTGTCCAACTACATCTTCTTTTCGCGATCATTTTCTCTAGACTGAAGGTTTCTTCAGCTATCTTGAGAACTTCTTCACTTGTTAACCTGTGAGTCCAGGGTATTCCTGATATTCGACGCCAGCACCACATTTCGAATGCATCTATTTTTTTTCTTATCAGTCTTTAATAGAGTCCGGGTTTCAGAGCCATAGGTTGCAATGCTCCATATGAAGCTCTTAATGAAATGCTTTCTTACTGGTAGGGATATTGTCTTGGAGGTCAACAGGCTTCTTTTTTACTGAAAGCTTCTTTAGCCTGGGCTATTCGAGAACCGACGTCCTTTTCACACCTCCCATCACATGTAATGATGGTTCCCAGATAACTGAACTGATTTACTTGAATCAATCTTTCTCCTTCCAACCGAATAACACCAAGGGGTCTGCTCAAAGATTTTACGCCCCCATCCGACGGACGAATCACCATCAACAGCGCCATATGCCCTCACTCCAAATGAGCACTGAAGAGAGGTTTTGTAATTGAATCCAGGCTTTTGGCACGCACTTCTTCTTAATCTGTTTATCCTCCACGGTTTGTTTTTCCCTCCGACTCAGCGAGGGATCCCAGCTCAACCGCCTCAAGAGCAATGTTCTGGACCGTGAGACATTGGGTCGGGGGATACAAATGGGGAGAATGACCAGTACCTCGCCCAGGCGACCTCACCTGCTGTGCTGAACAGGGGTCTTGTGGGGAATCGAACCCACCTCTGCTCATTTGACCACCCGAGGCTGAGTGGACCACGTTCCAGCCCCCGTACCGCTTTTCAAATTTCGTGGCAAAGCCGGGAATGGAACCCGGGCCTCCAGGGGTGGCAGCTAATCACACTAACCACTACACCACAGAGATGGACGGCACGCAATTTAATGATTATAAATTGTATACCACCACCTTTCCTACCCTGCCGGTCAACATTCTGATGGCAAATTATTTTTCGACCAACAGGACTCGAACCAGTTAACCACGGTGTCAGACGATTTAAACTTGACGCCTTAACGAACATGGCGAACAGGCGGGGTATAACAATGATAAGAAGAAGAAGAAGAAGAAGAAGAAGATTATGGTATGCAGTTCTACACCCTCGTAGCACCTGCTGTGAAAGAGTGAGAGTACCGTTTGGTGGTGCATTCGGAGATGGACAAGATACATCCGCAATTCTTGTTTTTTGCTAGCAGTTTTACATCGCACTAATAGATATAGATTTTCGGCGAAGCTGGTATGGGAAAGAGCTAATAGTGTGAAGGTAGCGGATGTGGCCTTAATTAACAGAAATTAAGAAAAACCACCTTCAGGGCTGCTGACGTTGAAGTTCGAACCGACCACCTCCTAAATGCAAGCTCACAGCTATAACACCCATATTTGATCGCAGCGAATTCCCCACATTTTCTTTGAACAAGTTTATAACTAATAACACTTTAAAATCATGGCTCACATATGAGCTTAAAGTTCGTAGAAGGTAAGGGATTTTCGATAAGCAACTAAAAAACTAAACTGATAATATCTCCGGTATCATCTGACATACAAAAGAATTCTAGAAGTTACGGAGTTTTATCTCTATCTGAAATGTTTAATAGGACTATATGGATATGCAGCAATTAATGAATATGCCTGAGAACAAATCACCACTCCACCGAGCGCTGTTTAAATAATGTACAGCCGAAGTTCCCATTACCTTTTCCCTCGATTTAAATACCGAGTTACCGAGCTCGATAGCTGCAGTCGCTTAAGTGCGGCCAGTATCCAGTATTCGGTAGATAGTAGGTTCGAACCCCACTGTCGGCAGCCCTGAAAATGGTTTTCCGTGGTTTCCCATTTTCACACCAGGCAAATGCTGGGGCTGTACCTTAACTAAGGCCACGGCCGCTTCCTTCCCACTCCTAGCCCTTCCCTGTCCCATCGTCGCCGTAAGACCTATCTGTGTCGGTGCGACGTAAAGGAACTAGCAAAAAAAAAAAAATGTATATACTGAGTTAATTATTTTTGCCATGTTGAAGGGAAGTAAAAACACAAAGGGACATAAGAATGCAAATTAAATAATTTCGACATTTGTGTGCCTAATCATAGACAGAAACGAAGTATGTAGAAAGTGTTCGTGAATTAATGTAGACTCAAACACACACAAAATAGCCGGGAAAGAAATATTCAGTTTTGTACATTCTCCAAACACAAGGTTAATCGTAAACTGTGTGTAGTCTAATGCCGAAAAATGATACCTGCACAATAGGTTAATTATATTTCAAGAAAGAGGATTTGGAAGGTGACCATTTTTTGTGTTGAACGCAACATACTCTAGTACAAATTATAACAGTTTACGAGATAGAGAAACCTAAAGTTGGAGACTAGGTGATGATTTCTCTGACAGGAAATATTCGAAGAGGTCAAAATTAATCACACAATACATGACTGTTATTTGAACTTAACGGCTAAATCGACCAAACTTCAAATGTAGAGTCAAGCCAAAGGACTAGGGGTTTATAGGATAACGAAAATAAGTAATGTAATTTTCGGCAAAATCTAGAGATTCTTGTTAAAATGTCGGTTTAACATTTTTTTTGCTTACTCATAAAAAAATGGAACAAATTATTTCCATAGCGCTTACGTTCTACCGCGAATGACTGGCTCTCTCATAGCCTATCCACACAATAGCCGGTTGGTAACACTGCAATCTGTCCCCAACAGCTCACATCTTACCAGGTTCATTCGCCAACAATGACATTAAACTGAGTAACTTTAGCTCGAGCTAGCTAGAGCGACGCATCAAGTCGGCCGTGGCTCTGTTCTTCTCTTGCTCTTTATCTCCGTTAGATGGCATTACTGCTCAGGATTCATTTTCTGAAACTGTACGGAAAGTAAGCCGTCAACGATGGATACAACAGTTGTTATGTCTGTATGCGATGGAAATGTCCGAACGGTGCGATGCCTGTCAGTTTGTCACAGCCAGTGAGCACAGAGTAAGGATGTGAAGACATCTCGCTGAGCAATAACGTGTAACATTGATAAGGTGTATATGGGCCCATTCTAACACCAACGTTATATTCACTAGTGTTCACTAAAATCGCAACACCTAACAGAAATTGCTCTGTAACATTTATTTCCACAGAGTGAGGACTCCGAACAATATGACTGGGCTGACACAGTGGTTTGTCCATGTGTATCGAGTTTAGGCTAATTAGGCAGCGCAACGCCACGCACATATCTCAGCTGTTCGTTCAGTTATTCGTCAACAGGCAGTAAGAATGTCATATGCTCGTGTGTGACAGCCGTACAGGTAAGCGAGGCATTTCGACAGCGGTCCGGTTCCAATGTTGGCATGAGAAACTAAAAAAGAATCCCTAAGAGATATTACCCTGTACGTATATATAACGCGCAACGAGTTTATCGTAACTAGAATTTATAGGGAATGATACGAACCAGAGCGTGACAAACGCAGAGAGCACCATCAACGGCGTTAGGGCAGCAATGGCGCACTGTTACACATATCAGCTGCGATAGTGAAGACTACTCCGTGTACGTTGGCCCCTTCGCAGGCTATCAATGGTATCCCAGAAATGTCGTCTGGGTTGCATGATGCGACGAACGACGAGTGACGTGACGAAAGGCACAATATTATCTTTTCGGATGTAGAGGCCTGCCGTTTAGGCGAAATAAATGGCAGGAAGCACGGCAGAGTGTCCTACAATGAGGCACAATAAACCAAAACATACCATTCTGTTCTGGGGTGGTAATGGGTTCGGCAGTAGACGGAGTGAATACCACCATATCTTGCCACCTGCAGTAACACCATTCTCAGGCCGGTCACTCTTCTACATCTGCACCGCATTTCCGGGGATATGTTCAGTAAGAACGCAAGACAGCACATTGCAGAGCCAACGCGTCTTTTCTTTTACGAAAATAACGTAACACTACTTACTACCTTGGCTCTGTATCACCGTACATCACTCACAGAAAATGACGGGAATATGTGATCGTCCATCGGAATTTCATTAATTTTGGCTGAGGTTGACTAGAACCTGGCAAGTTAGGCCTTTGCTGGCGAGACGTAGTGTACAGGGCACTATGTCTTTTAGTATGGGCTAAAACAAATTTGTTACTTTTATTGAACTGTCTCAGCCTTATCATTGGTATGAATGTGACTGAGGTACGAGGGATGCTACTAATGCCATTCATTATGCAGCCAGTGTCTATTATGAAAGGTGTGAAAATGTCCCTCATAGCGTCTGCTGGAGTGTCCATTTCAGTGGGATGGGCAGACTGATATGTAATAGTAACTTATGGCTACGTGAGGAAAGTAACGGGAGCTACATCACTTCTCATTTCCATAGTAGGTACGCCTCTACACTGATGCCTAAGCGGGCGGGTGATGGCGGAACTGTTCAGTTTCCAACCAGCCTTCGGGATGAGCACTCAACGTACATACCATTCGAACATTATTTAAATCAATGCGTCGGTGCGATCAGCAGGTGATTTATGCCAAGTACCTACATCACTTCCAGTACTATTATGAAGCACGAGGAACGTAGGAAACGCAAATGCTAATATAATTTATTCGGTGTTGCCTAATGTACACACCCTGTAAAATTAAACGTCAGTGTGAAACTTTTTTCCAGAGTTATGATTTTAGTAACCAGTAATGCATTTTCAAGTTGTTTCAGCAAAAGGAGTCATGAAACCGTAGCAAGCTAATTAGAAGAAATGAACAAGACTTAGAGCGGTTAGTTTCCATAATCCCCGCAAGAGCTTTGCGCCGTAACACTTGTACTTTATATAAATTAAGCTGGCCCATTAAGACTGTAATTATAAGCTACTCATTTTTCTTGCCATAAGTTGCGATAAGTTTATAATTAATACCCAGCTACAAATTGCACGCTTCTTTCCTCAGCGGCGCGCACAGAGATCACTTACGATATTCGCAGCAATTAATCACTCGGCACGTAAATTAAAAGGAAAGTGAACAAACAGTTTACGTGAAGGAACGATGTGCCTACACGCTGTGCGCGCGGGTCACTGATTACGGAAAAAAAGCGGAAATTTCTCTCTTCCTCTAAGCAATATCCAGCAGACTGAAAAGTGCAGACAAATATATGGAGACGTAACAATTATGTGCACATGGAGAGACCTACGACAAAGTAACACGAAGAGATTTTAAACACGAAGAACTGATATGAATGCATATTTTACCAACATCTATGGCGGAACTGGGGAGAAATAAAACAGTCTGAGGGAAAAACTAGTTCGTACAATCAATCAATCAATCAATCAATCAATCAATCAATCAATCAATCAATCAATCAATCAATCAATCAATCAATCAATCAATCAATCAATCAATCAATCAATCAATCAATCAATCAATCCTTTTACTTAGTCTTTTCTTAAATGATTTCAAGGAACTTGCATTTGTTTACTAAATACTTCTATTATTGCCTACATTAACTATGAAAATAAATAAATAAATAAATAAATAAATAATAGACTAACTAAACGAATCTTTGAGTACCTTTGGGAAAAGAAATCAACCACCACCTGGATTAAAGAAGTCAAGAAAGACCTGGAAAGGAACAACATACGATAAGAAGAATTATTGGAAAAACATATTTTTAGGAAGAAAGTCTTACAAATGGAAGGATTCCAAGGGAGGAAGGAAAAGAAAACAGGCACAAAGTAGACTGAAGACAAGGAAAAGAAGCACAGTGAAACAATGAAACAATACTGCAGAAAAAGGAAAAAGAAACCAAATAACAAATAAGGAGGAAGAATAGTTAAATAAATAAATAAATAAATAAATAAATAAATAAATAAATAATGTTTTACGTCCCACAAACTAATTTTACTGTTTGCGGAGAAGCCGAAGTGCCGAAATTTTGTCACATAGGAGTTCTTTTACGTGCCAGTAAATCTACCGACACGGGGCTGGTGCGTTTGAGCACCTTTAAATGAAATATCGTATGGCCTTTAGTGCCGGGAGTGTCCGAGAACATGTTCGGTTCACCAGGTGCAGGTCTTATGATTTGAAGCCTGTAGGCGACCTGCGCGTCGTGATGAGGATAAAACGATGATGAAGACGACACATACACTCAGCCCCCGTGTCAGCGAAATTAACCACTTATGGTTAAAATTCCCCGCCCTGCCAGGAATCGAACCCGGGGCCCCTGTGACAAAAGGCCAACACGCTAACCATTTTAGCCATGGAGCTGGACTGAGCACCTTAACCGTCTGAACCAGTTAGCCTGGCTAAAAAGAAATATAAATAAATAAATAAATAAATAACAGTCTAACTTGGAATACCGACTCAACGATAACAGTATGTGTAAACTGGACTGAAGAAGACAAGATCAGGAATAAAAACTTATTGCGTGTGAGAATGAAATCTAGATAGGCTACACTTAACGATATTTTGACATAATTCCATTGCACCCTTCTTAAAGAAATCGAAGAGATCGAACCTGCAAACTTTGAGTTCTCCTATGTCTAGCGAGAGTTATGTTTCAAAGGGTAGCCGCGAGGAGTGACCACCTCTCTACTGTCTTTTTAAAAACAGCATGTCGGAGGTGGTATAGCTGGAATTGACCTCTGAAAGCAAAACCGACTTCGCAATTGATTTTAACTGACGAGGAATCAAGTAAGGGAACATCAGTCGCCTTGGAGAAGAATACTGCAATGTAATCGAAACCTCGACAACCTGTACATAAAACAGTAACATGGTTCAATATCATTAACATCTCCATTATATGCACATGGAGAGACCTACGACATTTCCATTAAAAACTCCGTGGACAGCTGAGATTTTCCGGTGCTGTTCATTACTCGGGAGCTCCTCCTTAGTTTTCATAGTCTGACGAGTTCCATATGAGAAGGGTGTTTGTTGTGCGTAGTAACTGCCGAGGGCAGTCCGATCAACAATCGTTTACTTAAACGTTGTATTGTTTTGAGGAGCCGCTACTCGCAGACGTGAGGACTCACCGGGCAATTAGCCGTTGTTAACACTAATGAAGGTTACAATAAAGCAGGGGCTCCCGTGATTACATTCATTAAATTTACGGATCTTGTCTTGACGTGGCCTCTTAGAGCGGCGTCGTGGTTTAAATACCCCTGAAAGTGAGTAGCACTACAGTTGCTTGTCCCCGCCACCGTTCGTAAGATCCTGAGAATTCTTTGTCTCAGCAGCGATCAGCTGATAACACTGAAAAGTCAATAGGCCACATGTTACATATTTATTGGCTTAAAACTTTAATGAATAATAATTTTGTTTGCATATCAACATGCAAAAGACAAAAATTATGGTTGTTGATAGGCCTGGCAAGCTGAACAAACTCAATGCCTTCAGCGAAATGGAAATGATTTCAGAAATGCTGTACCTGAGTGCCATTATAACTAGCAACAACAGCTGTGAAACAGAGATCAGGAGGAGGATTGCCATGGCCAAGAATATCATGTCTCAGTTACCTCATATTTGGAAGGATCGCTCCATTTCTGTAAAGCTGAAGATGAGACTAGTACAGACACTGGTATTCTCTATCTTCCTCTATGGTGCTGAAACGTGGACCTTACGAGTTTCGGATTTGAATAAGATCAACTCATTCGAGATGTGGTGCTGGAGAAGAATGGTTCATATTCCTTGGACAGCATTTCAAACCAACGACTCCATCCTCAAGGAGCTGAACATCAGTACCAGGTTATCGGCAAAATGTCAACAGAGGATTCTCCAATTCTCTGGTCATATTATGCGTCGTGGAGAAGGAAGCCTTGAAAAGAACATAATCTTGGGAAACGTGCCTGAAAAGAGGGAGCGTGGGCGAGCACCTATAAGCTGGACAGATGGCATAAAACATGGAACAAAGACATCGTTCAAACAACCTACCCGTATAGCAGAAGACCGTGGAGGATGGAAACGGGTACAAAGAAATATCTCAGAGATCGCGATCCTCAGGATTGAGGGACCGATATAGACAGACAGACAGACAGACAGACAGACAGACAGACAGACAGACAGACAGACAGACAGACAGACAGACAGACAGACAGACGTCCCACTTAACTACTTTTACGGTTCTCGGAGAAGCTGAGGTGCCGGAATGTAGTCCCGCAGGAGTTCTTTTACGTGCCAGTAAACCTACCGACACGAGGCTGACGTATTTGCGCATCTTCAAATACCACCGTACTGAGCCCGGATCGAACCTGCCAAGTTGGGGTCAAAAGGCCAACGTTTCGACTGTCTGAGCTACTCAGCCTGGCAAACTTAAATGAACGCGACTGATCATTCTGTCATTCCATCTAAACGTCGTATTCGTTTTTAAGTCCTGTTAGTTCGACAGGGGTAATCATTTTTTTTGAAATCACAAATTTAAAAATTGTGGATTTTCACATTTATCTAGCAATTACCAATTACGCTACGAAAACGAAATTAAAATATATCTCTTTCGATGAGAAAGAAACTGCCATCGATCAAAATTAGAAGGCCACACAAAACTTCGTCTGGTTCTTCAGCCATCGTCTCTGCGATCTGCAATTGTTGGCTACAAAAGTAATTCTTTGTAGAAATTAAAGCAGTCTTGCGGTACATAACAACACCTCTTTATTAAGTCTTCAATATTTGAATCACTACTGTCCAAAAAGGGCTCAGTCCAATGTTTTGATGAAATGAGTTATCCATAGAAAAAGGCATTTCAGGAGGAGACACATTGTTCTACAGTAAAATGACGTCCTTCTCAGAGATATTTATGTGTGAATTGCCATGTCAAATGTCTCGTTCTACGTCAAAACAGCGTCAGTCCTGGACTCTAGCCTACTTAAAAACAATGTTGCCAGCCTTTGATGCTTGGACTGAGATCCATGTGGAAAGGAGCGATTCATTTTGTTTCTTGATAGGTACTCTTCTGTATGGATACGCAGAAATGGTTGGTAGCATGGACACCGGAAGTCTCTTTCAACATACACGGGTGTATGAAATCATACCTCTTATCCATTCACTGGTTTAATATTGCCATTCTTCTCTGCCGTTGTCTCCGGCGAATTTATCTTTCTTTTGTAGTGAAATGGCTGCCAAGATCTACTATTAAAAGGTATCCACGACTAGGATGATTTTAACACAAAAGTGTAGTTCTACCCCTACAAGGGATAAATTCACAATTCAAAATGGCGCTCAGGTCTATTTTTACAATAAGTCAATCAGGTAAATTGGCGCTGAAGTGCTCCCATAATACGGTAAGAAATCATTTGTACATTTCCTATTATTAGACTATCCCAACCATACTGTAAGTACAAAGTATTTTTCCATAACCTTATTCATGTAGGATGATGAAGACTTTTTTGGTATGATTTGTCGTAATGGTAACCCATGAATTGCAGCGTGGCAACTGCTCTACCGAGTACAACACCCAGCCCGGTACCCAAGTCGTCTACAGATGATTCCGAGTCCAGACATCGAACAGAGGTATATCCATGATACAACCTATAGGAGCAGGCGGGCGGAAGGGATAAATTACGACACGACCGCCCGAGTTGGTCCATTCGGCAAAGTCACAGGGCCTGTATGGCGCGCCCACTGACGAGACGCGCCTAGTAAAGTCACATTGTTTGGAGCCTTTCGACTCACGGAACTCCCGAGAGATATTGCCAACATTGGCTAGAAGGGATTAAGCTTAGCACCAACGGCCGCTCGAGCGAGTGCGTGAACCAATTCTCCGAACCTGCGGTTCTTCTCGTACTGAGCAGGATTACTACCGCAAAGACCAGTCATTAGTAGGGCAAAACTAACCTGTCCCACGACGGTCTAAGCCCAGCTCACGTTCCCTATTAGTGGGTGAACAATCCATCGCTTGGCGAATTCTGCTTCGCAATGATAGGAAGAGCAGATATCGAAGGATCAAAAAGCGACGTAGCTATGAAGGCTTGGCAGCCACAAGCCAGTTATCCCTGTGGTAACTTTCCTGACACCTCTTGCTGGAAATTCTCCAAGCCAAAAGCATCGAAAGGCCGTGCTTTCGCAGTCCCTGTGCGTACTGAACGTCGGGATCAAGCCAGCGTTTTCCCTTTTGCTCCACGCGAGGTTTCTGTCCTCGCTGAGCTGGCCTTAGGAATCAATACGCCATGTAGGCCTACTTATCCAGGGTCGACCTACCCACACGAGACCTTCAAATACCACCGGACTGAGCCAGGATCGAACCTGCCAAGTTGGGGTCAGAAGGCCAGCGCCTTAACCGTCTGAGCCACTCAGCCCGGCCCGGGTATATGAGCGTTAGAGGTTTGGTCATTCTGATTTCAAAAATAAATTCAACTTCTCGCCCCGTTGTCATTTTGTAAGCTGCTGAAGTTAGCCAATCAGACTGCTTCACGGGTGAATTCAAATACAGTAGACTTTGCGAGGCAGCGTTGCTAATTCTGCACGTAGTTTAAGCACCAAACGAAGATAAAAGTTCTCAAGGAGAGGGATTTGAACACGGAAATGCGGCACAGTGGACTTGGACTCACACTGCAACGAAGTCTTCTTCCACTGGTGTTACGAAGCCGGCCTTAAATTATGTACAGATTTAAAACATCGGCTCGAAAATGTATCTGAATTCGCCCGCCAAAGGGTATGGTTGGCTAACTTCAGCAGCTGATAAAATGACCACGGCGTGAGATATCGATTTATTTTTCAAATTATTTATCAGTATGACCAACCTTTTAACGTTCACGTTTTTTTTTTTCTGACCAGCCTGTATAGTCTGATTTAGCGCACTGTAAGTTAATGTACAATATGGTAAATTACCTCCTCTGCGAACCATGTGACCTTGCCGCGGTGGGGAGGCTTGCGTGTCCCAATGATGCAGACAGCAGAGCCGCAGGTGCAACCATATCGGATGGGTATCTGTTGAGAGACCAGACTAACGAATGGTTCATCCAAAGGGGGGTAGCAGCCTTTCGGTAGTTGCAAGGGCGGCAGTCTAGGCTTTGAAAAAGAAGCAGCAATCCAGAAAGGAGCGAGGCAAGGCTGCAGTTTGTCACCTCTCCTTTTCAATGTTTACATAGAACAGGCAGTAAAGGAAATCAAAGAGGAATTTGGAATGGGAATCACAGTCCAAGGAGAGGAAATCAAAACTTTGAGATTTGCCCATGATATTGTTATTTTATCTGAGACTGCAGAAGATCTCGAGAAGTTGCTGAATGGTATGGATGAAGTCTTGGGTAAGGAGTACGAGATGAAAATAAATAAGTCCAAAACAAAAGTAATGGAGTGCAGTCGAATGAAGGCAGGTAATGTAGGAAATATTAGATTAGGAAATGAAGTCTTAAAGGAAGTATATGAATATTGTTACTTGGGTAGTAAAATAACTAACGATGGCAGAAGTAAGGAGGACATAAAATGCAGATTAGCACAAGCAAGGAAGAGCTTTCTTAAGAAAAGAAATTTGCTCACTTCAAACATTGATAGCGGAATTAGAAAGACGTTTTTGAAGACTTTCGTGTGAGCGTGGCACTGTATGGAAGTGAAACATGGACGATAACTAGCTCAGAAAGAAAGAGAATAGAAGCTTTTGAAATGTGGTGTTACAGAAGAATGGTGAAGGTGAGATGGATAGGTCGAATCACGAATGAAGAGATACTGAATCGAATTGGTGAGAGGAGATCAATTTGGCTAAATTTGACGAGAAGAAGAGATAGAATGATAGGACACATCTTAAGACACCTAGGACTTGTTCAGTTGGTTTTTGAAGGAAGTGTAAGTGGTAAGAACGGTAGGGGTAGACCAAGTATGAATATGACAAGCAGATTAGAGCAGATGTAGGATGCAATAGTTACGCAGAAATGAAAAGGTTAGCACAGAATAGGGTGGCATGGAGTGCTGCATCAAACCAGTCTATGGACTGATGACTCAAACAACAAACATGGTAAATTAAGCTCCAAGATAATTTATATCACATTTTGCGAATGTGTATATTTTCACTAGAAAGTCATCCATGATAGTTACTTTTTAAGAAAGTCGCATTAGGTCATTTGCATTTTACATTAACATTCTTGAAGGGTAAAACAACTGAAGAGGTTTAAACTAAACTGGATGGAGGCAGTAGATAGTAATTACTAATTAGTTCTGAAATACGGTACGAAAGTTAAACTACAGCAACTCCGCTAGCAGCCAGATAAGTAAGACCAACGCGCTGCAAAACGAGACACGCTCTTCCAAACACCGATACACTGGATAAAAACTAATTTTGAACCATTTGCATCTTTATGGAATACATCCTCAAAACTTTGTCTCTACCCGCCAGTTAGGAATACAGTTAATACACCTCGTGTTAGATTGTGGCAATAATATTTAAAGAGGTAAGTTATATTTCATTCCAATCCGTTCGCTACAAAGCACGCACGAACGCACACATGGAAGCATTTAAAATAGATGGGGCGCTATCAGGTCTGCCTTACAGTAATTGCATTAGACCATTTGTCAAGCGATTCTATTTGGGCCAATATTAAATGGTTCACTATTTTTGTACATCCATTGATAATGCCCATTGTTAGACGTTCAGTGTAAACATACTGCGGACCGACCGAAAGCATACACGGATTAAACTCCAGCAACTTACCCACGCAGTGTTCAATACATTTTACCCGCCTGCTTTGTTTATTATCATTTGTATCTCTGTATTTTTATTTTCGAACTTGTTTGTTATTAGTTTGGTAGTCATTGTATTTATTCAAAAGGGGCAGACCATTAAAGCTGATATATTCTTGATTAATTCTCGACCTAAATTAGTTCATTTTTGTCGTTTAGTATCGACAATGCAGAAATTTATTATACAATTTAAATATACCAGTGAATAGCACATAAAGTTTTATTAATGCGTTGCGGAAGGGAAGTGTATTGTTCCAGAGGACTTCATTCTATGAGGGAAACGGAGATTCGAAGTAAACTCCGAATACAAAAATGTATGCCAGCCACAATTTTAAGCTGATTCTGTAGATACACAATAATTTCGTGTGGTGATTTCTACCTTTGTGTAGCACCTATAAGGCTTTTGCCGTGAATGACAAGAGAGAGCGAGAGAGAGAGAGAGATATGTGTGTGCAGGAATGCTATGGACAGTACAAACACCTAGCCCTGAGGCCAAGACAATTAACAGTTCTAGAATGGAATTTCTCGATCCGGCCGGGAATCGAACCCAGGACTCTGATGACTGAAGGCCAAGATGCCGACCACTTTGCACCAGCTGCCCTTTCTTTTCATCTTGGAAAGTCCCAAAAGTCACGATGCTTGTTTTGAAAAGGTCTTCTGGTTGTAGGCCTATTTCTTCGAGGTCTTTCTTGACGTTAACGAGCCAGAGAACTGTGGTTTTCAATGTTGAGTCAAAATTGTTAAACAGGCGTTTTGTCCATCGAGAGTCGTCCATCCGTCGTAGGTGACCGTAGATGCGAGCCCTGCGTTTGCGCACTGTGACCGTGATCTTCTCTATCGTAGAGTAGATTTCTTGTCTGGATTTTCTTATGTAGATCCCGCTTTTATGGTTTGGGTAAAGTATGATTCGGAGAATATTTCTCTCTTTTTGCTCTAACATAGCGAGCGCACATTTTGATGCACAGAGAGATGCCGGCTTCACGACAGAGTTGTATTAATGAATGTTGGTATTCGTAGAAATGTTCCGGGTGGTTTGGAAAACTACCACCATTTGTTTTGCTATTTATTATTATTATTATTATTATTATTATTATTATTATTATTAATGCTATTATTCTGACGGAGGGATTAGACGATTAGATGCAGGATGTAATAGTTTCGAAATAAAAAATCATAAGGTTAGCACAGGACAGGGTGGCGGGAGAGCTGTCCATGGACTGACGACCCAAACAACAACCGCAGACTCTTCTCACGAGCTGTTGGCGATGAAATTATCACCGTATTTACGCAATCGTATTTGATGCCAGTAGATTAAAAACGTGACAAGCTGCTTCTGGTCGGTGGCATTTCATATAACGAGGTCTCGTTATCTCCTAACAGGATCGATCAGAGAGACAGGGAGCGAGCTTACGTCACCACAGGAATTTTGAAGTCTATATCAACACCTACAACGCAATGAATAAAAGCCACCAAACACCTGTGTCTCGAAATGTTGTGCAGACAGAATGAAGTTATTAGACTTATTAATTCATGATTAATTATTGCATCCTCCGTTTTAAATCAATCCCTAATTACCATCTGCCGACCTCGCGATGTAGGGAAAGCGTGCTTGCTTCTTACCCGGAGGCCCCGGGTTCGATTACCGGCCAGGACATGGATTTTTATCTGGATCTGATGGCTGGTTCGAGGCCCACTCAGCCTACGTGATTACCATTGTGGATAAAAATGAAATAAAATGGCGTATGGCTTTTAGTGCCGGGAGTGTCCGAGTACATGTTCGGCTCTCCAGGTACAGGTCTTTTGATATGACTGCCGTAGGCGACCTGCGCGTCGTGATTAGGATGAAACGATGATGAAGACGACACATACACTCAGCCCTTGTGCCAGGGGAATTAACCAATGATAGTTAAAATTTCCAACCCTGCCGGGAATCAAACCCGAGACCCCTGCGGTCATAAGCCAGAACGCTAACGATTTAGCCATGGAGCCGGACAACCATTGAGGAGAAAACCAAGAATAACGATCGAGAGTATTGATCGTGCCGACCACACGTAATCTGTAGGTTTACGGACTAAGCAGCGGCAAAGCCTTGGCAGCAGTCGCTCGGCAGGCCACGGCTTAACGGAGCTGTTGTGCCGAAGGATTTGGTTTCTAATTACCACCTGTCACTCTCTTCAGTGACATGTATTTTTCCCAATTTATAGGTATCGGCACGTGATGTGGACTTGCAGGGTTACCAAACGTATTAACAGTATTAACAGAACTGAATGGCAGTTTGGTGATACAAAGCTGGAACAGGTAGGTAATTTTAAGTATTTAGGATGTGTGTTCTCTCAGGATGGTAACAAAGTAAGTGAGATTGAATCAAGGTGCAGTAAAGCTAATGCAGTGAGCTCGCAGTTGCAATCAACAATATTCTGTAAGAAAAAAGTCAGCTCCCGGACGAAACTATCTTTACATCGGTCTGTTCTCAGACCAACTTTGCTTTACGGGAGCGAAAGCTGGGTGGACTCAGGATATCTTATTCGTAAGTTAGAAGTAACAGATACGAAAGTAGCGAGAATGATTGCTGGTACAAACAGGTGGGAACAATGGCAGGAGGGTACTTGGAATGAGGATATAAAGGCTAAGTTAGGAATAAACTCGATGGATGAAGCTGTACACATAAACCGGCTTCCGTGGTGGGGTCATGTGAGGCGAATGGAGGAGGACAGGTTACCTAGGAGAATAATGGACTCTGTTATTGAGGGTAAGAGAAGTAGACGGAGACCAAGACGACGATGGTTAGACTCGGTTTCTAACGATTTAAAGATAAGAGGTATAGAGCAAAATGAGGCCAGTGAACTAGTTGCGAACAGAAGATTGTGGCGACGGTTAGTAAATTCGCAGAGGCTTGCAGTCTGAACGCTGAAAGGCATAACGGTCTATAACGACGATGCATGTATGTATGTATGCCTTGTATTGTGGTAACACGCTATTTACCACTCTGTATACAGCATGCTTCTCTCTCTCTCTCTCTCTCTCTCTCTCTCAGCAATACCCCGTCAGAACACTGCTATGTTAATGTGTGATAGCTGACAATGTGGCGAGCGACAGGAGATAAGCGAGATTTGAAGGAAGCTTGTTTTAAATAATGGATGGCGCTGGAAAGTGATAGTGATTATTGTGATGATGAAAAATGTATTCTGTATTTGCAAGCTGTCTAAATCCTTTCAAATTGATTATGCGAAATAGTTTGATCAGTTCTGGAATTTCAAACAATTCCTGAATGGGAGTAGTAATGATCCCGAATTTAACAAGTTACCTTGTAGTCAGAAATGGGCAAAGTATTTCAGTTCACGCAAGTCAGTTGATTGTAGTTCAGAGTTATTAAACTTGCGGAGTACTTTTTTCCTATATGAGGGTACAATGCAAATGTAGCAAACTATTTTTATTGATCTCAGCAAAATGGATGAATTAACAGGAACCGTTTCAAAGCAGAATCTGTGAAAATCCTCTTAATGATTCACTATAATCTAAAGGAATTTACATGTGTATGTTAGACACGCCAAAACTCGTGAAGGCAACTAAATCTCCAGAAAAGTACCAGCAAGGAGCGTAAATTAGTTTCATTGTTTATATTTTGAACGAATTTACAGTATAATGTGTAAATGGACAAATTTGGTTTATGTATGTGAACATTAGAATACATGTCTAAATTCAGAATGTCAATTGAGGACTCTTGTGTTCTCTTCTTTCCGACACCGTCCTCCTTTTTAAATAGTTTTGTTCCCTTTTTGATCTATTTCGACCGGTCATCCTAACTTGGGCCAAGTGTTTCATGATGAGAATTCCTAGTTGTTAAAACTTATACTGAAAGGACAGTTTCCTTGGACAATGAAGTAGAGTATAGGGAGGAGGTGAATGACCTGTCTCCACAACATCAAAGCATGGATAAAAAGAATAATTGGACAGAAAGTCAGGAAGCACTAGCTGTAGTGATAGCCAACACCTAAGAGACTGGACAAGAAGAAGAGAAGAAATGCAAACCAAGGTACTTGAATTCTGTCACCTGTTCTATCAGGACTCCTGACAGGATAGGCGCTGACCTGTATCCATCAGTTACCATTACTTTGGTCTTCTCCGTGCTGATTTTTTGAGGTCATCAGACACCGCTGTATGGGCAATGCTGTACGGCGTGTCATTACCGGTGAATATTGCGCTATCGCCGTCGAATATGAGATCAGTTTTCGGATATCGAAATTCCGAACTTCAAAAAACTCGTGCCTGACCTTACGTTAACACCTGCCAGGGGCGGAGAACTCGAGAGATGGGAGAAGTCCATTAGCATGGAGCACACCGTAAAAAGCTTTCCATTTGCGCTTGCCTCGCTAACGGCTTATCTTTAATCTAATATCCATTACTGCCCCAGGCGATACAAGCAGCTGATAATGATCAACTGCTACGGCTACAACTACATATCATAAATTCGATTGCTCTCTCCAGTTACTGGCAGCAGCGTTGTAGTCACGGAGAGTGGAGACTCGTGCGAGCTGACGTGCTAGTGGTAATATGGCTATCGGGACACAAAAGCTAACATTACATATTACAATCTGCTTTACGTCGCACCGATTCAGATAGGTCTTATGGCGACGGTGGGATAGGAAAGGGCTAGGAGTGCGAAGGAAGCTAATTGCTTTACGTCGCACCGACACAGATAGGTCTTATGGCGACGATGGGACAGGGAAGAGCAAGGAGCGGGAAGGAAGCGGCCGTGGCCTTAATTAAGGTACAGCCCCAGCATTTGCCTGGTGTGAAAATGGGAAACCACGGAAAACCATTTTCAGGGCTGCCGACAGTGGGGTTCGAACCTACTATCTCCCGAATACTGGATACTGGCCGCACTTAAGCGACTGCAGCTATCGAGCTCGGTGCGAAGGAAGCGGTCGTGGCCTTAATTAAGATACAGCCCCGACATTTGCCAGGTGTGAAAATGGGGAAACCGCGGAAAACCATTTTCCAGAGCTCCTGACAGTGGGGTCGAAACCACTATGTCGCGAATGCAAAACTCACAACTGTGCGTTCTTAACCGCATGGCTAACTCAATCAATCAATCAATCAATCAATCAATCAATCAATCAATCAATCAATCAATCAATCAATCAATCAATCAATGATTTGCATTTAGGGCGGTCGCCCAGGTGGCCGATTCCTTATCAATTGTTTACCTTAATATTTACATTTATTTATAATTGTTTACCTAGCTTTACCTTAAATACGTCCAACGAACTAGGAAATTTATCGAACACAGCCCTTGATAATTTATTCCAATCCCTTACTTCTCGTCCTATAAATGAATATTTGCCCATATCTGTCATCTTGAATTCCAACTTTATTTGTTCTACTTTTAAAAGCTCCACGCAAGCTTATTCTTCTACTTATGTTATTCCACGCCAACTCACCACTGACAGCTCGAAAGATGCCACATAGTCGAGCATCTCGTCTCCTTACTCCCAAGTCTTCCGAGCCCAAGGTTTGCAGCATTTTAGTAACACTACTCCTTTGTTGGAAATCACCCAGAACAAATAGCGCTGCTATCCTTTTAACTTTTTACAGTTCTCGCATCAAGTAGTCCCGGTGAGGGACCATACTCAACTGCGGTCTCACGTGAGACTTACACTCGCTTGGTAACATTAGACATAAGAGTTCTTAGATTACGAACTGATTTAACCAGAGTTCTACGAGAATTGCAACTACGTAATATCAACAACCCTCGTATTTCTTGTTATGCAAACAACAGTGGCTATGCTATATGACTGACATATAAAAACAGATAGACATACAGAGAGAAGATTTAATATTTCTTCTTCCTTTTTATGGTATTTTTTCGGTTACTGCTCGGCATTTTATAAGGATTTAACCAAGTTTTTCGGCTGGATGCCTTCCGTGACGCCAACCTTATGCTGTGGGATTGCGTTGTGTGTAAAAGAATAAGAAAAACACAAACACCCATTCCCCGAGATACAAAATTAACCAAACATGGTTAACATCTCCGGCCGTGAATGGAATCCGGGGTCCTCTGAATCGAAGGCCACTCTGTTGATCGTTCAGCCAAAGAGACGGATAGAAGATTTATTTATAGGCCATACTGAAAATGTTAGGAGTATTATTCCTCATCTTACACTCGGATTCCTAGCCGGGGGGGGGGGGGGGGTTAATATCTTCACTACTAGGTGTGCCAGTGATGGTTGCTATAAACAACTATGAACCCGCGCTCGTCCAGTAGCGGACTTCCCGCTGAGTGACAGACTGGTGAGAGAAAGATTCGACACGGTTCTGCTCTCGCATTGCACACACACGACGTTCTCCTTAAATACAACGTACGCCTAACTGACAAGCATGTATTTGATAGAAGCCCTAATCCTACGATTATCCATGCTAACAAATAAGTTCACACGCGCTTACAATTACAAGAGGAAGGTAGAGAGCATTATCTCTTGTAAGATACCATCCAATGAACGCAATACTCAGTCCATTATTTGACACGATGCAATCTATACCGCATGACATTCAGAGTAGCATTTCCAGTAGCGTAAGGTAAGCATAAATCAATGGAATGGTTCCCGGGAGGGATTTCAATAACGTGCACATGGAAGATACATTTCTCCTTCATTAAGTACGCCAGTTTCTTAGGTTGGAAATTCTGCATTATAGTAATATACAAGTCAAATACTGCTCGGCGTAAAACACACTTTTCTAAGTCGTCCAAATTCGTTGCAAGTTTCTGAACTGTGCGATGTTTGCCCGGTGATCAAACCGCCTATTTCAACATCATTTCTGCCCTCAGGAATAATATTCGACAATGTACACTCACACTGCAACCTTGAGTGTCAGTTCCAGGCTTTGAGAAAAAACTGCGTTCTCACGCGCTTCTGTAATCGAAAGCTTGTTTAAAAAGTCACATACGCTGTAAATTATATTTCTCGCCTGACTGTGCAAATCTGCACGAGTAATACCACTATCAAGTGCTCGATTGCTACTCGGTTCGCTAAGAAACGTTATGAATAAGTATAAAACTTCAGCTCACAGCTCATCTTAAACTTCCACCACACTAACGTGATACCACAATACCAACGTAATACGTCACTCTGTATAGCTTGTATTTCGCCGAGAGAGATTCCACACGGAACCGAAATATTTTAGCACCTTATCTCTCTCACTCAGGAGGAGCAGCAGATATTGAAATTGTCCTTACAATTTAAGGACAGGTGGTATCTTCCCAGTAGCGAATATAGAATATATTTTGGGGGGGGGGGGCAAAATTGATGTAAGGTTAGATTAAGTAATTTTAAGAGGTCAGACGATTTCAAACAGTTTAGAAAGGAAAACGGAAACATTGATACATTGATTTGGGCTGATACATACATACATACATACATACAGTACGCCAATGGTTACAAAACGAAGTCCAGGTTTCTTGGTACACTTGCAAACTTATCAAGAACTTCTTCATCACTAACTATGTCTCTGTGGATAGAGAGTAAAGCAAGCCCGTTAAGCCTACTTTCAGATGTGATGTTCCTTAAGTAAGTCTTCAGTCTCCTTAGGGCTAGAGAAAGTTCTTTCTACGGTTGCGATAGAAACAGGAAGAACGGGGAGTAATTTGAGAAGGGTATAAATGTTGGGGAAGAAAGTCTTGTCACATTTTTCTAGAGAACTTACAGCCATTTTGGGAAGATTTCAAGTATTTTCCTGACTCCACTTTTCTTTCCACCACATAAACTCACTTTGCACAATCTCTTTATGTGACAGATTTCCTTCGTAGAAACTAAAAGCAGCCTCCAATGAACCGAAATCTGTTACGATACACAATTGTGGAAGGATGTTTTGTAAGGATGCAACTATTTCCTTGTGAGATTCAAAGCATTCTTTTAGTGAGTTACAAAAATCGTCCAGGTATGGCACATAAACTGCTAACTGTTGGCTCGGAATCTCAACAACGATCCAAAATTCCCATCATTTTGGTCCGGTTCTTCAAGGCTTATACATTTTTTCGGGGGGGGGGGGGGCCAGGCCCCCTGGGCCCCCCCCCCTTATATACGCCCCTGTATCTTCCGAACGCTTAGGCGTAGAATCACGGAATTGGACGGACAGCTCCAGAATGTTTAGCACTGTTACATAGCATCACTAAAACAATTCCATTATAGAATTATTTTCGTGCGCGGAAAGATATAAAGATATCGAAACCAGCGAGCCAGCGCGTTCAATTATTATTTATGCAGATAATACCACCCTATTTCACTGGCTGGCGCGGACGGTCGAGCAAATCTCGCTCCTCCCTCACGTTAATAGTAGTTCGGAGTTTAGTATAGTGTGGTGTGTTGTGTGTATATGTAGAGGTATTTATTAAGGCGAACACAAATATCCAGTCCAGCCTGAGGATTTTTAATTAAAAAAAAAAAACTGTTTTAAGTCGCGCCGCTACACATATGTCTTATGGCGACGATGGGATGGGCTTAGGAAGGGAGGGAAGCGGCCGTGACCTTATTTAACGAACAGCCTCAGCATTTTCCTGGTGTGAAAATGGGAAACCACGGAAAACCATCTTCAGGACTGCCGACAATGGGGAAGTGGGGGGAGTCGAACGCACTACCTCCCGAATGCAAGCTGAGAGCTACGTGACCCAAACCGTGCAGTCAATGGTTCGGTCTGAGGAGTTAACCAAGCGCAGCTCAAATCTCATGCCGACCGGAAATCGAACCTAGAACTGGTTTTTTTAAATTTGCTTTACGTCGCACCGACACAGATAGCCCTTATGGCGACGATGGGATCGGATAGGCTTTGGACGGTGATGGAAGTGGCCGTGGCCTTAATTAAAGTACAGCCCCAGCATTTGCCTGGTGTGAAAATGGGATACCAAGGTAAGCCAATTTCAGGGCTGCCGACAGTGGCGTTCGAACTCACTATCTCCCGGATGCAAGCTCACAGCTGCGCGCCCCTAACCACACGGCCTAGTCGCCCAGTAACTAGAACTCTTTGAACCATTGGAGCCGAAGTAGATTCTAACATTAGGTATATAGTACAGTTTCACCAAGTATCCATTCAAGGCAAAGAGCGCCTCTCCCTCGCTTACTCAGAAACTATTCAGACTACATTATTTATCCAGGAAAGCTAACCAAATGCACTTCACGGGCGCCAGTTCAATACCCACGCGCAGGCTGGAGGTTGACGAACGCAGTGTTTGCTAGCCATACACGAGACTCAATGTACATAATGGATTTATTTGTGCAAGGAAATAAGGTATTCAGTTACCTTATGTTAGAAGTTTGCTGGCAGTGCCCTGAGGCCTGATGGAAACATAACAGTAATAAAAGAGTCTTGCTTATATTTTCCCCATATAAAATCCCATACACTTGCTTCGATGGGCAAAGCAGAAATATTTTCATTAAATGTCAAAACCTTGCACAAGTGGTTTCTAAATAGAGAAAAAAGAGTTCCATGAAAAGAATATCTCGCTGCGAGCGACCTGTTTCTTCTTGGTTAAAATGGAATTCTATATGCGATTCATTACGTGAAGAACATGGGAGACCTCCACCAGGACTGAACTGTGTCTCGCTTGCGCTTAGAATGAATGTACTGAATCAAGCATTATTCCCTCTCAATCGCGGATGACTTGCAGCTAGAGAGAGTTTTATTATTTATTTATTTACGGTATTTATTTATTTAAAAATATGGTACTAATACATCGAGCTCATTCTTTATATTACAAAATACTAAGGATATCCCAGCTAACAAAATGTTACAAAATTAATTAAAATATAATTTTTTATATTGTAATATCCCAACAACCATTTCTGGACTGTGGAGGTTTTTTCCAGACTTCAATTAAGTCATAGAGACTAGGATAACTTCTCATGCATAACCTTTCTACTACCAGTTTTATTCCATTTTTGCCGCCTGAAACTAAGAATTATATTTTTTAAACCAATTTGTACAAACCTTGTAGTATTTAGTAGGTAACTCTTTCATTTAATTTCCTTCACTATTAAGAAAACTACTTAACAGAAATACGCACAAAATGTCGTTCACAGCGGCTAACTGAGATTTGTACAGCGCCACAGCAAGTAGTGGAGACCCGCACAGCAAGGTGCTGCGACAAAGAATTGCAGAGGTATATTTTCGCCAAACCACGCTCCCATGTTAACAGCCCCTGGGCCTCTTACGACAGGCTGGGGATATCGTGGGTGTTATTCTACCGCCCCCATACATAAGGGTAACATTTGGACGGTGCTACCATACAATGATCATATGACACTCATTGTACATGAGCACAGCACGAGATGGCAGTGCGTTTGACGGGCACCACGCACATGGACTGCAGCAGTGAGTCAGGCTCCGTGCAGAACGGCTGTGACGAGGCAAGTACGGGAACACTCTCCATTCTCAACGGACTTGTCTCCGTGCGATTTTGACCTCATCTCCAAAGTGAAAGAAGAAGGCTTGGGATACCAGAGGACACTGCCAACGCTGTGAAACATGAGATTGCAAAATTCATACGTGGTGAGGCGACTAGTATCGCACGTCTCCCACATCGTTGGCAACGTGCTGAGGACTGTCATCTCTGAGAATAAGCATTATGTAGCACAAGGATGTCATGACTGACAGTTTCCTAAGTTTATATCCTACACCTGGTAAACCTGCTCGGTAGTATTCCTCAGCATCCACTCCCATCTGTAGATTTCCATTTCCATTTGTCTGGTAGGTCCCGTAGTCATACGAAAAAGAACTACCATGATATATGTTCCAACCCTCGTATGTCACTGATTTCTCTTGTTTCCTCGTAGTCTTTTAGTAGGTGTAACTTTTCCACATCTTTATTGCACAGCATTAATTAACACAGGGTGAGTGTACCTGTGTTTGGACACTTAAAAACATTTTCAGACTTAAATGTTATTAAAAACTTTTTTTAATTGCATGCGACAATTGAGAAACGTATCTAAAAGAGCATGCTTTGCACTATAAAAACCATAATAAGAATCTTAAGCTAACCAGTCCATGAACAGGCTGCTCCTAATCATTGTGCTCAGACAGTATGGAGTTCTGTGAAACTGAGCGTCTTTTGGGGTTTTGTTCTTTGAAACACTCTTTGACCAAGGAGCACAAGCAGGAAGCTATGAACGAATCTTTATGTCTGTTTGCACAGCTCTATTCTGTAATTCCTCACAGGTGATGTACGGTACATTCCGTCGGTGTACCCTCTTTTGGTAGGTACGACTCAAGGGGCTAAGATCACAACTGCAATAACAGCGAGTGTTTTCTGATTCCACAAGAGTGTGTTTTCTACCACCAGGTCCATGTCTTTCACCACAAACTATCTGTGGCAATAAGTTCCGGTTTGTTAGCAGTTATTTTCCTGTTAGTGATGACGGAGGAATTCCAATATCTTTTCAGTTACACGTAGCTTACGACTGCAGTAGCTAGTTCATATTACTCGCACAGTTCTCGATAGATTAGCTTCGATATCTACTAGGTAACAGATGAAGTCCTAGCTGTTGTTCGTATGTTATGTTAATATTGTTGATAAGCCTTTCTTCAAACTATAGACTTTATGCAATCAAACTGTTATTAGATTACTTCCCATACTAGAAATTATGAATACTATAGTCATATCATCATTCTGTAAATAATCATCTTCATCATCATTTTTACTTTTTATTATTCTTTATTATCATATTTTGTTGTGTAGTAGCTGCAAAAAGTTTCAATTGTAGTCTATTTACTTTAATTTTGCACATGTAAATATTGTATATTCTGGTTAAATGGAAGAGCAGACCTAATGGCCTTAATCGTGCCAGACAAAACAAATCCATTGTATTGTATTCTCATGTCTTGGTACGTACTTGTCTTGTGCAGCAATGGTGTATTGTTTTAGTGCAAAACGGCATGATTTTACTGCAAATCTTCCTGTTTCCCTGACCTCAAATTTTAGTGCAGCACTTTACCATAAAACATGCACATTCAGTACGATACCGCAAAGGAAATAAGATACGTGCAGCAGCTTACCATTAAAACTAGCAACGAAGCACACTATACTCTAGTGCTTATCCTGAAGTGACCGTGCGAGCTGGCCGGGCGGTTAGGGGCGCGCAGCTGTTAACTTTCATCCGGGAGATAGTCAGCAGCCCTGAAGAAGGTTGTCCGTGGTTTCCATTTTCACACCAGGCAATGCTGGGGCTGTGCCTTCATCAACGCCACGGCCGCTTTCTTCCCACTCCTAGGCCTTTATTGTCCCACCGTCGCCATAAGAACTACCTACGTCGCTGCAACGTAAAGCAAATTGTAAAAAAAAAAAAAAAAAGTTTTAGAGTCCAGTAGAATAAACTGGAACTGATGAGGTTACTTTAGGTATTCTACACAACCTTTGACCTCAGCGAGAATTAAGTATAGTTGTGCGTCATCATCATCATCAACATTGGAAACTGAAGGTTGGAGAAATGAATGTTTGTATTTTGCAGCATTGAAACACCGGTGGTTTATCGCAATGTTCCAATCACACGTGCTTAACTATGGACATTTTTGCGTGTTACATACTATTTTTCACGAAAGTGACCTAATTTAACAGATGAAGGATAATTTTACACAGGTCAGAAGGAGAGTTTTCATATTGTACCGTACCCAGGGGTAAATACCCACTAGGACGATGCCTCCATTCCTGTATGAACATCCGACTAACTCAGGGTTGGGCAGAGAGTGGGTTGGTTGTCGGTTGGGTCAGGATAAAAAGTCGAAGTTCTACTCTAAAATATCAATCAATGACAGGACATGGAGGTATAACACGAATGAGAAACAATCACAGGGGGTAAGATGGATTTATTGATAAATATCCCCGATCATATCACGAGAAAACAAGTAAATCAAGAAAAATAATTTGTAAAAAAATGAACTCAAAATATTAGAAATAAGTCGAAATTAGAACATTACTTGAATGATAATACCAAATTTGACATCAAAATCAAGTTCAATAAAGAACACTATATACATAAAGACTGAATTTCTTCTAATAGTCCAATGTTTATAATTTATGGCAACAAGTGTACGCAAACACTGGCATGTGGTATTTCCGTATGGAGTTTCACACTATCGCATCCCAACGATACGGTTTCAAAGTTAAGTTAATCCCGAGAGTCGCCGAAATTACAATTAAATAAAAGTTACATTATAAAGAAAAGTTACGACGAAAAGAAAAATAATAAAGACGCAATGGACGCTATGTAAGTTATGCAAAATACTAGGGGCAAATCCTACACTATATTTACAACAATTCAAATAATCAAACTAGACACATCTATATACATCGGATATCGAGAAAAGTCTTAAATGCTACACAGATTCTAATGTGAAACCCGATTCACTGCAAAAGATCTAGACAGAACTAGATAAACCAACAATATTTCAGCACTCGGGCTGTTCCCTTTTAAAACAACGAGACAAGGCATACAATCACAAATAACAATGTAAAACATCATCCTGTAAGGGAAAAACATATAAATAACCCTTGATATCATGAAGAAAGCAATGGGCAACATCGCCTCCTTCTGCTGCGTTTGAGCGTTCAATAGCGCGGTCATCCGTCATGTACTTCCGGTTAGATTATGAGCTGAAAAGAAATGTTGAACTCCACTATGCTAAAGATTGGATTTTGTCTCCCGAGGCTGCCACAAGGAAATACTGTCTCCTTCACACCTACAGATAAACACAGGCCAGAAATCAGCTTGCCATGAGATAACGCCTTTCATCGGCTACACGGAAACTCACGTATATTCATTCCTTCTTAGCATGCTTGGGCCATTTAACAACATCAGACTAAATAGTCTGGAATTAACACTGTCCATTCTGATCACAATATACACTCAGAAGACACTAGGCAGACACACACATCTGCACAATACTTTTTATCTTGTCAGGCATACAATCAGCCTGCACCAATGCATTATAATTCAGCATGCAATCTTTATCTCATTATTTCTCATGAATCCCATTGGCCTTCCACATTATGAGACGCAGTTCGTGTCCTTTGCAGACCATCAGGCAAACAGCATCCAACTTAACTTCAAAGATCTTATTTTAACAACGACGTTTTGCAGCTCTTTCAATCAGCTTCTGTAAAACCATGCATCATGCAGAATAGCTATACCTGTCTCTCTAAATAACCGAAATAAAATGAACTAATACGTGTTTAACGTTGTATAAAGATGAACCTGTCAATCTAGCCCTTCTAGCATATATTTAAGGAAAACTCGGAACATCCTACGCTAAGTAACATATGTAAATAAACAACAACTAATCCTATCAATCCCTCATTTTCCCAAACATCTAATCATAAAGCAAAATGAAAATGAAATAAACATGCATTATTCTCGTATCCGAAACTATCGTAATAACAAAATTAAACACACACATGCCGTCAGGCTTACTTTACATGAAGTTACAAATCCTATCTACACTGCCCTAGTACCTTAACATAATTTACATATCATGCCATAAGTAACACATGCGCCTTATCTAAATCGACGACCCTCGAGATACCAGGATAGCAGCTTACATCCCCGCTAATTGAGGGATTTATTCCATGTTAATCACAGCATTAACATGTGGGAATGCACTTCCTTCTTCTACGGTTGTGGCCATCATCTTGCTGGAAAATAATTCACTGGAAACACAGAGGACTTTAGTTGACAATATCTTCACTGCTTAATGCTACGAGCCGAAATACCCTTTCTCTTTAAAAGATCAGCTAAACACACTGATTCACATATATATTACACACTTCACTTAAAGGGTAAAAATACAGTTTGAAAAGCAGCACACGGTTCGTTACGGAAGTTCCACGCGAAAACGCGCCCGTCACGAAGTAGTGAAACAATAGCACGTTTCCACTACACTTGTTACACAGCGGTCACTAAACACCGTCTTTATCGATTGAAAGTAAACTTTGCTAAAATTATACTATTCCATTTATTCAAGTACATTAAAATTGTCCAACTGCACAATTTAAAGTATCATTGAGAACCAGTTACTGTTACTGGAATAACACCACGTTAACCACGATCACCAATCAGAGTTTGTGCTTCCGCACTATCCAAGCATTTAACACAGAGTGACGCTCTCCAGAGCTTGGGTTACTGAGGAGGCTTCGGTGACGCATTTAATACTGGGGTTCCCGGGTGTCTGAACCAACCACCAATCAGAGAATTCGTCGTATATGATGGCACACTACTTATTGTGATATATTTACAAAACACAGCTCAAACACTAGCAAATCTCTTCCACCAATTTTTACATTACATTTCCAAATATATCTGACTTCTGAAACTGTGGAAAACCGATTACCTACAGAAACTGACTTTAGCAGCTGAGCACGTTCGTCATTCTGCAATTAAGATTTGGCGCGGTGTAGCCTCCATGTTTCCCAAGTCCTTAATTTCCATTGGATGAAATAAATTGCTTGGTCAGCATCTAATACACGTGTCGATCCAGGCCCGCGCTTGGTTACACCATCCTTTCTCACGGTCATACGGAAATATGAAGCAATGTCCAGCGACTCACTGTCTTGCTCAACATCCGGTATCAACTATCTTGGGATACGATGCTTTAACATATTAGACTGTAACTTTTATGAATAAATTTTACATATTGGGTCAAATAATACTCTAATTATTATTATGGGCCGGCAGGATACGGCTCAATATATTCTTTTGGGAAATCTGTATTTCCAGAAGGTGGTGATCTCTGAGTATGGTTTGTTGTCGTGGATGAAGCTGTACATAGCCAGTAGAAAATTATTTCTTCTTCTTCTTTTCAATTTTGGCCGTCTAAGAAGCACGGAAAGTAACGCTGTGCATTCATCTTGAACCTTCTTTAATTCACTTCCAATATATCTTCATCCTTTCTCTTTACTGTTTCCTCCTCTCTCGTGCCCAGATGATGTTATTCTCCTTCTCCTGCAAAACCTCGAAATTTTGTATGAATCTTCTGAAAGTTGTTCTGTCGTGTCTTATATTGTCTGTTATTTCAATCTTTGTCATATCGTTTTTTACTCCTTGTATCTACAGGTTGCCATTCTTGCTCTTGCATACATTTATATTATGAAGCATCCGGAAAACAGATTTTCAGTTGTAGTTTTCATGAGGAAAACACTATCTGTTCGCAGTTTTGAAGATTTTTTTTTTTTTTTTTGCGGAGCTGAATTCATGCTGGTCTGTCGTTTTTTGCACACTGCCTATCCAGCCCACCTAATCTGATGGAGGTGGCACAGAACTGTAGCCGCAGAAACATCTCAGGACACTGCAGTGCATTAAGGCGAGCAGGTTAACTTTGAAAAAGTTAGCGGTAAAACACTCAACCGAACAAGATTTACTACGCTCTCGTACCAGAGAGCAGCGAAATCGATAATCCGATGGTTATAAACTAGAGAGCGAGTGCGGTAACTTTTACAATCGAGAACACAGGGCTTCAGATGTATTAATTATGTCATCAGTGGATTTAGTTCCACAGAGAACTTCTAATCCAACAGACAGCTGATGGGAAACCCAATCACTAACGATAATGAAGGCTTGGAGGCCTTTCACTACGCCACAGGAAGTGCACACAAACAGAACTGTCAAGTACGTGAAGCAAACTACGCCGAGAAGCAAGCCACAGAAGGGAGTGAAAACTAGTAGTGCAAACCTTTAATTTAGGATAATGGTACGTAAGAATATTATTATTATTATTATTATTATTATTATTATTATTATTATTATTGACCGCCTCTGTGGTGTAGTGCTTAGCGTGATTATCTGCCACCCCCGGAGGCCCGGGTTCGATTCCCGGCTCTGCCACGAAATTTGAAAAGTGGTACGAGGGCTGGAACGGGGTCCACTCAGCCTCGGGAGGTCAACTGAGTAGAGGTGGGTTCGATTCCCACCTCAGCCATCCTGGAAGTGGTTTTTCGTGGTTTCCCACTTCTCCTCCAGGCGAATGCCGGGATGGTACCTAACTTAAGGCCACTGCCGCTTCCTTCCCTCTTCCTTGCCTGTCCCTTCCAATCTTCCCATCCCTCCACAAGGCCCCTGTTCAGCATAGCAGGTGAGGCCGCCTGGGCGAGTTACTGGTCATACTCCCCAGTAGTACCCCCCGACCAAGAGTCTGATGCTCCAGGACACTGCCCTTGAGGCGGTAGAGGTGGGATCCCTCGCTAAGTCCGAGGGAAAAACCGAACCTGGAGGGTAAACAGATGATGATGATGATGATGATTATTATTATTATTATTATTATTATTATTATTATTATTATTATTATTATTATTATTATTATTATTATCTAATCCACGTCTGGATTTGCCATAGACGAAGAGAAGTGCATGTACAGACAGGAAACAAACCATCCTGCAACAAGCCTATAGTGGCAATAATTAAGACACGAGATAATTTCCATACTCCCTTCGTTCGTTTTATAAACATAGTCGTGTCTTAATTACCATTATAGGAGAGTTGCACACGACTGTTTATTCTCGACGATAATTACAACTCTATTTTTTAAATATTCATGAATTTCTGTCAAGATGTCATTTGACAGTTGAGTTTACTGCTACTTCTGTGGATCACTGGTAGAGTGTCGGCCTCCGGATTCCAAGATAGCGGGTTCAAACCTGCCAGAGGTAGTCGGATTTTTTAAGGGTGGCAACAAGTCCATTCGACACCCCATGTCGTCCGATATCGGCATGTAAAAGATCTCTGGTGAAACAATTGGCGTTTATCCGACAAAATTAATTAAATCTCAGCCATAGACGCCCAAGAGAGTTTCTGTTTACCCGGTCGGCCATATAGTAGGCCTAGAGTAAAACAAAACGTCGAAATTGACGAGCAGACAGCCAGATGGCGTCAAATTTAAATGTCTGCACACGGTAGCTGAGGCCATTTGATTATTATTATTATTATTATTATTATTATTATTATTATTATTATTATTATTATTAGTTGAGTTTACTGAACAGGTGGGGAGCGCATGTGCTGGGTTATTGATTTTCCGTGACTGGATCAGAGACGTTCACAATGTCATATGTTTTTAAAGCTTTTGATAGACGGTTATCATAACCTAGCTTTATTTCAAACTAGCAGAAGTATCCGTTCTTCGTACGGGTTATCAGAAACTGGCTTTAGTTACTCATACTATCGGTGTGACTGACTTCATTAGATATTTATATCACTGGTGTATTTACTTTAAGTACGCAGAAATTATTTGTCATGTTTGGAATTATAGTGTATCTTCTTCTTCTTTTCTTCATGAGGGCCTCTAAATATTAGTTTCTAATTAGCGTCGACCTCTAAGATCTTTTGCTATCATGTTGTTCCTTCATTCCCACCTAAATATGCCTGCTCCCTTCACAAAGCTGCAGGTTTAATGTAAGTATACTTTCGCCAGATAGTACCACAAATATAAATATTATTGAATATATTTGTTTGATCCGACATTTCGTAACTATTACAAATTATAAAGGAAATACGCGATGCATAAAAGATACTACTATACTTATCGAGAATTATAATTCTCAGGGCATGTCACTCATGTCGCACATCACATAATGAATCTGAGTATAAATGTTGAGAAATTTTTTCAAGTCATGGGCGCATCTTGACAATTGTGTACAGTATATAGGTTGTTTTCATGGTTACAATGATCGTAAAAGTGGACCAAAATATCGGCACTAATAACATCAGTAGTACTACCACTCCATGATTTGATAGAAAATAGTTTAAACTATAGGTAATAGACTCCGCAAAATACTTAAAGCTAAGCCAGTACGTAAAAACGGAGGCCCGTCGGCAACCGCTGGTCGCTGTACTACAGAGATCTGCGGCGCTATTATTTTTATACTTCACCCCCTTTCCATCCCCGCCCAAAGGAGTGCTATGAGCGTCTTACACAACAGTTTATTTTTTCCAGATAGTAAGTCATATGTGTATCAATTTTGGTTGGCAGCTATGCTCAAAGGTACATGCATAATCTCGCTGCTGTAGAATCCTGGAGCTGACGTTGCCATGGTTACGGCCGTTCGTTTCTTTATCCGATTCCTAGAGCAGGGGTAGTGTGGTTCCAATATCTCCATAACGGTTGGTTTTAGGGCCTTCAAACATGGTTTTCGAACCCGAAGGTTTTACCGAGTTTTGTTCTTTGCGTCAAGGGGCTTAAAATGAGCTTTGTCTCGTCCTTGTACGACAAATTCGATTTCGCCTATACTAGCCTATTATTTTAATATTTTTATATCTCCCCTCGTCGCAACCCCTCCAATTGTTTTGAAAATAAAATACAGCCCATATTACTCGCTGGCAATGTAGCTTTCTACAGGTGAAGTAATTTTTAAAATCGGTTCAATAGTGTTTCAGTCTATCCGTTACAAACAAATATACAAATGTTTCCTCTTTATAATATTAGTATAGAAGTATAAATTACATCCCTACACATACGTTGCCGTCAGGAAGAAACAGGGTTTAATACACATGTGCGACACAGTTCGCACCCGCAACTTTACAGGTGTGGGTAAAGCGATAAAAAAGAAGATACTCATTTAAAAAAATTCACCCGCTTTTATATTTTTTCTCCCCCTTAAATGGATTTTCCAAAAATAGTGTGTTCATTTTTAAAGGAGATTCCAAGTAAAGTCTGTAACATCTTCTTTTTTGAGATATATGTATCCTCATATAAATAATTCAACTCCTTCCTCACTTTCTCTCAAACCTCCCCCCCCCCCCCAAGTGGATTTTCTGAAAACGAATATTTGTGTTGTTTTATTTTTAAAGAGGATTCCAAATATCAATTTTCATGCCTGTAACATGTTAAGTTTTTGTGATTTATTGTAGATAATTTCGCTGCTGTAGAATCCTGGAGCAGACGTTGCCATGGTTACGGCAGTTCATTACTTTATCCGATTCCTACAGCAGGGGTAGAGTGGTGCCAATATCTCCGTAACGGTTGGGCTTACCGTGTTTTGTTCTTTGCGTCAAGAGGATTAAATTAAGCTTTGTCTCGTCCTTATACGACAAATTCGATATTTTGCCTATATTAGCCTATTATTTTTATATCTCCTGCTGGAATCTCTCCGCCTTTCGATATCAATGTGGGTGTTCATCAAGGTTCTGCCCTTTCACCATTGCTATTCATTCTCTGCATGGATACGGCAACAACTGACATACAGACTTCACATCCCTGGACCCTTCTTTATGCCGATGATGTGGTACTTGCACAAGAAACCCGTCCTGAACTCCAGCATCAGGTTCAAACGTGGAAGGACAGACTGGCTGAAAATGGACTGCACCTCAATATCCAGAAGACAGAATACCTGGAATGTGGCCCCCAAACCAGAGGTACCATAAGTATCAGTGAAGAAGACCTGCAGAAGACCATGCAATTTAAGTACTTAGGATCCGTCGTCTCCTCAAACTGTGACACCACTCCTGATACTCGGATGAGGGTAAATGCAGCTTGGCTCAAGTGGAGACAGGTCACTGGAGTCCTCTGTGATAAAAAGATGCCTCAATATCTAAAGGCAAAAGTTTATAAGAGTGTGGTACGGCCAGCAGCGATCTATGGGACTGAATGTCGCCCCATGACGAAACAACAGGAGCAAATGTTGACAACCATGGAGATGAAGATGCTTCGATGGTCCATGGGGCTGACCCGATGTGACCACATAAGGAACACGGACGTCCGGCAAAGGTTTGGTGTCGCGCCCATCATAGACAAAGTGAGGGAAGCCCGTCTCCGCTGGTACGGCCACGTCATGAGAAAACAGGACGACTCAGTTGCCAAAACAGCGCTCCACATCAACCCAGAGGGAACAAGACCACGAGGAAGACCGGCAAAGAGATGGACTGACAACATCAGGGCAGACATGCACAGTGTTGGCTTAACACCAGAAGATGTCAACGACAGACAGAAATGGCGGAGATGTAGCAAAGCAGCAGACCCTGCAAGTCGGGATTAATGCTAAGAAAGAGAGAGATTTTTATATCTCCTCGCCCCCGTGCCCCCCACTTCGAATTGTTTTGAAAATAAAATACAGCCCATGTTACTCACTCGCAATGTAACTTTCTATAGGTGAAGAAATTTTTAAAATCGGTTCAGTAGTTTTTGAGTCTATTCGTTACAAACAAACACATTTTTCCTCTTTATAATATTAGTATAGATACAAATTGTTTATTGTAGCATAAGGCTATTCACCGCTACACACGGGAGGCTAGGGCCACCGGATCCATTACTGACTATATGTCATAACCAACTTTGAATTCAGGAAATCTGTTAGGAATGTGCAAGTATTCCGGGTATTTCTTGATGATGCAAGCCATTATCTGATCTATAGTGAACTAATTTCATATTTCTGTGTAAAAGTATGGACACAGGTCCTTCTAGCATATGGATTGAAGAGTTAATGATCAGAGTGCAAAGTACCCGCATATTTCATTTTTAAAATATGAAAATATTCATATGAATAATAGAAGGATAAAATAACTTAAAGTCAAACTGCACTGACACTCTTTCGTTGATATAATACGAATTTATCCAAACCAGTAATTTCATGTAAATCTCTTAATGTCTTTTTATCCTTTGTAGCAGTTCAATATACTGGTTTGTTTTGACATCGTTCTAATACACTGCCATTTCTGAGGCTAAGGTTAAAAAGGAAACGACCATGGCCTTAATTAAGGTACAGCCGCAACATGTACCTGGTGTGAACTCACGAAAACCTACGTTAAAGGCTGCCGGCGATGGAATGCATACTCACAACTACGCGACCGGAACCGCGCAGCCAACATGTTCGGTCAAAATCACTGTATAACCCATCATCATCCGTAGGTAAGACCTTCTTCGAAAAGGCGCATATTCCCGTATCACTGGATATAAGCAGATGATATTAATGTTAATGGTACTGTTAGATTTAAATGTAATTTTACTTTAATTTATTGGGAAAGTCCTAAACGTACCTCTCAGAATATGACAGGACGAGATCTGCACTGCAAAATGTGGACGGAACTGCAGCACCATGACGGAGATCTAAGATATTTTTAGATTTCTCAATTAAACTCGCTGCGACTTTGCCCTACGGCTTAGGCGCGAAAAGTTAAGGGAATTACAGGAAACATCTTCCTCCAATAAAAACATCCAAGGCGTAAAATTGAAGTCATCTAAATTACGTCACTTTGAAGGTGATAACATCTTTCCTCAGAGGGTAGGATACCGTCCTAGAAGAGGTATTTACAAAAATGTGGAGAAGGAAACAACATTTAAGATTTACTGTATATACCAAATATGTATAAAGCAGCTTGTTTCTTCTTGTTTGAGACTGACGGAAATAACCGACCACGCAGCCTGTCTGTTCACAGTAATTTAATAACACCTTCCTCGGCAACGAGATTCTACACAATTAAAATTCCGTCAATAGTGCATTGCAATGACATCAATACTGGTTTTAGGGTAAATAAGTTACCTCGTTGGAGTACTTCCAAACGACTAAACTCAGCCGTCTTCGGCAACTGGCCTAGGGCTGAATATAGTCGTTTCAAAGTATTCCAACAATGTAATTTGTTTACCATCGTAGTGAAACTGTTAATTTTCATTAGTAATTCTTATTATAACTGCGCAATGAACGCGAGTATTAAAGAATAACACTACATCAATACATGAAGACATATCATAGAAAATGATGCGATAAAATATTCTCGGTTTCGGTTGGCAATAAATGAACATGCTATTAACGATAGCGTCTGGAATGTTGCCCTTAGGGTTCGGAAACTTGGGCCGTTGACAAATGTAGAAAGAGAAGATCAAAAGTAATCGGACTGTGTTGCAGGACAAGAAAGGAAAGAATACGTTGGATGGCAAAAACTGACCACTAAAATTTGGGAAAACAGAATTATTTAGGAGCTACTGAAATAATAATAATAATAATAATAATAATAATAATAATAATAATAATAATAATAATAATAATAATAATAATAATAATAATAATAATGTTATTTGTTTTACGTCCCACTAACTACTTTTTAAGGTCTTCGGAGACGCCGAGGTGCCGGAATTTAGTCGCGCAGGAGTTCTTTAACGTGCCAGTAAATCTACCGACACGGGGCTGTCGTATTCGAGCACCTTCAAATACCACCGGACTGAGCCAGGATCGAACCTACCAAGTTGGGGTTAGAAGGCCAGAGCCTTAACCGTCTGAGCCACAGCTACTGAAATGAACACACTGGTTTATTGGATACTTGTACAGGCAGAACAGCTTTGTGGTGAATGGTTTGGAAGTGAAAGTGGCGGGAAAATACAGGAAGAGGTAGGCCAAGAATGGATATAATCAATCCAATCATTGCTGATGTGCAAGCGAAATCCTACATCGGAATGAAACGACTAAGGCCCGGTTTCACAGTATACGCTTAAGCCTTGGATCGGGCTTAAGCGGGAGCTTAAACTCCGGACGAGTTTCACAGTGGGGAGTGCAAGTGGTAAGCCGAGCTTATCTGTGACTGGCTTAAGCTGTATGAAACTGAGGTTTAAGCTAAGGATTCAGTTCAGATGGTAGAGCGCTGGCCCTCTTATAGCCCAACTTGGCAGGTTCGATCCTGTCTCAGTCCTGTGGTGAAGATGCTCAAATTCATAGTTAGTGGGACGTAAAACCAGTAACATTAACATTAAATAACTTATATTTCTGAATATATTTCGAGGCACAAGAGACAAAAATGTCGGTCGGTCACTTGCTTTCTTGGCTTACGCTGCGTGAACCATCAACGATAGACCCCAAGTGTAAGTGTATGAATTGTAGAGCATAGAAACCTCTACAAAAAAGTCCGCGATGGTATATACCTATTTCCAACCGTTTGCCCTCTAGAAGCGATTTTATGCTATACTCAGCGGTAAAAAAATATAACTCCTTAACATTAAATAAATATTTCGATATTATCCTCGAATTCCTCATCGAAATAAATTGTTTGACCTCATCCAGTATTTTATAAGGATTACAATAACCTTGTCAGGACATTATTTGCATGAATGGTTCAGAAGTTATGGCCATTTTAGACTGTAGTGGTAATGCGTGTCAGCAGGACGGGCGAGTGACCTTTTTTAAACTTCATTTTTGTTACTATTATTGGAATCACATTTTCCGTTCATTTTTCTAAATTATCTTGGCTGATAAACGATGTATAACCTACAAGTCAATCAATCATAGGCTACGGATGTAAACAAAGATGAGAATTGAATCATTGCGCATGCGCAAGCATTACCAACTTCGGAGATGTTCAGCTTAGTAAAGCTGCACACGGTCCCCCTACTGTGTAACTCGTAGTGTTTAAGCCAAAGAGTAAGCCTTGCTTAAGCGGCGTGCGTGGCTTACTAAAGCTTCGGCTTAAACTCAAACTGTGAAACCGGGCCTAACAGAAGAAAGCGAGAGACCCTCACCAGAACTAGTCTACTTGATTTGAGAACTTGAAGAAATCCAAAGAAAAGCAGCTCGATTTGTTCTGCGTGATTTCCGACAAAAGAGTAGTGTTACAAAAATGTTGTAAAGTTTCAACTGGGAAGACATGGGAGTAAAGAGACGAGTTGCTCGATACAGTGGTAAGTTCCGAGCTGTCAGTGGAGAGATGGCGTGGAATGACGTTAGTACACGAATAAGTTTGAGTGGTGTCTTCAAAAGTAGGGAAGATCACAATATGAAGATAAAGTTGGAATTCAAGAGGATAAATTGGGGCGAATATCCTTTTATGGGAAGGAGGTTGGGGATAGGAATAATTTACCAAGACAAATGTTAAATGAACATCCACAGCCTGTTTCCAGTCATTCGACCGGGTCGGGAATCCAATGAATGAAGCCCCCATCTAGTGGCGAGGATAGAAAATGTGCCGGCTGCCGAAGCCTGTCGCACACCTCTGGGGCAATGATTAATGAATGAAATGATATGATATTGGGGAGTGTTGCTGGAATGAAAGATGACAGGGAAAGCCGGAGTACCCGGAGAAAAACCTGTCCTGCCTCCGCTTTGTCCAGCACAAATCTCACACGGAGTGACCGGGATTTGAACCACGGTATCCAACGGTGAGAGGCCGGCGCGCTGCCGCCTGAGCCACGGAGGCTCTAGCAGATGTTAAATAATTTTTTCTTTCTTTCTTTCTTTCTTTCTTTCTTTCTTTCTTTCTTTCTTTCTTTCTTTCTTTAGTTTACCCCAATTATTTCTGGGGTCGCTGGAGCTACCCAGGCTCATTTCCAAATTCTTTGCAATTATTTAAGAACTGACTAGGTAAACAACATATAGCATTCTGCCACCTGGGCGATTGTCCTAAATGCAGATCAGTGGTGATTGATTGATTGATTGATTCACTGATTGATTGATTGATTAATTGATTGATTGATTGATTGGACTGACTTAACATTGGCGCCGTATACTTACTGCGTGTTTGTCTTTATGAAAAATATGTTTGTAATTGAATCGATTATTTCAGAAACCAGTCAAGCGCTAAGTCTGTCTTTTTTGGGAAAATGAAAAAAACTGTCTAGCAACAGACAAAATGTTATGGTACGGGATTTAATATTTTAGCTTGAAAGTATTATACCATTTAATACTTTCTATCTAAGGAAAACTATTTTGTGCTTATTAACTTTGCTGTAAAAAATTCCGAAACATTTTCCACTTAACTGGTTTCTGAAATAAACGAGTGTTGCAAACATATTTTTGTGGGATAATTCTTGAATTTTGAAAGGATTTTGTCATAAACTCCATATTTGTGGAAACAGATAATATTTGAATAGGTTTAGACTACAAATATAATTATTAAAAGGATGAAATCAGCAATGCCTGCTTATTATTAATCCTCATTAACAAACTCCACACCACATTCTGTCCCTATAGTAGGCCATTATAAAATGCTGTCCTAAAACTCTTCATATCCTATTATGTAAGGTTTTAAGGCATTTAGGTCACGTGTCTTCTTGATATTGATGGGCACATAAAACAAACAATAACAAAGAATAACGTAGGGCTCAGACCAGGTACTTCCTTTCCTGAGTAAGAAAGATAACCTTCTCCTTTTATCCTGGCATTTCGAATAATATTACGCGTGTGAGTTTGTGTGTCTACCACTCCTCATTTCCTTTTTGATACAGGTTCGTCTTCTGAACCTTCAGACATATCACTACTATTACAAAACACTGCACTAAACAAAAGAAACACTTTTTCAATCAGTTGTTCAGAAAACTACGAATATGCCATTCAAGAAACACAACAATGACAATATAAACAGCTGAACAGCTGGTTGTTCTAGATTTAAAACAGCAGCGCCAACCGGCAAGGTGTGGCACATCACTAAATGTACCAGCAGTTTACTGCAGAAACCAGCCAAGTGGTGTCATTTAACTGGTTTCTGAACTAAATACGAAATTCAACTTAATGCCTGACCATTATAGGAGGGCGTTTCTTGACTGGTTTCAGCACCAAAATGTGCGTTTACCCTCCTACCCTGCAATTAACTCATTTTTTAATTTTTTGGCACTTGACTGCTTTCTGAAATACTCGATTCAATTTAGACAAAGAACTGAGAAAAAGCGGGGAAGCTTCCAGTTTTAGCAGATTGCTAATTTCGTAAACGTAAGTCAAGGGACCCAGCATGTTATGAGAAATCCAAACCACAGCTCAAAAATCCCACAAAAGTTCTCAGGCATTCGAACCGCGACCACCTTAACGAGAAGCAGAGACAAATATTAAGGCCACGGCCGCTTTTTTCCCACTCCTAGACCTTTCCTATCCCATCGTCGCCATAACGCCTATTTGTGTCGGTGAGATGTAAAACAAATTGTAAAAAAAAAGAGAGAGAGACAAACAAGGCATTATCCCAAGGTGAAATGAAATGAAGACACTACATACTGCTATTTCGCATCGGCCAAGGGAGAGTTTAATATTACTGTACATGTCTTTAGAATCTATGAAGTGCTGAGACTGTAACCAAAATGATAGTGTAAAGGTACAAACACTGAAGTTAAAAGTTAAAAGCCAACTCCACGAACAATTTTCTAGCGAAAGAACAGAGGACATTACAGTTAATGTAGGACTCCACAGAATTATAGAGCAGTTAAGTTACACGGAACATTTAACTCCAGATTTAACAACAGATGATAAATGTTCTCGATATCGACTCGTCTCGGCAGAAGAGAAGTAAATGGAGCTTGTGACAAATTCCTTGTTTACAGATGTATCATACATTATGTACAAGTTACCAGTTCATTTGATCTGCACGCCAGAGTCATCCATCCTATCTTTACTGCCGCATGTGGCCATTTCTTTACAAATAGCTGCCCGACGAGAGCGATGTTTCATGACCACTGCCAGCGATTTGCTGCTGGTTCTGAATTACTGAGCAGAACTCAACGAGTCCACAAACATTTGGGAGGGCGCAGTCTGACAGCCCTCACTTCATCACGCACTCCACTGCCCGCCACACAGATATGTCACTGATGGCCTTCTGAACGCCTTGCCTTTTACTCGCAAAGTTACACACTGCAGCTCATTCAGAGGCAAGAACATTTTCATCAGTGGCAAATGATGGCAAGCAAAGAAATAACAACGCTGTTATCACCCTGGACGGAAACGCAAAATAGGAAAAAATTAATCCATGATATAGTTGCCAACCTTCAAGTGAGGAGACATACCAAGGATGCTAGTTATCCCAAGAATGTGATCCGGATGTAGAAATCAAAGCCAGAATAGGCACTGCAAGAAAATTAAAACTTCTTGGGTGCAATAGTGAAGTGTTGTGCTACCGGCGCTGCATTACAGTGTGAACATATAGGCACTATAGGGTTCGCGAATGAACCGACAGCCTCGAAGTGTGGATTTCTTATTCTTCTTCCTTTTCTACTTCGTGCTTATTTCGCATTGCCGCAGCTCCGCTGTTTTGCATGTCGGTCGCCACTTCTGTCGAGCAAGGACATCGCGAGGAGAGACATTGGTGTGTCGCATGCCTTCTTTCAGCTACCGCTTGTTAGGTCGCCCAAGGGGCCGATGTCCATCTGGACTGAGGTACAGGGCGGTCTTGGCCCATTATTACGCATGACATGACCGTACCAGCAAAAACGAGCCTCCCCCATTTTTTTGGTTATGGGCGCAACTCCCATCGGACGTCACTGTTCTTGATATGATCACGTCGCTTCAGACCAAGCGCCCGGCGAAGCATACGTATCTGCATGACTTCTAGTACTTGTTCATGTGTAATGGACGCTGGCCAGCATTCAGAACCATAGAGGGCGACTGACGGGGCATACGGAGATCCTATAAACCTTTTGCTTTCTGGTGGATGGGTAGGCTATCTCGTGATCAAACTGAACTCCGCTGACTTCCCTCCACTTCAACCAGCTCGCGCCGACAGGAGCACGGGCATCAGGTAGCGTGTCACCGCCCGAAAAGATCAAGGGCCCAAGGTAGCTATCTAGATTGCTCAACTTTCTTGAGATCTTCATCACCCACATAAATGGTCCCACGTGTCTACGATCCGCACAGCAGGTATTCGGTTATCTTTGTGTTCAGCCGTAGTCCATTTTCTTCTAACTTGGTGTCTGCTTTTTGCACTCGAAATGTGGGTGTATCGCAGAATAATCACAATCCCACGTCACCAACGAGGAAGTAATCCGTCGTGCCAGCAAATTATGCGAATTAACCCTCGCAAGACACAGGAAAGCAGTCTATTTCGGTCACACCTTCCGAAATGAGAAATGCAGCCCGATACAGTGATCAGTAGAGGCATGATTCTTCGCATTAATTTATGTTCAATTTTGCGAAAAGTAAACAATTCTTCGCGTTATTTCGCGAAATAGGTCTTGACCCATCACTTGAATTTCGCTGTAATAGTTTTCTAAAAGTATTCACGATTCGTGCGATTTGTGAATTATTTATGTCAAAGATAGATAAGAGTAACAATATTGATAATAATTAATTATTCCGTATGTAATCTTGGCTGGGACTATAACGTATCCTTATCAAGATTACATAACAAACTACCCTTTCACCCCACATCACCATTGCTTCACCCTATACGGCCATACCATTAAGGGACTTCTTACAATATTACAACGAACAGGCATTTCTGTCGAATCGAGAAATCCTTATTCTGTCTTCTGTTCCCCTTCACCGGGCGAGTTGGCCATGAGCTTGCATCCGGAAGACGCTGGGTTCGAACCCCACTGTCGGCAGCCCTGAAAAGGTTTTCCGTGGTTTCCCTTTTTTACACCAGGCAAATGCTGGCGCTCTACCTTACTGTATATGGGTTCAGTAGTCGAGGATAAAAGCGGGTGTGAAAAATAAATCAAGCGTCGTATCTTGCTGTGAAGTACAGCTAAGGCAAAATTGAAGATCTGGCAAGACAGAGCAATAAACATGATTACGAAGACAAGATTAGGCCACTCACTTGCCCGCTTTATCTTCCTGTAGAAATGCGAAACTTGGGCCATAAAAGCCAAACAAAGAAACCAAATGAAAGCCTTCGAAATGTGGTGTTGGAGAAGTGTGTTTCGAATACAATGGGCAGGCAGCCGAACAAATAACCTTAATTAAGGCCACGGTCGCTTCATTTCCACTCCTAGCACTTTCCTGTTCCACCGTCACCATAAGACCTATCTGTGTCGGTGCGACGTAAAAACTAAAGTTCCTTCACACATACAATACAATTTCGAGCTCGTTATCAGCCATAAATTTCGCTCCAGTTTCGCAATTATCGCAAAATAAGTAAATGTCGCTTTTTTTTTGTTTTTTTGCTATTGGCTTTACGTCGCACCGACACAGATAGGTCTTATGGCGACGATGGGAAAGGAAAGGGCTAGGACTGGGAAGGAAGCGGCCGTGGCCTTAATTAAGGTACAGCCCCAGCATTTGCCTGGTGTGAAAATGGGAAACCACGGAAAACCATTTTCAGGGCTGCCGACAGTGGGGTTCGAACCACCTATCTCCCGAATACTGGAAATGTCGCTTTTAAACTGGCTTTCGCACTTTAATTAGGGAAAAACAAAATCACTTATTTTAAGCAGAATCATGTAATTCGTTGAGAGATGTCAAGATCGCTTCAAAATATTTTTGTCTCGTGTTTCGTTAATGCGAAAAATCATGCCTCTACGAATTACAGAAGAGAAAGATTGACGTGGGAGGAGATTACCTACAACAATAATCATAATCATCACCATCATCACTGGTAAACGACGAAGTCATTAACTCACGAAAGGAGAATCACTAGCATCTCACCAAAGCGGCTGCGGTTCGAATGGTGACCAAAATGGGTGTGGAATTGTTTAAATGAAAAGTTACGACCTCCTGGACGGATTCCACATAAAATCAGAGGTCCGGTGGTTAATATGAAAGTTCCGGTATAACTTCAAAGTAATAATTTCAATTTCGTATGGCTATTGCTAGCCTGGAAAGGCAGATCCTCCGACGAGGGTGGGTGGCATCAGCCGAGTATGGGAAGCTGCCTGCCCTGAACTTCACTCTGAGAGCAAGGGGAAAGAGAAAAGGGAGCTGGTCGACGACCTAGTAGTTAGGTCCCTTTACAAACAATCGTATCATCAGAAAGAGAAATATCCTCAGACGAATGACTGAAAGTTATTGAATTCTATCGCTCAATGCTAATTGTACGATCAATTCATTTTCATTTTCATCAATACATAGATAAACATCTTCCGAAATTCTGACTAAATATTCCGGTATTTCCGAAATTTATTTTTACATCTGGCAACACGATAGCACTCTGACAGGCCCGAAGGTAGTTTGTGCTGTTCAAGATGAATGTAACAGTTTCAAATCCACGTGGCATTTCACAGGATTTGGTTGAACCTCTCAAAAGGCGTTCAACTCAGAACGACTCGCCTGGCTTATTTGGTATCAATTATAAAAATTGAGATCATGAAATATTTGTTCCATTTCGGGGGGCATGGGGACTCCCAAGCCGAAATCGTCAGGAACTCTATAATTTTTAGAATAAGAATCATTTCTGGATATGCGCATAGCCCCCGAGTAAACAAAGCTTGCGAACAGTAGGGTTGTCTGTCACACCCCCGAGGGTCCTTGGTGGCCTCCAATGAAAATGGCTTTAATTTCTCGGCATGCCCTGCAAAACTGGGAAGAATTCTCAATTAGTGGGAGGAGAATCAATAACCTATGTTTTGCGGACAACACACTTGTTGCCAGCAGCGTACAGGAGCTTGCCAAGATAATGGATCCTGAACAACATGAAAGTCACACGCTTGGTATGGGGATTGATTGGAGCAAGACGAACTAATGAACATCAACAAAGGTGCAGAGATTCGGCTACCACAGCACCTAAACTATCTCCAAGGAGTTTGTTTAGTTAACTTACTGTATATGGGTTCAGTAGTCTAGGATAAAGGCAGCGTAAAAAGTAGTCAAGCGTCGTATCTTGCTGGGAGGTACAGCTAAGACAAAGTTAAGGATCTGGCAAGACAGAGCAATAAAAATGAATACGAAGAAAAGATATTCCACTCACTTGCCCACTTTATTTTTCTGTAGAGATGCGAAACTTGGACCATAAAAGGCAAACAAAGAAACCGAATGAAAGCCTTCGAAATGTGGTACTGAAGAAGTATGTTTAAAATACCATGGGAAGCCAGGCGAACAAATAATTCCGTCATTCAGGAAGATAGAATACAAGACATTCTATACCAAGTTATATACCAAATAATCCTACGATTCTGTCTTCACATGAGAAGAAAGAACAGCAACCTGGAAAAAATAACTGTCCAAGGAAAAGACAGTTCGCGAAAAGATGGGTTGATCATATAAGAGAATGCACTAACTTACATGGAGAACTACAGTCCGGCAGACACAAGACCGTACAAAATGGCATCAACTTATGAGAGAAGCAGCAACGTATTTGCGTCACGATACTCAGTTCTGAGTTAAACTACCTGAGAAAGAAGTATTATTACGTACAACGTAAGGCGTGGTAACATTATTACCACGGCATCAAGTATTTTAAATTTGTTATAAAGAAACAGTCTTGCATTGAAGCAAAGGCTGGAATATTCGCATTCCACGAACGATTATAACGCCATTTCCACGAGCGAGACGACGACACGTGTGCATATTCCATTGATCATCACACAAGAGGGAATTCCAGAGTCGGCCGAGCGGAATAATGTCAAAATAATTTGCAGGGGTGTGACGCACTGGACGTCATAGTTACAGGTCACTAGACAGTGTCCAGCCAGTTAACGCTCTATAAATTATTAACGGGATAGCAGTGAACTGTTCCATCACCACCAGATGTAGTGATCCCTGAGAACAAAATACCGAACACTGTGAAGAACCTGGCTTAAATAAATATAAAGTAGAAAATGTCTGCCGTCAAAGGTGTCCTAATAAATAAAAATGTCAATAATGAATCCTAACTGAATAGTAGCCGGCCCAGCGGTCAAGGATTATTAATCCTTCCTCTCACTCACAGACCCCGGTTTCGATTCTCGCCCAGGTCATAGATTTGTGTAGTTGGCTGAGTGCTCGCTCCAGAACCCCGAGGTCGAAGGTTCGAATCTCGCTGCGATGGAATACACTGATGAGGAACTGAATTCTAATCGCCGTTTTGGCAGAATGGCGCTGTTGATAGCCCAGCGAATATAATAGTTTGACGTGGTATTTGACCGCAATGTCGTCAGACCTCGTATTTGCTGAGTGAGTAAAGGGAGAGCTAAGGTTCAAAAAGACGCGAGATTTCGGCGCGGTTGATCGCGGTCAGCTTGTCGGTGCCATGTGTATCGGGTATTACTTCTCCGAAGTAGTGCAGGCAATGGGATTTTCCACGGGCCATCTGCTGTGGAGTATGGGTGTTGTCCGATGGTTATAAGAATTCGGAGATCAACCAATTAGTGAGGTCGAACTGGTCCGACGGTTAGCACAGGGTATGGGGTCGAATTGGTCCGACGCTAATATCAAAACCAAAGATCAAAGAAGCCTTATCGTCCGCTCATAAATTATACCAACTGTCCCAATAAAATGGTACAGGACAATATACTAAATATATAGAGAGGCCTTTCGGCCTTGTTAAATAACGTATGTATGTCGTAGCCTCTAGGTTAGGTTACGTTACATTACGTTAGGATCGCCACTCTTGACCCGATTGTGTCTTGTCACCTTTTGAATATTTACATCCCTCAAGAACTACTAACTTAAAGCCCCTCTCACTTAAGATGGAGAACATTTTACACTTTCACTAGTACTACAGTGCAATGAGACTACCTGAGAACTGACACAGAGTCTAGAGAAATGAGGCAGTTTTTGAGGGAGAAAGTGTGGGGGAGTAGGGCAGTAACCCATTCGGGAATTCTTGCCTCTACCTGTCAATTACCCGTCGGACCAGTTCAATCGCAACCTTTCCTTAGAGAGAAAAACAAATTTGGAATGTTTTGACCGTCGGACCAGTTCGGTACTACCCGTGGAGTATAACGTGTTGATAATAGGGGTCACCGTCGACGGACTCTGATGGTAAGAATGGATAGACGTGCACCAGATTACTCGCGAATTCACTGCTGGATAACAACGAAATGTGAGGAGCCATTACATCCAGGATTACCTACTTCCTCGCAATGTGGTACAGAAGCCACCGTCCCCCTTGGTGTCACTCCCAGCGCACGTCACAAGGCACAAGTAATGACAGTGGCACAAAATAATAATAATAATAATCGTATGGCCTCAGCTACCGTGTGCAGACATTTCGATTTGACGCTATCTGGCTGTCTGCTCGTCAATTTCGACGTTCTGTTTTACTCTAGGCCCACTAGATGGCAGACAGAGTAAACCGGATCTCTCTTGGGCGTCTATGGCTGAGATTTAATGAATTTTGTCGGGTAAACACCAAATGTGTCACCAGAGACCTTTTACATGCTGACATCGTACGACATGGAGTATCGAATGGACTTTTTCCGCCCTTCAAAAATCCGACTACCTCTGCCAGTGGCACAGGAACCCCACCATAGAACTCTAAAAGCATAGAGAGAAATCATTTGGACAAAACGAGTCGTGGTACAAGTTCGTACACGCCGGTGTCTGGGTACGAGTTCGTCACCAAACATTCGAGGGAATAGAATCATCTTGGCAGCAAGGTAGAGTTCAGGCTGGAGGTGGCTGTATCATCGTATGAGGAATGTTCACTTGAGCGAAATGAGACCCCTGGTATACCTGACAACGTCCTCTGGGGGTAGGAGTAAATGGATAGTCCCAGGGCGAAAATTATGGCCTTATACTCATCTGTTTCCTAGGATTACCCGATAAGTCGTAAAATCTCAATTTTACTCCTCTGGTGGGAGAGAAAAAGAAGGAGGCAGTATTATCCTCCAAGCCAGAGAAAAACACCTCTTCACTGTTAATTTGGAAAATACTATGCTGACATATAGTAATTGTGAGGGGGGGGGGCACCTCTCCTAACACCAAACTGCGATTTTCAGGGTTGAATTTAGAGTTATTTAGTGGGATATGTTGTTTTAATTTGAAAAAGGCCGAAAGGGGTTTTAAATCAGCTCATAAAAGAGCGAAGGGCCACGATGTTTTTTACGTGCGTTTGACAACGTTACTCACCGACGAATTATACAGGAACCTGCTGTTCGATAATGTTCAGCCAATTTGTTCACCTCCAGCACACTGCAAGAGACCTGTACGTACAAGACCATCCACCGTCCAGTCGCTCCCGAATTGTGGTTGATTGGTTCGCAACACTTCACGGACATGAAGATAATTGCCTTGTCTCGAAGGTCACCCGAACTCAATCCCATTGAGCACAGCGAGGATGCTATCGAGAGAGAGAGAGAGAGAGAGAGAGAGAGAGAGACAGAGATGTGAGCGCAGTTCAGGAGCCAGCTCCGCACAATCTCTGTGCATCGCGGGATGCTGTGCAGTGGTCATGAGGTCATGACTTCCACGCTTCCCACATCTTGTCGAGTCCTGTCACACCGCAATCAGGGTGAAAGGATGTGCTACATGCAACTAGTAAGTATCTCTAATTCAACTGCCCATCAGTGTGTACTGTAGAGCCTGCCTAGCGCAGGCGGTAAAGACGTGTTTGGTTCACCCGGAAGTGGGACAAATATTCGTTTATAGGAAGGGGTTTTAGGGATTGTAATAATTTACCAAGGGAGATGTTCAATAAATTTTCCACATTCATTGCAATCATTTAAGAAAAAACTAGAAAAACAACATATAGGGAATCGGCCACCTAAGCGACTGTCCTAACTGCAGATCAGTAGTGACTGACTGATAGACGGGTTCGATTCCCCGTCAAGAAGTTGAAAAATCCGCAAAGGCCCATAGAGATTCACTCAACCTGCACAACAAACGACTAGGTACCGAGTTAATTCCTGGGGGCAAAGGCGAGTGGACGTAGAGTTGACCACTCTATACCAATTAGTGCTGAGCAGAGGCAGCCCATGCAAGCTCGCTGCCAGTTCCGAGCTAATTCAACTCGCCATCGCGCGGAGCGCAGATCGTCGAGCTGGCTTTGACTAGGCTCAGGTGAATGTAGAAGTTTCAATCAAAATCGCGTGAATATTTATGACTGGGGTGCTAATAGTGTAACCCACATTCAATTTCAATAATAATGTTATTGGGCTACGTCCCACTAACTACTTTTTTACGGTTTTCGGAGACTACGAGGTGCTGGAATTTAGTCCCGCAGGAGTTCTTTTACGTGCCAGTAAATCTACCGACATGAGGCTGACGTATTTGAGCACCTTCAAATACCACCGGACTGAGCCAGGATCGAACTTGCCAAGTTGGGGTCAGAAGGCCAGCACCTCAACCGTCGAAACAACTCAGCCAGGCACATCCAGTTTCGAAGTTACATGTTAACAACATGAATAAAACAACGGAACTAGGCATAAGTTGTCGATTGGATAAAACATGTATTTCTTCTTGAATATTAGTTGGTAAAAGCATATATTTTCTTGATCTTGGTTGAACATAGCACAACAAACTGCGCTATGTTTAAAGTCGTAGGCCACTTGCTGGACACATCTTTACCCTAAAACTTAATTAATGCATGTAGCTTTATAGTGTAAGAACAGAGGGATAGCAAATTATTCACAGCACAAACCACAAATGAGGACAAAACGGAAGGGCCGATACCTTTACAAAATAAACGTTGTACTGGTAGGTCATTTAATTTATGAGGGCTAATTGTACTACTTTCTTCTGTGTTCATTAGTCCTTACTTGCTGAAATTTCTTTCCGCAAAATAACTCGTTCCACAGACTGCTAAAATGTAGTGGTTTCGACAATATGCCCGAACTGCAGGAGATCTCTCATAATTTATGACAAAAGCATTTTCGCATTGACTCCATTCAGGACGGCAACAATCTCGTAGTTTATTAATGCATCAGTAAAAATCATTTTCTTTCCTTCCCTATTTCATTCATTAAAACGTAAGGATATCTTGTATTTAGAAACATCGCAACGAGACGAAAATAGGTAGAACAACATATCATACCAGTAGAGGCTTAATATTCATGTTCATTAAGAATTTTGTTCTTCTGTGCATCTGACTGGACAACGCAGAAGAAATGTGAGAATCAAACTGCAACAGTATAATGACATACAATAATTAAAGTTGTGAACGAACTTGCATTCTCGTACTGTAACAATCATTATAAATAGCAGCCTGTCTTATCAACTGTAGAGTTCGTGAAGTCACAAGACGAAGTCATTCTCCTCCACGTATGCTAAAGGAAACAGAAAATTGCCTATTATATTCTTGGATTGGACGTAGGAAAGGTTTTCATTACGGGCGGGCCAACTGGAAGGTAACGCCTTCTCTCTAGCCAGGCCTGAGCCTGAGCCTCGCGTAGCACCTGCTGCCGCTCTTCGAGCCGTGGATTTGTTTGAGATTCCCGATCTTATTGGGTCCATATTCTCAATTTGACGTGTGGCTCTTAAGAGCGTTGACTGGTGGGTTTGTTTGGTATTTAATTTCCAGTATTTCAGGGAAAAAGTGGAGTGGTGAAGGTGGAGGTATTGAAATGTGGTGGTGGTGGCAATTGTTTGCCGTTATTTGCGACTTAGGAATAGGAGACTTGATCTACGGGCAACAATTTTGTAAAGCCAAACGTACAGTTTATAAGGGACAATGTTCTATTCCTCAGAAAAAAGCAGACGTGGAACAACTATTCCAAATTTCCTGTTGTTAAGGTGTTCATCAGAAATGTTTGATAGCGCGATGATAATGGGAGAGGATGTCAGACATGTTCTTGTAAAAACCTGACAATACTAATGACCTGGACTAGCACTGCCACCTAAAGACGGCGGCGTACTGACACCGTGCATAAGAGCTCAGCTCACCGCGATGTGCTGCGCGTGGCGCCTTTAAGTGTGATGATGATGAGCTAGCATCCGAGTAAGGATGATGTGACAAAACTCACATCTGAACAATCTTCTATGCATACAGTACAAAATTGTACATATTTCAAATAAAAGCTCGGATGAAGTATTCGGATTCATGCTTGTCGATTTGTCTGTCTGTGTATCTGTTTGTGGAAGTAGCACGCCTGATCTATTGCAGCGACTGGCAATTGAAGTTGGTATTTGAGTAGAATGCTTACTATAAACAAAAACGAGGCTACAAATTTGTACAATATTTCGAAGTAGAAAAGAATGAAAGGGGCACTTAAAGGTTTTTGCTCATTTTTCCACAAAGGTGAAATTTTGGATAAGAATGAATACTACAAACTTTGTACGAAAATAATAAAAAAACATTTTTGTTCAAATCATTTTCTGTTAGAGCACGCCGTTACTGACATGCTATTTTGTTATTGGTTTTACGAGTCCACCTCCGTAGAGTAACGGTTAGTGTTCTAAACTGCCGTCCTCGAGGGCCCGGGTTCGATTCCCGGCACTTTCAGAAATTTGAGAATGGCAGAAGGGCTGGTATGTGGCTGAAATGGCGCACGTAGCTCACCTCCACTGGGGTTGCGCCTGAAAAGAGCTGCACAACCTTGGAATGAGGACACGAGTTTCTTTATTGGTTTTATGTCGTACCGACTCAGATAGACCACAGGACGACAATGGGACTGTGACCTTATATAGGCACAGCTGAGTGCGAAAATGGAAAAAACAAGCTTCAAGGCTCTTAACCGAGGGGCTCGAACCCACCATTTCCCGAATGCAAGCTCACAACTGCGCGACCCTAACCACACGGCCAATTCGCTCGGTGAAATAACATTCTTGCCATTCCCAAGTTAACATCATGTAAAATATGAGGTTGTATTTGGATAAAAGTTTTTTTTTTTTTACAAGTTGGTTTACGGCGCATCGACACAGATAGGCCTTACGGCGACGAGATAAAAGCCTAGGCTGATTCTTAGTCAATAGTACACTCAGTAAATTACAAATAAAGGTACTACGGTAACAGCGATTGTCACATATATATACCAGCACTGTCTGATGCCTACGATGTAACAACAGTAACAACACGTGTAATTCACTAGAGGTTAAAAAGTTAACAATCAATCCGATGCGCTTCAAGGAACTGAAATTTGATTACCAGGGTGTAGCAGTATTAACGCTGATAGGTGGGGATCGCAGAGTACGGCCGTAATCCAATGAAATGTCATTACACTCAAATGAGCGCGCCGCGTGGAAACAGGTAATGATCGATTAGGTTTCACTTGGGACAGAAGGGAGATCGCGAGAAAATTACCTGAAAAAACACAAGGCATCGAACGTGGGGAGATAACAAACTGATCTTTTTTATAAACTGACTGCTACCATCTTAAACGTTTCGTCACTGCCTTAAAAGCTGAATAATAGTTCTACATAATTCAGATTCAGAATGATAAAAACCAATTTTATAACAATTTCTCCATCTTACACCATCATTATTATGCTCTAAAGGTTTATCCTTGCCGTAACAACCGCAGTGCTCTGTATTCAGCAATTGGTGTTAGCTACAGGTCATTCCGCAGGCCAAGGTTAACCCTTATAGAACCAAAGGATGATCCATTGTCAATGTCCTGCCCCTGCAAGGTGACCGACTGATGATTACATCGTTAATGGCCACACCAGCTAACAATCAACAAACATCTGGCGATATTTCGTCAATGGAATATAGCTAAAACTTTTCAAAAATGCTTCTTTTATTCATAATCTCGTTTCGTTGTAATGCCTTTGATACAGGGCTTTTTTTTTTTTTTTTTTTACATTTTGGAAACACATAAATTATATACGGAAATCATAATTACAACCCATGTTGTGGATTTATAAAATCAGGACCGTAAATAATGACACAGATGCCTTACTTTTTCTCGCCACATCACTTGATAAAATGCGCATTCTTCTTAAACTTGTCAAGTGCTAAAAGGGTTAATATACCGGGCGAGTTGGCCGTGCGCGTAGAGGCGCGCGGCTGTGAGCTTGCATCCGGGAGATAGTAGGTTCGAATCCCTATATCGGCAGCCCTGAATATGGTTTTCCGTGGTTTCCCATTTTCACACCAGGCAAATGCTGGGGCTGTACCTTAATTAAGGCCACGGCCGCTTCCTTCCAACTCCTAGGCCTTTCCTATCCCATCGTCGCCATAAGACCTATCTGTGTCGGTGCGACGTAAAGCCCCTAGCAAAAAAAAGGGTTAATAAAGGATTCTCTTTGTCATCCTCCTCCCCTCTTCTCAAAAATGTTCTAATGATAATAATGATGCTATTTGCTTTATGTTCTACTAACTACTTTTACGGTTTTAGGAGAACAAATTTTCTTTTCAAGACGTTGCGAAGGAAATAGCTGTATCTGAAAATAAATGTGATGAAAAAGTTGAACAATGGGAATCAAGGAAGAAGATAACCAACGATCACATGTTTCGACACACTGGTTTCCTTTGCCATGTCTTCCAAAGAAAACGTGTTGGAAAGAGGGCCAGTTTATTAGGCTTCTTTTCTCGTTTAGTTCTTTGAGAATCTTCCTATTACAATACTTTTCTTTTCGTTCCGAACGTTTTCGCGCCATTCTTCTGTACATTTACATCTCTAGCTGCCTGTAACCTCTGCCTTTCTCGATTTCCCAGTGTCAGTCCATACAAAGTAAGAACATTCTAGAAATCTGACTTAAGTAATTGAAAATCATCTCAATTCTCAGATATGTATAAAAGACATGTATGTATGTTTAGTCCTCAGCCCGAAGGCTGATTGGATCCTCAACAGCTCCGCCATCAGCTGTCATAGATGGCCTGGGCATCAATGAAGAGGCGTACTAGGGAAATGAGGAGTGAGGTAGTTTCCCGTTGCTTTCCTCACCGAGCCAGAAGTTGCTATTACATATCAGTCTGCCAAGCCCACTGAAATGCATGCACCAACCGACCCTATGAGCAATATTTTCACACCATTCATAGCAGGGACTGGCTGCAGAAGGAATGGCATTACTAGCATCACTCATACCTCAGTCACTTTCATTTTGTCAAAGCCAAGGATAAAGCTGAGACAGATCAATGAAAGTAACAAAATTGCTCTAGCCCATACCAGAAGACACAGTGCACTGTAAACACTACATCTTGCCAGCAAAGGCACATAAAAGACATATCAATAGAGAAAAACTACTCCACTAAATAATAATAATGATAATAATAATAATAATAATAATAATAATAATAATAATAATAATAATAATAATAATACCTCCTCTGCGAACCATGTGACCTTGCCGCGGTGGGGAGGCTTGCGTGTCCCAATGATGCAGATAGCCGAGCCGCAGGTGCAACCATATCGGATGGGTATCTGTTGAGAGACCAGACTAACGAATGGTTCATCGAAAGGGGGGTAGCAGTAGATGATTGACTGATACGGCCTTGTAATAATACTCAACATGGCTTAGCTGTGTTGATACTGCTACATGGCTGAAAGCAACGGGAAACTACAGCCGTAACCACCTCCCGAGGACATGCAGCTCTCTCTGTATGAATGATGTACTGATGATGGCTTCCTACCGGGTAAAATATTCCGGAGGTAAACTAGTCCCCCATTCGGATCTCCGGGTGGGGACTACACGAGAGGGGGCGATCATCAGGAAGATGGATACTGACATTCTGCGAGTCGGAGCGTGGACTGTTAGAAGTTTGAATCGTTGTGGTAGGTTAGAGAATCTAAAAAGGGAGATGGATAGGCTAAAGTTAGATGTAGTAGGTATACGTGAAGTACGTTGGCAGGAAGAACAGGATTTTTGGTCAGGAGACTACCGAATTATCAACACGAAATCAAACAGGGGTAATGCAGGAGTTGGTTTAATAATGAATAAGAAAATAGGGCAGCGGATAAGCTACTACGACCACCATAGTGAAAGAATTATTGTCGCCAAGATAGACACCAAACCAATGCCCACCACAATAGTGCAGGTCTATATGCCTACTAGTTCAGCGGATGATGAAGAAATTGAAAGAATATATGAGGAGATAGAAGATTTAATACAATATGTCAAAGGTGACGAGAATCTAATTGTGATGGGAGACTGGAACGCAGTGATAGGCCAAGGAAGAGAAGGTAGCACAGTAGGAGAATTTGGATTGGGACAAAGGAACGAAAGAGGATGTCGGCTGGTTGAATTCTGCACTGACCATAATTTAGTCCTCGCCAATACTTGGTTCAAACACCACAAACGACGGCTGTATACGTGGACGAGACCTGGAGACACTGGAAGGTATCAAATAGACTTCATTATGATTAGGCAGAGATTCAGAAACCAGGTGTTGGATTGCAAAACTTTCCCAGGAGCAGACGTGGACTCTGACCACAACTTGTTGGTCATGAAATGCCATCTGAAGTTGAAGAAATTGAAGAAAGGAAAGAATGCAAAAAGATGGGATCTAGACAAGTTGAAAGAAAAGAGTGTGATGGATCGTTTCAAGGAACATGTTGCACAAGGACTAAATGAAAAGGCCGAAGGAAACACAGTAGAGGAAGAGTGGAGAGTCATGAAAAATGAAGTCAGTAGGGCTGCTGAAGAAATGTTAGGAAGGAAGAAAAGATCAACTAAGAATCAGTGGATAACTCAGGAGATTCTAGACCTGATTGATGAACGACGAAAATACAAGAATGCTAGAAATGAAGAGGGCAGAAAAGAATACAGGCGATTAAAGAATGAAGTGGATAGAAAGTGCAAGGTAGCTAAGGAAGAATGGCTGAAGGAGAAGTGCAAGGATGTCGAAGGCTGTATGGTCCTGGGAAAGGTAGATGCTGCATACAGGAAAATCAAGGAAACCTTTGGAGAAAGGAAATCTAGGCGCATGAATATTAAGAGCTCAGATGGAAAGCCACTTCTAGGGAAAGAAGACAAAGCAGAAAGATGGCAGGAGCATATCCAACAGTTGTATCAAGGTAACGATGTAGATAATTTCGTTCTGGAACATGAAGAGGCTGTTGATGCTGATGAAATGGGAGACCCAATTTTGAGGTCAGAGTTTGACAGAGCTGTGAGTGACCTAAATAGGAACAAGGCACCTGGAATTGATGATATTCCCTCTGAATTACTGACTGCCTTAGGAGAAACCAGCATGGTAAGGTTATTTCATTTAGTGTGCAAGATGTATGAGACAGGAGAAGTCCCATCCGATTTTCGGCAGAATGTTGTTATACCTATTCCCAAGAACGCCGGTGCTGACAGGTGTGAAAACTACCGCACTATTAGTTTAGTATCTCATGCCTGCAAAACTTTAACACGTATTATTTACAGAAGAATGGAAAAACAAGTTGAAGCTGAGTTGGGGGAAGATCAATTTGGCTTCAGAAGAAATGTAGGAACACGTGAAGCAATCCTGACTTTACGTCTGATCTTAGAGGATCGAATCAAGAAGGACAAGCCCACGTACATGGCATTCGTAGATCTAGAAAAGGCATTCGATAATGTTGATTGGACCAGGCTATTTATGATTCTGAAGATGATAGGGATCAGATACCGAGAACGAAGAATTATCTACAACGTAGTGATAAGAATCGAGGGCTTTAAAAAAGAAGCAGCAATCCAGAAAGGAGTGAGGCAAGGCTGCAGTTTGTCCCCTCTCCTTTTCAATGTTTACATAGAACAGGCAGTAAAGGAAATCAAAGAGAAATTTGGAAAGGGAATCACAGTCCAAGGAGAGGAAATCAAAACCTTGAGATTTGCCGATGATATTGTTATTTTATCTGAGACTGCAGAAGATCTCGAGAAGTTGCTGAATGGTATGGATGAAGTCTTAGGTAAGGAGTACAAGATGAAAATAAATAAGTCCAAAACAAAGGTAATGGAGTGCAGTCGAACGAAGGCAGGTGATGTAGGAAATATTAGATTAGGAAACGAAGTCTTAAAGGAAGTAGATGAATATTGTTACTTGGGTAGTAAAATAACCAACGATGGCAGAAGTAAGGAGGACATAAAATGCAGACTAGCATAAGCAAGGAAGAGCTTTCTTAAGAAAAGAAATTTGCTCACTTCAAACATTGATATCGGAATTAGGAAGATGTTTTTGAAGACTTTCGTGTGGAGCGTGGCATTGTATGGAAGTGAAACATGGACGATAACTAGCTCAGAAAGAAAGAGAATAGAAGCTTTTGAAATGTGGTGTTACAGAAGAATGCTGAAGGTGAGATGGATAGATCGAATCACGAATGAAGAGATACTGAATCGAATTGGTGAGAGGAGATCGATTTGGCTAAATTTGACGAGAAGAAGAGATAGAATGATAGGACACATCTTAAGACACCCAGGACTTGTTCAGTTAGTTTTTGAAGGAAGTGTAGGTGGCAAGAACGGTAGGGGTAGACCAAGGTATGAATATGACAAACAGATTAGAGCAGATGTAGGATGCAATAGTTACGTAGAAATGAAAAGGTTAGCACAGGATAGGGTGGCATGGAGAGCTGCATCAAACCAGTCTATGGACTGATGACTCAAACAACAATAAGAAGAAGAAGAAGAAACAATGAATGTTTAACGGCCATTAAATTGCTATAGATTTAAATAAACGCGGAATGTCTGACCTTCCTCCTTTTCTCCCTTTCTACCTTACTACCGAACTAGAATCCAATGGCAGAGATTAATCGCATTTAAACTCTCCTGAAATGACACCGCAGCGACGATATAGCCCACTATTTTGAAAAATAATAATCAAAAACCTGGGTTCGATTCCCACCTAGTCCAAGGATTTTAGCCGTTTCCGGCGAAATCATCCGGTTCGGGAGCTGGGTGTTCAGTGTTCGTTTTAATCCATACGATACACCATAGTACGATGGTGGTGGTTGTTTTGAAGAAGAATTACAACTGGGCAATCATCCTCACTTAACACATTAATCTGAAGGAAAATGATGATGATGATGATTGTTGTTTAAAGGGGCCTAACCGCTAGGTCATAGGCCCCTAATGGTACGAGATGTAACGAGAAGATATGATAATTAAAATTTTAAAATATATCCACTGACTACAATTTAAAATAGATGATGAAACATTATTATGAGATTAAAATAATCAGTGGATCTAATTCGCAATACCTTATTTTCTAATAAAATTATAGAAATAAATTACAATGCAATAAGGCATTGTCTTGAAGTACAGAGATATATATCATTCAAATTACTTTGTAGAAGTTAAAATAACACATTCAAATACGCAAACACGAACTAAAATAGAGCCAATGAGATAAAAGCGTAGTTAACAAAAATACATTATTACACACGATAAGAAAGCAACTATCCCTCATCAAACGGATGACGAGGTCTCTTGACTGCTCGTCATCACGTAGGATGAGAGAAATGGCATTCGGGAGTTGTAGACCACGGCGCAGATCGGCCAGGTCCACACACTCCGTAAGGAGGTGTACCACGATTAGATGACCGCCGCAAGTGGGGTGGGGGGTGGGGGAAGCGTTCACCCTTCAGTAGGTAGGAGTGCGTTACCACGCCATGACCAATCCGAAGACGACATATTACCCACTGCTTCTCTCCGAGAAGCCCGAAGCGAAGTCGTCCATACCTTCGTAGTTCCTTTTATCGCTCTCAGCTTATTTGGGAGAGTGGTGGCCTGCAACTCCATCTCCCAATGGGACATAACCAGATGTCTCTGCTGAGAGCGAATGTCACTGGTACGAACTCTGTAAGGCAATGTGGGCAAGGTAACGGTCTCCTTGGCAGCCTTGTCAGCTAACTCGTTTCCCTCTACATCAACGTGGCTGGGGAGCCACATACACGTCATTCCGGTGCTGGCATCCGAACACCCGGCCAGCAGGTCCTGGATCCGCTGCATCAGAGGGTGCCGAGGGAAACATGTATTTATACAGTAGATTGTAGCGCGCTCAAGGTGTCGGTACACAGCAGAAATTGCCGGCGCTCATCGGACAGTGTGTACCGCAGAGCTTCAGAGATGGCATAGAGCTCTGCTGTGTACACACTACAGATTTTCGGTAAAAGAAAAAGAAACCTGTTATTGTCAACAACAAACGCACAGCCTACTTCAGTTTCTGTCCTCGAACCATCCATGAAAACAACGACCGAATCAGGGTACCGGGCAACAACGGACAGGAAGTGTCTTGGATAAGTGGAGGGGTCCGTGTTTTCCTTCGGGCCGGTGTGAAGAAGGAAACTGAAAAGAAGTCCGAAGAATGTAGGTATGGGAAAAAGAAACAGAAGAATCACGAAGGGCGTGAAAACGAAAGACGCTCTAGGCCTAGCAAACCTAATACCGTTGGTGTCGAAAAAGAACAAGAGTTGTCCAAGGGAGGTTATTTAGGATAGATGAAAGTGAGGAGCATGATAAATGTAAATGGACGTGGGGGGGGGGGCGCAGCTGTGAGCTTGCATGCGGGAGAAAGTTGGTTCGAGTCCCACTGTCGGTAGCACTGAAGATGGTTTTCCGTGGTTTCCCATTTTCACACCAGGCAAATTCTGGGGTACCTTAATTAAGGCCACGGCCACTTCCTTCCCACTCCTAGACCTTTCCTATCCCATCGTCGACATAAGACCTATCTGTGTCGGCGCGACGTAAAGCCAATTGCCAAAAAAAAAAAAAGTGTAAATGGAAGTTTAGTCAATCTCAGCTAACGGACCCGTGGCCGCAAACGCGCTCTCCTTAGATGAAATCCGTCGTCCCTTACGACAGGGACAGGCAGGGAATAGCATGGACGTATTCTATTGCCACTACTCACTGGCGTATGCACATAGTACCAACCAAAACAGAAACACGTAATAGTGATATTTTTCCAAGGGAGTTGGCGTCAAGAAGAACAACCAACCGTAAAAGTGGCCTAATACCCATGCAGCGGCGAGTCCAAGTAATTGGGAAATAGGTTAGGAAGAAGAACATGAGAAGTTTATCTCCTTAACTCCTCTAATGAGGTCAACGTCAAGAACGGCATGTGATTATAAAAATTCGCTACGAAGATTCAGCTCACTTCATACTTGACCCCGTTGAGAAGCGCGACAAGAGTTAGACATTCTCATGTTAGTAGTTTTATATTAGGTTACTTTTAATTTGTTAAACATCTATTAGTTTCCCATTAATTTAAACTGTTTTTGTGTTCTTAAAACATTAACTTTCATGCATTATGAAATCCAAAAGAGGATTAATCTTAAAGTGCCCCACCAATATCAACAACAGAGAATCAGTAGTAAAAACAAAACACCATAAGCCATAATTAGAGGCGGTGATTTTTAGCGTTCTGAAATCAGAAATGTTTGCATTTTGTAACTTTTATGCATTTGTAATTTGTGGTTTTATAGCGCTTTGAAGAAAAACGCAAACTAGTTCATTTTTATAAATACAGTAGGTAATCTCTCTTGATAATGCAAATCCTCAGCCTATTTGCAGGCATTCGACCGGGTCAGAAATGGAATGAATTAAGTCCCATCTAGTGGCGGGGACAGGAATTGTGCCGGCTGTCGAAGCCTGTCACACTCCTCAAGGGAAATGATTAATGACTGATAGATGAACTGAAATGATAAAGGAGAGGGTCGCTGGAATGATAGATGATAGGGAAAACCGGAGTACCCGGAGAAAAATCTGTACCGCCTCCGCTTTGTCCAGCACAAATCTAACATTGAGTGGCCGGGATTTGAACCATGGGATCCAGCAAAGAGAGGCCGGCGTGCTGACACCTGAGCCACGGAGGCTCTTCTCTTGATAATTTTAATGTGAAATTAAAATCGCATTTTCAGACAGCTGAAATAAAAATGCATTGTCATACAATACTATATTTTAGACTCATATAGGCCAAACCCATAAATCCACAGAGAAAAGGACCCAACTTCATACTGATAAAATAAGATTTAAAATATGTTCATGAATTAGTGATGTCCGTCTCCGTGGTGTACTGGTTAGCGTGATTAACTGCCATCCCCGGAGCCCGGGTTCGATTCCCGGCTCTGCCACAAAATTTGAAAAGTGGTACGAGGGCTGGAACGGGGTCCAGTCAGCCTCGGGAGGTCAACTGAGTAGAGCGGGGGAGGGGGGTTCGATTCCCACCTCAGCCATCCTCGAAGTGGTTTTCCGTGGTTTCCCACTTCTCCTCCAGGCAAATGCCGGGATGGTACCTAACTTGAGGCCACGGCCGCTTCCTTTCCAGTCCCTTGTCCATCCCTTCCAATCTTCCCATCCCCCCCACAAGGCCCCTGTTCAGCACAGCAAGTGAGGCCGCCTGGGCGAGGCACTGGTCCTCCTCCCCAGTTTTATACCGACCCAAAGTCTGAGCTCCAGGATACTGCCCCTGTGGCGGTAGAGGTGGGATCCTTCGCTGAGTCCGAGGGAAAAACCGACGCTGGAGGGTAAGCAGATTAAGAAGTAGTGATACTGCTGAAGGAAATCACAGAACATACCTGAACATTCTGTTATGCTATTTGTATTCTCTTACACCTAAATTGTATTTACTGAAATGTATCTTTCAGCATCTACGCCGTTGGTACGGCCCAAAATAGCTTGCTGGTCAAATTGTGGGTGTTTAAACTGAACTGGCAACACCATTTACAGGCACAAGAAGAAAGAAATTGTATCTGAAAAACGATCGGCATCGCATTTTAATATACATTTCGCATTTTATCTCATTTTCAAAACACATTAAAAAATGATTTATAAACCTTGAAAAGTGTAAATACAAAAGTACAAGCTTTTATAAGCATTTCGCCTAATATCGCTATTGGGAATAATCGTCATCCCTGAGATATACAGTAATCTATAGACTATAAGAAACAAAACAATACCCTTCAATTACAGACCGCCTTTAAAATAATATTCCCAAATGGGTATTATGGCAGTTAGTAGTTAATTTTTGTTTCGCTTTGAATGTGCTACTGGTTAAACAACGTCTAAATTATTCTGCGGCACATGCGACACATGCACGGATGCAGGAAATCCTCTCCAGAAGCGCGCAAGTCATTAAAAAATCTCCCGACTACATGCGTCTAGCAGGGTTAAGCCAGGAACTCTGAAATACTTAGCTCGTTCCTTTCCTCACCACGACGTGTTGGGACTACGTCCGTCTCCCCTGCCGAAGCTCAATCCCGTATCAACTCCTACGCGAATGCCGCACCGTCTTTGATCTCCAAATTGCTTGAGTTTCTCTCGCTGGACCACGGTTGTACACAACATGAAAAGGACAGCGGCTGCTGCTAGTACAAGAAGCCACATTCCGTCTCTCTGAAACAGGGGCCTGCACTCTACCTGATGAATGTTTCATCAGCCGACTTCATTCGAAAATAGTCCTATCCTCATAAAATGTGAAAATTGTGAAAGTGGCCATTACGAGCATTTATTATTCATATTTCGTCAAATTAATGTGCAGAGTATTAATTCATTTCTCACTTCCAGACAGTGCGCTATGTTTAATTCACCTCCAACCCAGCGGTGGTCAAATAGTTCCAAACAGCACTCTTATAAGTGATGATGTAAAGTCTGGTTTAGGTTGTGTCGTACAAGTTAATGTGTAAGAAATTCCAAGGGGTCATATTAAGTGTTCATTTGACAAAATGATCTCGGCATTAAACTCTCTTTCAATAGAGTTCTCGCTTTTTCCTACTTAAAATATACTCAATATAGGTAAATAACGTGGCTTGATCTATCAGCCAAAACAATATGGGAATAAACACAGATTCACTGTGACAGCCGATTATTATTTGCGAATAAGCCTATGAGGGCTACGCAGAGTACTTAGCGGCGTGCGTTTCCCTTCCTTCGTTCCCACATTTCTTTCATTATTTTACTGTGGCTTCCTATCTGTCTTCAGACCAGGTTGTGCCATCTTCTTCTTTAGTCTTTCCTCTTTGTCCACTTGCCATTTGTGAATTTATTATTATTATTATTATTATTATTATTATTATTATTATTAAAGGAAACTTTCCTCAGGGTTAAACAGCTTTATATGTACGAAATAATTAAGAAAATAACTGGAATCCACGATATGGAATTGTAAGTGAACGTACATACGGAAAAAACTGGGATGTAGAGGTTATTTTCCAGATCAGCAGGTATTATACTAAATATGGCTCTAGAACACTACAAGTTGTAGTTCCTACATTTTTGAACAAGTTACCCTCAGAAGTGAAACACTTAACAACAAAATATCAATTAAAAACAGATGAAACTTATGAATCATAGAAGATAAAATTACAGTTTAAGTATATGCCCATACAGAGGAAATTTATCATAAATATATGTCTCATCTAAGAGTTGTCGGGTGCTTTTTCTCTGGTGTTTCGGACGATATTTCCAATTTCGCTTTTGTAATGTGTAGGCGGAGTTAATCTAAACAAAGACTGCTCAACAAGCACGTCATCCGACATCCAGTGTCAACGGAATGTGTCGTTTAGGTTCTCCCTGCAAACAAAACGTTGTTTAAAGAGTATTTTTATTTGCCCTGACAATTAAGCAGCCTCAAATTAGTCTATTGCGATATTCCATTCAAGGATATTTATTGACGGAGACAAGAGGAATAGTTACTCTTATCAGTAGCACTTGTGTGAGGCTAGTGTACCACAGCAGCGTTGAGACAGCACGGCGCTTTACAAGGCAGTGCGACTAGGAAAGCTGTATTGTCACCGTCAGTGAACGGGATATCGTTAAGTAGACTAATTTAACAGTGGAGGTGGGCTCTCAGGAGCACATGAGTACGTGAACACCCAGTCCTAATGCATAGTCACGCATTCATGGATAATTGAAAATTGTTTTCTTTGTTTCGACCTGATTTCATCCATCGATCGAAGCCATTCGACTTATTTGGAAGCTTCGTTACACTAGCAGCCGTTCGTTTGGACTGACAATGCAGAGAGCCCACTGGAGACTGAGCTACGAGCCAGATGATTACGCGCATGCGGATGACGTCATGGTTTATGCATAGATATCCCCATAAGCGAGGAGCAAGGGAACGCATGTGGCTTTCCGTCTACCAAACCAGAGACAGTATTACAGTTGACAACAAAGCTCCTCCACCTCTCCTGTTACTGTTGGCCACAGCTCCCAGAAGTTACTATTGCATTGCATCGCAGGAAGATTTCGCTAGTAGGTAATTCTGAACAGGTGTTCGAAATCGCGGGAAGAAGTTTGCTTTACATTGTGGGTGGAGAATAGTTTAAAGTGAGATTAATTCTGAGTACCGGTAAATGTGGTACCGGTACGCATTATTGTTATACTCGTTGTGGTTGAGAAGCTGATGAGTACATTATGTTTCTTCAGGGCTCTGGCTATTTGGTATGATACTTTTCCAATGAATGGTATGCCGTGATACAGCACGTCTTATTTTTGGCGTTCATTTTCTAGCATTGACTTTACTGCTGTTTTCTTCCTGACGATCCTAAGCATTTCATCTATCATACTGTCACATCCACAGACGTCTTTATAGTTTCTTTCGAAACTTCTAAATGTGTATTTATCTTCAAATACGAGGGTCGAGTCATAAGTCGTGGCAACCATTTCTTTTCTCGCGAACAGGAGACAACACGGAAAATCTAGTACATACCGTAAGTTTCCAAGTGATATCTTAGATTTTCCGTCTTATCTCCTGTTCGCGAGAAAAAAGTTGCCATGACTTACGACTCGACCTCCGTAATTTTCTACTGATGATGCTATACATTCCTTCGTCCTTTCTCCTAGTTATCCACTTCCTTTCTCTAACTAGCTTATTTTTATTATTTTATTTTTCAAGCCCAAAGTTAACAAAATTCCGGGAGCAGCTGATGTTAAATTGTTGTTCATGTTCACTTTGTTACCTTGCCTATCTTCGACTGCTGAGAAGCTGACAATGTGCTGCGTCTTATCGGTCGTGGTTATACTCGCTGACTTAGAAATATCCAGGCGATCAGTGTAAGAGTGAGAAAAAATGTAGCAGACCCTCGTGTTATCAACCTATGTTCTTGTTCAAACTGCTACGGAGTTGTTCATCTCCCTGCCATGCACAGTCCTTTTCTTTCTTCACTCTATAACCTCATCCTTCGAGAGGTCGGAAATCTTTCCATTTGCTCGTAGATTAAAGTTACGAGTAATGGATATTCATGTTTTGCCTAAAACACGACCGATTTGAAATTTACGTGCGGGGTCTGCTGAACACGTGACGATCTGAGAAGAAATAAATTAATTACATGATTCCTCCTTGAAGTTTACTCCAGTTTCTCAGGCTGTACTGTTGCTAACGATAGGAACAAAGGAGAGTTAAATTGGGATCTGCGCTCGCTTTTGTGTCTCTGTTAAATAAATTAGCTGGGATAATTTGCATTATTTATCGTTATTTATATAAGACATTTAAAATGGCGTATTCTTGTTATTACAGATTAGTTCTAAGAAGAAAGCTTAAGTGATTTTGATACTTTGAGAAAGCAGAAACTTTTCCTAAGAGCTCTGTATTTAAATTTAGTTGAAGTTGCTGTTAGCTTGTCAACTCGACGACAAGTTGGTCTCCAGGACGCAAGGGATGACGTTACAATAGAATTAGCTTCAGCTTCGCTGAATGGACGTAGAATCTCCGCGGGCAGCTCACGAAGTACAGTAGCCTCTTAACCCTTTATACACCAAACACAGAATCCCTGCCCCCGCCCACTGTAAGTATTTTGATAACTGAGACGAATTTAACTGAAAACCAGGCGCCTCTATATGAAACATGATTTTGTAATTATTTAAAAGTATAGTCATGGAGGATGATGTCCACAACGCATCTTGGCATCGTAGTCTTTCTGTCCCTAGTCCTATACATAGAATGACCCAAGAGTCCGTTAACATTTGACGAAGCAATACTTCACGGCAGTGGCGGTTCGTGCTTAAAGGGCTTTCGGGCGCCGCCCCGCCGCCTTTACCAGAACACGTAACATAATTTCACTCCGTAGCTGATTATATAAAGAGATGGACAATGTAGCAAAGTCTAACTTATGGTACTGTGTTATTCAGTTATTCAATGTTATCTTTATTGTTTTGGCTGTAAACGTTTCACTTTTTTTTTATTTTCAAAGACAAGGCAAAGGCTGTCTGACCGTGGCATCCGTTCAGCAAGCACGATGTTTTCTCTTTGGTCCAGCACAATGTTTTCTCTTTAGACATTAGGCGGTCGGGTGCTGGCAGGAGAGCCCTCAGTAAGCTCCTGAGTTTAACAAGAGTGAGGGGTGCGGGAGGAGCCTTGGAAGACGATTTGGGCTTGTCAGGGGAAGGAAGAGTGCAGGCGAGGTGTATGCTTAGAGCATTTAATACTTGAAGGTTATATGGGCTGTCCGGCAGAGCCCGTAGCAATGTCGCCAACCACTTTACAATGTACCTAGGCCTTTTCCCACACGTCTTACGTTAACTGTTGTTAGAGGTTAATTCCAAAACTGTTTACAAAACAATGGATTCCATTATACTGACTATTTAAACAATTCAGTTCTAAAAATAAGCTAAAATAAATATTTCAAATCTAATCATAAGGTGACGGCACTATTTGTACGTTGGTCACATTTCTTTGAGATTTGAGGAAGCCGAAAGGAATTCTGGCGTGCATTGTTTATTTGTTCTCGTGAATGTCATTGTCGTTTGTGATCAGTGAAACAGGAGTAGCCGTGATTGCAGTAGCTGTTAGCCGGCTAATGTGTGTGTGTTTAAATGCCATTGTAGTGTAGTGTTGCTGTGCAAGTGTTCAGTAGATAAAACTACGGTACCATAATAGTTTAAATAACATTGTAAATTCTACCTTCAGTTTTAAGTGTCGTTTTAATATCTTCATTCGTATGTTTAGGACTTACCTGCCCATTTGAAAACTAAATGTTACAGTCTTAATTTAGGAAGACAAGGAAGATGAATTCTGAAAATAGTATTTTAAGTAGTGACGGGAATTTAAGTTTTGAACATAGGATAGAATTGAAGAAATTAGGGTCTCCTCGGCCGAATTTAAATATTGCACAAGAACAAAAATGCATATACTAGGAAATTCAGTCCGTCACTTTATAAGCAGGCTGACTGGCTGTGCGGATGTGAGATAAAGAATGCGTTCTTCTGTTACTCTTGTTTAGCAATGAATGTCGTTGACGCTCCATGGACATCATTCGGGGTATCAGACATAAAACACCTAGGTGAAAAAGCATAAACTGAGCGCGAAGCATATAAACGCTGGTATTGAATTTGCTATGCTTGGTAGAGTAGATATTCGATGCCAATTAGACAGCGCATACAGACTTAAAATTAAACAATCAAATGAACAGGTTTCGAAGAATCGATACATTCTTAGTAAATTAATTGAAGCTATTAAGTTCTGTGGGAAGTATGAACTAGCGCTCAGGGACCACGTATGTCTGATAAACCAGGCATTTTTCGAGGTTTAGTTAATTTAATGTCAGAGCTAGACAGCACACTGAAAGAACATATCGAAAGAGTAAATAACAGAGTATTTGTTGGGTTATCTAATACCATACAGAACGAGCTTCTGAATTCAATCTATGCCGTGTGCCATCAAATGATTTCGGAAGAAATCTCTCAGACAAATTTTGTGACAATTCAAGTTGATGAAACCACCGATTGTTCCACCTTATCTTAACTCGTTTTTGTTGTACGGTACGAGCTGGGTAGCAAAATAAATGAAAAATTCATGATAATCACTCAGCAGAAGTATTCTGCAGTATTCCAGGAGTTGGAAAAACTTCAGCTGGACCAAACTCCGGACAAAGTCATTGCGCAGACGTACGACGGCCTTTCAGTACTGAGTGAAAGGCAGACTGGCGTTCAAACAAGGGTCAAGGTCGTTTACAAAAACGCTCATTTTGTGCGCTGCTACGCGCATCAATTAAATTTAATTGTTGAGCAATGCGCTACTCAGAATAAGCAGGTCAGGATCTTTTTTTAGTAATTTAGAAGGGTTTTCATCATTTTTTTCAAAATCTGCGAAACGAACTGCTGTTTTGGACGAAGCGGTAAAAAGGCGCATCCCAAGAAATGCCACCAGAAGGTGGAACTTCAAGGCACGATGTGTAAGTACGGTTTTTATGTACAGAAATCTGATTTTCGGTACGTGATCGTTCTGCCTCGGAAGAAGATACGTACAGTATTTATTATTATTATTATTATTATTATTATTATTATTATTATTATTATTATTATTATTGCTAAGGGCTTTACGTCGCACCGACACAGATAGGTCTTATGGCGACGATGGGATAGGAAAGGGCTAGGAGTTGGAAGGAAGCGGCCGTGGCTTTAATTAAGGTACAGCCCCAGCATTTGCCTGGTGTGAAAATGGGAAACCACGGAAAACCATTTTCAGGGCTGCCGATAGTGGGATTCGAACCTACTATCTCCCGGATGCAATCTCACAGCCGCGCGCCTCTACGCGCATGGCCAACTCACCCGGTCGTACAGTATTTAGCCAGTGTCATCGGATTATTATTATTATTATTATTATTATTATTATTATTATTATTATTATTATTATTATTATTATTATATTTCATCTACAATTATCGTGGTGCTGGACAGTGAAAACTGGGCCGTTGGAAGGGGGGGGGGGGGAGGAGATGACGGCACAGCCCTGCCAGAGTAAAATGTCACGAACCGCCACTGCTTCACGGAATACTGGAGGTAGAGAGGTAATAACTGACACACATGATTGGCATGGCATGCGGTTTTATTGACACCAAAAACGATTGCACAAACAGGCCAAGACATGGCGCTGGACTATATCCGTGATGCCGCATGAAACCCTGTACGGTATAAAAGGAGCTGTCTTGAGACAGGGCATCAGAGAACAGGTATTAGCACTATCCGCGAGCTTCTGCGGGCGCTTTCCGTGCCTTCCTCGGCCGCCAAGCCATTCCCAACCAGCCATCGCCGTCTTCGAGAGAAATTACCAGCCCGGGAATTATATTCGGCGGGTTGACGAGGGAAATTACCAGCCCGGGAATTATAAGAAGTGAGGTGGTGTTCTGACTGCCCTTCGGCGGGTTGCTTACACCAACTTCACAGCGGGCTGCATACCCCATCGCATCGAACTTCTTGGAAACTTGACTCCTGGGGTTGCATACCCTAACTGAACTACAGGTGCATATCCGCCGCACACTTCGAGCCTCCCTTCTCCACGGCAATAATCTTCGGTTCGACAATGCGCCTGCAATCGCGGCATGTTGACTTTATCAGGAAAGACATTGTTAGTGAAGCTTTACTGTACTTTATTTTGGTGCCAATAAACCCCCATGTCATGCCAATCATGTGTGCGAAGTATTACCTCTCTACCTCAGATATTCCGTGAAGTATTGCCTCGTCAAATGTTATGGGACTTTTGGGCCACACTGTATATTAATCAGCCATCAGCGCCCAATAAGCGAATTCTAATTGCTGAAGCTAATCAATTACAACGTGATAGGGATTATAAGTATCTGTGGGTGAAAAGGAGTGGCAAAATGTTGATTAGGAAGACTGATGGTAGTCAAGTGAATGATATTCGTTGTGAAAGAGATTTTGGTGAATTGTAATCTGTTCGATCATAATTCTGTTCCTCTTTCAACTTTGATTTTTCATGAGCCACGAAAATAAGTTTTTCGTTTATTACAATAAATGTAAGAGGTCTTAAAACTAAGGTTGATTTATTCACAATCACCTGTGCTTTTCTTTCTTTTTTTTTTTTTTTTTTGCTATTTGCTTTACGTCGCGCAGACACAGATGGGTCTTATGGCGACGATGGGATAGGAAAGACCTAGGAATTGGAAGGAAGCGGCCGTGGCCTTAATTAAGGTACAGCCCCGGCATTTGCCTGGTGTGAAAATGGGAAACCACGGAAAACCATCTTCAGGGCTGCCGACAGTGGGGCTCGAACCCACTATCTCCCGATTACTGGATACTGGCCGCACTTAAGCGACTGCAGCTATCGAGCTCGGTCTGTGCTTTTCTTACGATGGGGCTGTAATGACTGAGACCTTTACTGAATAGTATATCTGACAGTGAATTACTTGCCAACAGTGGTTTAGTGTTTAGTAAGCCGAAAGGACCGGGGCGGGGAAGTCTTGATTGCTGTCAAAAAGTGTTTTAAAGCGAAACAATTATCGACGTACAATAGGTGATATTGCCAATCACTTACTATTTGTATCCTAAATAATAATAATAATAATAATAATAATAATAATAATAATAATAATAATAATAATAATAATAATAATAATAATATTTTTTGCTATTTGTTTTACGTCGCACCGACACAAATATGTCTTGTGGCGACGATGGGATGGGAAAGGCCTAGGAATTGGAAGGAAGAATTTTTTTTGCTATTTTGCTTAACGTCGCACCAACACAGATATGTCTTATGGCGACGATGGGAGAGGAAAGGTCTAGGAAGTGGAAGGAAGCGGCCGTGGCCTTAAGTAAGGTACAGCCCCGGCATTTGCCTGGTGTGAAAATGGGAAACCACGGAAAACCATCTTCAGGGCTGCCGACAGTGGGGCTCGAACCCACTATCTCCCGATTACTGGATACTGGCCGCACTTAAGCGACTGCAGCTCTCGAGCTCGGTAAAACATTATTTATAAATGTTGTATACAGTATTCCAGTATCGTCTTTCAGAGTGTATTAGAAAGCAATGATAATCTTATGATTTCCGACTGCGGATAATGTCTTTAATAAGAAATTAAAAGCCTACCTTTACAATTTGTAATTCTTTAATAATTCTTTCTGGTACCTACTCATCATAGGCCTACTTCCCAGTGTACTCATTTGTGTTATAAGTTTGATTTTATTATTGTTTGTTTTGCTTTCGATTACCGTGTGATTTCGCTGTGCAGTTTTTATTTCTTGTATGTCCCGGGGCGAGCCTCACCTACCGGGCGTGTCGCAGGTGGCGGATAGCACACCGCCCTCAAATATGGGGGTTAGCTGCGAATAAGGGGAAACCTGAATAAGCAGTCCCGGACAGAGGCAAACTCCTGCCTTGGAGAGAGAGGGAGAAACCTCAAAGGCTAAGGGAAGAAACCCTGACAGAAAATCTAGCAGGCCGAGGGCTATGAGGGAGGCAGTCCCTCCCACAAGGCTTTGCAGCTAGGGCTGATAACCCAAGTGTCCGAGATACAATTATTAAAATAAACTACAGAGGACACACCGGACTGATTAAAATGTTGACGACCAAGCGAGGAAAAAGGATCAAGAATATGGCAACATTGAATGTACGAGGACTGGCTGGTAAGGAGTTTGGACTGATGTCGGAAATGCTGAGAGCGAGGCTGAACATTTTGGCAGTGACAGAATCCAAGAAGAAAAGGCAATGGATATGAACAGCTAATAGAATCAAGCAGTGGTGATAGGTTTTTAATGTTTCATTCAGGCGTGGGCAAGGAACAGAGAGCAAACGAAGGAGTCGCCAAACTTATCTCTGAAGGCTACAGACATTATGTCAAGTACTGGAAATTCATCAATGAAAGAATGATCTCGGTGACTTTAACCTTCAACAGCAGCACCAATAAAGAGACCACTTTCATTGCCATATACGCACCCAACGAATATGATATTTCAAAACAGAAAGACAGTGTCTACGACGAACTGTAAAGGATAGTGGACGACACCATGGGAACTGTCTTCGTTCTTGGTGACTTCAATGGCAGGGTTGGAAACAGCATAGAGGGAATGGAGGGCCTGCTGGGGAAATACGGAGAGACGCACCAGAACGATAATGGGAGAAAACTCCTGGATGTGTGTGTAGGAAACGATTTTGTAATCACAAATACTATGTACCCACATAAAGAAGCGCGCCGATATACCTACAAGAGAAGTCCCCAGACGCAATGAGAAATCTATCATCGACTACATCCTAGCACAGAGGAGCCAGTGAAGATTTGTCCTGGATGCAAGAGTGTATAGAGGTTATGAGATTGGAAGTGACCACTATCTAGTAGTTATGCGACTGCATGTTAACATCAAGACGCAAGACCACGTTAGCAGGAGGAAACCTAAAGAAAGGATCAAGGTCCATAAACTGAAAGAAGAGGCCACCCAATAAGCCTATCAAATGGCGGTTAAACAAAGGATTGACCTACTGGAATTGCCATTTATGGGAGAAGACCAACTGGGTGAGACATGCCGCCTGTTCAAAGAGATAATCCTTGAAGCCCCAGCCGAAGTGTTTGGAAAGTCCAGCGGAAGGCAACAGCAGAAGAGGACACCATGGTGGACGGAAAGGGTAAAGGAGCTGGTTAGAAAGAAGAAAGAACTGTCGAAGAAATACTTAGTCACAAAACACCCAAGTGATTATGAGGCCTATAAAAACCAAAGGTTTGCAGAGAAGAACGCAGTACAAGATGCAAAACAACAATCGTGCGGAAAATTCGGAGATACAATGGAAGGAAAACTCCAAAACAACCAAAAGCTTTTTTTATAGGGTGCTGAAATCTTTACGAACACAGAAGCAGTGTCCTCTTAAGTTCATAAAGGACAAAAGCCATAACCTACTTCGAAGTGAAAATGACATCATGGATCGGTGGAAAGAACCCTTTCAAGAACTGATGGGAGAGAATAAGGAAACCAGGGATAATGATCAGGTTGGAGAAGAACAGCAGCAGCACCAAGAGGAAGGTTGGACCTGTGAAGAATTATCCATTGTATTGAAGAAAATGAAACTAGGCCAAGCTGCAGGTCATGATCAGATAGCACCTGAGATGCTGAAGTTTATGGGCAAAAGTGGCGCGAAGACTTGTTCCGCCGGATTATCAATCTTGCCTGGAAAACAAAGAAGATGCCAACCGACTGGGAGTACAGTGAAATTGTGCAATATTCAAGAAAGGAGATAATAGAGATTGCAAAGACCATCGTGGGATATCGCTCCTGAGTGTGTCGGGTAAAATATATGCAAGTATTTTGGAAGACAGGCTAAGGCAAGTTATAGAACCACAGTTGGACGAGGCGCAGTGTGGGTTCCGACCAGGAAGAAGCACCCAAGACCTCATATTTACCATCAGATAGATCAGTGAAAAACTGGCGAGGAACTGAAAATAGGCACACCTGGCCTTCATTGACCTACAGAAAGCCTTTGACACCATTCCGAGAGGTGAAATATGGAGGACACTGAAGCAAAGAAGTGTAAATGAACAACTAATTACAGCAATTCAAAGCCTGTACAGGAAATGTCGGAATTATGTTCGCACCTGCAATGAAGAGTCTTCGGAGTTTGAGACTTCAATGAGACTTAAACAAGGGTGCATCCTTAGCCCACTTATCTTCATTATCTAATGGATGACGTCATCAAATCATGTAATGGGCAGGTGCAGAAATTCAAGATTGACTATAAGTTTATGAGGCCAGTGTATATCACCCATTGTGCCTTCGCTGATGACATACTACTACTTGGAGACTCGGAAAGAAACCTTCAAAAGAACTTGCTTATCTGGGAAGGAGAGTAGGAAAAGACGGGCATGAAAATCAATACTAGAAAGACTCAGACCATGATGATGTCACGGCAGCCTAACCCACACCAGATCGCACTGAATGACGATACGGTATTGGAGCAGACCACAGGTTTTTAATATCTTTGAGCTACAGTGCAGCAAGAAATGGATGGTGAAGTTACAACTCAATCCAAAGCCTCAGGGCGACTCTTCAATGCACTGAAGATAAGTTTCCTTAACAATCCATCTCAGACCAAATCCACGACACTTCGTGTATACAAAGTGATATATCTCCCCACCTTGCTCTATGGCTGTGTAACTTGGACATTGAGCAGCAAACATCGGAGTAGAATTCAGGCATCAGAAATGCTATTTTTTCCGCAAAATAGAGAGGAAAACGAGAAGGGATAGAATCAGGAACCAGACCATCAGAATCTGTGCTCGAGAAAATTGAACAGAGCCAGTTAGGATGGTTTGGGCATATTCAAAAAATGGATGACACCAGGATGGCTAAACAAGCTTTGGATGCCAGAATGCAAGGAGCAAGACCGCGCGGGAAACCAAGAAGAAGACGTGAAGGCAGCTGTCAAAAGGCAGGGGTGGAGAGTGGAGGAGCTGGCCCAAGAGAACGCGCTGGAGGATCCTCTGGAAAATCTCAATACTTCAAGGTAGAAGAGGAGCAAGCAAGCAAGTAAGTAAGTAAGTTGTGATATCACGTGTAATGTTGCCATGCATTTTGCTTTATTTTGTTGTTTGTTATTATATTATTCCACAGATATATCACTGATAGTTTATGTTTAGGTCATCTTAACTTACTGCTGCCGTCTAGCTTAAAAACACCCAAGAGATATTGTTCTCTTTTTTTTTTGCTAGGGGCTTTACGTCGCACCGACACAGATAGGTCTTATGGCGACGATGGGATAGGAAAGGCCTAGGAGTTGGAAGGAAGCGGCCGTGGCCTTAATTAAGGTACAGCCCCAGCATTTGCCTGGTGTGAAAATGGGAAACCACGGAAAACCATCTTCAGGGCTGCCGATAGTGGGATTCGAACCTACTATCTCCCGGATGCAAGCTCACAGCCGCGCGCCTCTACGCGCACGGCCAACTCGCCCGGTAAGAGATACTGTAATCGAGTCGATGGAGATTGGGAAAAATGTGATTCAAACACATTTGCAGCAAAAGTCCTGTCAGAAAAGAAAATCCTCAACTCTGCGTACGTGTGCCAGCTGTCACAGGTTGCCTAGGCGGCACTGAAGAGGCATTCTACTGCTTTTTCCTCATCGAGCCAGAAGTTGAAATGCACACACCAACCGACCCTATGACTGACATTTTCACACCATTCATAACAGTGAATGGCTGCATAACGAGTGCTCATACCTCAGTCACATTCACGTTGTCGAAGTAAAGGTTGAGACTGAGACAGGTCAATGGAGGTAGCAAATTATGTCGCGCCAGTAAAGACAGCCGGAAATATGCGCATTAACTTATTTCGAACACCCACATTCGACACAGCCCTCGCATACATTTAAAAAAATATATATAGACAAGATTTCTGCAGATTTTAATTTCCGCATACGCACATGTAGGAGCTGGCAGCGAGTCAATACTCTACGATCAGCCCCACTTGAACAGCGCTCTGATGAGCGAGATCCAGTCCAGTCAAGTGGCACCACTACAAGATAATTAAACAATTCGCTTTGTTCTAGCGGGTCAATACCATACAGAACAGGTGCTCTAGCCTTCCATCCCTATTTTACAGGCTCATTAAAACTCAGAAATAACGAGTTATTTAGTTTCAGAAGTAGTTACTTGATGTATTCTACAGTCTTCTTCTTCTTATTATTCTTGTAGTATCTCCTCACAGAAGGTTGGCGACCATCATGAAGAAATTGTTCCCATTTTGTATTTCCCACAGCAAAGTTGCCTTACTATGGATGTTGAACCGTTGTCGAAAGTTATACTTGCAGGATAATCTTCTCTTCCCACAGGGGACGGTTACCTTGTTGAACTTCCTCATAAAACAAAAACCACCACCAACATCATCATCACTCTACTCCCACATTCACGTTTCCTTCTGTGATCAGTTGTATCACGCTGCATTTGTCATTTCGGAATATGTGATCAAATAGACTGGCTTTATTGAGTTTTGCGAGGGTTAAGACTTTCCATGATTTACCGGCTCGACGGAGTCATCCACGTTATTCTGATTCTAATTATCATTCTGCAGTAAATCCACATTTTAAAAGCCTGCAGTCGGTTCCTGTTTTTTCATGTGGTTTAACGCCGCACTGACACATCGATGATTTTCGATTACGCAAGGATGGGAAAGAGCTAGGGATTTTATACAACTTGCTTTACGTCGCACCGACACAGATAGGCCTTATGGCGACGATGGGATAGGGAAGGCTTAGGAGTGGGAAGGAAGCGGTCGTAGCCTTAATTAAGGTACAGCCCCAGTATTTGCCTGATGTGAAAATGGGAAACCACGTAAAACCATCTTCAGGGCTACCGACAGTGGGGTTCGAACCCACTATCTCACGAATGCAAGCTCACAGCTGCGCGCCCTTAACCGCACGGCCAACACTTACGGTAGAGCTAGGATTAGGAAGGAAACGGTCGCGGCATTAGTTAAGATACAGCGCCAGCATTTGCCTGATGTGACAATGGGAAAGCATGGGAAACCATCTTCAGGGCTGCCTGGAGTGGAATCCGAATCCACTATCTCCCGAATGAAAACTGGCAGCTACGTCCCCAAACCACGCGGCCACTTGCTCGATGGTATAAATATATATTCATGTCCTCGTCCCGAGGTGGGGTACTGTGATGCAAATACTCCGGACTTACCTTGCACATTCATTTTTAAACTACCTTCTTCCGCCCTTGTTCTTCACATACTGGCCGCCATCTTGCTCAATCAGCTGACTCTCCCACTCCCCTGACGTCAATTCTATTTATTGTAACTTCTAGAATGAACTCAAGTTCATATAAATACACGCCACCGGGCCTAACCCTGCAGGTTGAACGAGAACCTGTTCCCTGGTGGATGTACGAGCACATGATCTTGGACAGAGCTGGTTCTCTGCTCCATGGATTGCTACAATTTTCCAGGTGAGACATAGAGAGCAAATAATGTGATATATCTTCTTTATCATATTCGTCGTTCTTGACGAAGTTGGGCGAGTCATCTTGAATCTAACATCGTATGTTTCGGATTCATTGCTTCATTCACCTTTCTGGACGTGTCTCGCGGTTTCCTTCACCTCATCCATTCCCTAGCCTATCCTATATTTTGTTAAAATTGTTAGTGTCAGTCACAGTATATAGCCCCTAGGATATTTTGTATAAGAATTTAACAACCTTAGCTTCTATTTCGTAATTTGTCTAGCATATTTTGGTGAATTTCATTGTTAACCATGTTATATAGGCTTATTTTGCTTACCTAAATGTATATAGCACTTATTTATTCTCCAAATATATTCCGCTGGCGCATTAGTAAAAATTTCAGGCACTGATGTATGTACAATTAGGGTCCTAGTTCAACTGCTTTGACTAAAGTTATTTTCATCACCCTTTTGTAACGTAATAAACCTATTTTTTGTTGTTGTGAAATTTATCTTAAACTCGCATTGGAAATTATTCCTGAAATGATTTGTTATCCCCGCTGGTCGGAAATGTACACACTGCATTTACTGAAGTAATGTAAATGTTATTACTGAAACTATCACTTCCTTTAACTACACTTAATCACTATCACTCTCTACATCCCCGGATCCCTCTGGCCTTATTTTCCAATACGTATGCTTGCTACAATAACTGTTTCATTATTATTATTATTATTATTATTATTATTATTATTATTGATATCTTAACCTATTCTCAATTATCAAACACGGACTTGGCCAATGACCAGCAACAGTGGTCCAGTTAAGGCTAGGTTAGGAATGAACTCAATGGATGAAGCTGTACGTATGAGCCGGTGGAGTCATGTGAGGCGAATGGAGGAGGATAAGTTATCTAGGAGAAGAATGGACTCTGCCATGGATGGTAAGAGAAACAGAGGGTGAACAAAGCACCGACGGTCTGCCGCAGTTTTTAATGATTTAATACGAGGAGTGAAACTAAACGACGCCACAGAACTAGTTGCAGACAAAGCGTCGTGGAGGCGCTTAATTCATTTACAGAGACTTGCAGACTGAACGCTGGAAGGCAATAAGAATGACTTCTGACAAAAAAAAATGGTAGGCTAAATTAAGTACAGCCGTTAGAATTACCACGTACTTACTGTACTTGTTAAAAACAATGAAGAATTTGAAATTTTCGTATCGTTTTATTAATTTAAATTTTTATTTGTATAACAGTTAGCAATCGTCAAAATGCTACTTAACAATGGTGAACGATATGAGAAGTAGGCTAACAGGACAGCACTGCAGGCTCAAGTTTAAGTGGCTCCACAACAGTCTCAAAATCAATCAATCAATCAATCAATCAATCAATCAATCAATCAATCAATCAATCAATCAATCAATCAATCAATCAATCACAATCTATCTATCTATCTATCTATCTATCTATCTATCTATCTATCTATCTATCTATCATCACTGATCTGCGCTTTACGGCGACCCAAGATGGCAGATAACCTATCGGCTATTTACCTCCACTTTTCTTAAACGGTTTCAAAGAACTTGTCAATTTATCGAACATTTCCCTTGCTAAGTTATTACAACCCCTAATTCCTCTTCATATAAAGGTATCTTGTAAACGTAAAAAGAAGGCTTATCAGAAATGGCTCCAAACAAGGGCCGAGGCAGACAGGGATTTGTACGTAGATGAAAGAAACAGAGCGAAACAAATAGTTGTTGAATCCAAAAAGAAGTCATGGGAAGATTTTGGTAACAACCTGGAAAAGCTAGGTCAAGCAGCAGGGAAATCTTTCTGGACAGTAATAAAGAATCTTAGGAAGGGAGGGAAAAAAGAAATGAACAGTGTTTTGAGTAATTCAGGTGAACTCATAATAGATCCCACCGGGCGAGTTGGCCGTGCGCGTAGAGGCGCGCGGCTGTGAGCTTGCATCCGGGAGATAGTAGGTTCGAATCCCACTATCGGCAGCCCTGAAGATGGTTTTCCGTGGTTTCCCATTTTCACACCAGGCAAATGCTGGGGCTGTACCTTAATTAAGGCCACGGCCGCTTCCTTCCACTCCTAGGCCTTTCCTATCCCATCGTCGCCATAAGACCTATCTGTGTCGGTGCGACGTAAAGCCCCTAGCAACAAAAAAAAAAAAAATAGATCCCAGGGAATCACTGGAGAGGTGGAGGGAATATTTTGAAAATCTTCTCAATGTAAAAGGAAATCATCATGGTGGTGTTGCAAACAGCCAAGCTCATGGGGAGGAGGAAAATTATGTTGGTGAAATTATGCTAGAGGAAGTGGAAAGAATGGTAAATAAACTCCGCTGTCATAAAGCGGCAGGAATAGATGAAATTAGACCTGAAATGGTGAAGTATAGTGGGAAGGCAGGGATGAAATGGCTTCATAGAGTAGTAAGATTAGCATGGAGTTTTAAATGTTATGTTAGGAAGCACATACGGTGAGAAAATGCATGTGAATATGTGGAAGAATGAACGAGGGAGTGAAAGGTTGTATAAATGAGAAATATGTATATATTACGCTATACTTTGTTACTTTACCTGTAAATAGTGTATATGACTGTTTTACTTTAGGATTTAGGTAATTATTTCAAAGGTCAGGGGGCACTACGTGTAGAGGGCTTGTCCTTTTCCCCTGGCCTTTCATAGATACTGTAAAGGTTTATGATAAATAAATAAATAAATAAATAAATAAATAATGAATGAATGAATGAATGAATGAATGAATGAATGAATGAATGAATGAATGAATGAATGAATGAATGAATGAATGAATGAATGAATGAATGAATGAGTGTTGGTAAGGTGCCTTCAGATTGGACAAAAGCAGTAATCGCACCTATCTATAAGCAAGGGAACAGGAAGGATTGCAACAACTATCGAGGTATCTCATTGATTAGTATACCAGGCAAAGTATTCACTGGCATCTTGAAAGGGAGGGTGCGATCAGTCGTTGAGAGGAAGTTGGAGGAAAACCAGTGTGGTTTCAGACCACAGAGAGGCTGTCAGGATCAGATTTTCAGTATGCGCCAGGTAATTGAAAAATGCTACGAGAGGAATAGGCAGTTGTGTTTATGTTTCGTAGATCTAGAGAAAGCATATGGCAGGGTACCGAGGGAAAAGATGTTCACTATACTGGGGGACTATGGAATTAAAGGTAGATTATTAAAATCAATCAAAGGCATTTATGTTGACAATTTGGCTTCAGTGAGAATTGATGGCAGAATGAGTTCTTGGTTCAGGGTACTTACAGGGGTTCGACAAGGCTGTAATCTTTCACCTTTGCTGTTCGTAGTTTACATGGATCATCTGCTGAAAGGTATAAAATGGCAGGGAGGGATTCAGTTAGGCGGAAATGTAGTAAGCAGTTTGGCCTATGCTGACGACTTGGTCTTAATGGCAGACTGTGCCGAAAGCCTGCAGTCTAATATCTTGGAATTTGAAAATAGGTGCAATGAGTATGGTAAGAAAATTAGCCTCTCGAAGACTAAATTGATGTCAGTAGGTAAGAAATTCAACAGAATTGAATGTCAGATTGGTGATACAAAGCTAGAACAGGTCGATAATTTCAAGTATTTAGGTTGTGTGTTCTCCCAGGATGGTAATATAGTAAGTGAGATTGAATCAAGGTGTAGTAAAGCTAAAGCAGTGAGCTCGCAGTTGCGATCAACAGTATTCTGTAAGAAGGAAGTCAGCTCCCAGACGAAACTATCTTTACATCGGTCTGTTTTCAGACCAACTTTGCTTTACGGGAGCGAAAGCTGGGTGGACTCAGGATATCTTATTCATAAGTTAGAAGTAACAGACATGAAAGTAGCAAGAATGATTGATGGTACAAACAGGTGGGAACAATGGCAGGACGGTACTCAGAATGAGGAGATAAAGGCTAACTTAGGAATGAACACGATGGATGAAGCTGTACGCATAAACCGGCTTCGGTGGTGGGGTCATGTGAGGCGAATGGAGGAGGATAGGTTACCTAGGAGAATAATGGACTCTGCTTTGAAGGGTAAGAGAAGTAGAGGTAGACCAAGACGACGATGGTTAGACTCGGTTTCTAACGATTTAAAGATAAGAGGTATAGAACTAAATGGGGCCACAACACTAGTTGCAAATCGCGGATTGTGGCGACGTTTAGTAAATTCACAGAGGCTTGCAGACTGAACGCTGAAAGGCATAACAGTCTATAATGATAATGTATGTATGTATGTATGTATGTATGTATGTATGTATGTATGTATGTATGTATGTATGTATGTACTACTCTTTTGTCGGAAGTCACCCAAAACAAATCGTGAAGATCTCCTTTGGATCTTTTCCAGTTCTCGTACCAAGTAATCCTGATTGGGGTCCCATACTCTGGGGCAAAACTCTAATTGACATCTTCTACGCCCTCTCCTTTACACCCCTAAATACCGTCATAGCCATATGGAGACATGCACTCTTTATTTTAAACCTTCTTAATGCTATTGCCCCAATGAAGATCTCTCCTGCCGGGATGAGTGGTTCGGACGATTGAGGCGCTGGCCTTCTCACCCCAACTTGGCAGGTTCGAACCTGATTCAGTCCGGTGGTATTTGAAGGTGCTCAAATACACCAGCCTCGTATCGGTAGATTCACTGGCACGTAAAAAATCTCATGCAGGACAAAATTCCGGCATCTCAGCGTCTCCGAAAATCGTACGTAAAAGTAGTAGTTAGTTGGACGTAAAGCAATTATTATTATTATTATTATTATTATCTTTCCTTATATTAACACCTTATGCCTTTGCTGGCAAGACCTAGTATTCTCAGTGCACTACGTATTCGGTATGGGCTAGAGCAATTTTGTTACTTTCATTAACCTGTCTCAGTCTCATCCTTGGCATAGACAACATGAAAGTGACCAAGGTATGAGTGATGGTACTAATGTCAATCCTTATGCAGCCAGTCCCTGTCGTGAACGGTGTGAAAATATTGCTTATAGGGACAGTTGGTGCGTTCATTTTAGTGGGCTTGGCAGACTGGTGTGTAATAGCAACTTTCGGCTCAGTGAGTAAAGCAACGGGAAACTACCTCATTTCTCATTTCTTCAGTACACCCCTTCAGCGACAGATAGGCCACCTATGAAGCTGATGATGGAACTGTAGAGGATTAAACCAGTCTTCGGGCTGAGCACTTAACATGCATACATATTAACACATAAGTACTTGTGGTGATCCATATGAGCTACTGAAATGAAATGGCGTATGGCTTTTAGTGCCGGGAGTGTCCGAAGACAAGTTCGGCTCGCCAGGTGCAGGTCTTTCTATTCGACACCCGTAGGTGACCTGCGCGTCGTGATGAGGATGAAATGATGATGAGGACAGCACATACACCCAGCCCCCGTGCCATTGGAATTAACCAATTAAGGTTAAAATCCCCGACCCGGCCGGGAATCGAACCCGGGACCCTCTGAACCGAAGGCCAGTACGCTGACCGTTCAGCCAACGAGTCGGACTATATGAGCTACTAACACACCATCAACACAGTAAAAGTCCTTCTGAAAATTTGACGTCTAAATAATGTCAAATTAAAATAAGACAGTACTGTCGTTGTAATGCATCAATTTCTTGTACGTAGTGTGCGGTGATGAGTGAGGCCATGCAAGCTAAGGGAGACGCGCAGTGTTTACCGCAGGCCAACAATGTGTTACAGAGCGACGCCGTTTGACAGGGTTTACGCTCCGTTGACCACGTAAAGCCCGGAAGTGATGTGGGCTGACGCAGCGGTGGTGCTCCCGTCAAAAAATGAACCGGAATTTTGTTAAAACATCTTCTACCGAGTTCAAAGAACGTCACATCTATATGACTGACTTCTTCTCCGTGTCGTTAAACTCCATTTTGGAAAAATAAAATAACAGTGACCACAAAGATGAGAGAAGTTTCCACCTAGCTGAATTCGTACATTTACTAATCCCAATGGTCTTCCTGTTCATTCCAACACTAACAATCTACAACAACAACAACAACAACAACAATAATAATAATAATAATAATAATAATAATAATAATAATAATAATAATAATAATAATAATAATAATACCACGGCAATCAACGAACGGACACTAGCTGACACAACCTACAGAGTTAAGTTCAGAGGAAAAGTGTCATACGCTTTCAAGATAAAGACAGGAGTTGGGCTCTCGCCCCCTCCTCTTCAATTGACTGCGTCCTTGAAAAAAAAAGAAAAAACATCCGCGAGTGGCGTGAAGAAATTAACAATGGGATCCAAAATGGCGTGTGATTGGGTGACAAGAACATGAATCTTTCAATTCATTGCCTAGCTTTTGCAGATAATCTAGCAATTTTCTCTGATTCTTTAGACATGGCTGCAAAGCAAATTAACCACTTCAAGACACAGGCGGAAAAAAGCAGGCCTCCAGATCTCTTTGGAGAAAACGTAATTCATAACAAACTTCAGCACCAAGAGAGCTAAAAGTAAACCAGGGGACAATCAGACGGATGGCTTATCAACTGACCAAAGACGTTTACAACAAAAAGTTCAAATTCTTGAACGCATAACTCAGACATTCCTGCATTGTCATAAGACCAGAGGCTTTGTGTGCAGCGGAATGCCTTGCTATGAACAAGAAAGGCCTGATATGAAAATCGGAAATTACAGAAAGAAAGAAAGAAAGAAAGAAAGAAAGAAAGAAAGAAAGAAAGAAAGAAAGAAAGAAAGAAAAATCTTAAGGAAAAGTCTTGGCCCTATTAAAGACAAAGGACAAAGATGTATATAGACGTCGACATAACCATGAACTGTATACTCATGTCCAGCGGATCTCTGATGTCATGCGGAGGAGAATTGCATTTTATGGTCATTGCTAGGAGAACTATTATCGAACCAGATCTTTACCTGTTTTAAAGATAAGAAGACCCAGCCAAAGTGGTTCAAGAACGCAACCCTCTCAGGAGGATACTAAAAGACCACCAGGGTTTTCGAGAAAGGCCAAAGTTGAAGACGGGAAAGACGACGACGGAGAAAAGAAAAGAGCAAATACCGGCAACGAATGGAAGAGCACTGGGCAGAGATCAAAGCCCAGAGAAGACAGTTGAAATAACGTGGTCCTTAGTACACCGATAGGAAATAATAACAGACTAATAATAATAATAATAATAATAATAATAATAATAATAATAATAATAATAATAATAATAATAATAATAATAATAATCCTATAGTCCCAGTTACCATGGTGCAGACTTTCAGAAGTGGTGCCATCTAGCCGACCTGCCTACCAATTTCAGCATTTCGATTGTGCTACTATCTAGCAACAAAAGCGGAATTTTACTGAACGAATACTTTTCTTATTATTTTTCTTATTCTTCTTTTCCTACCTTGGTGGGGTTGGGGGGTGCGAACCGTACAGCACATGTGGATCTGTCCCGGTTTTACGATTGGATGCCCTTCCCGACGCCAACCCTGCAGAGAAATGTATTCACTCTTGCAGGTTTATGTAGTGGTTAGCAGCGTACGGTATTAATTTGAAGAGAAATGTGTTGAGACAAACACGAACAGCCAGTTCCCAAGCCGTAGGAATCAAACACAGTTAAAATCTCTGGTCCGGCCGGGAATCAAACTCAGGGACCTCTGAACCGAAAGCAAGTACGTTTACCATTCAGCTACAGAGTCCGACTGAACGGATACTATGGCTGAGTTAATTTAATTTCGTGGGGTGACACCGAATGCGACACACTACTTAACATGCCAACAACAATTACACAGAGTGCCAAGATTGAGACCACCATTCAAAAATTGACTACGACAGTCGGGATCGAACCCATGAACTTGGAATAATGAGTTGGACCCCTTTACCACTGATCCACTGAGGCAACTTACTACTAGATAATAAACTGCATTTCTCTAGTACCAAAAACTTTCAATAGTATGTCACAGCTATAAAAACCGTACACATGTCTTAAATACCAACATTTTGATGATGATGATGATGATGATGATGATGATGATGATGATGATGATGATGATGATTAATGTTTTCAAAGGGCCTATCATATAAGTCATCGGCCCCGTCAACATGTCTTTATGGTTTATTAACCTAAATTTAATTATATATTTGGGGCATTTTGACCTGTATATGAGAACTGAGCTAGATGACTGGCATAATGAATTTTCCATTAGGAGATACAAGATCAACAATTTGAGATTCGCTGACGACACCACCCTGAGAGTTGAAAGAGCTGATCAAGAAAGTGGACGAAATAATCCTAGAAATTGGATGACTATTTTTCATCTATCAGCATATCTATCCTTAGACAGGTATGAACTGGGTGTCCTCCATTTCTCTCTGTCCTGAGTATCTTCCTTCATTTGATTATTATTATTATTACTGTACCGGAGGTACACCAACTCCGTACATTCAAACTAAGCGCCTTTTAGAAAGCCATTTATAATATGAACTGTGAAACCTCTAGCGGAAGAAGTTTGAACGTTTATCGTCAGATGTCTCTAATGTCAACTTATGTGCTTCCTCTGGACAATTAATTTTCTAGGAAATTTGTAATTTTGAGGTTTTCGGCACTGAAGTGTAAATTCCTATTTTATGTTTTTAGGTTATTAGCACTGCTGTCCCTTACTTCTTCATCTAAATGTTTGACCAATCAGGAATTTTTTATATTTATTTTATTATCCAATGATATTTGTGGGTGTGTCCAGGGCTTCGGCCTGGAGAATTCTGGAATCTTCCTCTCTGCTATAAATGCTGGGACCTTTTGGGCCATGTTGTCTTTCGATCGCTCCAGTCCAGCAGTAGAGTGTGTTCGCAGAGGAGGCAGGGGAGGGCTTGCCTCGTCCATCTCGGGAAGGTCCACCAGCTCAAGGTAATGGCAGACATCTTTTAATCGTGTAACAGTCTCTGAAAGCTAACTCGAGGAGAAGGTTTCAATATTCTTTCTTATGTAATCTTGCCATGTACATTTTCAATCTGGTTTAAGATTTTAATCTAACTGAGGGAATAAAGAGTGGAAACCCTCTTGTATTCCCCTTCAACTTGATCTTGAGGTGACTATGATTTCGTAAACTTTAAAATTTATCTTTTCTCTGTAATTTAAACTTTTTGTCCATCTAGTCACCTCCGTAGTATAGGCATAGCCTCTGTAACTTAAGGCCATCAGCCCAAATAGGGTTTTAGTGATTTTTAAGTGTATTTCAAGGAGTGCAAGTGCTCGCTTCCTAACATTTTGATTTCCGGCCAATAAGTTTATCTTTTTTTTTTTTTTTTTTTTTACTACGGCTAGGTAGAATGGGCACTTATTGCTCGTGTTAAATATTCTTATTCCATTTCCTATTTAATGCAATGTAGACTGTCGAGCGATTAAGACAGTGAAAACTGTTTGTTGCTCACCTAATATAATTATTGAACTGGAATTTTGTAAATATTGGAGAGTAGACTCCTGGAGAGAAATTTGTATGTGAAACAAAGACGCTCCATTTTTAATGTAGTGTATTCAGGAGCTGAGTCTCCTTGAGGAGTTATTGAAGGGAGCAACGGTGCTCCTGTAGAGCGTCTCAAGCTCATTTTGTTAAATCGTTGTTGTCTACTTGTTCTAGGCTGCTCTAGTATTGTTTCTCGAGCTCACGAGCTAACATTTGTCCTACTGTTATTTGTTATTGTTTAACAAAGTTTAACATCTGAAAAAAAAAGAAAAAAACAGGAAAGAAATACATTTTCAAATTTTAGAATTTTAACTTAAAATCTGATCTTTTCTCCATTTACCCATTCATGCCCGCACCTTCTTACACCTCTGCGTTCCACAGAATCCCCGGAACAATTATTAACAATTATTATTATTATTATTATTATTATTATTATCATTATTATTATTATTATTATTATTATTATTAACAAATACATCGTAAATGGGAAACATCCCGGTAGCAATGGTCACTTAGAGTAGTGTGATAAAAAATTAAAAGTTAATACATTATTACCCAACAACTACAACAAGAGTACAACAAGCAATTCCATGGAAAGAAAATATTACAAGAAATACTACTAGTTTAACATTCTAAATCCAGCAGAAAATCATAAATTCAGTGTCCGTCATTTACAACTTTTACTTTTAAATTTACACTAGCACTAATGATCTTCTTAAACGTTTTGATACCGGAAGGGAATCTATCAAAGACTGCTGCAGGTAATTTATTCTAATCCGTTATTTGGTCCTGTTTACAGTACAACGGAAAACTTGCCCACATCCGTATGCTGGTTTCTATCCCTAATTTCATTATTACGTCTAAATCGAAAGAAAGCCAAGGTAATAACTTTTGATCGTAGAAACAACAACAGTCCACATATCCAGCAGATTAGAGAATGTGAGGTTACAAATCAGTATGTATTGTCCATGGTGCCAAAGATGAAATTAAATGAAGGATCGAAATAACAAAGGTAGCAATGATCCATTTACGGATCAGCAAAAAAGGCTTGCTGAATGTCTAGTTCTTTCGGTCTTCTTGTATGGCGCAGGGACACGGACCATCCCACAACGCGATCATGCACGAATAGAAATTTTCGAAATGTGATGCAAGGAAAATATTTAGGGTTTCTTGGATAGCTCATCGCACGAACATGTCTATTCTGAACCAATTTCAGTTATAAGTTCGTCTGTCATGGAAAGTCTTTCAGTGGATCACAAACAAAATTTGCTCATATAAAGCGCCGAGAAGGTAGTTTTCAAAAGCAGATTGTTGAAGACCAAGTCCAAGAAACCAGACCACGAGGACGAGTACCAACATGATGGGTCGCCATGATGAATTACTCCTTACGGAGTTCTCTCCGAGTAACCGCACTGAAGGCTTTGGATAGGGAAGAATGGCGGCGTATGGTCCATCAGCTAGCTGGCTGAATATGATAGTCACGACGCCTCAGTCATGGGTCAGAAAGAAGAAGATACAGCACTCTGTAACTTGAGGATATTAGTTTCTATACTAGTCGTGCCGATTCCTGAGCAACGGCATTTATCCCCGAATCATGTTAATGGCATTATTAACTCAAATCCAAGTCCAAGCTCGTTTGTAACCTCCTTTCCAGGGCACACAAGTAGCATTACAAGTTTGGGACCGCCAACCTCACGCGGGTCCTTTCTCCTATGGCACTAGGTTGATATTTTGTTTGATTCAATTGGTTGGTACAAAAAGCCTGGAATTTGCGACGTAGGGACGTCGTCGTTTCAACAATATTTTTCGTATCTACCGGTGTTCCCAGGAAAGATAGGAGGAGCGACATTTCGTGAAGCAGTGGTAGCGGCTAATAGATGCTAGGGAGTGATACGAGGTTCTGAAGGGGGATGGGGCTACTGAACGAACACAGGAAGTCTGCCATCCGTTCTGGCACGGTTGTGAGGGCAACGAGTGACTACGTGGGATGCCGGGCGTACAGTTAGGGAATACAGGGCAGAGACGTGGGCGGGGGATTGTTTGGTTGTCAGGGTATCGGCTACTCGATCCACCGAGTGGTCCCTGACAGGTCTGATTACGGTTTCCTGGTAGTCAACCGTAAAAACGTATATGAGGAACCACGTACCAGGCTAGCATGACGCATCACCATCGTCCCTACGCGGGGAGGGGGGGAGGGTGTTGGTTTTTGGTGTGAAAGGGGTGCTCGAAAAACACCGTACTGGTCAAACGCACTTGCGGACCGGGCTGTGGGTGACAAACCTGTTGCCTGAGTCGTGACAGGGCAAGTTCCGGTGTGGCTGGGGCAACGAACAAGTCACGAACACAGGACACCAGGCTGTCATCACAAAGTGCTATCTTCAGCGGTTGATGCTTGGTTCTGTCTGTGATAGGTAGGCAGAAGACCGCAGGGCAGGACTGTTGGCGGAGGGTGAGCTAGCTCTCAGAGCTGCTGGCTCATGCTGGTCATGGTTTGAGCTCTCCGATGTGGTCCCTTCGCTGGCTGCACAGACGAAGGATTATTAATTCAAGGCGTCTGTACTTTACTCCCATTATAGCATGGTCGAGACTTCCCAACTTGATCACCTTAAAGGAGCCTTTCTAAATTATTCACCTTTTATTTACACTGTACGTCACAGATCAACTTTCTTTTTAATACAGTATTAGTATGTGGGAAGACAGTCTCCAAAGCCTCTACCGATTTGCTTTCTGTACGAATATGCTTAGTGTCTGTTTAACTCTTCCCTAGAATTCTCATTGCGCGGTTAGGTAATACCATTGGGATTTTAAAAACGTAGTAGAGAGATTTATCTTCCCGCCTCGGAACTTCGACTAACTTCAAACTTAGCGTCACACCTGCTAGCGGTGTTTTTATGTATGAGTAGAGTGCGACTTTTCTGATCCTCCAGAAACTCTGTAAGCAGCTTAACAAGCCCTGAACTGACACGCTCTGCTGTATTTACGACAGGAGGATGTATTAGACTTGGTTTACAACTTCCATCGGAAGTTAGAAAAACAGATAGTACGCATTTCAATCTTAAAATTCTCAACTGGATGCGCCTGCATGCGAGACTACCTGAATGTTTAGATAGCATATAAGAGCACTGCTCAGTATTTACATTATAGGTTCGCCACGTCTCTAACGAGTCTTTATGATTCGTCAAGACTGGTTTGACGAAAATGAAGGAAATTCAACGCCTCACAGACCAAATATGAGTAGGTGGTATAGCACTTTTAAAATATCCCATATACAAATTAAAAAATACACCCAGCGGTAAAAGATCAAATACAGGGAAGAACCCGAACACTGAAGAATCATTGGTGATTGAATCTAGTCGAAAGCAACTAGTCTTCTTCAACGCACCAAAGCTGCCTACGGTCCGTCAACTCAAAGCCTAAATCCTCTCAGATCTAAAGACAGTACTAGACTTTTCAAAGGCAACTGTTTTAGCGTTTAAAATACTGCGTAATCTGCAAGCAACTTTGAGAATCAAAACTAATATGTCATACAGTTAAGATAGAGTTATCGATGTTTGAAAATCAAGAGAACGCTAACACTCGCCTCGTTGAAAAAGCTAAAGGCTATCGATGAAACTAAAATTTAATATGAAAAGAACTGAATAGATGAACAACTGTTGGTAGTTTTTTATGTAGAGGAGCATGTACTCTCCTACTTAAAATAACTGTTTTGGGCCATGTTCTTTGAGTGTAATTCAGTTGCTGTGTGGCTTCGCTGGCGGGACCTACTGTTTACAGTGCACTATGTCTCCTTGTATGGGCTAGAGCAATTTTGTTACTTCCATTGATCTGTCTCAGCTTTATCCTTGGCTTTGACAAAATGAAAGTGACTGAGGTATGAGTGATACTAGTAATGCCATTCTTTCTGCAGCCAGTCCCTGCTATGAATGGTGTGAAAATATTGCTCATAGGGTCGGTTGGTGCATGCATTTCAGTGGGCTTGGCAGACTGATATGTAATACAACTTCTGGCTCAGTGAGGAAAGCAACGGGAAACTACCTCACTCCTCATTTCCCTAGTACGCCTCTTCAATGATGCCTAGGCCATCTCTGACAGCTGAGGGCGGAGCTGTTGAGGATCCAACCAGCCTTCGAGCTGAGGACTAAACATACCGTACATACATACTGTACATACATACACAGTTGCTGTGATTCCTACTTCTGAAATACATGTTGAAAAGTGTCCTATAAATATAAAGAATATCTGAGAAAGTAAATATTTCTGTGGAATTCAACACTTTAATAACGGACTTACTATAAAATGCAGAGAACTGCAGACTGGCTCGAATGCAGTCAAATTCAATTATGTCTGTGATCGTATTCCTGTGAGGACCGGTTGCAACAATTAGGACTGTATCCCAAAGTTGGAGGGAAACAGTGGACTTTATCTCTTCAGAAACGAGAAGTTCTCCGAAGTTAGGTCTTTCTTGAACAAGTTTATTAAATTAGATATTTAATACAGACCTCTCAGTTCTAATATGCTCAGTGAAACAAGCGATATGTTTCATACACCGCTCTCGACTTGCCCCATCGAATAAAAGCTGAAGACTGTTCTACTGACAATGTGCAATTCCATGAATGGCTCAAGTAAACGAGTTCTATAGGCCACCTAGAGGCTAAAAGCAGTTAGCACTTAACCCAATTAACCAAGTTTCTTTCACGAGAAAGCCTACTCCTTTTCAAGAGTTCACGCTGTCCAGAAGACTCCAAGTCATTTGGGAGAACAAAAGACTCTCCTACGAGGGTGGTCCAGAAAATAATGCACCACAATTTTTTTTCTCAGCCCCCAGCAATGGTAAGAAGGCGAAACTTTTGAAATGGATTCGTTGAAGTTTTCAGAGCATGCGTGCAAAGTTTCAGCTTCTTCCGACAGATAGCGTACTTGCAGCAATGGTTGAACATGGCATCTGTAAGTGATGTATGTTGCAAGCAGCGTATTGACATTGAATTTCTCAGTGCGGAGCAAGAAACGGTTGGAAACATTCACAAACGTTTATGTGCAGTTTATGGAGCATCAGCAGTCGACAGAAGTACAGTTAGTCGCTGGGCACAGAGGGCGAGGCCATCCGAAAACAGTTCGGCAGATCTCCAAGATTTGCAGCGGTCGGGGAGGCCACCCACGACTGTCACACCTGACAAGATGCAGCGTGCTGATGCGTTCTTATTCGCGAGGACCGACGCAGAACAACTCGGCAGTTGGCGCGGAAGCTGTCAATCAGTGCTCTTGATTACGCAAAAGAGTGTTCACGATGGGTTCTGCGCCGTCTTACGGAGGAACACAAAACTCTCAGAAAAAACATTTCTTCTGAGTTGCTGCAACGTTTTGAAGCTGAGAGGAAAGCCTTCTTGTCTCGGGATGTAATGGGTGATGAAATCTGGGTTCACCATTTTGAGCCCGAAACAAAACTGCAGTCGATGGAATGGCAGCACCCTGACTCTCCACAGAAGAAAAAGTTCAAAGCAACTGCTTCCGCTGGTAAGGTCATGATGTCGAAGAGGTGATTCGCACAGTGAAGAAATGGTTTCATGAACAGAACAAAAAGTGGTACCGACAGGGCATACATGCTCTTGTGTCTCGCTGGAGGAAGGCCATATAACGGGAAGGAGATTATGTGGAAAAATAGGAAGTGTAGAAGAAATCATTCTTTCTTGCGTATACGTGTCATTGTATTTAATAAATAATTATTGAAGAAAAATGTGGTGCATTAGTTTCTGGGCTACCCTCGTAATGCTATAAATAATCTCAGAACATTAATCGAGGTACGTAAAGGAAACCAGCGGCGAGTACTAAAACGTGGGTAATCTTTTAAGCTGTTCGACCGATATTCTATTCTACGTCAACAACATTTCCGTTTAAATCCAACTAAAGACTCCGCGAAAGAACATTTGACAGATATATATTGTATCTTAGTTTGCTGGCATCCAATATCATTCATGACAGTTCAGATCTTCATATCATCATCATCATCATCATCATCATCATCATTTACCAGATATTCAGTTTAATCGTCTCCAAAACCACAGCTAAGCCGGTTTCAGCCTGTCCTTTTCTGGTTTTCCCAGGGTCCAGATTTCACTCATGTATGTCAGTATGGCTTAACAAACGTATTCCAGGTTTTAAGACAAGTGTTTATTGATTAACAAGTTACTTTTATTCTGGAATTCATGCGTTGCTCTTTTTAACCTCCCGCATGCTTCGGTTACAAATAGTGACAAAGACTTCCAAGGTTTATGAAATTTCGTCTACTGTAGGTTGGTTTTTCTAAGTTTTATTACTGTTTCCTGTCTACGATTTGTTCGTCTAGACAATAAAATAGTTGCTAATAGCTTTCTATCGAGGACATAACGAAGAAGACAGCTATAAGCTGCTTGGAATATAGCTTTCATATCAAGGCCGCAGTGCAGATTAACACCGCCCTATGGGGCCAAATCTGTAACACAACACACACTGTAGACACAGTCCATTTGCCCTGACGTGGTGTTCAGCACACTACAGGGGCTCGTGAAAGTGAGGCACATGAAAGCTCCCTCGCGGATCATGTATTTTGCATTTACAAGATATACGAACTAGAGGACACTACCACAGACTGCATCAACAACTGCAACAACCAAAGTTACCTCGAAATAGCCCCATGATCGTCAATTTTATTTCGGGAACCGGGTAAAATATTAAATAAGTGATCGTGTGAGGCGCAGTACATTCCTCTAAGCTCTTGAAAAATCACTACTAAAAGAATTTTTGAAAACAGATGATAATGACAACGATAATGAAATAAAAGGCACAGTTCATTTCTATTAACAGTTATCAGTTTCAAACAGGAAGCGCACTGAATTACATTTTAAAAGTACAAGCTGCTTAAAATGAGATTCATTAATTGTATTATTTGCTTTACGTAGCACCGACACACATAGGTCGTATGGCGACGATGGGATAGAAAGTGCTAGGAATGGGAAAGAAGCGGCCGTGGCCTCAATCAAGCTACAGCCCCAGCATTTACCTGGTGTGAAAATGGGAAACAACGGAAAACCATATTTATGGCTGCCGACAATGGTATCATACATTCAATATCTCTATTTAAAAATTATACTAAGGCTGTATTGATTGACTGCTAAACATGAACATCGTAAATCCTATATCTGGAGCTATAATCTTGGTTGTACATATTTTTTAGGTTTCTTCTTTGCTGGCTAGAGAACTATGTTGCTCAGCCTACAACCCTTCTTTCACTAATTCATTACTTCTTTACTAATATCTCGTCCCGATCTTACTCTGTTCCCCAGAGCTATAACGCCACAGCTATAACTAGACTCGTATGGAAAAGTATGGAGATTATTAACCCCTACTGTGACAAATAAGCCGGCCCCGCGGTGTAGGATTAGCGTGTCTGCCTCTTACCTGAAGGCCCCGGGTTCGATTAACGACCAGGTCAGGGAATTTTACCTGGATCTGAGGGTTGGTTTGAGGTCCACTCAGCCTACGCGATTACAACTGAAAAGCTGTCTGACGGTGAGATAGCGGCCCCTTTCTAGAAAGCCAAGAATAACGGCCGAGAGGATTCGTCGTTCCAACCACGCGACACCTCGTATTCTGCAGGCCTTCGGGCTGAGCAGCGGTCGCTTGGTAGGCCATGGCCCTTCGGGGCTGTTGTGCCATGGGGTTTGGTACTGTGACAAATACGATCTAATCGCATTTCTTTTCTTAACACCGTCCTCATGGTACAAGTCAGTAAGTATTGTACATCCGTCATGCCCAACTAGGGACTCAGTCACATTTTTAGGGTCTGGCAAAAGATCGGACTGGATGGATATATTGTTTGATCTTTAAACGACGGGGTACAACGCCATTAAAGGTTCGATATTTGACCCCTAACATCTAGAAGAACCTGAAAGTAGCCAAAGCGTCGGCAATTACCAGTATACAGTATATTGAGGTTTCAGTAAGTTGGACTGTAAACCCTGAGACCTGCCACTGCTTGCTGCCAACAAAACTAATCGATTGCAATGGTGCAGAATAGGACTTATGACAGGTCGGGGTTCAGTCTTGTTGGTAATAAAGGAAGGGGTGGATGCAGGCTAGTTAACATCATTCAGAGATAGCAATATGGGTATCATCGTGTCATGGCAAACGTCTGTACATGCCTGGGCTCACGTTCACACTGACTGCGGTTTTGTCACAGGTCAGATGGACGGAAATGTGGTTGTAGACCTTCCGAGGTGAAGTGGGTGCACATTTCTCGTTTATCGATAATGCCCGTCCTAAAAGGGGCTGCAATGGCGGATCAGAATATGGAAATCGAGAATAACACTCGGCCTGTTACCCGAAGGTGAAGTCTACCCAGCATGCCTGGGATCGTATTTTGTGGCGACAGGCTGCAACGCTAACCATCTACGAGTTTTCGAAGGCGTTAATGCACGAGCGGGGCTCCACACTCCAAGTAGGCTACTAAACGTCCAACTGACGCCGGTGCTATGGCAAAGTTCGAGTCTGATGTCACAAATGATCCGCTATCACCAGATGTCTTATGGGTAAATTTCCATTATGAATGTCTACATAAATGCTCCACAACTGCCACAGTCTTTTCCATGTATGTCGACGAATGTGCACCAACCTAATTTAACGTAAGTTTTGCGATGGAGGATATTTTTTCTTCCTCCATGCCACCTTCATCTACAATGTCTGTTTTTCCTTCATTTTCTTTTTAAACACAGGAATGTCTGGTACATAGGATGTGGAGAACTATGGCATTACATTAATTGCAAACAGCAAAAAGTGTTCATTTCATAACATTAGAGGACCTCTTGAATAATCTTGATGGTTACGTACCATCACTGCTATATGCACCAGAGTGAAGCCCCACGATGGACGACATGTGGCTTACCTGAAACAGAATGAGAAATGTTCAATTAGATGCTTGAAAGAAGTCACACACTGCATTATTAATGATTCTAGGTTAGAACAGAAGTACAATGAGTTATAGGTATGAATTTTATAAAGCTGATTGTTTAACTGTTACTACCGAGCGCAGTAGCCGCGCGAGAGATGGCTGTGGAGCACCGCCGGCTGTCCTGACAGTAGTTTTTTGTGCTTTCCCATTTTCACTTCCAGGTAAATGCCGAGACAGTAGGTTAAAACTGATTCCTTCCCTCTAGGGAATATGCCGTCTAAAGAACAGACCTTAATGAGGGGAGGAAGTGGCAATAATTTTTGAACATTCTAAATAGTTCGTGGGACGTAAACCCAATTATATAATAATAATAATAATAATAATAATAATAATAATAATAATAATAATAATAATAATAATAATGTAGCAGGTAGGGACCCTCTTCGGAGGCAACCCTGCCCAGGGAGTGGCGCCCCTGCCTATGCGAGTCCCAGAGCACAATGACCCGGTGTGTATCATCTGGTAAGGGTCCCAGTTCAGGGCTACGAGTGAAGACCTCAACGGCAGTGAAGGCGGAGATGAAGATCATTGGTACGGCGGAACTGGCGGAAGAGATATCCTTGCTTTTTGGGATAGTATAAAAAGCCTGTTTAAAATCCAGATGCGTCTGAGTAGTATCAACCGGCTTCCTGGTTCGCGTCTGATACCTTGTGAGTGGGGCGGAAATACCAAGCTCCAGGAACTAACAATACCTGGTTCTAAGCACCCAGCACTGCTGGATCTCCTATTACAAGCCAAACATGATTCGTGAGCGTAGTAACATTACCCCAGGTGGTACCCAATCCACCCGTCGCATTGAGGCAGCAAGCAGGCTTTCGGATTCTGAGGAGCCCGGACGACCACGAAAACATGGGAGAGACACGGAGCTCTCTGGTAAACTGTCCCACAAAAACCCCACATACATTGGTACACTCAATACCAACACTTTGGTTCAACCATAAAAATTACTAAATTTAGTCACAGACCTTAATCGGCAAAAAATTCTTATCCTTGCCCTGCAGGAAACTCGATTTACTGATGATGCCACCTTAGATTATGGAAATTATCATATATTCAAGAGTAAAACAGATAGAAAGATTCTAAATAGGACCCCTTTACTTGGTATGAGCTTCGTAGTACAAAAAAGTCAGTGGCGTATACTGAGGGCTACCAAGGCTAACAGTGAAGCCCAAACCCCAAATGCGAGCGATGGAAATCTAAAGCACGTTATATTGTAAGCATCTGACACATTGTTCCATTTGCAAAACTTGAAAGCAAAGAGAAAACACGTCGCACGTATTTCTGAGAACAAGGCTTCGGAGACTGATATTGCAGCACCGACACAGATAGGTCTTATGGCGATGGATGGGATAGGAAAGGCCTAGGAGTTGGAAGGAAGCGGCCGTGGCCTTAATTAAGGTACAGCCCCAGCATTTGCCTGGTATGAAAATGAGAAACCACGGAAAACCATCTTCAGGGCCGCCGATAGTGGGATTCGAACCTACTATCTCCCGGATGCAAGCTCAGAGCCGCGCGCCTCTACGCGCACGGCCAACTCGCCCGGTACGAGAGATGTTAACTGTGAGGTAGTAACTCCTGCCGGATCATGTGGCAACACAGCTCTCCCACTCCTTTGTTCGGCGCCACGTGCTGCGAACTGTCAGAACACGCACATTGTTTTAATAGCACAATAATGAGGGTTGGAAACTATTTCGTACAATGATTTGAGAGGGAATCGAACCCTGATTTATAATAAGAAAGGCTGATGAGATTGTGAGATATACACGAGAATTTAATGCATGCAGTTGATTATGGAGGCCGAGTGCATGCCTGATGATGTTATAAGAATTGTGTGCGAGAATAGGCCCGTGATTGTATTCTGAGAGAGTATTGAGAATCAGAATTGACGGGAAATTAATGTCAGGCCAGTGAATATGATATGTGCGTTGAATTATAATAGCATGCTGGCAAGAAGTATGATTGTGTATGTGAATCTCCGAGCTGTTGTGGAGGTTACGTGCCAGATGCGACCGTGCCGGATGCGACCCGGCCATTATCGAGCCAATACCGACCGAGTGGATAAGCATCGTGCCGCATGCGACCCATCAATCGCTTATAACTGATCTGCATTAAGGGCTGTCACCAAGTGGCAGATTGCTTATAAGTAGCTAACTTGGTCTTTCCTAAAATAAAGGTCTGACACCGTGGTTAGCAGGTTCGAGTGCCGTTCGTCGAAAGAAAAATATAATAATGTTGCTGGCTTTACGTCCCAGTAATTAATTTTATGGTTTAAGGAGACGCCGAGGTGCCGGAATTTAGTACCGCAGGACTTATTTTACGTGCCAGTAAATCCACCGACACAAAGCTGACGTATTTGAGCACGTTCAAATACCACCGGACTGAGCCAGGATCCAACCTGCCAAGTTGGAGTCGGAAGACCAGCATCTCAATCGTCTGAGCCGTCTGAGCCACTTAACCTGGATGAAAAAAATCACAATCAGAATGTTGGCCGGCAGGGGAGGAAATTTGGTGGTAGACAGTTTCTAATCACTAGATTGCATGCCAAAAGCCTGAATTCAAATCCAAACCTTTTCGCAGTGTTCAAATGGAGTGTGGGGATATGATGCTGTTAATGGTGATTCGGCCGTCGGATGGCGACGTAAAGCATTGAGCAGACCCCTTGGTATTAATCGAGAGGCGTAGGCTACGTGCCGAAACCGGGTTTCATCTTTCCCTACTTCATTATCATAATCCTACATCCAGACGCGCACGAGTGTCAGGTAGAAAGACCTGCACCAGGCAATCCGAACACGTCCTCGGACACTCCTGGTACTAATAGGACACGATAAGTAGGCCTAATAAGGCCTCTACACACGACCCAATCTGCTGGGCCCGATCTGCAGGCTAGTTGACGCGGTAAATCGGATGCTGCTCTACACACGACCCAATCTGCTGGGCCCGATCTGCAGGCAGTTTGCGTGGTAAAAATCGGGTGCTGCTCTCCACACGGCACAATCTGCAGGGCCCGATCTGCAGTAGGCTGGCTCGTTCTGGTCTGGAAACGCTTGATCATGGCTCCTTCATTTTCTAAATTTCAAAAAATAGGAATTGTATTGACTTTGATGTCATTGAAGTCGATACGAAAGAGAAAATATTGGGCTAAAAGGTGGTTATTACAGAGAAAGAAACTGTCATACAAATATTATGAAAGAACTAGAACCATTCGATTTTAGAAATTTTCTGCGAATGGATATCGACACTTTCAATGATCTGCTCTACCTGGTGGTGCCTTTAATAAAGAAACAAGACACTATAATGGGGGAAAGTGTGAGTGTTCAAGAGCGATTAATCGTGACTCTAAGATTTTTAACTACTTGAGCAAGTTACAGAGATTTGCAGTTTAGTGCAGCCGTGTCACCACAGCTTTTGCCCGGCTCCATGACTAAATGGTTAGCGTGCTGGCCTTTCGTCACAGGGGTTCGATTCGCGGCAGGGACTGGAATTTTAACCATCATTGGTTAATTTCCCTGGCACGGGGGCTGGGTGTATGTGTTGTGTTCATCATCATTTCATCCTCATCACGACGCGCAGGTCGCCCACGGGTATCAAATCAAAAGACCTGCACCTGACGAGCCAAACCCTTCCTGGGATCTCCCGGCACTAAAAGCCATACGCCATTTCATTTGATTTTACCACAGCTTTTGTCTAAAATCATTCCATAAACATTTTGCGCTATTTTTAATAGTCTGAAGGGATACATAAAAGTGATTAAAATATATATTTCTTTCATGTAAGAGTATTTATTTCTGAAATTACGTATGAGTAGAAAATTCGAGAAGAAACTAACCTAAAATTATAAACTAAATGAATCTAAACTATATTATTGTATATAGTGAACTACTAATCTAACTGAATCTGCTCACTGCCATCTGGCACACGTCACACGTGCTAGGTGGCGACGAGGCAACTGATAGCTTATCAGCCGACTTCCGGAGTGTAAGTTAGGACATTGGGTGGTCGACTCGACCAACCACCGAACATGAGTTTTGTCGGCCAATCTGGTCCCAACAAACCTACACACCACCCAATCTGCAGGGACCCTGCAGATCGGGCCCAGCAGATTGGGTCGTGTGTAGCGGCCTTAAGTCGTAAATAATTTCAGAGAATTAGGATCATTTTTTTTTCTGCTAGTGGCATTACGTCGCACCGACACAGACAGGTCTTAAGGCGACGATTGGATAGGAAAGGGCTAGGAATGGGAAGGAAGTGGCACTGGTCTTAATTAAAGTACAGCCCCAGCATTTGCCTGGTGTGAAAATGGGAAACCACGGAAAACCATCTTCAGGGCTGTCGACAGTGGGATTCGAACCCACTATCTCTCGATGCAAGCTCAGGGCCGCGCGCCTCTAACCGCATGGCCAACTTGCCCGGTGGGAAAAGACGTAAACGCATCACCATGTTTCGTGTTGTAAAACGAGTTTCCCCCAGAAGTGTTATGTAAAGTAGGGGCAGTAGCTGCTTATAGGACTTATTGAAATGGCATTGCACTTCGTTTAGTTTACCTTATCTAGGGTGATGACACAACTTATTAAATGACAATCTGCTTGTCAACGCCGGTCGCATTCGACACGGTTACAGATTATGCGGTCGCTAGTGGCACGGGTCGCATGCGGCACGGTCGCATCTGGCACGCCACCGTTGTGGAGATATGAGCTCGCCCAAGGTACGTAGAATACAAGGTAGGGATCACGAGAGAGGTGCGCAGTGGCAAAGCAGAGCTGTGACGTCACGCAGGACCCTCGCGTTGAATCTGCTCTGAGTGAGGTAGAGGTAGTTCGAGTAAGAATCGCTGTGCACGCAGAAGCTAGGTGCTAATAATACACGATAGTAACATATCTGTGGTGTATAAGAAACCGTGTGTGTTTATTTTATGAGATAAAACGTAAAAAGCAGTAATAATGTACACTTTTCAGTATGCTTTGTCATGCCATTGCAGGCTGCACAAATCATAGCAGGCACGCGAAGGAACGAAACATACACTTTCATGAATTCCCTAAAACCACTGACGTAAATAAATGGTGACAAGTATTCAAGACATTATCGAAAGCTATCTTTCTCAGCTTCGAGGGTTCGGAAGGCTTTATGACGATCCTCTTCCGACAGCTGTGACGCGAAAGGTGAAATCAATGCTTCCAAGGCGATAAGAAATTCCAACTGTTCTCCGGAAGATTATGAAATATTACGCCCAAATGTGTACTGATGAACTCGATCAAAACTCGGATATCGTGTGCCAGTCTAAGGCCAGCGTTGAGCCCACAACATCCTATTTTTTATCGGAGGATGAGCAAGGGTTCGTTAAAGCCCTTGAAGATCTAGTAAAACAGCTCGAGGGGAGTCGTGAAACCAAGGAGCTGCTTGAAGACTTCACTGGCTATATAGCTTTTAGGATAAAGAAGAACCTCGATATAGAAAGTAATTACGGAGAGAAAACAGGTCAAACTACAAGGGGTGGAAATTAAATTTCAAAAAGATTTTTTTTTTTTTTTTTTTTTTTTTTTGCAAGTTGCTTTACGTCGCACAAACACAGATAGGTCTTACGGCGACGATGGGACAGAAAAGGGCTAGAAGTGTGTATATAGTGAACTACTAATCTAACTGAATCTGCTCACTGCCATCTGACACACGTCACACGTGCTAGGTGGCGACGAGGCAACTGATAGCTTATCAGCCGACTTCCGGAGTGTAAGTTGGGACATTGGGTGGTCGACTCGACCAACCACCGAACATGAGTTTTGTCGGCCAATCTGGTCCCAACAAACCTACACACCACCCAATCTGCAGGGACCCTGCAGATCGGGCCCAGCAGATTGGGTCGTGTGTAGCGGCCTTAAGTCGTAAATAATTTCAGAGAATTAGGATCATTTTTTTTTCTGCTAGTGGCATTACGTCGCACCGACACAGACAGGTCATAAGGCGACGATTGGATAGGAAAGGGCTAGGAATGGGAAGGAAGCGCCCGTGGCCTTAATTAAGTTACAGCCCCAGCATTTGCTTGGTGTGAAAATGGGACACCACGGAAAACCCTCTTTAGGGCTGCCGACAGTGGGGTTCGAACCCAATTTTCCGAATACCGGATACTGGCCGCACTTAAGCGACTACAGCTATCGAGCTCGGTAGTTTCAATTTTACCACGGGAAAGAACTGAAAGAGGGTTCTAACATAATCACAAACCTTACGGATATCCTGAAAAAGAAATTCTCCGAAATTTATGAGCTTGCAAGTTGCTTCGTGAGAAGCCGTTCTTTTATTCGAATGGACGCTTTAAACAAAAGTAAGACATTGAAGAGACCGGGTTTCTGTTAATACAACACCGATAAAGAAAGAAGAAAAGCAAAGAAATTCCACTGATGCTATGGATAAGTGTGTTTTGTTATATATATTTTTAATATCAGCATTATTCTTTGTGTATAACATACCCGTTATATTTTTTTATGAAAGGCAATTTATTATGTGGTATATGAAACCAGTGCTAAGAATGTTGATATACAGGCTCAAGAATATGGCCTATCTAATGTTAACGTGGAATTTGTCATTTCTTGGCACTTGCAGGAAAACATTTACTGTACTGTTTGTATTGTGGACAGTTTCCTAACATTTGCTGTTTGTGTTGTTGACGGTGTATATAGTTTCCCAATACTGCTTGTAACAACAGACATATTTCTTGCAGTCATCAAGCTTTATGTTCGAGTCTGTAACAATTAGAGCCCCTTGTTATTGTTATCACAGGTGTGAAACAAGCCGGGTAACCGGTGTCCGGTACACGGTTGTCAGGGCAAGAAGTGTACGAGACGTTTCACACTTGCCCGGTAAAAGTCGTTGCCTTATAAACGGCACCCGGCTGCCGTGCTATTGTAGTAGGAAGCCGGCAGCCCCCACTGTACTGGCCGGCTGCCGGGTGAACAAAACCAGATTGGGAGGGTAGTGGTGGCTGTGAGTCAGTGGAAGTTGACACATCTAGCCACCACGGCAGTGTCTACAGTCTTCTCGAGTGTTGCGTTTCCTTGTTTTTACGCTCTAGTGTATTACGTATTTGTTGTTATGCCGGAAATTGACGCAGAAAGTTTGCACACACATACTAAAATAGTTGAAAAATTTGTCGCTGTCATTTCTTAAGTCTTCAAAAATTAAAAAGAATGCCCTAACCTCGTCTCTTCTCATATTGACTGGATTCACCCATAGCAGTCTATTTTTTCTCCTTTTCTTCAAACGCCTATACAAGACCATAAACGCTAGTAATTTATTGCGATCCATTCCAACACGCGATATGTACACAATTGCTGCCGTGTTCTTGCCGGGTATATGTGTAAAAGGATTCCCATTCTTGCCGGAGCCGGCTACTGGTTACCCGGCAGCCGGGTAGGTGTGAAACAAGCCTAACTACCTTGGAGCTCGCCTTACAAGTTAGCTTATCAGCCGTGTTCATATAGAGTATAGACAGTGCGAAATGAGATGTTTCCGTAACAGAATCTTGTCGGAACAGTGACCAAGTCCTCAGAGCAGTATTAAGTTTTAACATTTCTTTTCAGCCCACTACAAAGCAGGAAATATGTGACAGATGAAGGCACTATCCGGTGCGCAAATGCAGCAGAGGAACGCATGTTGCCCACTGTTTTCCACGTGTTTATTAAAGTATATTATTTGTTTTCTCTTACAGGATGGTGTTTTGTGCAATTTCATGTTGTTTTGATATCTTGTCTTGCTGTTTAATGGGAACAGCCCGAGTGCTGAGTGAATGTTTGGGGTCAATCCAGTTCTTACTAGATCCTTTGGTGAACCGCGTCTCACGTCGAGCCAGTGTAGTATATACGTTTTCCTCTACCTAATCCAATGTACATACTTGAGATATTTTAATTATGTTGTGATTATTGTAAATATAGCGTAGGGATATGCTACTAGTATTTTTCACAGTTCATATCATGTCCCATGGCGTCTTAATTTTCGTTTAATGATAATTATTGCAGCAACTTCCCTGAATTTCAATCCGTATTATGGTGATAATTAAAATCGTGCTACTCCATACGAATATGAACATTGGACAATAATGTGAAGGTATTTTGAAGCTCACAAATATTTTAACGTTGTGATTTTGAACTTTCATTTTATCTTTTTTTTTTTTTTTTGCGTAATTAGCGCTTGTTGTCCATATTGACTGCAATTTTATTTCTGTACACATTTCATACTCGTTTTATTATTTGGATTTTTATTTTGTTACAGTATGATTCGGAGTTATTTTATGGAATAAACTCATCTTACCCCATCTTATTGTTTCTCATTCGAGATAAACCTCAATTATTCCTGTCATATACTTATAGTTAAGTGATAAACTTCGACATTTAGACTTACCCTCGACAATCAACCCACTTCTCTGCCCAACCCTGAGTTAGTCGGATGTTTAATCAGGAATGGAGGCATCGTCCTAGAGGGTTTTTACCCCTGGGTACGGTACAGTAAGTTACGTGGATTTTCCTTCACGAGTCTGAGGAGGAATGTTCTGAGTTGCCAGTGGAGAAATGGCCTTGAATGACATCAGTAGACAAATAAGCTTGAGTGGAGTTTTTAAAAGTATGCAAGATCATAATATGAATATAAAGTTGGAATTAAAGACGACAAATTGGAGCAAATATTCGTTTATAAGAAGAGGAATTAGGGACTGGAATAATTTTCCAAGGGAGACGTTTGATAAATTTCCTACTTTTTTGATACCATTTAAAAAAACTAGAAAAACAACCTATATGGAATCTGCCAACTGGGTGGAAGTGCTAAATGCAGATCAGATGGCCGATGGAAGAAAAATAATATAAGCCAGGGAAAGCTCTACCTCTCCCCTTAAAGGCCAATTACTGCACTATTCAGCCCTTGTCGTGCATATGAATATACCGTATATTGGATTTATTATCCATTCAAGAGGATTTTCAGAAATTGTATGCCCATGTTCACCCAATCGTCGTGACACACGGAAGAAAATGGATTATTGAGTATGTAGGACCGAACCAAACCCCATGGCACAACAGCCCCGAAGGGTCTTGGCCTACCAACCGACCGCTGCTCAGCCCGAAGGCCTGCAGATTACGAGGTGCCGTGTGGTCAGCACGACGAATCCTCTCGGCCCTTTATTCTTGGCTTTCTAGACCGGAGCCGACAGATAGGTCCTCAATTGTAATCACGTAGGCAGAGTGGACCTCGAACCACCCCTCAGAATCAGGTAAAAATCCCTGACCTGGCCGGGAAGAAAATTCGGGGCCTCCGGTAAGAGGCAGGCACGCTTCCCGTACACCATGGGGCCGGGTATATAGGACCATTTAGTGCAACATTTAGCTTGTTTACAAACACCTTCCTTCCAACAGAAGTTAATGAAAAGCTGAATCAATTACCGGTGTCGATATCCTTTTATCGAGCCTCGCGTCAGCGAAGACTGGAGCAAGCACAATGGTGGGAGACAGGTGTAGTGGTGGAGATAACCTCTTATTCGTGTACCACACAAACCACAACTGGCCATTGTGCGCTGGCTAGACTACTGCGAACAATGTACATACATAATTGCAGATGAGGGCCAAAGATTGCAGCGCTACAAACCGCCGGCTGTAATTCGAGAGCTTAACAAAACACCAGTCCTTTAATACAATAAGTACCTAACACTAGGGAAAAGTATAGCGTTACTCTCGGGGATAAAAGTAGACAGAGGAATTACTTGTGACACAGGATTCTAAGCTGAAACTGGATTTAAAGATCTCCGTGGAAATAAAACATTTGCTATTCGTCTATTCGCAGTATGTGTCGTCTTGATAAATTAAGAACAAAATATTAATTTCAATTGTAGTTTACAGTTTCCAACAGAGGAACGGTGTCTGTCATCTCACCAGGCCGATGACCTACATGTTAGGCCCCTTTGAACAAAAAACATCATCATCATTATCATCATCATCCTATCGGGTGTTTCTTTTTCAGGTTTTTTTTTCAATTGGCTTTACGTCGCACCGACACAGATAGGTCTTATTGCGACGATGGGATAGGAAAGGGCTGTCCTTGGAGTGGGAAGGAAGCATCCATGGCCTTAATAAGATACAGCCCCAGCATTTGCCTGGTGTAAAATAGGAAACTAAGGAAAACCATCTTTAGGGCTACCGACAGTGGGGTTCGAACCCACTATCTCCCGAATGAAAGCTCACAACTGCCGTGACCCTAACCGCACGGGCAACTCGCTCAGTTGATTAAGTGTAAGAAAGGCCCAGGAGCCCTAACTTTGTTATAATAAAGTCGCTTCAATAATAATAATAATAATAATAATAATAATAATAATAATAATAATAATAATAATAATAATTCTTTATAAGCTGAGATATAACTGTACCGGAAGGTACACCCACCCCGTTCATTTAAATGAAGCGCCTTGGAGAATACCATCTAAAATAAACTCGCAACAATTGATATAAGAAGTTTAGACATTTCCCTACAGATGTCTCTACTACTGTATAAACTTATGTTATGCCCTCTGGTGTGGAGATTAACTATTAAAATTGTAAACAGGAGCTAGCTAGAGCGACGCATCAAGTCGGCCGTGGTAAAGTAATTTTGTATTTTTAAGGTTTACTAAATTGAACTGGTCATTCTTTGTTTTTGGTGTGTTAAAGTTCACAACACTTCTACCTCTTCCCGCCAACTTAAGATTTTGACCAACAGAACATTTTGTATATTATTTTTCAGCCAATCGACAGTGTCTGGTATTTATTTAATTAACCAATGAGAATTGGGGTGTGTCGGGCCTAAGCCTAGAGTTTTCTGGAAGTTTCCCCCCGGGTATAAAAGGTGGCACATTTTCGGACCAGGTTGTCTCATTGATTGTTCCAGTCTACGGAGTGTGTGTTTATAATGGAGGCGGGGGAGGGCCTCGTCCATCTTCGAGAAGTCCACCAGCTCAAACTAATGGCAGTCCTGTTTAACTAAGTGATAGTCTTTGAATGCTAGCACGAGGGGAACGTTTCCAATCTTTAATAATGTAACCTTAATTTTCTAAAAAGTAAATGTTAAATTTTAAAGGTAACTAGTCGAAAGAACTTATTCGAAATCAGGGAATAGAGAGTGAACTACCCTCTCGTGTTCCCTCTCACCTTGATTTTGAGGTGACTATGATTTTGTAACCTTGTTCAGTTTGTAATCTTTGTAACAAATATTTTCTCCATCGAGTCACCTCAGTGGTATAGGCTTAGCCTCTGTAACTTCGGGCTATTGGCCCAAATAGGGTTTTGAGGTTTTCCTTTCAATTTTCAAGGAGTACAAGTGTTCGCTTCCTTTCCATTTTGGTTTTTGGGCCAGTTATTTAACCTTTCTTGTTTTTATCGAAGGCGTTCTGGAATGCGTACGTGCTACCTCTGTTACAATCAATGCCATTCCTTCTAATGTTAAATACTGTTGAGCATTCAAGACAGTGAATAATGTTGGAATTTGTATAATATGTAAGTTGTGCCTTTGATAGGCCAGGACATTTCTGGAAATAGGTTCCTAAGAGTAAATTTTATACAGTATAAATGCTTTCTCTATTAATTTAAAGGTGTTAGTGTAAAGGTTGAATGGTCCGACTCGTTGGTTGAATTGCCAGCGTACTAGCCTTCGGTTCAGAGGGTTCCGCGTTCGATTCCCGGCCGGGTCGGGGATTTTAATCGCTTCTGATTCATTCTTCCGGCTCGGGAACTGGGTGTCTGTGTCCGTCCCAATACTCTCCTCTTCATATTCACACAACGCACTGCAATACTAACCACCACAGAAACACGCAATAGTGATTAAATCCCTCCATACAGGCTTGGCGTCAGGAAGGGCATTCGGTCCTAAAACAGGGCCAAATCCATATGTGCGACGCAGTTCGCACCCGCGACCCAACAGGTGTGGGAAAAGCGGTAGGAAAAGAAGAAGAATGTAAAGGTTGAACGGTGCCTTTGGAAGGCTGTACTGGTGTTATGTTTGGAGAGCAGTCCCCTAGATAATTTTGTGGAGCAAAGGTGCTCTTGGCATTTATTACTTCTACATCTCGCTGCTGTTCCTGAAATATTGTTTACGCATAGCGAATTGTTTGTTAAAATTGAACATCTGAAAAGAAACCAAAAGATAGCAAAGAAATAAATATAGCTCTAATTTTAATGTTTTATGATGATGATGATGATGATTGTTGTTTAAAGGGGCCTAACATCGAGGTCATCGGCCCCTAATGGTACGAAATGAGACGAAATGGAATGACAAATTAAAAGTCTAAAATTCTCCACTGACCAGAATTCAAAGCGTGAGAAGGAAGAATGAATGGATGGACATGAATTTAAACAATCAGTGGATGCGACCCGCAATGCTTTACATTCACACAAACTGACGTAAAAGAATAGGATTACTGACCAAGGGACTGCTGCTATAGCATAACACTATAACGATGATGCTTGCAGTCTAAAGGGGGTCCAAAATCCAAGTTATCGGCCCCTCATAACGGTACTGATTGCTAGGAAAGTAAAAGTATTTGTCCTGTTGCGGTACTAATCAAAAGTAGCAGAGACTTGCGGTATTCCACACATTATTGCACTACTCAGAGGTTATGAAATTCGACATATAATACAGACCTATGTTTTTCTCACTTTCCGGCGCCATTTACAGGCAACGCAAACCTATGGTGTTCATCACATAAGAGTACTAACCACAGGGACCTTTCACTATCCCATGGTATTCCTCATATAGTGGGTACTAATCACAGGCAAGGCAGAACCATGGTAGCTATCATCCCATGATCCTGCTCATATGGTGGTACTAATCACAGGTACTGCAAAAGCCGACCGCATGGTGCTCTTGTGTGCTACTAATCACAAACCTATTTGGTACCTAATATAGCGGTACTACGCGCAAGTAAAAGCGACCCATGATGTTCTCCGCGTGGTGGTACTAATCACAAGTAGTTTCATGGTTCTAAGACAATCATCCCTTGGTCGCCCCTTTTAGTCGCCTCTTACGACAGGCAGGGGATACCGTGGGTGTATTCTTCGTCGGCGTCTCCCACCCACAGGGGGTTGTGTGGTCAGCGAGAGGTGTTTTATTTCCCTCAAGTCCGCCTGCAAGCCGGTTAGGACCTCCCTATTCACCACCTGGAGCGTGCCACGTGGGAGTATCACCTCTCCCCCTGTTACACCAGCGTAGCAGGTTCGTGGTTTTAAAGTTTTAAATTAATCTTCTGATTGTCTTATATCGACCCATTGATGCCCGCGACTTCTTTCACCTCTGTCCACCACGGAATCTCCGTAAAAATAACGATTGGTACTTGATATAGTTGTTGAGAGGATCTGCCTGTTCCTGACTACATCTCTCATCAAGGGATGAGACCTTTAGCGATGAGCCAGCCAACTGAGGTATCCTCCATTAGCGCACTGCACTGGTATGCATTATAATGTACAAAAAATGTCATGGGATGTTTGTTGTTAATTTACTGGGGCCATGGCTGGAAAAGAATGTGGAAGTAACAGGGCCACACACGGCGAATTTTCATCTGCCATGAAATATTTACAGATTTCTGAGAATTAAAAAAAATATCCGCTCTTGAAAGTATCGGGAGATCAATAATGAAACACGTTATGCACTTAAATAACCAGTAAATAGTTTCATATTCAGTATCTCATCCAGGAGCTGGCAATTTGTAAGTGCGGAATGGAGACAAACGTAGTCTGGCGTTGCATTCCGTTACTTGTACCAGGCTCTCTCTCATCAGTCTGGCCTGACTTCCACTGTTCAGCTCTTTTTTTTTTTTTTTTTTTTTTTTTTTTTTTTTTTTTTTTTTTTTTTTTTTTTGTGAGACCTACAGGCCTACAGTCTTACATTTTAACCCCTTTCACGAACCTTCTTCTATTTTTTGCCAATACTCCCACCCTGTGACGGAAGTCTTCTCCTACGATCATTGTTAAAATGGGTGTAATCCCATTGTTATGAATCTTAGAATAATCACTACTACCACTGTACTGTGTGTGAAATAAAGAGGTTTGCTTTTTTTTAAAGTCGCACCAACACATATGCCTTATGACGACGATGAGATAGGAAAGGCCTAGGAGTGTGAAGGAAGCGGCCGTGCCAGCCTTTGCCTGGTGTGGAAATGGGAAACCACGGGAAACCATATCCTTTTTGCTAGTTGCTTTACGTCGCACCGACACAGATAGGTCTTATGGCGACGATGGGACAGGGAAGGGCTAGGAATGGGAAGGAAGTGGCCGTGGCCTTAATTAAGGTACAACCCCGGCATTTGTCTGGTGTGAAAATGGGAAACCACGGAAAACCATCTTCAGGGCTGCCGACAGTGGGGTTCGAACCTACTATTTCCCGAAAACTGGATACTGGCCGCACTTAAGCGACTGCAGCTATCGAGCTCGGTGAAACCATATCCAGACCTGTGGACAATGTGACTCGAACCCATTATCTCCCGGATGCAAGCTCACAGCTGCGGGCCCCTCACAACATGGCCGACTCGCCCGGTGGTTTGTTCTTAACATAATCGTAACTCAGTTGTCTAGAGAAGAGAGACTCGGTTATCAGAGCTATCGCTTGTTATGTACACTTGCGAGCAGAAAATGTGGCCCATAGGGGAACGGCGATTTACAGTAGTGTTAACATATCAGCGCTCTGCAGAGTCGGCCTTCTTCTCCCTCTTGCATGCTTCTAGTAACAAGACTGACATGAGTGAGCACTTCACACCTCTTCCTCTACGATGTCGAGTCTAATCATATTACAAAGGATTACCTGTATCTCTCCAATCATAGCACATTTCATACAAGGGAGTTATTTCTGACCCTTCTTTATTTCACGCCAAGACAAAATACCGTTCGTTGGTTTATATTTGTTTACTTTAAGCCAGCCACAGAAGGAAGCAGCAAGGACTGGGTAGAGCTAAGTGTTAAGTAAATGTGAAAACCTTAGAGAAGAAAAAACACTACAGATTTTCTGCACACAAGTATACCTGAATACCCTTCGTATTCTCCTTTTAGCTGACTTTCATAACTTTAAATGATTCAAACAGCCGCTGATAATACCGAACATTCCAACCTCGCTTCTTGGAACAAGTAACTTTCCACATCAGTCGTTTGCTCTGCAGGCCGGCTGTACGATAACTATGTGATTTAGATAGAATCCAGTAGTATATCCGTAATGTTAAAAGAAGCGTTTTGACAGACAGGACTGGATGGAGCAGCATTGCACGTGCCATTGGAAGTGTTGTCACATTCCTACATTTCTTTCTCCTTCCCCTCACTTCAGACGCACTTATTCGTACGTTCAGACAGATGTATTCTGTTGTAAACTGTTTGGCTATACTATGACGGACTTGGTCTCATGTTTGGTTATCTTTGACAGGGGACGGGCTGATAAGCTCAGACAGTAGAGCACAACTTAACAGGTTCGATCCTAGAATGTGCTCAAATACGTCAGTCTCGTGTCGACAGATTTACTTGCACTTAAAAGAATGCCTACGGGACTAAATGTTGGCACCTCGTCTTCTGCGAAAACCGTAAAAGTAGTTGACAGGACGGAAAATAAAAACGTTATTCCTTAACAGGGGTGGTACCTATAGCTTGTCAAATCCTTCAACATACTCATCCTCCGTCTCTACATACCTTAGTAGCATCAATATAGGACGTAAAACAAATAAGAAAATATTGAGTTCAAGAGGGAAAAGGTGCGTGAGAGGGAGGGGGGAGCATTTATAATGTGTATTCTTCTCTATACCACACAGCGGTAGAGTACCAGGCTCGAAGTATGTATAGAAATAAAATAATTTTAGAGAATTATTATTTAAAATAATGTTAGATAGTTAAGACAGCCACAAAACAGAAACGGAAATAGATATTACTCAAACTGAACCACTTGCGACAAAATCTAACTCAGACGTGACAGGTTTGGTAACTCCAAGCAACACGAGCCGGCCAGTAGGCTTCTCCATGGCAATCGCAGTGGGCCCACCACTGTTTCCATAGTAACCTTACCGCCCACTCTCTTTTTCCACCTCGGCAGGCAGTAAAAACGGATCTCCTTCTAAGAACTGTCTGAATACATCTTTCAGTATACAGTATACATCACCGAGCTCGATAGCTGCAGTCGCTTAAGTGCGGCCAGTATCCAGTATTCGGGATATGATAGGTTCGAATCCCACTGTCGGCAGCCCTAAAATGGTTTTCCGTAGTTTCCCATTTTCACACCAGGCCAATGCAGGGGCTGTACCTTAATTAAGGCCACGGCCGCTTCCTTCCCACTCCTAGCACTTTCCTGTCCCATCGTCGCCATAAGACCTATCTGTGTCGGTGCGACGTAAAACAACTAGCAAAAATAAATAAATAAATAAATAAATAAATAAATAAATAAATAAATAAATAAATAAATAAATAAATAAACCAGTATACATCTTCGGCCGCTATTAGCCGTGGGCGACTAGTGGCGCAACTAGTTGCTCTGGCGAGTCACGGACCATTGGATCAAATGGAGCCTGTTAGCCGCGGGCGACTAGTGCCGCAACTAGCCGCCCGATGTACCTCCCCGCGCATACGGAAACGTCACTCAAGTTCGTGTTCTCACACCAGCTTGACGTAATGCGGAAGATGGAACGTAACTGAGTCAGCCATCCACCTAACCATTTTCTTCATTACCTTGTTTGGACTCGTGCTGTGGTAGAGTGAATATTTTACTTATTGTGATAGTTTATTTACTGAACATGGAGACATCAAATCAACTACAACAGCAAATGAAGGAGATGGCAAAATTATCGGAAAGTCAAATAAATAACTTACTGAAAACCATTTCTGAGGGAGAATGAAAACCGGTCACTTGGGATTCCAGAACTGAAGCTTACACTGACAAAATAGAAACACTGAATTCTTGGAACGGCATTTTAAAGAACTTTATTCCAGAATCGAAGCAAAACCCGTAGACGAGAAGAATGTTCTAGGTGAGTATTATATTTTTTTTTGCTAGTGGCTTTATGTCGCACCGACACAGATAAGTCTTATGGTGACGGTGGGATAGGAAAGGGCTATGAGTTGGAAGGAAGCGGCCGTGGCCTTAATTAAGGTACAGCCCCAACATTTACCTGGTGTGAAAATGGGAAACAACGCAAAACCATCATCAGGGCTGCCGACCGTGGGATTCGAACCCACTGTCTCCCGGATGCAAGCTCACAGCTGCGCGCTCCTAACTGCACGGCCAACTCGCCCGGTATGCGAGTATTGTAAAACGTTTACTACTCTTATATGGAAATATGTAATACCCATAAAAATTCTATAATCGTTTACATTTACAAGTACCATTGATCCATTATATGGCTATATTAGTGAATTACAGCTCAGCTGGGAAACACTTGTTTGGCCCTGTGTCGTTTCCCGTTATTTTTTCTTTTATGAAGCCGAGCAATTCTTAAAATGACGACTTTGACATGCGCAGGTAATTTAGATCGTCAAACAATGTGGAATATAATCCTCTAGTCAGTTGAGAAACAAATATAGGATGTTACCGCATTTTCCTAACCCTTCGGTCTTTCCTTTTTAACAGAAGAGCAAGAAGAAGAAGTTCTTCGTGGACGCTATTTTCTCAACTGACTATTCCCCGGTATGAACCGAGCAATTATTCACAAGCTGCACCACTGATCGCCCAGTACTTAAATCCTCTGGCAACTAGCGGCGCAACGTCTGTCTACTTGCCTTACATTCACAACATCACAGATCGAATTGCCAAGGTCCTCCGTAAACACAATATAAAAACCGTGTTTGGCACCGTCACTAAAATTGCTCACAGTCTGAGTAAGACCAACGACAAATTGCCCCATTATTACATCCTGGGGTATATGAAATTCCCTGTACGTGCGGTAAGGTATACATCGTCCAAACATGCCGGTCCACTGGTACCCGTATCAAAGAACATGAACATAATATTCGTAATATGGTCTCAACCAACCTGACAAATCGGCAATAGCTGAGCACGCTCTATCATCGGGTCAGGATGTCATGTTCCAAGATGCTCGAGCTCTTACCCACACTAGACACTACAGGTCCAGGATTATACGGGAAGCTGTGGAAATACGTAGAAATCCTAACAATTTCAACAGGGACACCGGCTATCAATTAAGTAATACCTGGTTGCCAGCCATTAAGAATTTACGTAGGTAGTTCCCTTCCCTGTCCCTTCACTGTTGTTACTTCGTACGTTCCTCGTCGCCAGATGTTTCATTTCAGGCTTGTGTCTATATCATACACCTGTCTATGTCATGTGTTACGCAAACACGTTATGTGAACCGCTTAGTCTGATTGTGATGGTTCGGTCAGCTTCCGCTTCGAACGCTAGCGTGTGCCACGTCCTGGGGGCCATCTGGTGGCGAATGAACGTACCATTTCCACTTCTATTACAACGTACAAATTCAAAGTATCATTGTTTAAGAAGCTTTTCTCGTGGGCAGTCGAGATTTCTTCTAAGGACGCAGAGCACAGTTATCTGCGAAACGTTAAGGATTTCACTTTCTTTTCTTGACACGGCACAAGCCCAAAAGCCGATACACTAACATGTCTATAAGTACGGGCCGTGAAAGCATTAATGGCAATATTATTATTATTGTAGAAAGGAAATAATCTGGTGGATTCAACGAAGCAAGAAACCGCACGGATGATTTTCTTGCCTTCAAGCTGGTCCATTTACACGCAGAAAGAATGTCTAGTTGCCAAAAGCTGGATGAAAGTCAAACTAAATATAAAATGTGGGATACTTTGATGAAGAGTGACTTGGTGCTTATATTGATGAATCTGTTAAGAGGAAATGCCCAGAAAGATTTTGAAGAATTTAGCAGTAGTAGTAGATTTGCTCTATCCATTACAAAAATAAAAATACGGATTGAGTTACACAAACGGCATGTGATACATCCCGTCTCCCCTGCCCGTCGTACGAGGTGAACTCCGGAAAGCTAGAGACCGCGGGACTCCTATCAGAATCCGACATTGCTTTTACTTGTATGTGCCAAGTTTCTCATTTTTGTTTTCCTTATCCTACTTACCTTGGTAAACTCTTGTTTGCTACCGACCCAAATAGTATTAGGTTTGCGAGTTCTAGGAACTTATTTTCATTTTCACGCCCTTCGTGGCCCATTTATTTCTCCATAGAGCTTCACTCTTCAACAGTTGAGACTTTTTCTATTCTGACTAAAGTGTTAACAGGGGTATGGTTATCTAGGTACGGTGGTTCCCCTACCAATTCACTTTCGTGAGCTGGTCTAGAATCTAGCATATGCCTGGCAGAATGGTCAGTGTCGAGGCCTTCAGTTCTGAGGTGCCAAATTGGATTCCAACCGAGTCAGGGATTTCAAGCGCTTCTGGTTAATTCATCTGATTCGCGGAATGGATATTATTTTGTACTGCACTTGTCCTAATACAAAATTCTTCATTTACATACATCGCAGTATCAACCACCTCAGAAACATGCAATAGTGAACAGGGTTGCTGTCAGGAAGAGTAACAGAGCATATGTGCCATACAGTTCGCAATCGCCGACCCTCTAGAATGCGGAAAAGTGGAAGAAGCAGCTAGCATATAAATCTGAAGAGGTCAATAAAGGAATCTCAGTGGGAAGCCTCCATCGTTTCAAAGAACATTAAAGAAAAGGGAGTGAATGTTACAGCCTGCAGAGAGTACAGTATCTGCTACTGGGCACCCACAATAGTGCCCCCTGACGGTAGCAGCGAGCACTTCACGGGCTTCCATTAAAGTGTCGATATGGTGTGCAACTTCAGTCAACAAGCGAGGGCTGAGGCGGAGTTCAACTATACAGCAAGACATCGACAGCCTGCATTTACCTTCACCACCGGAAACTAGCGATGGCGCACTGAAAGACTTCAGTCCTCTAACTGGTTCAAAACAGCCTAGAACAATTACAACAATAACTATTTAACTTATTAAACAATTATTTTCTGAAATAATTCTCGATTTGAATAATCACTTTCTTGTATAAATATACATTCATTTTTCTTTTTCTTACCGGGCGAGTTGGCTGTACGGTTAGGGGTGCGCAGCCGTGAGCTTGCATCCGGGAGATAGTGGATTCGAGCACCACTGTCGGGAGCCCTGAAGATTGTTTTCCATGGTTTCCCATTTTCATACCAGGCAAATAGCAAATATGCTCTATTTTATGATACAGAAATAAACAGATTAAGCAGGAGGTGCAAGTTAGAAAGAAATTGAGTTAGGAATGTTTGTGGAAGCATTGCGAGATTGAAGGAACTTACTAACCCCCTCATGGCACTACAGCCCTGAAGGGCCTTGGCCTACCACACGGTTGCTGCTCAGCCCGAAGGCCTGTACATTACGAGGTGTCGTGTGGTCACGACGAATCCTCTCGGCCGTTATTCTTGGCTTTCTAGACCGGGGCCGCTATCTCACCGTCAGATAGCTCCTCAATTCTAATCACGTAGGATGAGTGGACCTCGAAGCAGCCCTCAGATCCAGGTAAAAATCCTGACCTAGTCGGGAATCAAACCCGGGACCTCCGGGTAAGAGGCAAGCACGCTACCCCTAGAAGAAAGTTACTAGGAAATTGAATTTAGGAATATAGATAACTAAGGATAATATGATGGTAAGCATAACTGGCAGTCATATGAATTACAGTGAAAAATACTCGAGTATGTATCTAAGTACAGGTACTTTAAGGTAGGAACATGTTCCAGAAATGACATTCCAGGAATCATTAATGGATAAAGGAAATGTATAGACCTACACGGCGATTTACAGAAGGCAGAAGTATTTTAATAAGCAATAACTGAAGCCAGTTGGGAAATTATAATTTTCAGGTAGAAGAGGGAACTGGTATTTACCTACAAAAATAAAGATATTTACAAAACGATACAATAGCTAAAAGCTAAAAAAGCAGCTGGAATTGATAAGATATGTGGGGAAATACCAAAGGCAATGGATTGAGATATAATACCATGTATAAAGTGCTTATTTGGTTACTGTTTGTAGGAAGGAAATATAATAAATTAACAATAATGAAAATCCACAGCCTCTTTCTAGTCATTCGACCGGGTCAGGAATAGAATGAATGAAGGCCCCAATCTAGCGGCGAGCATAGGAATTGTGCCGGCTGCACACTCCTCTGGGGCAAAGACACAGACAGGTCTTAAGGCGACGATGGGACAGGAAAGGGCTAGGAGTGGGAAGGAAGCGGCCGTGTCCTTAATTAAGGTACAGCCCCAGCATTTGCCCGATGTGAAAATGGGAAATCACGGAAAACCATCTTCAGGGCTGCCGACAGTGGGGTTCGAACCCATTATCTCCCGGATGCAAGCTCACAGCTGCGCGACCCTAATCGCACGGCCAACTCGATCGGTGCAATGATTAATGAATGACAGATGAAATGAAATGATATTGGCGAGTGTTGCTGGAATGAAATATGACGGGGAAAATCGGAGTACCCGGAGAAAAACCTGTCCCGTCTCCGCTTTATCCAGCAAAAATCTCTCTTGGAGTGACCGGGATTTAAACCAAGCAACCCAGCGGTGGGAGGCCGGCACGCTTCCGCCTGAGCCACGGAGGCTTTCAATCAATCAATCAATCAATCAATCAATCAATCAATCAATCAATCAATCAATCAATCAATCAATCAATCAATCAATCAATCAATCAATCAATCAATAATAATAATAATAAATAATTTATTCACTTAGTTTTCAAGTCCATGTTACATCCAATGATTCTACGCATTTATATACACACTTTTTGCACACCATTTACGGCACCAGGGCCCCCTCCATCTGGTCCATCATTCTTTTTAAGTCCTCCGTCCACAACTCGTTATCCAAGTTGCCTCGTCTGAAGTCGATTAGCACACTCTCACACGTTCTTTTTAGTACAATGGTCTGTAGGTAGTCCTGTAGCTGTTTGCTCACTTCCAGTTTGTCCATGTGCTTCTTGAACAAGTTGGTAACTAGCCCATCCCACGTTATTACCACAGGGACCATCGTCACCTTGGCTCCATTGTACATAAGTGAGAGTTCGTTGGCTAGCATCTCGTACTTTCTTCCTTTAGTGGTTTCAGTCTGTTTTAGGATATTTTTGTTTGTGATTCCAACTTCAATTAACAGGATTTCATTCTTTAAAAGGTCATGTATCATTAGATCCGGTTTGTTGTGTTCAATGCGAAGCTCAGTTTGTATGATGACGTCTGACTTTATTCTAATCCGCTGATTGGATATGACATTTTCCACTTTATAGTTCTTTATTTTCTTAGAATTATTCAGCCCATACTTTTTTGTGAACATGAAATGCAAGCATCTGACAACGTCATTGTGGCGTTTCTTGTAATCGAAATTAAGCATTCGTCCACATTGTGTTGCCAGATAGTCTAGTGTCTTATTGCCCAGGTTGCAGTGTGGGTACCTCTGGAATATACTCCCATGACTAAAGAAGATGTTTCTGTCTTGTATCTTACAGAACATTCCTTCTTCTTGTGGAGATATATTCCCCCTCATTAGCCATAACGATGACTGTTTTACGTCTACAAATGACGTGTAGCCTCCGGAGAAGCCTGTTGCAGGTCTTTCGAGTTGACACCCTCTGGGCGACCTGGTTTCTAATGTTGAAGACGACACAAATACCGAGCCCACGAGCCAGAGAACAATGGCATTTAACATTCCGGATCCGGCCGGAAATCGAACCTGAGAGCCTTTGTATCAAAGACCAGCATGCTAACCATTTAACCACGGAGCCGGGATACCAAATTAGTGAAGAGCAGCTATAGAAGCCACAGTGTACAAAGGAAAGGGTGATAAATATAAAGCGGATAATTACAGGCCAGTCAAAATGTACTGTAAGCTGTTGGGAATCAATCTTTCTGATTATATTAGATACGTTTGTGAAATTATCGACTGGTTTTATAGGAGGCAGTTCGGGCTTAGGATAAGTTATTCTAGCGGGACTCAACTTATAGGACTGCAACAATATATAGCAGATATTTTAGATTCTGGGGGTCAAATTAACTGTATCGCTATTGATCTATCCAAGGCAATTGACAGGGTAGATTATGGAAGATTACTGACGAAAATGAGGGTTACTGGATTGGACAAAATTGTGACTGAGTGGGTGGCTAAATTTCTAGAAAACAGAACTCGGAGAATTAGAACAGCTGAAGCATTATATAATTCTGTAATGATTAAGAGGGGGGTTCCGCCGGGCAGTTTTATTGGACCGTTACGTTTTCTTCTGTATATCATTATTATGAACGAAGAACTTGAATCAGAGATAAGGGTTTTTGCGGATAACGTAACAAAAGAAAATAAGCAACTAAAAAAAAAAGTCGACGATGTTGCGAAATGGGCAGCTGACAATGGTATGCTGAAAAACGGGGTGAAAATTCACTTGGTAAGTTTCATCGAGAGAAAAATCCTCACGGTTTTAATTACAGGCTTAATGACGTGGATATAGCTCATGGGGACTCCTGTAAGTACCTACAAGGAAAGATCTTAAGTGAGGCAATCACGTCAACAAGGTTGTAAATAAGAATTACTGATCTCGTCATATGGGTATGACGATATTTATGGGTTGTAGAAAGGATGTAAAACACAGGGCGTATAAGTGACTGGTAGGACCCCAATTAGAGTGTGGTTCCAGTATATGGCACCCCTCACCACGATTACATGATTCGAAAATAGGAAAAGATCAAACGGAAAGCATCGCGATTTGCTCTGGGTGACTTACGACAAAACAGTGGTGTTAAGAAAATGTTGAGGAACTTGGACTGGGAAGAATTGAGATTAAGATGATAAGCTTCTGGAAGAATCGGTATGTACCGAACTGTCAGCGAAGAGATGGCTTGGACTGACATCAGTGCACAAATACGCTTGAGTGGTGTTTTGATATGAATAACTCTTAGGACTGGGGGTCATGCGAAAATTCGCGTGACGTAACGTTGACAAGGTATGTAACGGAAGTGACGTCACAGAATGTTTTACCTTGCAACATGAACCTTGAAAGGTGCACGGGCTGTAGATTTGTATAAATAGTGCGTGTTGAAATAGAAGGCACTAGTTTAAGATACGTAGTGTAGTTCCAAGGCCAACTAGATCTACGCTGCATCAAGTCGGCCGTGGTAGTACTGACATTCGGATCAAAGGCCTCCCTCTTACGGCACACACTGTAAATCCACAGCCTCCTGTTTAGGCTATATCTCATGGCAGGCGGTCATCTGAAATTAGCAGTCGTTGATGTTTTACTCAGCAACATTGCCTGTTAGAGGTGCACAGGCTGTAGATTTGTATAGCCCTTTCAGACCGAGTACGCACAATTGTGCGGGTTCGTATTTTAGTTATCCCTGGCCGTATTTGATGTTTTTTCGGCGCTAGACCGGACTTCAGTGATTGTGCGGGACTCGTGGCGTATATTTCAATTGCTTTTAGTATGCGCTTGACCGCCAGGGCGAAGGAAGAAGAGTTTAAAAAGCACAGTTGATTGGCGAGATGACGGGAAGCAGTAGTGCCAAAATTAAGTATTTATTTATTGCATGTATATTAATCTAGAAGCTTTACTGAATACCGGAATATATTCAATGAAGTGTGTACATTGGTTAGTGAACGTAAATTTTGCAGATACATCATTGTATATGATACAACGAGGTTTTGAATTTTGATACGCACAATTGTGTGGGTCCTGCTTTTCGGATGTTAGTTTTTATTTTGTAAAATAAACTACTGAGGAGCATTTTAGTAAGTTTTTGACATACAAACAAAAATTCACACCTCCAGTTTTCTTTCAGGTCTGAAAGGGATATAAAAGAACGCCTGTATCCATCTGTGTGAAATGATGCAAATACATCGTTCAATATCAGTATTGGAGTTTCATTTATTGCAAAACTTGTTCATGATTAGCCTTAGCTCTGTTGATACTGCTGCACGACTGAAAGCAACGAGAAACTACAGCCGTAACTAACTCCCGAGGACATGCAGCTCTCTCTGTAAGAATGATGTACTGATGATGGCTTTCTCTCGGGTAAAATATTTCGGAGGTAAAATAGTCCCCAATTCGGATCTCCGGGTGGGGACTACACGAGAGGGGGCGATCATCATGAAGATGGATACCGACATTCTGCGAGTCGGAGCGTGGAATGTTAGAAATTTGAATCGTTGAGGTAGGTTAGAGAATCTGAAAAGGGAGATGGATAGACTAAAGTTAGATGTGGTTGGTATAAGTGAAGTAAGTTGGCAGGAAGAGAAGGATTTTCGGTCAGGCGACTACAGAATTATTAACACAAAATCAAACAGGGGAAATGCTGGAGTTGGTTTAATAATGAAGAAGAAAATAGCGCAGCGGCTAAGCTACTACGAGCAACAGTGAAAGGATTATTGTTGTGAAGATAGACACCAAACCGGTGCCAACTACAATAGTGCAGGTCTGTAAGCCTACTAGTTCAGCGGATGATGAGGCAATCGAAAGAATATATGAAGAGATAGAAGATTTAATACAGTATGTAAAGGTGGCGAGATTCTAATTGTGATGGGAGAAAATATAGTGTTAGACCAAGGAAGAGAAGGTAATGCAGTAGGAGAATTCGGATTGGAACGAAGGAACGAAAGAGGAAGTCGGCTGGTTGAATTCTGCACCAAACACGATTTAGTCCTTGGTAATACTTGGTTCAAACGCCACAAACGACGACTGAACACATGGACGAGACCTGGAGACACTGGAAGGCATCATACAGACTTCATTATGATTATGCAAAGATTCAGAAACGAGGTGTTGGATTGCAAAACTTTCCCAGAAGCAGACGTGGACTCCGATCACAACACGTTGGTCAGGAAATGCCATCTGAAGTTGAAGAAATTAAAGAAGGAAAGGAATCCAGTAAATGGGATCTAGACAAGTTGGAAGAAAAGAGTGTGAAGGATTGTTTCAAGGAACATGTTGCACAAGGACTAAAGGAAAAGGCTGAAGGAAACACAAAAGATGAAGAGTGGATAGTCATGAAAAATGAAGTCAGTAGGGCTGCTGAAGAAATGGTACGAAGGAAGAAAAGATCAGCTAAGAATCAATGGATAACTCAGGAGATATTAGACCTGATTGATAAGGCAGATATGAATACAGGCGATTGATTGGACAGAAAGTGCAAGGTAGCTAAGGAAAAATGACTGAAGGAGAAGTGCAAGGATGTAGAAGATTGTATGGTCCTAGGAAAGGTAGATGCTGCATACAGGAAAATCAAGGAAACCTTTGGAGAAAGGAAATCTAGGTGTAAGAATATTAACATCTCACAAGGAAGGCCACTTCTAGGGAAAGAAAACAAAGCAGAAAGATGGCAGGAACATATCCAGCAGTCGTATCAAGGTAAAGATGTAGATGATCTGGTTCTGGAACAAGAAGAGGCTGCTGATGCTGATAAAATGGGAGACCCAATTTTGAGGTCAGAGTCTGACAGACCTATGAGAGACCTAAATAGGAACAAGGCACCTGGAATTGATGACATTCCCTCTGAATTACTGACTGCCTTAGGAGAAACCAGCATGGCAAAGTTATTCCATTTATTCCATTCAGTGTGTAAGATGTATGAGACAGGAGAAATGCCATCCAATTTTCGCCAGAATGTTGTTATACCTATTCCCAAGAAGGCCGGTGCTGACAAGTGTGAAAACTACTGCACCATTATTTTAGTATCTCATGATTATTTACAGAAGAATGGAAAGACAAGTTGAAGCTGAGCTGGGAGAAATCAATTTGGCTTCAGAAGAAATGTAGGGACACGTAAAGCAATCCTGACTTTACGTCTGATCTTATAGGATCGAATTAAGAAGGACAAGCCCACATACGGCGTTCGTAGACCTAGAAAAGGCATTTGATAATGTTGATTGGACCAAATTATTTGAGATTCTGAAGGTGATCGGGATCAGGTACCGAGAAAGAAGAATTGTCTACAATCTGTATAAAAATCAGTATACAGTGATAAGAATCGAGGGCTTTGGAAAAGAAGCAGCAATCCAGAAAATGGTAAGGCAAGGCTGCAATTTGTCCCCCCCTCCTTTTTAATGTTTGTATAGAACAGGCAGTAAAGGAAATCAAAGAAGAAATTGGAAAGGGAATCATAATCCAAGGAGAGGAAATCAAAAGCCTGAGATTTGCCGTAATGGATTGCAGTCGTACAAAGTCAGGTGATGCAGGAAATATTAGATTAGGAAATAAAGTCTTAAAGGAAGTGGATGAATAGTTACCTGGATCGTAAAATAACTAACAATAGCAGACGTAAGGAGGACTTCAAATGCAGGCTAGCACAACCAAGGAAGGCCTCTCTTAAGAAAATAAACGTGCTCACTTCAAATATTGAATTAGGAATGAAAAGTATTTTTGAAGACTTTCGTTTGGAGCGTGGCATTGTATGGAAGTGAAACATGGGCGATAACTCACTCAGAAAGAAAGAGAATAGAAGTTTTTGAAATGTGGTGTTACAGAAGAATGCTGAAGGTGAGATGGATAGATCGAATCACGAATGAAGATATACTGAATCGAATTGATAGGAGGAGATCGATTTGGCTAAATTTGACGAGAAGAAGGGATAGAATGATAGGACACATCTTAAGACATTCAGGACTTACGTAGTTTTTTTTTAGGGAAGTGTAGGCGGTATGAACGGTAGGGATAGACCAAGGTATGAATATGACAAGCAGATTAGAGCAGATGTAGGATGCAGCAGTTAGGTAGAATTGAAAAGGTTGCGAGTTGCATTAAACCAGCCTAGGACTGATGATTCGAACAACAACAACAACAACAACAATAACAATAACACAACATAATTAAGCGCGCCTGGAAGAACGCTCTATTAGCAGTTGACAGTTGAGCAACTTGAATCTTCGGTCTTCCAGCTAACACTGTGAGGAGCAGCGCGTACATCACATTCAACCTTCAGGTGTATTCTCTTTCGTACATGGAAGGAGTTTACCACACGCTTTTATGAGCAAGTTTTCGTCGACAACATTGATATTGATCTCCAAAACTGTACTCCTATGGCTGTGAGCTTCAGTTTGCCAGGTGGTTGTTTCGAACCCTGGGGCTGTACCTAAATAAAAGCCATGGCCTCTGCCTTCCCAGTCTTAATCCTTACTTTTCCCATCGACGTTAAACCACCAGCGAACAAAATGTACTCCAGTCGTTAATCTAACAACTTTGATCGAAGAGGTAATGACGAATTTCATAATCCTTTACGGATAAACATGACATAAGGGCTTACTACCATCACCAACTCACTTGTACGAAATCCAGTAAGACGACTGAGTGCTGGGGCAGACCGAACAATAGAGATAACACTGTCGTTATGGTATATGGCTCTCCCTGCTAATTTCCCGGACCTTGAGATCTTGTGTGCACGCCATTAAAATGGCTGATAGAGGGCGCTAAACGGCAGCATTTCATTACCTGCGGCTAATTATGGTATCGACCACTGCAGATGCAATTACGATTGCGACCCATTATCGATGGATCGAACAGTAATGGTTGGCTATCGCTAAAATTATATTGCAGATGGCCACAGGCTAAACACACTTCCAATCGACTTTCCACTCGGTATTAGGACGCTCTCCCAGCCGCGATGAAGCTGAAGATCACAGCGTGGGGTAACAAAGGGGAAATATCCATCTCCCACACTTTGCTCTCTGGACCGTAATTAATGACACGTGTTTCACGTCCCATTACCTGCTAATGGGTTTCAGAGACACCGGGGTGTCGGAATTTTGCCCTGAAGGAGTTCGCTTACTGGTGAATGAAATGCAGAACGTAATGTCACGTTTAACCCTTAAGTGCATTTTTTAAAATATTTAAACATTACTATTCGATTCTCTGGACGGTTTATTACAACGGAAATTTGTTTTAAAAGTCCCATGCGGTATGAACGGTAGGGATATACCAAGGTATGAATATGGTAAGCAGATTAGAGCAGATGTAGGATACAGTAGTTAGGTAGAATTGAAAAGGTTCCATGCGGTAAGAACGAAAGCTTTTTTAAAATGTTACGTATATGCTACATCACCAGACATCGGATTTGTATACAAATACATATTTTGTTTACCGACATGTAAACCTCCAAAACCGATAAGGAAGTGCGTTTGAAGGTGGCATTGGACGAATGATTAAGTTTAACAGCGCATATATATGCATATTTGCATGTATTTGAGATCAGTGCATACATTTCAAATTTCGAGTTTATTGTGCATATTTTAACATGTTTTACGTCCGGCTGCTAGGATGAATGGTCAGCGCAGTGCTCTTCGGTTCAGAGGGCCGCGGGTTCCATTCCCGGCCGGGTCGGAGATGTTAACCTTTAATGGTTAATTCCCTTGGCCTACCAAGCGATAGCTACTCAGCCCAAAGACGTGAATATTACAAGGTTTCACATGTTCAGTGAGGCGAATCCTCTCGGCCGTTATTCTTAGTTTTCTAGACCGGGGTCGCCATGTCAGATAGCTCCTCGACTGTAAACACGTAGGCTGAGTGGACCTCGAACCAGCCCTCAGATTCAGGTAAAAATCCCTGACCTCCGCGTAAGAGGCAGGCACTCTACCCCTAGACCGCGGGACCGGCTGGACAACTTAAGATCGACCGGATTCGAATCACCGGTGCACGGACAGTGCAACTTGTCGATTCTATCATGCAGTTCCGGTATGAAGGTGGGTAAGAACATTAAAGTTGGTCTTGAACTATGGAAATTACGAACGTTATCTCAGCAGGAGCAGTGCACAGCTTCCCTTCGCAGTTGCCTTTAATAACGACGTCAAGATATTTCGGACTTCCGACGGGGATGATAAATATACAGCAGAACTCTATCTGGCTTCACAGTCCACTGGCAAACAACAGGTAAAGTCTCATTAAAAGAGCAGGGACATAAATCTCGCAGCGACTGGAAAATCGGATTATCATATTTTATTCTGTACATATAACCCTGTTTTATGGGAGAAGTTCGGGTCCGCACGGGTGATATATGTATTGAGAACTTTTAGTTGCTAACATTTTACAACTTCTTCACGTGAATAAAATATCGGAGGAAGCAGCACTTTGGAGCAGCGCCATATAACGGCCTTAATTAAACTAAGAAATGTGGCCATTAATACTTGTCCTATCTTCTGGAGACAGTTTTTGTGGTTATAAACTTCATATATTTGCGTAATGAACGATGGGTCGTCATCTAGAAAATAGCTCATTCTTGGCGGATAGCAGACTTGCACGTTAAAATTACGCTCACACATTTGGGATGTGAACGACTAGCGTAATGACACCCATTTACTTAGTCCTCACAGTTGAGATCTTGGCTGACAAAGGACACGTTAGTGAAAGATGATTAAACATAATATTGGCAAATTGAGGTCTTCTTTCAGGATATTAGGGCGTGCTGAATTTTTAAAAATTTGGACGTCTACAACAGAAAGACAAGTATGCTTGTACAGCCCATACCGTACTTATAGATATGATACTGCATAAGCTTTTGGGCTTATGCCGTGTCAAGAAAATAAGGTGAAATTCTTTACGTTTCGCAGAGAACTGTGCTCTGTGTCATCAGAAGAAAATCTCAACTGTCCACGAGAAGGGCTTCTTAAACAATGACTTTTTGAAATATAGACGTTATAACATAAGGGGAAATGGTAGGTTAATTCGTCACCAGATGGCTCCCCGGACGTGGCACAGCGCTAGCGTTCGAAGCGGAAGGTGACCGAACCATCAGAATCAGCCTAAGAGGGACACATAACATGTGTATGTAACATATGACATTGTCAGGTGTATGACATTGACACAAGCCTGGAATGAAACATTTGGCGATGAGGAACATACAAATGTTATGTGACCCTCTTAGACTGATTCTGATGGTTCGGTCAGCTTCTGGGTCGAACGCTAGCGCTGTGCCACGTCCGGGGAGCAATCTGGTGACGAATGAACGTACCATTTCCACTTCTATTATAACGTCTAAATTTCCAAAAGTCATTGTTTAAGAAGCCTTTCTCGTGGACAGTCGAGATGTTCTTCTGTTGACGCAGAGCACAGTTCTCTGCGAAACGTAAAGAGTTTCTCCTCATTTTCTTGACACGGCATAAGCCTCCGTGGCTCAGGCGGCAGTGCGCCGGCCTCTCACCGCTGGATACCGTGGTTCAAATCCCGGTCACTCGATGTGAGATTTGTGCTGGACAAAGCGGAGGCAGGACAGGTTTTTCTCCGGGTACTCCGGTTTTCCCTGTCATCTTTCAATCCAGCAAAACTCTCCAATATCATTCCATTTCATTAATCATTCATTAATCATTGCCCCAGAGGAGTGCGACAGGCTTCGGCAGCCGGCACATTTCCTATCGTCGTCGCTAGATGGGAGCTTCATTCATTTCATTCCTGACTCGGTCGAATGACTGGAAACAGGCTGTGGATTTTCATTTCTTGACACGGCATAAGCCCAAAAGCCTATATAGTATATTGTCTATAAGTATGCTTGTAGTTTTACGTGACTTTTGATATCAAGGAGAACCAAGGAGACGTGAAACCGAGCGAACTGGTTGTGTAGTATGTGCCGCGTAGCTGTAAGCTTGTATTCCGACAATCCTCAAAATCATTTTTCGAGTTTTTTTATTATTTTCATACCAGACAAAAGCTGCGGCTGAACCTTAACTGACGTCATTGCTGCTTCCTTCCCTGTCCTAGTCCTTCCTTATTCCATCATCACCGAAAATCATTCTGAGTTAGTGCGACGTAAAAATAGCAATGAAGACTGGCTTCAAATTTCTTTCGACAAGACTGCGTTCATGACCAAGATTAAAGAGACCTGTTGAAGTTAGGAGACGAAAAAACAAGGAGACCCAAGAGCTTTTGAGTATTTGGGAGAAACATTACAAGAGAATGGATCGGAAAAGAATGCCATTAAGGAGCGGGCGAGAAAAAAAAATGGAAGAGGCATTTCAACTGACGAGGAACACCTGAGGAACTGAGGCATCTAGACAATGTTGTCAAACCTGAGTGCCTGTATGCAGTGGAAACACTGGATATGATTGGAAAAGGTGGACTTGAAGAAATCCGGAAAAGATAAAAAAAATGCTAAGAGAAATTCTAGGTCCAAATATAAAAAATGGAATGAGAAGACTGAAAACTAACGAAGAATTGTATCAAAGAACAGAAGGAGTGGTGCAATTTATAAGGGAAAAAAAGGTTACAGTTCTATGGACACTCGCTGAGGATGGGCCGTAACAAACTAACGAAGAGAATCTTTGAATTCTTCGAGAAGTGAGGTTTTACCTGACGAAGATGGGGGTTCCGGAAGATTACATCATGGACAGAAAACGATTTAGACCATTCGTCAAAATGTTCCATGTTTTCCAAGAGACTGGGGAAATACTAGTGAGAAAGGGGAGATCCTATACAGAAGAAAGTAGGAGAAAGAATGAAAAGGTAGTGACAGAGAGTGAAAGCAGATAAGGCTAAAACTTTGAAAATTTGTCATACGTCGTCCATATACACAGAAACGAAGAAGGAATAATAATAATAATAATAATAATAATAATAATAATAATAATAATAATAATAATAATAATAATAATAATAATAATCGCATGGCCTTAGCTACTATATGCAGGTATGTAGATCTGACACCATGTAGTTATCTACGCGCCAATTTCGACGTTTCATTTTACTCTACCAGATAGCAGATGAAACCGGATCTGTGGTGGGCGATCTATGTCTGAGTTTTAATTAATTTTGTAGGGTAAAAACCAAAAGTGTCATCTCCAAAGATATTTTACATGCTAACATTGTGCGACACGGAGTGTCGAAAAGACTTTCCGGCTCTTCAAAATTCCGACTACCTCTGTCGGGCTTGATCTTGAGATCCGGAAGCCAACATTCTAACCACCACCTCCCCCCCCCCCCCCCACCTCACACACATTCATTTCGAATGTAAGCCGTATCAAGATCCCGCTATCTTGGGAACCAGCGAGGTCGGTAATTCAAGACTTGTTTGAACATGATGGACTTAGCGGTACGTAACATTATCCAGAAGAGAACGAAACCCCATGGCGTTACACTCTTGATGGGCCTCGGTCGGCTAATTACGAGATGACGAATCATACCTGGGCTGTTATTCTTCGCTTTCCAGACCGGGGCCGCTATCTCACCGTCAGTCAACTTCTCAATTGAATCGTTTGTTTCAGAAACGACACTTCTCCGGAGTACCAAATTGTTCAGAAAATAGGAAAAACTGTCTGTAGTGTGTAATGTCATTTCTATCCTTCCGATATTTATTTATGCTTATTCTACTGTTGAAATGACTATGACAGATAGGTTGTTTGTATGAATTAGTCCAATACGTTCCTTTACAGACTTTGTTGAGAATGGTGGAGACGTGCTGTTTCTGCAACAAACACCATTAATTAGAATATAAGGAAGTGTAACATTGAATTTAACGTCATTCCAATTTCAAAAGGAACTTTATTTGTACTGAGGAAATACAGTGTTTAAACCCATTATTTAATAGTTATTTGTAAGACTTACTTATTTGCACATATTATGATTAGACCACATTGTATAGAAAAATAAACAGAAGAATACTCCTTGTATGTCCCTTTCCAAAGTTCAAAATATATATAAAAGAAAGCAACAAAATATAATACAAGTAACATGTAAGTCTCTTATCTTTGAACAATGCTTCTCACTTCTATTGCGCTGATGTTGTCCATGCAAACAGTTCATTATAAAACTTATGGTGTTCTTCTGGTATGTAAGATTCCAACTTCTTTATGTCTGCTAATTTCTTTTCATTTAATGTAACACAGCCTTGTGGATAAGCAAGTCTAGTTGGTAACAGAGGGAGACGGGTTGCAGAAATAAGCAACTTGAAAGTATGAACGCACAGTCCTTCAATACAGTATTTTCCTAAAACATGATTTGCCTCATACCGAAACTCCATAAATTGATTTATATGAAACGCGACTTTTGCATCTCTTTTCACACTTCTTCCTAGCGACTCAAGTGAAAGAACTGACTTTTTGAAGAGTGTCTTCCACCAGTACTACTTTGTGAAGCGGGCTGGTTTGAGGTAAAAACAACACCTCTCCAGGATAAGTGTTTTTTCTGCACAAAACGGAAACTGTCATTCGCGACTGACAGGCAGAGATATATGGTAGAAGTGTTTATTCTGCACAAAATGGTAGCCCTTCGTGCATTAATCATGGCAGTATTAATAACTCATATAGTGTCATAAAGTGGAGAAGTGCTGTTTCTGCAACAAACGCTTCAATTCTTCTCAGGTCCCTCAGATCCGGGTGAAAATCCCTGTCTTGGTCGGGAATCCCTTACGCACAGTGAAAATTCGAATTTGCAAGTTTACTATTTTACGGGATACACGAAGAAACACAAAACTAGTAACATGAAATACCTTTCACATTTTTAATAGTACAGATAAAAAGATGTAAATTCATGTCCTCGTCCCGAAGTGGTGCAGTTCTTTTCAGGCACACCCCTATCAGAGGTGAGCTGCAAGTGCCCTGCCATTATCGTATTTCTGGCCTCCAAGGACGGCAACTAATAGCGCTAACTGTTAAGCTACGGAGGTCATTACGCACACAAACACACTATTTCTGCACTTTCTTACTATTCAACCAATACTCGTTTTGTAAAACGCTGATATATTATAATTTTCTCCGTATTTTCTAGTTCCGGTCCTTGAAAATATACTTTCGTACAGAACCTTTATATCACAAGAAGTGAAGAGACAAAACTTAAAAATAAATAAATAAATAAATAAATAAATAAATAAATAAATAAATAAATAAATAAATAAATAAATAAATAAATAAATAAATAAGTAAATAAATAAACTAAGGTTCATGCCCACTTCAACATCAAAACCTTGAAGAGTTCCGCTATTTCCCTTCGTTTTTTAAGTCCAATATTTTCTGGGAGGATGTTTGCTATTTTCTGCTTCACAACAGCGCTACGTTTTCCACTACATTTAGCTGCATCCAAACTTGTGATGGCAGCATCAGAAACATTAACATTTCCACAAAGCTTTTATGCCCTGTATTTTCAACTGCTCAATGTCATAGCATAGTTTATGAACATTTTATTTTATGTACACAAGGTTTCCATATAACACTGGATGAGAGATACTTGCTTTGCTTCAGAGATACATAAATTATAAATATGCACCAAATGTGCTCTGAACATCCGACTATTCACAAACGTCCACAATAAGCACATATATGCACAAACGAACGAACTTCAATCGTCTCAACGTAACATGAAAAATGTAATTATTCAGATTTACGAAGAAGTACCGGTGCATTAAAATGATGCATTGGCATATTTCTTAACACTAGCAATTCGTGTCACTCTCTAAGCAACTCTTATTCCCCTCGAACACAGATGAATGAAACCCCACCACGGCGTTGTCCAAACCGTACAAAACAGCGGTAACTTTAAGCCAATATTGCCGGCTCATTCTCTGTCGATATATTTTACAACTTTGTTTGGTACTGCGCAACAGAGCAGAGATGTTGGGGAAAATACATGTATTTCATGCCACAACTGTCAAAGTTATACTGCATGAATTCGGTCGATTAGCTGCGAAGAGGGCTGGCATTCAGGGATGAGCAGAAGGATGTACAAAACTTAATAGCATTCAGTAAAAAATCGCGTCCGGCCGCGAAATGCAGGTCAATGAATGTGTGGCCGCTGACCAAGGTGCAAGGTGACCGCTAAAATGAGGGTATATTTACATAGGCCTTAAGGAAAATGAATCGGTTCCAAAGAAAAATTACCTTCTTAAGGTGACCGTTTCGGCAGGTTTTACTGTATTTCCAATATTATTTTTATTTGGTGTGATCCGAATCTGAGAATGTCCACGTGATTGGAGAGAATATTTAATTCAGTTACGTAGTTTTCATTTCAGTTCTTATGTCTACATTTTCTTGCATAATATAAACTAAATGTTGTACCAGATATTTTATTTGCATAACCTATTATTACACTTTTGACAATCATTTGCAAAGCGTTTAACACAGAGCTAGTTTTAGGAAATATTCTAGACACACCTGGTGAGACCGCAGGTGCGATCTGTGTTGCAAACGTAGATTCGGCCCAGTTTTACGCCTAGTCACTCTTTCTGACACCAATCCTAGGAGAATGGTTTGTATTCCACTAGTGTGTGATTCTGTAGGGGTTGGCAGTAGTTTGTGTAAATGAAAGGGTGTGTATTGGGATAGCAACGTCCAGTTCAGAAGAACTTATCCGACGCGACTAAAACCACTGGCCTGGCCGAGAATCGAACATGGTACCCTTTAAACCGAAGGTCTCCAGACTGACCTTTGAGCCCACGAGCCGGAAAAACCGATCATATAAGGATCTCTCATCGAGGCAGGCAATTAACTTCACTTCTCCATTGATTCTCTTCAGGCAAGTACCGGGTCAGTTTGCTGTTGAAGCTTCGTAGTAATTTTTCCCACAATTAAAAACATCCTTCTACACACAACACAAAATACATTACATATGAAGTATCCCTTCCTAGCACGGCCCCGCGGTGTAGGTGGCAACACGTCCGCCTGTCACCCCGCGGCACCGGGTTTGATTCCCGGCTGGGCCAGGGTGTTTTGATTGTAAATGATTAATATCCCTGGCCTGGGGACTGGGTGTTTATGTCGTCCTTAACGTTCCTTTCCTCACATTCAACACTCTACACTTCCTTCATTCCAATTACACGCAGGCTCATATCACATGGTGTAAGTAGGGGCAAAAGATCTCCATAGGTCGACGCCCCGAACAAATAGGATTTTAAAGAGTTTGTCCTCACATGGATTGTTGCTCGTTAAATATTTCCATAGATTTATGGAAATTTATACATTTACCGTCGTGTAATACTGTCGAATATTTTATGGAATGTCATAATAAATTCCCGTTTTTTTTTGTTTTTTTTTTTTAACTGGACTGTCATACAACATAACGACGTTAAGGCCGCGGGCTGGCGCCGAGGAAACAACTCGAGCGGAAAGAAGAGCTGGAGGGGGGTTAACGCGTCGAGCTCCAGGGAGCAAGGGTTGTGCTAAATGCAAACTTAACCCCATTTTAATGAAAAATGGCGGACACGAAGAGAGATTATATTATACAGGCTCGCAAGAAAACAATGGCCATTCGTTAACTGCCTCCCATTGTCTGAGTGACGGCTCCGCCACGTGGCACTCTACAGCTACACTTCTCGCTGTTTATAATTCTTAATGCTCGGTCCTCCCAGACATGTAATTAATCCAAGTCCACGCGATAACTTGATTCCAACCAAGTGTCGTGCACGCCAAGAAATGATGCCCCAGCGACTGCCCTTCATGGTTGTGATACAGGTATAGTTATACATCATTCTTCTATGGGCCGATGGCTTTAGATGTTAGGCCCTTTTAAACAACAAGCTAGCTTCTTCTTCTTCTTCTTCTTCTTCTTCTTCTTCTTCTTCTTAGGCACGCGAGTCGATGTGGCCGAATGCCTTTCCTGATCTCATACCTCTGCGTAGAGATGTATTTACTATCGCGTGTTTAGGGATTAAGTTATAATAATTATAAAATACCAAAGCCATTATATTAAAACAATGCTAATGGTTGTATTATTATTATTATTATTATTATTATTATTATTATTATTATTATTATTATTATTATTATTATTATTATTAATTGTGACAGTCGTATCAGCACACAATTATTCACTTCATAACTAGTCTTCGGACACTAAGGCCCATCATCAGTGAAATCAAACATTCAAAACACGTTGATCCAAACAGATGTGTCGTTAATGTAAAATAGAGCCCAGGAAGCTGAACGTCTGGTCAGTTAATGTTAATGCTTTTTCTTTACGTCCCACTAACTACTTTTTGACGGTTTTCGGAGACGCCGAGGTGCCGTAATTTTGCCCCGCATGAGTTCTTTTTTTTCGTGCCAGTAAATCTACCGACACGAGGCTGACGTATTTGAGCACCTTCAAATACCAGCGGACTCAGTCAGCATCGAACCTGCCAAGTTAGCGTCAGAAGAGCAGCGCCTCAACCGTCTGAGCCACTCAGCCTGGCCGTCTGGTCAGTACTAGCATAACAACCTTAAATGTCCAGGCATCCTTCTGTTGTTTACTTTACCTGGGCTTTACCTGTCACTTCTTTTAACGCCCCGCTGTCGCACGGCGAATTACACCGAGGCCCAGCGAACTGTCATATTTTCTCTCATGTGGCACATTTACATTCATAATGTCATTTGCTTTACGTCCCACTAACTACTTTTATGGTTTTCAGAGACGTCGAGGTGCCGAGGCTAACGGATTTGAGTACCCTCAAATACCACCGGACTGAGTCAGGATTCAACCTGCCAAGTTAGGGTCACAAGGCCAGCGCTTCAACCGTCTGAGCTATAATCTTCAATGTGTGTACATCATTTCCTTACACTGATGATCGAATGTGAGTAGCCTGATTTTATAGACGTCGCGTCAAAATCACGTTTCTACTGTTTGGATTTCACGGGAGACTGGAGGTGCCGTGGCAATAATCACGATATTAACAGACAAGTACTGCATAGTGTAACAGGCTACGAGAACAGAGAAAAGAGAATTATACTCAGTCCAGCAGTAAAAGTCCCTCACGGGCAATAATGTCTACATTGTACGTGTTAAAATGGTCATAAAATCAACATTATTCACGCTCCTTACGAGTGTGAGGGACTTAGTGACGTAACTATTAGCTGTAAACGTGGGGCAGACCACCTGTTCGTGCTAATAGCACAGTCCATTGATGGCCCTGTCCGCCGGGCACTGCTTTACGACCAGCTCGGTCGTACAATAATTAACTACTGTAACCTAGGACCAGGTGGGGCGTGTCATCTCAGCTGTTGAAACACGCCTGCAGTTACATATTCACAGGAGCATTGTGCGCCTACGTTATTGCGAGTAAACACCTCGCTCACTGTTACAGTAAATATGCAGCTACGACCAAAGATGTCATGTCTATACACTTCCTGGCATGGATACTGAACGGGCTTTTCTACAGAGGAATCAGCGTCTTCCCATGTTGTGACTTTTCGTCATAAAATACAGGGTTATTCAAAAAGATGGGCGCAATTTAATTAATTTGTGCAATTCACGAAATATACATTGGACATGAACAATCTACATACCGATACCAATGAACAGTGGAAGGTTCAAAGTTTTGTTGACCACCACTGCTTGGGCGGTGATAGTTGCGTACACGGCCGCTAGGGTGATAGTTGCGTAAAAACGGCTGCTTCACCGTCAGTTGTGAACAGGGATGGGTCCAATTAGTTCATTTGCTTGAACTAAGTTAGTTCATTAGATACCGTTCATAGCCTTAGATACCGTTCATAGCCTTGAGTCGTTCAAATAAACTAGTTCAAATGAACGAGGTAGTTCAAGAGGTGATGTCATAAAAACAGCCCTCGCGGCACTTCGTTCAAATGAACGAGTTAGTTTATTATGAGCACGAACAGAAAACAGCTACAAAATGCCGCCGCCACTCTGCCTATGTGAAGAAATGATATCTACGAGAGACGGAGAGACAGGTAAGCTTTCTAATTTTGTGTAACTCCTCCCGCAGTTGAGAAGTGTGCGAGATGTGCTGTTACGTGACCATTAACACGGCACGCCATTGGCCATTCGTGTGCAAGCTTATTTGTCGTTCAAATGAACGAGGTAGTTCATTTGTGCTGTCTTCATGGAAACAGCTCTCGCGGCACTTCGTTCAATGAACGATCACAATATGAAGATAAAGTTAGAATTCAAGAGGACAAATAGGGGAAAATATTCCTTTGTAGGAAGGGGATTGGAAAAATTTACCAAGGGAGATGTTCCATAAATTTCCAATTCTTTGCAATAATTTAAGAAAAGTCTAGGAAAACAACAGATAGGGAATCTGCCATCTGGGCGACTGCCCATAATGGAAATCAGTAGTGATTGATTGATTGATTGATTGGATTGATTGATTGATTGATTGATGTCGGCAGTTGATGTGAATTTGGCCCAGATTTACGGCCGGATGTACTTACTATTACGTGTTACAGTGGTGGTATAAATGAGAACACACACCACAGTCCCAGAGCCAGACGCCATGCCTAGTTAAAATCCCCGGTTCAGCCGGGAATCGAACCGGGGACCTGTGAACCGCAGGCCAGTGCGCTGATTATTATAAATATTAAATTCATAGTAAGTCATGTCTTTTCATTATCATAATTTGGAGACCAAACAGGGTACATTTCATCAAGAAATAATTATTACAACGTTGTAAGCAGGAACATCTTAATTTCAAGGATATCCTAAAATGTTAAAAAATGTGTGGGGATGTCCATTTATTGAGTTCCTCCAAATCAAATAATATGACATGGCAGAAAATTTAAATTATCATCACTGGGGTGGAGATGGTGCTATTAAGAAGTGAAAATATGATAATTTCCACAGTTGTATATTCCTGCATTTCCGCCACAGAGGTCATTGCGTGCGCACCGGAAATAAGAAGTCTTCACCGCTACGGAATGTGAAACAGTGGTAGTGTATGGCAAAGGAAATTGAAACCGCGAGCCCACGACTGTTTATTGAAACGTTTAAACTTGCTGTATTTACCAGTAGTCCCGAATATTTAGCATATATATTGCTTGAACTCGCTGAGCTCACGACCCGTTAGTAGCCCCGTCACGTTCTCCATTACCGCTGTTTCTCAGATTTCAGTTGCCCTGATTTTCTTCATGACAAGCTCTTCCAATAACACATCCACATTATCCACACTTCTCTGGCTAATCAGTAGTTTTCTCAGACATACAGTATATACATTGGGCCAGATGAAGCTGTTCCTGAGACCCCGAGTTTGAATCCCGGCATTGAATAGCTCCCCTCTTTTATTGCATTTATTTAAACAAAAATGCTAAGAAGCTACCTAATAAATATAATGTTACCACGAAACTACTACAGGGACCATGATTCAAAATAATTAAACACGTTTCACCAATATGTAATATCACAGTATCGCTTATATCTAGATCACAAGAAGCTGCATGAACAGCAAGAAAAATTACTTCCGCCAGAACAGGAAGCATTAATGAGCATAATTTAGGGACTGATCTTTTTCCTTGGCTTTTATATTTTATACTTTGTGCGGGAACGATTGCACATCTAATACACAGCAACACAAACAAATTCACTGAAAACTCAGCATTTTTGTAGACGTGATCTATGACCATATGGTCAAGTAGTCCTTAAAGAAGTACATATTTCAGAAAACTGCACACACTTGCACATAATATTTCTCACACAGCCAGTTGTATTTTCACTATTACGTTCCGTCTAATGTTCCTTCACAAGCTATTTGGTGTGATAAGCCGCAAAAGCATGCCACATACCACACATCGCCCAACATAACACTTCCTGCCCACACTTGAGCAGAATTCTCTGGCGCACCTCCTCCTCTTATTTCGGGGAACATGATCAACATAGTGATCAATCTGGGCAAACCTAACGTAAGAAAGAACACGACCACAAGATTCTGAAGAGGACGGTCGTCTCAGACTTTTACGTATATCTGGTACCGCTGAAGGCATGCCTGAGTAACCTCTAGTTCGAATTTTAGCTGTAAAATATCTGATCAAGGTACAGAAACGGAAAATAATCGAAAACCCCCCACACCAACATTGGACTAGCGTTTCCACATGATAACTATAACAAGAAAATTCTGTATTCCAGATTCAGAGAAACTTTAAGATCATATATATTTTTGGTAAAAAATTAAGTTCCCAATAGGGAACTATAATTCAATTTCACCAAATGTGAAAATAATATCAGTAGGGATTGAACTTATTTACCCTCTTCAGGCTTTTACCCCAGAGTGGGGTAATTTCACGCTGGTAATTTCACGAATGAAAATGCTAATAGAGCTTAAATACCTTCAATTCTTCCTGATATAAATTTTCTAACTTCTCGGCTGATAAAATACATATTTAGATAGAAGTCAGCTGTAAGCAGTCCTCAGTTTTGGATAAGTCGCAGTATTTAGCGAAAATCTTCCCGTGAGTCTACTTAAATTCACGGCTTTCAGTTTTCTTTATATCTTTCTATGCCATTGAATTATTTTACCCTAAAACAGTCTGGCTCCATGACTAAATGGTTAGCGTGCTGGCCTTTGGTCACAGGGGTCCAGGGTTCGATTCCCGGCAGGGTCGGGAATTTTAACCATCACTGGTTAATTTCCCTGACACGGGGGCTGGGTGTATGTGTTGTCATCATCATCATTTCATCCTCATCACGACGCGCAGGTCGCCTACGGGAGTCAAATCAAAAGATCTGCACTTGGCGAGCCGAACCCATCCTGGGATCTCCCGACACTAAAAGCCATACGCCATTTCATTTTTACCATGTTTATAAACAGAGTTCAAACTATTAAAATAAATAAATAAATAAATATGGTTTTCAGTCTCGGATTTCAAGCAGAATTCTTCTCGCTATATTTGGACATGACGTGTTCAATATTGTTTTCTAACCTTCTTCCTATTACCGCATTTTTATGTCTTCCTACTCTCTCTCTCTCTCTCTCTCTCTCTCTCTCTCTCTCTCTTCAGTTTAATCCCTTCGTATTTTGTGTACTCAGTAGTAAGGAGTGAGGCAGTAAAGGCATGCATTACTCACTCGGAACGACGTGGGTTCTACTAAAAGAGTCTTCTCTGTGAACAGTCGAGATTTCCTTGTGAAGACGCAGAGCAAAGTTCTCTGCGAAACGTAAAGAATTTCACATTGTTTTCTTGATACGGCATAAGCCCAAAAAGCCTATACCATGTCTATAAACTCAATATAAATTTACCCAAGTAAATGATCAATCAAGATGAACATAATTAAGTCGAGTGTTAAGCTCAGTGAGGAATTAAGGTAATAAACACTTTCAAACCCTCATTCAATTTAATGTTATATATTTCTGCCTTTATTTTGATATATGCATTATTATTCTTCGGTGTTTGCCTTGTGTAAATAATTCAGCTCCTTTTTTTTTAAATTTGCAATTGCTTGCCAGACTGAAGTGAAACCACGCTGTAATAATACCCGCAAGCAAATACATTACATGTAAACCCTATGTATGCAGAAAGTGGATAATAATACCCAAAGGCAAAGTCTGCAAACCGTACCAAAGTCGTAAGGTTAGGTTAAGTTGATAACGAAATTTCCTTCCATTTCAAGTGAACTGATCTTTATAGAAGAGGTAACATTGCTTTACTTTTCGGACGTGTTCTCACAAATTTTTCTTTCTTCTTATACATCCTAGTTTATACGCGTACATACGAAATGTACGAAATTAGATCGTATTTATAAAACGCTGCGTTCGTCATTTAACATCACCTACGTTATTAAATGCATGATAATTCTGCTTACCTAGTATTACCCAAACAGAATTTACAATCCTACAGAAACATACTACGTGTTTTTCTTATTCCCGAACATATAACAAGAGTGATTTTCACAATACGACAGTGGCAATACGTATCGGTACGTATAATCTCGCTAGTCAAGAAAATCATGCCTATATAATGCGAACATGCAAGGGTCCTTAAACTGTATGGTTGGCGACATCGAATCGAACCCAACAGTTAGAAAATAACTATGAATCACTACCCACAGTATTCATATTAACAGGCCAGAAAGAGTGAGGTTGTACCCAGTGTATACGCTTACATGGCAGGGACCATATACTGCTTCACTGCATATTTCCCTTCCTCCAAGTCTGTGCAAAGTCCTTAAAGCGAAGCACAACAGCAACAGAAGATAATGGACAGGCTAGTATTGGACTGTACTGCAGAGCTCACAGGGCTATGGAGATACAAACTGCACGTAGATAACATAAGGATAAGGCACCAGTGTTGAGAGACTTAGCTATGTGTATTGCAAATGCGTGCATTTATCAAATACTGCACGTGTGTCTCATGTGATCTACGGGCCTGCGGAGTTCATACAGCTTCCTTAACCTCACATGGCCAGCTGCAGACTGTTGGCAGATAAGCAAAGGTCTAATTACTGCTCAGCGAAAGTTACGTGTTAATTAATTCGCGATGCTGCAAGTGGCAGAGAAAAACTCCCGAAGTTTTCCTTTTCGTTTTTGATATTCTGAGTTGTGGTATGCTTTTATTTACAGCAGGTCGTGCGCGCTGTAAAAGAGGACAGCATCAGAAAGGGACGAGACGTTCCTGGCTGGCATTTATCCCACAAACAAGTCAGGACATTCATCGGTTTCAATGCATATGCAGACTAAGTTTTAATAGAAGACGACGACTGTTCTTGTCATTATTGTTGCAGTAAAAGGCAGAACAGTACATGAAACCCGGCATTCCAACAAAGGAAAGCGAGTAGACATGAGGAGAGGGACGGAGACATATGAAATTTAACCGCAAACAAAAATAATTGTGCACTTCGAGAAGCAGCCAAAAAAGCACTCGGGACATTTTCTCCGCTTCACGGAAAAGCATAGAATGATGGACATGTTTTTTGAACGTAGACGACGAGAGAGCGAGTTATAACATGTAAGTAAGAGTTCACGTTCTTATAGCAACATATAGAGGAGCTACCACCTAGTCTACACTGATGATGAACACTGGTTGTCATGGTTACAATGGTGTCGGGTAAGACCCCACCTAGAGTATGGTTCCAATGTATGGGACCCTCACCAGGATTACTTGATTCAAGAACTGAACAAAATCCAAAGAAAAGCAGCTCGATTTGTTCGGGGTGATTTCCGACAAAAGAGTAGCGTTACAAAAATATTGCAAAGTTTGGGCTGGGAAGACTTGGGAGAAAGGAGACGAGCTGCTCGACTAAGTGGTACGTTCCGAGCTGTCAGTGGTGCGATGCCGTGGAACGACATTCGTAGACGAAAAAGTTAGAGTGGTGTTTTTAAAAGTAGGAAAGATCACAATATGAAGATAAAGCTGGAATTCAAGAGAACAAATTGGGGCAAATATTCCTTTATAGGAAGGGGAGTTAGGGATTGGAAAAATTTACCAAGGGAGATGTTCAATAAATTTCCAAATTCTTTGCAATCATTTGAACCCGAGTGACTTAGGCCCATAGTCAGTCATGATTTGATTGATAATATAATATATGGTACATTTATTGGAATATAGGAGTGTAGTTGAAAATATTTCGTTTATGTAATGTCGAAATCAGAGCGAAGGAAGGACGACAGACTGGAGCCTGACGGATTAGCTCGACACGACAACTTTTAGCTACTTCACAGCAGGGAATATCATTAGTTGGCGAACAAGGAAATACAGAGTCCACAAATAAGTCTTGGTCAGAAAGAGAAGGGGGAGAGTCATACAAAGGAAACTCACCACATGAGTAATACCTTGGGATATTTTTGGCAGGACGGAAATTCCGTGACCTCGTGGAAAATTACAGCGGCCGCGTGTACATTCGCTGGCCTAAGTTCGAGCAGGTGGAGAGTTAAATCACGTGACCGCTTGCCGGCCAATCGTAAAAATTTAATGGAAAGCTCAGGGATACCATCTTAAGGAATGATGGACGAGATATTTTCGTAACTACAAAAGTAATCAGTAATAAATTATTGTGAGTACACGGATGGATGTAATGAATTTATTAGATGTCACGCATGGAAAAATAATCAATAATTATTGGCAAATTAAATAAATTGAAGGCTGGATTTCTTGGAAACCAGACAGCTTGAATGTCATTGGCTGAAAGAAGACCACGTTGTAAGGGACGCTACCGAAGGCGCGAAATGTGAGGAGCTAAATCCACCCGTATCTCCTAAATCTGTGATCACCAGGAGTTCATATTTAATCCAGCAGATATGCTAGCGGAGTGGATTGATTTGATGTAAATTTTAACTTCGAATTCGGAGTGCAAGTACCGATATTAAAAATCCACCCCCTCCCTCAGGGGTATGACGTCAACGAATCCAGGGAAAAGGGCTTCATCCATATATACGGGGCAAGGGATCCTCGCCAACACACTTGAAGTGAATCTCGGGAGCTGAATTGACGGTCGCGGTACACTTGAAGTGAATCTCGGGAGCTGAATTGACGGTCGCGGTACACTTGAATTAAATATCGGGAGTTGAACTGTTGGTCGCCGATAACTTAGAATTCTACGGACGTACAGTCATTTAATGGCGCGAGCATCCGCCAGTGTTTGTAAAATGTGATCGCGCTCAAGCAACATGAACTAGAAATAGTTAACGTAGGACAGTGTTTGTCATTTATAAATATCAGTGATGTAAAGTAATTACACTGCAAGAGAGTAGTATAAAATATATCACCATAAGTACGTACATAACAGACTGTGTGACGAGCAGTACTTTCAGGGAATAGTAGCCTGTACTTTGCTATATCGAACCGATATCATGAACACGTCAAGAGTGCCGTACGAAACAAGCGTATCGCGACGGGCGTAAAAGTTGACACCTCGTCGTACGTGTCCAGGTCCATTGTGCGGTAGTTGGACGAAGATTAAATAGTGTAAATATTAAATTTTTGGGTCTAGGATAGTAATTTGTTGTATCCAAGTTAAAGTATTCAGTGTTAACGTTGTAAATGGTGAAGGTTTGTGGTAATCAAGATATTAGTGTAAAATGGTAATGTGCCAGGAAATCTTTTGTGGAACTACGCCATCAAGAATGGAGGAGTAAAACGCAGAGAGGGGCCGGAGGAGCCTCTCATCTGCAAAGCTGTAATGGAATACCGATAACTAAGATGAGTACTAAATTGTAAATAATATTTGGGAAATGTTATCGTGATGGGAAAAATGGGAATAATTTGATTATACTTGGTTACCTTCTGTAACAAGATGGGTCGCTTAACGACCCCATCCTAAATTTGTAGCACGGACAGTAGTAAAATATAACAATGTAAATAATCGGGTCTTTTATGTATTCAGTTTTTTGGAGATGTAAATTTGTATATATAGTGTAGTACGTTAAGTCATGCATGCATTCATATTTCTTTGTAGTCAATAATTTTCTTTACTTTGATTTTGGTTATGGTAGTTAAATAAGACCCGATATGTGTTTTCTGTTTTATCATTTTAACGAGCTATGTAATGACATGGAAGGAAAATCCAGCTTCGCCATACCAGTTGTGTTTTGTTGTAATTAATATGGTCATATTTCAAAGTGAAGTTGTTAAATTTGTGAGAAGCGATTATAATAATAATTTCCAAGTAAATCATATCTGGGATTGATTAGTGCCAGAATAAATCGAGTTTGTAAAAGGGGTTATGCGTTAAACATATTACGAGTGGACTACCGTGTAACAGGCGAAAATTATTTTTTAATTAATTAATAATAATAATAAATAAATAATATAACTACTTTTTTGAGAAGATATATTTTTAAATAAAATTTGGATATAATAATAATTCATGTGATATTGGAATATTTAGCGAGCAGTGCGTAATAATAAATTTATGTGATCAGGTGTTGAGTTTATTGGGAATCATTTAATGACGGGAGGTCGTTTTTAATTCGGAATTAAAGTGCGTGGTAATTTAATTTGATCAATTAATAATATTGAAATGTAGATCGGTGCTAATAATCCGTACATGTTATGAACCTGTGGTTTAAATTACGGTCCAATATATTTTTTACGTATAAATGTCGTGTCTTAAAGTTGCGATTCATTAGCCGGAACACGTAGGACTAATATTACGAGACCATGATTGTCAAATTTTGGTAAATATAATTTCAAGATGTTACGATTATTTGTGGAGAATGAACTAAAGCGTAGATCAAAATGAGATAGAAAATGTTAAAGAATTTGCAGTCAGATAATAAAAGGTCGTACGATGTCAAAAGTGGAATAAATAAGTCAGTTGATAATTCTGTGAGGAATAAATAAATGAATCAAGGAATATTGAGATAGAGAGGAAAATAAATTCCGTACGAGAGACACTTAGGATATTGATATGAGTGTAAAACGTACGGGCAGTGTCACAGAGAAAGACTGAGTTACGCAGCGGGTAGCATTCGAACCCGTGACAGCATGTATGAAATAAATAGACTGCACAGCTATTCGTTGAGAGACAACGGATCTAAGGATAATGAGAGTTCAGAGTCCACATAAATGGTCGTATATTGTAATCATTGTAATGACGAGCGATGACAATCATGATGTCGTAGTAATAATAATAATAAATATTGCAGATAAAGGATTGGACCGCCTTAATTAAATGAGCGTTGATAAAGATGTTAAACGGGAATCTAAATGATAATATGCAACCGATAATAATAATTGTCATAATAATAACAGTAATGATGTCGTTGGTTGATCAGTGAAATATTTGTAATTGCGACCGATATCTGTATATATTTTGGCGGAAGTGACCGGTCCATTAATAATAATAACCTCTTAAGCGACGTGAATAATAATAACATCTTGAGTGACGTGAATAATAATAATAATAATATCTTGAGTCACCTATTCATTAATAATAACCACGAGAGGGATATAATAATCATAACAGTAATAACCATTTGTGTTTGCATCCCGCATAATAATGACGATATTAATCAAACGTGACAGTGCCAGGAACCGTTGAATAATAATAATAATAATAATTTCAAGGATGATAATTTCATGAATATTGTGACGATGGTGGAGTTAATTGTTTGGTGACAACATCCCTCTATTTGTATGTGGAATAATGAGGATGATAATATTAGAGTCATTTGGTACCTCGTTATTGTACGGTTTCCGTATGGGACGATGTTACAGTAATACTTGGCGTGTTGTTTACTTCGCTCGCGATGCGAGGGGGGCCATTGCCACGGTATTTCCCAACCGCTTCTCGTTATCTCATCTGTGTCAGTAGTCTGTTGAGGCTACTTTGCAACATTTCAAATCACATGTAAATAAAATGTAAATGCTAATTCAGTGGTATGGTATCAGCTGGATATCGTAAGATAGGAACTGTCCGTGGAATCCAGTTTTCGCAATTCACGAGAAACATTACCCAGTCCGAGCACCGGTCTCGGAAAAATGTATATAGCCGGAGTACGTCATCTTAGTTAAATCGGGAAGCCGACCGTAACATGGATTATGCTCGGGCTCCCGATAGAAGGAAGCTATATCTTTGAACAACGGTTCGATTCAAATGGAATCGATCCGTAAATTATACCTCCAAAATGTCATTTTATTTCAGAAGCAACCCAGCAAGATATTGATACCACTTGCGGTATGGCAAGTGATTTGTGTATGTAACATGTGTGGAAATTTAAATGTCGTTGCCAAATGTATCAAAGTTTCATACGTCAGATGGCGTAATAAACCGCCCCTTCTGGAAAATTATTTCAAAGGAAACCACTCTCATAATCTTTTTATTGTAGTTAGATGATGCCCTTTTTAAAGTAACAGTCACTAGTCCTATCATGGAGTCCTTAAATTCAAGTTTACAATCGAGCCTTCCCTATTTTTATTTTAATTGCTCCGTTCATTCCCGTGTTCTATTATGCCGTTATATTTATATTTGATGACTTAAATAATGAACCGACACCCATGAGATAAATGCTAGTCTGGGACTCGGGAGGTGGACGGGTGCACATTTAAGAAAGGCTAGGAAAACAATAGATAGGAAATCTGCCACCTGGGCGATTGTCCTAAATGCTGATCAATGTTGATTGATTGATTGATTGATTGATTGATTGATTGATTGATTGATTATCATGAGCCTTGGATAGGTACAAGTGGACCAATTGCTTGACCCCTTCATTTTCCTGATTTGAAACTATTGGGCATTTTCCTATGAGATACTTGAAGTATTTGGTGTATTTGTCTTTTATTGATGATACAGCAACTCTTCGTGCGCGAATTGTGACTGCCCGTCAGAGAGTATTCGCTATACCAGGCAGGCAAGACATTCAAAGAGTGTGTTCCAACCGGTTAACAAATGTAATTATAGCAGTAAGATGTATGGAGTCTGATAACTCACTGATTAGGCTATGCATTTTCCGACCCATGTAGTCACATTTTTAAAAATCATTCTCTCTTTATGAGGAACCATTCTGAAGTTTTGCCTACAGGTTTCGTTACATCCTGAAAGGAACGCGGACAAAGTGTAACTAGACGGTTGCTTCCTTTTTTCATATATCGCGGTTCTAATCATGACAGTTCCTATTGTTATGGTTTGGATTTACTTCCGGATTGATCTTGCTTGATGAATCCCTCGTAAAATAAAGTCGTGTTAAGGACTTCTGTCAGGAAAGAAACCATTGGAGTATCCAGAAGGATTGGAAGATTTAACATTTCGATTATTAAGCATATTCACAGCTTTCGCACTGTTTCCTAATGGGCCGACATCGGTCAGTATGTCTTATGCACTGCATAAGTAAGATTTACAAGCCACTGTGTAATTTCTATTCTAGTACGTGGCTGGGAAAGAGTCATTTCTCGCTAATATTTTAGCTAATAAGCACATTCGGGACCGGGATGACAACTGAAATTTACTGTAACTGAGGATAGGTCCCCGAGTTCGACCCCCCAAGCCGAGGATTTTAATTAAGTGTGGTTAATTCATCTACCTCGGAGACTGGGTGTTTCCCCTCGTCTTAACACACTACTCTTCATCCACAAACAGCACATGATACCACCATTCACCGAAGCTACACGCAATAGTGAATATATCCCTCAACATAGGGTTGGTGTCGGGAAGGGCATCAGGCCATAAAACTTGGCCAAATCCTGATCAGGTGCCAACCCCAATATGATGGATAAAGAACGGTATCTAGGAGAAAAAGAAGAAGACAGAACCAAGTAGTCCCTTTCTACTGTATTTAGTGACTTGTAGCTGCCTTCAATGGAGAACAAAATAGTAAGAGATCACGTGTGTTACATGTTGAACCACACATGCCACAATACGGTGCCATAACTCCTTTGAACTGCAACCTTGCGGATTGAACCTCACCCTCTCTCGACAGTAAATCTGACTCGCTGAGACGACAAGGCCAGCCATTTCCTAAAATTAGACAATATATTGCGAGCCATACACCCTGTGCAAAGCGAGAACGGCTGATAACGCTATTTCCTGGCCCACCTCATTCCAGCTTTTATGCTATATGACGAACATGCAGCAGCCGGCAGCAATAAAAACGAAAATAAAAGAACGGCAGAAATACTGTATTAGTATGCGACTGAATGAGCTCTCAGTTTATGTAAAAGAGTGAACAAATTACAGTAAATGAGTACTGTCAAGAAAGATGACTTTTGGGCAGGTAAGCATCCGGCCAGGAACTAACAATCCCTACATTTCTGATTATTGTTTTACTTTCGTGCTCTCGATCCTATAGGATAAATTCGTCCCACATATTAGTGAAGCAGAGGGCTGGTAATCTTGTTGCACGTATCCTTGACAATAATATCTCTATCTATTTTGGAAATACACTACTGGCATTCAGTTCCCTAAGGAGCAGGTTCAATCTTGGCCGACTGCGATCTATCTGGCCCAACTCAAACGGTTTCCTTGTAAGTAGCGCTTCAGCAGCCTCTGTTCCCAGTGCCGACATACAGGGTGTCTCATATAAACAAAGACCGTCGAAGCGGCGTTTTTACTCTCCGAATCGTAAACTGCAGTATAGGAGGAGCGCGCATAGTTCTTGACCTTGCAAGCAGCCTGAACGAGTTCGACCTGGCAAGCATCAGTCGCCAGTTTGAATCTCAGCTGTTCATATGGCGAGACAGTTATCATTGCAACGCCGTATTTTCATATGTAAAACTTCTGGTTTCATCTCAATGGTCGTGTGAACAGTCATAACTCTCGCTACTGGTGTGCAGAAAATCCTAATAGTGTTTATGAGGTCTCTCGTTAAGATAGGAGATTGCTGTTTGATGTGTTCTTAAGTGCAAGACGAATAATTGGGCCTATTTTTTTTTCGAGACGACAGCAAATGCAGAGAGGTATTAAGATGACATTCTGATGCCGTCCTGCCATCAGTTAACGGAAGAAGAAAATCGCGTGTTTGGTTTCAGCAAGATTCAGCCCCTGCTAATACAGAAGATTCTCTTCTTACAATGTCTGAAGTGTTTGAAGACAAAGTGATCAGTGTTAGTCTTATTTCCCACTCGTTCTCCAGATCGAACAGTGTGTGATTTTTACTTGTGGGGTAAACTGAAAGAAAAAGTCTACCGAACAAATCCTCACACACTGGAGGAACTGGAAGAAAACAACATGAATTATTTATTTATTTGGCGTATGATGAATAATGACAACCCATAAACTATTTACACAACCAGTGAAAGATGAGTACAAAGTAAATACAAATTATCATATCTGTACAGTCAAAGAAAGCAATTTACAAAGTTTGAAAGTACAAGAAGAAAACACAATATATTTACATCGCTATCCACCTATCAACTCTGACAGTTCATATATACACACTGAGTGCGAGTGATGTACATGTCACTAAATGTGAATGTCCAAACCCGCCACCCACTTCACTGCTTCGGGTGTTGCTGTGTTGAGGTCTTCCATGGTGCCAGTGAAAGCACGGAGTGGACATTCCTGCACTACATGTTTCATTGTTTGTCGAACCTCCCCACAATCACAGTATGGAGAAACTGACCAGCCCCAGGTGTGTAAAGTAGATGCTGTTCTACCTACTCCACATCTCATGCGGTTTAGTCTACTCCAGGTGCAACGTGGCAGATCAAAGCCTGCCAGCTTTGTGGATGGGTTATTAATATCCACTATTGCCCGAGCTGGGGATAAAGACCACTCTGTTAACCATTTAGAGGTGGGGTTGAATTCACTAGATGTTATCTTCACGGCTGTCTTCCAAGCAGGCTGGCGAGACTTCAGGCGTGTGCATTTCTGTCTGATATCCTCATGAACAGGTAGACGTTCATTCTTTAGCATTCTGGTCCATAGCTGAAAAAGGGCCTTCTGTCTCCTGAAAGAATTCACTCGCGTCAGTCAGAATGTGGTTACGAGATACAATGCCTGTATAACCCAGGAAGGACGACACTTAAAGCATCTTTTATAAGGTAAGATTTCATATAAGGTTGCATACACGCTTAAAGCAGGGCGGCCGCGCGCGGTTGAGGCAGCTGCCGTAGCGCAGAGTACAAACACCATACGTTGGGTCTTATTGTACGCCGGTGTCATACTCTGTGACATGCAGAGCTCTCCAGCCACATTACATGAGTAGGGGAGACCGGGGCTAGTTGTTACAGGGGCAGGTTGTTACAAACATATTTGTAAAAGAACGGACAGGAGCAGCGCACCCTTCTCCAGATCACGTGTTGACCTTGCCATTCCTCACATTCCAAGTGAGTCTCAAGCTGCGTGTGCATCTGTGAAATTCTTAAAGTGGAAAAGTTTATTTTTCCTGTGTGTTTGGGCAGCTTCTTACACCTTTGCGATCTTCATACACGTGATCAAATATACAGGTATACACATTTTTCTGTTTGTGATTGAAACCCTCAGATATAAGCCTTTGTTTTATAATTTAGGGTAATTCTAACTTTACTGTCTGGTTAACTGTGACAAAAAGTATAAGATGGTGGCTACTGGGGCTAGTTGTTACTTACTACGCGGGGCATGTTGATACATGTAACAACGTGCCCCATGCTGTTCTTAATTCGCTTCTCTCGTTTCTTACAGAGAACATGGTTCGTTCCCGTAAGAAGACAACTGACAGGGGTAACACAGACATGGAAACATTTGAAGCAGCCGCTTTAGAAGTAAAATTGAATAAATCGTCCATCAGAAATGCTGCTACAGCGTTCGGAATTAATTTCATGACTTTGCACCGTTTCATCCAAAAACAGAAACGAAAGGATCAGAATCCAGCGTTTGAAATTCATGTTGGCTACGCAAAGCCGAGGTTGATTTTTACGAAAGATCAAGAAAATGAGCTGGTAGACTATATAACCTACAGTTCTAAAGTAATGTTTAGCTTAACCACTAAAGATGTAAGATCTCTTGCATATGAATACGCCACAGCTAACAATATTGCCGTGCCTCTAAATTGGTCCGAAGTAGCTATGGGTTCTGTTGATTGGTTGTCTGCATTTTTAAAAAGAAACCCTGAGCTTTCTATCCGAACACCCCAGCCAACCAGTCTAGGAAGAGCCACAAGTTTCAATAAGCATAATGTAAAAGAGTTTCAGGATAATTTAGGAAAAGTTTTAGATCAGTACAAATTTGAATGTCAGGATATTTGGAACTGCGACGAAACAGCTGTCACAACAGTGCAGTGTCCCAACAAAATTTTGGCAGTGAAAGGTGCAAAGCAAGGTGGTGCAGTAACATCAGGAGAAAGGGGAAAGTTAGTCACTATGGTGTTCGCAGTTAGCGCAGCTGGTAATTCTGTTCCTCCCCTTTTCATTTTCCCGAGGAAATTCTTTCGAGATACTGTAAAATTAGCTGTGGCTAATGGACCCGTTGGTAGCATAGGTGCTTGTAACGAGTGTGGTTGGGTCACTAAAGAATTTTTGAATTTATAAAACATTTCGTTAAACATAAGCGACCCTCGAAGGAACATCCGGTCTTGCTATTATTGGACAACCACGTATCTCTTTTTTTTGCTAGGGGCTTTACGTCGCACCGACACAGATAGGTCTTATGGCGACGATGGGATAGGGAAGGCCTAGGAGTTGGAAGGAAGCGGCCGTGGCCTTAATTAAGGTACAGCCCCAGCATTTGCCTGGTGTGAAAATGGGAAACCACGGAAAACCATTTTCAGGGCTGCCGATAGTGGGATTCGAACCTACTATCTCCCGGATGCAAGCTCACAGCCGCGCGCCTCTACGCGCACGGCCAACTCGCCCGGTACCACGTATCTCATCTGTCAGTGTCTTTGATTGACTTTTGCAGAGAACGCGGTGTTGTGATGCTATCTTTTCCACCCCACACAACACACAGACTTCAACCATTGGACCGTTCGGTGTATGGCCCTTTCAAAAAATATTTTAATTCGAAGTGTGACTCCTGGATGAAGGCTAATCCAGGAAAAACCATGACAATCTACGATCTTCCATCCACAGTTAAAGATGTTTTACCTTTGGCTGCTACATCACGGAATATTCAGGCAGGTTTTTAAACCACAGGTGTTTTTCCTATTGATAGAGATGTGTTCAGTGAAGATGACTTTCTACCTTCTTCTGTTACTGATCGGCCGGAACAAACTTCACCCCTACAGCCAAATTCTGAAAACGTGAACCAGCAGCCATCATCAGAAGATTCTTCCTGGAACAAGCCCAGCTCAAACAGATCCACCGTTAACTTGAGCACCAATAGTCTAAAACTAACCAGAAATTTTTGAAGATGGAAATTCAGCATTAAGACATGTCAGTCCGCAAGAAATTCGTCCACATCCGAAAGCAGGTGAACGAAAAAGAAAATCTAATGGTCGTAAAGTTAGGAAGTCCTTGGTACTGACATCAACGCCCGTGAAAAATGAACTTCAAGAAGAAGAGAAATGCAGGGAAGAGAGACTCAAACGCAGTGGAAATGCAAAGAGACAAATAAAACCGAAAAATGCGATCGCTAAGAAGCAGAAGGTTAAGAGAAAGTACCGGGCTCCGAGTCCCTCTTCTTCAGAAGACGAAAAATGTGTTGAATGTCAAGGGTATTGGTCTGAAAGAAAAGTGCAAGCTTTGGTCTCATTTTCAATGTGCTTCTAAAAATAAATTTTATATTTGTAGTAATTGTAAGACTAATAACGATGATAGTGGTGGCGATGACTGAGAATTTTCCAAGAGCAGAAACGTAGCCTAGGCCATGTCTTTTGAATGAACAATTATAGTAAATCATAAGTCACTGCTTATTATTTTATTATAATAGGGGTTATGTTTTCACTGTTTGTTTCTTGTCAATAATTCCTTTGAGATATCTAAATGATTTTAAACAGGGTTTTTTTCATCTTTTGTCTTCTAGGCTATGTGAATGAACTTCAACACAGGCCATTATAAACGTTGTGTCTAAAATAATGTGATTTAGGTCATAGGTGGAGGTGATAAACTATTATATTAATTTTGTTATATTTAATGAATGGGCCTAAAACTATTTTGATTTTCAAATGGAAATTATAAATTTTTAACATATTTTCAATGACATATTGCTCTACGTAACAACGTGCCCCTGACATGTAACAACATGCCCCCCTTGCCCCGCTGCGGGGAATGTTGTTACAGAATACCTCAGCGGACATAAGTGGCATCCTATCGGCAAATGTGTGAATGTTCTAGAAATTTTCTACCACTGTTCTTATGATGTTCATTCTTTCTATCAGCAATATTTCAATTTTGTTTTCTATTCACCTTAAAATAAAAAAAAATAAAACCAAAAATTGTAACAACATGCTCCGGTCTCCGCCTACCACATAGCTGAAGAGCATTCTCAGTCGCATTCCTAGGTTTCCCTGACTAGATCCGTTGCTTCTCAACTTCTCTCAGACGATCTTACGGAGCTTAGGAAACCCCAATCTAATTTTCAGTCTGAAATTAATATCACTAGATGAGCTGGAACTTGACTGCAGAACACCGGGCCCATGATGCAGGCCGATTTCCCAAGCACTCGATCAAAATCATCATCCTTCCGGGTGAATCTGGGCTAGGTTAGGCAGCTTCCATCTCAACGAACAGCTTTATAAATATTCAATAATACCGGAAGTTTAATACAGCTCTAAGACATTTAGAAACTCAGAATAGGCAGCAGTTCAGACGATGTCGCTCATTTGTGCTGCATGAACAGGTGGAAGGAGAGACTTTGATCTCTTCTCTACTAGTTTTCTAAAATTGCTTCGCGGTAACTGCTGTCACTCCACTCATTTCGCTAATAATAATAAATAATATCAGCAACCATGGATATATATTTTGATCTGAAACCATTTAGGCTGCCCCTGTGTCAATTTTAACAATGCGTTTCACTGTATAAGGTAACAGGGAAAATGGAAATCCACTGAGCAACTTATATTTGAATGAGTTCTAATTAGTTGCGTCGTGTAAAGACCAAATGTAAGGGATCTTTTTTATTCCGACAACGTACAGAATTGAGTGTTGAATGGGTTTCTCTCTTTCTCCAAAAATCCCAGTCTTTCTGCCGATTTGAACATGCGATCAAGGAATTCAGAGGCCTATACTCTACTATTGATCCACAAAGGGAACTCGTCTCCAGAAACAACAGCAATAACAACAACAACAACAACTTATCCTTACAATAATGTTATTGGCTTTACGTCCCACCGACTACTTTTACTGTTTTCGCAGACGCCGAGGTGTCGGAATTTAGTCCAGCAGGAGTTCTTTTACGTGCCAGTATATCTACCGACACCAGGCTGACGTATTTGAGCATCTTCAAATACCACCGGACTGAGCGACAAGTTGGGGTCAGAAAGCTAGCACCTCAACCGTCTGAGCAACTCAGCTCGACATTTACTCTTATTATTAGATAGCTGCTTAAATTACAACGGAGCTGTAATGCACAGGATACATTCTTTTCTTCAACTAGAGACTAACACATCAAAGATCGTGACAACAAACTCACGTTAGGACAATGGTAATTAGTATTATTTAGCAGAATATAACGGATTAAACTCAGTGTCAACGGCTCGGCGAAGGTAATTAGCAAGCTGTGACTGGTGAAGAATTCCAGACAATGGGACACATCATCTTCAGATGCCCACATAGAGCTTTCCGCGGAACTATCGACGACCTTCTGACAGCATCAACAACGGCTATTCAGTGCCTGCAGCAACTGGACATTCTAGTTTAGTTTTCATTTTTCCGTTTGTTAATTTATGTATTTTCTTATATTTTGCATCATTTCTGTGTTTTTGTATCTTCTTCTTCCTATTTTTCTGTGCTGCACATAGCTCTCTGGATTTCTACTTCATTTTTTACCTTGACTTTTTATATTTATTCTGTTTTGTAAATAATTTGTTTTTCATAATGTTACTCAATTTGTGCGCGGTTTAACTTGTACCACAAGCTAAGTAAATAACAGAAATCAGAATTAAGGGACACCAAATAGTGTTGGCTACTGAATGCATGATTCGAAGCAGTGTATCAAGTGTCCGAGTGAATCGATTCACAGGAACAGCGAGCTCACGGCACACGATTCAGCTTTCTCCCAGCGGACAGTGCTGAGTGGCGCACTCACTGGACGTTGACGGGGAGCCGAGCTTCTGCTGCAGCGTGACAGTGAATCATGGCACATCGAAAGAACCGTGTACGAGCGCGGCTCAGTGAGGCACAAGATACACACGGCTCCTTATCGGCTCACTGGACACTGGCGGAGAGCGAGACATACACTGAGCCATAGTACACTGAAAGAATCGTATGCTATAATGGACTCTCGAGCTCAGCTCATTTGAAAATAATACCCATTTGAACTCACTGTCCTCTTCTTACAGGGAGGTTTAAATAACAGATGTATTTATTTGTAGTGTTCAAAAGGTAGTAAAGTGAAGTAGCTAGTAGGTAGGTAGGCTATTAGGTTATACTATTTATTAGTTTAATGAATTTTAGTATTATAACTTAGTTGACATTTGACAATTAAACTCGACTCTAGCCTGCCCTATGACTATGAGTTATGCTCACGACCAATCAAAAGTACCTGTTTTATATTGGGAAGAACGGCTCAGTATTCTCTCAGTTCATATGTCACATCGTTGCACAAGACTTCAATCATATGTGGACAGACGCAACAACTTAACCAACAGTATGTTGAATCAGAAAACCAGCGGGTTATTGTACATCTCGGGTAGCCTATACAAAATATGACGATTTAAAAAATCCTCAGCTGATAGAAAAATACATATTTTCAAAAATGACTGAGCGAGTTGTCGTGCGGTTAGTATCACGTAGCTATGCGCTTGCATTCGGGGGATGGTGGGTTCGAATCCCACCGTCGGCAGCCGTTAAGATGGTTTTCCGTTGTTTCCCCATTTTCACACCAGGAAATGCTGGGACTGTACCTTAATTCAGGCCATGGCTGCTACCTTCCTAATACTAACCTTTCCCACCCTGCGTCGCCGGAAACCTTCGATGTATTAGAGTGACTAGCATTTTATTCTAAGAAAGGAGTTCATAGTATGAAGACCAGATGGCAGCTGCGAGCACTGAATGCTGTTGCTGCTGTCTTACCAGCACATATTACACAGATGCAGTAGGAGCGGTGACTAATGTGCCGTGAATCGGATCACTGTATCGATTCAGTAACGTGAACGGAATCAAATGAATGTCCCACCACTAGCACCAAAGAGTTAGAATTCTGTTCTTAAAGCAGTCTTTCAATGTGCCTGTTATTTTACCACAATGTGTAATCATTCCTACACAACCGACTGACCCAAGATACGGGAGCGTTTCCTTTCCACAATTATTACAAGACTAATCAAAGTAATACATTTGAAAACCGTATGTTATTCTGTGTATCGTTTCACCGAAACATTATTCTGTACTAGAGCATCGAGCCATGGATTACAGGGAGTCAAGAAACAAGAGAATGGATGAATTAAAGATGGCTCATACATAAACCAGGAACACATCTCAAGATATAGCCAGGATCATAAGAAAAACAAGGCTCGTACTTGTTATGCGCCATACGCGGGAAGATGTGCGGGCATTGTTCAGGGGAAGAGAACCGACTCCACACGGGGAAAAAGCCGAGCGAGTCCTATGGAAAAGATACTTTCAAGCAGGTCCTCTCAATATCGAATGACTGCACAAATTCAAGAGATGAGGGGAAATAACAGAATTTGATATTATTGTTCGTCGCACGACTGCATCATTCCAGAATAGTATTTACAAGAAAATGTCTCGAAATTAGGAGGGTTTCTATTCAATCGCATTTCCGAAATGCGAATAATAAATAACCGTGCAATATGTATTTGGTCGACGATATACCGTTGAGGACGTTTTAGTGAATGGAATTTAAGCAAACAATCTGAGTCCATTGTTTCTCTACGATCAACAATAACAAAAAAAAGTGAGTACTTCATTGGGCTTCGTAACAAGCATCACCATCTTTGTTTTGGTCTACGGAACTGAGAGAACATCATCAAGCATACCTGTTACAAGAACGCATTAGAACAGATAGGTCTTATAGCGACGATGGGATAGGGAAGGCCTAGGAGTGGGAAGGAAGCGGCCGTGGCCTTAATTTAGATACAGCCCAGCATTTTCCTGGTGTGAAAATCGGAAACCACGGGAAACCATCTTTAGGGATGCCGACAATGGGATTCGAACCCACTATCTCCCGGATGCAAGCTTACAGCTGCGCGACTCTAACCGCACGGCCAACTCTCCCGATCCCATTAGAACTGACTTCGGTCTAACTCCTAAGGACAAAGTAAAGCAGAGGGAAACAGTAGTCATTTCCTTGTCCCTCTTATCATTACAATGTGTCGCTTTGCAGTCACTACCACGCTGTACTAACGTGGAACTCTTCATTTTTAGTCCTTTCGATCAGAAGAAGGAGAAAAGGAGGTGTAGGCAGGTAGAGAAAAGGGTTCGGTTGATTAAGCTCACTAACATTGGTACAGGAAGCTGAAATTACGCAACCCCTACATAGCACCTCTGCTGGTCAGATGTAAATAGCCATCAAATCGGACAAAAGTAAATTCATAAGGCTTCTCATTTCATATCTAAAAAAGTTCAGTTTTACGATGGTACATCATATAGAATTATTGTTAGAGATTTAAATTATATTTCCTGGTATGACTTAAACGTTTTCACAATATGAAGGTTCGTATGTAACACACATTATCTACTTATAAGAAACTGTTGCGCAAACTTTGAGAAATATCTAATTTTAGAACGTAATTCAAACTCACTCTTAACAAATATCCTGTTCGATGCTCTGAGTAAATGAAGATGATACCGCCTGTCTGGAAATACAGGATGCTAGTGTGAGCACAAGGTGACCAGCCATGTCTTAGTGAAAGAATGGTAGTACGTTTTCATCGAAGGGAGCTGCAGAGATCATAACAGTAGTTGCATGGCAATATTCGGGACGACTACTGCAACCAGAGCATTTGAATATAATAACAATCTTATGTCGCCAGGTGTCGTATGGAAATATGGCGTACGGTTAGGAGACTGTGCGATGCGTCTGTTGCCGGTTTAATTCCAATCAAGGGCCTAGATAATAATGTCCTTAGTTTTAAATTTATTTCATGACTAGCTGATGTACATGTGCTTCGCTACGGAATTCTACATTGTATAGAGAATTCTAGGTTAAGTAGGCCTAGTGTACACGTTGTGGGTAAGATTATATTAAACTGCATAGCTCTTAACGTTACCCCAGAAACGCGACGGGAAATCACCATCCGTCTTGTCCCATGTGAAGACTGGGTTAGGGAATATTCATGGTATTGGCAGGCCCTCTTGCCTACTATCAGTCACAATCAAGTTGGGCAGTTTTCATTGTAATGGCAGACACTCACTCTCCACCCGCCTTTTTACATCCTCAGAAAGTCTGTCTTTATTGGTTTCTCAACTGAAATCTACATAGGTCACTACAATGATGTCAGTAGGAATGTCGCGATTAAAACAATGTCATCATACGAAATACTCGATCAAATGAAAAACCGCATATTTTCTCACTTTTAACGAAGAGTAGGTACTACGCTGCCGACCTAACAGTCCAAAGATCCAGAACTGGAGCGACCAGGCCGCAGACCGCCGCGAACACTCCTCTGCCATTATTCTGTTAAGTGTGCAAACTGCTCATTCCAAACAGTGCCTCAGAGTAGGGATCGAATAGCTGGAATACTATAACGAACCAGTGTGTTACGTACCAGTAATATCAGAAAATTTATGAACCATAGGAATGGCATGGTAAAAACGAAAGTTATCTATTTCCCCAGCCACTTTCCGCCAATGTTCAGGCAGGCTGTTATACTTGGTAAGCAGCAGTAATCCCATCTATCGAAGATGAATGGCAGCAGAAGAGAGAAAGAACTTCACAACAAACAATGGGCAATGTAATGTTATTGTTGATCAATTTTATGAGCTTTCGACATTTTAGGCCTTCACATTTAGTTTTCTTCCCACTCTGTGATATTAGGGCATCTGATATAGGCCTACAAGGAGTTCTCCTTTCTTTCATGACTTCCGTCTGTCTTATTCTTCGAGCTATCGTTCCCTTACGATTTTCTTCTCATTTTTATAATAATCTTTACCGTTGGCCTTGTCGATATGGACCGATGACCACGCGGTTTTACACCTTAAGACAATCAGGACAAAATCCATCGCCAGTTAACAAGACTGAACAATATTCCCATGTCAGACCAAGCAACAACAGTCTAAAGTCATCAATTCCCTGATCATAGTCGTCCACCTGTAGGTGGGGGCGGTACAATACCAGCACGGTATCCCCTGCCTGTCGTAAAAGGCTACTGAAACGGTACCCTGGGAGGCTCTGAACTCGGGAGCGTGGGTTTGCGACCACGGGGCTCTTAGCTGAGTCCTGGCACTGCTTCCACTTACTCGTGCTAGGTTCTTCACTTTCGTCTGTCCTATCCTATCCGACCTCCCGTGGTCAAATCTTGTTCTTTTCTGACCCCGACAGTATTACGTACGGAGGCCCAGGGAGCCTTAAATTTTCGTGCCCTTCGTGGCCCTTCTCTTCCTTAGGCTGATACCTTCATTTTTCGAAGTGTCGGACTCCTTCCATTTTTTCTCTCTGATTAGTTTAATATAGGATGCTTACCTAGCTGTTCTTCCTCTGAAAACAATAATCACCACCACCACTCTTATCATAGTCGGAACAGTAAAACAGAATAAGACATAAATGATCGGAAATTATTTTTTATATTTGTTATGTAGTACTTTTCGATAGAACCAATAACATTGATATTTAAAAATATAATAGACGCCTTCCCCTAAACTACCATATCATCCTGTGCGAATAAAATTATTTACAGCCTAGACTGTAGTTCCTTATTCCCTGACTTTAAACACCTATTTTTATTCAATTCTGTTCACCCATTTTCTCGTGGCTCGTGGACTTAGCAGCAAAAATTCAAATTCATAGTATCATAGCCGTTATAGTAAAAATGCATGAGACATAAATGATCGCAAATAATGGAATTCTCTATAACGTTTTATGCGGTATTTATCGATAGGACCCTTAATAACATAAATATTTGAGAAGTAAATTTTAGGCCTTCCCCTAAACTAAAATTTCACTCAGCGTGAATAAAATTATTTATAGCCTAGATTGTACTGGCTCATTCCCCGACTTTACAGATCAATTTTAATTAAATTATCTTCAGCCATTTTCTCGTGATACGCGTACATACATACATACATACATACAGAAATGACGGAAAATTTAAAAAAATGCATTCCCTTGTTACTGTGGGCATGACCGATACAGAAATACCACTATTTTTAAATTCTGAGCAATGTACAGATAAAACTCTTATTTTATAGGCCTACATATATAGATAGTTCAAATATTGTATCATGTTAGTATTGCATGTTGACACTAAATATTATGAATACGTAAAAAATTTATTTAAATCGAGTAAAGAAGGAGGCGGTTAATTAATTCACAGAGGCTTGTAGAGTGCGATTACTATATGATGGCACAAATGCGCGAAACCCCGAGCTTGGAGGGGAAAGAAGGGGGTAACTTACTGCTGTGCTAGAAATGAAGTTTTGTTGCAATAATGTAGTCGCCAAGTTCCGATGTGAACACTTGTGTAGCAACTAGCAAAGTGGACATTCCTCCCCTCTCACTCACGCTGTAGCACATTGACCCGTCCGCAAAGAAAACTCATGAAGCGCGCAACCAAGGTTCTGTGCCATCAGACAGTAATCGCGCTCTGGACCGAACGCCAAAAGGCACAACAGTCAATGATGAAGTTCACCAACTACTCGCTCCACAACTAGCTGGTGCTATTTGAAACTTTACTTGAATTGGAATTGAAATAATCATAATAATTTGAAATGTCCGTAATTTGAGCATCAGAGTTCCACCACAATGGATCTCTGGGATTTAGATAGAGCACGGTAATTTTCTCTTCTCTCCCAGGGCATGCACAAGAGGCTGTGTACTGGTACATTCGCTTCGGAACTTACTGTAGCTAATCCACTCAACACGACTAAACGGGTGGGAAGTGCACCTAGGTTCTGCAATAAGTTCTCCCCAGTAAATTAAAATGAACTTATTGTGATATTAAAATAATCTGCACAGGAGCACCTCGTTGACATACAACGAAAATCATTATCACCCTAATAAACATAAAACAAAAATACCCCGTGAGTATTCACACAGGCAGGCAGGCAGACAGACCCACCCACTCACCACGCTCTTCACAAAAGCATATTCACGGTAAATGTATATTCTATCACTAATTTGGGAAAGTAATTAGGAAAAATGGAACCCTCTTCAAGAGGGCAGCACCGGTCACTAAACTACTTGATATCGTTAGACTTCGGAGGTTCAGTTTCTACTCGGGAACATAATTACTAGGTATAGAGCAATGCATGGAAATTATCCTTAGCATAGTTTGTTCTCACGGACAGATTCTTCTTTGGAGCAGTGTTTATTCAATTGCTGAATTATCTGTGTGTTCTGGTTCAGAATATTAAATTCAAAAAGGTCGGTGTTCCCAAATTTTGAAAACCTACTCAATGAAGCTTCTAGCTAAGTAATTCGTAAGCCTGTCAACTTTTAGTATGTCACTGGATATAATATTCATACGTAACATGTTCGGAAACGTAATTTTCGACAGTTGATTGACACAATAGTTGAACTGCCATATCATATAACACGAGCATCAGCCGCAGTCCGTACACGAACAAGGCTTGGTCTTCACAGTGGTATTTTATTACAGCTCCTGGAAATTACATTGGCGAGATCTCTACAAGACTATACAAAGTACAGCAACCATTGAGTATAATAATAATAATAATAATAATAATAATAATAATAATAATAATAATAATAATAATAATAATAGTAATAATTTCTACGTCCGTTCTAACTGCTAACGTTCTTAACAGAAGCCAGGGTGTCAAATGATTCTTTCGATGTGTGTAATGTGACGATAGGATAGGAAAAGACTAGGACTGAATAAGTGCGGTCGTGGTCTTCATCAAGGTACAACCCCGGAATTTGCCTGGTGTGAAGATGGGAAACCACCGTGTAGCCAACTCGCCCGGTGGTGTACCAAGTTTGTTGAATTATTTGATGTGTCGGAAACCAACGTCACATAGTTGTCGCATTTAAACATCCGGGGTGGCGGCGGGGCCATGCGAGGTGAAGTGAGGTTACTCGCTCGACCATAGAGATGAGGGGAGGGGCTGCATCGCCGAGTTGATAAAGGCGTGCTCGCTCCACCCGGAAAGACGTGGGTTCGGGGAAGTCGAACAATTTAAGAAGATATTTCCATTTCTGGAGCGGCTCAAGGCACTGAGGTTTACTCAGTCCATACCAAATGAAATGGAATCTGGCTTTTAGTGCCGGGAGTGTCCGGGGGCAAGTTCGGCTCGCCAGATGCAGATCTTTTGATTGACTCCCGTAGGCGACCTGCGCGTCATGATGAGGATGAAATGCTGATGAAGACGACATATATACGTAGCCCCCGTGCCAGCGGAATTAACCACTTATGAATAAAATTCCCGTCCCTGCAGGGAATCGAACCTGGGGCACCTGTGACCAAAGGCCAGCACGCTAACCCCTTAGCCATGGAGCCCATCAGCCCACACCAAAAAATGAATACCGACAAAGCTGGTCCAGCACAGAGCTCGATGCCACTTAGTGCCGAAGTTGCCGACAGATGAAGCCTTTACCTTCCGCTCCTCCAAGGACCTTTATGGAGATATTTAGACTTGTCGACTAACGATTTGAAGGCAAAAGGCCTAGAAGCAGATGAAAACACAATGCGCGTTTAATGCATTCACAGAGTTTTGAAAACGGACCGCTGAAGGACGTCAGAGTCTATATGAGTACGACAGCTGTACTGTCCGACTTTAACGGGCTTATTGAACAACTTAGTAACTTAGGAGAACATTTTAGCAGGGGCGGACGTACCTTATGTGCTGAAGTGCTGCAGCACATTGCCTATTGGGAAAATAAATTCGTTTAAAAATATTATCTACAATCAAATACAGTGCATTGAAAAAGACGTCAGCCAAAGAATAGGAAATTATTCAAGTCCCCTCTCAACCAGGTAACTACTGGTGCGCTCCACGCCGGGTGCTGTGCGATCACAGCTCAGCGAGCTTTTAGCCAGAAACCAGGAACTCTGCCTTTTGCACAAGCGTGCCGAACTTTTCCGATACAAAGAGAATGTGTTCCGATAGGCTGTGGAAACAACAGCCAAGACATCACTTCACAGCGATTCTTCGATCGACCACAGAGAGGCAGCACTTGCACTAGTCACACTTGCATTACGACCGATATGAGAATGTGGCAGCTGGCACCCTCTTAACTCAGCGGTAGTATTTAAGAGAGGATCGCTCAAAGCAAACGGAAAACAAAATATTATAGAGCAGTTCGCGCAGGTCTTTTAATACCAAAGGGGATAGAATTCTACCAACTTGCCTATTCCATAGCCACATTTGTAAATCGATGAACTATAACAATTGGACTTTTTATGTTGTCAAAATAAGGACATGATATTGTGATTTTCTTTAATTAAAATGTCTAGTTTATAAATGACACTATAAAAACATAACATATAATTTTGCATTACGACGTTGCTGGTTTTATTTCAATGATATTGGTAACATTGGAAAATTCTGTTTTTGCGCTCACACCAAGTGTTTGAGATCGTGAATATTTTGCCATTGCAGGTGTTATTGTGTGTTTAATTATATAGCTGTATAATTTTGTTATGAGGAATGTGTATGCAGTATGTGTTGGGGTTGTTTGCGTGTTTGTTCAGTGTGGAAAACTCAGTGGAGAGCCTCTTGAAAACCACATACCGGTATGTTTCTAATTTTTTTTTTATTTTTTTTTTTGAAGTGGGAGTGGGTTACAGCACACAACTGATTTTCTGCACCAGCCGCCACAGACGAGTTCCCTGACACAGCGTGATGGACGTAAACGTGTATGGAGACGCCGTAGTGAGCAGTAAATGCCAAATGTTGTCCAGGAAGGCTACCGATTCGGACAAGGTTCTGTGAACGTGTGGGGTGGCATCAGTATTGATGGCCGTAAGGATCTTGTCGTCGTCCGTGGTAATCTTACCGCTGCGGGGTACATCGAGCAGATACTGCTACAGCATGTGTTGGTTGATGCATACTGTATTGTCCCTGAATTAGTATTCATGCACGACAATGCCAGGGCTCATGCAGCGCGCATCACCAGAGCTGTCTTGCGAGAACTCGACATTCAAGAGATGGAATGGCCAGCAGTGAGTCCCGAACTTAATCCCATCGAGCATGTATGGGATAGGCTTGACAGAAGTGTTCGTGGGCGTCCAGTTCCACCACAGATTCTCCAAGACCTCGAACAGGCTCTCATTGAAGAATGGGACCTGATCACGCAACGTGACCTCCGTCGACTTATACGGAGCATGCCATGTAGGTACCAAGCTGTGATTAAATGCTAGTGGAGGACATACACCATATTGAAGCCCTCCAACTGTGATAAGAATACACCCTGGAAGACTTTGTTTTCGCCCCTTTTTGGATATTTCCGATTGTGTTCTGAAAATAAACGCGAATCCATCCATGATCTTTTGTATCTTCAACGGTAAAGAATAAAGGTTTAGTTTGTAATATACCTGGGTGTGAGGTATTGTTTTGTGGAGCATGGCATACGTTCAAAAACACGTTCCCCTAATTTTTTGAATTGTGTTTTACATTTAAGAGTAGGGGCTATGTACATTATGAATTAATTGCATCTATGTTGGGTCAACTACAGGCTTGTGTCGCATCAGAAATATACAGTTGCTGCTAAAGCATAATATTGATTTCAAATATTTATTTTCAATTTTATCATTGAGCATGTGTTGCGGATCTATTAACTGGTGTCTACATTTCTAGAGATAAATTACTACGGATAAAATTGTAGACATTCGTCCACAACTCGTGGGTGCAGACCGTAAGTTACTCCTTTGGTCGGTTACGTACAGGCAGATCGTCGCCATGTGGGAGTGGTCGCATAGCTGACGGGATTTGATGCAAAACGAATTCCTTCAAATATCATTCTTAATAGGTGGTACAAAGGAGACGTAGAAGTTATCTTCGTACTTTGTGGGCGCTCTCCAAATCATAGGGATGTCAAAGGGCATTGAACGTTCGTTGTATTGATCACAGAACAGATCACAGATTCACAGAACAGAAATTGCAGCAAATATGTGGTGCCGACGTTTCGTTTTAATCCCCTAATTTCATGTCGAAATAACAGTAATAGGCTGTTTCGTGAGTGGAGTAATTGAGCGTTCTTGGAAGGGCAAATTTCACATCACCACACACATAACAAACATTGTCCGATTTGTTAATACATTTTCATGGCATCCTGGTTTTTCAAGTATAACCACAAATAAAATCTGCAAACAATTAGTGTAAAAACACTCTAACCTTCACTCAAGCAAACTGTAAACAGAAATGAACGAAAGAAGATATACAGTGACTCCTCATGCCCGTTCCCAGGTTTGCCAACCTGCGTACTACCTTCTAGGGATATGATCGTCGCTGTTCAGACAAAAGGTCATATCTCCCAATACTCTTCCTATCCATTATTTTCCTTAATACTGGCCACGCCTCCCAGCCACATACAGATATGCAGTCCATTAGAGCAATTTCCGTTGTGTTCATTTTCCTATGCTGTATGTTCGCATGACTTATTTACGCACTCCTACAGTATTATGTACTTAAGGTTCATTTTCCTTTACACGTTAGCTTACGAAAATGAGCACAACGTAAACTGTTCTGATGAACTGCACACCCATGTGTGGATGCAAGGCGTAGCAAAACCTGAGGATAATGGATAGGAGGAACGTAGTGACTTTTGCCCGGAGAGCTACAAAATTGAACCCTTTGGAAACTCGAGAAATGTAGATATTAGTTACTAGATCCGCAACACATGCTCAATGATGAAATTGAAAATGAATATTTAAAATCAATATTAAGATTTAGCAAGAGCCTTGTCTCTAAGGCGGCAGCGCGCGGGCCTCTCACCATTGGGTTTCGTGGTTCAAATCCTGGTCAGTTCATGTGAGATTTGTGCTGGACAAAGCGGAGGCGGGACAGGTTTTTCTCCGGGTACTCGGATTTTCCCTGTCATCTTATATTCCAGAAACACTCTCCAATATCATTTCATTTCATTAATCATTCATTAATCATTGCACCAGAGGAGTGCGACAGGCTTCGGCAGCCGCCATAATTCCTATCCTCGCCGCGAGATGGGGGTTCATTCTTTCCATTGCTGAATCGGTCGAATGACTGGAAACAGGCTGTGGATTTTCATTAAGCTTTAGCAGCAATTGTATATTTCTGAGAAGGCACACACTTATAGGTGACCCAACATAGACGTAATGAATTGATAATGCACATAGCTCCTACTCTTAAATGAAATAGCATAATTTTTTTTCTTCTTTTTAAAAATTTACTTTACGGTACACCGACGCAGGTAGGACTTATGGAAATGATGGGACAGGAAGGCGCTATGAGTGGGAAGGAAGCGACCGTGGCCTTAATTAAGGTACAGCCCCAGAATTTGACCTGGTGTGAAAATGGGAAACCATTGTGTATATTATATGTCACCATTTCACAACGATGGACGAAACGCGTAATGGAGTAAATAATGAGTACCCGGAGAAAAACTTGGCCTGCCTCCGCTTTGTCCAGCACAAATATCAGATGGAGTGACCGTGATTTGAACCACGGAACCCGGCGGTGAGAGGCCGGCGCGCTGCCACCTGAGCCACCTGAATGTAAACAAAATCGGGAGAATGTACAGGATATAATAATAAAAACAACTTAATTAGAGATGCAAACTGTAAGGTTACGCAAAATGAAATGTGAAATATATAATTACTGAATATGAACACTAAATCTATATAACATTAAAAAAATGAAACACGTATTATAGGTAGGCCTACATGTAATATCGACACAAAATAAAATGTGAATCCTAAACGCACACAATATTAAACGGATAAAAACATGGAATACAAATATAATACGATGACGATTAAAATGAAACTGGCTGAATAAATGTACTACAGCCCACTGCAGTTCTCAAATATACAGGGTGTATCCGTGATTATGTTACAAACTTATAGGGGGACGGCAAATAGAGCAATTTGCGATAAGGAACCACATTCCGGAAACGATCGAGTCAAAATTTATCTGCAAGTTCCGTAAATGGGCACAACTCCATTTGGACAGGGCTGATCAACGTACCACTTCAACCCGTAAACCAGACTGATGCCTACAGTACAGACATCACGTCAGTACACAGTACGCCATCTGCATTGGCGTCGTTCAGTTCTTATCCTAGCCTCTTCCGCTCGTCGGGATTGTCTCCCCTATCGTACTCTTAGCACATACAGTCGGAGTTATCAGACCGACTTTTTGCCTTAACATTTGACTGCCGGCCGCAGTGGTGTAGTGGATACGGCGTTGGTCTACCAACCCTCAGTTAACGGGTTCAAAACCGACTGAGGTTCGGTGCCTTTTAAAGGTGACAACCCCATGTTGTTGGCTTCCGGCACCTTAAAGAACTACTGCGGAACGAAATTCCGACACTCTAGTCTCTGTCAAGAACGGATGGACGAACAACTTGGATTACTAATAACTTTCGACTCGAACGTTTCCGAACTACGGTTCCTTATCTCAAACTGATCCATTTGCCGTCCTCCATCATCGCTGAAAGTTTGTAACATTATCACGGAAGCACGCACTTGCGAGCCGAGCGGCTCATGAGCCGCTCACACTACCATGCTCGCAAGTGTGTACGGGGTACTGAGCGTAAGGGTACGAACATACCGAGGATGCGTCGCAGCTCGCAGTCGCGGTTTACATCGCGGTCGATGCCTCGATGTCACCTCCTGGTAACAAAAACACACAGTTTTAAATGGAACAGTTCATGTCAAAGATGCTCGCTTCCATTCACCATCGCGATTTACCAGGAGGTCTAGCGCGATGACAAGAAAGTTTGTGTTCCCATCGCTGTAGAACGGGAGGCATCGATGTAGCTTGCTCCTGATTGGCTTGTCCGGATTGAGATCACGTGATATATTCCCCCGTTCTACTGTGCCCTTGATCCAGGTATTCACAGAGCCCGCGTGTGTATTCGTATAGTAGTTATTATACTTCACAGTATCAATATTTGATTCCACATAGTTGTATTTGTATTGGAACGTCTCAAGGGACATTCTCATGTATGAATGGAATCTGTCCGGGTGGTGTTTCAGTTCTTCAAATAAGTTGTGATATTCCCCCAGCGTCTGCCTTCTTTGATTTATAGGATGAGCATTCCACTGGCGGGCTGACTGATTTGAAAGTAGCCACCATCGTGTGCTTATGCTCAATGAATCACTATCTCCACTGTCACTTGAATAACTTACATACTCTATACTTCTAAAAGCTCATCAATAGAGGATAAATTATCTTTAACTTGAACGCGGAGATCTAAACATTACGTCCACTCACTGTAAACGCATCTCAGAACACTGAAAGGTAAACCTCCCCGGTATGTTCACCCTCCATCGACGTAAACCACGACCGCGAAGTAAACCTCGACCGCGACCTGCGATGCATCTTCGGTATATTCGTACCCTTACGGCTGGTTTACACGGGTAGAGTGGCAAGGCGAGTAGAGTAGCTACGTTACTCTACCCTACCACTGTCTGGTAGAGTTGACACTCGTATCGTTCATACGGGAGTAGAGTCATACAGTAGAGTAGAGTAGAATAGTAGCACCAGGTCAAGACGTAAGCACATCGTAACGAAGAGTTTAAAGACGTTTGCAAACATATTAATGCAAGAGGTTAGTGAAGCGTTAGAAGAAGCAAATGAGGAAAGAAGGTAATGGGTAAGAGGCTGGCTTAGGAGAGATACTCTCGGGGCATCAACATTAATTCTGAGAGAACTTGCGACAGAGTATAAAGAAGAATACAAAGTGTATGAGGTTGACGCCTGATAACTTTCAGACATTGTCAGAAGCTATAACACCGCAAATTCAAAGACACGACACAGTGATGAAAGATGCAATAACATCGAGACTTAAGCTTGATGTGACTCTTGAAATTCTTGGCCACGGATAATAGCCGTCAGTAGGGCCTAAACTGTAAATCATGCTGGCGTAGGCCTATTTTGTGGTAGCTTCTTTGCCATAAATACCCCAGTTATTGATCTACTTAATATTTGTTTGTTCGTTGCTTGTACAGCCCAGGTGTAGACCTTAAGCTTCAAGACCTGACATTGTACTGTAAACAATAATTATTTTGGATATTCCGAACAAAATATGGAAGTTATTCAATTTGTTGGGGAAATTACTGTTATTGCTTAAAATTAATGGCATTGGCAAGTGATATGTAGAAGATCCCTATGTACGTTATTAATATGATTAAAGTACACAGTCCTGCATCGTCTAACTTAAACACGTCTTGACACACGATGAACACGCTGTGTAACACTGAAACTTGAGAAACCTTCATTTAAACGGACAATCCAGCTGACTCTTGTTTATATTTTATGTTGCATCTTCGAAACTAGGGTATTATATGTATAGGTATTTTTCAAATCCTTCTTCCATCGAAAAGAGGGAGGTCTGTTCTCCATTATAGGACAATACACCTGCATTTGTTTGACCTCCAAAAGTGTACCTCCCCCTAATATTTCTCAGCTATAATGTTACGTTGTGGATGAATAGGATTTTAGTATTCTTCTTTCTTTCTTAATCTGCTTACCCTCCAGGGTTGGTTTTTGCCTCGGACTCGGCAAGAGATCCCACCTCTACCGCCTCAAGTGCAGTGTCCTGGAGCGTGAGACATTGAGTCGGGGGATACAACTGGGGAGGATGACCATTACCTCGCCCAGGCGGCCTCACCTGGTATGCTGAACAGGGGCCTTGGTGGGGGATGGGAAGAATGGAAGGTATAGACAAGGAAGAGGGATGGAAGAGGCCTTAGCCTTAAATTAGGTACCATCGCAGCATTTGCCTGGAGGAGAAGTGGAGAAACCATGGAAAACCACTTCCACGATGGCTGAGGTGGGAATCGAACCCACCTATACTCAGTTGACCTCCCGAGGCTGAGTGAACCCCGTTCAAGCCCTCGTACCACTTTTCAAATTTCGTGGCAAAGTCGGGAATCGAACCCGGGCCTCCCGGGGCGGCAGCTAATCACACTAACCACACCACAGAGGCGGACGGCTTTTATACCTTGCAAAATATACTTTACTAAACCACTTAAGAGAGGGAGTGTAGACGCCTCCGGCACCACCTCCAGACTTCTTGGATTTACGAATTTTCATCAGTTCTTGGTTGTAAGTACATCGTAATATTTTAATTTTCTGTTTAAGTTCCATTAAACCAAAAGCCTCTTTACTCATTTTCGTAATCGAGTCCTCTTCTGCCCGTCTCATATTTTTGTTTCTGTAAATAATGCTGTTTATGTTCCATAAACATTCTTTTCCGCGGTACAGTTCTACTAACTTGCATGTTTCTTCTTCCGTATACTTCATTTTGCCGCCAAAGAAACGCACAAACGCTCAGTTTACTCAACGGAATACCGACAGTACACACATGGAAACAGTCGAATGACGCGCAAACTGAAAAATCGAGCGTCCTCGGCCTTCTCCGCGAGCTCTCGGAGCTCGGTTCCGATGGAGGGGGAAGGGTAGTGGTAGAGTTAGTGATGGGCAAAACTCTCGTTCGAGATACTCGAGCCTGACGTCTCTATCTCGATGCGTCTCGAGGCACGCTCCAATTGGACCTCAGCCAGGACGACTATGGTAGAAACAGAAATGATCAGTAAACACTGAACTCGAGCTGTTAGCATGGCTCAGTTGGCTAAATAGCGTCGGAGGGTATTATCCTCCGCTGCGTTTTGTGGTGGTTCGAATCTTCTCTTCAAATATTTTTGTTTGTTTTTGTTTTGCAATCTGAGTTTCGACTACCAAACACACGCCTGTTCGTGCAGAAACAACCAAATCGCTAATAAAAGTAATTGTAACGTTGCTGAATATACAAAATAACCAATAGATAATAAAATCTCTCTTCCACTTGAACGCATGCAATATACACCAATCACAATGCAAACAAACCTGATTACCTCGTGGCCATGTCATCAGATGAGTTAGCTTTGTATCTGTATTGCACTGAAAATAGTACTCATAATAATGTTATTTGTTTTGCGTCCGTCCTAAATGCTAGTTCTTGACAGACGCCGGGGTGTGGGAATTATGTCCCGCAATAGTTCTTTAACGTGCTGGAAGCCAACTACATGGAATTGTTAACTTTAAAACAGTAGGTACACTGACAGAAGATATTGAACACAGTGTGATAAAAATGTACGAGTTACGGTTATTGCATTACTCTGTTTTGTGTTGTACGTTTTGGTTATTAGGCTACATATTACAGGCTTTGCTACTCTGGGTTTTGTGTTGTACGTTTTGGTAATATTGAATATTGCAAGTAGTGGTTAGTGTGATTAGGTGCTACCCCTGGAGGCCCGGGTTCGATTCCCGGCTCTGCCACGAAATTTCAAATGTGGTACGAGGGCTGGAACTGGGTCCACTCAGCCTCGGGAGGTCAACTGAGTAGAGGCGGGTTCGATTCCCACCTCAGCCATCCTGGACGTGGTTTTCAGTGGTTTCCCACTTCTCCTCCAGGCAAATGCCGGGATGGTACCTAACTTAAGGCCACGGTCGCTTCCTTCGCTCTTCCTTGTCTATCCCTTCCAATCTTCCCAATCCCCCTCAAGGCCCCAGTTCAGCATAGCAGGTGAGGCCGCCTGGGCGAGGTTCTGGTCATCCTCCAAAGTTGTATCCCCCGACCCAGAGTCTGAAGCTCCAGGACACTGCCCTTGAGGCGGTAGAGGTGAAGTCCCTCGCTTAGTCCCTCGCAGATTAAGAAAGAAGAATAGTGCAGGCTTTTTCTCTGTTGTGAAGGTATTTTCACAGAAATAAGGATGTTTGCGGTAATAAACCGAATAAAACATAATTTAATTACCGGTTCTACTCTACAACGAGCCACCGGAGACCACGGGCCCCTTATACCAATATACACAGAAGGTTTCCCTGAACAATTTCCGAAAGTTTGTCGATGGAGTTCGGCTTCATCCTGTATATGTGCCTTCAGGTCTGATAACATTGTAGCTGGTCTTGAATGATCCTTTTCATGGAAACGATCTATTTGTTACCATAGGCCTACTTATATAAAAGTATCGATAGTCCAGAAGGAGACTTAACCCGAGAACGAGTCCTTTTTCAGATACATGCACACATATACTAGTATCTTTATGCCATTAACGGTATATTTTCCTTTCTGTTCAAATTATTACACAACTCGATGCGTCGTAAAAGAAATTGTTTCAATAAAATCTTAAAAATATGCCACACTCTTCATTACTATTTATTGCACATACCCAGTCCCCGAACAACAGGAACTAATCAATGAAGGATAAAATATCTCACCTAGCCGAGAATCGAACCCGGAGGCCCTTGGACCAAACGCCAACACGCTAACCACTTCGCCGTGGAAGCGGACAGTGCATAATTAAAATGCAGGAAGTACAGGTAGGTAAGTTGACTGCGAGTAGATTATAAAGAAGGGGGCGTATCGGCATTAGTTGTTACAATGATGTTATTTGCTTTACGTCCTACTAACTACATATTAAGGTTTTCGGAGACGTCATTAGTTGATCAGCAAGCGAAGTATAGTCGAGGGATAACATACCGCATGCGCATGATGTCCCGATTAAACTTTGAGATAGGATTACGAGTCATGGACTGCATCAGTTGCTCGAAATATATCTTCTTCTTCTTCTTCTTCTTTGTTTGTTCTTGGACTCTACGCAGCGCACTACGTCCAGTCACTGTCGAAATATATCGAGAGCTCTCGATACGTTTCCCTGCACTGCCTCGAGACAAAGAGCTCATGCGCCTGACGTCACTATACGACATCGAGATAGCATCATGAGGCACGTACTGCATCGCTTGCCCAGAATGCATCGAGAGCTTTGCATCACGTGACCCATCACTAGGTAGAGTTACTTTACCACAGCGGAAACCCACTCTACTCTACTGCGTACTAGCTACTCTACTCTACTTCCTACTATCCCAGTCGTTTAGACGATGCTATTAGCTCTACTGTCTCCTCTATTCGCCTCGTAACTCTACCCGTGTAAACCAGCCTTGAGCACTCTCACCAATACAACCCTAGCCTCCAAACGCTTTCCGCAGAATGGGAAGAATTTTTACGCAAATTATGATGGACACGGCTTCACGTGACCCCTACTTATGCGCGAATTAAGTAAGCTATTCCTATGTGAAGGCGACCACAGCCAAACGCTTTCCACAGAATGGGAAGAATTTTTACGCAAATTATGATGGACACGGCTTCACGTGACCCCTACTTATGCGCGAATTAAGTAAGCTATTCCTAAGTGAAGGCGACCACAGCCATAAACACAAGAAAGCTGGATTTTCTCGAAAACCGTTGGAGTACAAGGAAATGCATATTACGTCTATTGTAGAAAATTTAGTTTCAAGGCCACGCGGTGTACTTCATTTACCGATAGTACCAACGGTTTACCCGTTATTTTGGTTCATGTAGGGCAAACATCGCCCAAATTTGGGACATATCCCTATAAAATCTCCCACTAGTTCGAAACGGTGAAACTGATCAAAATCAAAAGTACCCCTTGCATCTGAAGCTATCATCATCATCATCATCCTCATCATCATCATCATCATCATCATCATCACTGACAGCCCTTTGTGGGCCTTGGCCTTCTGAAGAAGTTTTTCCCATTCTTTCCTATTAAGTACGTAACTCCTTCAATTCCTGATTCCAATTATCTTTACGTTCACTCTCACCCCTTCTTCCCACCTTAACTTTGGCCTGTCAAATTTCCTGATTCCATCTGACACTGCATGTATCTTCTATATCATTCTGTCATTAGCACGCAGCACATGTCCTGCCCTCTCCAACCTTCTTATCTTTATGCAGTTAACAATGTTTGGTTCGTTATATAAATTTTACAATTCATGATTATATCTTCTTCTCCAGACACCGTTTTCTTCCACTGGTCCAAAAATTTGCCTCAGAATCCTTTCAAATATACCGAACTGCCTTTCACCAGATTTTGAGTGTGTCCAGGTCTCAACACCATACGTTAATACAGGCTTTACTAAAACGTTATACATTAGGACTTTAGTTTTCCTGAACAGCAGCTTAGAATTCAGAAGTTTTCTGAGGCCATGATAGCACTTGTTAGTAGACAGTATGCGTTTATATCCTTACCAAATTTCAGATTAATCGGACCAGTAATTTTCGAGCCTATCCGGAGCAAACATACATACATACATACATACATACATACATACATACATACATACATACACCTTCTCATTTTTTTAATTAATAGTATAGAGATAGATTTATGTCGATGATCTTGCAAGAATTACCATCGAGCATGGACAATTGCGGTAGCGTGGTGTAGACTGGAGCTCAAAATCTGTGTCGCGACATTTCCTCCGCTACTGTGAAGCATTTAAATGTATTCTCCATCAAAAACTGTGCATTGAAGGTATCGTCTTTGATATCGGCACGGAACTCTTTAAGAGGCAGGAGAAAAGAGTGACAGAGGAAAAGTAGTTGAGGAGTGTAAAGCGCTCGAGACCAGAACGTCTTGGCTAGCTGAGAATGCAGGTCACGCATGAATAACGAAGTCGAGGATCAAACAGTGTGCATACTCTGTACACAACACAGCTCTGAATAATGCACGCCATGCATTACGCATGACTCGCCGAGGGAGGTGGCAGTAAAACCAGTGGTGATCACTCAATTCAGCTTGGACAAGCAGCGCACTGTGCAAGTGCCATACCCTAATAGAAAAGACGGAGAAAGTAATCGTTGTTTACGAGCATTTAGGCCTGACACAACTCGTGCTGTAAGGCTATAGAACATATCCGAAAATAATCAAGAGTACGAAAAATGGATACTACCACCACCACCACCACTTCACAGCTGTACATGTGTACCACAAGGCCAGCGCAACCAAAAGCTAGAACAACAGCTTAGGCTTTCTCAACCGGCGACGCGATGAATATTGAAGAAATATTGCGGTCGTGGTTCAATTAAGTTTCTAGCTGAATACTCAGTCCGCTACAGACCTTTGGAGAGAGTGGGTGCAGGTTCCGAGGTAGTAAACCAACTGGATCACTACATACAAGGCCAGAACATGTCTTCAGTATTCAGCTTGGGACTACCATCGCAATCCATAATCCAACCAATTGCACTACATTGTAACGTGGTGGCTGGATGGTAGATAAACAAATACACGACTGGTAGCGTTTAAAAAAATGCTATTTGTTCGGGCCGTCGACCTATAAAGAACTTTTGCCCCTACTTGCACAATATGTGAGGAATCTGCGTGTATTATGTAAATGGTGGAAGTGTAAAGTGTTGAATGTGAGGAAAGAAACGTTAAGGACGACACAAACACCCAGTCCCCAGGCCAGGGATATTAATCATTTACAATTAAAAACCCCTGAACCGGCCGGGAATCGAACCCGGGGCCGCCGGGTGACAGGCCGCTACACCGCAGGGCCGGACACTGGTAGCGTTACTCTAAGATTTATTAACTCTAATAATCGCTTACACACAGGCACACATTACACTACTTAGCGCTTTCTCAGGTTTTTTTTTTTTACTGTTCAGTCACACTAGTATTTCAGTCTACCATTTACGGTTCAAACAGTTAAGCTACAAAGTTCACATACACACGCACTGCACACTATCGCTTGTACCCTAGTGCAGTTCACGAATAAATTTACTGAACTACTTTACCGGCCGTACGCTGAACAGTTTACGTGCGCGCAACAGTCACACAAGTCTGTTCGTAGTACAGAGTTCGAACTCACACACAGCAGTCCTCTCTGTACACGGCCTTCACGTCGATCAGCTGCATATTCCGTCAGTTCACGCGCGGCACACCTCGGCGCTGTCTTTACAAAAATGAACAGTCACGATCGCTGCATTGCTTGCTCGCAACCGCTGATTGAGCTCGCAATGAACCGCCGAAGCACGTTCGGCATGCCTTTTATAGGGGGAAGGGGGGACAGTCCTTCTAGATACTTCGGACGAGCAGAATCCGCTGGAAATCTCTGGAGCTCTAGGTTCGTTTTTCTATATAGTTGATTTTCATAACTCCGGAGTACGTAGTGATGACGGTGGTGTAGTAGATGGGCTGGCCAATGAGCAGCAGACTCGTCTCTGACTGGTCGCCTATAGGGCGGAGGGCGTAACTCGATGATGTCGTCCACCATTGGAGCCAGGCTGTCCTTATAACAAAATGGCCGACGGACCCCACCACAATATTCATGGATATGACTCCAAGTGGTTAAGCTGACAATGCATAGTATTAATAAAAGTCGTGGGCAAATGTGAAGAAAATGCCATTAAGCGTAGAATCTCTAGTTACAGATGCAAAACGGGTTACGATATTATTCGTAGCATAATTTGTTATTACATATTTCACACATTCGATATAAGTGAATTAGCTATTAAGGAACGGAACAACTCACAACACGCAACTCAACTGATCAAACTATAAAATAAACATGAAGTGGGCAGCAAACACTGCACTGCAGAAAGAAAACTGACAACTCCGCTCTCTCCTCTCGCCATCCCACTCACTTCTACGCAGCCCTTTTAGGTATCAGTTGTTAACCTGTAGATAAGTACAATTAAAAAACCATGATTTCACGATACGCTTACTAGTTTCGAATCGGAGGTCAAAATTGCATGCAGTACGTTTAAATTTCAGAAAGATACGCTTTGCGATGTCGATCCTAGGTTTGATTTCTACAACGGGATCTCATTCTTGTGTTAACTAGTATCCTAGGCATTTTAATTGTTATAGGGCCTACTCTTTCAATAGCTTTCGTGGCTCAGGCGGCAACACGTCGGCCTCTCACCGCTGGGTTCCGTGATTCAAATCCCGGTCACTCCATGTGATATTTGTGCTGAACAAAGCGGAGGCGGGACAGGTTTTTCTCCGGGTACTCCGGTTTTCCCTATCAACTTTCATTCCAGCGACACTCTCCAATACAATTTCATTTCATCTGTCATTCATTAATCATTGCCCCAGAAAAGTGCGACAGGCTTTGGCAGCCGGCACGATTCCTATCCTCACCGCTTGATTGGAGCTTCATTCATTCCATTCTTGACCCGGTAGAATGACTGGGCTGCGGATTTTTTCACATCCTTCCAATATTATTTTCCATCGAATGTGATAACAGTAGACGAATAATAATAATAATAATAATAATAATAATAATAATAATAATAATAATAATAATAATAATAATAATAATAATAATAATTTGAATGTACAGCTATCCTGAACGGTATGGAGTTAATTTTGTCATGGTTTCTGATACTGACAGAGTTGGAAACAAACTGAGTAAAAGTAGTCTTTTTTTAACAATTTGCTTTGCGTTAAACCGACACGTCGACGATAGGATAGGAAATTGCTAGGAGCGGGAAGGAAGCTGCCCTGGTCTTAAATTATGGTACAGGCCCAGCATTAGCGAGGTGTGAAAATGGGAAACCACGGAAAACAATCTTCAGGGCTGCCGACAGTGGGGTTCGAAACCACTATCTCCCGAACGCATCCTCACACTTACGTGATTCAAACCATGATTCAAACCACACGGCCACTTGCTCGGTGTAAAAGTAATGATTACATTACATTTTACAAAATGCTATTTTTACTAGTAATTTACTTTTTCAAATAAAAATTGTAATCGTACTTTCTTACCTCTCCAGTACTTTCATAGAGCACTGCTGAGGATGTTCTTAATATTAAACACAGATATTCCTTTAAGTGCCCCTGTAAGGCAATTTTTCAGTAAATGCAAATATATACTTACTCCGCCCTCTCGCCCCATTTTGGTAAACGATGAGAAATTTAAGAACGAATTATTTTGTAAAATAAATGGCAAATGATCTGAAATGCCAAAAGTCACTAACTGACCAAATATCGAGAAAATATATTTCAAAAAGTTCCAAAGTATCCTGTTTAGTCCAACTTTATGATGATAGCCACTTAATACAGGGTGGCGCGCGGAAACTGGAAATTTTGAACGTCAGTGTTGTCAATACTGTAGTGGGGGCAGGTTTCCGGAACCGAGGCGTAGTTGTGAACGCGTTGCCATTTAGTAATCATGCTGCATTGGAGTGGTGCGAGACTGCACGCTCTGAAAATCGAAAACAGGTGGTTTCGGCAGGACGGAACCACGTCACATACTGCTCGACAATCGATGGAAGCCGTTCGCCAACTGTTTGGAAGGCGCATCATTTCTCGTAACGGCGACATTCCATGGCCTGCGAGATCACCTGATCTTAGTGTTTTGCGACTTCTTCCTGTGGGACCATCTTGAAAGTAAAGTGTACCACTGACGTCCTGCAACTATCCATCAACTGAAACAGAAGATTGAAGACGAAGTCACTGTCATTCCCCGAGACATCCCAGAACGAGCATTCGAGAGTTTCCGTGACAGGTTATTAGAATGTGAACGCTGAAATGGAGCACATCATCTTTAAGATGTAAAGCGACTGTTTGTGACATTTTGTAATGAAAATATAAATGACATATTGTATACATGTACTTTCATCAGTAAAAATATACTTTTCTTGTGCTTTATCGTACAAATTACGTTGCTTCATAATTTCCCGTTTCCCTGCGCCACCCTATTATATCTATGCTAAAAACACACACACACACAAAATGAAGTACTTTTTTCTTACGAACTTTGGTATCATTCAAGCAGCATTCGAAAAACAATAGTGATTTCGTTAACACTGACGTACTGTAAAGTAATTGCAATTGTAATTTACTGATTACTTGTTGAAAAAGTATCTTGTAATTGTAATTGAGTAAAACATTTCTCAGGTAACTGTAATTCAGCTCAGTTACTTTTTCTTGTCCTCTCCCCGATACTGGATACTGACTGTGTCACTAGAGTACATTAACATTTTATTTATTTACTCGAGTCAGAAACAATAACATACACTGCTATAATAATAATGTTATTTGTTTTTACGTCCCACTAACTACTCTTTTACGGTTTTCGGAGACGCCGAGGTGCCGGAATTTAGTCCCGCAGGAGTTCTTTTACGTGCCAGTAAATCTACAGACACGAGGCTGACGTATTTGAGCACCTTCAAATACCACCGGACTGAGCCAGGATCGAACCTGCCAAGTTGGGGTCAGAAGGCCAGCGCCTTAACCGTCTGAGCCACTCAGCCCGGCTACACTGCTATAAAGGAATGTTACAATTATACATAGAACACTGGAAAATGAATAAATAAAGTATCCCAGATTAGATAATTTTCGGCCAGAAATGAGCCATTTTCATAGCGCTATCACAGCCTACCATTAACTCTTGCGTTACTGCTAAGGCCCATGTTCACGAACGCCAATTACTTTTGCTGTTATCTCAGGTTTACAAAACTCGGATAACGCTCACTTCTGTATTCACCACAGAATTCATTATCTCGGCTTACCAAAACTAAGTTTTCGTTTCAATGTGAATTTGGACCTTACATTTTGCATACTGACGCACGGAAAACAAATAACTTCGTGCAGCCACCACTATTGAAACGTAAACAAGTTTTAAATTCCATTCGGTGTTTTCAAATAATTTATGATAAATTATGTCCGCTATTGACCAGAAACGACGAAAGAAGTCTAATATGACTTTCCAAGATAATGAATTGTTATTAAATTTGATGTCAGAAGGCATTAACAGCGTAGAGAATAAGGCAACAAATTATAGCCTACACATTGCATATTTCACTCAAAAAATAAGGATGTATTCCTTAATTCTTCATTAAAAGTCGTGTGCCGATATAAGCAATAAGATTTAAGCTATAATAGAGAATTCGTCTTAGGGTTACCCACACTATGTGTTGGGAATTCCATGTTTTGTGTTCGATCATGGATAACACTTGACAGTGTCGAAGCTTTCGATAAAGTAAAATGTGTTTCAAAATCAGTGACATCGTAGTCCTCAAAGTACTGTATGTAGCACGTTCTTTGTATCCACCTAGGACGTTTTATTCCTCGTCATATTCCTCGTCGCTGTGATTTTCTCTCGCAGTTAAATATCCCAGCCGTTTATGAGCTGCCATCTTGAAAGGCTATTATCTCAGATTTCCTGTTTTACCGACCAACCTTTCTACGGTAAAATTTTAAACCGAGATAATACCCGTTCGTTATCCAATACAAATGTAACTATTATCTCGTTTTTTTTTTTTTTTTTTTTTTTGCTCGTTGCTTTACGTCGCACCGACACAGACAGGTCTTATGGCCACGATGGGACAGGAAAGGCTTGGGAATGGGAAGGAAGCGGCCGTGGCCTTAATTAAGGTACAGCCCCAGCATTTTCCTGGCGTGAAAATGGGAAACAACGGAAAACCATCTTCAGGGCTGCCGACAGTGGGGTTCGAACCCACTATCTCCCGGATGCGAGCTCACAGCTGCGCGCTCCTAACCGCACGGCCAACTCGCCCGGTATCTCGATTTTCTAAGCTTTTACTCGTGTTGCTCAATACGGGTCCAAGGCTTTCTAAAAAAGGTGTACAAAGAGTGCTAACAAATTTCTGCCCATATCTCAGAAGTCGACAACTATCATAGCTGGAACCGAACACGCAAACTTGCGATCAAGAGTCCCACATTATCCTACTGACCCAAGGAGACAGATTTCTAGGTAAATATCAAGGTCACAGAACCGGTCGGCCAAGTGAACGATTGATTTACATATTCTTAAAAACTGATGTATTACAAAAGAGCAACAGCATTCTTAAAGAAATATGAGGAAGTTAATGGTTACGGAACTTCCAGCGCGAATGATGTGTTTGCAGCCAACGTCAGACTGTATAATGCGATGGTGGTATGAAGGAAAATCAGATACTGTAATGCCGCGAGGGAAATCATTAAGATTCGCAGCGGAGTCAATAGGGTGGTAGGCGAGGAAGCGGAAGGAACAGATACGACACCTCGCACGGTGTGTGTCGCTACAGTTTAATGACGTTTTACCTTCCCTCGGGGAGCTGACTTCCTCCACACAACCACAAACACCTCCTAACTCCAAGTCAGCAGCGGGAACAATGACATCATGCCAACTGGCAAGGATTATTACTGCAATAACAAATTGTACAGTGACTTCACTATGCGCAATATCTCTTAACACACAACACATCTACAGGGAACGTCCGCGAAGTGTAGAACATAATCTGATGATGATAATAATAATAATGAGAAGAATTTAAAACGAGCATAAATAAAATGGAAATGACTTATCAACTGACCAAAGACGTTTACAACAAAAAGTCCATTTACTTGAACGCAAAACCCGGACATTATTGTACCGTCATAAGACCAGAGGCTTTGTATGCAGCGGAATGCCTTTCTATGAAGTTGGAAATTAAAGAAAGACATATCTTAAGGAAAATTCTTGACCAAATTAAAGACAAAGATGAATATAGACGTCGGCATAACCATCAGCCGTATACTCATGTCCAGAAGATATACAGTTACTCCCATAAATATTCGGTCAGTCTGATTTTTCATACACTTTTATTGGGTAGTTATTCTTACACTATAATGATAACGTTTAATACAGCGAAGCATGTAGGAAAACATAGTAACGCATTCTACAAACATTGTGATGTAATTCAAAATCTTCTGACAGTCATTAGTACGCCCTCTGTCGTACATTAAATAAAAGCAATAATTCCAGTGCCACCTCAAAAATATTCGGCCACTATACAAAAGCAACATAAACTCGCGTAATTCACAACAATGTTACACATTCAAGTACTTTGTAGGTCCACCTTGATGTTTTAGGACCTATTCCAGTCGATTCGGCATACTGGTGATAACTTTCTTGATATAATCATGGCGTAATGCCGCCCATTCTTGTATCAGTCTCCTCTTCAAGTCTCTGAAGGAACTTGGCCGCCGCAATTGCAGAGCTGCCTTCATTCTACTCCATACCTTCTCGATCGGGTTCAGGTCGGGTGATTGTGGTGGAGTTTCAAGACCTTCGGGCAGTTGTACAACAGCCACTCCCTGACAAGTTACGACATGTGCTTGAGGTCGATATTATGGTAGAACTTGAAAGTACACTCTATACCAAGTTGTTCCCCAAATTGTCGCAAATTGTTTTTGAGGATAGCCAAATACCCCCTTTTTTGTCAAAGTATCTTCAATGAAACTCAGTGCACCAACGCCGTTCGATGCTACACATCCCTATACGATTGCTCTTCCTCCACAATTTTTTTACCGTTGCTTGTAAATTGCTTGTTCCCAGTTCCTCGTGACGTTTCCGCCACACAAATTGCTTTCCATCGGACCCGAAGACGTTGAACTTCGACTCATCAACAAATAACACATCCTCCCACCAAGCACTGGGTTTGCGTACGAAGGCTTTTGCGAACTCTAGCCGCTTGTTTTTATTTACTACACTAATGTGTGGTTTCCTCCTAGCTCTTCTCCGAAAGAACTCATTCCTTCGCAGTGCTCTTCGCACGGTATCAGTACCCACTTTCTTTCCACACTCCTGCAAAACAGCTGCTGCCAGTTTCGGAGCACTAATTTTCGGATTTCGTTTTCCATTCTGAAGCACAACCGCTCCTCTCGTTGTGTCAGCCTTCCTGGTCTGCCTGTCTAGGGAATTGAATCAATTCTGTCTTTATTTTTGCATCGTCTTATTATATCTCCAATTGTTGTTTTGGTTATGTTAAGCATCTGCGATATCTTTCTATGCGATTTACCTCGAGCACGATGGAATATCACGAGCTGGCGTTCTTCAAAAGTGGTATTGTGTTGTCTTTTGCACCCCATTTGATACCATTCCGCAACACTGCAGCAAATGAATTCTGCACGACGTATCTCGCGGCACCGCATTTCTGAACTGAACGTTTTGCAACGCTATCTGCCCTATCTCCGTCAATGAACACAACGGCAAACCCGGCCTTTCGGGGTGACCGAATATATTTGAGGCGTGTCATTTCACCCATGTCCACTATGTCCTTTCTTTTACAGAATACTGTACATCAATGTTCCGTGATTCCTCTTCGGCCTAAGAAACCAAATGTTATTTCATAACTTGGAGACATTTGGTTTCACATTCGGTTCATAGGTGCGTTATTGTCATCACTTTTTCGCGGATTTTATCAGTGGCCGAATATTTATGGGAGTGACTGTATGTCATGCAGAGAAGGATAACTGCATTTTATGGCCACTTGCTAAGAAAGAAACCCACACGATTATCGAATCAGATCTTTACCTATTTTAAAGATAAGACCCAGCCAACTTGGTTAAAGGAGTGGAAAGGGACGTACAGAAGATGGCGATCACTTATCAAGATAGAGAAGAAAGCAGCCCACTCAGGTCGAAACTAAAGGACCACGAGGGTTTCCAAGAAAGGCCAAAGTTGAAGACGGGAAAGACGTGGACGGAGGAAAGAAAAGAGCAACACCGTCAACGAATGTTGGCCGGATCGAACAAAGAAGAAATAATAATAATAATAATAATTTAAGGTGAACGAAGGAAAAATAAAGAAGGCGGAGAAATTCAAATACCTGGGTGAGTGGATACAGCCCAGCATTCTTGAAAAGGAAGCTTTCGCGTCAAGAATCAACAAAATGGAAATGGCTTACCACCTGACGAAAGACACCTACAATAAACGATCAGTGTCCTTCAAGGCCAAACTCAGGCATTACTGTACCGTTATTCGACCGCAGGCGCTAAATGCATCAGAATAAGATGCTGGCAGAACAACTGGAAGCCAAAGAGAGGAAGATTTTAAGAAAGATCTTGATCCCGGTCAAAGAACAAGGAGAGTACAGAAGACGACACAACGATGAACTGTATCTACACGTGCAGAAGATAACGGACACCATACGCAAAAGGAGAATCTCTTTCTATGGCCACTTGACGTGAATGAGCTCCGGAAGATTGTCCAATCGAATCTGTGCCTACTTTGCGGGAAAGAAAACCAAAGGGATCTGGTTTATAGAGGTGGGAAAAGACCTACAAGAACTGGGGCTCTCACATGAGGACATCTTGGAACGTGACTCTTTGAAGAAGAAACCTGGGGAAGTACAGAGTTTTCAGCCAAAACCCAAAATGAAAACCGGCCGAAGAACGGAGGGATGATCACTGAAGAAGAATGCGGGAACACTGGGCAAATGTGAAAGATTGTAGGAGAAAGTTGAAATAGCCTTAGGTACCGTGAGCAGGCATTTATATCTGACGCCATCTAGGCGACTAGCGCGTCAATTTCAATTAACACGGGTCAGTTCCGCGTCAATCTTATAAATACCGTATTTTCCGGACCAGTTTTATTTTGCCCACCTTGTACAATAGTGCTTATTTTATGTTATTTCGTTTTACTTTGCCACATACATTTATAACACAAAACAACCTTGCTGTATTTCCCGGTTCTATCCATCCTTTGTTTAATAATTTGACAACTGTATAGAATTCCTTCCCTTTTCAGTTTTGACTGGAAGTGAATTTTTCTTCTTGCATACTCTCATCAAACGTACCACTTCCGTTGGTTCTTCGCACAACAAAACGACGATGCTCGTCATCTTTCCCCTTTTAACCATTTTTCTTGCCCGAAGGCGGGTCCGAACCTCCGCAGAGGTGTGCCTGAGCCGGAGTTTACGTGCGGTAGGGTGGCCAGTTCCTTTCCGCTCCTCTATTCCCTCCACCAACAGCGCGTGGCAACCCATCTAAATCTTGACCACGCCCAATGTTGTTTAACTATATACCCATTAACAACCATAACATCCTTGTACTTCTCTGTTTGTGAGCCTTTCTTTCTCTATTGCCAACGTTTTGCTAAATCTGCAGAATTCTAGAGCATTAGAGTGAATCGGGGGGGGGGGGGATGCCTTTCGGGGGAAGATGCCTATAGCTTCGTAGTTCCACCGGGTACCACCAGATCGCAACACCAACTTGTCTCGCGTAGAGTCACTGTAGTCTCGCGCTTGTTGGCCTCAGTTGGCCGTTGAGTCCAATGCGTATTACGCTGTGTGAACTGTTTTCCCGCTCTGTTATCAAGAAATTCACGCTAAGAACTTGAGGCGATGCCTCCTTAATAACGCACAGTTTTTTAAAGTGCTTATCAGCTAATATAATAAGTAGGATATGCAAATATGTGTTGGCCATGGTGGATACTTTGCAGTGTAGGCTGTTAAATTCACTTGCTCCGAAGCTGCCATAATGTGCACGTTGCGGAAAGTGGCAACTCATCCCGACCCTCGGTAGAGATGCCACTTTTTCTTCGGGGTAAGATGCTGTGATAGTACATATATCACACCCCCGAATTATATGTAGAATTTAGAGATATTATTGTCAGTATTCGATTTATTATTATTATTATTATTATTATTATTATTATTATTATTATTATTATTATTATTATTATTATCAGTATTTCATTTGTATATTTTGCCATTTATTTTGGTAAGCTGGAAGATATCCACATATGTAGGTATGAGTAATTTGTTTTGCACGAGTGGGAAAACATTGCTTTAATAACTCTGGTAATTTGGTTGAGTCATGTGGATACCCCAGTGTTTGTTGTGTACTTGTGTCGGGATATTCAATGAGTCATGTATATATCCCAGCCTGATGAGATGAGCTTGTTGTTGTATTAGGAAAGTTTGGTGACTCATGGAATATACCCCAGAGTTTGTTTATCTCTTGGGAGAAAGGAGAAGTTCAGGGCATGTCTTGACAAGAGGTTCACGCATGATTGGCTGGCAAGCACCAATCCAGACGTATCATCTGAGAGGAGGGGTATGTTGATGTCTATAAAGGTTGATCATACGGCGGCAACCAGGTTAATTGTAAAGGAACGAGAAGAAAGATAACTACAACCAGTGACACTGTATAAGAGAACTACAACTGACGCACTGTACGGGAAGGAAGTGGTGCTGATACACGATACTGGAGTGACATGGCTGCAATGGACTGGACTTCAAACGTTCGTGGAGCGTAGTCTTGTTATGTTCGTAGAAAGTGGCTGATTGTGGAGAGTGCTTGCGCATTAAGTATTGTAGCACTTGTGGCGGCCTAGCATTATATGTTGGTGAAAGCCATCTCAGACTTTCCATAATTTATGTTGAGGATCGACAGACGTGTGTATATATCTTTACAACAAGTGTTAAAATATGTGAACACAGTAGTACAAGGTACAGTATCTGTGTGATGTGATAACTGCCGATTATGAGAATCGGTAAGTCGAACTGATATAGAGACAGTGAAGGGTATTTATCTTCATAGATGTACATTGTTCATCGGACTATCTACAAATGGTAGCTTAGTTCTCGCTTTCGTTTTTCCACGATTTTCATTATTGTTGTTGTTGTAAATATGGAGTCTTCCAGCAATATTTTATGTGTGTATTATATGTATAATGTTGTATGTTGATGAGGTGCTCATGCACGGAATTTGTTCACAATATAGTTAGCTATTTTAGAATCAGTGTTATTGATGAACCTAGGTGCAGTTCCTACCTAATTAGTCGTTTTCAGGAGGTTAGGTAAGGCCTGCAGCAGATGTACCAGTACGCAGCATTATGTACACGCCCTGGGATATAAAGTTTATCATGCTCTTATCTAAATTCGAGGGATCCATTCTGGTGAACTCTGGCGCCCATACTACGGACATTTCGGTTAATTATGCTTATTAATTTTATTAAGTTTTTGAGTAATTTTACTTATATATTTTATTCATGATTTTATTTATTATTATCATCAAAATAGTTACAATGCCGAATTTGATTCTTTAGATATAACATTTTCTTTTCGTAGGAACATCCCAAGAACATATATCAGGACATCAAACCGTGACAGGAATATAGGAGATTATTCAGATAGCAGAGGATGTGCTCCTCCCTCAGAGGAAGACAACAACATACTTGAAGATCCAGCGGAATCAGCGATTGCAAATGAGACAAAGCCAGGAACACCCTTTGAAGCAATTTCTCCTATACCTATCTTGGATCCGTTACTTAAGCGCAGAAAGAAATCAGCTGGAGTTCTCACAGAACAAGATCGAATAGACGATGCAAGAGCTCGACGAGAGAAAAGTAAGACCAAGAAATGCACTACGAGTCAGTCTGTTAGACTAAGCAGGTCAAAACACGACAGTGACTTTTGTGTTGAGTGTGCCCCCAATTATTATTACAAAAATGGACCACAGGTAGACTGGATTCGATGCATCGTTTGTGATAAAGGGTTACATGAAACCTGTACAGAATCAGAAAACATGTGCAATAACTGTGGTAAAAAAAAACTCTGATACAAGAGTCATTCATACAGCAGATTTCATGTGGTTACAATAAGATTTTATGTATTTACTTTTTGATAATCATAATAAATATGCTTAATGAATTGTATTCAGACGATTTGTCCCCTGAATGACATAAAACTAGTAGTCGAAACTCATCCAGATGTAACTGTCACCTTACTCCGATGCATGTCTTTATAAATAAATGTCTAAAACATAAAATTACTAATGGTTGGCATCGCTAACTGGTCTATATATAGAAAACACTGGACAAAATATACTTGTTTTATGTCTAACTCAAACTCTCAATTTTCCTGCAAATTTTTGTCCTCAAAACACTAAGTTGGGCGCATCTTCCCCCGATCTACTCTATGTCTGGTGTAGTATGTCAGTGTAACCACACAGGGCAGTAGACTTACGTGCAGTCGAATGTGCCGCCTTCGTATTACCTTCGACAAACTGTGCTGTGATATGCATAGGAAATGATTGAGTTGCCATTACTCGTCGCTTTGTACCTCCATACTTTATTTATATCTTGTTTTAAATGTGCATATTTGAGAGAATAATGAGCATTATTTTGCATGTTTAATAAAATCCAAAAGTAGAGTGCGCATTTGAATGAATGTATTTACATTGTTAATATGCATTATTTGGGATAAATTCGGTGATGATCGCTGAAGCTGTGCGATATGGGAGATGGCTGATCAGCACAGTACTGCACAACACATCACAGCACGCTTGCGACACAACCAAGTATTCCCCAAAGTAATTTGCAAGTAATAACTAGACGTCACGTGTGTTGCTTTGTCGCAATGTCAAACATCCACTACACTGTATGACTTTTGCATTTCCATTCACAAAGTAGGTAATGTTTAATCCATACTAATATTATAAAGAAAGAGAGCTCTGTTTTTATATCGGAGCTAATCGGGGACCAGTCAACCTATTTCAGTAATTGGAAGCTTTTTGCTTTCAGTCTACCACAGGCATAGATAGCTTCATCATAACAGTTGGCTCCCTCTGTGCATCAGCGGTAGAGTGCCGGATCTGAGGATCGCGGTTTAAACAGGGCAGAAGTTGTCGGATTTTTGAAGGGCAGAAAAGAATCCATTCGACATTCCATGCCGTGTAAAAGGTCTCTACCACATATTTGACGTTTACCCGATAAAATTAATTAACAATCACACATCACCCAAGAGTAAATAAAGAAGGGTAAGATATAATATGTCTGTCCTAGAATATACGAGGTTTGATTCGTAAGTTATGGCAACGTTTTTAATGTTGAACACATTTCTTAGCAGAGTAGGTAGGAGTCCCCACTCTATGAAAAACGTAACATTAAGCAATTTTCTCAATTGTGACAAAAGTTGAAAGTCTTCAAATTGTGAGTCTTGGATAGCTCTCTTAAAAAAAAAAAAAAAAATTCGAAAGTGACTTCCGGTCTAAATGCAGTTCCGGAAAATCAGCCGAAAATCGCTTGTTTCTTTACTCGTTTTATTTTTTATTCATATCCTACCCAAATTAATTTATTTACATTATTCTTTCTGCAATGCGTTAATAATGTTATTGGCTTTACGTCCCACTAAGTAGCCTAACTACTTTTACGGTTTTCGGAGACGCCGACGTGTTCTTTTAGGTGCCAGTAAATCTACCAACACAAGGCTGAGCACCTTCAAATACCACCGGACTGAGCCAGGATCAAACCTGCCAAGTTGGGAGTCAAAAGGCCAGCGCCTCAACCGTCTGAGCCACTCAACCCGGCCTCTGTAATGTGTTCCTTGGTTCAATACCCTCAGGCGTTTCTGCATTTTTTTTAAATGTCCGCATCGAATGTAGTTATAAGGGCTCAAGTGAAACTCCGCACTGACTCACATTGGCGCTCGTAGTGTAAAAAAAAAAGGCAAAATGCTAATCTAATCGACCAGATAACGATGATAAGAATACGATTGTAATTTTTAGACATAATAAGGACAATATTCTCATACCTTGTTACATATTATTTAAATAAAATTCGTAGCTCATATCCTAGGATGTTTTCAACACTGAGTTACTTGCCTGAAGGGCTAGAACTGTTAATTTTGTTTATTGCGTGAAAATATGCCAACCCCAAATATGTAATATGTACATTTGGAAGTACGTTACATGAACTTCGTAATGTTGCCAACAGATGGTGTAAGGGTGCGTCATTCTCTCGGTGATCACTTTCCCTAAGTCTGTTGTCTGATGATAGCGGTGCGGAATGGAAAAAACCTAAGTCGAATAGCGTTCATACATCTCAGTCGATTTCTGTTCGATCTTATTGCCGAAGTCAAGTAGCCACTGCGTGGAAAACACTTTGTCAACATCAAGACATTGTACAAGCATTTCGACGTGAAAGAGTGCATACTAACGAATCTTATGAAGACGAATGTATATTCAATTTTCCTGACCGATGGCAAAGAATTGTGGACAACCTAGGAGAATACTTTGAAGGCTATAAAAAGGCCTGTGCGACATGTATGAATGTTTGTACCGTGTACAACAAAACAAATAAAACACTGATTTCAAAATGGCCCGTTTGTCCTTTTACCTTATCAGAGATTCCTGCACCCCTACTTTTACAAAGGTATCTCATGAGACTTCAAAATTTACTTGGTACATAGATTTCCTGTGTTGAACCTCATTTGAGAGAGAGAGAGAGAGAGAGAGAGAGAGAGAGAGAGAGAGAGAGAGAGAGAGAGAGAGAGAGAGAGAGGGAGAGAGGGAGAGAGAGAGAGAGAGAGAGAGAGAGAGAGAGAGAGAGAGAGAAAAGACTGCTACCGTGATTTCTGAACCAACCCTCGTATAACGATGTTAAACATCTAGAACAAAAATCTGATCATGTGTAAAACGGATAAAAAACATTGCTTAGACCTAATTATAATGTTTAATGTAGTAATATACATTTTTATTGCAAGTTGCTTTACGTCGCATCGACACAGATGGGTCTTATGGCGACGATGGGATAGGAAAGGGCTAGGAGTGGGAACGTTAACCTCCTCAGTGGAGTTAATGAGATGAAATGAATGATGTGATGTATGACGGTAGGGAGAAGGTGAAACCGGTGCCGGCACATAGCCTGTTCCTGTCGAATAGCATCAAGGGGTCTGCTTAACGACTCCATCAAACAGTTCGACTCTACTGCCACGAAATACGCTTTTTAAATCGTTGAAGTGTGATATAAACTAATGTGCTCTATTGGTTGAACCACGTTTCATGGAACATATGCACGTTAAATTCGATCGCAGTGCGGGTTGTTTAAGCACACAAAACAGTCGTTCGTGGTTCAGCCAACATAATACAGAACATACTGTAACGTGGCCTGGTTCAATTTTTGTACAACCGAGCTCGATAGCTGCCGTCGCTTAAGTGTGGCCAGTATCCAGTATTCGGGAGATAAGGGGTTCGAACCCCACTGTCGGCAGCCCTGGAGTATGGTGAAGAAGACACAACCATGAGATTAGCAGAATATTTAATGAATACGACATTGTTAAAGTCATCAAGATGAAGACACTAGAGTGTGCTGGACATGCACTTTGTGGCACTGACAATAGAGTGGTCAAGAAGATGTTTAATACTTTGCGAGAAATATCCCCAAAAAGTAGAAGACCGAAACTGAGGTGGGGGGAATATGTACGTCAGGACATCAGGATCCTCGGAATTAAGACTGGACGAGCATGGCACTGAACAGAAATAACTGGCAGAAACTTTTGCGCACAAAGGGTTGTCGAGCCGATGATGATTAATTACTAAAATTAAGTCTGATAAAATATTAAGTGCGAAGAACATACGATAACATGTGCTCATTCTTACGTTTAAGCGACTATACGTCAACCGTAGTCTGCTCTAAATTAAAATCTCATAAAATAAACATTTTTATATGTTCACAAAAACAGATTCCATGCAGTAATTTCAAGGAACTCGTAAACACAGACCGTGAAATATTTCCGTCAAATTTAATTCATTTCCCCCATGTGAACAGTGTGTTTTACTTCCCATGTTGGATGTTTCTAAAACAAATAAAAATTGTGTTTAAAATGTGTGTGCTGCATTGATTACTTGCGAGCGATCGTGCACAGAGGACAGCAGCTACAAGCTACAAACTTCCGTTCTGTTTCTGTCACGTATCAGGATTTCCTTAAAAGTTTCTTATTATAAGTCATGAATAGACAATTCTTTAGCATACAGCCCTCATAGTTTTTCCAACTGCTTCCTTCACAACCGGCGTTCATTCTTCTCGTTCGATAGCTGGCACTCTGCATCTTCTCACTCTTATTTTCCTGAGTTTTTCTAGCCATCTCAATCTGGTCTTCCCTTCCTACTCTAATTAAAAGAGTTATCTCTGGAACACTTTTTAGAGCTCTTTCCTCTGACGTTCTCATCAAATGTCCCAAGCATTCCGATCTCCTGATTTTTATTAGGTTAACATTATCAGGTGAATCATACGTCCAGACACTCACAGAAGATCGGACATGTGCAAACAGGATATGGGAGAGGTCAGGTGGCGCTGTTGTCGATGTGTAGTGTGCATTTGTCGGGCATCCAGTTGGAAGTGTTGTTGCTGTGTGGCGTTGAAGTGAAGAGTGTCGATTTCACCACTCTAAAGCATGTTTTCAAAAGGTGATCAGCGTTTGTGGATTAAAATCGAGTAAGTAAGTAAGTAAGTAAGTAAGTAAGTAAGTAAGTTCTAAACAGCGGATAATACAAGTAGTGGCTAAAAACTAAACACTTCTAATTCGACGGATACTGTAGATTAATTGGTTGTTGTTCGGGTCATCAGTCGTTAACTGGTCCTAAAGGAACGAGGTGGATCTTCTCTCTAGGCTATCAAGAAGTACATCTCTGCCAACTACAAGGTGGACTCCGAGAAGCTGGCCCGTTTCATCAAGAAATGAGTATCAGGTTAATTTCTGGGGGCAGAACCGGCTGGGCGTAGAGCTAACGAGCAAATGCCGTAGTTACGGATGGTTGAGGCCTTTACGTTCCACCCTTCCCAGGGCCTTCATGGCGGTACAGCGATGAAAACATATTGAACCCTTTAGGTCCATATTGAGGGATACCTACCTTCCTTACCTATCAGCAAAGCTCATGAGATCTGTCTCTTGGGTCGTTTCGGGTTCTTCGTCACTTGCTGAGGTAAAGGTAGGGTTCATTAATTCTAATCTATCTACTGGAATGAAAGGTCTATTTAAAAGATTCCTATTTATTCAGGGAAATGAAGTAATTTACTTTGTCAACGATGTCATAGTCAATTGTGTCCACTGGACACCACAATCATTTTTACATAAATGTCAGAACACTGGTGTGAGACTTTAACGTAACTGCCTGATGGGCAATCTTACTAGAAACCATTATCTCAATTATTAATCATTTGAGAAAGGAAAGTCTGGAAATCCTTAAATTCGGCTTCCATGTGAGACCACATGTACCATCATAGTGATTCGTTATGGTCCAGCCCTCGTAACACGAACTCTGGACTCTGAGTATAATTAAGGCCGTCCAATCGGTGTGTGCCACACAGTGGTTCTACGGCATGGACCCTTAATTGAATCGATGTGACCTGCGTCTATGTCATGGACCGACATCTAATCTTCTAAGTTACTTTAAAGTCATTGTGGATGATGACCGCAAGGAAATGATGCTACAATGGCATATGGCCCTAATCTAAGTCACTGAGGTTGATGACCCCCTGACCATCCAAGTTTCTAGGCTGAAGGCTAAACACAATTAAGTTACATCGGTTGATGACCAAAGTTTCCACTTTACTATCCCCAGCACATTCACTGCTCAATCAATCAAAGTTCAATAATTACAACAATAGCAATGCTCACAAACTTTGTGGCAGTAAAATCCATTTCCTTCGGATATGTCCCTTTTATCTTTACTTTATTTTTAATATTCCCCAGACAACAAACTAAAATTTCCAGAATGCATCTCCAAGTTATTCGCTTGATTAAAGTTATTTCAAAATGCGGTTTCACTGAATTTAATAATTTAATAAATTTAAATGATTTAACGAAATATTAACAAACAACAAATTTTATCTCCGCGGACTCTGGTTTCCTCACAAATTTCTACGCAGCTGTGATGTAAAATTCAATATTGCGATGTTTATCTGGCTGGAAAAGAATTTGTTACATCATTCATGTCCAGCTATATATCTCATCTCGTGATATCACACTTTAAAATCTAATCTAATCCTAACCGTTATTAACACTTGGATATCCTAATAATCTACGTACAAACCAAACAACTCGCCATATAATTACGATGTCATATCTCGTCATTACCATTATGAATTTTGCACACCCCTCACAGACAAACCGATCAATCACGACCATCGCTCTATATTTTGGACAACCCTGAAATTGGGTTACTCTGTTCCTTATACTCGAAGTTCATGGTTTCAAATGTTCATTACGTCCCCAATTACAGTACTTCACAATACTTAGATCATTACCGGCTATGAAATTTCAACTAAATCCAGCATTTTAACGTTTCCCTGGCCGAGAATACAGTCTCAATACCAAGCCTGTCCCGTTAGATAGCTGAGGTGTCTCACCCCCCTCGCTCGCTTGGCAGTTACAGGAACCACCTGGTTTATTCACAGTTGACTGACTTCTCAAAATGTTCCCTTTAAACTCTGCCGACATAATTAAACACATACGATATTCTAACCAACAAAATGCACAGATTATGCTTCAAGATGCCCACACTAATTATACGCGTCGCCAATTGATACCGCTATAGATTTCTATGAATTTCTTTCCATTCCCAACATTATAAATATTCCTCGGGCTATCATATCCCGGCTTCAATGACAGGACTCTAACCTGATTCGCACATCTCATCTCAACTCATATAAAACACTCCTCGGGCTTCAGTGTCCCGGCTTCAATGACAGGTCCAACCTGATTCACAAAACTAACCTCTGTTTCCCAGCTCCACAATTATCATCGACCAAGAACTGGAATAAAATCCTCACTAGAAATACCGACGTCTAATATCGCACAATGCATTAATCATGAATAACTTCGCATAAATGATATCGTATTTAATAACTTGATTTTTACGAGAAATGACTGAAACATTCTAATAGATCTTTTATTGTCAGTCAGACACAGTTTAAAACGGGCATAGAAAAACGTTTCTCTCCGTGACCAAATTCATCTCCCTATGTTCTCACCCGACAGCGCGCTTCCACTCGATTGAAAATGAGTGACCATGGATTATTATTATTAACGTCAAATTGCAGACAGAAGAATTTTACGTCGAATGAACATCTTACATTGACATCACAAAATACAGGCAGTACACTCACACGGATGACGATCTACATTGGACGTGATATCACTTCGGAATCCTATTCAATAACTTTTACAACATTATACGGCCCTCGCAAGACTTCAAAAATTTATCCAAGTGGAAAATAAAACAAATGACTCTTTTAGTCGTACTCTCACATTTACAAAACTTAGTAGGGCGACCACTGCGTCGTATATCCCCATGCAAATACACTTTTAGAAATCACGAGACGAGATATAAGAGGTAGTAGGATGGAAAGCCACCTACCTCATGTCGTCACGCCAGTATTCGTCTTAGGGCTCACCTGTGACCCTGGCATTTTATTTAGCCATCTTTACATTCATGGCTGTACATCTCATTACGCTTCTTCAGGTTTCCTGGAATAAAGCATAAAAAAAAAGAAATACCCTTCACTTGTTTGCGGAGCGCACACGATGGATTGTAATTATTCCCGCACACGAATTACTTAATCACATTAGAATATTTCAGTACTTTGACCGTCCTATCTGGTACAGTTATTTCACTCAAGAAACTAATCTCCCCATGGAGTCAAGACTTAGCCGCAATGGCTAAAATCTGCAGTCGAACTCAGTCTACTTTCGTTGGTTTGATTTCGCAGAGCAGCTCAACAATTTTTCGTCCGCTTTGTATCACAAATGCCGGAGAAGGAAGCTTCGTCATGGCGTCCCTTCATATTTATAGCAGTTACCCCCTCTCTTCGGATCTCTCCCTTTGCCGCCAAGAAAATTTCTATAAATTTTCTGACTTACCTAAACTGCAATTTCAAGAGTTTTGAAAGTGACTACATGCTTGCTACATTTCTGGCGGTAGTGTTCATGGACATTTAAAAATTTTACGGGTTCGATTTGTGAGATGATTGACCTCCTTTGATAGGCACTATATTTTTTTGACTTGGCGTGGTCACGCCATGTACACGCGCTTTGAAATAGTTCATAAAAATTACTTGAGATTCTTCCGCCGTCGACACGTGTGGTTGACGTCACGTACCCCAGACCGTGGGACCGAAGGTAATCACCCCCTCGTCACGTGTCAAATCCATGCTATCAAGAATCCAACTTTTAATTATTTTGTTACACTATGCATAATGTTCTTAGGGCACAAAGGTCATGGGTTCAATATATATTATTATTTCTGCTAAAGAACACATTTAATATTATCTGTCGTATCACGAAACACTTAAAGCGGCTGGAAACAAGCAGATAAAGAGAGATCTTTAACTTGCCTGCAGCAGGGCCCTGCCTGAAATGAAGAGTGATCGTCAAAGAGGATGCACTGTAGAGAGAGAGAGAGAGAGGGTGCGGTGGAGGTGGGAGGTTGGGGTGGAGAACTAAACCATAACACACGCTGGACGGCTCAGATTACCAAGACGAGGTCATACATCATGGCTGTAGTACAGCACACTCGTGTAATGTGTCCACAGTGTACCGTATAATATGGTAGAAGCTCAACAGGCAGTGTGAGTTAATTCCGCACAGAAAAACAGGCGTCAAAGAACACCGTGGAAATTTAACACTTGACGTGCTTAGTAATGATTTATCTTCACCGGCTATTTATCTACAACAGACTACTGACCGAGCGGAGTGGCTACGGGGCCAAGCTCTGTATTCGGGAAACGCATCGTATCGAACCCTACCGTCGGCTGTCCTGTTTTTTTTTTTTTTTTTGTCGTTTCCCATCTTCAATTCCAGACAAATGCCTGCGCAGTTCCAATTCATACGACCCAGCCGATTCCTTCCACAACGTTAGCCAATTTAATTTCATTATCTCAAGTGAGGCTGGTGTCGGGAAGGGATCCGGTCGTAGAAATATGCCACATAAATTCATCACGTCTGATACCCTCTATCAAGAAACGGGACTAAGGGTCAGAAAAGTATTCATTTTCAATATTAGCGTCATTGCATCTATTATAACCTCGGTGATCTTCTAACACTTGAACAGTTGCAAAATTGGTCAATAAAAAATAGTTGAACACAAACTTCACTAATAATTTCACTCAGCACATCAATATTATTCTAAGGAGTTCAATAATTTATAACTGTTAGGCTCTTCAGTCTGCCAAAACTACAGAGGTGTGGACATTATTAGACTCAAAGGAGAAGATAAAAAGTAAAATTGCCTTAATTTCAATTTTTGCCTCCACTTGCCCTTCTAATTTGTACCATGGAAATCCCTATCCTGTCTTTCAGTCAAATACTAATCCAAATGAGTAAAATTTCTAACATACTGTATTCATTTTAAAAAAAATATAACGTTGAAATTATATCACTCTATTTGGTCTGTTGACAATAAATTGTAGAACATCAGTTTCCGAGAGTTTCGATAGTAAATAGTACAAAGCACACTGAATCATATCAGCGCTCAATTACAGCAAAATATCACACAACCACTTCATATGATTCCATTTTATGTAACCACGCTCAAAAGAGAAATTAAAAATCCTCAACATTGACTTTAATATTTACACAGGAGTCTAAATTGGCTATAAAATCATCACTGATGTAAATTAAATAAAATATAACTTTGTTCTATAATTTACATGAAACAGACAACAATTAACACGTAAAAGAGCCCCACTCCAGCACAAAAAGATACGTTCATTTTTATGGGCAGTAATGTCTATCATTCATTAATAAATCACTTTGAGAGTGGCGACCCCATCGTACTAACAGCCTATATCTGCTTCATTCATTACATCCCTGACCCGGTCAATGACTGGAAAACAGGTTGTAAGTAATAAGTAATAAGTAATGCGACAACGGAAATCATCTAAAACAGTGTTCAGTCTAATAATATTCACAGCTCTGTAACTTTGAGCAACAAGAATGAAACATGTCACTCTAGTTTAATAGTTTCTGCAGACTGAAGAGCCTATCAGATATGCCTGCAGATATATTAAAAAGAGAGTTCAATAATACATATTGCATTTCCTTGTTACTAGTTTTAAGTCTCACTGACTACTTTTACAGTTTCCGAAGATGCCGAAGTGCCGGAATTTTGTCCCGCAGGACTTAATTTCATCTTTCCGACATGAAATGGTTTTTAGTGAACCACCACTACGTGAAAACTATGAAGTCACATTTGAATTACTCGAGCCTTTGTGAGTGTGATACATTTCGGGCTTGGTAAGTAGTTTATGTTGCCTTGTTTTCTCGGAAGTGCCGGGCTGAGTTCCAGATGGCAGGTTTGATCCTGAGTTCAGCTCCGTGGTATTTGAAGCTGCTCAATTGCGCCAGCCTCGTGAGGTAAATTTACTATACCCTTAATTTTGAAAGAAGCATTCTGACAGTGTTGGAAGAGGAGCAATGAATGTGCCATTGCACGGTGTTGCCACATTCCTGCATTCCTTTCTTCTTCCCCTCGCTTCCGGCTCACTTGTTAGTTCGTTCGTTCAGACCGCTCTGTTTTGTTGTGCACTACTCAGAAGTGGGAGGTTTGGCAATTCCAAGCAACATGAGCCGGTTAGCAGGCTTATCTCCATGGCAACAGCAGTGAAGCTGCCTCCATTTCCATGGCAACCATAACACCTACTCCGTTATTCCCACCTAGGCAAGCAGTAAACAAACCTCCCACTAAGAAATGTCAGAATGCTTCTCTAAGTATTACGACCTCAGCACGTAAAGTAACTCCTGGGATCAACATTTATCGTGACTGCTGTGTTTCCTTTTTCAGTATAATTGATCCTCTAGTTTAAGCTTTTCCTTCAATGGGGATATATCGATCACTTCGAACGGAGCGCCCAAAGTGTGGGAACTTGTCCACTATGACCTACACCGCGGATAACCTACTTCTTACCCCCAACGAATAATTTCACTACATTTAAAATGTTGGCATTAGACTCTCAAGAATATAAACATTGATAAAATATGCTGTGCAAGTTTAAAGAGTTACAAGTAAAATTACTGTCAAAATGTGTTACAAACAGATAGACTACAGCTGCAAAATTGATCAGTAAAAGCATTCAAAAATAAATACAAACTTTACTCATAATTTCACTCAGAATATCAATCTTAATATAAAGCATCTAAGTATACACACTGCACTACTAGTGTTATGTCCTAACTACTTTTACAGTTTTCGGTGATGCCGAGATGGCGGAACTTTGTCCCACGGCAGTTCTTTTACGTGCCAGTAAACCTATCGACAAGAGGCTGACTTATTTGACAACACTCATATACCACTGCAATGAACCTGGATCGAACCCGCCAACTTGAGCTCAGAAGGCCAGCGCTCTACCGTCTGAGCTACTCAGCCCGCCTCATTGCCCTTCTTTGTTGCCCCTGCGTGGTATTTTGTTTCAAGAAGCCTTTCTCAATATAGCCTTTAAATTGGTGTCACTTAAATATGAATGCTGTCTGGTTTTGTTCAATTCTATGACTGAAAACGTTTGTTCAGTAGAGTACCTCCTTCCAGCATACAAAATACTTGGTACGCATTATCCAACAAACTTCTAAATTCATATAAATTCATCCTGACTTAGAACAGAATAAAACTATTTAAATGTACTCTCCCTATTCTTGACCCGATATTTTTCAGAACACTGGAAATCGGGAACTTCCACCTGGAGATACTACTACGACAAGAAATGGTTCCCCACTCACTTTTATAAGGACATTTTCATTACGCAACGGAATTATACACAAAAACTCTCCACTATGAAGTGATATGTGCTTCTTGTGTTTTCTATATATGTAATTCAACGCTAGGAAAATCCCCTCTATTTTCATATTCACATTCATTAATTTCAATGAGGCGGACGGACCAAAATAAAATAATTGGACTGCGAGCCGCGTGCTGCCTATTATAGAGCGTGCCTCAGAGCGTGTTGCTGTTCGACTAAAACGTTGCAGTAATTTAAGTCCCGTGTAATTCTCCACACAGCGAAAGTAGGAAGATATCTCCTCCAAATTTCCGCTGCTAATGGCGTACTGTTGGCAGGTTCTCGTTATATACGACAACTCGGGGAGTCCCCTCCCTTATTATTGGCTACAAGAAACTTCCCGCCAGGCATCTGACATTTCATTCAATGAATATGTGGAATACTCCCAATTTCTACAGTTTCTGTTCAGATCTAATTCTTCAGAAACCCTCTGGTACCGTTCCTTCGCCTTCACTCTGTAGTCGTTAATGAAGTCCGTGTGAACCTTTCACTCGTATTTCACAGTTGTTATTATCGTGCATAAGAATTAAACATTAACGCATGGATTATTTAAAGTAAATCAGTCGAAATGTTTGCCAATTACTTCGGATGTCATACATTCTGAAAAAAGAAGAAGAAATACAAAAGTAGATATGCTGCCTCAGGTAAATATAATATAGCGAAGGGAAGAGTTTTACACATCTCTAATGATCTTATCATATAGTTAGTTTTTCCTCAGAAATAAATAAACAAACATACCAAAAATGCAGAGGAACATCGATATCAGACTGTATTTAGTCATTTATACGCGCGTGAGAAACTTCAACAAGCAATTACGAAGATGTTATTGTTACTCACAGATACACATGAACTTCTTGTATATTCTTTTACTTCCGACGGCGATGCGGAAATCTTCTTCTTCTTCTTCTTCTTCTTCTTCTTCTTCTTCTTCTTCTTCTTCTTCTTCTTCTTCTTCTTCTTCTTCTAACTGTTAATGTTCAAACCCAGTCGCCCAAGTTTTCGAATGTATAATTCTGACGTAGGCTGAGAGACATGGTGGGTTTTTTAAATAGAGAATCATGCATTTTGGCAATCCAAGTCCAGCTATTTCTGTGACTCTAGTCTCCATGTATAGCCACGAAGCAATATTTCACAGAAGAGCATTAGATTACATTATATGGATCACTGTTTTATGGTAAAGCTACGCTATAAAGGGAATCGGAGCACATCATCTGATAGACCCCGAAAGGCAAAACATATTTTCCAAACAATATGCTCTCGAACTCATTAACTCATAATTAATCAACGATATATATATTATATTAAAAGAGAATTACGGATACTGAACAAGACTACATCAGTGGTTATTAGGTGGAGAGTACACAAGGCTATCGTTTTAGCAATAGGTCGACTGGGACGACCAGAGCCAATAAGGTGGATGTTACTGACGACGAAGAAACGAAATTGTATTAGTAAGTAAAAATAAATTACATCCGAAGTCATCAAAATTACCTAGTTATAAACTGGGATACCTTAAACCACATGACCAACTCTCAATCTGTTGCCACTACTCTACAGCTATGAGAACAGCTGATGCACATCGTCCCCGCTACACAGACCTTGTAAAATGTTGGACCCCGAAAAGCAAATATATTACAAATGTATGTCATAACCAAGAGAATCGAAATTGAACACGCATTGGACCCAAGAAAGCAGCATCATTTAACACTAAGACGAAAAAAGTAAATTCTTAAGAATACAAGAAAATTAGGAAATTAATAATAATAATAATAATAATAATAATAATAATAATAATAATAATAATAATGCTATTTGCTTTACATTCCACTAACTACTGTACTTTTACGGTTTTCGAAGACGCCAACGTGGGGGAATTTAGTCCCGCACGAGTTCTCTTACGTGCCAGTAAATCTACCGACACAAGGCTGACGTATTTGAGCACCTTCAAATACCACCGGACTCAGCCACGATCGAACCTGCTAAGTTGGAGTCAGAAGGCCAGCGCCTCAACCATCTGAGCCACTCAGCCCGACAGGAAATAAATTACCTATCATTAATCGCTAATGGAAGTGTATGGCCTTTGAAATGTGGTGCTAGCGTCGATTTTTAAAAATACCTTGGACTAACAAAGTCACAAACGAAAACGTTCTCAAAAGAGCAAATGAGACAGGCACCTTGGTTGAAACTTACAACAGGAGAAGAAATAGCTTCGTTTGCCATTTGCTTCGTCATTCTGACTGGTGCACCATCCTGTTTGAAGAGAAACTGGAAGGTAGGAGGAGCAAAGGAAGACCAAGAGTGTTATTTATAGACAACGTTAAAGGCAAGCACACCTATGGCCACTTGAAGCTGTTGGCAGAAGAATGGGAACGCTTGGAAGACATGCATGTTACCCACCGACCTTATCGTTGAAGAGAATGATGATGATGATGATGATGATGATGATGATAATAATCATAAGAAGAAGAAGGAGAAGAAGAAGGAAGAGAATCGCTGGCGTACGAAGATTTCTACGGCCTACAAAGGCAGTACACCGGGCGAGTTGTCCGTGCGGTTAGGAGCGCGCAGCTGTGGACTTACATCCGGGAGATAGTGAATTCGAATCCCACTGTCGGCAGCCCTGAAGATGGTTTTCCGTGGGTTCCCATTTTCACACCAGGCAAATGCTGGGGCTGTACCTTAATTAAGGCTACGACCGCTTCCTTCCCATTCCTAGGCCTTTCATATCCCATCGTCGCCATAAGACCTATCTGTGTCGGTGCGACGTAAAGCAAAATAGCAAAGGGAGTACTCCACAAAATCCCGAGATAGAGGAAACCTCTGTCCCTGTCGTTAGATCCCAAAGAATGACTACCGGTAACAATTCTACGACGTTCTCGACTACAGCTTTATCTCCCCACGCCTTACATGTCTCTCAAACACTTGACAATCGACTCGTTGCCACTGTTGGAACCTTGTAATGAACAACAGATTGATAGAGAGCGCTGTCAATTACTCAATTCCCAGGCAGTTTATTGCGAATTCAAATCATTTCTGAAAATCACTTTTCATCTCCTCGTGGCAATCCCCACTTCTTTTCTAATACATACAGACAGTTGCGTACGAATCTATATGCTGTACCGATATACATCACAGCTCTTGTCTCTTATTTCCAATAACTCTCTGCACAGTCTTTACCTAAGATATGGTTCGTACTGAGCCACATTTCAGCTAACCATTTCACTCGCGCGCACTATCCTCCTTAGGTCCATTCTACACGAGCTGTTCGAACACCACTGTGTGGCTGCCTGCGACAGCCCGTAAAATCTGGAAACTAAACGTGACCGTCAAATCGCGGCTTTTTTTCTTTTTTTGCTATTTGCTTTACGTTGCACTGACACAGATAGGTCTTATGGCGACGATGGGATAGGAAAGGCCTAGGAAGTGGAAGGAAGCGGCCGTGGCCTTAATTAAGGTACAACCCCGGCATTTGCCTGGCGTGAAAATGGGAAACCACAGAAAACCATCTTCAGGGCTGCCGACAGTAGGGCTCGAACCCTCTATCTCGCGATTGCTGGATACCGGCCGCACTTAAGCGACTGCAGCTATCGATCTCGGTAATCGCGGCTTTAAAATGCGATCAAAACGCTCGGTTATTCTAGACGAACTGTTTAAAACGCTGTTATGGAGCAGGTCACCTTTACAATGGACTCTGTGCATATCGGATGTATTGTGGGATTTATTCTGGTTGAAGAAATTCGAAGAGACGTTGATGGACTCTCTCCATATTAATGATCTTTCAATAGGGCACTTTCATGCCATGTTCGGTAAACACAGAATGTATCAAGAGTTCTATGGAATGTCAGTTTCATCATTCGATGAAGAACTTTATTTTGTGGGTGATGATGGAAATTTTGCAAAACGTGATACCGTTATGGGAAAGAGAATTACTCCAGTGGTTACGTGCTGGAAGCGACCACGCCAAAATCATGCCGCTAGTGACCGAGTGGATTAAGCCCTGTGCCGCATACGACCAATCAATCACCACTTTACCAAGTTTTTAAAAACAATTTCAGACAATTTGAAAATTTATCGAGCATCTCCCTCGGTAAATTATTCCAATCCCTAACGCCTCTTCCTGCAAACGAATATTTGCCAATATGTTCTCCTGAATTCCAACTTTACCTTCATATTGTGATCTTCCTACTTTTAAAAACCCTAACAAACTTATTCGTGTACGAATGTCATTATATTCATAATTAAATGTTGTGCACGATTTGCGGTTGTAGTAGTTCACTTTTTGAACAGAATAAAGAACAATTCCCTACCCGGTAAGCATTACTATAATGTTTTAGTCATTTTCTAAATATTTCTGGTTCTGAATTAGCTTAACTTATCTGGATCGCTAGTGGCAACGGTCGCATGAGGCACGGTCGCATGTGGCCCGACACCAATCCAGCATACGATAGATATAGCTGAGACGGGCAACGCATACCCATCGGCATTCAAACAGTTCGCAAACGTTTGACCTCTCGGCCAATTGCTTGCACAGCAGGGGCTGATTTATGACAGAGTGGGCTTTAAAACGGAAGTTCTCACTCCCCAACAGAAATCCTTACAGCTCTGTTGCCAATGCACCTCTTATTAAACAGACGTCAGTCTCTTTTTTTTTCTTCAGCTCAGAGAATTCGCACGTGCTTTGTTTGCTGTTTGAAAATCTTGTAATATTTGCTTCATTAATTAATATTTGTGTACTGCTTTTCACTTCGCTTCATGCAATAATGTGGAGGCCGTGGAAATCAAACCTGGAAATTAACGCACCAGAAGACCCTGAATTAAATCTGCCAGTGCACACAAACGATCCTCAACCGAGCACCAGTAGCAGTGATACTCGACCGAGTAGTATTGGTTTGGTGCCCACCAGTGACAGCCAAGTAGCAGTAGTAGTTCTGCGAAGAAAATAAAGGAGATTAGTCTCCTTGTGCTGTGGTTCATGATCAGATTTTTATATTTTGTCTTTAGAATAAATTAAATGCTAACGTGTTTAAATAATCGACGCAAAATATGACAACCATGCTTTTGACAGCGCTCACTTGCCTTTTAAACGACACGTGTCCCTTGTGTCCAGAGGAAAGAAACCGACTGACAACCCTCATTATCACTAGGACGGGCCGAGTAACAACCCTCATTGTCACTAGGGTGGGCCAAGTTTTGGGATCAGAAGCTGCCGCCTGGGTATACGTTCACCGTCCTAACTATACATTGCGGACGCTGTTCAACGGCCTGTTACTTCATCGTGTAGATCGGTTGGAGTTCCTACCGGCAACAGTTCCGCCTCTAGCTGTTTAAACGCCAACGAAGCCCGCCGTGAAAAAAAAAAAACTCTTGTAGACGAAAAGGAAAGATTCCATCCTTACAGTTTGGGAATGTTTGAAGGTGCGGTTTACTAGCGGCCTGATAGCGAGCGACAACTCCTCGTGTAGAGCATTCCGCGTCACCAACAGCCCTGTTGCCACTTATCCTTATATACGGTCACGCGGTTGTTAACCAGAAATATAAATGGTCACGAAGAACCACAAGCAGCAGTTGTTTAAAACACTGTTACTAGCACTTCCCTCCACGAGGAGTAGACCTGTAAACTCCAGTACGCTGTTGACAACTGCTATTCGGGAATGAGATAAATTTTTTTGCTAGTGGCTCTACGCCGCACCGACACAGATAGGTCTTATGGCGACGATGGGATAGGAAAGGCATGGGAATGGGAAGGATGCGGCCGTGGCCTTAATTAAGGTACAGCCAAAGCATTTACCTGGTGTGAAAATGGGGAACCACGGAAAACCATCTTTAGAGCTGCCGACAGTGGGGTTCGAACCCACTATCTCCCGATTACTGGATACTGGCCGCACTTAAGCGAATGCAGCTATCGAGCTCGGTAATGAGACAACTGAACGCAGCGTACTGGTGCTGTGAGGAGAAACAGGTTCCACTACTCCGTTAACATTGTCACTTGCTGTTACCATAGATCTACCGTCGTTATCTAGTAGGCCTATAATGAGCCTATAATATACCCTCAGCAAGACAGCTGAATGTACACAACAGAGCTGACAACTAAGTTTCGAGGTAGCACCCTATCGATAATGCAGCTTGGGATTGCATGGATATTTGAGTTTCCATTGATGCCCACTAGAGAGCGCCGAAATATCAATTACGAAATTGTGATTTCCAGACCACATCACAGCAAGACACGATTGTCAGCCCCAAACCGAGCTCCTACGAGCCTCGATAGCTCCTGGTCTGTCCACAATCACTCTACGGTTATTGGCCTACATCATCATAATGATCTGTCCTGCTGTCGGTAAATAAATCAGACTGCCGTTCAGCAAACACAATGTGTAAATCAAGTTAGTTAAAAATTTTAAATAACATTTGGAACATTTGGTCTCGAACTCATAACTGACACTTTACACACTGAAATCCTAATGTCAAAATTTAACGAACTTAATTTTCATCTCCAACTGAAAATGTTTGCACGCTAGGATACTAAATGTTATAAAAGAAAACTATCTTAAGTTGCTGACAATGATGATGGAAGACGTGTGGGTACCTCCAACGAGGACGGACGTGCAGACGTGACCTGCACTAATTATCCCACTCACACGGACAGCACAATCAATACGGTCCACTTCGCTCCACTCTGCCGCCAACAAAATACTTTTTTCTTCACCCGACAGCACAAGCGTCACACGATCCTAACATGTAAGTTCCGAAAAATGTTTTAAGGCGTTCAGGAAATAGCAACCTACACAAAAAATACATCTGGAACTCGTTTACTTGCAGTGAGTTGTTTATCCAAAGAAAATGCACTACAGTTCCCGTGAAGGAATAATCTGGCCATCGAAGAAACTCCGTTTGTAAGGCAGTGGGAAAACAAACACACCTCAAGGCGCTAAAGGACTGATGGGCCTTGGCCTACCAAGCGACCGCTGTTCAGTCTGAAGACTCGCAAATTACGAGGTGACCCGTGATCAGCGCGACGAATTATCTGGACCGTCATTGTTGGCCTTCTAGGCCGGGGCCATCTGGCCATATGATAGTTCGTCAAATATTCTTGGCCTTCTAGACCGGGGCCATCTTACCATATGATAGCTCTTCAAATATTCCCATGCAGGCTGAATGGACCTAAAATCAGCCCCCACATCCATGTAAAAATGTCTTACCTGTCCAGGAATCTAACCTGAGGCCTTCGGGTAAGAGGCAGGCTCGTTACTCCTACACCACACGGTAGCATAAGACAAAGGAGAAGAAGATAAACACGCTGATGTAATCTTTTTAATTAAGTAGAGTCTCTGATCCCGAAGCTTCAATCAATAACCAGGGAGTTTCCAAATTAACCCCCTCTTAAACAACATATTTCATACTTGCAACGCCGTTGTAGCGAGTGATATTCGGATATCAGGAGGAAATTCGCCTAATATTATTTATCGTATCTTACTCTTTCTTTTGTTAATGTGTCACGCTCAAAGTGAAGGTTGTGTATGGCTAATGTGAGATTGGGAATCTGCTTAACTAGGGAAGAAGAAGCCGTGAACTTAATTAATGTACATTACCAGCAATAGAATGATGCGAAAATGAGGAACCATGGAAATATATACTCAAAGCTGCCGACCGTACAATTCCAAATCGAACCTTTCTCTAGCCGACGCGGTAAAAGTGCGTTCGAACAATATCTGTGCAAAAATGTTTCCAATGTATTACAAAACGTGTCAAGGACCCGCCTATCCGACGAGGTAAAGGCGTACTCGGTTTACCCGGAAGGGCGTGGTTTCGTTTCCTCGCGAAAACAAAGCATTTAGAAACTCTCCTGGAGAGCCAGAAGACTCTGAGGTTCTCTCAGCCTACACTAAAAATGAGTACCAGGTAAATTCTCGGAAGACGGGTGAGCATCTGAAGGTGGTGGTGGTGGTGGTGGTGGTTGTTTTAAGAGGAAGTTCAACTAGGCAACCATCCTCTATATTATATTTTTATTTGTAAATGCTATTTGTTCGGGGCGTCGACCCCTGTGAAACTTTTGCCCCTACTGGCACCATATGATATGAACCTGCGTGTGAAGTGGAATGGCGGAAGTGTAGAGTGTTGTATGTGAGGAAAGGGACATTAAGGACGACACAAACACCCAGTCCCCAGACCAGGGATATTAGAGATATTAATCATTACAATTAAAAAACCCTGACCCGGCCGGGAATCGAACCCGGGGCCGCCGGTTGACAGGCTGACACGTTGACCCCTACACCGCGGGGCCGGACATCCTCTATAAAACAGTAATCAGAGAGAAAAATCGGAAGGGACCGAAACATGGAAAAATGAAGCTATCGGCCAAAGAAAGACAAAGCCCATGAAGGGCGAGAAGATAAAGGACTCCCTAGGAGTTGCAAACCTAATACCGTCGGAATCGAAAAGATCAAGAGATGACCAAGGGCGGTTGGATAAGATAGATGAAAGTGAGGAACCTAGAAGTGGAAGCAATGGCAGGACTCATTTAAGGGCCCCGTGGTCGCCAACCCACGCTCCCAAGTTAAGAGCCCCTGGGGCCTCCTTCAGTTAGCTAACCTCTCTATGCAACTTCCCTTCCACTCCTTCAACGGCCTTCATGACCTGCCTTTCCTAACTGCAGGCTACTGAAATATATCTGAGTGAAATGCTGACAACTCTGATACCCTACACTTTCTCCCATCTCTAGCTCGGGTGTCGTGTTTCTCTGTATCATTTATAATACATTTTGTAAGTAATGAAACGTAAAATCTTTCAGGCAGGAAAAATTCTGGTCAGAATTGGAGATACTGGGGCAAATTTTGTAGGTACATTTTGCAAAGAGGATTTGTACCGGGAGCGTTAGCTACAAATGCGGACACAAAACAGTATCATTCATTCAAATGAACTAACGTCCATCATCAGAGAGCATCAGTTAGCTTCACGCTCAAATGTATTCAATCATATATCAATCAATTCCTTCATTACACTCGCACGGCCGATGCATCAGGCACTGTAAACTAAACTGATCCAATATTTGGATGTTAGTTGGTGCTGACATAATAGCAATCAATGCTCCGTGTTGGAATATCATCTGAGAGATCACCAACGGCGTCAGTGTCTCATCCAGACATTCACTACAAGTGTAACAAAAACTCTTCTTAGAACAAAGTCGTACCGGTATCTCATTTTAAACGGGACATTCTTTCTTGGTGAAGACTGGCCCTTCCTCTCTCTCTCTCCCAAAATGTTAACCCAAACGACATTCAGTCTGCAAGCCTCTGTGAGCGTTTTAAGAGTATCCAATATCATCCACTCAACAACCTATTAGGTTCTCGCACCTCTAAAATTGAATGCACTGTCTAAATATGATCTTTCCATTCCTTTGCTGACTTACGGTCTAGCAAAGCAAGCACCTCTTTGCACAACGCAGCAGCTAGTAGCAGAAAACTTTTGTACAGGAAGGCAGTGGTCATTTGATTGACGGCTGTCCCTTCCTTCAAAATTCCACGACATGCCTTATCTCCTTGAAGGTACCTGGACAGGGGGATCTGATCCACGCTGAACAGAACTGGCACCAGTCACGGTGTATGTACATATAAGTAAAATAAGCTGGCCTATCCTCAGTGTGATTGTGATACTGAGGGACAGCCACCAGAGCACATACTGTACAGTCTGAGTGTCCAGTAAGAGCTTACCTTGAAAGAACTGGAAATTCTGTCCCTGCAACACCTGAGGCAGTGGTCTACATACAGCATTTGGACAATTAACTATGTATACCTACCCCTTTGTCCCGTTTTCCTGATACGGGGTCCGGAATGAGGCGAGATGAAATCTTAATTAAGGCAACGGCCGCTCCCTACCTACTCCCAGCCCTTTCCTCTACCATCGTCACCACAGGACCTATCTGTGTCGGTGAGACGTAAAGCAAATAGTAAAGAAAAAACACAATCTATTGCGTGTTTCTGTAGTGGTTGGTAGTGTGCTGCATTGTATGTATATGAATTGGAAAAAATAAATCAAACAAGTACGAAGAATGAGTAAGAGAGAATCAGACAAGCCCAAGATGTCCGAAACAGACAAGGTACGAAAGACGAGATTGCCGAGCTCCGCGAACCACAACAGAGTACGTTGTAACTTACCGCTCTCGTCCACGCTATGGACACACCAGAATATTGAATCGAGTCGATGGAGATTGGAAATAGGGTGATTTCGGAACATTCACAACGGTAGAGCCCAGTCAGAAAAAAAATCTCCCTCAAACTCTGTGCATTCACTTATTTATAGTACCCACGTGACATACTCTATGGTCATGGTTTCAACTGCTCATTTTCTGCTAACAGTTTAGTGCCGCATTAACGCAGACAGGATGGGAAGCGTTCTTGGCGTTATTTAAAAGTATATTCCCGAAAATTTACCTAGTGCGAAAATGGAGATACTAGTTGTTACGGAGTTATCCGTGGAAGGCAGAGGTGAAAGAAGGTGCGGGCTGGAATGGGTCTAAATACAAGTACGAAAGATGAATTAACATTTTCATAAAGGTTATATTTTCAGAACTTAACAATTTTCATATAGACTTTCAAAATTCAACAAGTAACAAATCAACAACAAGCCAAAATCAGGTACAACGAAATCACAAGTTTTAGGGGATCATTACAAGATCTGGGCTTCGAGCCCCAAGTTTATAATTCCTGAGCTCTCAGCTCATAACCACAAATTACCAAAGGGCAGAAAACCCCTAATTACATGGAGCACTTGCTCCCACCTAGTAATGTCAAGCCTCCTAGAGGTACCTTTCAAAACACCATGAAGAGCTGACCCGCTCTCAATCTTTCAAGCCTATTAAAGGCAATACTATGCTTTACAATCACTTGCCATCGAGGCGCAACTTACAAGAATTAAACAGGGGTATCTCGTACCCAGCCTACAGGGCCTTAAAATAAAAATAATAGGTTACTTAAATGGTCCAAAAAACCAATATGAATGGAGGCGTTGCTTGCGCTCCTACATGAAACCTTATAAAACTTAAGGGGCACTAAGCCTATGACACAGGGGCTATTCCCAAGCTAGGGAGGTGACTCGCATAAGAAAATTTTAATACATTAAAAGTAGAAAATCGGTTATGAAAACGTAGTCACCTCAAATCAAAAATGAAGGGGATCTCGAGAGGGTAAAGCACTCTCTATCCCCGATTTACAGATAAAGTAATAAGAAAATTTTACATAAGCCGGCACTCATTTTTAGATGGTTAGGTTACATTAAAAAGGTTTCGGACCTTCCCCGAGGGTTAAACTGCTGAGCTAGCAAGAAATAAAGATGTTAAAAGGCCATTATCTTTGTTGAAGAGTTGCTGCCCGAAGGAAGAGGCGCTACCCGCCCCCTGCTATACTTCCATACACTAAGCTAGATGTTATTGAAGTGGCCGAGAGACAAGAAAATCAGCAGTTTTTATACCCTCGTGGAAGATTCGAGACCTTTCATGTATAAAACAGCCACACCCACTACATTATATTGGCTGACTAAAGGTTACACATCAAAATTGGAGAAGAAAGACCCGATTGGTCAAAAATTAATTACAGAAATTTACGATTGGCTAAATTCAAAACTGGCGGAAAGAAAGATTAATATTGCCAACCCACAAATGAAAGAACAACATTTAGTAAGGAACAAACTTATGAATAATAAATATCTTCAAGGAAAGTTCCTTCACTTCGCACCCGGGTGCATGATCATAGTTTTTGGTAGAGACATCTGTGAGAGAATGTCCACACTTCTTGATAATTAGTAAACAAAAACAATTCGAAATTAACACAGTGACATCTTCTGATAAACGGTTCAATTAATTCAGTTTCAAAGTTCAGAGTTTCAGCTGCAGAGGAGTAGTTTAAGGCGGAAAATTCAAATGTGCGGCGTATAGGTGTACCAACCGGTACAATAATGAACACCCATTTCCAAAACAAACCATACCCCGAATGCAGGTCTGCAGCCACACGATAGGTACCACATACCAACTCCCTCCGTGCCGTGGGTTTGCTTTGTTTCTTTCTTTCTTTCTTTCTTTCATTCATTCTTAATCTGTTTACCCTCCAGGGTTGGCTTTCCCTCGGACTCAGCGAGGGATCCTACCTCTACCGCCTCAAGGGCAGTGTCCTGGAGTGTGAAAACCTGGGTCGGGGATACAACTGGGGAGGATGACCAGTACCTCGCCCGGCTGCCTCACCTGCTATGCTGAAACAGGGGCCTTGCGGAGGGATGGGAAGATTGGAAAGGGTAGACAAGTAAGAGGGAAGGAAGCGGCCGTGGCCTTAAGCTAGGTACCATCCGGCATTTGCCTGGAGGAGAAGGAGGAAACCACGGAAAACCACTTCAAGGATGGCTGAGGAGGGAATCGAACCTCTCTCTACTCAGTTGACCTCCCGAGGCTGAGTGGACCCCGTTCCAGCCCTCGTACCACTTTTCAAATTTCGTGGCAGAGCCGGGAACCCAACCCGGGCCTCAGGGGGTGGCACTACAACACTACACCACAGAGGCGGACTTCTTTCCTTCTACCGGATGAAATAAAATTCAGTACTAAAACTTCTAGAGACGACAGAAGGAACTAAGTAAACATAGCTCGGAAATTAATTATTGATGAATTTTGACGTGGTTGTTGTTGTTGTTGTTGTTTGGGTCAATGCTTGATGCAGCTTACATGTCACCCTAATCTGTGCTGACCTCTTCGCTTATACGTAACTACTCTGCTATACTTGTCATATTCAAACTTTGACCTAACCCTACCGTTCTTACCGCCACAACAACCTCACAAACCAACTGAACAAGTCCCGGGTGTCTTACGATGTGCCCTATCATTTTGTCTCTTCTTCAGCTCAAAAGCTACCTCTGTGGATCAGAGGTAGTGTATCGGTCTCCGGATCCTAAGGTAGCGGGTTCAAACCCGCAGAGGTAGTAGAACTTTTGAAAGGGAGGAAAAAAAGTCCATACGACAGTCCATGTCGTACGATATCGGCATGTAAAAGATCTCTGGTGACACATTTGGTGTTTATCCGACAAAATTTAATTAAATCTCAGCCACAGACGCCCAAGAGAGTTTCGGTTTACTCAGTCTGCCATCTAGTGGGCCTATAGTAAACGGAACGTCGAAACTGACGAGCAGACAGCCAGATGGCGTCAAATTGAAATGTCTGCACACGGTAGCTGAGGCCATATTATTATTATTATTATTATTATTATTATTATTATTATTATTATTATTATTATTATTATTATTATTATTATTATTATTATTATTATTTCAGGTCAAAGTTCACCAAATTGTTCTCTTCTCACCAAATCGATTCAGTACATTTTCATTCATGATTCGATCTATCCATCTCACCTTCAGCATTCTTCTGTAACACCACATTTCAAAAGCTTCTAATCTCGTTCATTCTGAGCTAGTTATCGTCCATGTTTCACTTCCATGCAATGCCACGCTCCAGACGAAAGTCTTGAAAACATCTTTTTAACTCCTAAATCAATGTTCGGAGTGAGGAAATTTCTTTTCTTAAGGAAGGCCTTCCTTGCCTCGGACGACTCAACAATATACAGTATATCTACATTATTATAGCTCGAACGGAAAAAATGTGTCAGATAAAGAAAATTGAAAAACTGTTCTTTCTTTCTTTCTTTCTTTCTCTCTCTCTCGAAAATGTTCTTATTCTGGCCCCTGAAGGGGACGGCAGGTTCGTACACCTTTTAAAAAGAACATTTCTGGAGATACAGTATTTGAGATTTTGTGAAATATATAATCTTTTTTCTTCGTTGTCTCCTTTTTCTACCGCTTTTCCCACGCTTCTGAGGTCACGGGTGCGAACTTTGTCGCACATGTGGATTGGGCCCTGTTTTACGGCCGGATGCTCTTCCTGACGCCAACCCTATATGGACAGATGTAATTACTATTGCGTGTTTCTGTGGTGGTTGGTAGTGTAGCGTGTTGTGTGAATATGAAGAGGAAAGTGTTGGGACAAACACAAATACCCAGTCCCCGACCCAGAAGAATTAATCAGAGGCGATTAAAATCAAGACCCAGCCGGGAATCGAACCCGGGACCCTCTGAACCGAAGGCTTCAACGCTGACCATTCAGCCGATGAGTCGGACTTTGTGAAAAATATAATAACCGCGAATAATCTGTATACGGTAATGTACCGGGCGGTACACCTCCCCGCCGCTAGTTCAAATATTGCGCCAATTTAAACTCCTGTACAGGAGAAGTTTGGAACCTTGAAAACTGAACTAATTCTACTGTTTCTTAAAAGATGTCACTACGGTAAATGGTGTAATTTTGAAATTTTCTGAACTGTGTCTATTCCGACGTGTTTTCGTTTACTATCTTGCAAGAAGTGTGGACGTCCTCTTCTAGATGTCACTGCCTAAAAACTATAATTATGCACCCTAGTGCGAAATGAGGTATTCATAAGTTTGTTCTTTGTTAAATTTCTTTCATTCATTTTTTGGGTTGGCAGCATAACCCTTCTCTTTCCGCCAGTTTTGAATTTAACCAATCAGTAATTTCTGTAATTAATTTTCATCAAATCATAGCTTTCTTCCTCAGGTTTCCATGTGTAATTCCTAGTCTACCAATGAAGTTGAAGGGGTGTGTCTATTCATTCTTTAAAGGTCTCGAATTTTCCGCGAGGGTATAAAAACTACTGATTTTCTTGTCTTCAGGCCACTTCATCGACAACTTGCTTAGTGTGTGATTATGTAGCAGGGGGCGGGATGCGCCTCTTTCTTCGGGCAGCAGTTCATCAACAAGGTAATGGCCTGTTAACCTTTATTTCTTGCTAGCTCAGCAGTTTTAACCCGCGGGGGAAGGTTCGAATCTTTTTCAATGTAAACCTTACTATATTCATGTAAATTAACCGCAATTTGGGATAGAGAGTGCTTAACCCTCTCGAGCTCCCACTCATGTTGTTTTGAGGTGTCTACGTTTTAATACCTGATTTTCTTCTCTTCTTAGTGTAATAAATTATTCTTCTACGAGTCACCTCCCTAGTATGGGATTAGCCCCTGTATAACTGGCCGAGTGCCACCTAGGTTTTAAAAAGTTTCATGTAGGAGTGCAAGCTACGCCTCCAGTCAATTTTGTTTTTTGGGCCATTTAATTAACCCAGAGTTTGTTTTCTGCATGTGAAGGCCCTGTAGGTTGGGTACAAGATACCCCTGTTTCACTGTATGTGTGCCTTAAGGGCAGTTAGGAATGAACTTTGTTGTAGCCTTTCATAGGCTTGTAAAATTGAGAGCGGGTCTGCTCTTTTCCTCTTAACATTGTAATTAGGAGCAAGTGCTCCTCGTACTTAGGGGTTTTCTGCCCTTCAGCTATGGTGGTTGTGAGCTGAGAGCTCAGGAATTAAACTTGGGGCTCGAAGCCCAAATCTTAACGACTGTAATCTGTAAATTCTTAAATTGTTGATCTGCTACTTGGTACCTGTTACACCTTTGTTATTTGTTGTCATGTGTTGATTTTGGAAAAGAAAATATAACCTTTGTTAAAGTTTTAACTTTAATTCTGTAGCTGAGACCTATTCCCGCCCGCACCTTCTTTCACCTCTAACTACCACGGATAACTCCGTAACAGGTAAAAAGACGGGAAACAAGAGATCGAAAATTATATTTTGCACAACTCTCATCATCTACAGTTTTTCGATACAGAGTAATTTGATATTTCCTGTTTTGTTCTCCGTATTACTGCAAGTCGCGTGGTGGCCATGATCGTTAAGGCGTCAAGTCCATACGGTCCGACACTGTAGTGATACATTTTCACCGTCATAATATTGGTCGGCAGGGTAAGGGAGGTGGTGGTAAACAATTTCTTATCGCAAGATTGCGTGCCAAAATCCTTGATTCAATTCCAGACCTCGCCGCACTGTTTATAGGGAGTGAGGGCATATGACGCTGTTGATAGTGCTTCGTCCGTCGGATGGTGACGTTAAGCCTTGAGCAGATAGGAGTAGGCTATGTGCCGGCGCCAGGTTTCACCCTCTCCCTTCCTACTATCATATATCACGTCATTTATTTCATCTGATGAGGTTAACGTCAGGAAGACCATCGGTGAAAACTCGCTGCAATGATTCATCTATCTCACTTCATACTTGAACCCGTAAAGAAACGGGACAAGGGTTGAACACACAAAAGGTACCCTTATTACTGCACATCCCTGCTGTCTGTGGATGTACATACAGAGTTTTGACATATTGTGCTTCGTCGTTTTCCAGTCATACACGCACAAACATACAAGAATAGAATTGAGCCTTTTTTCCACGTTTGTTAACTTAATCCGAGAAAAAGTTTAAGTATGAGGCAAAAGATTGACGTGTCCACACAAAAATATAATTTTATTTCTATATATAAAGGCTTACGTAGATCGACACAGCCTGTACAGTAATATCTGGGAGAAACATCATCTCGCCTCCTAAAGGCAGCACAATTGGCAGACAGAGAGAGGGGACAGGTTGGGATACACGTCGACAAATCCATTAGTCAAACCTTGTCAGGGCGTCTTTCAAAGTACGTGCAACACGCCTGTCCAAATCTCACCATTGACAGGTCTCCTGGAGAGGGTGATTACACCACAGCCTGGAAGAAACGCGATTTATTAAAACGAGATAGATCAAAAATTAAATTAAAAGGATCTGCTAGCACCACCTTGCAAAACCGAGATATGCCGGTTTGAGTGCTTAAGTGTAATTGCTGATTTAATTCCCAGCCAACCCAGCGAGCAAGAGTGGAACAAAGAAGCGACTAGGTACAGTAGATTACCGGCGGCTTGGAGCAGCTCGTAATGAAAAGATTAAAAATACAGGTGGTTTGTTAAAAGGGAAGGGGGAGGAATGCCTGAAAAACGAGACGAGCTGCAGGAAAAAAAACTGGGACAAGGATACCTCACTGCTATAACCGTGTAATGGACACCACACAGAGATAGCTAAGCTATACTACGCAACCAAACGAAAAAACCGCTCCATTGACTGCTTTGCTAAGCTACGCTAGCCTAATCAATGGCAAGGAGGCGATTTTCATAGCTTCGCGCATGCGTACAATCATTTTTTGCCAAGCGTCTAGCGAACAGTCGTTTGATGTGTGTGGCTTTCGTGAATTACCTACAGCAGGTATTATATTGCTTAACTGTTTCTGTGTTTGTTACGTACCATGGAAGGCATACCAAAGGATAATAGACTGATTGAAGATATAAAGAAATACTTGTCTGTCAAATTATTAAAGAGATATACTGTACATCATGAAAAAAAATGGCAACAAATAAATGAAACTCTGGAAAATGATTGTACGTGCCATATATTGCTTTTACATACATTTTTACCCTGCATTCTATTATTTGCGTACTTCATATTCATTTTTTAATAGAGAGAAGAGGCTCATGAAACTGGTCCTGATTTAGACAATTTTTAATTCTTCATCATTTCCAAGCTATGCTTGAATGAAATGATGCAATTTACCATTAATTATTCTCTTTCCAAATTCTCCTCTCTGTTTCTTTCTCTTTTTTTCGTCTTCTACGAGAGCGGCCAATAAAAGAAATCTCCTCTTCAATTAATCAGCCATCTTGAAACGGCTGTCTAGCATAGTTTAGCTTAGCTTCTTAACCGTGACACTGCACAACATAGCTTGGAATTGCTTAGCATAGCGTAGCTTAACGTGGCGGCCTTAAGACTGTCTATATCTTGATGTATTTCATCAGTTAGTTTGCTCATGTTTCCACAGTCTCTACGAAATCAGGCCACCATTTTCTAGTTTCTCTTTACTTTACTTTTAACACTGATTCACTTGGTCTTTCAGATCGCATTATTTCCATTATTCTGTACTTGGTGAGTACGGCAGTCCAACCTCTTTTTCACACCTACTGGAAGAACACGAGTCTGAGGTTAATGTAAGTTATTATAGACCTGACGGAACTCGAAATAACAGAAAGTGAGTGGTGGTGGTGGTGGTGGTGGTGGTGGTGGTGGTGGTGGTGGTGGTGGTGGTGGTGATTATTATTGTTTTAAGAGGACGTGCAACTAGGCAGCCATCCTCTGCATAACACTAATCAGAGAGAAGATATGGAATGGATCCGATACTTCGAAAAATGAAGGTCTCGGTCAAAGAAAGAGTTATGCTCTAATTTTTTCCGGCGGGGTCGCGGAAGAACAAAAGTTGGCCAAGGGAGGTCGGATAGGATAGATGAAAGTGAGGAGCCTGGCACAAGTAAATGGAAGCAATGCCAGGAGTCAGCTAAGGGCCCTGTGGTCGCCAAGCCACGCCCGAAAGTTCAGAGTCCCTGGGCCACTTTTAGTCGCCTCTTACGACAGGCAGGAGATACCGCAGGTGTAACAGAAAGTGACCTCAAAAACCTGACACCTCTCACAAGGATTCTGAGACAAAAAAGTTCCAGGACAAACAGGACCGTAAGAAGACAGGCACTCTCTGAACGAAGGGGAGAAAGGAGCAACACACGTAGAAAATTCACAACTACTTGGCAAACACCAAACGTGGTTGTTAGTTGGTCCATTCGAAAGAAGAAGAATCATCTTTCAAACAAGGGATATTGTGTGGCGGACACCGAGTTAATCCAGCTTTAAAAAATTGAAAATTCTGTTGACTGGGTGTTACATTTCTATACTTTAGCGTTTCAATTTTCTAACACCAATTATAAGTCAACATCTAAGAAAGCGTTTAGATAAGCGTTCACGAAGCGTAGTTATGTAAACTGCACGGTTCTATATAACCCCTGCCTTAAAATAATAACGGGTCTACTAATTACAACATTCAATACTTATTATTAGACCACAGATCTTAGGCAAAAATATATTTTCTTCCTTCACTAGACACCGCGAAGATTCCATTATTTCATCAGCAGGGGATGTCGTCGTAGTGGACTGTTGAGAATTGTCGTCGCTGTGTCGATGTGTGTATAGTGTTGATCACCCCAGTGTGAGGAGTAGTGAGTGAACTGAATGTGTTGACTGTGTGGGTTATCGGATTCGTCTGGAGTTGAACCAAGTGAACAGCGGTTGTGTGTTGTGATGCTTAAGAGCCCTATGCTCGAATCTGTCTGCGTGAAGCTGCTGCGTGAATTGATTGAGCGTGCGGAGCCAAGTGAAAGGTGAGCTGTCAATAAGAGTTATCGCCGTCCCACAGTCTCAGGTAATACCAGGGAGCCAGTCTACCTGCTGTGAGGAGGAAAAAATGTGTAAATAGCCACTAATTAGGGAACTGTTGCCATTCGTACTCAAAATAATTGTATGTATATTCAGTATGTGTGTGCGAACTAACACACAGTACTAATTAGGCCATCCTGAATTAAATCAGATCGAAAAAACAGTGTTTTATGGAAGATATTCGGATATGCATGTGCTCAGTATAGACATTCCGAACACCACTAATGAGTTTGGATGACAGGTATTATAAGGTCTTCTTTTCTATCATCCTCTAAATACGAGTAGGATGAATGACTTCCTTCCAGGAAGAACTGGAACATTTTAAGTTCGGCTACGGTGATATAGTTTTTAACAATATGCCCAAATCACCTGACGGTCGACTACAGTGTGCCTACAATACTTGTACTCGATTCGTGTTAAATATCCCAATCCAGTCTTGTATCAGCTCTTTCCTCCGTCAGCTGTCTTGGCCACGACTGCCAGAACGGCAGCCAAGTACTCAATAATTCGACAGAGGATACGAGAATTTCCCAGTTTCTTTACAGACGGTAGGATTCTCCATTGTGACATATGTAAAAAAGAGGTTAAGAAATATATAATGCATTTTCACTATAAGTACGGTATCAGTACCTAAGTAGTGTAGTTTCAGTGCTTGTAGGTTTACCAGATGTGCATGCGGCCGCTAATACGAAGTTCTTAGTTTGATATGTTATATTTCTCACCAAGTTCAAATTAAAATGAATGTAGTGGTGACGGGATTATGATTGCTAATTCCCGTGTATACATTACTAAGCATTTAAGTTCTATTAAAGTCCACATAATGTTCTAAATAGTTTCTATCACGATTTTTTCTAAATTTACGTCACACCGACACATACAGGTCTTATGGCGACGATGAGATAGGAAAATTTCCATTGCTTCAGATTATTCTTTCACCAGTATGAATACCCTCTCCTCCATTCTACTCAATCTATCCTGTTTTTTTACGATAAACGCGCCAATACCGGAATACAATTTTCGCATCAGTAATATCACTTCTTAGCCATGAACCAACTCCTATTGCAAAATCTGTTAAACAGTCTATTAATTTCCTTACAATACTTCAACAGTTTAACAGTAAGAGCTTTTAGACCAACTTACTTGACTGTCAGCTCCCTGTACTCTCATCACCACTCCTAGTCCACCCCGTTTCTTTGAATGTACCTCCCTATAATTCTTCAAACAAGCCCCGTAACCCGTATCCATGAGGTTCAGGTGAAAGCTACCTGAGCGCAGATCCCTATCACCTACTCGTTAGGATCTACCACTTTCACTTCCCCACATACCCACTCCATAGTATCATTTAAACCTTCGATCACCCACCAGTCAGTATCCCTCCTACACAGTAGGGCCTATCTCACTGATAATCTCCACTCCCTTAAACATCTCTCTCGCGCTGCATTAACCAGATCCCACACTTTCCCAACTATGATGGTATCTATTCCTGATTGCCGTACAGTGTTGGTACTACCGTGAAGAACTACCACCTTTACCTCTACTGACCTTATTCCACCTCAGTTTTCTTGTCCTGTACTCTATGTTTCCCTTTCCGACCTTCCATTTTCCCTTACCACCCCTCTCCCCTGTAACACTTCCTTGTTCTTCATCTTCCCTCTGCTCTTCTACCTGCAGTGATTCATACAGATTACTCATCAATACCTTTCCTGAAATCCCCCCTTACTAGATTCCTTACGCCTCACTTTAATTCCCCTTAAAACATTAGCTCACCTTGTAACCGTACAACAGGGTTACAGATTCCATTCAGTATTTATTATTATTATTATTATTATTATTATTATTATTATTATTATTATTATTATTATTATTATTAACCCGATTCATTCGAATTTATATTCTGTTTTTCAGCATTTATACTGTAATAATTAGATATCACGCATGTTATTTTATTTAATCATAGGTTAAGTGAATTTTGTTTGTAATTATTCTGTATATTAATAAGTGAGATTTGTTGGTTTCAAATAGTCATGCTGTGGCTTGTAATTCTGGCCAGATGAGCTGGCATAGTATTTTGCAATCGAGGTTATGTTTAACCGAGAATATATTGAGCAAGTAGATTTTCCGCTGACACATGCAAGGTAGTCATCGGTAGTCCGCGTGGGCAAGCTTATACGACACATGACTGATGACATCAGTGCGTGGGCACGTGATTTCGACCAAGTGTAGGTATTCGCCAGCTACCGTATGTTGAGGTGGAAGGGATGACCAGAGAGTAGGGAGATGAGTCATCACGAGGTTATAAAAGTCGATGCAACAGTGGTGAGAGGAAGTGAGAGAAGAGTGATGGTCAGTGGTCTAAGAGTGGTGGTCAGAGCTAAGAGGTGTGTTTGAAGAGGTATTAGAATCAACGAAGAGGTTTACGAGTGGTGATTGGATCCGAGTAGAGACTGGTACTGTGCTGGTCATGAAACATCATCTACTTGTGAGGATGGACTTCACAAGGTGTTTTTCAATAATATTTTCCAATTTCTTACAATCCATTGAGTGGACGTAACTACATTGGAGCTTACTACACTCGTACGGGGAATGTAGGTCAACTCCAGGTTACACAAGAAGATAACAGCAGATGGCTCCCGACTTCAGCTCATTGGTTTTTCCAGGCATTTCAAGTTCAACAGCGGTGTGTGTACAGACATCAGGTAATCACAGCATCAGACATGTTATGCATTAATAACATGAAGAAGAATGTAATCAGCGGCGATATCATATTTCACTTCAAGCTCATTCCAATAGCGTTCTTTGTTTAGATTTACATTTTTTTATTGTAACAACAAGTCTCATTGATATTTTTTGGTAAATTAAAGTACGCCAATGCGAGTTTATTGTGACGTAAAGTATAGCCATAAATTCAGTTTTCTTTTCATAATAACAAGTGATTCTATTTCTAAGTACAATCCTCAATTGTGCAAATGCAACCGTAATCTACCATTGTCCTGATCCATATTCCTGTATATTGCCATATGTGTGAGTTTATCACCTCACGCCTTGAGATAATTGAGATAAGAGGCATGCTCTACTGAATTGTGTTGTTTTGTTATATCAACTGGCGCTCAACGAATGTTATGTATATTGTGTGAAAGAGATGAAGGTGTAAGAGTTGTGGTAGGAGTAGTAACAACCTATCTTCCACAACTTCTCTCCTTCCTTTCCCTCCCTCTTTTCTACCAAATGTAGGGCCTATTCTGAACATTGTTTGAGGGAGACCCACCTTCATTCCTGTGTTCCTTTGGAATTCTAATTACCTTCCTCAAACTCTCCATCTCTTCCCTCATACTTCTTAATCCCTGCTCACACCCGAAGTCCCTACACCTGCATTCCTGAGTTGTTCTTTAATCTTATTCACAGTAATATGAAAATATCAACAACAAAAATAAAATAGCATATTCTGAGAATATAACAATATCAAAGAGAAGAAGTACTGCATTTTACATAAGAAATACAAGATAATAACTCAAGCAAAATATAAACTATAAAGCTTTAATACTAAGAGTGCTAGTACTAACAGTCCAGCTTGGTGATCATCTTGTAGCGGCAACTGACGTCACGCGCTCTCTATATAATGTAACGTAACTTTCTTTCATCCTTGCTCTTTTAAGCCGTGTATTGCTTATTTGGATATGCGTCATAGTTTTATTGTTATAAAGATTCGTGTGATATATACAAAATCATAACATCGGATTTCTCCATAGGCGATGTAGGACATTTTCCATCAAAACCTGGAATATACGAATACTGTATCGAAGTAAGTAGAGACAAAGAACGTACGAGGTCGAACAGGAACGACGATAGAGAGGAATGAACTATAATTAAGTAGGGTGCAGAGTTCGCCATTAATTAGCCACTGCTTCGATTCCAGTTTCCCTTCTCACGTCAATCTTCCGGTGTCCATTGCACGAGTCAGTAATTATCACTCTAAAACCGCAGGAGTTGGAGTTGCAATGTTAATAACCGGCGGAGGGACGAAATATGGAGTACTTTGTGAATAATAGCAATCCCTTGTTCGGGAAACTCGCCACAGCTGCTTTGTTAGAGCACTTCCATGTTCGCTGTCAATTCGCAACTCACTAGAGACAGGTATAAGCTCGCAAGAGGAAATGAAAGCCCGTCTACAACTCCCTTAAATGTCAGAAAGCAAGACAAAACTAGGAAGGGCCTCACACCCACACTGCTTCTGGAGAACGCAGCCGAACTTTAAACAAGTTAGCAGGAAATGAGGACAAGCACAGGAACCAAAAATATAGACCATCCTGATACCAGAAATTGAATTAAGGAAAACAGGCTGTCTTTCGATAACATATGGAACATTGAAGAGTATACAAATGTTTCATACACATCAATAGTATCGACAGTTCTCCACTGAACGAAAATTCGTAGGTGAGTGGTTTGAGAGGAGTCCCTAGTCTGTCAAACTACAAATAAACAAGAAAAAAGCAGCGAATATAATATTTGCGAAAGAGGCGGGTAAAACTGAAAATGAATTTGAACCTTATACTCTTGTTAAATTAAACAGAGAATGGAAGAAACCAAGTAGAAGAGCAAAACTACATAATATTAACAATGTGGAAAAATAAATCTAGGAAGGTGAAATCAGACAAGATGCATGTACCTGGAAGTAAGGATATACATGATGGGTTATCGTAGACTCCATAACACCGAGCGAGTTGGCCGTTAGGGGCTCAGCTGAAGATTGTTTTACGTGGTTTCCCACTTTCATACCAGGCTGTTCTCCACTGGAGGCTGTACCTTATAAGGCCAATGCCGCTTCCTTCCCACTCCCAGCTCATTCCTATCCTACCTTCGCCATAAGACCCTTCTGTGTAGGAAGTCCAATTACTAAAGCGTAACAGATAACATCTCCGACAGCCCGTATCTATTAAAGGATTATAGCCCACATGGACCTTGAGTGCACTTCGGAGGGAAGACGCTCAGCTATTTTTCACTCGTGTGGGCAGTCCTAGAATATGGAGCAGCCGTATGCGACTCACACCAAAACTCATTAATGAACTAGAGAAGGCACAGCGAAAGGCTATAAGGTTCGAGCTTAATGATTTCAAACCTAGAAGAAGTCTGAGAAGTATGAAAAAAATCTAGGGTGGGAGACGCTGGAAGCTAGATGGAAAAGAGCATGGTTTTGTGCAGCCAACTTGCGGAGATTTTCACAATAGAGTAGAAAATTCCTGTTACATTAGCAGGGTTGATGATGACGACGATGATGATGATAATGATGATGATGAAGATGACGACGTTACTGCTTAAAGGGGCCTCTAGGTCATCGGCCCCCTAATGGTACGAAATGGACGAAATGTAATGACAAATTAAAAGTCCAAAATACTCCGCTGACCAGAATTCAAAACGTGAGGACGAAAAATGAATGGATGGATATGAATTTAAAACAATTAGTGGATCCGACCCGCAATGCCTCACATTCACAGAAACTGACGTAAAACAATAGTATTGACCAAGGGACTGCTTCTATAGCATAATACTGAATCGATGATGCTTGTAGTCTAAAGTAGTCCAAAATCCAAGTCATCGGCCCCTCATAATGGTGCTTATCGCTAGGAAAGTAGAACCATGGTATTTGTCATGTTGCAGTACTAATCAAAAGTAGCGTAGACTCGCGGTATTCCACACATTATGGTACTACTCACAGGTAATGAAATTTACACATGTAATACAGACCTATGGTGTTTCGCATATTGCGGCGCCATTTACAGACAACGCAAACCTATGGTGTTCATCACATACGTGTACTAACCACAGGGACTCGCACTATCCCGTGGTGTTCCTCATATAGTGGATACTAATCATAGGCAAGCCAGAACCATGGTGTCGCTCACTCATGGCATCGCTCCTAAAGTGGTACTAATCACAGGTACTGTAAAAGTCGGCAACGCACTCTGTTACTACTAATTCACAAACCTATTTTGTACCTAATATAATGGTAGTACGCGCAAGTAAAAGCGACCCATGATGTTCCCCGCGTGGTGGTACTAATCACAAGTAGTCCCATGGTTCTAATACAATCATCCCTTGGTCGCCCCATTTAGTCGCCTCTTGCGACAGGCAGGGGATACCGTGGGTGTATTCCTCGTTTGCGTCCCCCATCCACAGGGGATTGTGTGTTTGGTCCGCGAGAGGTATTTTATTTCCCTCAAGTCCGCCGGCAAGCCTGATAGGAACCCCCTATACGCCACCTGGGACGCGCCACGTGGGAGTATCATCTCTCCGCCTGCTACGCCAGCGTAGTAGGTTCGTGGTAGCAGGGTTGAACATCCGCGCAAAGTAAAAGGTAGACCGCAGAAAACTAACCATAGTAAACACTCGTTTGTAAATCGGGGTAATGATAGTTGGAATGCAGCAGTCTGGGAGCCTTTCGCCAAAAATGTACGATGCTTCAAGAACAGACTCCAGTATCCTGTAAATTTTTGTATGAATTTGTGCGTGAAGGTGTTCTATTTCAACGTTAAGCTCATTCTAATATAAATACTAGTGTTCAAGCAGTGGAAATATTTACGTCACCTGTGAATGTCTATGTAATGGTGTTGTATTTACAATATTAAGCTAATAATAAGTCACTGTACCGCTCAATCTACTATTAATCGTAGTGTTCAGGCATTGGAAATATTGGAAGTGTGCGCGAATTTATGTAATTGCCTTGTAACATTTTGTACATTTTTTGGTGAATTTCTAAATGCCTACGTTGTAATTTTTAAAAGTAATTTTCCTCAGATTTCGTATTAATTTCCTTGCGATTGTTTTTAATTATTATCGTACACTGCTCGCATATCCTTTCCAATTGTCGGGTTTTATCCTAATGTAATTCCTACTTTGATCCTTCTTTTGCTATCGTGAAATTTCTTGTTTCAATATACAACAATTTCTTGATGTTTTCACGGAATTGTTCGTTGTGCTTTTGTTGTTATGTAATTTATGTTTCAATTTTACTTCGTTGTCATGGTACAGTAAGTGAGCATTGCCACCGAGATATTCCCCAACTGCAATGATTTGTTGATAATAATAATAATAATAATAATAATAATAATAATAATAATAATAATAATAATAATGTGAGATTGGGTTACAAGAACATGAATATTTCAACTGATTGTCTAGCTTTTCCAGATGATCTAGCAATTTTCTCTGATTCTTGACATGGCTACAAAGCAAATTAACCACCTCAAGGCACAGGCGGAAACAGCAGGCCTCCAGACCTCAAGCCAGCATAATGAGAGCTAAAAGTAAATCAGGGGACAATCAGACAGACATATAAATTTAAATATCTTGGTGAGTGTAAAGAACCAAAGATCTCTCAAAAAGAAGTTTTCGTGACGCGCAAGAATAACTGACCAGCGACGTTTACAACAAAAAGTTCATATCCGTGAATTCACAACTCAAACATTATTGCACTGCTTTAAGACCAAAGACTTTGTATGCATCGGAATGCCTTGATAAGAACAAGAAAAAACGGATAGAAAAATTGGACCAAGCGCGATAGCTGCAGTCGCTTAAATGCGGCCAGTATCGAGTATGCGGGAGATAGTGGGTTCAAACCCCACTGTCAGCAGCCCTGAAGATGATTTTCCGTGGTTTCCCATTTTCACACCAGGCAAATGCTGGGGCTGTACCTTATTAAGGCCACGGCCGCTTCGTTCCCACTCCTAGCCCTTTCCTGACCTATCGTCAACATAAGACCTAGCTGTCCGACGTAAAACAACTTGTAAAAAATGAAAAAGAAAAATTGGAAATTCAAGAAAATACGAAAGAAAGAAAGAAAGAAAGAAAGAATGATCTTAAGGATTATTCATGACCCAGTTAAAGACAAAGATGAATAGGCTATAGATGCCGGCATAACCATGAACTGTGTACTCGTGCCCAGAAGATCTATTATGTCATGCGGAGAAAGCATTTTATGGCCACTTGCTAAGAATGAAACCAACACGATTATCGAACCGGATCTTTACCTATTTTAAAGGGTAAGAAGACCCAGCCAGCTTGCTTCAAGGAGGTGGAAAGGGACCTACAGGAGATAGGGATCACTTGTTAAGACATACAAGAACACAACCCACTCATAAGGAAACTAAAAGACCACCAGGGTTTTCAAGAATGGCCGAAGTTGAAGACGGGAAGGACGTCGACGTAGGAAAGAAAAGAGCGACACCGGCAACGAATGAAGAACATTGGGCACAGAGCAATGCCCTAAGAAGACAGATGAAACAACGTGGTCCTTACTTGGCCGGTATGAAGAAAAAAGAAAACATTATAACTTTTTTTTTAACAAACTATTCGACTTACTGGAATATTTTTTAGTTTCTAGCCGTAAGAAAGACGGTGCTGAAAAATATGCCATCTTCTGATCAGAAAAAATAACACCATAATGAACAACAGTTTACTTATACTTAACCAGCGACAGTCGATCGCTGACGACTCTTCATATCGCAAAGGACTTCAGATAAAGACTGACACAGAATAAATAACGTGCAGTGTTTCCTTCTTGTGTGGGAGAAGAAACAAGTGGTAAAAAACCTTTGTACACACATCGAGGGATGTGAGTGGAGTCCAATCACTTCACCGCAGGACATAAATGGAGAAGGGATTACGCTGAAAGAGCCATTCTGGATTAAGTCGAATTTCGTGAAATTACTCTTCCTGCTGTGTCCATTTTCTTCAGGCTTTTACTGAGTTCGTTACGGGCCTGATTGGCAGAGAAGATTACCTCGGGACAGTCAAGGGACAGCTACTCTACTGAACACACACTCGCCAAATTTATAGAGTGAGATATACTGTGCTGCATTTCTGACTCACAGTCTCATGCCATGGAGGACTGGAAGAAAAGTGTTACCGAAGTTACAGTTAAGTGAAAGTGTCACAGAACTTAAAAAAAAAAATGTCACTTTTATCAATCTCCAAGAAAAGAACTGCTGGATGTGAAGCTTTAAATCCATGGAAATGAAACTGCAAATATTATTTACTCGAAATAAACTTTCAACGTATTTGGTCGTATTATGGACGGATCAAATGATGACAGACCTGCCGTGGACCATACTTTACGCAGATGATATTGTTTTCGCTGGTTAACCATGTCAAGAGGTTGAGGCAGCCTTGGAACGATGGCGAGTAATACTAGAGGCAAATGGATTAAGGATAAGTCGCAAGAAGACAGAGTGTATGTTCTTCAACTTCGCACTGCCCGGGCAAGCTGGCACACAAGCGTGTCTTCCTTGGAACAGTCATCACAACTGATGGTAATATCGACGTGCCAAGCACCACATCAGTATTGGTTGAAAGAAATGAAGGTCTCTTACTGGTGTTCTGTGCGATAAGCGGATGCCAGTTAAATTAAAGGGCGAAGTGTATAAAACCAACTTATTGTAGAGGGAAAAGTCGACGGGCGAAGACCTAGAGGACGTGCGCCATTACGATGGATGGAATGGATCAAGATGAGGATGATCAAGGATGAGCTTACAGCAAGCAAGTCACCATGCCCAAAGTAGAGACTCCTGGAGGCAGATCACCACAAGGCTTGTCCCGTGATGCCACTACACCCTAACGAAGGGGTGGACTCAAAGAGACTGAGTATAAAATCACTGTGCGGCCTGCCCTCATGTACGGCTCCGAATATTGGGCAAGACAGAAGAAGCATGACCAGCGAATGCATGTCACAGAGATGAGTATGTTGCGATGGTCGGCTGGAATTACTCTGCATGACAAAGTGCGCAATAAGCAAGTGCGAGGATCTTTTAAAGTTGTACCCATCAGCGACAAGATGGAGGAAAAACAGCTCCGTTGCTATGGTCGCGTCAGAAGACGAAATGAACACCATTTAGTACAGAAAGCTCTCGCCATCGAAGAGCCGAAGAGAAGAAGAGGGCGTTCTAAGGCAACATGGAAACGAACGGCTGAGGAAAAGTGGAAGTGCCATTAGATCTGGTGCAAGAACGTCGGACATATTCTCTCCGAGTCAGACGAGCCGACCCTGAGTGAGCTCGGGAGTGCCCGTTTTATGGGTACATATACGGCCAGGAAAGAAAAAGAAGTAGTTTGTCGGGTAAACACCACGTTTTGCGTTCATCTCTACCAAGAAGAGTTCTGACAGCTAGCACAGGAAGGAGAGCCAACTGTAGTGCCGTTGCACGGTGTTGCCACATTAATACATTCCATTCTTCTTCTCGTTTTCGTGTTCGTTCACATAGCTGTATTCTGTAAAAATGAAATTGCATGGCGTATGGCTTTCAGTGCCGGCAGTGTCCGAGGACAAGTTCGGCTCGCCAGATACACGTCTTTTATTGTGACTCCCATAGGCGACCTGCGCGTCGTGATGAGGATGAAATGATAATGAAGACGACACATAAACCCAGCCCCCGCGCCAGCGAAATTAACCAATTATGGTTAAAATTCCCGACCCCGAATCGAACCCGGGACCCCTGTGACCAAAGGCCAGTACGCTAACCATTTAGCCATGGATCCGGTCGCTGTATTCTGTTGTAGCGTGCGACAAGATTTTTTTTTTTTGCTAGGGGCTTTACGTCGCACCGACACAGATAGGTCTTATGGCGACGAGCGACAAGATCTAACTGACAAGTGGAAGGTCTGACAATTTCAATCAACTCCAGGCGGGCAGCAGGAACGTCTCCATGGCGACTGCAGTGGGCCCGCCTACGTTACCATGGCACGAATGAACTCTCCCTGTGCTAGCTGTCAGAACGCTTCTTTCAATATTAGGACTGTAGACACAGGCCAGATCAAAATGTAGCTTCAACTGAAGTCTGAGCCTCATTTATGGCTGTGTGTTTGAAAGCTGGTGACATATTGGCAGGATTTTAGTCGAGGGTATACGCGGGTATACGCCTGTATGCCCTCTCGTTAACTCCACTTATTACAGTATACCTTCTGATTTCTTGGTTATACCTTCGACTTCGGCATCTTTCCTTTTTAATGTCACGATTCTGTCAGCGAGTATTAACTCTCCAGTTACGCTCATAATCGTGAACATCGAATAATAATAATGAATAATAATGAATAATATTACCAGCCATCACTTATTTAAGGTCATCACTGTTCGTTGCTTAAGTCTCCAGCCTTACGTCCATACATTCAAATGCCTCACCAGTTGACCGATTTAAGTCTGAGAAATGCATGAAGACGTGGTTGCAAAACCACTCTACTACAACTTACGCCAATTCAAAAGTTTGTTCCAGTGAAAAAAGTGATGGCAAATAAAGAAAAAAACACCGTGGTCTATTTTTAATAAATAGCTGGAAGTAGGTCCAGTAGAAAACTACTGTGTAAGCAAATTACGATTTTTCAGATTGGTGCATTCAAAAATGATTTGTCTTTGTCATCATGAAATGTCTTATATATGCCTCATTTATGCCAAATTGAGGGAAGTTTGTTGTAACTAGTTGTAACCCACTAATTTTAAACGTCAGGGTGGTCTTGCATCCGCGATTTGTCATTACTGTCTTAGAGTATACCCTGTGAGAATTTCGGGATTACAGTGCTGCGTATTGGTGATAATGAGGAATGGCATTTTGACGATGCCTAGTGCGCCTGGGGGTAGTTTTCATTCAGTACCCAAACAGGATAAAATGGGCCTCCTTGACAATTACAACCGCTCTCAGGCCAGCAAGATTTGTCTCCGTGATATTTGCGGAGAAGGTGAAATGGGTGCGACCGTGGCTTATAAAGGAACTGTCCTGGCATTCGCCTAAGTGCAGGAGAATTGAAAACCATTCTAAGGACAGCCGACGGTGGAGACCAGTCCGACTCCATCTCCCGAATATAGAATTGCAAGTCTAGCCAAACATTAGCCGCTGTTTATCCGAAGCCGACACTACTCGGTGTGGGTGTGATGTTGCGAAAGGTGCTAGCCCAGCGAGGAAAGCAATGGGAAACTACCTCACTCCTCATCGCGCCTTGTACGTTTAATTATAGCGCCACCAACGTTTTTCCTTTGCGGTTTATTTATAATTGCATAAACTTTGGTGGTGGTATTTCAGGGTTCAAGCAAGCTCCTGGCTAAAGATCTAACAGAAAAACACTGAATTTGTCACCAGACAACGTATGACATGGATCGCCGAAGAGGCTTCTTTCCATCTTTCAAATCCGCTAAGTTGGAATCCGTAAGCTGGCGCTCCACAATACCACCAATCTACAGACAGCGCGATGTCTAATATTCTGAGCCGTGACCGAATGAAAATGAAAACCTACAACCTGTCTTCCAGTCATTGACCGGGTCAGGGATGGAATGAATGAAGCAGATACAGGCTATTAGTACGATGGGGTCGCCACTCCCAAAGTGATTTATTAATGACTGATAGATGCTACGAAATGAGAATGGAGAGTGTTGCTGGAATGAAAGATGACAGGGAAAACCGGAGTACCTGGAGAAAAACCTGTCCCGCCTCCGCTTTGTCCAGCACAAATCTCACATGGAGCGACCGGGATTTGAACCACGGTATCCAGCAGTGAGAGGCCGACGCGCTGCCGTCTGAGCCACGGAGGCTCCCCCCGTGACCGAATAACTAAAGAAAATATTCGTTGCTTAAACGTTAATTTTATTTCAGTAACCTTCCAACTGATGACATTGAATCACCATCAACAACATGAAATCGTAACAGAATATCTATTTTTTCATTATCACCTGTCATATATTTAGTGACGTCGAAACAAAGCGCTTTATTCTCTACTCGGACTGCACCCAGTGAAATTGTATTTAAAGCCTCTCGACAGAAGTAACTAGTAATATCCGAAAGCGATGCGCAATATTTCCAGAATTTCCGTACCTCGTCATGCATCACGATATCATGTGCTGAACACTGTAATAGAACTGGTCGCACACACGAGCTGGAGGGGCGCAGCGTTACCGGAAATTTATACGGGAAATCAAATTGTACGCCCGCCGTCGGTTTCTGGGTGGCCTCGTTACAGCTTCCGGCGGTGTCACCGCTCAAAACAACCCTCGGTGGCATGTGACATTCATTATACACGGACTGTGAACACATCGAAGATGGTACGGTATATCGGATAATTAGCTTGCTCGTAATACAACACCGTACACTGCCTAAAGCAAGGGAACATAGCTGCTATCTCCAGTCAGACTCCATGTTAATCAAGGCATTCCCAACAGTGACAACAAAGGATGACAAGAAAACTGTCAGGATATCGCCGGATATTTTTAACGCAAAACAAATTTCATAATTCTGGAACCGTACTCAGGTTGGTGAGCGTGTTCAAAATATGAATGTGTGTAGCCCTGGGGTTTCTTTTGGGAGATGGAGGGTTCGAATCCCACCGTCGGCAGTCCTCCAGACGGCCGCGGTTTCCTATTTTCACAACAGGAAAATGCTGGGACTGTACCTCAATTAAGGCCACAGCCGCTGTCTTCCCAATTACAGCACATCCCTACCCTTGCGTCAATGAATACTTTCAATGTGTTACTGCGACCTAACAACAAATAAACGTTTCTAATTGAACTGAAATAACTTGTAGACAACACTTGCGACGACAGTGTTCAATACCTCATTTTAAAGGGGAAGGACAAGTGTAACTAACAAAAAAAGTCTTACTTTGTTACGACGTCATTGGGTGGTGTGACAATTTCCCCCTCTGATTAGTGTTAATAGAGGGCGGTTGCTCAGTGTACCTCCTGCTGAAAAATAATCACCACCACCTCCGACGCGTCATCGGGTGATGCAGCAACAATGCTGCCATCTTGAGTTACTAAAGTCACCGTGCCGCGCGGCTAGTAATTAATGTAGCTCTGGATTTCTGTCTGGTAGCACGTCGTGTGGGGTGGCATTTGATTCGCTTAAATATGCCTTTGCTGGCGGGACCTAGTGTTTACAGCGCACTAAGTCTTCTGGTATGGGCTAAGGAAATTTTGTTACTTTCATAGATCTGTCTGTGTCTTATCCTTGGTTCTGACAATATGAAAGTGACTGAGGTATGAGCAATGCCATTCCTTACGCAGCCAGTCCCTGCTATGAATGGTGTGGAAATATTGCACATAGGGTCGGTTGGTGCATGCATTTCAGTGGGCTTGGCAGACTGATATGTAATAGCAACTTCTGGCTCGGTGAGGAAAGCAACGGGAAACTACCTCACTCCTCATTTCCCCAGTACGCCTCTTCAGTGATGCCTAGGTCATCTATGACAGCTCATGGCGGAACTGTTGAGGATCCAACCAGCCTTCGGGCTGATGACTAAACATACATAAATACAGCAAATGTAATTCAAATAGTGAACGTCATCTTATTTTTTAACAAATTTGCTTAACGTCGCACCGATACAAGTAAGTCTTATGGCGGCGATGTGATGGGAAAGGGTTAGGAGTAGGAAGGAAGCGGCCGTGGCGTTAATTAAGGTATACAGCCCCAGTATTTGCCTGGTGTGAAAATAGAAAACCACGGAAAATCATCTGCAGGGCCACCGACAGTGGGGTTCGAACCCACTGTCTCCCAAAAGCAAGCTCACAACTACGCGATCCTAACCGTACGGCCAACTCGCTTGATGAACATCTGAAAAATTGCCGCGCGAAGAAGTGTGAAAATATCGCGACATATGGAAAATAAGTAGCTTCAAAATCATCGAATACGCATTCGAAAGGATACAGAGGAGTGTCAGAGTTCAAAAAATCTAAAATGACAAATGTGCAGAAAAACACTTATCGGCAGCGTCTCAAAGTGAAGGAGAGTTCCGCACTGCTCGAGCCCGAGTTGTTCTACCGCCTCAGTGTTGGAAAATTGTGTGGAACTTACGGTCTTGAAGATGTGCAGATTTGTTTAGCATTAAGAAATGAAATAAAATTACAACAGAAACATTTCATACCGATACTAACTAGACCAGGCAAGTCTAGGTCACGAGCTGACTGACAGTTCTGCGTGCATAGGAGACAGGTGTTTACGAGCGCCAGTCCAGGACGATATTCGATAGTGCAAGCCAGGAGGGTTTTACATTAAAAACCAAACCAAACCAAACCCAACCTCATGGCACTAAAGCCCTTGACGGGCCTTCGCCTACCAAGCGACCGCTGTTCAGCCCGAAGGCCTGCAGCTTACGAGGTGTCGTGTGGTCAGCACGACGAATCCTCTCGGCAGTTATTTTGGCTTTCTAGATCGGGGCCGCTATCTCACCGACAGGTATCTCCTTCAATTCTATTAATCACGTAGGCTGAGCGGACCTCGAACCAGCCCTCAGGTCCAGGTAAAAATCCCTGACCTGGCCGGGAATCGAACCCGGGGCCTCCGGGTAAGAGGCAGCACGCTACCTCTACACCACGAGGCCGGCGGGTTTTACATTACACGCTCATAACTACTGTACTCCGTGCAATACATGTACCGGTAAACATTCTTTCATATACGGACAAACATAATTAAATATGTTCAACACGGCGTTTGCATAAATTGGGCGAAACAACATGCTTTGTAATCACCGTGCATCAAGAACATAAATAACAACTTTAAAGGTTGCCATAATCAATGAAAAAAAAAAAAAAAGGCTTTTCTTAGAGGCTTAACATGCTGAACTCTCCTATGAACAGTTATGAAGCAGAATAATACCGGATAGTACTGCGTTGCACATGTGGATTTGGCCCTGTTTTAGGCCAGATGCCCTTCCTGACACTAACCCTAGTCTCTATTGCGTGTTTCTGTGGTGGTTGGTAGTATGTTTTTGTTTTTTAATTTCGTGTGGCTATTTCTAGCCGAGTGCAGCCCTTGTAAGGCAGACCCTCCGATGAGGGTGGGCGGCATCTGCCATGTGTAGGTAACTGCGTGTTATTGTGGAGGAGGATGGTGTTATGTGTGGTGTGTGAGTTGTAGGAATGTTGGGGACAGCACAAACACCCAGCCCCCGGGCCATTGGAATTAACCAATTAAGGTTAAAATCCCCGACCCGGCCGGGAATCGAGCCGGGGATCCTCTGAACCGAAGGGCAGTATACTGACCATTCAGCCAGAAAGTCGGACAATCATTCCGAACACTACGCCGGTAATATATCGCTTCTGTAGCCGAATGCCACGTTCTTATAAACTTAAACACAAGAAAATAGGCTACGATAAAAGTAACATCTCTGCAAGCTACCGTGCTGGTACAAAATGACACAAATACACCCTCACACCAACAAATTACTGTGTCAACTCTTACTTCACAGCTTATATAGCTATATGTTTCAACCATTACTGTAGACCAAAACAGGTAACTGGAGCCTGCACTGCCCTGAGTCAGCAACGCAGGGAAGTACAAGCCGAGTGAGGGGAAAGAGATTTGTACTCACGTGCACAGGTATTTCTAGCACGGGCACTGCGCTTACGGCTGGCAGTGTTTGACACCCGTGAACTAGATACTTTATTTCAATACCGATCACCCCGTATGTATTTTACATCGAAACCTCAGTCCATGACCTCATATAACGTCCATCGTCTAACCACTCAGTCCGGTCTTGAGACGAGGCAGCAACAGAACCTGAAGTGTCGAGGGAACAGGGAGAGAGCCTGTTTCTACATCATATTAAGATAATTAAAAGTGAATGTACGAAAAATAGGTTATGATTCTGAACTTATAAATCAATCAGTGAATCCGACCCGCAATGCCCTACCTTCCCAGAAAATATCTTAAAACAATAATAGGTATATTATTGACCAAGGGACTGCTTCCAAAGCACAATCCTGAATTGTTCATGCTTGTTGTCTAAATGGGTCCAAAATCCAGGTCGACGGCCCCTCATAATGGTACTTATCCCTAGTAAAGTAGAACCATGTTATTTCTCATATCAAAACTAGTGTAGACTCAAGGTGTTCCACACATTATGGTACTACTCACAAGTATTGTACGTGGCACAGGTAACGCAGATCCATGGTGTTTCTCACATAATGGCGCCACTCACAGGCAACGCAAACCCACTGTATTCCTCACACAGGTGTACTAATTACGACCGCCGGTATTCTCGTGGTGTTTCTCACATAGTGGGTACCAATCACAGGTACTGTTAACCTACAGTGAACCACTCTCTGGTGCTACTAATCACAAACCTATTGTGTACCTAACACAGTGGTATTACCCGCTAGTAAAGGCGACCCATGGTGTTCCCCGCATGATGTTACTAATCACAAATAGTTTCATGGCTCTAATTCAATCATCCCTTGGTCGCCCGTTTTAGACGCCTCTTACGACAAGCAGAGGATACCGTGGGTGTATTCTTCACCTGCGTCCCCCACCCACAGGGGTTAAGACGAATTTCATGAAATACGAAGACCTACGTCTTTGATATCTTTCAAGCAGGATAAGAAGCACGCCGAAACATAGTGGGACCAGTCAGTACCACAGTATAAACAAGCCTCTCACAAGGAGCTGTATATAGCAGAAACTATTGTATACATCAGTGATATACAAGTATAGTGATGTCGACGACATCAAAAGAGGAACCGTGGAAAAATCACCCGCAAGATGCTCAGGTCCAAAATAGTATAGTAAAAGATCATTAGCAAGTCAAAAGTTTCATCTTCTTTCAATGATTCACATAACTGAAGAACGCGTTTGTTTTCAATTTGCTTTATGTCGCACCGATGATTGGATAGTAAAGGGCTAGGAGTGGGAAGGAAGCGGCCGCGGCCTTAAAAGGTACAGCCCCAGCATTTGCCTGGTGTGAAAATGGGAAACCATTGTAAACGATCTTCAGAGCTGCCGATAGTGGGGTTCGACCCCACTATATCCCGAATGCAAGCTGCCAGCTGCATGACCCTTCATTTCAAAATACAGTACATCTCATTGTATTGTATCTCTCAACAGGGTCGATAATCACAAATAATGAACAAGAAAGAAGTGTAGCACGTCACCTATAAAAGCAGGTTACACTAACAATGAAGTCAGCGCAAAGACGTTATCGTTACAACCAACAAAGAAAGCCCGACGAACCTTGCAACAGCACTCAAGTTTCATTTCCTGACGAATAAAGACAACTCAAGACACAGCTGTTCAGATATACAAAGGGAACCTCCCAATTAGCCTGGAAAAGCAAAATAAAATACCACCGTTATTAATTAAATTGCAGAATAAACTAGCTTACAGTACATCCTTCTGGAACTAGTCTACAATATCGTAACTTCTTACATGTAACAAAGATTTCCATACAGATACAGGCTTTCAGTACAGACGTAACAAACTAGTCAAATAACAACAACAACAACAACAACAACGGAAAAAGGAAACAATAGTAATAGCCTTAAAGTTAAGGGTCTTCTTACAATGAAGTCATTTCGAAGTAAATAATAAATCAAATATAAAGTTCTAGGGAGTCTATGGCAGAGATACAAGTCGGCAGAACTAACTCAGAAGACCGTTGCGGTGATGGTAACAATAAACAAAGAATCATTTTTATTCCACAAATTTGCAATCAAAAATAACCGAACAAATCCTGGATGTCTCAATATACCTCTTCCTCGTATTTAAATTTACCAAATCATTGTTCTGTCACTAATTTGAACGAGCATCTAGTCATTTGCAACCTGACCTTTCCACTTGTGATATTCTGCCACAGCACACTGCACAAGGTACCTTCCATGTCAGCATGCTTCAATTATGAGCGATTCCACATTAGAATCAAACGTATCGCCGGGCTAAGTGGCTCAGACGGTTGAGGCGAACTTGGCAGGTTCGATCCTGGTTCAGTCCGGTGGTATTTTAAGGTGCTAAAATAATTCAGCCTCGTGTGGGTAGATTCCCGGCACGTAAAAGAACGCCTGCGGAACTAAATTCCAACACCTCGGCGTCTCCGAGACCCGTAAAAGTAGTTAGTGGACTTTCGCCAGCTATGTTACTCCGGAAGTAGTAATGTCCATCGACTATCTTTCAGTCCCGGTACGCGGAGAGGGACCTAAAGCACAAGATTAAAAAAAAAAAAATAGTTCGTGGTTCTAGCTTCAATGCTTCAGAAGACACTAATTATTTAGTGCTGCTATTAACACCCCCCCCCCGTTTTTTATTTACAGAAAATGCAATTAATTACACCTTTCACTAATTTTCTTAGGAACTACTTATTCATGACATCGAGTGGCGAAGACTCGAACTGCTGCTTAACTTAGTTTGTTAAGAAGACCCGCAGGTAGCGCACGATGTCAAAAAACAGAAATGAAATTTTTACACCTCAGACACTTCTGTTCCGCTGTACTATGAAACTTCCATTGCCGACTTTGGGTCCCTTTCCGCGCGACGGGTCACGTATTATAAAGAGAAAATGTAAGTTTGTTTCTATGTGGCGGGTAATCTCGGGAATCACTAAACCAATTTTAGTCATTCTTTCCCCATCAGGAAGCGTATTTCTTACAGCTCGGAAATGCCGCACTATTTAAACTGTTTCTTTATAATTTAGAGTTTTCTTCAAATTATAGTCATCCTCACTGGAGGACGGATGATTTATTTTTAATAAATCTTACTAATACTAGAACTGTACAGAAAATTTGATGTTTTACCTTGCACTTAGTGGCAGCATGTAAATACACGAGGCTGTTCCTAAATAAATGAAAATGTATATACAGTAGGTAGTACATTTACTTCTAACTTTAGCAATCGATGAAATTAATATACATGAATATAAATACATCCGGAACTTCAACCAATCAAAAGCTGTCTACTGCAATAGAATCGCTTACGTATTATCGCATCTACTGTTATCAAATATATCTGTGTAACTTCTTTGCTCTAATATCTTGATTCAGTTGTCTTCATTAATACAATGACGCTAGTGCATTATTCCGATGAAGCCGACATCAGACTTTTTTGGAGACTGTGGCCCGTTCTGAAAGTTTTGTTCTCTGTATAGGTCATGAGTGTTTGTCTTCTAGTGTGTCTAAAACAAATTTTTTACTTTCCTTGACCTGTCTCAGTCTCATCCTTGGATTTGCCGACAGTGACTGAGGTATGAGCGATGTTAGTAATGCCATTCCTACCGCAGCCGGTCACTGCTATAAATGGTGTGAAAATGTCGCTCATAGAGTCGGATGGTGCTTGATATATACTGTAACAGCATCCGCTAGTTCGGTGAGGAAACAAAGGGAAAGTAGAGCACTGCTCATTTCCCTAGTATTTCTCTTCAATGACACCCAGGCCTCTAGGCGGAGTATTCAAGGATCAAACCGACATTTGGGCTGAATACTCAACATGCATATAGGTTGTGAATACTTATGTATTCGATTTGTTTTAAGTTTGTGCATTTTTCTTATAACTCCTGATTTAATTTTGTAGTTATTCGATAAATAGCAATACTACCAGCTCGAACTCCAGATTCTCTCTAGATATAATCTGGACCTCTCGTCATATTGTTACAGACTAATTTGTTTTATGAACTGTAGATTATATATTTTTGTTGCTTACCAATCATCAAGATCACGTTTCCAGGTGTGGGTGACGGAAGGTCTACCGCAATTGGATTCCCGAATCATCGAACACGACCTGTCATTTATTACCTTTAATTCTGACAATCAATGTTATTCTTTTTATCTTCCTGGCGCAGAATATTTATTTTCTATTTTGTACCGCTAGTCCTCAGAGATTCAGAGATAGGTTATTTACATCCTAAACGTTAATATGTCATTCTAACATCACCATCTGAACATTTACAAACAATCAGAGTAGACTAACACAAGGGAATGACGAACTTCACAGCACGTATCAATTATTCAGTGAGCGAGACAGTATCATTGCCGATACGCAGTGGACACATAACCGTCTGCACGGAACAGCAGTTAACAATTTAAACACAATCACGTCCAGCAGTTAACCATTGGGGCGCAACCGATTACTACTAAAACTGGCCAGCTGTGCAGTTTATCTTCATATTTACACAAATGTCGCACGATTATCCACTAATGACGTTATCGTACACACACAGCGCAGGGATTCTTGATGAGGCTAACACCGATACTCTTTGATAATATCATCCATAATTTCCAAAGCATACAAGATATTAATGATCTTGTAATCATTAAGGGAAGAATTACTCAAAGCAGTATTATCGGATCTTTATGTGTTTTCTTATATATATCTATATATATAAAATAACTTGTCCTGACTGACTGACTGACTGACTGACTGATTCATCATCGCAGAGCCAAAACTACTGGACGTAACGAAATGACATTTTGGGGATATATTCATATTAAGATGTAGGTGCTCGCTAAGGGAGGATTTTTGGATATTCCTTCGCTAAGGGGGTGAAAAGAGGGGTGAAATTTTAAAATGAGTGTGTCTATATCTCGAAAGTTTAAAAGTTTACAGATGTAAAAATTGGTATTTACAATCTTCTTTAAAAATAAGGAAACACGTATTTTTTGTTTTCAGAAAATCCCAATAAGAGGGGTGAAAAGGGGTGAAAATGGGGAAAATGGGTTGAATGCCCTCAATCAGTATACCAGTACTTATATCTCAGAAACTGAAGATATTACAGACCTGAAAATTGGTACTTTTGATCTCTTTTAAAAATAAAGAAACACGTATTTTTTTGTTTTTGGAAAATCCAATTAATGGGAGGGTGAAAAGGGGGTGAATTTTTAAAATGAGTGAATCTATATCTCCAAACTTTTAAAGTTTTCAGATGTAAAAATTGGTATTTAGAATCTTCATTAAACATAAAGAAACACGTATTTTTTTGTTTTCGGAAAATCGCAATAGGAGGGGTGAAAAGGGGTGAAAAAGGGGTTGAATGCCTTTGATGAGGCTACATATATTTCAGAAACTGAAGATATTACAGACCTGAAAATTGGTGTTTGGGATCTCCTTTAAAAATAAAGAAACACGTATTTTTTTGTTTTTGGAAAATCAATTAATGGGGGGTGAAAAGGGGGTGATTTTTTAAAATGAGTGTATCTATATCTCAAGACTGTTACAGTTTATAGATGTAAAAATTGGTATTTAGAATCTTCTTTAAAAATAAAGAAACACGTATTGTTTTGTTTTCGGAAAATCCCAATAGGAAGGGTGTAAAAGGGTGAATAATGGGTTGAATGCCTTTAATGAGGCTACTTATATTTCAGAACCTGAAGATATTACAGACCTGAAAATTGGTATTTGGGATCTACTTTAAATGTAAAGAAACACGTATTTTTTCGTTTTTGGAAAATCCAAATATTGAGGGGTGAAAAGGGGGGTGAATTTTTTAAAATGAATGTGTCTACATCTTAAAACTTTAAAATTTACAGATGTAAAAATTGGTAGTTAGAATCCCCTCTAAAAATAAAGGAACACGTATTTTTTTTGTTTCCTGTAAATCCCAATAGGAGGGGTGTAAAAGGGTAAAAAGTGGGTTGAATGCCTTTAATGAGGATACATATATCTCAGAAACGGAAGATATTACAGAACTGAAAATTTGTATATGGGATCTCCTTTAAAAATAAAGAAATACGTATTTTTTTAGTTTTTGGAAAATCCTATTAATGGCGGTTAAACAGAAGTGACAAATTGGGGTGAAATTTTTGAAAGATTATCTTGGAAACGTAAAATGTTATAGACGTAAAAAGTGGGTGTTTGGAATCTCCTGTAAATGTAAAGAAACATAGGTGATTTGTTTTTGGAAACTCCACTTAAGGGGAACCCAAAAGGGGTGAAATTTTAAAATGAGAATTTTTACAGTATATCTAAAAAAAACTTAACATGTTACAGAAGTGAAAAATGGTATTTTTATCTCTATTAAACGTGTATTTTTAATTTTCGGAAATACCACTTGGGTGGAGGGTGGGTGAAAGTGACTGAAAATGGTGTTGAATTATTTTAATTAGGCTACTGATATCTTAAAAATGAAGATGCTACAGACGTGAAATTTGATATTTGCAATCTGCTTTAAAAGTAAAGAAACACGTATTCTCGGAAAATCCAATGAAGCGGGGGGAGGGGGGTGAAAGAATTGAAAAATTAATTGACTTTAATTGTATGAGAATATATACATCTAATAAAAACTAAAGTTGTTACAGACGTGAATATTCGTATTTGGATCTCCTTTAAAAACAAAGAAAAATGCGTTTTGGGGGGGAAACCATCTTGGGGGGCGGGAGTGTAAAGGAGTTGAATTCCTTTCATGAGGACACATAAATCTAAAAGTGAAGAAGTTAGAGTCGTGATAATTGGTATTTAGAAGATCCTTCACTATTAAAGAAACAAGTATTTTTTGCGGGAAAATTCACTTAGGGGGGGGGGGGGAGTAGTTTGAAATGAAGTGACAAAAGTAAATCATATTTATGGGGATACTTATATCTCAAAACTGAAGGTAATAGACGTGAACATTGGTGTTTGGAATCTCCCTTAAACATAAAGAAACACGCCTTCTTTTAATTTTTTTTTTTGGGGGGGGGGGTTGGCAGTAAAAACTAACGGCGGTGGGGTGTAAAAGGAGGTGAGACCAATTGATTTTACTGTTCTTAATGTACTTATAAGGATCCTCCGTTGCTCAGGCGGCAGCGCGCCCGCCTCTCACAGCTGGGTTCCGTGGTTCAAATCCCGGTCACTCCATGTGACATTCGTGCTGGACAAAACGGAGGCGGGACAGGTTTTTATCCGGATACTCAGGTTTTCCCTGTCATCATTCATCCCAGCAACACATAATAGTAATAATAATAATAATAATAATAATAATAATAATAATAATAATAATAATAATAATAATAATAATAATGATGTTCCGGACCGTCGTCAAATGTGCGGACCGCGCTGGAAACGGCTCCTGGACGGGTAATGACTAAGAATGCAGTCCGGCCGCGGGTTCAGTGCCGCCAAGGCACCCAATATGACACCACGCCGGATCTCCTGAAGGATTTTATCCAGATTAAAAATGATTATAGGCAAATACGGTATGGCAAAGATTTACGGACCCAACTGGGAATAATACCTGAGCCTAGCCCGGGAAGTACGAAATCGATTGCTGGAAAGGAAGATTGAAAAATGGGAGCAAACGTGCCGTAATCTAATAGAAAACGAGTCAGATCGGAAATTTTGGTGGATTCTCGCTGAAAACGTGTCAGATCGCGAATTTCGGCGGATTATATATCTAAAACAATAAGCATTCAATTATAAATTTCAGTATAATACCGTAGCGAAGCACGGGTACCTTGCTAGTAAATCATATGAGTAAAGAACTGCAATACGAGATAAATTCCGAATGGGGATCACTATAAGTACCCAGATGTTATTATTCATTGGAGTAATCACATAAACGTGATTGTAAATAAAGGGTACAGATCTCTGCACATGGTTATGAGGGTATTTAGGGGTTATAGTAAGGATGTGCAGGACAGAGCATACAAGTCACTGATAAAATCCCAACTAGAATATGACTTACTTGACTTAATTCCTATTACTCCTGGGTGGAGCATAGGGCACATACAAGAGCTCTCCATCTGACTCGATTTGCTGCCACAGTTTTGAAGTTCTTCCAGGACTTCCCAACTGACGCCGCCTCCGCTTCTACTGTTCGACGCCATGTTATCCTTAGTCTCCCTCTTCTTCTAACTCCTTGTGGGTTCCATTCCAAAGCCTGTTTTGGAATGCTGTCAGGACCTTTACGCATTGTGTGACCTATCCATTTCCATTTACGTTCTTCTATCTGGATATCAGTCTTGCGTTGTTGGGTACGCTCCCACAATTCCTGCTTTGATATATCTGGCCATCGCACTCCTAGGATGGTTCTCAAACATCTGTTAATGAGTATGGTTCTAGTGTAGGAGGCCCTCACCAGGGTTACTCGATTCGAGAACTGGAAAAATCCAAAGAAAAACAGCTTGATTTGTTCTGGATGACTTCCGACAAAGGAGTACCGCTACAAAAACGTTGCGAAGACTTGGGGAGAAAGTAGCGAATAGCTCGACTAAGTGGTATATTCCGAGCTGTCAGTTCGATTCGAGAACTGGAAAAATCCAAAGAAAAACAGCTTGATTTGTTCTGGATGACTTCCGACAAAGGAGTACCGCTACAAAAACGTTGCGAAGACTTGGGGAGAAAGTAGCGAATAGCTCGACTAAGTGGTATATTCCGAGCTGTCAGTGGAGAGATGGCGTGGAATGACATTCGCAGACGAATGAGTTCGAGTGGTGTTTTTGAAAGTAGGAAAGATCACAATAGGAAGACAAAGCTGGAATTCAAGAGGAGAAATTGGGGCAAATATTCGTTAATAGGAAGAGGAGTTAGGGATTCGAATAATTTTCCAAGGGAGATGTTCAATAAATTTCCAAATTATTTAAGGGAAGTCTAGGTAAACAACAGAACACCTCAAGACAGAATTGCATGTGCCATGATGAGCGCGAACCTTCGTTAAGGAGACGGCGCTGTAGGAAGAAGAAGTGGAAGAAGGTACATATCTCCCCTAATGCGCCTGCTTCAAAGTAGACTTGCAGTGGTGTTTCATCTATGAACTAGCCACCAGCATCTTGGGCTGCCACACCGGAGTGTTGGCTTCACAAATGTCCGGCTCCATGGTAAACGATTAACATGTTTACCTTTGGTCCAAGGATATTTCGGTTCGATTCTCGAATCGAGGATTTTAGTTTTCGTTAGTCAATTCCTATGGCTCAAGGGATGGGTATTAGTGCCGTCTTCAGCATTATAATTCATATTAGGCAGGGCTCCATCTTCACAGACGCGCAGGTCGCCTACAGGAAGTCAACTCAGAAGATCAACACCAGGCCTCTCCGAGGGTCACATGCCTTTATACCTATCTATTTTTCAGCTGCAACCAACAGTCAACTACGCGGTATGATACTTTTACTGAAGTAGTTTTACCATCCATATCAGCTTCTAGTAAGATGCACTGTCTCAACTACCCGCGCCTGGCAATCAATTTACGATATTTTCCGGTAATTTGAACTCGTTCAAATCCTTCAAGTCATTCTCCAGGCCGTAAATACTCATTCAATTTGGCGCAGTGAAGCACAACAAGTCTTTTTCCTTCAGACCGCGTTGTTAACGTAATTTAATTAGTAAGGGAATCCTCTCCGGTTTCAATTAACGCAGTCTTACATGCGGTGCACCTTGTTGAGGATTAAACCCGGCTCGCCTTGTGTGCTCCGTCACAATAATCAGGTTACAATCTTGATTGAATTTGGAGTCTATTTGTGAGCGCAACGCGCATCTCCTCATCACTTGACGACTCGCGAAGAAAATGCTTCGTCAGGAAATGGGGTAGAATGTTGTAAACGCGGAGGAAAAGAGGTAAATAATTAAACAAGGGAGTGGATGTCAGAATCCATTAGTAATTCTAATTGGGTGTAGTAACGGAACGACCGGGCGAGTTGGCCGTGCGCGTAGAGGCGCGCGGCTGTGAGCTTGCATCCGGGAGATAGTAGGTTCGAATCCCACTATCGGCAGCCCTGAAGATGGTTTTCCGTGGTTTCCCCATTTTCACACCAGGCAAATGCTGGGGCTGTACCTTAATTAAGGCCACGGCCGCTTCCTTCCCACTCCTAGGCCTTTCCTATCCCATCGTCGCCATAAGACCTATCTGTGTCGGTGCGACGTAAAGCCACTAGCAAAAAAAAAAAAAAAAAAGTAACGGAACGATACCGGGAGCCTTGGTACATTCGACAATGAACAAGAATTTGGTTGATAATAATAATAATGATAATAATAATAATAAATGGCTCCAAACAAGGGCCGAGGCAGACAGGGATTTGTACGTAGATGAAAGAAACAGAGCGAAACAAAAAGAAGCCGTGGGAAGATTTTGTTAATAACCTGGAAAGGCTAGGTCAAGCAGCAGGGAAACCTTTCTGGACAGTAATAAAGAATCTTAGGAAGGAAGGGAAGAAAGAAATGAACAGTGTTTTGAGTAATTCAGGTGAACTCATAATTGATCCCAGGGAATCACTGGAGAGGTGGAGGAAATATTATGAACATAATCTCAACGCAAAAGGAAATCTTCCTGGTGGTGTTGCAAACAGTCAAGCTCATGGGGAAGAGAAAAATGAGGCTGGTGAAATTACGCTTGAGGAAGTGGAAAGGATGATAAATAAACTCCATTGTTATAAAGCAGCAGGAATAGATGAAATTAGACCTGAAATGGTGAAGTATAGTTGGAAGGCAGGGATGAAATGGCTTCATATAGTAGAAAGATTAGCATGGAGTGTTGGTAAGGTACCTGCAGATTGGACAAAATCAGTAATTGCACCTATCTATAAGCAAGGGAACAGGAAGGATTGCAACAACTATCGAGGTATCTCATTGATTAGTATTGTAACGGTTCAAATCCCGTTACAAGATGATATCTGTATTTTAATTATTTTATCTGTATTATTATTATTATTATTATTATTATTATTATTATTATTATTATGTCCGTATTATTATTATTTTATCTGTGAGATTACTATTATTTTGTTATAATTATTATTCAATTCTAGTACGCAAAGCTTGTCGCATGCGTATTTGTAATTGAGTGTATGCATATATACGTATATGTAGATTAACATTAAATACCTGTACAGTGAGAGTTTCGATATATCAGATGTTGAGTGTGACATCCTTACATTGTGCAATATTGCTGGCATTTCTGCCAAGTCATTGCCAAGTCATGGCTACGTCATCGTGAGCTTTTAGAATATTCGCTCAGAGACTCAGCCGCCCCGGGGGATTTCACCATTACATGCAACGGTTTGTGGCGTTGTGGGAGTATGTCATTGTTATTTCTGGAGATTACGTAGCTGTGTCAACCAACGTCTATAAAAGGTGGATGCACATTGTAGCGTCAGTCATTAGTTAAACGGAAGCAGTACAGTGAAGAAGCCAAAATGGATAAGTGAACAGTCATTACTTAAACGGAAGCAGTACAGTGAACAAGTCTACTAGATGAAGAGGTCAGTCAACGAGTGTGAACGAGAGATGGAGAAGACTCAGTGAGCCATTAATTATTGGTCATTGAGAGAGTGAGGCCAAAGTTGGTCAGTCACTTAGTGGAAGACACGGACGCAAGGGCTTACCATGGAGTCAGAGAGGGCAACCCTGGACCTGCCAAGAGGTAATACCATATTGACTTACAAAGAAGTCAGATGATATGGAGAAGAAGCAGTCACAAGGATGTATCACCAAGTTAGGCGTGACACATCTACAGTAAACACCAGATCAAAGGATTACGTCGTAAATACACTCAAAGTGTTGAAGGTACAGTCAAGTGAATCAGTGAGGGAAATATTTCGTATAAATTGTTAAATGTCCGGTCAAGAAGAATTCAAATTCATGCCTAGTTTCTTTCAGTTGCAATGTCATAATTTCATATTCTCATCTGTTTTATCGCAACAAGACTCACTATTTTTTTATATATTATTTAAAGAATATATTTTGTTCTATCAAACGAATTCATAGTTTTATTTCAATGACAGTAAAATATCTTAACCTCAAAATTAATGGGGAAACCGAACGCCAATCTCCTTTTCCCAGAACTTATATGGTATGTTGTCAAAAGTAAGCTTATTACCCCACATCCTAGAGATAGTCAAGAGTCTCATTCTATTATTGCTGCACTAAGTGGCAGCTGGCGCCCTTCAAATAACGTATGTGTAAGTAAGCAGGTAACAAGTAAGTGTGAGTACAAGGTTCGACGATTATGTATTTTATTTAATGAATATTAATTTTCAGATTTCCAATATAAATGCAGATATTTCAGATATTCAGATTTTTCCATAATAAATTCAGATTTGTATGTTTCAAAAGTTAGTCGACGAGTTAGGAAAGTTACAAAGTGTCGACGCAACGTGGGACTCGAATAAATTCAGAATTTGTTCTGAATGACAGCATATCATAGTTCATTTTGGGAGGAGTATGCACAATTAAAGCCAACGGAATTATTACCGGTAAATGTCAGGAGTGTAAGTTTGTGATATATATTTGTATTTTGGGGATATGTCAAGGGATTTGAAGAGGGAAATTAATTTGAGATCGCGTACTATCACTAGTGAACCAAAGATGGACAAGGAAAACAATAGCAAGTCATGTGATGACGAGGTTGTTGCTTCTGCGGACATCCAAGGTGAAATTCAAAGTAGGGAGCAGGTGAATACGATGGAAGCTTCTGTGGTAATTCAGGAAAGTGCAGAAATTGAGAAGCACACTGAAACTCAAAAAAAAATCGCGGGGGGAATGAACCAAGATTGTATAAATTTGTTGATTGCCAGATATACCGAGCTCCTTGAAAAGAATAACGAAGAGTATATGAAACAGATGGAAAAAGTGATTGGTATCTGTAGTAAGATGGATGAAAAGATTGATACTATTAACGAAAACTGTAAGAAACGAATTAACTCCATAAATAGTAAAATGGAAGAAAGGATTGGTAGTTGTAACGAAAATTTTAATGTGATCAATGATAAAATAGATAGGTTAAGTGAATCACTAAATTCTAAAATAGATACTAAGATAGTAGAGGTAACTGGTCAAATATGTAAGTTGGAAAATAAGTTTAATAAAGAGTGTGTTGACCTTAGAGGAGAAATTGAGTGGAATCGGAGCGATCTTCATACTCTAATTGAGCATGTCAAAGGAACATGTACAGAGAATATCGTAGAGTTAAGTAATAAGATTTCTAATACCCGGGAAGAAAGTCATGAGATCGTAGTGATGTTCTTAGAGGAGAAGTTATCAGTACATTTCAAGATGAGTACCGGTACATACTCGACAGCAGTGATTTAATATTATTTAAATATGCACCAATAACGTCTTGTGACGTAGAAAGGAGCTTCTCTTCTTACAAGAATGTGTTAAGTGATAATCGGACGTCTTTCGCGCCTGATGCTTTGAAGATGAACCTGGTCATACAGTTCAAAACCACCAGCGGAAAAGGATGAAAAAGTTATGCGAGTTTGCACTATTTGACCTGCCGCCCTACCATAATGTATCGACAGACATCTACTTAATTCATTTCGTGGTGCTCAGTTTAACCTTTAACGCATTTGAGTTATACACTATTAATGTAATCTGGGCTTAAACGTTCCAAAATATTTTTTAATAGATTTATTTCTAGTTTTCTCGTATTTCAAACCTCCACTGAAGGGAGCAAACATCATCTGCTTTTTAAAATGTTGTGTGATCTGATAATTTTAGCGAAGTTAGTATTTTATAGGTATGTATTCACGAATGTTTGATAAGTGAATCGAGGACAATATACTGTGAATAACTGCTAAACATGTATATTCAGAAAATTGATATGAAAGTATGAATAAAGAATTTAGTTAACAAATATGTATCAAAGGAATTGCTGTTTCGGTTTATAACTTATTTTGAAGTGGACATATTTAGATTAATAATTTTCGAGTCATATTTTGTAATTTTACGTCATATTTCGTCACTTTCGAGGTCATATTTGCTTGCTTATTTGGGCTATTTTTAGGTCTTAAACATCCCAGCCCTAGAAATGTCATTGCATGCAGCTATGTTTGATTACTACCTGTGATGCCGGAGAGTATACACTTCCTCTGATCATGGAAGAATATTATTCTGTACTATATACTCTTTGATTCTCTGACTTTCCCCAGCTTCTTAATATACTCAACAGATAACAGAACTTTCCTAATAATTTACATGCTGCTAATAACAACCATCGACCTACGCACAGACGGGACAACCCTTCTGTACGTGAGTGTCCGACTCACTGGCTAAATGGTTAGCGTGCTGGCCTTTGGTCACAGGGGTCCCGGGTTCGATTCCCGGCAGGTTCGGGAATTTTAACCATGATTGGTAAATTCCGCTGGCACAGGAGCTGGATGTATGTGCTGTCTTCATCATCATTCTATCTTCATCACGACGCGCAGGTCGCCTACGGATGTCAAATAAAAAGACCTGCACCTGACGAGCGGAAGGTCCTCGGACACATCCCGGCACTAAAGCCGTACGCCATTTCCATTACCAGTAATAAAGCGCACGAACAACCTCTTGAAAATGTGAATGCCTACTAACCCGAAACAGTAGTCGGTTATGACACTATCTTGGGCAAGATCGTTTGGAAATGTTTAAGATCCAGATACACCGAATGGTCGAATTACAGTGAATACTGTATGGAAAGAAGTGTTATAAACGACATTACGAATGGATCAGTTATTATGTACCGATATTAAATGTTCATAAAACATAAAGTGTAGGCAAACAATATGACTACGGCAGACATATCAAGACGAGTTATCTGATTTGTAAGGAATGCTGCGGAGAAGCACGAGTCCACTAGTTTATTTTAATAAGGATGATTAATCTGCAACTATAGTTACCATAAATTCACAATTTGTTTCTGCAGTACTATCGATAACTTCACTGGCTAAATCCTGACAGCAGACGTAAATATCGCATACTTGTATTAATACATAAATTCCTACATAGCAACTCGCCTCAATACATTTCCTCTAAATTTCACTTTTTCTCCTCATTTCATAACTATAACTTTCTTGCTAGATCTACCCTTGCAATTCCTCTTCACAATTCATCTGCGTATAAAACTTATCAATGGGATAATTCGGTTGAAGTGAAGTCCCGCATTGGAAAACTGTTTAAAAGTCGTGACTTAACCCTAGTTACAAAAATGAGGCGCCTTCGCTGTTATGTATTTTCTGTTCTCTATTCCGGTGTTGAAACATGGACTTTAAGGAAGTTGCTCAGTAAAATAATACAAGCCTTTGAGATGTGACTATACCGAAGTATGCTAAGAGTGTCATGGACAGATCATGTCCATACTAGTAGTATTTCTTTTAACATTTTCTTTCCATGGATTTAGTTGTTGTACTCTTGTTGTTTGCTTGTTTGTTGTTGTTGTTGTTGTTGTTTGGTTAACTTTATTATTAGGGGCTGGCTGGCCAAGGCGGTAAAAGTGTGCTCGGTTCGCTCGGAAGGACGTGGGTTCAAATCCCCGTCAGGAAGTCGTAAATTTTAAGAAACGAGATTTCCACTTCAGGAGGTGCATATGGCCCTGAGGTTCACTCAGCCTACACCAAAAATGAGTACCAGGTTAATTCCTGGGGGCAAAGGTGGCCGGGCGTAGAGCTAACCACTCTACCCCATCAAGTGCCGAGGTTACGGATAGTGGAAGCCGTTACCTTCCACCCCTCCAAGGGCCTTTGCTTTGCTTTTGCTTTATTATTACATTACTATAAATGACCACTGCCACCGGGGATGTATTTGTTAATAATACGAAATAATAATAATAACAAATGCAGAGATCCTTCGAAGAATGAGAAAGTATAACAAATACTGACTACTGTAAAACGAAACAGCTACAACACCTCGGTCACATCATGAGAAACAGAAGCAGGTACCATTTACTGCAAGAAATCCTGCAAGGGAAGATACCTGGAAAGAGAGGTGTTGGCAGGAGACGAATATCCTGGCTAAAAAACCTTAGAGACTGGACTCTCAAGACATCGGCAGAGTTACTCCAGGCAGTTCACAACAAAGGAGACACAGCCAAGACGGTTGCCGACATCCGGAACGGATAGGGACTATAAGAGGAAGATAATTCTTTTACTGTGACCGGTTCCAGACTTTGGAATTCCTTACCAGTCAGTGTCAAGGACAGTGACTCATTAACTAAATTTAAGAGATCTTGCTGAGATTACCTGTTGAAAACTACCGACTGGTGTGCGCATTGTACAGCTGAGTGTATGAATGGTGATAGAATTTATCTGGAATATGTAGACCTATTAAAAAAAAAAAGTCGATAGTTGCGTAAAACGTGCATTTATTGTGTGTGTGTGTGTGTGTGTGTGTGTGTGTTCTTTCTAGCAATATTATTACATATTGGTTATGTATGTTGGTATGTGAGTGAGAGTGAAAGCTTGTGTGTTAGCATAATGTAATTCTACTAAATTATAATGTAATATATCTGCACAATGCCTTTGCTGGCGAAATGTAGTGTTTACATTGCATCATTTCTTCTGGTATGGGGCAGAAAAAATCGTTACTTTCATTGACCTGTCTCAGTCTCTTCCTTGGCTTTGACAATATGAAAGTGACTGAGGTATGAGCGATTCTAGTAATGCCATTCCTTATGCAGCCAGTCCCTGTTATGAATTGTGTGAAAATATCGCTTATAGGGTCGGCTGATGCATGCATTTCAGTGCGCTTGGCAGACTGATGTGTAACAGCAAATCCTGGCCCAGTGAGGAAAGTAACGGGAAACTGCCTCACTCCTCATTTCCCCAGTAGACCTCTTCAGTGACAGCTAGGCTATCTATGACGGCTGTTGTTGGAGCTGTAGAGGATCAAACCAGCCTTCGGGCTGAATACCCAACATACATTCACCTATCTGCACAAAAGTATTGTGTGTGTGGTTAAGTGTAACAGAGGGCCATGCACCCTAACTTCGCCACTTGAAAGAAGACAAATAAATAGGCCTAAATAAATAAGTAAATAAATAAATAAATAAATAAATAAATAAATTGAGGGTTACATTTCACAAACAGGTATATACCGTCGCGGACTTCTTCTGTAGAGTCTTTTCACACATGCGTGGAGTCTATCGTTAAGGGTTTAGGCAGCCCAATTCAGGAAAACGCTCGGACTGCCCTTTTTCTCTCACTTCCTTCCTTATAATCGCCACTGCTCGGCTCCATTTTGTCATAGATTAATGCTTTTTGCACTTCAACCTTCTTCGATAAATGCTCTTTACAGCAGTGAAAACCGCATCAACCGCATCGGTGGTTCGCGAGATCAGCCCGCAAAAACAAAACCACACACCTGCCAGTGACTTGACTTTGTAACATGTAGAGAGAGAAGTTTAGAATACATAAAGTCTGGATTATGAAAAATATTCCTGAACTATATTCAAGGACCAGGGAACGAGTTTGTTTCGCATGACTATGAACAATATGTCATTAGTTTATGGTATACAACTTTTGCATTAGAGCCCGCCTGGTGGCCAGGATCTTTAAGGCATTAAGTCTTTACGGTCTGACACCGTGGTGAGCTGGTTTGAGTCCCGTTGGTGGGAAAGATTTTCATTACCTGAATGTTGGTAGGCAAACTGTGAAAGGGGGTGTTACAGAATTCATGCTAAATGGATGAAATGAAAATGCACAGCCCGTTTCCAGTCATTTCACCGGGTCAGGAATGGAATAAATGAAAGCCCCATCTAGCGACCCGGATAGGAATTATGCCGGCTGCCGAAGCCTGTCGCACTCCTCTGGAGCTATGATTAATTCCTGACAGATGAAGTGAAATGATATTGGAGAGTGACGCTGGAATGAAAGATGACAGGGAAAACCGGAGTACCCGGAGAAAAACCTGTCCCGCCTCCGCTTTGTCCAGCACAAATCTCACGTGGAGTGACAGGGATTTGAATCACGGAACCCAGCTGTGAGAGGACGGCGCGCTGCCGCCTGAGCCTCGGAGGCTCATGATCAATAGATAGCGTGCCAAAATCGTGGGTTCAATTCAAACCTCTCCGCAGTGTTCATATGGACTGTGGGCACGCCGCTATGGATGGTGATTGGTCATTTGGAGGACGGGCATGCAGAAAAATCAAAAACAAAAAACTTTTAGTGTACTTCGACAGGAATTGGCTATGCGCTGACACCAGGATTCATGATCTCCACACCTCATTATTATTATTATTATTATTATTATTATTATTATTATTATTATTATTATTATTATTATTATTATTATTATTAAACACAACATACAACAATCAGTCGACACACTGAATAAAAAAAACACGTGTGCGTAATGATGTTCATCTCCGAGGCAAGGAGTAAATAACTCTCTGACCAAAGAGGTGCACACAAGTACATGAAAATCACAATCTCCCATAACCACGGCCAATGGATCGTAGTATCCCAAGTGCCTGGATATTGGAAAAAAAAATGCGGTAGGCTGCCACTATTGTTATGGCCTCAAGGTTTTGAGGATTTCGTAGACTTTCCTATCAGAAGTAAATGACAAATATTATGTGAATAATAAATTGTATTCAATAGAACGTGGCCCTGGTCATCCGTACGAGCCACCTATCTCTCATGGTTTGTGAGGTACCGATACCGGTGCGCTTTTGCGCTCCTCTGTCTGTCATTATTTAAAAGAAAATTTTCTGCGATTTCAGAGTGTATGTAATTAAATTAGTTAATGAGATGTGTAATAGTTTTAGGTTTTCGATATATTACGCATTTAAATTTTACGAAAATTTAACCAAAAGCTCGTGCGCTTCTCCCCATGACGGAGTTGAAACAGAGAATTTGTGTGGAATACGGCATATGGCTACTCGTAGATTCAGCCTTGCCAATAATTGCTTTTGGGTTTGCAAAAGGCTATTCCGTATATTTGGTCCACAGTGACAATAAAGCGAAAGCTTAAAGTTTGGGGAACACACATAACTTCTACTTTTCACAAAAACGCATATGAATGCCAATTATGCTTGCCAACATATTATTATTATTTTACATTTGACGTTCGCACCGACACAGATTGGTCTTATGTTGAAGATAGGGCAGGAAGGGGCTAGGAGTGGGAAGGAAGCAGCAGTGTCCTTAATTAAGGTACAGCCCCAGCATTTACTCGGTGTGAAAATGGGAACCCACGGAAAACCATCTTCAGGGCTGCCGACAGTGGGGTTCAAACCCACTATCTCCCTAATGAAAGCTCACAGCTGCGCGTCCCTAACCGCGCGGCCAATTTCGGTGCCAATCATATTATCTTTAACCGACTTTTTTTGCTAAATTCAATTTCCTTCAGAGTTGCGGACAATGGGGTTCGAACCCACCATCTCCCGAATGCGAGCCAACAACTACGTGTCCCAAAACGCGCGGAGAATTCGCTCGGTCTAGAAAACCCAATAAATCAAATTAAATTAAATTAAATTCTGGGAGTATTCGTACAGTATTTTACTTTTCGGGGCGTAGTACTTCTGTTGCGGCACCCGTCAGCTATTGCAAAACTCACAGAAGCTAATAATCCCATCTGTCTTATAAGAGGATATATGCGAATAAAGTTATATTTTCCAATCGACATATTTCTTGCTTGGACCGATAACGCGAGGTAACAAGCAAATGTGGGAGCAATTCGAACAAAATGGGGTGATTTTTCTTGGTGTTAAACAACAGCTGCTGTATCGACAGCTGCACGTGCGGCGTATAGAGAGCTATTCATCTTCCTGGAAAAAACACTTAGAATGGCAACCTTGTTTCCAGAAGCACCCTAATTTTATATTCTTGCAGCATTTTCACATAATGGTGATCTTTAGATACTGTTTCTTGCCTTCGGGACTATGAATAATGTGGCCATCAGCTCAGTTTACATAGTGATAATGAATGTTGTCCCATAGCCAGAATTAGACGAGTGTCTGCAGACTAGAAGTGAACTAGAAGGAAGCGGCCGTGGCCTTAAGTTAGGTACCATCCCGGCATTTTCCTGGAGGAGAAGTGGGAAACCACGGAAAACCACTTCCAGGATGGCTGAGGTGGGAATCGAACCCACCTCTACTCAGTTGACCTCCCGATGCTGGGTGGACCCCGTTCCAGCCCTCGTACCACTTTACAAATTTGTTATTTTAAACCTACAGAAATACAGTACATACCACAGGACGTAACTATTCACTTCAAAAATTCCACATTCAAGAGTAATGTCTTCGAATTATAAACAGAAATCGAAGCAGCTTTAACTAAGGACATCTGAAAAAGCATTTTTTACATTACACGCGAGCAGTTTCTTACATGAAAAAAAGGATGTTGTATGAAAGGTTTGGATCTCTTAGCAGTGTTCCTTACACTGTATTTAGATATTACCGCTTCCCTAGTACTATAGCGGGACTCGACAATGATCCATAATTTATCTCTACAATGAGAGGCGCAACGTGTTTATGAATGGTTAGATCAGCTGAGAGTAGTATCAGACATCATGGGCATGAAGCTGTCCTACTAAGCACTAACGAGCAGCTGCATTGAAAAAAATGGTAGTTATAGCCATGTAGTGATTCCTAGTATCAATTTACACTCAGCATTCGAAATGGCTTAATTTGCAATATAAACCCCGAGGTATTCTACGGGTTTGACCTCTATAACTAAACTTACTGGGAGTAAGCATTAAATCCTTATGCAATATAGTGGTATCTGCAGCAAATACAATAAAATTGGCTTAGAACTGTGCACTTACTGCTTTTCTGGCCTAATAAGGCAACATTTACTAACCCAGTTTAGTTAGCATTGTTGACGAGTTGATGAGTCTGTTTCTGTTTATCACGTTCTCCCAAAAGAAGATACCTTTCGAATATTTGGAAGGATTTACTTTACAATTCGTGGGAATCTTTTCCAGGTAAGTAAGCAATATTAAACAAGTAACATGAACTTTATTGCTTCTGTTATTCCACAAAGAAACATGGGAGTTTATTTACACCACACTTCAATTCTGATTATTTCAGAATAGGTAGGGGGCAGGAGATTTTTAAGATCTGGCTCTCTTGACGTCCGAGTTAATTTCTAATGAAGAGGAATCGCAAATTAATAATGTACCTCATGAAAACTTGTAGACATAAGCAAATGAAGAATGAAATGATTTAATCCGGAACGCAGAAATAATACCCCACAGATTTAGCACCGACAATTGCAGCAATACTGAAGCAGAAGACGAAAATATTACGGGATTTGTCAAGGAAGCACCAACAACCAGGAGAAAATTGACAGGATGTTAAAGTTTACCCAACAGACAATACAAGGGATACCGTACAACTGAACGTGCTGAACTGACTGATGTAAATGAAGCAGTGCGTGAGGTGATCACAAACGGAGAAAAAGGGAGAAAACTAAAATTTAAATGCAACCGTGCTGAAAGGGAAGAAATGAAATTTCATAATATTACAATACGTTAGTTTTTAATTCTTTCATAATATTAATACAACTTTATAGATTTATCAATCAATTACTACTGTTCTGCATTTAGGGGAGTCGCCCAGGTGGCAGATTCCCTACCTGTTGTTTTCCTAGCTTTTCCTTTAATGATTTCAAAGAAATAAAAATGTATTGGTAAGTTATTCCAGTCCCTAACTTACTTTCCTATAACCGAATATTTGCCCCAATTTGCCTTCTTGAATTCCAACTTTATCTTCATATTGTGATCTTTACTACTTTTAAAGACACCACTCAAACTCATTCGTCTACTAATGTCATTCCACGCCATCTCTCCGCTGACAGCTCGGAACATACCACTTAGTCGAGCAGCTCGTCTCTTTTCTCCCAAGTCTTCCCAGCCCAAACTTTGCAACATTTTTGTAACGCTACTCTTTTGTCGGAAATCACCCAGAACAAATCGAGCTGCTTTACTTCGATTTTTTTTTTTTCAGTTCTTGAATCAAGTAATCCTGGTGATGGTCCCATACACTGGAACTATACTCTATTTGGTGTCTTACCAGAGACTTGTATACCCTCTCCTTTACGTCCTTATTGCAACCCCTAAACACCCTCATAACTATGTGCAGAGATCTTGACCCTTCATTTACAATCCCATTTATGTGATTACCCTAATGAAGATCTTTCCTTATATTAACCCTATACTGCATAGTGTTGCCGTTATTATTATTATTATTAAAAATCTAAATCACAATTCAATGTAAAATAACAGAATCCTATAAAAACACTATTGCGAAGACAGGTTTACACCATTTCCCGGTAAAATTACAAACAGTATAAAATAGCATTTTAAAGTCTAAATATCTCAGAAGTAGAAATTTAGCAGTCCCCCCCCCCCCCCCCCCCAACTCCCTTCCACTGTGATTGGTAAGGCAGTAAGATGGCCGTACAGAAAAATGTCAGTTACCGAGTGGTGATAGTGAATACATTATGTTGGAGAATTGTTTGAAGCCGCAAATGCTTCAAACAATGAGTGACCTTCGTTATTTTGTAAACGTGTTCCAATATTCACGTTGCCTGCTTACGGTTTTGGAGAGTGCTTCTTATATCAAATCATGGCTGTATGCCATTAGATTATTTATCTACAGTAGGACCGCAATAATTCGGCACTCGATAGTCCGGAACGCATCACAGATCGATTTCCCCCCACGTTATTTCCCCGTACAACTCACATCTCATGGGCTGACGCATCGCATACCTTAAACACCTTTGTGAAATTAGCAGAGAGGAGCCAACAATGCGACGTTGCTGAAGTTACGAATCTCCTCATCATACAAAATATTTTTGTCAAAAAAATCTCAATCCAGGAAATCAGTTCGATATGTTCCACGCTTTGGACATCATCAGACACCTATGCCAGGCCTATAATCAGTGACTCAGATTAAACTGTACCACATTCTTGATATTTAACACTTCATATTTTATTAAAATTTTGTTCTTCTTTTTTCAAAGTTATCGGGCTTTTTGTTTCATAATGGACCAACAAATATTTATTTTTTATTGAACTATGCTAAAATTTTGAGCCTTAAACGATTTAACAGTCCAGGATAGAATTTAATTTTTAATTTAGTTTTATTTATACAGTTCAGTACGGCTCCATGGCTAAATGGTTAGCATGCTGGCCTCTGGTCACAGGGGTCCCGGGTTCGATTCCTAGCAGGGTCGGGAATTTTGACCATAATTGGTTCATTTGGCTGGCACGGGAGCTGGGTGTATGTGTCGTCTTCATCATCATTTCACCCTCATCACGACGTGCAGGTCGCCTACGGGCATCAAATCAAAAGACCTGCATCTGGCAAGTCGAAGTTGTCCCCGGACGCTCCCGGCACTAAAAGCCATACGCCAGTTTTATATAGTTCAATACTACATCCTTTTAATTTTAAATGCTATAATATATTCTGTTGTATTATATAAATAACAATTATTCATTTTTGTACGTTAAAACAATAGTTTTTATTTATATTCCGTTGTTTAAACCAAGTTTTAAAAAATTACCTTGCTAATCCGGCATATCTGATAATACGGCATTGGCAGATTGCCGAGCATGCCGGATTATCGCGGTCCTGCTGTAGTTGTGTATTTATTGAATACACCTAGTGAAGCAGCATATTAAAACAACAACCAGCTCATTCGGTATGCCAAAGCAGATCACTTGTTTTATCTCGTCTCATATCTGTCGTCTGATTTCTTCGAACATCGGACTGTACTGACATAATGTCTCTCATTCACACAGAATATAGTTTCTTTAAAAAAAGTACATTTAACGAAAATTTCGAGAGGTTAGCCACTATAGTTGACTGATTTGACAAGGAAGGAAGGAAGGAAGGAAGGAAGGAAGGAAGGGCGCCATCAATATCGATCCTGATGTGGCAAGAAGAGGATCGGAATGGGCTCGGTGATGCGATCATCCGTGCCGCCTGGAGCAGATTGGAAACTAAACGCGATAGGCGATAACACCGGGTCGAGCCGCCTGAAAGTGATGCTCTGCCACATCGAGTTCAATCTGTTAGCGAGGAATGAGGTTAAGTTAGGAACATACTATCAGTAACCCAAAACGACTAGTTTTTTGAGATACGAATCAACATGACAGTATAACAACAACAAAATCAGTTATTCGTTCTGCCGTGTTCATTTTTTTAAATAGTACAGTTGAAACCGGTTATAACGACTCCGAAGGGACTGCCAATTAACGGTCGTTATAGGCGATAGTCGCATAAACCGGGCTTTTTTTTTTTTTTTTTTTTTTGGTGCTGAAAATGTCATATCTGTAAGCTTTAGGCTGGAAACTAATGATACATTGTTAATTATCAGAATAAAGTTAACACTTAAAAACATAACAGAATCAAGTATTATCGGCACACTTTATCTTGGTGCATTTGTGTACGGGAGTGAGGAGTAAGGAGGGAGCTGTCCCGGTTCCAGCAGTGCTGCCAAGTGAACGAAAATGAAATCTGAATTGAATCGAGAATATGATCGATCGATATGAAGTTTCTAAACCGTTATTATCTTAAGCCAACAACTGTGTCACATACACATTATATAACATTGTATAACATTTTTCGATGCGAATCTTGTTCCTAGCATGAATTCTATAGTTTGGCTTTGCTATGTAAACAACAACAGTACTAGTACGTAATGTGTACGCCAGATGCCGCACGACGATGCTTAAGCGATTTATAGTTTGTGTTTCAAAGGTTGTCAGTACGTATCTCGAAGATTGACGAGGTCGACCGATTCAGTACTAGGGTGTAAATGCACCAAGATAAAGTGTGCCGATAATACTGTATTTGCAACACAGTATTATTTTGTGGAGTGGGACTGAGAGGAATTTTTCTTCTAACGTTAACACAGTACGTACGGTAATAATATGTCCATAAATTAGAGATGGCTGAAAAATAACGTAGCAGTTACTTTGTCACAGTTACATGACTGTCACTGTTACAAGTGCAACGAGGACAAAAATAACAGGTTGCCGAGTAACGACAACAGAATAACGTACTAGTGAAAACAGTAACTGGGAAGAGGGAACTGTGACTAATAGCAGCTTACAGACACAGAGTGTGACCGTCAGAGTTCAGAATGTATGGATGTCTTCCAAGTGAGAGCGGTTTCGTAGGAGATTGCTTTAAGTCAAATACACTATACTCTATAGTGTATTTGTTTAAGTTGCTGCTGCCATCTGGTACCTAAAGTGCAAACTGTTATGACATAATCAACTGCTCAGGGGTAATCGTCGACTCAGACATCGTGCAGGGTTACCTACATTATAATATTATTTCACCTGTATAATTTTTCTTGTACCATAAATAAATTAGTATGCTAACGTTTCATATTGATATTATAGATAACATAAGATTACTTCATTTTAACTAATCGATCCCCTTGTACCGGTTTGTGTTAAGGTTTGGCAGACAGATCATCATGTTTTCTTGTTCTCTATCCTTGATCGAGGCATTGTCAAACTCGCTCCTCTAGACTTCAGAAAAGACGCTATATTGTCTTATCATTTCATCGGTTTTCTGCCGCTCGTTAACTTTATAGCAAATAGGAATGCGTGTTTTGCTGCACCGACTTTCAACAGTGTACTGATGGGTTCCGTCCCACGAGTTCCATTCCCTTGAGTTCCGAAAACAAATTGCTTAGGAAGAACGTCCGATGAGTTCCTACCGCGTATTTACGCCTGAGTAAATAAGCTAATGAGTCCCAATAGTTCCGGATGTCTGGAAAACCCAGTTGTCAGTTCTGAGGTTTAACCGGCTAATAATAGTACGACGCGACCTTAAAGAATTAATGGCCTTACCACCAGGTACCTAAGGTCTATTTTCAAGTCATTTGTGTTTGTGTCTTAGAATGGAGCAGATAAACATGGAGTATACAACTAGCTTTAAAGGAAACCAAATTTTGATATTTAATGGTTACCGTTTTTATAAGAAACGCGACAACAAATCAAGTGAAGTGTGGATATGTGCTGCAAAATCATGTGCCGGAAAAGTTATTTTAAAAATTCGGGAATTGGTTAAAGAAGTGGACCATGATTGTGTTTCTGATGTGGCCAGCGTTGAAGTGTTCAAAGCAGCTTCCATGGCCAGGAAAAGAGCTCGCGAGGAGAATAACACTTCAGTCTCACAGGTAAGCCTGATTCATATAACATTCTTATTGCTTCTCTTTGTCTATTTTACAAGCTATTTTATTAACCAAATACAGAAAATGAACATAGGGTTGTCAGACTTTTGAGCCACTTTAAATTATTATATTAAATATAAGGCTAAGATTAAAACATGAATGATTAAATAATATAATATCTATCTTCATCAAATATGCTTAGGAATAATATAATCATACTTAAGGATCTGATATGGTTCATGTGATATGCTTACTTATTTAACAATTATTGTAATTTAACAATATTGTAATAATTAATTACATATTTGCAAGCGGTAAAGTGAACCATTCTAACGCCATGTATTTTTTTTTCTTCAGATATACGACAAAGAATTCGGACACTTGCATCAGACAGAATACGAGTTAGTGACTCGAATGCCTCAGTTCCAAAGTTTAAAGAGTTCATTTTACAGACAGCGGAGTAAAGCACAAGGAGTGCAGAAAGAACCAATGCAGCGAGATGAAGTAAATTTAGCTGAAGAAACTGTATGTAAGCCCGATGGCACAAACTTCTTTTTGGCTGACGTCTGTGAAGGCGACAGATGATTGATATTTGCGAGCCCTAGGGGCAAATAAATATTTAAAAAAAAACACTTCTTAATGGACGGGACATTTAAGAGTGTCAGTAAGCAGTTCTGTCAGTGTACACCATTCATGTAGACTTGGAAAGCAACAAAGAGGAGATAAATGTAACGCCTGCTGTTTTCGCACTGATTCCAAACAAGAACAAAGCCACTTATGTTCGCCTCTTCAAAAAATTCCTTGATGTAATACCTGAATGGTTATCTGAAATAGTAAACATGGATACTGAGGTAGGAGCTATCAAAGCGATAGAAGAAGTATTTCCAAGAGTCCAAGTGCAAGGTTGTTTTTTCCACTTAAGCCAAAGTATTTGGAGAAAAGTGCAAGAAATTGGGCTTTCGGGTATGTATAAAACTAGCCAGGAAATCAGAAACACCAACACCATCAGGCAGTGTGCTGCACTTGCATTCCTCAAATCAGGAAAAGTAGAAGACGGTTGGCTACACATTCATAGCACGGCCCCGGACAATGAAAAGTTAATCTAGTTAATCTAGTTTTTTGATTACTTTGTCGAGTAATGACTTGAAAACGTGCATATTCCGATTGAAATGTGGAATTGCCATGGGAAGAGGCATAGAACGAATAACTCTGTAGAGGGTTGGAACCATAAGCTGAATTTGAAAGCCACAAAAAGGAAAAGAAAATATGTTGCAATGGATGACAGAATCCAAAGAGCAACACAACAGCTTGATGAGACCGGTGATTTGACAGTATTTTAAGAAATGTTTCTTTTGCTCTACATATTGATTAGAGTACACAAAGAAGAATTCAGTTAAAAGATCAATTTTGACGAAGCTACGTGCTGACTGATAACTGACTTGTAAATAAGATATAAAAACAGTTCAAAGACTAAGCGACATGCAAATACTATTTTAAGAACTTTGTAAATATAACTCAAGCCTGATTATTTTGGCGCAGGCACATGCTGATACAGATACTGACAAGGCGAAAGCTGCTTATGGGAGCTACCGGTCCATGGCGTCCGCCCCCCACCCCCTGTTACATGAGCCAATTCATTAAAGAGAGCACGCAATCCCGGCTGGCGTTAACAATGGACCTTATTTGCTTCAGTAATAAACAAATTAATACAATTTTGCTGTGGAAAACTAAGCTGAAACTCGCTCAGGTAGTGTTCGGAACTAACGGGACTCGCTAAGGTAGTGTGATTGACAGATAGCTAATTTGCGAAAGGATTCGGAACTGGCAGGAATCGGAACTCATGGGATGACACAGTAGTGAATGTGCGCGCATATGCGAGTGAATGAATGGGACTTCCCCACACAGCTGTAAGAAGACAAGCTTGAAGCCGTGATCAGGCTGTGACCAATAAAATGTGAGTAACGTTGGACGTTATTTTTTAACTGTTACTTTTCACAGTTACTTTACCGTAGCAGTGACAATGTATCAGTTACACAAAAATAACTGTTTGTCACACCTCTACCGTAAATTATAAAATAAGTGAGGAAAGACGTAGCAACAATGTAAATTGATCAATAATGTCGCACAGGGTCTTGGCTAATAAATGAGATGTTCTGTCTGTCCTTCCAAATTGTACAAATCGTTGAGTATGATTCACCCAGTTCAGTGTGATACGGAGTATTGATGACCGAACATTGGACAACATTTATGAGGATTATTATAATCGCGGTTACAATTCTTATCAGAAACTAATGAAACTAATAGCTGCATTAGGTCGAAATCAAACTGCAAGGTAATTTTAGAATTATGTAACGCGCAAAAGACAAGACCCAAGTCTGTTAAAGGAAACAAAACACTAAAACTGAAGGCTTTAAAAGTGTCTGTAAAAGCACAATTTGACAGAGCTGGAGATAATGGATTAATGGTCCACTACTGGTACATTCAAGCGTGGGCTCTGGAGGCCGCTAGAGTAGTAGTTTCTCTGGACAATTTTAAAGCGTCGTTGCATTTTGTCAGGGCCTTCAAAGACGAATATAAGATTTCATCCAGACATATCACTATGATCATGGCTCGCAAAGAGATTGAAGAAGATCATGTTATTATACAAACAGCAGAAACATTTGTGGCAGACGTGAACATGTTTATTCAAGACGGGAATATAATGAAGGAATGCGTGTGGTATAGTGATCAGAGCCAACTAACGTCTTCTGCAACACTTTCTAACAGAGAGGAAAATCAACAGTTGGTCTGGTACAGTCTGTGTATAGTTCTACGCATAGTTACACAATTGATGTGGCCGTGCCCATGAAAGGCAAATTAGCGAACAAGCTTTACATTTGTCTGCAGGAAAAGGATGGAACGTTTGGTCCGCAGGTTGCAAAGAAACTGACAACAATGTGTCCACGGAACTTCCATGTTGAAGTGAGTAAAAGTGGAAAAATGACTAAAGCACATATGAAGAGCTTCTTTAATTCGGTCCTCGCTGAACATGTTGGTGAGAGAGGTCTATTACTTTGCGATTCCTGGTCAGGACACAAAGACTACAGCGTCACTGAAGAATATTTTCCAATTAAGATATTACATTAAAGATATTGCCACCAAAGACAACCAAATACTGTCAACCTCTGGATGTATATTTTTTTAGGCAATACAAGCTCTATGTCAGACTTCTTGTTGATTTTGTGCGTTTGCAAATAGATACCACGCAGGCCACGTTACATGATCGATACTTCATCATCCGTCTTCACTCAGTCATCTACAGCCAGCTATCTGCACCGAGATACAGACGTATGTTAACATACGTATGGCAACGAGCAGGTTTTGATGTGGATGTTCCTGTTGCTTCGTTTGATAATGTGATCAGATCACCGTGGCGTTTCAGTTTGGACTATTGCAATGCGGGAACATTGTAAATAATGTTGTATGTCTACATGTTGCCCTCGTTAAGTATACATACTGTTCCATTCCGCTGTGTTTTAATCACTTCATTGAAACCGCACATTTACACTTCGACGTCGAATAAAGAACAACACACTATCTTCTATTGTGGGAAAGATGACTATGTCAACACGGTACTGGATGTGTTAAGAATTCTTGTTGCAAGCATGTGTTCAACCTTTTGCCAGAGGATACTGCACCACATCTGATTCTTGTTACTATAATGGTCCGAAGTGCCTGTTGCACGGCAGTTTCTGCTGCGAATTGTGTTTCTGCAATCTTTGTACACCGTAAATTCCAAACATTGATTGTACATTAATGCGGGGTTTTACAGATAAATGCCCTTGATGGGTAGTAGAACAGACGTATCTTCGTATGTTAAGCGTACTTCCAGTCGATTTTAGCCGTTCGAGCTAGTATCACGGAATACCGACACTGAAATGCAGGCAGCTTTGATGGCGCCAAATCAAAAAACCTGCACACGACAGGTAAGGTCACACCATGACGATGATGATGATTATTATTATGCCCGGCTCCATGGCTAAATGGTTAGCATGCTGGCTTTTTGTCACACGGGTCTCCGGTTCGATTCCCGGCAGGCTCGGGAATTTTAACTATCATTGGTTAATTTCGCTGGCACGGGGGCTGGGTGTGCCATCTTCATCATCATTTCATCCTCACCACGACAGGCAGGTCGCCTACGGGCGTCAATTCAAAGACCTGCACCTGGCAAGCGGAACATGTCCTCGGACACTCCCGGCACTAAAAGCCCTCCACTAATATATTATTATTATTATTATTATTATTATTATTATTATTATTATTATTATTGTCTACTCTTTAAGCCCTTTTCCTGAAACACGATCGGGGATGAGGTGAGATCAAATTACATGACAACTACTTTTGCGAGCTGATAACGTCTGATACTTCCGTGACGCAAACGCCTGTTGAAGATGAATGACGCTGAATGAAACTGAGCAAGGAGGTAGAAGGAATCGATTGTGGCTTATGAAAAGAAACTGTCCCGACATTTGCCCGGAAGTGAAAATGGGAAACCACAAAATCCATTCTCAGAACAGCCGATGGTGGGGTTCGAACTCACCCGCGTCCCAAATGCAGAGCTTCGCTTCATCGCCGTAGCGCGGCCACTCCGCTAGGTAATATTCTTTATTATTATTATTATTATTATTATTATTATTATTATTATTATTATTATTATTATTATACACTACAGAGGTGTGAATATTATTGGACTCAACGCTATTTTTTTTCGTTGTCGCATTACTTATTATACTACCTTACCTGCCCATAAAAATGAACGTAAATCTTTTTGTGCTGGAGTGTGGCTCTTTTACGTGTTCATTGTTGTCTGTTTCAAGTAAATTATAGAACACAAGTTTCTTTAAATTACATCACTGATGATTACGCTATTTTGCTTACGTCGCACCGACACAGATAGGTCTTACGGCGACGATGGGACAGGAAAGGCCTAGGAATGGGAAGGAAGCGGCCGTGGACTCAATTAAGGTACAGCCCCAGCATTTGCCTGGTGTCAAAATGGGAAACCACGGAAAACCATGTTCAGAGCTGCCAACAGTAGGAGTCGAACCCACTATCTACCGGATGCGAGCTCACAGCTGCGCGCTCCTAACCGCACGGCCAACTCGTCCGGTCAGTGATGATTTTACAGACTCCTGTATCAATATAAAAGTCCAATGTTTAGGATTTTTAATTCCTCTTTTGAGTGTAATTACACAACATGGAGTCATATGAAATCGATGTGTGATAATTTCTTTTATTTGAGCGCTGATATGATTCACTGCGCTTTGTGCTATTTAATATCAAAACTCTCGGAAACTGATGATGTGTAATTGTCAACAGAGCGAACAGAAAGATATAATATAAACGTAATATTTTTAAAAATTATGAATAATGCAGTATTTCACTAAGTTCAGTCAGTCGGATTAGTACTTGACTGAAAGACAGGGAGTTATATGGTAGAGTTTAGGACAAGTGAAGGGAAAGTTTAAAACTTACACAGTTTTACTCTTCATCTTATCCTCTGGGACTGATAATTTTCACACCTCTGTATTATTATTATTATTATTATTATTATTATTATTATTATTATTATTATTACGTGCCTCTGCTGGCAAGACTTAGTGTTTACAGTGCACTGTGTCCTCAGGTGCGGGCTAAAACGTTTCTTTTACTTTCATTGTCTAGTTTCAGTCTTACCCTTGGCTTTGACAAAATGAAAGTGACCGAGGTATGAGTTATGCTAGTAATTTCATTCCATATGCAGCCAGTTCCTGTTACGAATGGTGTGAAAATGTCACTCATAGGGTCGCTTGGAGCGGGTATTTCAGTAGGCTTGACAGACTGAGATGTAATAGCAACTTCTGGTTCAGTAACGAAAGCAACGAGAAAATACCTCATTCCTAATTTCCCTTGTACGCCTCTTCAGTGTTGCCTGGGCCACATAAGACGGCTGATGGCGGAGCTCTTGAGGACCAAATGAGCCTCCGCGCTGAGCACTCAACATATTATTATGATTATGATTATTATTATTATTATTATTATTATTATTATTATTATTATTATTATTATTATTATTATTACAAAGACGATTACAAGAAAGGACACAACGCTTCCAGCGCTTCCCCTCCAATCCTCTTTCTGCCCGGTACTTGCCCCAGCTACTCGCCGACAATACTACGCTGCTTAGTCGAAATTCTACCATGCGCTAACAAACTCGTACTAAACATGCGCAATACATGCGGTACAATTCCCTGCTGCAATTCCTAAAGCAACATTGGACCACATACCGCATCATTCTTTTTTTTTTCCTATTTGCTTTACATCGCACCGACACAGACAGGTCTTATGGCGACGATGGACCAAGAAAGGACTAGGAATGGGAAGGAAGCGGCCGTGGCCTTAATTAAGGTACAGCCCCAGCATTTGCCTGGTGTCAAAATGGGAAACGACGGAAGACCATCTTAAGGGCTGCCGACAGTGGGGTTCGAACCCACTATCTCCCGGATGCGAGCTCACAGCTGCGCGCTCCTAACCGCACGGCCAACTCGCCCGGCACTCAGATCCTAAATGCTATGTTAAACATGTCACGTGCGAAACAAATCGAGTCCCTAACCACACTACATATTAAAACAACTCTAAAACTAACATACCTCTCTGTCTTCAATTCTATCACTATCTAAACCCCAAAAAAGACCCTTACCTATTAATCTTAACCTACTTACATATCGTTCGACAGAGGTGCGCCACGGGCGCATTCGGTATCCGTGCTTCTCAAATCACTTATCTCTTTTTAGATGGGTGGCACATATGGATGACCCGGTATTTGTCCAGGAAACTTCATTTCAGGATAGGCGCTACTAATACAGAGATTCGAACATAGGATCTCCGCAAGATACAACCTGTCAATGACTGTAAACGCGGAGGTAGCAAATACCCGTGAATCTCAGCAAACTCTTCTCCACGGAACATTGAAATAAAGTTGAAACAGCCAACAAGTGAGAATTTCCCTTGAAATGCTCTACTGATAGTCTACCGAGACGATAATCACAATGCTAGGCATACTACCATTATACCCCGTACATATTGCTGTAGACCGAGCGAGTTGGCCGTGCGGTTACGGTCGCGCAGCTTAAGCTTGCATTCAAGAGATACTGGATTCCAACCCTACTGTCGGCAGCCCTGAAGATGGTTTTCCCTGTTTTCCCCATTTTCACACCAAGCCTAGCCCTTTTCTATCTCATCGTCGCCATAAGACCTATCTGTGTCGGTGCGACGTAAAACAAATCGTATTATATAGACTACTGCTGAAGGCGAAAGATTCTCCATGCCCACAAAATAAAGCAACAGCAGTAAAGCCAAGACTAGAATTTTTCTAGCCGTACATCAATTATTCTGAAGATAATCTTCTAACAGTGGAGGTACTGGGACATCAAAAGTAGCCCCAGCTCATTGGTGTGTGAAGTACAAGTAGATTTTCAGCTGAACCTATACGGATCGTGGGAATCACCCATAATCAGGTCGGTGGGACTGTAACCAATACGTATCACAGGACGAGCGAGTGTAATCGGCTACACGATGAGTTCCCAATGACAGACCACAGGCGATGAGGCTGTTCTGCATGTGTGTTCACCACCGCTTTTCTCACCCCGGCACGTCACCTCAGGGCACTGTTAAACCGTATATGTGTATCTGACACGAAAGGATTAACAACTTCTCTGATTACAACACATAATTTCTCAGTAAGAACATCAGAACTTCACGGCAATACTCACGACTCCTAAAAGGTAAGACAATTTCTTCTTCTTCTTCTTCTTCTTCTTCTTCTTCTTCTTCTTCTTCTTCTTCTTCTTCTTCTTCTTCTTCTTCTTCTTCTTCTTCTTCTTGAGCCATCTTCTTACAGAGGTTGCTGACAATCGTGTCAAGTTTTTTTTCCTTCTTCCTGTTTCGTGTTCCCCGTATCAGAGATGCTGTTTCGCTGTCGGAGATTCTACGCCCAGTATTATCTACGTTTCCCTTGTATTCCGCCTTATAAGATCAGTTGTATCAAGCTGCATTTGTCATTTCGGAAGATTTGGCCGAAATAGGCCGCTTTCCTGGGATTTGAAAGAGTTGAGTCTGCACGTGATTTCCAGGCACTACAGAATACATACTCGTTGGTGATGTGGTTCACCCGTGAGACCTTGAACATTCTGCAGTCCATCCACATTTCAAAAGACAGCAGTCGGCTCAATGACACAAAATTTCACGGCACACCAACGAGTTTCGAATGGTTGGATACAAGACCTTTCAATTTAGGAACACAATTCTTGCAGCTCCAATTCTGGTTTTGATATCTACATCTGGATCCCATTTGTATGTTGTGGCCAGGATCCTAGGTAGTCTACTTGAAATGTGACAAACTTTCAGTCCCCATATCCCTCTCGGAAGGCATTGGATGACGAACGAGAATAACAGTTACGGTAAATTCACACCATTATTAGAGAAGTGTTCCTCGTGAACTGACGGTATTTTCTGAAGACGCGGAGCAAAATTCTCTGCGAAATGTAAAGAACCTCACCTTGTTTTCTTGACACGTCAAAAACCCAAACATGTCTACATTTCTATGGTTTGTCCGTCCAATATGATAACAGCGCCGCTAATTTTCTATTTGTTATTACCATGAATTTTTATTTTCTGAACGTTCACTTTAAGGCCAAAGATAAGACCAGACTGTACATGTTAGAACGTTTTGCTCAGCGAAGGGTACGACGTTAAGGTGGATATAGGTTATACTGTTTTAGCTTCATCATCATCATCATCATCATCATCAACCAATTCTAACATTACATGAAGTGGCCTCTTTAAGTCGTGACCTCAGGCAAGTCTTTTGCAGAACTCTCCAGGTGGAACGGTCTTGAGCAGTTCTCTACCACCAACTATTCTCTTGATGTCTTCGTCCCATCTGTCTGGCGGTCTTCCTCTAGGCCTCTGATGATCTCTTGGACTCCATTCCAACACTAACTTCGCCCATCTGCCATCTTCCCATTGAGCAATATGACCAGTCCGCTGTCATTTTAAGGTGGCTGTTCTCTGAAGAATATCATTAACTTCAGTGACTTAACTGATGTCATTTGCTCTCTTCTTATCTTTCCTTGTAAAACCCGGAACTGACCTTTCCATGACTCTCTACACTAAGTTTCCCTTTCGTAAATTCGTTCAGTGTAAAGGTCTCACAGCCAAGTCAGCACAGGTAGAATGCACTTATCATAAACTATTTTCTTCAGATTTACTGGCATATTTGATTTGAAGACAGCTGAGTTTCTTCCATACGCCTGCCATCCTAGCTTACCCAAAGAAAATTAGAAATTGCCACCTCCTGCTGCGACCCAGTCTTTCAACAGATATGTTGAGAAGCATGTAGAATGTTTTTCGAACAGCTTCATACCTCTGTCATGCGGGTGAAATATATCAGCACGGGTGCTCTCAAAGGCACCACAATTACTACTATCGCCGCTGGCAATGATAAGGGGTGCTATAATCTTGTCATCCCAAATCTGACAGCTCGACCGATATTTTTCACTGCTTTCTATACTGTAAAACTGCGTGAGTTTGTAATACCGAGTTGCAATGTATGCGATCGGAAGAGGGGCGCAACACAGGGTGTGTGTTTATACGGCGCTACTTACCTTCTGGAAAACTATCAGAGCTTGAAGAGCAGTTCAATGTTGTTCAGCACCTATGATTTCAGCCAGCTTGCAGTGTTTCTTGGCGTGTGCTAACCATTTTGCTATCTTGTTTTCTGTCATATTGGAAATTTCAACACGTAAACTACGATTTCTAATATATTACTTCTTGAATATCATCCATTAGAGCATAACTGGGCAATGAGAGAGCCCCGCTCCTTGAGCTAACGGTATGAGCGCGGGGAGAGGCGAAAGCAGCTGACTCTGTGAAGACTATAGACGGCGATATGAGTAGTCAAGGCGCAAGCAAAGCCACAGCTATGTACCAGGCCGAGTATATTATGTTTACGCAATACTATCTTACAGTTCGTTCGCCGTTCATTGTTTATGCTGTATTCCTAAACAATCTTTTATGTTGGTGCGAGAGGAACAGTCCCTAAGAAGACGATAGAGCTGATGAAGACCTTCAATCAATTCCAAGGAGTTCTCTCTTGATACTCAGACGCCACTTATGTTCGCCAGACTGAGACATAATATACCCTTTTTCGAAGGAGATTATTTTTCCGTATTCTTTGCCTTAGGCAGCCTCCAAGGGGAGGAATATTTTGGAAAATAAAAACACGATTACACATAGTAGTCAAAGGTGTATTTAGTTATCATATGTCAAAATAAATAATGCTGTTTCCTACGCATAACCAAATAAAATTAAGATAATTAAACGTATTTACTTAGCATATGGCGTTTGTTTCCTCGCCATAATTTAATGCACTAAGTGGAACGAGACATTAGGCACATTAAAACTGTTAAAAGTTTAAATCTCTTTTGATACGCGTCCCTTCCCTGGTTGTAACTGAGAGCCGTGCAAGCAGCTGCTAGGCTGTACCTCCCGTCAGAGCGCATATACTGCTCCTTTACCTGCCTGAGCTGCACTGCTACTCATTGAGCCGAACTGCGAACGCCTTTGAATTAGAGAATTTCTTAAGGCATTTATTCCTGTGATAACGGAGGCGATTTAGGAAATAAGTAATGTAGGTCTACAATCATTCAGTTAGTGTACAGGGTATGTTACACAGGGGACAATGCGAGGACGAACAAATTTTGCTCCTCAAGCGTAATTTTATGGCTATCTGATTAAGGATTGGAAGCCACTCTCAATGTTAAATAACGCTAGAACACTGAAGGAGAGTGTATCAACTGACCATTGCGTAAGTTAGACATTTTACCCTCCTCCTCCTTTCTCACTCTCCCATTCTCTCTCTAAAAAAAATGACATCTCTCCCCACATTGGTTACGTGAAATTAGCGGTCGTCGCCATGGCAGAAATGCCGTTGTAATTGAATTACCTAATAGAAAGGATTCGATAACTCAAACAACAACAAAAAAACATGCAGTTTCCTGCATAAGAAAAGTCGATCTCATTCATAGCAGTGGAAACCTAAGAAAAGAAAGCCTACTCATGATAAGAAAATGAATACAGGTTCTTCCGTAGAAGAAGGTGATGAAGCCGAGTCAATTTTCTGTCGCCTCCATTTGTTCTCTACATGTATAGGTGTGTACTAATGCGGCGGGGAAGAAGATGAGGGCAAAGACGTCGTAGATGTGTCTGACACGCATGAATAATAGTACCCTATCGTGCCCTTAGTATGCGGCAAGACGGGGCTTCGTCACTATTAAAATAACATAAAAAACGCATGTTTGTATTTGTAATTCGTGTATTCAACTTGGAAATGTTATTAGTAGGTCTCGGAAGTTCATGCATTTGCGTATTTTTTGGGGTTAAAAATGTATGCTTATACATTATATGCACGAATTATGAAATTTTCAGTCATTTGAACATGCTTTTATGGTGCATATAACTGCATATTTTCGTGATTTTGATAAATGTATCATATTTTAATATTTTAGCGCCTATACGGCATTTTAAAATCAGTTTAACGGTTTTACAGTATTTTTAATCAGCTTTTTTCATCTGATTGATGTTGGCAGTAATGTTGCGCATGATGACGCAACTTGTCATGTGGTGAGGAGTTATGATGTCATGCAGTGAATCCCCTGTTTCATCATCTACCCTCACGTTTGTGCTTAGCTGTCGACTGGCTGTCCATTGAGTCATGTAACGATGTAACGGTGTAACGGTGTTGTGAACTGGCTGAGCCCAAACTATGTTTCGCGTATAAAGTGCCCATTAAAAAGTTCTTTAAACGCCGAAAATAAGAGCAACTTCAAATTGTAGATTAACTAATTTACAGAAGGAGTTTTTAGGTTACTTAATATCTACAGATAAGTTAATAGGGTACTGTTCTGTGGAGCGCGTGAGAATATAGGTAGTGAGAAAAGATTTCAAATAGTTCAACACATAAACACAGCAAAACATAAGGAGAATTTAACAAGCGAACTCGTAAATAAAGAGCCTGTTCAAAAACAACTTTTTTTTTCTATTTGCTTTACGTCGCACCGACACAGATATGTCTTATGGCGACGATGGGGTAGGGAAGGCCTAGAAATTGTGGCCGTGGCCTTAATTAAGGTACAGCGCCGGCATTTGCCTGGTGTGAAAATGGGAAACCACGGAAAACCATCTTCAGGGCTGCCGACAGTGGGGCTCGAACCCACTATCTCTCGATTACTGGATACTGGCCGCACTTAAGCGACTGCAGCTATCGAGCTCGGTTCAAAAATAACTATTACAGTGTTTAGGGAGTAGGATTAGTGAATTTTCTTGCGACTTGTGCCAAGCATTTTTAGCTGCTGATATTCCCTTGTATAAAATTAATAACCCCACATTAAAACATTTTCTTACCAACTACACTCGATAACATGTACCTGAAGGAAGTACATTGCGTATGACTTACGTAGGACGTTGCTGCAATAACGTATTGTCAAATTGACAAATTGAATTGGCGGATCAGTTTGTGTGGTTGTCTATTGATGAAAGCACTGATTCTGAGGGCCGATTTATTGCTAATATAACTGTGGGCGCCTTAAATAAGGAACAAAAGACGATACCATATCTTCTTAATGTATGTGAATTGCCGGCCGCTAACGATGTAACTGTAGAGGCGCACGGCTGTGTGCTTGCATCCGGGAGATAGTAGGTTCGAATCCCACTATCGGCAGCCCTGAAGATGGTTTTCCGTGGTTTCCCATTTTCACACCAGGCAAATGCTGGGGCTGTACCTTAATTACGGCCACGGCCGCTTCCTTCCAACTCCTAGGCCTTTCCCATCCCATCGTCGCCATAAGACCTATCTGTGTCGGTGCGACGTAAAGCCCCTAGCAAAAAAAAAAAAAAAAAAACGATGTAACTGTAACGCAGTGTGATGGACTCATTGACATTATTATGGCCATCTGGAATCAAATACGACCGGCTACGTTTATTTGTTACCGATGCAGGTACTTACATGGTTACATCAGAACAAACACTGAAAGGCATTTTTCCTAACTTAATTCATATAACTTGTTTGGCACATGCTCTTAATCGCATTGCTGAGACAATACGCAATTCCCCGTTGGTAGTTCGATTTGTGGCCTGTTCAAAGAATTTTTTTGTTAAATCTCATTTAAGAGTCAAGTTCTTTAGATCAACAGCACACAATATCCCACTTCCTCCTGCGCCAGGTTAACAAAATGGGGGACATGGCTGGATGCAGCTTTTTATTATGCTCAGCACATACAAGTATTCAAAGAGGTTGTTAATTCATTGGACTCTAATGAAGATGCATCAATACAAACACTGCAAAATATTCTGTCAGGCATTGAGTTAGAAGAGAACCTTGTTTTTATAAATGTCCAGTTTTCCTTTTTGCCAACCACCATAACGTTACTGGAAGCTGTAGGATCTCCCTTAAAGGAAATACTTACTGTTTTCGAAAAAACTATATCCAATCTAAAGTCTGTTCCTGGTAGTATAGGACAAAAAGTGAAAGAAAAAATAAATTACGTAACTTCAAAAAATCCTGGTTATAAACAGTTGTGCGATATTCGAGACATTCTCGAAGGAAAACCGTCTGTCACACCAAGAGACTGGCCTCTTTCTGCGGAGCAGTTATCATCATTTAAATATGCTCCAATAACATCCTGTGATGTGGAAAGAAGCTTTTCACGTTACAAAAGTGTTTTGCGAGACAACAGACGATGTTTCTCAGTTGAAAATGAGTGCAAAGTGATGGCTGTGAACTGCAATTCATCACTCAGCATTGACAGCGGGACCATTTCTGCTTCAATCTCGAAGGAATAAATGTAAGTTTATTATTATCAATACTAACCTGACTTGTCTACTACCATTTCTTTTTTCATTTTAACAGTGCATATTTATTGGCATATTTTCAAGTTAATAACAGCACATTTGCATGCATATTTCTTAGCTTTTAAGCCATGAACTTCCGAGCCTTAGTTATTAGTATGCATTGCTAAATATAGGCTACATTGTAGTATTATTTATGAATATATTATCTGTGAACCGAGCGAGTTGGCCGTGCGGTTAGAGTCGTGTAGCTGTTAGCTTGCAATCGGGAGATGCAGGCCTGGCTGTCTTAGCAACGTACAGTTGCTGTACAACAACGGTAGGGGCCGATGACCTTCGATGTTAGGCCCCTTTAAACAACAAGCAAGCATCAACAACGGTAGAGAAATTGGACTATATATCTTGGTTTTATTATTTTCCTTCCCACCTTGCGTTTTGCCATAGAAGATACACTCACCCCCACTCATTCAGTAGTATCGCATAGATTATTCGTATGCGTCACGAATCAATTTTTCGATTTTAGTGTGTCGGATGGATAATCGACTGAAATAAACGAATAGGTGAACTCTTATGAAAAATAACAATACACCTTTTTCTAAACGTATCCCCAAATGTTGGACCTGAATTAACTGTTTTAAGAGGCGACCAGTATCCAGAATTCGGGAGATAGTAGGATTGAACCCCACCGTCGGCAGCCCTGAAAATGGTTTTCCGTGGTTTCCCATTTTCACACCAGGGAAATGCTGCGGCTGTACCTTAATTAAGGCCACGGCCGCTTCCTTCCCACTCCTAGCCCTTTCCCGTCCCATCGTCGCCATAAGACCTACCTGTATCGGTGCGACGTAAAGCAACTAGCAAAAAAAGGAGATGACGGCACAAGTAAGTGGAAATAAAGCTAGGACTCAGCTAAGAGCTCCGTGGTCGCCAACCCAGACTCCCAAGTTCAGAACCCATGGGCCCCCTTTATTCGCCTCTTACGACAGGCAGGGGATACTGTGGGTGTTATTCTACTACCCCCTCCTACAGAGGGAAGTTGCAGTGCCCCTCAGCTGTTGCGTTCTTCACCAGCACCGTTTCAGAGTTTCATAACGGGTAGGTATACAAAACCGTCCTTGTATTTCTTGGAAATGGAGTTTTCCAACGTAACTAGAATAACTCACAGGTCAGATAGGTCATTCCGGAGAGCAGCGCTGCTATTGGCTAAAGTGCCTGACGTCACCAAGAGCGAGAATGAAGTGGTATTTTTTTGAGCTTAGTAGTTTCTCTAATTACACTCCACTCAAGTCATGAAATACAGAACTTATGGATCTTTAGATGCTGTAACATTTATTATTTAAAACTTATACGAAAACATACGACTTCAAATCCGTCTTTTTTAAAGACAAAGAGACTCGCACAACGGCTCGAAGGACGGAACACAGGCCTTCTGCCACTTGGCAGGTTCGATCCTGGCTCAGTGCGGTGGTATTGGAAGGTGCTTAAATATGTCAGCCTCGTGTCGACACGTTAAAGAACTCTTGCGTGACAACATTCCGGCACCCCTGCGTCTCCGAAAACACGTTATTTGATCTAATCCAAATTTTAACACAATATACAATTGGGTGTTTTATACATTGTTTATATATTTCAGAACTGTTTGTTTCCAAGGAAAAAAACTGTTTTAAATTTGTAAGGCTTTTTTACTCAGGGTTGTTGGAAAATTCCGTTCTTGGTCGCGTTACAATCTTTATCGCATGTCCAAAGTATCACTGTGTGACTAAAATGCGTAAATGAATTCACTTCTTTTATTTATATTAGTTTGTATTTTCATTGGATAGAATTATATTATGTATCACTAACTGGCCGGTACAGGGAAAGACGTGAGGTGGGGACGGGGTTGATGCACTACTTAATTTCAACGTGGGAAAAAGTGTCCGGCGTGCTGGCCTTTGGTCCAGGGGTCCCGGGTTCGATTTCCGGCAGGGTCGGGAATTTTAACCATAATTTCTCTGGCATGGGGGCTGGGTGTATGTGTCGCCTCCATCATAATTTCATCCTCATCACGACGCGCAGGTCGCCTACGGGTGTCAAATCAAGAGATCTGCATCTGGCGAGCCGAACTTGCCTTCGGACACACCCGGCACTAAAAGCCATACGCCATTTCATTTATTTTTGTCGGAAACGGTACGTTATTTTAACTGTTTTGCTCAGCACTAACCCATGCTCAATAATTTCCTGGAATGTTTCGCATTCCGTACAAATGTCAACACCATCAGGTCCGTGCAAGTACTGTATCATAACTTCCTGGTGCCACGACTATGTGACGCTGGAGGATGAGAGAGGAATCGCTCGCTCGGCCGTGGCCTTTCTTACTGACATCTATGCACCCGCGATGTAACTATCAGTGAAGTTATCTGTCGACAGCAACGAGACTAGTGGCGATATTTTGAAATAAAAGGTGGATCTAGACCTGACTCCGGCCGCCTCTTAATACCATCACCTTTCATTCGATTATTTCGAAAGCATTCCTTCGAATGCAGTTCCGAATGAATGATGGAAAAAAATAATCGAATGGAAAAATTCAGTATTGGATTGTTTCATTTATTTGAACAGAGTTTCGGATGGATAATAAAAAAATAATCGAATTGAAAAGTATTCAATATTCGATTGCCTGATTCATTCCAATGCAGTTTCCAATGAATAATCGAAAAAATCGGATGGAAAAATATTTACTATTCGATTACCTCATTCATTCGAATGAATAATTGAAAAATAATCGAATGAGAAACACAATCATATAATCTAATAGGCGATTGTTTTGTATTCAATTATCCCATCACTAATATTAATTTTATTTCGTGACACGAATGCCTTTTTTCTTCCGTATTTCAAAACATACGGAAAATGACATCTTACCGTATTGTAGTCCGGCTCCATGGCTAAATGGTTAGCGTGCTGGCCTTTGGTCACAGGGGTCCCGGGTTCGATTCCCGGTAGGGTCGGGAATTTTAACCATCATTGGTTAATTTCGCTGGCACGGGGGCTGGGTGTACGTGTCATCTTCATCATCATTTCATCCTCATCGCGACGCGCAGGTCGCATACGGGCGTCAAACCAAAAGACCCGCACCTGGCGAGCCGAACATGTCCTCGGACACTCCCGGCACTAAAAGCTATACGCCATTTCATTTACCGTATTGTAATTACTTTGCGCACTTTTTTTTATTAGAAATCGTCCGTGACTGGTTGAACTCCGCTTTCCAGTAATGTAAACAAGGATAGTCCGAAGATGAATAAGCGAACATCAAACTTAACCGTGCTGAATTGTTTCTCCGCTTGGTTGCAGCACTATGGATCCATACCACTGCCTTCGTGACGTCCAGGCCGTACTGTAGGTAGCGCGAGAAAGCAATCAGCTGATCGTTAGGGGGGAAGTTAAGCACGTGTGTTAGTTGGGTTACATGTGAATTCTTCGCTATTTTATTGAAACTTTTAACGTTGGCCGCATGTTTACGCAGATATATATATCAGACTGAGTCGTTATCGACCGCATTATTAAGTGAAAAGTCCTCAGTTAGTGAAGAAAACTTAGTGAGAGCGTGTATTCTTGTGAAGCTCTAGGTTAAGAATATCGCTCTGCCGTGTTTTAATTATGTAGTTTATTTGTGTAATGTTACATCCCTAGTGTAAAATGAATCGAGTTAAAACATTCAGCGTTTTAATATCAACGACGATGTGTATAAAGTTGAATTAAGTTTATTAGTGAGAGAAATGACCATGCTAAGAGTTGTTGTGTGCCTGGCTGCAAAGCAAATTATAAACAAGGAGAGTACACTCCAGTATTAGTGTTTCCTTCTGAAGAAGAAAGAGTTAGGATATGGAAGAAGGCTATTACTGGGGAGAAATGAATCGTTAATCACCACACAGTTGTGTGTATCAACCAATTTTCTGAACACTAAATGCTGAGGGAAATAAGAGTGTTTCGTCCAGATGGTGAGTTTTAAAATTTATTATGTCAAAAACATGGGTAACATTAGATATATTTTTATGTAGTAAGACTAGGATTATTTGAATTCGGTGTACCAGTATATGAAAATTCAAGACCAATTTATGCATTGTACTATTTCAGGTAGAAATGTATTGTGAAATAACACTGCTGGGATTTTCCTATCAAATTTCATATCATATGCAATGAAACAGGGTTATTCCATGAAAATTGAATATGGAAATAATTGTATAGGCATTGTTTGCTGTTCAAAAATCTACATTTTTAAACAATAACTGAATTTCATGACAGTGACAGTAAATGTTTTGTTATTGTTGGAGGTTAGCTTACTTGTAATCTTTCTTGTAGGTGGTACAGAAATAATTTACATTTGTAGTATATTATATTGGTAATCTGTTGCTTGTTTCCTATCAGTTTGTATGATGTGAATGTTCCAGTTGACTAGAAAATGGATAGAAACAGCAAAAATATGTCTCAGAGTGTTAGCCTGTACTCACGGAAACGGACGGATATACGCGAGAAATAGAACGTTACGGGGAAGGATATGCACTGTATATCAGAACTAACAAATATTTATGAATAGTTCTAAGTTTTATAAGGTGTTAACAGATTCTTAAGTAATTTAAACGAGTGTGTTATTCAAGTGGAGCGGATGCGTATCGCCTCCGAGTCCCACCCAAAGCGTGACGTCATCAGAGTTACAGTACGGCCTGGACATCACGAGGGCAGTGTCCATACCCATCTACACAAAAATGGCGTCTCTGCATTTCCAGCTCAAGTACTGTGCCGCCATCACCACAGTGACTGAAGAACAGGTTAATCCATTTCCGACCCATACAATATATATACTGTATATATTTTTGCTAGTGGCTTTACGTCGCACCGACACAGACATGTCTTATGGCGCCGATGGGATAGGAAAGGCCTAGGAGTCGGAAGGAAGCGGTGGTGGCCTTAATAAAGGCCTGGTGTGAAAATGGGAAACCACGGAAAACCATCTTCAGAGCTTCCGGCAGTGGGATTCGAACCCACTATCTCCCGGATGCAAGCTCACAGCCGCGCACTTTTAACCGCACCACTATCTCGCCCGGTCATAAAATATATAGCATGCATCACAGTATACCATGACGTTAATATTACCTTCATAAATCCAGGAGCGGAGGGCCATGTTTACGGCTCTGGTAGCTTAGTGGACTGTTCACTGTTTTAAATAACATTAGTCTGGATGTTTTATTACCACGTAAGAAGTTACACCTCCCACAGCAACGCGCGGACGCACGCAGGAACACGGGCGCGCGCAACTTCAGGAGTTCAGCATGGATGATCCGAGTGGAGACGTGTCAAAATGATTTATAATTAACTATTTAATTTCAAATAAGTGAATTCACAGTAGTATGAAATAAATTAGTGTACACAAGAGCCACTAGTGTGATAAGTTTACGTTACACGTTTCGAAACATCTCACTCGTCACGTAAAAGACCACTTTACACGGCAGTTCCATAAATAACTGTTAACGTTTTGTATACTACACAGAAAACCGTAATAAACTGTGCTGGAAGAAGAAAACTATTTCGTGCAGTACCGCGGGATACAGAATAAATATACACTTGGCTATATGAGTAACTTGCTTGAACGAACCAGCCATTTCGCAATATGTTTCGCCGATCCACAAAATCTCGTGACGTCCTTTTTGTTATAGGAAGAAGACCGAAGAAAGCAGAAATAAAGAAAGGTGTCCTACCGCTCTTAGTTCTGACACGCCGAATCCATGCAGTCACACTCACCTGGAATAAAGAAAACAACAAATTAAAAAGCAGTCAATGAGATCAACAACAGTGCTTCAATATCAAGGAGGAGAAATGAAGAATGGAATTGGACGTTGCATCTCTCGCACTGTGGCGATATCACAGTAGGTATCACATAGTTTTACAAGTGATATAACAGTGGAATGACGTGAGTAAAACTCTCCTTGTTTCCTTGCTCCATTCATCCTCAACAAAAAACATATGATTTGAATTTCTTTCTGATACTGGATTGCGGATTTAAAATCTTCACCTACCTTATCTATACAATTATTCCACGCCTATTTTCTTCTGTTCCATGGCCTACTCATGTGTGCCAGTGGAAGCCACAAAGGCCTCATGACGAGAAGGCGAACCTCTCTCCCCAACAACAAATAAAATAAATCCCTTTCTTACATAGTTCACAACCTGAGTGGGCTTTGTCCCGGATGGCAAAAAGAAAAAAACCTCCGTCATTCAATTTTGAGTAAAAATTGAGAGTACAGCTGCCTCTGTATCACCACATTGTAGCACGTAAGATAGCACACCTCCCTGATTGGATGTTGGCGCGATTTGGCGGCGCGGTACGCATCGTGCAGCTGTAAGCTTGCATTCGCGAGATGCTACTGTAGGTTTCAGTCCCACCACCAGCAGCCCTGAAGATGGTTTTCTGTTGTTTGCCATTTTCATACAAGGTATTATTATTATTATTATTATTATTATTATTATTATTATTATTATTATTATTATTATTTTTACGGGGTTACCCGTGGAATGCAGAGGTGAAAGAAGGTGCGGTCTGGAATGGGTCTAACTACAAGGCCGAAAGATGAATTAAAATTTCAATAGAACTTAACAATGTTCATAGAGACTTTCAAACTTCAACAAGTAACAAATCAACAAGAAGCCAAAATTCAGGTACAAGATATAATTTATAAACCAGAGCACGAAAGCACAAGTTTTAGGGGGATCATTACAAGATCTGGGCTTCGAGCCCCAAGTTTTATAATTCCTGAGCTCTCAGCTCACAACCACAAATTACCAAAGGGCAGAAAACCCCTAATTACATGGAGAATTTGCTCCCACCTAGTAATGTCAAGCCTCCTAGAGGCACCTTTCAAAACACCAGAAAGAGCTGACCCGCTCTCAATCTTTCAAGCCTATTAAAGGCAATACTATACTTTACAACCACTTGCCATCGAGGCACAACTTACAAGAATTAAACAGGGGTATCTCGTACCCAGCCTACAGGGCCTTAAAAGAAAATAGTTTAATTTAAATGGCCCTAAATGCAAAAAAGGAAAGGAGGCGTGGATTAGCACTCCTAAATACACTTTTAAAACCTAAGAGGCACTAGGCCGATGACACAGGGGCTATTCTCAAGCTAGGGAGGTGACTCGTGTGAGAAAACTTTAAGACATTACAGAAGGAAACGTAGTCACCTCAAACCAAAAATGAAGGGGAGCTCAAGAGGGCAAGGCACTCTCTATCCCCGATTTACAGTTAAAGATAGATGACGTTTTTACAAAAGCGACGGCAAATTACGTTACAAGATAGGTTACATAGTAAAGGTTTCGGACCTTCCCCACGATTTAGACTGCTGAGCTAGCGAGAAATAAAGGTTAAGTGGCCATTACCTTGGTGAAGAGCTGCTGCCGGATGAAAGAGGCGCTTCCCGCCTCCTGCTACACTTCCATACACTAGGCTAGATGTTGTTCGAGTGGCGAGGAACCGTGAAAATCAGCAGTTTTTATACACTCGCGGCAGATTCGAGACCTTTCATGAATAATTAAGACACACCCACTCAACTTTATTGGCTGCCTAAAAGTTACACATCAAAATTGAAGAAGAAGGACACGATTGTTCAAAAATTAATTACAGAAATTCTGGATTTGCTAAGTTCAAAACTGGCGGAAAGAAAAGATTTATATTGCCAACCCACAATGAAAGAACGAAATTTAGTTATAGGAAAACTTATGAGTACAAAATATCTTCAAGAAAAGTTCTTTCACTTCGCTCCAGGGTGCATGATCGTAGTTTTTTAGTAGAGACATCTATAAGAGAATGTCCACACTTCTTGATTAATGGAAAACAAAACAAGTTGAACTCCACACAGTATTGACAACTTTGTAATCACAATATTTATGGTAGTGCCCTCTTCTGAGAAAACTTATAAGTTGATACAGTTGTTAAAGTTCAGAGGTTCTCCTGTAGAGGAGTACTTAACGGCGGAAAATTCAAATGTGCGGCGTATAGATGTACCAGCCGGTACAATTATTATTATTATTATTATTATTATTATTATTATTATTATTATTATTATTATTATTATTATTAAGGCCACGGACGTTTGGCCACGCACACGCACAAAGAGAGTTGTCCCTCCAGCAACGCTTGATCTCATATAAAATGAACAGTCACATCTCACAAAATATACTTTGATGTATGGATTCATACGAGGGATGGAATTTTAATAGTGGTAAGTGTTCGAATACCACAGGTAGATATAAATTCACAAGTTTTACTGCCCTTCGATGAAGTCAGCAGTGCCATGAGGTATCCGTTGCCAGCGATGCGGAAGTTCGTAGCATGTCCTCAGCGTCTGTTTGGTGGGTGGATCGCTTGAACAGAAAGAAGTGGTTTCTTAATCACTGGAATGAGGTCGAAGCGACAAGGGCGTAAAAGATGAAAGTAATGTGGATGGAAGGCCATTTCCCATCCCCACTGACTGAACAACTTATCCACGACATGCCTGCTGCATTCAAGAACACAAATTTTATTTATTTGTACTTCCTACAATGATAGGCTACCTAAATCCTGCAAAGTATACCACTACACTTGAATATTGAAGTTATGTTGAACCATAGAGGGTTTTCTGGAGTCAAACCTCCTCGTACTGTATGCATTACTATACAGCTGATTTATAACAATTTGGACGGAGCCTTTAATGGCCAAAACGGCTATATCACAATATAGATTCTTGAGAATGCCTACACGTTTGAAGAACGCAACTGATAATTTTGATATGGTCCCTCTTGTTGTGCTGAAAATACTTACAACTTCCAGGAGATGTCGTTTGATTCTTTGAAATAGCCCGTGGTTCGCACGTAGATGGCTCGCTTCTCCGCGTCTACCTTTGCTGGCTGACTAGAGTCGACCTCACATACAATGTGGGTTTCAGAATATGCACAACCCTTTTTTCGGTCCATTGCGATTATACCTATTTTCCGGTTGCCTTCACCTCTTCATGTACCTCGTAAACTTTCTTTGAGAACACTGCTGCAATTCTAAACTTTTTTAATGATTGAATTTACGTCGCACCGGCACAGATATGTTTTATGACGACGATGGGAAGGGAAAGGGCTAGGAATTGGAATGAAGTGGCTGTGGCCTTAATTAAGATACATCCCCAGCATTTGCCTGGTGTAAAAATGGGAAAACCACGGAAAACCATCTTCAGGGTTTTCGACAGTGGTGTTCGAACCGACTATCTCCCGAATGCAAGCTCACAGTTAAGCGCCCCTAACAACACGGCCAACTCGCTCGGTGGGAGATCTTATTCTGTTGTGCCTAACATTCCTAAGCAAGTCCCCACCGCGGACATGAGCTACGGTGTCTGCAGTGGACTCCATCCCGGCTATGTCCAGGGATGGCCCGTACAGCAACCACGTTATATTACATTTTCAGGGCGTCTTTTCACTCTGATGCGGAGCGTCCATTTAAGGTGTCGATCCATCGATTAGCCGGTGTGTATTCCTGATAGAGGATGGCTCCTTTGCCTCGAGTTCTTAATGCACACCGTTTGCTTTCCTCTTTTTTTTCCTTAGCATTTCTCTTAACTTCATTGCGCTCAGTTCTTCGAGTTGGGTGTTATCTGCATTTCCTACGTCATGTCTCCCAACACACAGCCTTCTCTCTTTTACCAGATTGCGCATATGTACGACTTCTTTGTCAAGTTATCCCGCATTTCACTTATTAAATAACAACTGCAGTAAAAGCAGGTGCTAATAAGTCTCGACTTCGAACCGAAGGCGTAGACTACGGCGCTCCAGCTAATTTCATTACAGACGCTGGCCGTTAATATTCATGAGCCAAGGAACTTGTTTATTCTGAAGGAGAAAGAAACTTCATCGTCAAGAGCGTTTAGGTACGGGCGGGAATTAAGGGAAAAATAAGGTGCACGGGGTATAAAAACAAAGCAGCCTCATTTATAAGTGAAAACATGATACGTCGGGGAGGAGATGGTAACTGTTTCATGAACTTCTCAACGGCGGGTAAGCAAACAGGTCTCAGCAAAGTTAACGTATGCCCTTTGTCAGGGTGCCAGCAAGTGAGTTGTTACCTAACGCTCGAACCGTAAGAGAGGACACGTGTTAGGTCACAGAGTGAACTGTATTGGGTGGTTTACATTGAGCACTGAAGACCACGCCTCGCATATCAGAGACAACCAGGAATATTTTAAAACTTTTGAACATGTTTTTCAGTATATCCTTATTTGGTGAACTCAAAAGAATCACGTAACGAGCTGCTTCTGTGGTGAAATGCGGGAAATAGGTCTTCACGACGTACGATGTCGGCTCGTAAAATATATCTGAGTATACACCCGGTGCTTACTGAACAAATGAATTAAAACACAGCCCACAGATCGCCCAACAGATATCTGTTTCTCTGTCAGCTCACAGAGTAATACAGAACGTAAGTAGTCTAAATGTCATAAAATTAAAATTTCCGCAACATCAATGTTGCGGCCGTAGATAATAATAATAGTAATAATAATAATAATAATAATAATAATAATAATAATAATAATAATAATAATAATTTAAGGAAGCAATAAGAGTTCCTCCACAACAAGCGTCAGAGATCTGTTCTTGTGATCTTGATGTTGATAGTGTTCGGTCATCGAAGGACTCTAAAACCCGAAAGGAGGTAAAGGAACGACGTAACGATCGCGGACTTGTCTTGGTTCGATGTCGAGGATAGCTGAGTTTGCAAGCGACCATAGAGAAACCTTGTCAGACTACACTGAACATTGCTTTAGGGTACGTTAATTTTGATATACTAAAGGGCCTATTATTCAGTTACACTCATGCTCATAAAAATCAGAACTCCTTGAAAGACTAGAGATAGAAAGTTCATATTCACAGGGCAAGCTCATTAGTATGTTCTGTAGAAACGATGAGCATTTAAGTCCCCTAGGTGCAACATGTGTTGCCTAGCAGGCAATGGGTCCTCTATGGGCACTGATAACTTGTTCCATGCGTAATGGCATCGACGCGTATAAGGCGCGAATGGCGTCCTAGGGTATAGGCATCCATGCTGCATTCACCTGGTTCCACAGTTCATCTTTGGTGGTTGGCATTGGGTCACAGCGCCGCACCCGTCGTTTCACCATATCCCACACATTTTCGACTGGCAACAAGACCGGTGATCGGGTGGGCCAGGGCAAGAGACTGACATCCTGTGACAACAAGAAGGCAAGTGTTCGTGCAGCAACATGTGGCCGCGCATTGTCCTGCTGAAATATGGCGTCTGGGGTGTTGTGCAGAAAGGGAATGGCTACGGGTCACAGGATGACATTCACGTAGGTCAAACTGCTCACAGTGCCCTGGACACGCACCACCTGTGATCTGTGGTTGTACCCAATAGCACCCTACACCGTAAGGCCTTGAGCTGGCACTGTATGTCTTGTGCGAATGCAGTCAACGTGATGTCTCTCTCCCTGTCTGCGGAGAAACAAAGTACGGCCATTTCAAAGAAACAGAATCTGGATTCGTCCGAAAACACTATCTGCTGCCATTCCTGTCCCCAGTGACGTCGTTCCATACACTATTGCAGTCTAGCATGTTTATGAACATTAGTCGAATCTAGGCGGTGAAGTGGACGACGCGCCGGTAACCCGGACCGCAAGAAACGGCGACGGACTGTCACTCCTGATAGTGTACGATATGTTACACTGTTCCAATGTTGCGCCAGAGCCGAGGAGGACGCAGATCTGTCCTGCAATGCCATTTGGATGAGGTGGGTGGTCTGGGTGGTACGACCAGACCAATCTCGTCGTGTTCTACGGCCTTCTTTGAACCATTTTCTACACACCCGTTGCACTGCCGACACGAGCAGCAATTTTCCGGATGGAAGCATCACGTTCTTCCATGCCAAAAATGCGCCCTCTTTCAAACACACTCATTTGACGCTACGGTTCTCGCATACATCTGCGAGGCATCCTGCGCGTCTGTCCAAGTCACACTGATCCATTACCTTCGGTTTATAGCGACAACGAGAGCCGCAGGCACATTTTACCAGTCGGTGGTGGTGCGCCGAGATATCGATGTGGACCTTGAATCTCAGGGCCGACATGGTTCAAATGCTTAGCATTTCTTCAAAACATACTAATGCACATGTCCTGTGAATATGAACTTCCTATTTCTAGTCTTTTAAGGTGGTCTGTTGTTATGCACATGAGTGTAATACATCAGAGTAAATTCCTTTCCTTCAGGTCTGCTGAGAACCCATGCAACACGAAGGACTTTCTATGCTTGGCTGACCACACTTTATCAACGCTGCTCTGTAACTTCTTTGTCTAATCTGGGAGAGGCGCGCCTAAATTCACGAACTGTAAGGTAGATCCTTCGACAACTGTGGGCGTCATCTGCCATGTATGGGAAACTGCGTGTTGTTGTGGTGGAAGATAACATTGTGTGTGGTGTATGAGTTGCAGTGACGTTTGGGACATCACAAACACCCAGTCCGCGAGCCAAGAGAATTAACTATTTAGGATTAAAACCTCTGACCTGGCCGTAAATCAAACCCGGAGCCCTCTGAAGTAAAGGCCACTACGCTGACTACTTAACCAAGGAGCCGAACGCAAGAACTTTCATTTATTAGTATCGCAAGGTTACAGTGTTGATTATACTGCGCTGTACACTGACCCAGAGCAAAGTACGTCACCAGCGTCGTTCGCCATGACGGCCATGCTTGTCGCAACAGTTTTAGACTATCTTCATGTGACTGGCAGTGGCTGTTTCCAATCTAATCTTTAAGCCTTCAATGGCAGAGTCGTGCCAACCAGACGGGAATCTACTGTGTTAACCCCTAGGGAACAAAGAGGAGTAAAAGGCGTTCTCAGAGGATTACAAAGAGGAATATAAAATATGTCAAAATCAGCCTCTGAATGCTCTGCTTGGTTCCACATGTCTTGAGGGTAGTCTGTCGGAATATTGAGGGAACGTGAGGTTCACAGGCTTGCGGAACACAAACAAAAGATTTGGAAGAGAGAGAAGTGTTGACTCAAGAAATACAGACACTGTTACTGCTAAAATGAAGTTCTCGGCGGAACAAAGCGATTACTTTTCAAACAAACTGCGGCGCTTGTTCGCCCGCACACAATATCATTGTGGTGTAGAGATCTCCTCTTCTCAGTAAACTACAGTGAACATGCGCCATAGTTTATTACAAAGACCCGGAAATAAATAAATAAATAAATAAATAAATAAATAAATAAATAAATAAATAAATAAATAAATAAATAAATAAATAGTCTTATCGCGACGATGGGTTAGGAAAGGGTTAGAAGTGGGAAACGAGAGCGACTGTGGCCGTAATTAAGGTACAGCCCCAGAATTTACCTGGTATGTAAATGGACAACCATCTTTAGGGCTGCCGACAGCAGGGTTTGAATCCCACTATATCCCGAATGCAAGCTCACAGCTACGTGACTCAAACCGCGTAACCAACTCGCTCGGCACACGCAACACTCATAACGTATCAACGAGTTTCGAATTGGAGGGTACGGTTGGAGACAAGATGTTCTAATTTAAGAATCATGCTTCTTGCAATTCCCATTCTGTTTTTGATTTCTATATCCGGACGGACCCATCCCTGTAGATACCGTACACGGAATGTGACACATTTCAAATATGTTTCCTTCCAGGCTGATTTCCTGCTTGTAACAACTACAAAATAACTGAAGTAAAGTATACATCTTCCAACTCTGGGTGTGTATGGTTTTGAAATACAGCTAGTGTAATATTTTCAAATAGAAGAATGTCGTTCAATAGGCCTTGCGCCGGAACACGTCGTTTCTGCAACCATGGCAACTTGCGAGAACTGCAGTACAGTATCATCTACCCCTTCCACAGCGGCATTCGCAGAAGCCTACGACCAACTCATTAGCGAGCGACGATTCAAACAGTCTCTGATGTACGTTCAACGAATGAAAGACAAGATTTGAAGCTTCTCACTTAAGAATATGATTGATGCAGATCACACACAAGTTTTAACTTGAAGACCTCCATCGTTAATACTGAAGAGTCAACCGTAATGTTACCATTTCTGAATACTCCAAAAGTACTTTATCTTCATATTGCGATCTTTACTACTTTTAAAAACACCACTCAAACTTATTCGTCTACTAATTTCATTCCACGCCATCTCTCTATTGACATCTCGGAAAATACTACTTAGTCGACCAGTTCGTCTCCTTTCTCCCAAGTCTTCCAAGCCCAAACTTTGTAACATTTTCATAACGCTACTTTTTGTCAGAAATTACCCCAAACAAATCGAGCTGCTATTTTCTGGATTTTTTCCAGTTCTCGAATTCTCGGTCCCATACACTGGAACTATACTTTAGTTGGGGTCGTACTAGAGACTTATGTGCCCTCTCCTTTACATTTTTCCTACAACTCGTAAATACTTCCATAACCATATGCAATGATCTGCACACTTTGTTTACAATCTCGCTTATGTGATTATCTCAATGAAGATATTTTCGTATATTTACAACTAGGCACTTGCAGTAATACCGAATTCTCCCAGAAAAGTTCAAATTTTAAGTTCTGGCACTCGTGACGCGAAACAAAAAGACCTAACTTTCAGATTGACTTACAAATGAAGGTTTTTCAACCGTATCCATTTACAATTATTGGGTTTCCAAGAGCAGACACGAACTAAATAAATGACCAATACTCCGGAAGGAATTCACATCCAAAGTAAAATTATTTAACCGGTAAGTACACTCTCAGTCGTACGGAGGCACGGAGGCGGAGTTATCTCGTCATTTGACTCTCGTTCCGAGCGTCCCAGGTTTCAATCGTTCAAGTCAGAGAAATTCATTCACTTGGCCACACGCCGTTCCTGCAACTATGACAACTTGTGAGACCTGCAGTACAGCATCTTCAATCATTCAATACATGACGAGCGATACTCCTCGTCAAGTTCGAAATTGAGAAGGTTACGAAGAAAGAAAAAAAGAAAAGGAATCGTCGCCCATCGTACGGGATTGAATCGAACATGCTGATAGGAAATATGATCACCTGATCACTTACATGAAGAGCTAAAGAAAGTTGTGAAGGTTTTAGGGAATATCGTTCGTAAACGCTCCATGCAAAAGGAAAAACACACCAGGTTAAATAAAGCATCCCTTTGGGTTATATCTCTTCATACTTACGAGGCACGATCAAATAGAACTTACCCAGACCCCCTAATTGCTTGCTTCATGAACTATTGTAGCAGGTGGGGGAAGCAAGAACTGTGTATCGTCATTCTTCAGCAGGAGTTAGTGTGAATCGTTTTCTTGTAGGGACAGAGAGCAAACACGGCGGTGATTCTGAAATCCAAACCCTTAGAAGACTGAAATCTTTCAACCAAGTATAATTCATCATCGCATAAATGACGTGAACGATGAGAATTTCGTGTTCAGTTAAGTTTAGAGCAGGCATGTTTCGGACAGGACGTCAGAAAAATTACCACCTTGCGTTTCTCATTTCCATTTGCTAGAGCCTTCAAGAAATTTTTGAATGGCAAACGCTTGTGCAGCGGGGGCGAATTTAAGGCTACGGCGTTGAAATGGATTACACGACGACCATGATACTTTTTCTCGGTCAGTATCCAACACTTGAGGAAGCAGTGAAATAAGTGTTACTGAAACGATATTTTCACGCCATTCATAACAGGGACTGGCTGCATAAGGAACGTTATTACTAGCATTGCTCATATTGTCAAAGCCAAGGATGAGACTGAGACAGGACAATGAAAGTATCAAATTTATTCTAGCCCATACCAGAAGACATAGTGCACTGTAAACACTACATCTCGCCAGTAAAAGGCATAATATAGCTGGGTGTGAGGTATTGTTCTGACGAGCATGACATACGTTCAAAAACATGGTCCTCTATTTTTTTAACTGTGTAGCTTATAAACAAACGTGGACCAAGCGCTGGTTTATTTACTAGGTACACCATTATTTGCCATGCCTGAAGGAGACAGACCGGGAGAGTTGGCTGTGCGGTCAGAGGCGCATTGTTGTGAGCTTGCATCCGCGAGATAGTGGGTTCAAATCCCACTGTCGGCAGCCCTGAAGATGGTTTTCCGTGGTTTCCCATTTTCACGCCAGGCAAATGCTGGGGCTGTACTGTAACTAAGGCCACAGCCGCTTCCTCCCAACTCCTAGGCCTATCCCATCGTCGTTATAAGACCTATCAGTATCGGTGCGACGTAAAGCCACTAACAAAAAAAGGAGACAGCGAGATATATTCGGAATTAGTACGCAGTTTTTGGCGAACATAATGATCACTTCGTGAATTAGTATATAATACAATGGCTTTTTTCACATTTACAATAAAATTACAAGAAAAACGTGGTATCTGAACGATCGCTTTGTATGGTAATGACAGATATCGTATTGTGTGTTGTGTGTACTGGTGTTAGCGTGTCTCTCGCAGTCTTGTCATCCAAGCCAGGCTTATTATTTCCTACAGCACCACCAGTTATTAAAAGTTAATTAAACTTTGAGTGGGGTATTTAAGCCGGGAATTTGTTTTGCTTAAGTAAAGTAAGCAGTAAGCTTCATCCCGCTCGTGAGGACAAGCTAAATGAATCGAGCTATGTCAGCACAGCGCAGGACGGCGAGCGGCATCAACATCATCAAAGATTCGAGAGCCGAGCATGTCGAGGGCAACTTGCAGCAAGATTGAACAATATTCTTATATAGCATCCCTTTTTTCTACAATGGACGGCCTGAAAAAGAATAAGATCATAAACAAAATTAATATTAAAAAGTAAGTTTCCCGAAGGAAACCCGTGACTATTTTATGGGCTTCCTTCGGGGAATTTACTTTCTTAATATTTAGTCAAATTTCATCGAATACAAATATTAAAAGTATTCCAGCTATCACGCATTTTCAATCGTGAAATTACCAGATAACTTTTAAAAGGTATACACAATCATGTTCAGTTTTATGATCATTTTTTAATGTATTTGGGATTTACGTAATTGAAACCAAGACACTGATTATTGCTGTGTATCCAAATTACTCCCCACTATAAATGTTTTGGGCAATGCTTCG